>NC_037357.1:24408038-25823741 GCF_002263795.3 Bos taurus
GAAGGAGGCAGAAAGGAGGAGAAAGAGGAGCAGGAGAGAAGGAGGAGGAGGAACAGGAGGAGGAGGAGGAGCAGAAGGAGGAGAAAGAGGAGCAGGAGAGAAGGGAGGAGGAGGAGCAGGAGGAGGAGGAAGGATCAGAAGGAGGAGAAAGAGGAGGAGGAGGAGCAGAAGGAGGAGAAAGAGGAGGAGGAGGAGGAGAGGAGCAGAAGGAGGAGAAAGAGGAGCAGGAAGAGAAGAGGAGGAGGAGCAGGAGGAGGAGAAGGAGCAGAGAAGGAGCAGGTGGAGGAGAAGGAGCATAAGTAGGAGAAAGAGCAGGAGGAGCCAGAGCAGAAGGAGGAGAAAGAGCAGCAGGAGGAGAAGGAGCAGGAGGAGAAGGAAAAGAAGGATCAGCAGGAGGAGAAGGAGCAGGAGGAGGAGAAGGAGCAGGAGGAGGAGAAGGAGCAGGAGAAGGAGAAGGGGCAGAAGGAGGAGAAAGAGGAGCAGGAGGAGAAGGAGGAGGAGGAGCAGGAGGAGGAGGAGAAGGAGGAGAAAGAGGAGCAGGAGGAGAAGGAGGAGGAGGAGCAGGAGGAGGAGAAGGAGCAGAAGGAGGAGAAAGAGGAGCAGGAGGAGAAGGAGGAGGAAGAGCAGGAGGAGGAGAAGGAGCAGAAGGAGGAGAAAGAGGAGCAGGAGGAGCAGGAGGAGGAGAAGGAGCAGAAGGAGGAGAAAGAGGAGCAGGAAGAGAAGGAGGAGGAGGAACAGGAGGAGGAGAAGGAGCAGAAGGAGGAGAAAGAGGAGGAGGAGGAGGAGCAGAAGGAGGAGAAAGAGGAGCAGGAGGAGAAGGAGGAGGAGGAGCAGGAGGAGGAGAAGGAGCAGAAGGAGGAGAAAGAGGAGGAGGAGGAGCAGAAGGAGGAGAAAGAGGAGCAGGAGGAGGAGAAGGAGCAGAAGGAGGAGAAAGAGGAGCAGGAAGAGAAGGAGGAGGAGGAGCAGGAGGAGGAGAAGGAGCAGAAGGAGGAGAAGGAGCAGGTGGAGGAGAAGGAGCATAAGGAGGAGAAAGAGCAGGAGGAGGAGAAAGAGGAGCAGGAGGAGAAGGAGCAGAAGGATCAGCAGGAGGAGGAGAAGGAGCAGAAGGAGGAGAAAGAGGAGGAGGAGGAGGAGCAGGAGGAGAAGGATCCGCAGGAGGAGAAGGAGCAGGAGGAGGAGAAAGAGGAGCAGGAGAAGAAGGAGCAGGAGGAGAAAGAGCAGCAGGAGGAGAAGGAGCAGGAGGAGGAGAAGAAGCAGAAGGAGGGGAAAGAGGAGCAGGAGGAGGAGGAGGAGGAGAAGGAGCAGGAGGTTTAGCAGGAGCAGAAGGAGGAGAAAGAGGAGGAGGAGGAGCAGGAAGAGAAGAAGCAGCAGGAGGAGAAGGAGCAGGAGGAGCAGGAGGAGGAGAAAGAGCAGCAGAAGGAGAAGGAGCAGGAGAAGGAGAAGAAGTATCAGCAGGAGAAAGAGCAGGAGGAGCCAGAGCAGAAGGAGGAGAAAGAGCAGCAGGAGGAGAAGGAGCAGGAGGAGAAGGAAAAGAAGGATCAGCAGGAGGAGAAGGAGCAGGAGGAGGAGAAGGAGCAGGAGGAGGAGAAGGGGCAGAAGGAGGAGAAAGAGGAGCAGGAGGAGAAGGAGGAGGAGGAGCAGGAGGAGGAGGAGGAGAAGGAGGAGAAAGAGGAGCAGGAGGAGAAGGAGGAGGAGGAGCAGGAGGAGGAGAAGGAGCAGAAGGAGGAGAAAGAGAGCAGGAAGGAGGAGGAGGAGGAGCAGGAGCAGAAGAGAAAGAGGAGGAGGAGGAGAAAGAGCAGCAGGAGGAAGGAGCAGAGAGGAGGAGAAAGAGCAGCAGGAGGAGAAGGAGCAGGAGGAGGTGTTGAAGGATCAGCAGGAGGAGAAGGAGCAGGAGGAGGAGAAGGGCAGAAGGAGGAGAAAGAGGAGCAGGAGGAGAAGGAGCAGGAGGAGGAGAAAGAGCAGCAGGAAGAGAAGGAGCAGGAGGAGGAGAAAGAGGAGCAGGAGGAGAAAGAGGAGCAGGAGGGGGAGCAGGAGCAGAAGGAGGAGAAGAAGGATCAGCAGGAGGAGAAGGAGCAGGAGGAGAGGAAGGAGCAGAAGGAGGAGAAAGAGGAGGAGGAGGAGGAGCAGGAGGAGAAGGATCCACCGGAGGAGAAGGAGCAGGAGGAGGAGAAAGAGGAGCAGGAGGAGAAGGAGCAGGAGGAGGAGAAAGAGCAGCAGGAGGAGAAGGAGCAGGAGGAGGAGAAAGAGCAGCAGGAAGAGAAGGAGCAGGAGGAGGAGAAAGAGGAGCAGGAGGAGAAAGAGGAGCAGGAGGGGGAGCAGGAGCAGAAGGAGGAGAAGAAGGATCAGCAGGAGGAGAAGGAGCAGGAGGAGGAGAAGGAGCAGAAGGAGGAGAAAGAGGAGGAGGAGGAGAAGGAGCAGAAGGAGAAGGAGAAGAAGGATCAGCTGGAGGAGGAGAAGGAGCAGAAGGAGGAGAAAGAGGAGGAGGGAGGAGCAGGAGGAGAAGGATCCGCAGGAGGAGAAGGAGCAGGAGGAGGAGAAAGAGGAGCAGGAGGAGATGGAGCAGGAGGAGAAAGAGCAGCAGGAGGAGAAGGAGCAGGAGGAGGAGAAGAAGCAGAAGGAGGGGAAAGAAGAGCAGGAGGAGGAGGAGGAGAAGGAGCAGGAGGTGGAGCAGGAGGAGGAGAAAGAGCAGCAGAAGGAGAAGGAGCAGGAGAAGGAGAAGAAGTATCAGCAGGAGAAAAAGCAGGAGGAGCCAGAGCAGAAGGAGGAGAAAGAGCAGCAGGAGGAGAAGGAGCAGGAGGAGAAGGAAAAGAAGGATCAGCAGGAGGAGAAGGAGCAGGAGGAGGAGAAGGAGCAGGAGGAGGAGAAGGGGCAGAAGGAGGAGAAAGAGGAGCAGGAGGAGAAGGAGGAGGAGGAGCAGGAGGAGGTGAAGGATCAGCAGGAGGAGAAGGAGCAGGAGGAGGAGAAGGAGCAGGAGGGGGAACAGGAGCAGAAGGAGGAGAAAAAGGAGGAGGAGAAGGAGGAGAAGGAGCAGCAGGAGCAGGAGGAGGAGAAAGAGCAGCAGGAGGAGAAGGAGCAGGAGAAGGAGAAGAAGTATCAGCAGGAGAAAGAGCAGGAGGAGCCGGAGCAGAACGAGGAGAAAGAGGAGCAGGAGGAGAAGGAGCAGGAGGAGAAGGAAAAGAAGGATCAGCAGGAGGAGAAGGAGCAGGAGGAGGATAAGGAGCAGAAGGAGGAGAAAGAGGAGCAGGAGGAGAAGGAGGAGGAGGAGGAGCAGTAGAAGGAGCCGGAGCAGAAGGAGGAGAAAGAGGAGGAGGAGCAGGAGGAGAAGGAGCAGAAGGAGGAGAAATAGCAGGAGGAGGAGAAAGAGGAGCAGGAGGAGAAGGAGCAGAAGGAGAAGGAGAAGAAGGATCAGCAGAAGGAGCAGGAGGAGGAGAAGGAGCAGAAGGAGAAAGAGGAGGAGGAGGAGAAAGAGCAGCAGGAGGAGAAGGAGCAGGAGGAGGAGAAAGAGCAGCAGGAGGAGAAGTAGCAGGAGGAGGTGAAGGATCAGCAGGAGGAGAAGGAACAGGAGGAGGAGAAGGAGCAGGAGGGGGAACAGGAACAGAAGGAGGAGAAAGAGGAGGAGGAGGAGGAGCAGGAGGAGAAGGAGCAGGAGGAGGAGAAAGAGGAGCAGGAGGAGAAGGAGCAGGAGGAGGAGAAAGAGCAGCAGGAAGAGAAGGAGCAGGAGCAGGAGAAGAAGGATCAGCAGGAGGAGAAGGAGCAGGAGGAGGAGAACGAGCAGGAGGAGGAGAAAGAGGAGCAGGAGGGGGAGCAGGAGCAGAAGAAGGAGAAGGATCTGAAGGCGGAGAAGGAGCAGGAGGAGGAGAAGGAGCAGGAGGAGGAGAAAGAGCAGCAGGAGGAGAAGGAGCAGGAGGAGGAGAAGAAGGATCAGCAGGAGAAAGAGCAGGAGGAGGAGAAGGAGGAGAAAGAGCAGGAGGAGGAGAAGGAGCAGGAGGAGGAGAAGGAGGAGAAAGAGCAGGAGGAGGAGAAGGAGCAGGAGGAGGAGAAGAAGGATCAGCAGGAGAAAGAGCAGGAGGAGGAGAAGGAGCAGGAGGAGGAGAAAGAGGAGCAGGAGGGGGAGCAGGAGCAGAAGAAGGAGAAGGATCTGCAGGAGGAGAAGGAGCAGGAGGAGGAGAAGAAGGATCAGCAGGAGGAGAAGGAGCAGGAGGAGGAGAAAGAGCAGGAGGAGGAGAAGGAGCAGAAGGAGGAGAAAGAGCAGCGGGAGGAGAAGGAGCAGGAGGAGGAGAAAGAGGAGCAGGAGGAGGAGCAGGAGCAGGAGGAGGAGAAAAAGCAGCAGGAGGAGAAGGAGCAGGAGGAGGAGAAGGAGCAGGAGGAGAAAGAGGAGCAGGAGGAGAAGGAGGAGGAAGAGAAGGAGCAGGAGGAGGAAGAGATTGAGCAGGAGCAGGTGGAGGAGAAGGAGCAGGAGGGGGAGCAGAAGCAGAAGGAGGAGAAAGAGGAGCAGGAGGACAAGAAGAAGGAAGAGGAGGAGGAGGAGATGGAGCAGCAGGAGAAGGAGCAGGAGCCTCCGGGGAGTCCCGGGAGCTTCTTCTCTTCCACGACATGGAGCGCATCAGATGAAGACTCCAGCAGCCAAGAAGAGGAGGGCACAGGCTCTCTCCATGCCTCAGAAGACACCACATCCTTGCCCAAAGGCCTGCTAAATGAGAAGGTGGCTAATTTGGTGCATTTAATGAACCTCAAATATCAACAGAAGGAGCCCATCACAAAGGTAGAAATGCTAAAAGTTTCATCGAAAGGGATAACAAACAATTCCCTGTGATCTTTGAGAAAGCTTCTAAGTGCCTAGAGGTGATCTCTGGCATCGATCTGAGGGAAGTGGACCCTAAAACCCACTCCTACGTCCTTGTCAACTCATTAGGCCTCACCCATGATAAGATAGTGATGATCAGAGCATGCCTGCAAATGGCCTTCTGATAATCGTCCTGGGTGTGATATTCATAGAGGGCAACTGTGTCCCTGAAGAAAACATCTAGGATTTCTTGAATATGATAGGCATCCATGCTGGGAGGAAGCACTTCATTTATGGGAAGCCTAGAAAGCTCATCACCAGAAACTGGGTGTAGGAGAATTATCTAGAGTACTGGATGGTGCCTAATAGTGATCCTTCACGGTACGAATTCCTGTGGGGTCCAAGGGCCTATGCTGAAACCAGCAAGCTGAAAGTTTTGGAATTTTTGGCCAAGATCAAAGGGATTGACCCCATTTCCTTCTCAGATTGGTATGAGGAGGCTTTAAGAGATGAAGAAGAGAGAGCTGGGACCAGAAATAACTCTATGGATAGTAATACCGCCATGTTTATTGTGCAGCATTTGCCAGTAATTCCTGACCCAACTGAAGAATGTACTGTGTTTGAAGAGGGCAGTCAGGTTTCAAAGTAGAGGAGAGTCGGGGTCAGGCTGGGGAGAACACTCTGTGCAACAACTTTGTTTTCCTGTTCTGTATGGGTGACTTGAAAGTTTATCTTTTTTTCTTCCCTTTCAATATTTTTTTTCAAATACTCTTCCTTTTAATAGGCTTATTGACTTTAGAATCTGTTTATGAATGATGTTGATCACATTTATTGCTAAACATTTATCAGATTTAAGAATAAGGGTTTTGATATTTTGCAAAGCAATTTGGGGAACCTTCCATTGTATTTTGTGACATGGAACAAGATAACATGATATTGGGGTTTTCTTGGAAATGTGGAAAAACTCAGCAGGCAATAGAGAAAAAAATGGAAAACATGGTTCATTTTTGGATTCCCATACCACTTTAGTCTGTTGTTCTGTAAAATTTAAGATATGTATACCTGGATTTGTATGGCTTATTCAAGAAAGTAAACGTAATCTAAACAAACCCTACTTTTTGGATTCTCTTAACCACTTTAGTGTACTATTCTGTAATATTAAAATATATACCTGTACTTGCTTGGCTTATTCAAGAAAATAGGCATAATCTTAACAAATCTTAATTTTTGGATTCCCTTTAGCTATTTTAGTCTCAGTCAGTTCAGTTCAGTTCAGTCGCTCAGTCGTGTCCAGCTCTTTGCCACCCCATGAATCACAGCACGCCAGGTCTCCCTGTCCATCACCAACACCCGGAGTTCACTCAAACTCATGTCCATTGAGTCAGTGATGCCATCCAGCCATCTCGTCCTCTGTCATCCCCTTCTCCTCCTGCCCCCAATCCTTCCCAGCATCAGAGTCTTTTCCAATGAGTCAACTCTTCGCATGAGGTAGCCAAAGTATTGCAGTTTCAGCTTTAGCACCAGTCCTTCCAATGAACACCCAGGACTAATCTCCTTTAGGATGGACTGGTTGGATCTCCTTGCAGTCCAAGGGGCTCTCAAGAGTCTTCTTCAACACCACAGTTCAAAAGCATGATTTCTTTGGTGCTCAGCTTTCTTCACAGTCCAACTCTCACATCCATACATGACTACTGAAAAAACCATAGCCTTGACTAGAAGGACCTTTGTTGGCAAAGTAATGTCTCTGCTTTTGAATATGCTATCTAGGTTGGTCATAACTTTCCTTCCAAGGAGTAAGCATCTTTTAATTTCATGGCTGCAGTCACCATCTGCAGTGATTCTGGAGCCCCAAAAAATAAAGTCTGACACTGTTTCCACTGTTTCCCTATCTATCTGCCATGAAGTGATGGGACCAGATGCCGTGATCTTCGTTTTCTGAATGTTGAGCTTTAAGCCAACTTTTTCACTCTCCTCTTTCACTTTCATTAAGAGGCTTTTTAGTTCCTATTCACTTTCTGCCATAAGGGTGGTGTCATCTGCATATCTGAGGTTATTGATATTTCTCCCAGCAATCTTGATTCCAGCTTGTGCTTCTTCCAGCCCAGCATTTCTGTGATGTACTCTGCATATAAGTTAAATAAGCAAGGTGACAATATACAGCCTTGACGTACTCCTTTTCCTATTTGGAACGAGTCTGTTGTTCCATGTCCAGTTCTAACTGTTGCTTCCTGACCTGCATATAAGTTTCTCAAGAGGCAGATCAGGTGGTCTGGTATTCCCATCTCTTGAAGAATTTTTCACAGTTTATTGTGGTCCACACAGTCAAAGGCTTTGGCATAGTCAATAAAGCAGAAATAGATGTTTTGCTGGAACTCTCTTGCTTTTTCGATGATCCAGCAGATGTTGGCAATTTGATCTCTGGTTCCTCTGCCTTTTCTAAAACCAGCTTGAACATCAGGAAGTTCATGGTTCACATATTGCTGAAGCCTGGCTTGGAGAATTTTGAGCATTACTTTACTAGCGTGTGAGATGAGTGCAATTGTGTGGTAGTTTGAGCATTCTTTGGCATTGCCTTTCTTTGGGATTGGAATGAAAACTGACTTTTTCCAGTCCTGTGGCCACTGCTGAGTTGTCCAAATTTGCTGGCATATTGAGTGCAACACTTTCACAGCATCATCTTTCAGGATTTGAAATAGCTCAACTGGAATTCCATCACCTCCACTAGCTTTGTTCATAGTGATGCTTTCTAAGGCCCACTTGACTTCACATTCCAGGATGTCTGGTTCTAGGTGAGTGATCACACCATCGTGATTATCTGGGTCGTGAAGATCTTTTTTGTACAGTTCTTCTGTGTATTCTTGCCATCTCTTCTTAATATCTTCTGCTTCTGTTAGGTCCATACCATTTCTGTTCTTTATCGAGCCCATCTTTGCATGAAATGTTCCCTTGGTATCTCTAATTTTCTTGAAGAGATCTCTAGTCTTTCCTATTCTGTTGTTTTCCTCTATTTCTTTGCATTGATAGCTGAGGAAGGCTTTCTTATCTCTTCTTGTTATTCTTTGAAACTCTGCATTCAGATGCTTGTATCTTTGCTTTTCTCCTTTGCTTTTTGCTTCTCTTCTTTTCACAGCTATTTGTAAGGCCTCCTCAGACAGCCATTTTGCTTTTTTGCATTTCTTTTCCACGGGGATAGTCTTGATCCCTGTCTCCTGTACAATTTCACGAACCTCCATCCATAGTTCATTAGGCACTCTGTCTATCAGATCTAGTCCCTTAAATCTATTTCTCACTTCCACTGTATAATCATAAGGGATTTGATTTGATTTTCTTCAGTAAAATTAAAAGATATATACTTGAATTTGCTTGGCTTATTCGGAAAAGAGTGATCTTAATCTTAGTAAATAAAAAACTACTCACTGACTCATTTATTCATCAAACATTAACTGGATATATTTTCTTTAGAAAGCACTGTGATAACAGTGGAAATCTGAGGATAAGCAAGACATACTCCTGCCCAGAGAAAGGAAGAGCTTAGGAGAAGCAATAATATCAGGAAGAAAGTAAGATGTCCTCCATTACCTAAACAACAGTTGAAAAAAAGAGTAAGGAAGTAGGACTCCAGATGGGAGCAGTCAAGTGGAAATGCCCTGAGCTAGGGCAGTTTGGGGCTTTGGGAAAACTGCATTTCCTTCTATGAGAGCTAATTATTAGTTAAGCTATGGGTGATGGCAGAGGCCAGATTCTTAGACTGCGTGTTATAGAGGTGAGAGAAGAGCATGTAATGGAAAATTGCTTAGTAGTTACTTTTGGATCAGGGATAAACCAGAGGGAAATCCCTATCTGGGGCAGGTATGAGAGGTACCCTGAACTCTTGTTCCAGGGCAGTGAATACAGTGCTTGAAGGTGTTCTATATATATATATCATCTGCAGTGATTTCTTGAGAATAGGGTGATACTCTCTTGAGGTGATACCCAGAAGCCACTAGGCTGGCATTCCTGTCCCTGGCCTAAGACAGTCAGAGCCAACTCTGTTAAGATCCCGTTAAAGATAGGTTATCTTGAGTTTGCATGCATACTAAGTCGTTTCAGTCGTGTCTGACTCCTTCTGACCCTATGGACTGCAGCCTGCCAGGCCCCTCTGTCCATGGGATTCTCCAGGCAAGAATACTGGAGTGGGTTGCCATGCCCTCCTCCAGGGGATCTTCGTGACCCAGGGATCGAACCCAGGTCTCCCACATTGCAAGCAGATTCCACCCGTGTCTCTTACGTCTCCTCCATTGGCAGGTAGGTTCTTTACCACTAGCCCCACCTGGGAAGCTTGAGTGTGAAAGTGTTAGCCCCTCAGTCGTGTTCAACTCTCTGTGGCCCCGTGGACTATAACCTGCTAGGCTCCTCAGTCCATGAAATTCACCAGACAAGAATACCGGAGTGGGTAACCATTCCTTCTCCAGGGGATCTTCCAGACCCAGGGATCAAACCCAGGTTTCCCACATTGCAGGCAGATTCTTTAATGTCTGAGCCAGGAGGGAAGTCCATCCCATCTTGTGTGTAATTAGGCCAAATCTAAGCAAGGTCTAGACTTTGGTGGCAGTGAAATGAATGAAAATAGTATTTTGGATGGATGAGTATCTGGGAGAGAAGGAAAGAATTTGACTTAAATTCTAGGAGCTTTGAGTTATATTAGCTGGGGCAATTTACTCATACCCCAAATTAATAATCCTCTAAAACTCAAAAATTTAGTGAGTTTTGTGAAGCTGCATTTTTGCCTGATTTGATTATCTGTATATTATTTGGGACACCCTGGATAAAAACAAAATCCCAGAAGAGAGGGTCGTAAGGTCTGGGGACAAAATAATACTAGAAATAATTGCCATTCATTAAAGACCTAATAAATGCCACTGTGCTAGATGCTTTTCTTATTTTCCATACATTCCAGCAGTCCTATAAGAGGGCTTATCAAAACCATTTTATAGAGGATGCATCTAAGGCTCATAGTGTTGGTAATTTCCCCAAGATTATATTGCTAGTAAGTGATAGGGCTGAGACTAGACTATGGTCTGAATTCATCTAGGGCCCATAACCTCCTAGCTTATGGCAGGTCTATCTTTTATTCCATTCTCTTCTGAGTACTGTGTAACCTCTCAGGTGACAAAAAGAAGGACCATGTGACAAGGTACTTAAAAAAAAAAAAATGAAGAGAAAATGAGAATAAGACATAATTTGGGGATTGTCTGAGCTTTGTTTATCTAGGATCCTCTTGCTTAGAGACCTAGGATACCTTCACAGTTAACTCTACCCAGGTGCTGGCATTTGTGTCCAGTCCTAGCAATATCCTGAATTACAGCACACTTCCCCTTATCTTCCCCAGTGTGCCCTCTTGTCCAGTTCTGGAACCTAGTCTGCTGGACAGCTCCTCACTGTCTCCTCATCTGAAAGCTGTACCCTATTCCCAGTGGACGACCCAGCACCACCACTGCCTTCCCCCTAACAGAGAACATTCCTACTCCCTGCAAAAGTACTCTGACTGTTTCATCTTCACTCTGGAGCCCTGATGGCAACAGCCCCTTCAACTTTGAAGTCCAGTTTGGAAAGTTCAAATAGACAGTGTATACTGATCTGTAGTGAGTTAAATGGTGACCCCCAAAAGATATGTATTTAAGATATAGATAGATAGATAGATATATCCAAGTCCTAATTTCCAGTATCTGTGTATGTGACCTTATTTGGAAATGGTCTTTGCAGATGTAATTATGTTAGGAATCTTGAGATTATCTTGGATTTAGGGTAGGCCATAAATACAATGAATGGTGCATAAGTAAGAAAAAGAAAGGGAGATATGACACACACAGAATCACAGAGAAGAAGGTGATACGAAGGTTGGAGGCAGAGATTGGAGTGACGCATTTATAATGCAAGAAATACCAAGGATTGCTGGTGATAACCAGAAGGCAGAAGAGGACCATGAGATGGAATTCTCATTAAGATTTACAGATAGACCTGGGAAGCTACTACATGTTCATTCCCCCAGGTGTATTTAACAGAATATCAAAGTGTTTTCCAAAGGTGCTTGTTAGTAGAGTGTGCTGCTGCTGCTGCTAAGTCGCTTCAGTCGTGTCCAACTCTGTGCGACCCCAGAGACGGCAGCCCACCCGTCCCTGTGATTCTCCAGGCAAGAACACTGGAGTGGGTTGCCATTTTCTTCTCCAATGCATGAAAGTGAAAAGTGAAAAGTGAAAGTAAAGTCGCGCAGTCATGTCCAACTCTTAGCGACCCCATCGATGCAGCCTACCAGGCTCCTCCGTCCATGGGATTTTCCAGGCAGGAGTACTGGAGTGGGGTGCCATTGACTTCTCCAAGTAGAGTGTGATTCCGCATAGAATCTACTGGCTATTGGAATATAACTCTGAAGTTAGATACACCATTTTTGAAACCACCATAATACTTGCAGTAGGACTTTAATGGGATGTCTTTTTGAAATTGACCACTGAACACATACATAGATGGATGTGCTTATCTAGCTGGTTAAAAACCAAAGCCTTCATCATAAATAATAGATAAGGAAAGACCATAGAAATCTCTGTGTAATCAAATGTCTACAGAGGCTAAATTCTTAAAATCTCTGTAGTCCTTCTGGGCAATGAAAATGGTTCCTTAGCAGACATGCTAGCTCTGTTTAAAAACAAACAAAAAAATCTTTGTAGTGAACTGTATAACTGTATGTTTATGTCGCCCACAAATTCATATATTGAAAACATAACCCCCATTGTGGTAGTATTAGGAAGTGGAGCATTTGGCAGGTAATTAGGTTTTGATGAGGTCATGATGGTGGAACCTCTATGATGAGAGTAGTGCCTTTATAAGAAGAGAAAAATAGGCTAGAGATTTCTCTTGGCCATGTAACAATAGAATAAGAAGATAACTGTCTTCAAGTCAAAAAGAAGGTCCTCTCTAGACACCAAGTCCATCAGCAGCCTGATCTTGGACTTCACGGACCCCCAGAAGATACATACATTTCTGTTGTTTAAACCACTAAGTTGATAGTATGTTATTTAGTCAGCCTGAGCTGACTAGAACAACCATCCTTCTACTGCCCCTTGTCTGTGTACCTGTTGTACAGGAAAGTCCTGGTTTGCAGCATGCCAAAAGACACCTACCTGTACAGGAATGTTCAGTCATGTAGAACGTAGCAGAGGCTCATAAAAGATTCTGGCCACGTATCACAAGGAAGGAGAAAATTCTCAGTATGCTGAAATTAGAAACATTATTGCAAAGAGTAGTGAACTAAAGTGTTATTGGGTGAAGAAGGGTGAGTTCTCCCTGCCGAGATTATAGAATCCTTTGACAACTAGGTGTGGTCTTATATTAGAAAGCACCTGTCAGATAGTAGGTTCCTGAAAAGTTGGTGAATCTTAAGGTAAATTGGGTTTTCTCAGAAACTGCCTTCAAGAAATGAAGAGAACTGTTATAACAAATTACAATCTCTGCTTTTTATTGAGCACCTACTAGGTGACAGCTCATGGGAGAGAGAGTATTCGAAGGCTTATGGAATAGACTACAAGAACTCATCCACATTTTGCTTCCTCACCTTCTGGGTGCTCCACTGGTAGTTAGGTAGGAGCCAGTATGCCCTTTCCATGCTTCCTCTGCCATTCAGCAGCAAACATGGAGACCCGCATGTTGGAATAGTGGTGCTACAAGATGGAAGCAGCCTGTAGCCTTGAGTCACCTGAAAGCAGAAAGTCCCTGCCAACCCAAATCAGAGTTTATGTGAACAACAATAACAATTGTGTTAAGTCACTCATATGTCAGGTTTTGTCTACTGCGTCAGCAAGCAGTTAATTTACTGATTAACACACAGCACCTATTTCTGATTTTAGGCCTACCTAAATATTTTACTTAGAAAGCTGCTGCTAAGTCGCTTCAGTCGTGTCTGACTCTGTGCAACCCCATAGACAGCAGCCAACCAGGCTCCCCTGTCCCTGGGATTCTCCAGGCAAGAACAATGGAGTGGGTTGCCAGTTCCTTCTCCAATGCATGAAAGTGAAAGTGAAGTTGCTCAGTCTTGTCCGACTCTTAGCGACCCCATGGACTGCAGCCCAACAGGCTCCTCCGTCCATGGGATTTTCCAGGCAAGAGTACTGGAGTGGGGTGCCATTGCCTTCTCCATACTTAGAAAGCTAGTAGTTCATATATTCTTGTAAAAAAATTCTAAAAACAAAAATCAATCACAATTTTCCCCTTTACAAAGTTCATTCAAAATCCATACCCCTTCTCAGTTGTTGTTCAGTCACCAAGTTGTGTCTGACTCTTGGAGACCCCATGACTGCAGCACACCAGGCTCCCCTGTCCCTCACCATCTCCCGGAGTTTGCCCAAGTTCATGTCCATTGAATTGGTGATGCCATCCAACCATCTCATCCTCTGTCACCCTCTTCTCCTTATACCTTCAATCTTTCCCAGCATCAGGGTCTTTTCCAATGAATCAGCTGTTTGCATCAGGTGGCCAAAGTATTGGAGCTTCAGCTTCAGCATCAGTCCTTCCAATGAATAATCAGGACTGATTTCCTTTAGGACTGACTGGTTTGATCTCCTTGCTGTCCAAAGGACTCTCAAGAGTCTTTTCCAGAACCACAGTTCAAAAGCATCAATTCTTCAGTGCTCAGCCTTCTTTACGGTCCAACTCTCACATCCATACATGACTACTGGAAAAATCATAGCTTTGACTATATGAACCTTTGTTGGCTAAGTGATATCTTTGTTTTTTTCACACACTGTCTGGGTTTGTCATAGCTTTCCTGCCAAGAAACAATCATCTTCTAATTTCATGGCTTCAGTCACCATCTGCAGTGCTTTTAGAGCCCAAGAAGAGGAAATCTGTCACTGCTTCCACATTTCCCCCTTCTATTTGCCATGAAGTGATAGGACTGAATGCCATGATCTTACTTTTTTTAATATTGAGATTTAAACCATTTTTTTTTTCACTTTCCTCCTTCACCCTCATCAGGAGGCTCTTTAGTTCCTCTTCACTTTCTGCCATTAGAATGGTATCATCTGCATATCTGAGGTCATCTGCATATCTGAGGTTTCTGCTATTTCTCCCCACAGTCTTGATTCCAGCTTGTAACTCTTCCAGCCAGGCACTTTGCATGATGTGCTTCGTGTATAAGTTAAACAAACAGGGTGACAATAAACAAACTTGTTGTACTCCTTTTTCAATCCTGAACCAGTCAGTTGCTCCAGACAGAGTTCTAACTGTTGCTTCTTGACCCACATATAGGTTTCTCAGGAGACAGGCAAGATGGTCTGGCATTCCCATCTCTTTAAGAGTTTTCCACAGTTTGTTATGATCCACACAGTCAAAAGGCTTGAACATAGTTCATGAAACAAGAGTTAGATGTTTTTCCAGAATTCTCTTGCTTTCTCTATGATCCAATGAAATTTTGCAATTTGGTCTCTGGTTCCCCTGCCTTTTCTAAGCCCAGCTTGAACATCTGCAAGTTCACATAATGCTGAAGCCTAGCCTGGAGGATTTTGAGCATAACCTTACTAGCATGGGAGATGAGTGCAATTGTCCAGTGGTTTGAACATTCTTTAGTACTGCCCTTTTTGGGAATTGGGATGAGCGTTGACCTTTTCCAGTCCTGTGGCCACTGCTGGGTTTTCTAAATTTGCTGACCTATTGAGTGCAGCACTATAACAGCATCATCCTCAGAGGTAACTACAATTAAAAATCTGCTGTGTATTATTTTAAAGGTTATTCTATGTTGTTCCATAAATACATGTATTAAAAAATATATTGTTTTTCTTTTAACATACTTGGTAATTATGTATATATTAACCTTCCACTTACCTTTGCCATTTAATAAAAAAATGCAAGTTCTTTCCTAGACAAAAGACCAGGAAAAGTTTGGCCTAAGAAGAGAAAATCTTTTAGCAATACTTGCCTCATGCTAGCCAAACACTAACAGACAAACTACAACATCCACACACCATCGGCACACTAAAAGGTTATTAGGAAGGAGTGGGGAACTGATCTTACATTTCTAAGGCTGAAGGTGGTAGTGCCAGAATTCTCCTAGCAGGGTAATAATGTTGGCAAGGCTTAGCAAGGTATTGGCCTTCATATTCCCTGCCTGGCAGAAACACACAACATCCTTATTCCCCTCCAAGGTGGTGTGTGTGTGTGTTGGGGGCAGAGCAGAAAGCTGGTCTTCCAAGTCTTCCAGATGGCACAGTAGGAGGTGCTCTGACTCCCCCTCAAAGATAATGTGATCAGGATCCAGCCTCTTTCCCCTCATAACATTGGGCCATGCAGAGCTATGACATAGCTCTGAAGCAGAGCTATATGGCATACCTCCTCTCCACTTTCCTAGTATCACAGTGACACTGGGCCAGTGGTGAGCTAACAATCTACCCTGCCCTATAGGTTAGGTACCAAGAACTAAAAAGATCTCAAACGGATGAGAAAGGCAATGCACAGAGGCTAAGAAGAGGATAATAGAAGCAGTCTGAGTCATCCCTCTTTCCCACTCATACTGGTGAGTAACCATGTTACTTGGCAGAAAGACAAGTTTACATTGTGGCTGGGAGGTACCCAGGAAGTATGAGTTAGTTCTTTATGTTTGCCAGGACAGTGTCACTTCAGTCAAAGAGGGAGCTGAGCTTCCACTCTGTCTATAATAATGCTATGTGAGTCAGCACCTTGCTTTTGCTGAGAAGATGTTGGTGGGGACCAGAGGAAAGTTGAACGTGGACCCATCATGTATCTCAACAGGGGAACTGTCTGCTAAAAAGGAAAAAAAAAAAAAAAAAAAAAGGAATAGGATCTAGAATTCATAATATAATGTCCAAAATGTGCAGGATACAATTGAAAAACAGCTTTCATACCCAGAATCAAGTAAAGCACAATTTGAGAGAGCAAAGACAATCAGCTGATGCCAACACTAAGGTGAATAAAATGTTGGAATTATCTAAAAAGAATTTAAAGCAGCCATTAGAAAGCAGGTTCAACAAGTAACTACAAATTCTCTATAAAGAAAAGAAAAAGAAAAAATTGTCAAAAATGAGATAGAAATTATAAAAAAATAAACAGAAGATATAAAAGTGAAAAATACTGTAGCTGATATAAAAATCTTGTTGGATGGGCTCAATAGTAGACTGGAGATGACAGAGGATAGAGTCAGTGAACTTGAAAAGAGAACAATAGAAATTACTGATCTGAAAAGTAGAGGGAAAATACTCTGACCTTATCTAATCATCAAAATCTAGTCTGAAGACTTTTACTTTGGAAAACATGGAATATATATGTATTTTCTTATTATTCCTGCTGTGAACAACTAAAAATCCTAGACATTATATTCAAAACAAATATAAAAGGACTCTGAAAAGTGAAAAGAATCAGCCAGACTTGCTAAGGGCCTAGGAGTCTGAGGAATGGCAAAGAGGTGAGTTCCCTGAGTTTCTTTTCTTCTTGCTTCGTAAGTCCCAGTCGTGGAGCTGAAGAAACCAGCAACCAGGAAATGCCAATAGATGCAGACAAAAAGAAAAGTCCCGGCAAAATCCTGCTTTCTCTAGCCTAAGGACAAAGAAAGGGGCAGCTTAGTAGGACAGAAACCTTTTAGACAGTAACTGCTCTATTCCAGCCAAACGCGGCACAAGTAACTGTGGTGTCATCCCTGCACACAACAGCCAAGGCTGAGTGGGGAGCATAGCCTTCTATCTTCACAGGCCTGTAACAAAGCAGCCCCAACTCCCTTGCCAGGGTGATGTCAGAGAAGGGCTAAAGGAAACTGGGGACTGTCATCACCACTGGACAGCAAGAGACCACTTATGGGCCTGGAATTTTACCCCATTCAGGGTAGAGAATCTGAGGGAAACTCCAATGCTCAGATGTCAATGGAAGCCAAATTGGGAATCTGAACTTGTTACCTGTCAGTAACAAGGTGGTGTCACTCCTCCTTCCTGTGCCAGAGTCAGAGAAAGCCAGATAAAACAAAACTTTAAACAAGATTCAGGGTCTCATAACACACAAAATGTCCAAGTTTCAACTGAAAATCATCATACCAAGAACTAAAAAGATCTCAAACTGAATGAGAAACGCAATTCACGGAGGCTAACAACTAGGTAGTACAAATGTTAGAACTCTCTGCTGCTGCTAAGTCGCTTCAGTCGTGTCCGACTCTGTGCGACCCCAGAGACGGCAGCCCACCAAGCTTCCCAGTCCCTGGGATTCTCCAGGCAAGAACACTGGAGTGGGTTGCCATTTCCTTCTCAAATGCATGAAAGTGAAAAGTGAAAGTGAAGTTGCTCAGTCGTGTCCGACTCTATCGACCCCATGGACTGTAGCCCACCAGGCTCCTCCGTCCATGGGATTTTCCAGGCAAGAGTACTGGAGTGGGGTGCCATTGCCTTCTTCGTAGAACTATCTAATAGACTTCAAAGCAGTCATCATAAAAATGTTTCAGTGAGCAATTATGGACATGATTAAAACAAATGAAAAAATATCTGCAGAAAAGATATATAAAGTTTTAGCAAAGAAATAGATGATATAAAAAAGACTCAAAATCAGGGGACAATTTAGATATTCTAGATTAGTTAACGGAGAAGGCAATGGCAACCAACTCCAGTACTCTTGTCTGGAAAATCCCATGGACAGAGGAGCCTGGTGGGCTGCAGTCTATGGTATCGCTGAGGCTCGGACATGACTGAGCGACTTCACTTTCACTTTTCACTTTCATGCATTGGAGAAGGAAATGGCAACCCACTCCAGTGTTCTTGCCTGGAGAATCCCAGGGACTGGGGAGCCTAGTGGGCTGCCGTCTCTGGGGTCGCACAGAGTCGGACATGACTGAAGTGACTTAGCAGCAGCAGCAGATTAGTTAAACAAACTGCCATATATCTGTACCATGGAACACTACAAAGCAATATAAAAGAATGAACTATTGATAAACAAGAACTTGGATAGTTCATGGGGTCACAAAGAATCAGACATGATTGAGCAACTAAACTGAACTGAACTGAAAGGAGCAGAATTATTTAAGAATCATACATAGGGTTTATATCATGAAGTGGCAAAGATCAAGCTGGTTTCTATAAAAGTCAATTCATGGAAATAGAGAAAAATAGAATCTATTCTAAGCAAGAATCCCCTTTCTGGAATGCCCTGGTGGTCCACTGGTTAGGACTCCACACTTTCACTGATGAAGACCCAGGTTCAATCCCTAGTTGGGAAACTAAACTAAAATCCTACAACCTGTGCATTTTGGCCCAAAACAAAACAAAAACAGCCTTCTCCCAAAAGACTCCTTTTCCCAATAATTGCACCAAGAAGCCAAACACTTTCCATTATGGAGAGTGCACTCTTCCCTGAACAGCAGCAGTAGCAGAAGTGGTTTGTGTTCCTTGATGAACACAACCTTTCCTTTAGCTTTCCTCCAAGTATCTATCCCTTTTCCTCAATTCACTGATGTGGACAAATGATGTTTTCACAATCTTATATAAATTGCTCTGCAAATGTAGCTTCCAATCCAGTCCTTTAGGATCCACTTGTGACTAGAGTGCCATCTCTAAATCTCTCCTAGATGAAAACTGTGAAACTGTCATTATTCTTGAGAAAGCATACTAGGCCTCAGTCCAGTTCAGACACTGAGCCAAAGTTAACTTCACTCTTAACTCTGCCCCTAGACCCAGTTTTCTACCCATATCAGAATTACTGGGAACAAAAAGGATGATATTCCTGTCGCCAAAGCTCCTGAAATACCTAAAGCTAAACTTTCATATATGTTTCAAAGAAGAATTTTAAAAGTGTCCCTGAGGGGCATGCCAGAAATGGTATGTTTAGCCATGGGTCACATAATTATTGCCTAATTAATTTAAGGTTGGGCCACAGTTCTTGTAACCATCTCCAACAAAAAGGAAGCTCCCAAGGCAGTTGGGAGGAGCATCTGGAACAATGAGGTTAATGACAGAAACTTCTGGGGAAGCCATCTATCATGGCAGGAAAGTCCAAAACACAATGCTTCAGGGGCCGGATTTATGTTAACAACACAAATCACACAGTTGTAACCAACTCTCCAAACATGTTAGAGAGGGTAAAGTGAAGCTCCTCAGAGGACTACTAAGGTAGTGGTTTGAAGATAATATATGACCATGACAAAAAAAACTCAGGAGTCTCCTGGAGAAAACAACCATCAGTTCAGGGCCACAGCAAAGATATAAATATTTTATAATATCATGCTGTGTCTAAAAAAATTTTCTTGGATTTGCAGCAACCAGCACCCCTTCTTATGTAACTTCCTCCAAATAAATGTTCAGAAATTTTATAAATGGCTGAGGCATTCGAAACAGACAGCAAGAGAAACTGAAAGCCAGGACCCCATGAACACCCCCACATGAGGCAAAAGGTGGTCTAAATCTTTCATTTTTACCTATGCAAAACTGCCTGTGATGATGTTGCTGCTGCTAAGTCACTTCAGTCGTGTCCAACTATGTGCAACCCCAGAGACAGCAGCCCGCCAGGCTCCCCAGTCCCTGGGATTCTCCAGGCAAGAACACTGGAGTGGGTTGCCATTTCCTTCTCCAATGCATGAAAGTGAAAAGTGAAAGTGAAGTCGCTCAGTCATGTCCAACCCTCAGCGACCCCATGGACTGCAGCCTACCAGACTCCTCCATCCATGGGATTTTCCAGGCAAGAATACTGGAGTGGGGTACCATCACCTTCTGCAGTGAGATGTTAGAGAGTACCAAAAAATAAAAACAATTTAAACCAAAAGAACGGAGAAGGCAATGGCATCCCACTCCAGTACTTTTGCTTAGAGAATCCCATGGACGGAGGAGCCTGGTAGGCTGCAGTCCATGACGTCGCTAGAGTCAGACACGACTGAGCGACTTCACTTTCACTTTTCACTTTCATGCATTGGAGAAGGAAATGGCAACCCACTCCAGTGTTCTTGCCTGGAGAATCCTAGGGATGGGGAAGCCTGGTGGGCTGCCATCTATGGGGTCCCACAGAGTTGGATAGGACTGAAGCGACACAGCAGCAGCAGCAGCAAACCAAAAGAAAAAGAAGGAGAAACAAAAATTGTAAAAACATCATCTTGAAACAATCACTGGATTTGCCTTTCTCTTCCTGTGGAAGCAGTCCATGGGGTTGCAGAGTTGGACACTACTGTGCAACTGATACTTTCACTTTTCCTGTGGAAAAGAGTTCCGAGTCAAGAATCTCTTTTACAGATCTAACAGCTCATTTGTTGTCACTAAATTGCAGTTTTTGAAAAGAACCATCTTTTCTTGGTACCAAGACACAGCAATGTGGAAGTCCCAAATGACAATGATCCTATCCTATTAGTAGACCAAAAAAAAAAAATGATTTAAACTTTCATTTCAGGCAAGAATCTCTCTAAATTGAAAATCAGTTCTAGATACTAAGGAGGGCCTAGGCATAAAACAACATTTTAGAGTAGCTGTAAATTAAATTATTTTTAATGCCTCTTTCTTACACATTTACTGAGCTGCTGCTGCTGCTAAGTCACTTCAGTCGTGTCTGACTCTGTGCGACCCCATAGACAGCAGCCCACCAGGCTCCCCTGTCCCTGGGATTCTCCAGGCAAGAACACTGGAGTGGGTTGCCATTTCCTTCTCCAATGCATGAAAGTGAAAAGTGAAAGTGAAGTCACTCAGTCATGTCCAACTCTTAGTGACTCCATGGACTGCAGCCCACCAGGCTCCTCCATCCATGGGATTTTCCAGGCAAGAGTACTGGAGTGGGGTGCCATTGCCTTCTCCGATTTACTGAGCACCTACCATGAATTAGGCACTAATCATAGCTAAATGTACAGTTACAATTCACAAAAAAAGATGTATAGTCACAAAAAATGTACAGGCATTAAATTTTACAATTCATACCATTAAAGGGTTCACTGTAGAGTAGAAGAGGCAGATATATAAATTAGTTCTCATAGTACACTGAGAGAGTTGTTATTGACTGAAGAAACATAGTGTTATGGGCACAGAAGAGCTAATGTTTGGAGCACTGGGTCACAGAAGAAATGATGCTGTTGCAGAATCTTGACAAATGATTATAAGTTGGACAAGAAAAGTGAGGACATTCTAGACAAAGAAAATAGTAGATTTGTAAAGGGCACAAAAGTCTGAAATAAAATAATGTGTTCAGGAAAAATAACATGTTTTTTCTGGTAGGATGCATAAAATACATAAGAGGAAGGAGCATAAGATTTTTTAAAAGAGAAGACAGTGTAAGGTAGAGCATATTGATGAAGCAAGAGTCAGGCATTCTCAATAGTTCTACTTCTGAGCCCTCACAAGAATAGCTCTTAACAGTCCATTCACTGGCAAGGAAGACTTTTTCTAGCATGCACCTCTAGACTCTTCCATCCTCTGCCCCATTACTCAGTTACAAAGCCGCCTCATTTTTTTTTTTTTTGTTACAGCAGCAATAGCACTTCCAGTACCAATTTTCTATCTTAGTCTGTTCTGTCTGCTATAATAAAATACCACAGACTGGATGGCTTTAAACAACAGAAATTCATCTCTCAAAGTTCTTCTGGAAGCTAGAAGTCTGAGATCAGGTTTCAACAGAATGCCCTTTTCTAAGTTACAGACTTCTCATATCCTCATAAGCTGAAAAAGGGCAAGGAGGCTCTCTTGGGTCTCTTTTATAAGATCATTAATTTCATTCATGAGGGCTCTACTCTTAAAAACTCATCATCTCCAAAAGGCCTCACCTACTAATACCATCACATTAGGCATCAAAATTTCAACATGTGAATTTTGGGAGGATGCAGACATTCAGACCATAACACCCTATTTACAGTATGGAGAACATCTGGAGGGTGGCAGGAGTAAAAATGGGGAGTTTTCAAGGAAATATTTAAACAGTAAAGGGATACAGTATAATAGTTCATAAGAATCTGAACTAAAGTAGTAGTGGGAATGGAAGAGTTGAAATATTAGACTATACTCACCAACACTTAGTTTGGTCACCATATTAATTTCAGTCATTCAGCAAGTATGTAATGGCACATCATTGTAGTTTTTATCTGCCTATTCCAAGTTATTATGTTGGGAATCTTTTCATGTGCTTATTGTCCATTCACATAAACTATTTGCTGAATGTCTGTTAATTTTTTTTTTTTTTTTACTTTTTATTGCATTGTTTTCTTGAGTTTTGAGAATTTTCTATATACACTGGATACAAGCCCTCCATTGAACACATGGTTTTCTAATATTTTCTCTTATCCTTTCATTATCTTAACAATATTTTGGAGAGAAGTTTTGTTATTATTGAAGCCAACCCTATCCATTTTTAAAAAATTGATTTGGTGTTTTGGTATTATATCTAACAAACTGTTGTCTGGCTTGCCGTGTGCGCTAAGTCGCTTCAGTTGTGTTCGACTCTTTGAGAACCTGTGGACGGTAGCCCACCAGGCTCCTCTGTTCATAGGATTCTCCAGGCAAGAATACTGGAGTGAGTTGCCATGCCCTCCTCCAGGGGATCTTCCCAACCCAGTAATTAAACCTGCGTCTCTTATGTCTCCTGTATTGGCAGGCCAGTTCTTTACCACTAGTGCCACCTGGGGAGCCAGTAGTCTGGCCTAGGACCTCCCCCCCCCACCCCCCCAGCCCAAATTTCTCTTTCATGCTTAGTTTTAGAAGTTTCATACTTTCAAGGTTTACATTTAGGTCAGTGTTTCATTTTGAATTAAATTTTGTATTGGCAGATTCATGTTGAACTCCGGGAGTTGGTGATGGACAGGGAGGCCTGGAGTGCTGCGATTCATGGGTCGCAAAGAGTCAGACAGGACTGAGCGACTGAACTGAACTGAACTGAAGGCAAAACAATACAATATTGTAAAGTAATTAACCTCCAATTAAAATAAATAAATTTATATTTAAAAATATCCAGAAATAAAGACTTATAGGATAAAAAATTTTGTATATGGTATTTTCTACTTTCTTTTCTGGACTCCGTATTTTCTTCATTGGAGGATTTGTCTATCCTGATGCCAATTTGTTAGGTAACAGCGCAGTGGCCTCGCCCGCCGGCTCGCGAGCTTAATCCACCCGTGCGGCGCGGGATGGGACGGAGGGAGGGAGACATCCGGAGGCCAGTCCCTCCGCGCGGAGACAGGGTATTCCCGACGGCCGGCTGTCGGGTCCGGTGGTCTTTCCGGTAGGGGAAGGAGAGCGAGAAGGTGGGGGGCGGCGTGAAAAGGGTCTTCGGGCGGGAAGGCGGCTCCTCGCCTCCCGTTTCCCCCGCCCCGTCGCCCTCTCCGCGCCTCCTCCCACCCCGTCCCCGCCACTCGACCCGCACCCCCGCCCTCCGCAACGCCTGGCCTGCCCAGGTGGACCCCGGCCCCGGGATGTCGTCTCCGGTGGCGTCTCTCTTCCGCCCGACCTCGGCTACATACCTCGAGGCTGGGGGGCCGAGGTTCCCCCGGCTACACACCTTCGCCTCTGGCGGTGGCCAGGACTGTCCCCGGTCGTGACGGCACAGTCCGGAGCGTCCGGTGCATCTCGCAGGCTGCGCGGCGGGGCCGCTAGCCTGCCGGTCGCCGCCGGCCCTGGACCAGTCTTCCCGGCCGGTCGTCGCTTGTCCTTTGCTCTGCTCTCCGCCAGGTCGCCAGGCGCCTCTCCCCGCCCTCCGAGCCTGGGGAGTGCCCTCCGACCGGCCGGCCGGCTCTCTCGCGCCCTTCCTCTGTCGTGCTCCTGCCCGACTGCGCCACGCTTCCCGTCGGAGCGTCCCTCTGCCCTCGGTGGCAGGGGAAAGGGTGCCTGGGACGTGGGTGCGGGGACGGGCCACGGCTGTGGGGGAAGAGGAGGGTGCCGTCTGGGCGCGCGGTGGGGTTCTGCTCCTTTTCGGGGAAATGGGGGTGGTGGTGGGGGGGTCGTCGGGGCTGGTGGCGGCGGCTGTAGGGACTCCAGGCGGCTGTTGGCCAGGGCCGGGCAGGCCCCGCGTCACGGGCTGGTAGCGCCCGAGGCCCGCGGGCGGAGGCGGTGGTCAGGGTCTGGGCCGCGGGCCCGTGGGGCACCACGCCCCGCCTCGCCCACCTCCCCCTTTCCAGGTACCTAGCGCGTCCTGGCGCGGAGGTTTCAAGACCCCTGGGTGGGGGCGGGGGGCGTCGCCCGTCTACCTTGGGGTCTGGGAGGTCGGGCTCTCCCTCCGGTCTCCCCCGGACTGCACCGCCCCCAGGGGCATGGTCACCCCTGCCGCGGCCGTAGGGAGTTTTTTCTTTTGGGGGGCGTTTCCCGAGTGGCGCTAGCGGTAGAGAACCCGCCTGCCAATGCAGGAGACCTAAGAGACACTGGTTTGATCCTTGGATCCGGAAGATCCCCTGGAGGAGGGCATGGCAACCCCCTGGAGTATTCTTGCCTGGAGAATTCCCATGGACAGAGGAGCCTGGTGGGCTTCAGTCCATGGGGTCGCAGAGTATGACACAACTGAAGTGACTTAGCACCCAGGCATATGCCAATGCCATGCTTTATTGCTTAATGTAATTTTGTAATAAATCTTAATATCAGGAAATATTTTGCAACTGTATTCTTCTCCTTTAAAGTTATTTTGATTGGCTACTCTAAATCCTTTGCATTTCCACATGAATTTTATAGTCAGTCAGGAGCTACAAAATTTTTACTGGGAGTTTGGGTTTGAATTGAATCTATAGATTAAGTTAGGAAGAATCAACATCTTAACAATATTGAGTCTTCCAACCCCATGAATATGAACTATATTTCTACTTATGGGGTTTGCTTTTAAATTTCTTTCACCAGTGCTTTGTATATTACTACATACAGATCTTGCCTGATTTTGTAGATTTACATATAAACACTTTACTTTTGGGTGGTACTGTAAATGACTTTTTTTTAATTTAAAAATTTAATTTCCAGTTTCATTGCTTGTATATAGAAATGCCATGACTTTCCTATATTGTCTTTGCACTAATTTGTATCCCACAATTTTGCCCAAGTATACTGGAGTGGGTAGCCTATCCCTTCTCCAGCCGATCTTCCCAACCGGGGAATTGAACCCTGGTCTCCTGCATTGCAGGTGGATTCTTTACCCACTGAGCTATCAGGGAAGCCACAACTTTGCTAAACTCACTTAGTTCTAGATATATTTTTTCAATTTCCTTGGGATTTTCTGTATAGACAATCAGATTATCTGTGAATAGAGATAGTTTAAATAATTCCTTTCCACCATGTTATGTATTTTATTTCTCTTGCCTGATTGCACTGGCTAGGTCTTACTTTTATTTTTAAGTAAAAATATTAATATTCAGAGTTGTAGGATTAATTTTCAACAATACATTGGCAAGGTTTCTAGATATTACTGAATGATATGAGACTGATTATTGAAAGGGACTCCAACATTTCTTGGAGGGGGTTCCATTGTTGGTTAAGGAACCAGGGTAAATTTGTTGATGTTTCTTAGTGAGACAAGAGTCAATAGTAAAGTCAGCTCTCTGGGTCAGAGAGGAAACTGCCGAATTTTGGGGGAGGTGATATGGTACAGATGTAATATTGCACTTCTAAATGCGTAGGTGATATTGCAAGGCACCCGTTTTCTCATTTGGTGCTTAGGATAGCTTACGGATGTTGGAATTACTAAATTCTTTTACATACGAGGCGAAAATTGGACTTCAGAAAGCAGAATGTTCTACCTAAGCTTACATGGCTTTGTGAGTCCTCATTCAATGCTCTAAGAATCACTCATCTATTTAGAAATCCCAATTTATGAATTGAGGGAGCTCTGGCCTCTTCTCTAATTGCTGGGACAAGTCTATATTATGGGGCAGTTTTACATATTGTCCTGCTAGTGTACAAGCTTTGGAATAGAAGTTTCTGACAAACTATCCTCTTGCTTTTATGTAATCAATTGCACATCAGGGAGTTGTACTTTTTCTGACATTTGACCCTTTAAAAACGACACTATGAGTACTTGATTCTTTGATAGCTAGGCAGATAAATGATTTCCACTAAGTTATTCTCCTGCCCTGTCACTCCATAGTTCTCACTGCATAGAAAGTTCAAGGACACAGAAGCGCTTCTGATGCGTGAGGCTTTCAAACACACAGTCTAGGGACATCAGAGTTAGACTTCAGCTTGCTAACAGGTATAGAAAATGCCACAGCTAGTGTGTTCCATTTCCATTCTTGAAACCTCCAGATACACTCTGGGTTAGTTTGTGTATGATTGATGTCTTTGCTCCAGTGATATTGGCTTCAAATAGTAGTCCAGGTGTGTCTCTTTTTGGCAAAAGCCTTCATAAATCCCACTTCCTTTGTGTTCTGACCTCTTTTTGCACCTTTAGGACAGCACTTCTCACTGCACTGTAAAAGAGTTATAGTAGAGATATTTATGTTTCAAAGCTTCTGCCATCCTTTCCCACCAGGCTGTGTGCTTCTTGAGAATAGGATTCCTATATTATTGATCATTGTATCACCTATGTTGAGAGCAGGCCTACCTAGAACAAAATTGGGCACTGAATAAATATTTGGTTAATGGAATTGAAGAATAGTTTTTTTGGTTCTTGATATGAGCAGCAACAAAATATCCTTTCAGGTTATTTCCATTATGAGACTTGCTTTCTGAATAGTTAAGCAGAGGGTAGTATGGAACTTGGATTGTAGATACCTCCAAGCTATGCTTCTAGCTACCCTAAAAGGAAAAGAAAAGTAGGGATTGTTTCTCCAGTTGAGTTGTCTCTGGTTGGGGGCATGCTCCTTACACCTCACTGGACCATATAGTCATATGCCCCACAGTATATATTCCACAGAATAACTTAGTGGAAATCATTTATCTGCCTAGCTATCAAAGAATCAAGTACTCACAGTGTCATTTTTAAAGGGTCAAATGTCAGAAAAAGTACAACTCCCTGATGTACAATTGATTACATAAAAGCAAAAGGATAGTTTGTCAGAAACTTCTATTCCAACCCTTGTACACTAGCAGGACAATATGTAAAACTGCCCCATAATATAGACTTGTCCCAGCAATTAGAGAAGAAGCCAGAGCTCCCTCAATTTATAAATTGGGATCTCTAAATAGATGAGTGATTCTTAGAGCATTGAATGAGGACTCCAAAGCCATGTAAGCTTAGATAGTACATATGCTCTACAGTATAAAAGACAAGGCCCTGTCCTTAAAGAGCTTCTATTCTAGACAGATAATAAGAAAATAACCCAATAAAAAAAGAGAAAATAACCCAGAAAACAAACAAAACTATAATTACAGGTTGTTTTGATAGGAAAGTAATGAGCAAAACAGTGTGTTAGGGTGTGGTAGGGAAAAGGTTGGTTGCCTTGGAATGACTTCTCAGGAAAGACCTCTCTGAAGACATGATGTTTGTCCTGAGATTGGCATATTCCAAAAAAGGCCAACTACATGAGGAGCTGAGAAAAAGTACTCCAGGCAGAGGAATCAGCAAACACACAGATGCTGAAGTGAGAAAGAGGATTGCTTCTTTGAGGAATAGAAAGGAGGCTCCTGCAATTAAGGTGAGAAGACAGGTATAAGATGAGATTAAAACATTGGCAGGGGTCAGATCCTCCGAGGTTGTATAACCTATAAGAAGGACTGGGAATTGTATTCTGAGTGTGGTGGGAAGCCACTGTTGGGATTTAAGCAGGAAAATGACAATCTGCTTTATGTGTGAGAATCAACTGCTGTTTGGAGTTTAGTAGACTCTGAGCTATAAAGGGCAAGACTGAAAGCAGAAATACCAATTAGCCAGCTGATGAGAGGTAATTGTGATTTGGTTAATCCTGACTGCAGTAAGGATGGAAAGAGGTGCATGGATTTGGGGATATATTTGAAGGTAAGTTAACAAAGCATGTGTTGGATTGAATATAAATGATGAGAGAGTGGGAAGAATGATGGCCTCTTGATTTTGGTCTGAGCAACTGGGTGAATGATAATGCTATTTACTGGGACAGGAAAGACTGGGGAGTGAGCCGGCCTTGGTTGTGAAATCTGGATGCTGGGTCATATTAAGTTTGAACTTTAATAGAGAACTATATGAAGATGTTGAGAATATAACAATTTGAAGTTCACAGAAGAGGTTAAAGCTGAAACTATAAACTTGGCATATAAGTGATAGTTCAAAGTATATCCCAGCGTGAGATTTTTTGACAGACAAACTATTTTTAGAGAAGAGTGCCCCTCAATATGGGGACTCTTCAACAATGAAAGGCCAAGAAAAGGAAGATGATACAGCAAAGACGACTGAGAATGATTGACCAATTGTGTGTGCAGACAGTCAGGAGAGTGTAACACCCTGAGTACCTAGAGATGGGAGTGTTTAAAGAGAGAGTGTTTAAGACAGGAGCTGAGAGGGGTCCACTGGATTTGCAAACATGGGGGATCATTGGTTATCCTTTGAAGAAGATTAGAGAATTCAAGTCAGTTGCTTCTAATTTCTCAAAAGGAATGTGCTAAGTCCATCTGCTAAGAGTATGTGAGTGAGGCTATGGCATATTTGAAGAAAGATGGAAAAGTTACAAAATGGTAAAAGCAAATTTATCAGGAGAATGTAGGATTTCCTGGTACTATAGAGTACCTATGTGAGGTTTGTGACTATGGATTTAAATAGGACTTTTCCTCGAGTAATATTCAACTGCTAAGTTTTACATGTGAGAAAATTATATACTTGGGTTCAACCAAGGTTGAGATGTTACTCCTTGCTCAGAGAGATAGAAGGGTTAGTGTATAAGAAAGAGAATGATTGCAATAATGGATAATGGGATCTAATTTGGGTAAAGAAGTTGGGACACGGAAATGGTGATGGGGTTAATGGATTGGAGATGACAAGTTTGCTGAAAGATTGTTTGAGTGGGAGTAAGAGAAAGAATGAAAGGATGGAATCAAGATTTCAGAAGTGATACAGTTACTGGTAATGTTAAACTTGAGTGCATGCACATGGGAGTGAGTGACTTAGATGAGGCTGCTGCTGCTGCTAAGTCGCTTCAGTCGTGTCCGACTCTGTGTGACCCCATAGACGGCAGCCCACCAGGCTTCCCCGTCCCTGGGATTCTCCAGGCAAGAACACTGGAGTGGGTTGCCATTTCCTTTTCCAATGCATGAAAGTGAAAAGTGAAAGTGAAGTCGCTCAGTTGTGTCCAACTCTAGGGACCCCATGGACTCCAGCCTACCAGGCTCCTCCGTCCATGGGATTTTCCAGGCAAAAGTACTGGAGTGGGGTGCCATTGCCTTCTCCTTAGATGAGGCAGAGGGAGAGAAAACTGGAAGAAGTTAAAAAGCTGTGGTTCTAGAGTATTAGGCATTCCATGCATGTGATTATTGACATCCCTAAACATTATGACCTGAACAGAAATGGAAATGATGTCAGAGAGCCATGGCCAAAGCCTTTAATGAATGAAGAAGAGGCACTGGGAGGTCGGTGCTGGGTTCATGCTAAGTGGCGTCTAATTCTTTGTGACCCTATGGGCCATGGCCTGCCAGGCTCCTCTATCCATGGGATTATCCAGGCAAGAATATTGGAGTGATTGCCATGCCCTCCTCCAGGGGATCTTCCTAACCCAGGGATTGAACTCGTGTCTCTTCCATCTCCTGCACTGGCAGGCAGGTTCTTTACTACTAGTGCCACCTGGGAGGTTGGTTGTTGGTAGCAACTAGGAGAGGTAGCGTTGTTTTATGCATAATGGTATGAGTTTTATAGGGTCTTGAGATGTTTTTGAATAAAAGAAATGATTTTGAAGTAGTGGTGAGGAATAAGGCTGCCTCTGGCTCTGAGATTCAAAGATTAAGAGAGAAAAATATCCACCTTTGACAGCTTCATGTCCTCATGGGACAGGCAGGTCTTGATTAAGGTGAGGAGATGGAAGGAGCCTGAAGTGGTTGAAGATATAGGAGAATAGACTGAATAGGGAACATGTTCCGAAGAATTTAAAGGAATTAGTTGGTGAGTTAAATTGAGAAATATAGAGAGCAGTACAGGTGAGTGAGGCAAAGAGTATGTATGGTTAGGTGGGGAATGCATTCAAATTATAGACCCAAATACCATATTTAATTCAATGATTTGTTCGTTGTGCATATGAATGGCAAGAAGCTGGGGGTTTAGGTGTGTTCTCAACAAGAATTTGATGAGATCTGATCGCCTTGTGGCTTGTGAGTAAGTAGGTAGGCTTGCAGCTTACCGTGTAATAGTTATGCAGGGCAGGTGGCCATGTGATGGACACCATCTCCCCTAATGAAATATTGGAACCTTTAAAAGAACCAGGAGTGGAGCAGATTTCCCTTTGTGCTTATGAGTCTAGAGAAATGGTGGTATTTAATTTACTGCCACTGAGCTCTGCATAATGTGCAGCTTCTGACCACTTGGAATGTGTTTTCTGCTGAGGAATATATTATCCATCCTAAGCCAAAGAGATACCAGGCAAATGTTCTGTTTTCAGCACTGACCCTAATCCTTCAGAAATAGAGCCAAACCCTGCTCAGGTAGAGTTTTGATTGCTGGTTTTGAAGTATACTGCAAGGACACATAAGTGTTGCTTAGATTTACAAGAAAGGAAGCTTGCTTCTTACCTTCCATCACCATGGCTGGATGGCAGTTGCCATATTGGGAGGATTCCTACCCCTTCATCAGTCAGTTCAGCCACTCAGTCATATCCAACTCTTTGCAACTTCATGGACTGCAGCACGCCAGGGCTCCCTGTTCATCACCAACTCCCGGAGCTTGCACAAACTCATGTCCATTAGTCGGTGATGCCATCCAACCATCTCATCCTCTGTCGTCCCCTTCTCCTGCCCTCGATCTTTCCCAGCATCTGGGTCTTTTCCAGTGAGTCAGTTCTTTGCATTAAGTGGCCAAAGTATTGGAGTTTCAGCTTCAGCATGAAGCTTCAGTCCTTCCAGTGAATACTCAGGACTGATTTTCTTTAGGGTGGACTGGTTGGATCTCCTTTCAGTCCAAGGGAATCTCAAGAGTCTTCTCCAACACCACAGTTCAAAGCATCAATTCTTGGGTGCTCAGATTTCTTCTTAGTTGAACTCCCATATCCATACATGACTACTGGAAAAACCATAGCTTTAACTAGATGGACCTTTGTCAGCAAAGTTACATCTCTGCTTTTTAATATGCTGTCTAGGTTGGTCATAGCTTTTCTTCCAAGGAGCAAGTGTCTTTTACTTTCATGGCTGCAGTCACCATCTGCAGTGATTTTGGAGTCCAAGAGCATAAAGTCTGTCACTGTTTCCCCATCTATTTGGCCATGAAACGATGGGCCCTGGATGCCATGATCTTTGTTTTGTGAATGTTGAGTTTTAAGCCAACTTTTTCACTCTCCTCTTTCACTTTCATCAAGAGGCTCTTTAGTTCCTCTTCACTTTCTGCCATAAGGGTGGTATCATCTGTGTATCTGAGGTTATTGATATTTCTGCTGGCAATCTTGATTTCAGCTTGTACTTCATCCAGCCCAGAATTTCACATGATGTACTCTGCAAATAAATAAGCAGGGTGACAATATATAGCCTTGATGTACTCCTTCCCAATTTGGAACCAGTCCTTTGTTCCATGTCTGGTTCTAACTGTTGCTTCTTGACCTGCATACAGATTTCTCAGGAGGCAGGTCAGGTGCTCTGCTATTCCCATGTCTTTCAGAATTTTCCACAGTCTGTTGTGATCCACACAGTCAGAGGCTTTGGCATAATCAATAAAGCAGAAGTAGATTTTTTTTAGAATTCTCTTGCTTTTTTATGATCCAGCGGATGTTGGCAATTTGATCTCTGGTTCCTCTGCCTTTTCTAAATCCAGCTTGAACATCTGGAAATTCATGGTTCACATATTGCTGAAGCCTGGCTTGGAGAATTTTGAGCACTACTTTACTAGCATGTGAGATGAGTACAATTGTGCGGTAGTTTGAACATTCTTTGACATTGCCTTTCTTTGGGATTGGAATGAAAACTGACCTTTTCCAGTCTTATGGCCACTGCTGCATTTTTCAAATTTGCTAGCATATTGAGTGCAACACTTTAACAGCATCATCTTTTAGGATTTGAAATAGCTCAACTGGAATTCCATCACCTCCACTAGCTTTGTTCATAGTAATGCTTCCTAAGGCCCGCTTGACTTTGCATTCCATGATATCTGGCTCTAGGTGAGTGATCACACTACTGTGGTTATCTGGGTCATGAAGATCTTTTTTGTACAGTACTTCTGTGTATTTTTGCCTCCTCTTCTTAATATCTTCTGCCTCTGTTAGGTCCATACCATTTCTGTCCTTTATTGTGCCCAGCTTTGCATGAAATGTTCCCTTGGTATCTCTAATTTTTTTGAAGAGATCTCTAGTCCTTCTCATTCTATTGTTTTCTTCTGTTTCTTTGCATTGATCACTAAGGAAGTCTTTATTATCTTCTTTCTTACCCCTTCACAGTGGGAGGATTTCTACCTCCCATTCTAGGGTGCCAGTCATCCACATTCTTCTTCTCTATTTATCTTTCCATCCTACACTTAGCCTCACATTCTTCCTCTAAAACTGGGAAGGGCTTCCTTTTGAGGCCATGTTAGATGTGCTTTCTTTGAACTCTGCCTGGTTTCCTAGGGCAGGATTGGACCTGTCTCTACCAGCTGTTGAACAGCCATTTCCTGATTCCTGTAATGATTCAAGGTAGAATTTGACAGTTCTACCCCTGCTTTCCAGTCTGACATTTACTTAAGTATACTTCTTGTTGAAGTAGGCATGAATAAAGAAAGCTTCACAAGTCAAAACATGTAATTCAATGCATTTGTACAATAAAAATATACCTATTTATGCACCAATCATATCAAAACACCCCTCATTTCCTCTTCACAGTCCTTCCCTGTCATTACATCCCTCTACTGAAGTAGCTGCTATCCTGAATTTTATACTCTTAATGTTTAGGCTGGTATTAATTCTACTTGCTCTGATATCAAATGCAAAATGTTTTTCCTTTGTTCAGAAGGCTATCTTAACTACTTGGAATGTCCAAATTGTGCAACAGGACTGCGTCTTGATTGGCAGTGTAGTGGACTGGCTGTATTATTTTCGACTTCTGAAAGCAGTCAATCAGAATAACTTTCTTGGAGCTGATCCTTCACCCCAGTTATATATGTGTAAGACTGGCTTCTTTTTCATTTGCATTTATCTAAGGGGAAGCATAGGCAACTAAAGGTCCTGCTATTAATGGACCATCATAAAATGGAGAGTAAATCTGGTGATGTAGTTCTGGTGTCATTCATAGCATATATGAATCAGGAAGGCTCTCCTATCCATTCCCAGTATTCTCATTGGGCTTAATTTGGAGTCTCCTTATTGGAAGTAAGACTATATTATGAACTCCTTGATTTTTGCTACTTAAATCACTTTATTCAGCAACCCAAATTAATATTTTTTCTCAGTTTCAATGGATCCAGTTATGGAAAATATAAAGATAAGCTAAATTTCTTCCAAACCCTTGGGCAGGAAGAAGTTTATGTCAGTCTTTTTAAAAATTTGATTTTTTATTTTTTAAAAAATTTTATTTATTTTTATTTATTATTTTTTTAAATTTTATTTTATTTAACTTTACTATATTGTATTGGTTTTGCCATATATCAAAATTAATCTGCCACAGGTATACATGTGTTCCCTATCCTGAACCCTCCTCCCTCCTCCCTCCTCATACATCCCTCTGGGTCGTCCCAGTGCACCAGCCCCAAGCATCCAGTATTGTGCATCGAACCTGGACTGGCGACTCGTTTCATATATGATATTATACATGTTTCAATGCCATTCTCCCAAATCTCCCCACCCTCTCCCTCTCCCACAGAGTCCAAAAGACTGTTCTATACATCCGTGTATCTTTTGCTGTCTCGTATACAGGGTTATTGTTACCATCTTTCTAAATTCCCATATATATGCATTAGTATACTGTATTGGTGTTTTTCTTTCTGGCTTACTTCACTCTGTATGATAGGCTCCAGTTTCATCCACCTCATTAGAACTGATTCAAATGTATTCTTTTTTAATGGCTGAGTAATACAATTGAAGCGTGATTGCTTTACAATATTATGTTGGTTTCTGCCTTACATCAGCATGAATCAGCCATAAGTATATGTATGTCCCCTCCCTCTTGACCTTCCATCCCACCTTTCTAGGTTGTTACAGAGCCATGGTTTGAGTTTCCTAAGTCATATAGCGAATTCCTGCTGACTATCTATTTACATATTGTAGTGTATATGTTTCCATGTTACTCTCTCCATTTGTCCCACCCTGTCCCTCCCTTCCCCTACCCCCATGTCCATAAGTCTGTTCTCTATGTCTGCATCTCCATTGCTGCACTGCAAATAGGTTCATCAGCACCGTCTTTCTAGATTCCATAAGTATGTGTTAATATACAGTATTTTTTTCTCTTCTGACTTACTTCACTCTGTATAATAGGCTTTAGGTTCATCCACCTCATTAGAACTGACTCAAATGCATTCTTTTTTAAGACGGAGTAAATATTCCATTGTATATATGTACCACAGCTTCTTTATCCATTTGCCTGTCGATGGACATCTAGATTGCTTCCATGTTTTAGCTACTGTAAATAGAGCTGCAATGAACATTGGGTGCATGTGTCTTTTTCAGTTGTGGTTTCCTTCAGGGTGTATGCCTAGTAGTGGATTGTTGGGTCATATGGTGACCTAGCTTATTTTCCTAGCTTTTTTTTTTTTTCTTTTAAGGAATCTCCATATTGTCTTCCATAGTGGCTGTTATCAATTTACATTCCCACCAACGGTGCAAGAGGGTTCCCTTTTCTCCCACACCCTCTCCAGGATTTATTGTTTGTAGATTTTTTGATGATGGCCATGATGACTGGTATGAGGTGATATTCCATTGTAACTTTCAATTTGCATTTCTCTAATAATGAGCAACGTTGAGCATCTTTTCATGTGTTTATTAGCCATCTGTTTGTCTTCTTTGGAGAAATGTCTGTTTAGGTCTCTTGCCCACTTTTTGATTGGGTTGTTTGTTTTTCTGGTATTGAGTTTGTATGAGCTGCTTATATATTTTTAAAAATTTATCCTTTGTCAGTTCTGGGTTGCAATGGAAGCAATCTAGAAGTCCCATGTTCACCTTGTTTATAGTTTCCTTTGCTGTGCAAAAGCTTTAAGATTAATTAGTTTCTGACTTGTTTTATTTTTGTTTTTCATTTCCATTTACTCTAGGAGGCAGGTCATAGAGGATCTTGCTGTGATTTATGTCATACAGTATTCTGTGTATGTTTTCCTCTAATAGTTTTATAGTTTCTGGTCTTACATTTAGGTCTTCAATCCATTTTGAGTTTATCTTTGTGTTATGGTGTTAGAAAATGTTCTAATTTCATTCTTTTACATGTAGCTGTCCAGTTCTCCCAGCACCCACCCATTGAAGAGACTATCCCTTCCCCATTGCATACTCCTGCCTCCTCCATCAAAGATAAGGCATCCATAGGTGCATTGGGTTTATCTCTGGGGCTTCTGTCTTGTTCTATCAGTCTATATTTGTGTGTGTGTGTGTGTGCCAGTACCATACTGTCCCTTATGACTGCAGCCCCTCCAGTACACTCTGAGGTCAGGAAGGTTTGATTGTTCCAGTTCCATTCTTCTTTCTCAGGACTGCCTTTGGCCCATTTGGGGTCTTCTGTGCTTTTCATGGCAAATTGTGAAATTTTTTGTTCTAGTTCTGTGAAAAAATGCCATTGGTAATTTGATAGGGATTGCACTGAATCTGTAGATTTGCATTTGGTAGTACAATAATTTTCACAGTTATTGATTCTTCTAACCCAGGAGCATGCAATGTCCTCTCCATCTGTTTATGCGCGTCTTGTGATTTCCTTCATCAGTGTCTTACAATATTCTGTATACAGCTCTTTTGTCTCCTTAGGTAGGTTTATTCCTAGGTATTTCATTCTTTTTGTTGCAATGGTAAATGAGGTTGATTCCTTAATTTCTCTTTCTGATTTTTTGGTTGTTTAGGGTACATGTATGCAAGTGATTTCTGTATATTGACTTTGTATCTTCTGACTTTAGTAAAATTCACTGATTAGCTCCAGTAATTTTGTGATAGTATCTTTAGGGTTTTCTGTTGTATAGCATCATCTCATCTGCCAAACAGTGAGTTTTACTTCTTTTTTTTCCAATCTGGATTCCTCTTATTTATTTTCTCTCCCTGATCACTGTAGTTAGGACTTCTAAAACTATGTTGAATAATAGTGGTGAGAGTGGGCACTCTTGTCTTGTTTCCCTGATCCTAGAGGGATGCTTTCAGTTTTCCACCATTGAGGATAATCTTTGCTGTGGGTTTGTTGTATATGGCCTTTTATTATGTTGAGGTAGGCTCTTTTTATGCCCATTTTTTGACCAGTTTTTTTAAACCATAGATGAGTGCTGAATTTTGTCAAAAGTTTTCTCTGCATCCACTGAGACTATTGTATGGTTTTTATCTTTCAATTTGTTAATATGGTGTATCACATTGATTGATAGGCATGGCAAGATCTTTGATGGGATATTGTTTAGGTGTGGATATTAAAATGACGTCTCACTACAAGAATTGTCCAAGTTTTTACAGTCTGGTTTAAAATGTTATACAGCTAATTACTAAGGTTTGCAAGTTTCAATAGGTTCTGCATACACTGCTTGCAGGGAGAAGGTCTTCCTTTGTGATTAGTAGGTATAAAAATTATATTTGGATTTAATATTTTCTACCCATCTTAGGAGGTACCCCATGTCCGAGGTCAGGGGCGGCAGCCGAGAGGAGCAACCCCACGTCCAAGGAGCGGTGGCTGTGCGGGTGCAGGAGGGCTGAGAGGAGCTAATCCACATTCAAGGTCAGGTGGGATGGCAGTGAAGAGATACCCCTTGTCCAAGGTAAGGAGCAGTGGCTCCACTTTGCTGGAGCAGCCATAAAGAGATACCCCAAGTCCAAGGTAAGAGAAACCCAAGTAAGACGGTAGGTGTTACAAGAGGGCATCAGAGGGCAGACACACTGAAACCATAATCACAGAAAATTAGTCAATCTAATCACATGGACCACAGCCTTGTCTAACTGAATGAAACTAAGTGATGCCGTGTGGGGCCGCCCAAGACGGGTGGGTCATGGTGGAGAGGTCTGACAGAATGTGGTCCACTGGAGAAGGGAATGGCAAACCACTTCAGTATTCCTGCCTTGAGAACCCCATGAACAATGTGAAAAGTCAAAATGATAAGATACTGAAAGAGGAACTCCCCAGGTTGTTAGGTGCCCAATATGCTACTGGAGATCAGTGGAGAAATAACTCCAGAAAGAATTAAGGGTGGAGCCAAAGCAAAAACAATACCCAGTTGTGAATGTGACTGGCGATAGAAGCAAGGTCCAATGCTGTAAAGAGCAATATTGCATAGGAACCTGGAATGTTAGGTCCATGAATCAAGGCAAATTGGAAGTGGTCAAACAGGAGATGGCAAGAGTGAACGTCGACATTCTAGGAATCAGCAAACTAAAATCGACTGGAATGGGTGAATTTAAATCAGATGACCATTATACCTACTACTGCGGGCAGGAATCCCTTAGAAGAAATGGAGTAGCCATCATGGTCAACAAAAGAGTCCGAAATGAAGTACTTGGATGCAATCTCAAAAATGACAGAATGATCTCTGTTCATTTCCAAGGCAAACCATTCAGTATCACAGTAATCCAAGCCTATGCCCCAACCAGTAACGCTGAAGAAGCTGAAGTTGAACGGTTCTATGAAGACCTACAAGACCTTTTAGAATTAACACCCCAAAAAGATGTCCTTTTCATTATAAGGGAATGGAATGCAAAAGTAAGAAGTCAAGAAACACCTGGGGTAACAGGCAAATTTGGCCTTGAAGTACGGAATGAAGCACGAAAAAAGCCAATAGAATTTTGCCAAGAGAACGCACTGGTCATGGCAAACACCCTCTTCCAACACACAAGAGAAGGCTCTACACATGGACATCACTAGATGGTCAACACTGAAATCAGATTGATTATATTCTTTGCAGCCAAAGATGGAGAAGCTCTATACAGTCAGCAAAAACAAGACCGGGAGCTGACTGTGGCTCAGATCATGAACACTTTATAGCAAATTCAGACTTAAATTGAAGAAAGTAGGGAAAACCACTAGACCATTCAGGTATGACCTAAATCAAATCCCTTATGATTATACAGTGGAAGTGAGAAATAGATTTAAGGGACTAGATTTGATAGACAGAGTGCCTGATGAACTATGGAATGAGGTTCGTGACACTGTACAGGAGACAGGGATCAAAACCACCCCCATGGAAAAGAAATGCAAAAAAGCAAAATGCCTGTCTGGGGAGGCCTTACAAATAGCTGTGAAAAGAAGAGAAGTGAAAAGCAAAGGAGAAAAGGAAAGATATAAGCATTTGCATGCAGAATTTCAAAGAACAGCAAGGAGAGATAAGAAAGCCTTCCTCAGTGATCAATGCAAACAAATAGAGGAAAACAACAGAATGGGAAAGACTAAAGATCTCTTCAAGAAAATTAGATACCAAGGGAACATTTCATGCAAAGATGGGCATGATAAAGGACAGAAATGGTATGGACCTAAACAGAAGCAGAAGATATTAAGAAGAGGTGGCAAGAATACACAGTAGAACTGTACAAAAAAGATCTTCACGACCCAGATAATCACGATGGTGTGATCACTCACCTACAGCCAGACATCCTGCAGTTCGAAGTCAAGTGGGCCTCAGGAAGCATCACTACAAACAAAGCTAGTGGAGGTGATGGAATTCCAGTTCAGCTATTTCAAATCCTGAAAGATGATGCTGTGAAAGTGTTGCACTCAATATGCCAGCAAAGTTTGAAAACTCAGCAATGGCCACAGGCCTGGAAAAGGTCAGTTTTCCTTCCAATCCCAAAGAAAGGCAATGCCAAAGAATGCTCAAACTACTGCACAATTGCACTCATCTCACACTCTAGTAAGATAATGCTGAAAATTCTCCAAGCCAGGCTTCAAATGTATGTGAACTGTGAACTTCCAGATGTTCAAGCTGGTTTTAGAAAAGGCAGAGGAACCAGAGATTAAATTGCCAATATCCGCTGGATCATGGAAAAAGGAAGAGAGTTCCAGAAAAATATCTACTTCTGCTTTATTGACTATGAGAAGACTTTGACTGTGTGGATCACAATAAACTGTAGAAAATTCTGAAAGAGATGGGAATACCAGACCACCTGACCTGCCTCTTGAGAAACCTGTATGCAGGTCAGGAAGCAACAGTTAGAACTGGACATGGAACAACAGACTGGTTCCAAATAGGGAAAGGAGTACGTCAAGGCTGTATATTGTCACCCTGCTTATTTAGCTTATATGTAGAGTACATCATGAGAAACACTGGGTTGGAAGAAGCACAAGCTGGAGTCAAGATTGCTGGGAGAAATATCAATAACCTCAGATATGCAGATGACACCACCCTTATGGCAGAAAGTGAAGGGGAGCTAAAGAGCCTCTTGATGAAAGTGAAAGAGGAGAGTGAAAATGTTGGCTTAAAGCTCCACATTCAGAAAACGAAGATCATGGCATCTGGTCCCATCACTTCATGGCAGATAGATGGGGAAACAGTGAAAACAGTGTCAGACTTTATTTTCTGGGGCTCCAGAATCACTGCAGATGGTGATTGCAGCCATGAAATTAAAAGACGCTTACTCCTTGGAAGGAAAGTTATGACCAACCTAGATAGCATATTCAAAACAGAGACATTACTTTGCCAACAAAGGTCTGTCTAGTCAAGGCTATGGTTTTTCCAGTGGTCATGTATGGATGTGAGAGTTGGACTATGAAGAGCGTTGAGCACCGAAGAATTGATGCTTTTGAACTGTGGTGTTGGAGAAGACTCTTAAGAGTTCCTTGGACTGCAAGGAGGTCCAACCAGTCCATTCTAAAGGAGATCAGTCCTGGGTGTTCTTTGGAAGGACTGATGCTAATGCTGAAACTCCAATACTTTGGCCACCTCATGCAAAGAGTTGACTCATTGGAAAAGACTGATGCTGGGAGGGATTGGGGGCAGGAGGAGAAGGGGATGACAGAGAATGAGATGCTGGATGGCATCACTGACTTGATGGACATGAGTTTGAGTGAACTCCGGGAGTTGGTGATGGACAGGGAGTCCTGGCGTGTGCTGCAATTCATGGGGTTGCAAAGAGTTGGACACGACTGAGCAACTGAACTGAACTGAACCCATCTTATACTTGAAAAAACACGCTTCAAATTTATGTCTTTTCTCACATTCATACGTGATATTGCGTCTCTTTCTAGTCTCTCCCTTACCCCTACCATTGCATCTCTGATCTCATCCCTTGTTGCTCTCCCTGTTTCTCACCCTGCTCTAAACTCAGACATGCCAGGACGACTCCCATCTCAGGTCTTTGCACATGCTGTTCTGTCTGCATGGAATTCTCTTCTTCCAGAGGTACAAAGAGCTCCTCCCTCACCTCTTTAAAGTTTTTACTTAATTGTCACCTTTGGTGACACCTTCCTTGGAGTTCTTATCTAATATGTTAATGCCCATTCCAGACACTTTGCCTTTCCTTTATCTGCTTTTCTTATTAGTGTTGACTATTTATCTACTATTTGTAGACTGCAAGCTCCTTAAGGGCGTGGTTATTTGCCTGTTTTGTTCATCACTGTATCTCTAAGACCTAGAACAGTGACAGGCATATAGTAGATACTCAATATCTGAAGATGGGCCACCTTGTTGGAGCATCTTGTCTCTGTAAGTGAAGCCAGGCTAGCAAAGAACAGTGATATAATGGACTACTAGAACTGCCATCCGGTGCTGCTTCAAGACACTTATTTTTTTATATAACAGTTTTGTATATAAATGAATGAGTTATTATCAGTCCATATACTTTGGCCACCTAATAAGAAAGCTGATTCATTGGAAAATACCCTGATGCTGGGAAAGATTGAAGGCAGGAGGAGAAGGGAATGAGATGGATGAGACGGTTGGACAGCATCACTAACTCAATGTACATGAATTTGAGCAACTCCAGGAGATGGTGAAGGACAGGGAGGCCTGGCATGCTGCAGTCCATGGGGTCACAAAGAGTCAGACACGACTGAGTGACTGAACAACAACAATAGTGGAAAATGTGTACTGGACATAAACTCTTCAAACCTAGCTATCAGAGCTCAGTCCAACACCAATAACTGTCCATTCAGTTGATTGTTTTCAAATTTTGATACTATAAATACTTCTGCAACAAACACCTTTGTACCATGACCTTTGTATGACTCTTATTATATTCATTTTGGTATCCCCTGTATACTTAGGATGGGCTTCCCAGGTGGCGCTTGTGGTAAATAACTGACCCGCCAGTGCGAGTAGACCTAATAGATGTGGGTTTGATCCCTGGGTTGGGAAGATACCCTGGAGGAGGGCATGGCAATCCACTCCAGTATTTTTGCCTGGAGAATCCCATGGACAGAAGAACCTGGTGGGCTGCAGTCCATAGGGTTACAAAGATTTGGATGTGGCTGAAGCGACTTAGCAAGCAGCACATATACCCAGGATAGTTTGGAGTGGATGGAAACCAGTTCATAATTGTTGGTTAAACTGAATTAAACCTTACTGGCTAGAAATGCTTACTGTCCTGTAGTCAGTTACTGTTTCCTATTTTACACTTTTTGCCAGTGCTAGATCAACCTACCATCAAGACCTGGCAGATATTCCTTTCATCCGGCAGTAAATAATTTTGAGCAAATATTTTATGCCAGCTGCTGTTCTATGCACTGGGGATACAGCTGTGAAAAAATGGACCAAGTCTCTACCCTCCTAGAGTTTATAGTCAAGTAGGTAATATAGTCCTTAAATAGTCCTTAAATATATGATGGTTAATTTTGTCAGCTTAGCTAGGCTGTGGTGCATCATTGTTTGGTCAAACACCAGTCAAGATGTTGCTCTGAAATTATTTTTTAAATAATTTTAAAAAACTATTAACATTAACATTTAAACTATTAACATTAAACTATTAACATTAAAACTATTAACATTTCACTCAGTACACTTTGAGCAAAGCAAAATGCCCTCCATACTGTGTGTGTATGTTTGGGGGAGAGCTCATCCAATCAGTTGAAGGCCTTACAAGAGCAAAGACTGGTGTGTGCCAAAGGAGAAGGAATTATCCTCAAGACTGCAGCATAAACAGCTTGTCTTGTTTCCAGACTGCAGAATTTAGATTCAAGACCCCATTACCAACTGTTACCTGAAATTTCAGTTTGCCAACCTGGAGAACTGTTACCTAATACAACATGTGTGTAATTACTTAGATAGAAACTATGATAAGTGCTACGAGTAGTATGTCTGTAAGGGAGTCTAATCAGGAACCTAATTGAGATCAGCATTTAGAGAATGCCTTTTTAAATACGTAACTTTTAAAAATCTGCTCGGTTCATAAAAGTTTTGCAGAGAAAAAAGGCAGATTTGGGCAAACAGAGAGAACACAAAATGTGAACATCCTGACATGAAAGAAACTGGTTCATTTATGGTCGGAGTATGTTGAATGAGCAGGTGAGTGGTATGAGATGAGGTTGGAAAGACAAACAGGGGTCAGCTATGCAAAACCTTGTAAGTTATGACATTCTCCTGAAGACACTTTCTAGCAGACTGACCTTGGGAAAGTCAGTCTTCCTGAGCCTGTTTTCTGTTTTGTGCATGGGGGTAATAAAACCTCCTCTATGGAAGAAGTCAGTGAGAAGATACTTCAATATATCATGGACCTAAGTCAGTGCCTGGCACAGAGTACATTTTCAAGCCATGGATACTGTTATTCCCTACCCAGTCAAGTCCTACCCAGCCTTTAAGATACAACTCAATACCCTTGTTCTACATGTGGACTTTCTTGATGAGTCTGGCATGCGCTGATCTTTTTCTTCTCTGAAATCCAATTGTACCAAGAGTCTTTTTGAGGTTCCACTCTTATTGCTTCAAACTTATGTTATCTCCTCCAGCGTCTTTCTAAGAGATCTTAGGGAAGAACAGTTTTCTGTAGGCTCTGCTCCACCATAGTAATTTGGTTAAATAGAAGGTAACTTCTTTTGATTGTTCTTCTCTGTCAGGAGCCGTGTTAGGCATTACTGACAAAATGGAGGCACGGTCCCCAGCCCCCTCTCCTCATTCCACAGGTACGTATCCCGGGATGAAGGAGTTAGGCCTTGTAATTCTGACTTGTCTTTGCCTCTCCTTGGCTGAGTTGACTGAAAAGGAATATTAAGGTGCTTATTGGTCTTGAGAGGAGCAAGAGAAGGCACAAAGCCTTCTGCAGCATTGCTCAGAAAATAATTCATAAAGTTAATCATTGACATTTGTTCAAGGACTTTTACAAAAGAGTGTTCCAGGATGAACACATAGGCCGTAGCTTGAGGCCATGGGAGGGATTGATATCTGAATCCTATTTGTGAGGAGAATGTTTATGGCAAAGGAGTTTACTGAATTTAGGGCTTAGAAATAATTAAAATAGTCAGAAGTTAAAGATTTAAGGAATGTTGTAAAGTTAGCATATTTTACTATAGCTTATAGAAGTTAGGAATTTTTTAGAGACACTATAGCTAGAAGCCTTTTTAAGAGATAGTGAGCTCAGGATGTTAGGGGCAAACAGGATTTAGGAAGATAAGTAGTAAACTGAGGAATGTAGCATGAGTTACAATGTAATCACAAGTTAAGTATAGGACACATTAGAGGAAGTAGATAATAGATGATAAGGCTGATTCCCAGAGAATCCCTGAAGCCGGAACTCTGAAGAGCAACTATGATTTATGGAGATAATAAATCTGGGAGAGGGGGAACTGAAAATGTCAAACCTCTGACCTAATGTTTTTGTAAAAGTATAAAAGAGAATCTTAAACTTGGAATAAACAGGCAGTCCATAGAGAAATGAGAGGCTGTCTCATTACTTGCCGACACCATTCACCTCTTCAGGTTGAATCCCTGGTTGCTGGAGTTGGACTCCGGCACTTCTCATGGCAAGTGTTGGCTTCACAGTATCACTCAGCCTCTTTGGCCACAGGCACAGCTTTGTCAGAGAGTTACCTGGGGATAGAGGCACAGTTAGAGAGCTGGGAGGTGAGTAAAAGCTATTTAGCCCACGTGGAGACAGAAGCCAGGATCTTCACCTTGAGCAGCACAAGGAAATAATTGAATGATCTGTCAAGTTATGACACAAGCATTTTGAAGTGTTTGTTATAACTTCATAGTTCATACCACAAGACGTTGTTCAGACTTATTTTCTATCTCTTTTATCTTCTGTTCCTTTTTTACTTTCCCCTAGCAATGGCACCCCACTTCAGTTCTCTTGCCTGGAAAATCCCATGGACGGAGGAGCCTGGTGGGCTGCAGTCCATGGGGTCGTGAAGAGTAGGACACGACTGAGCGACTTCACTCTCACTTTTCACTTTCATGCATTGGAGAAGGAAATGGCAACCCACTCCAGTGTTCTTGCCTGGAGAATTCCAGGGATGGCGGAGCCTGGTGGGCTGCCGTCTCTGGGGTCGCACAGAGTTGGACACGACTGAAGCAACTTAGTAGTAGTAGTAGTAGAAGATCCGATAAAGCTATGCTTATGTTTGCATCTCATTTCTCTATGCTGTCTTTTATGGAGTTGTTTTGTAACAATAACAAGAAGAAGGAATAGGGGGTCAATGATTAGGTTTGTTATTATAGACATTTAATTTGTTAACATAAACAAACTTTCGAGAGGTTCAGCTTCCTGTCTCTCAGTGGAGGAGGAGAAAATTCCCATTATGGCCTACTTGTCACTTGCTCATCTCCAGGCTGTTTCTGAATGCCAAGACCAACCTGTGGGAAATCTTGAAGCTTTACTGGGTCTTATTCTCAGCAGTGCTAGGAGATATATTTCTATATACCTCATACTTTCAGCTATTCGGGGAATTGTCTTTTATGTTAATTAGCACATTTCCAAACTTTAATGGCATATCCAAAAGCCTTGAAATGATAATTTACCTCTTTTCCTATCTGCATATAGCAAATATTTTGTACTAAATTTAACGTGAAATGTAGGAACTGGAAAATCAGGCAATAGCAAAATTTAAGTTGAAGAATTAGATACATTTAAATTACTTGAAGGAATGATCTGATTAACAGTTGTTATCATTAAAGTCACAGTTTTATGTAATATGGCATATGCTTGATAAAGTCAAACAGCTCTTTTTCTTTTCTTTTTTTTTTTAGGTGAAGAGTAAGTTTATTAGCATAGGAAGCTTGTGGGAGATTCAAATGGGCAGGCAAGGGAGCGCAGCCCCAAGAACAGAGAGGGCTACATTTTCATAATCAAAGAAAAAGTGAGGAAGGGAGAAGACCACCTTCTTCCTCAATCTTAGGCAGACGTCAAGTCTTTTTTTTTAAATTAATTTACTTTTTACTGAAGGATAATTGCTTTACAGGATTTTATTATTTTCTGTCAAACCTCAACATGAATCAACCATAGGTATACATATATCCCCTCTTGTTTGAACCTCCCTGCCCAAACAGCTCCTTTTCTTAGAGGCATTTTTATTTGCATTGATTTCTACCTTGAGCAACTCTGAATCCTCAGGGAAGAAACATGAGCTGCACATCATCTCATTAAGACAGCTAGTTTCTGTTTGTTGTACTGGTTGAAATGATGCTGGATTTTCAAGACAGAATTTGAACCGAAGTTATTGAGTGATTGTTCTTGTGAGAAAAGGAATTTGGGCTATTTGGAATAAGGGCAAAAAATTAATTCAAAGGGGCAGAGTGACTTGTGAGAGGAACATAAGAAAAAAGGTGTCTCAAGTTAGTGTTTACATTCTGGGAGAACATTCACATGAGGTGGCTTCTATCTTGAGCAAATGGTGACACCCTCAGCGAGAATAGAGAGACTGATTAAGAACTATGCAGAACTCTGATAGTTGTGTTTCTGGACGAGGAATCAGTGCATCTGAGTTTGACTCCCAGATTCACCTAACCAGAGGCAAGTCACTTTATTTTTTTGTAATCTCTGTTTACCTGGGAAATGATTCACATTTTGAGTATGAAAGGAAATAGTAGATATGCAAAAACAAGTGGCTCAAATCAGAGCAGGAATCTGAAAGTGTATGGGAAGTTGCAAGGCTGAATTATAATTGTAACTATCTTTCACATAGTACTTTACTACCTATGAAGCACTTTAATGTAATTATCTCCATCTCTAAAACTTCAACTTACTGTCATACTGATATTTTAATGTTTCCTCCATCATAGCTATTCTGAAGGAGAATATAAGCAAAGAATAACTTGGTTGTCATCCCAAATCTACAGGATTTACTTTTTGTTTGCTTTTCTTTGACAGAGAAATTAAGTTTGGCTGTGGCTATAGCAGAGGAGTGAATTTGGTCACTAACTTACATGGCCATGAATTTCCATTGTCTTTGCCAACCATACCTTTTATTAAAACAAAACCCATTGGCTTATGCTTTATCTATCTTTGGGGACATCCTGATATTTCTTTTGTAGTGCTGAGAGAGAACCACTTGGCCTTTTTATATTTCCAATATCATACTTGCTACCCTCTGGGCATTTAATAATTGTGTGTATCATCATCTCCATTTTTATTAGTAAGAGTCTTCTGTGTGTCACTATATCTTCTCTTAGGTCATGAATAATCTACATTATATATCCTTTTCCTAGAATGACTCTGTTACCTTGCCACAGCCAGATGTATTTTATGCCTTATCTGGCCTTTCTAAATCCTCATAGGTTTGCTCACATTTATATGATTGAAATTATTCCCACACTAAAATGCTAGCACCATATCTAATCCATGACTGAATTGTACTGTTAATGTGAATGTGTCTGGCATCTGCAATTTCTGATATAGTTTTTAAAAATGTGAATATCACTTTGCTCCCGATAACCATTTTAGATCTTCTTCGGCAAAGCACATAGCTTTCCTCTATCTGCATGCTAATTATTTAATAAATCCATTTATTGCCTGCTAAAGTAGTTTTTTTTAACAGGAACAACGTATCATATTTCCATATAAAGTGCTTATAAAAATAAGATGGAATGAAGTGTTTCTAGAGGAGAATGATTATAGGGTTGAGCTTTTCAAAGCTACAGTATTAATTTATTAAATTATTCCAATATATTCTGAATTGTTAACATTGCACTGGAAATGTCGGTGACTGGCTAGAACTTGACATGGAAATGTCTCATCCATACAGCAATTGTATTTCATAAGCTTTTGTTAAAATAGTCATTTTTCATACTTGGAGGGACGAATATCTTCTTAGGGTATTTTTTTCAATGTATTGCTTTTGACTATGTACCCCTGGATCCAAAAATGTTTCCTTGATGACATAACATTCTGTATTTATTTACAACAGAGCAAATAATAACCATTTTTTGAAGAAAAATAATCTAGCTTGTCTGATTTGGATCTTGAACACAAAGCTCACCAGAAAATGGTTTTTTTTTTTCCCTCTGTAGAAGGACCAGCAACCAGTGAGACCTTTGTAGAAGATTCCATTGTTGAAGATATGTGCCAGGTGCTGGTTCTATGAGAGATGCAACAAAGTGTGAGCCATGGAGTATCACAGACACAGATCTCTCTCTCTGGATATTAGAAGAGATTCATAACAGTGATTCGCTTCATCATACCTTGGAACCCCTTAAGTACCATGATCTTAATCATCTTATTTCTGACATCCCCACTCACTTCTATACATGTGCTGTTTTCTGTATAAATTGTATTTCAAGTGCTATATATTTTAAGGGCTGTTATAGAATTTTGGAAAAAGCTAATGGGATTTAGCAAAATTAATTGTATCTGAGTGATAGAATGGACTTTAAAACTAGGACAAACACACAATCCAGCAAAGATTTGCAAAGTAGTAATGTTTTTCATCCAAGTCAATAATGTAGCTGATCTCTAGCTCTAGAAAGGACTGGAGAGCACCCAAGGGTTTGGCACGTTTTTGGTGGTGAAAGTTGGGGTGAGGCTCTTAGGTTTTATTCACAATGTGGCTCATGAAAGCTGAAAGATAGGCATGGTGCTGGAAGGGAAAGAGGTTCATTGCTAATGTGAAGAGGAGATATAATTTTAATAGTTGATTTGTTTACTGACATTCTCAGAATTAAATATCTGTACTTAGGAAATCTTGTTTTTTCCCTATTTGTATATTTACTATATTTGTTTTTATGTTAATTTAATTTTTATATCTTCATGGCATTTAGTAAAACTCTTGAGATCTCCTGGAGATGGGAATGGCAACTCACTTCAGTATTCTTGCTTTGTTAACCCCATGGATGGAGGGGCATAGCAGACTACAGTCCATGGGGTTGCAAAGAGTTGGACACAGCTGCACAACTAACACTTGATCTACGCTTATCTTTATCTTGAATAATAATAGGCCATCCTGCTCAGCTCTCCAAAATGGATTCTTGTCTGAACTTAGACTGATGTTTTCATGATGGAGTCTGGTAGTAATGATGGTAAGAACCAGAATGAGAGACACTTGTTGGGAAATTAAAACAAGAAGGATGGAGTTTGGAACTGACAGTTGAGCCCACCCTTTCATCATGAGAATTCTCTAGGGTCTCTTGCTTTGAAATTCAGGGACATATCCATGCTTTTTTTAAAAAAGGAAGGCCATTTCTTACTTGTGGTAAGATGTTCTTGGACTAGAAGCCCAAGTTATCTCGTACACTAAGCTCCAATCTGCACAGAAAAGCCCAGGTTAGACCTTTGGAGCAGGGATCTGAATATATTCCACTTAGTCATTTATCACACAATTGTTGGTTGAGTGCCAGGTACTGTTCTAGGTCCAAGGGAAAATGAGACAAGCAGTTCCTGTCTTCACAGAGAATAGTAAGTAATTTCACTTTGACCTGCTGCTGCTGCTAAGTCACTTCAGTCGTGTCCAACTCTGTGCAACCCCATAGATGGCAGTCCACCAGGCTCCTCTGTCCCTGGGATTCTCCAGGCAAGAACACTGGAGTGGGTTGCCATTTCCTTCTCCAATGCATGAAAGTGAAAAGTGAAAGTAAAGTCACTCAGTCATGTCCAACCCTCAGTGACCCCATGAACTGCAGCCTTCCAGGCTCTTTTGTCCATGGGATTTTCCAGGCAAGAGTACTGGAGTGGGGTGCCATTGCCTTCTCCGTACTTTGACCTACATATCCTCATTTCAGAGGGGCTGGCAAAGAAACACCCAAGGTACCCTTGAGTAAGAATAGCACCACTAACACCCTGGTAGGGAGTCCTGACATTCTCTATTATGCACTTAGTTTAGCAGATATTTATCAAGTGTTACTTCTGTGCCAGGACCTGTGCTAAGAACTAGAGATCCAGATGAATAAGTCCCTTGAGAGTTATCAGTTTTACCTGTATTAAAACCTATGTGTTATGTGGGATGGAAACTATGTTTACTATCAATTTAGAGCATTTCAACGTGAATCAGGTAATTAGATCCTGGCTAATGCTAGGCCCTGATCGAATGATGCATAAGATAAGGATAAGTTTCTTTACTAGCTGTGTGTATATGGCAGGGGAATGGAGTAGGGGTCAGGGAAGATGGCACAGTTCTAGAACGGGGCAGGCTTCCTGTCAAACTCAGAAGAGGGAATAGCTTTTAAAAGTATTATCTCTGTGTATTTCTTTTGCAATACCCAGTGCAAAATGAAAATGCAAGGCTCCTTGTTCAAAAAGCAGGAAAAAGTCACGTTAAAAGTACAAAAAATATAAAGTTTTTCCCTTTAAAAATATTTTATTACTTATAAAATGTTGTTCAGCTGCTAAGTCATGTCTGACTCTTTGCGGCCCCATGGATTGCAGCATGCCAGGCTTCTCTGTCCTTTACTGTCTCCTGGAGTTTGCTCAAATTCATGTCCATTGAGTCGGTGATACCATCTAACCATCTCATTCTCTGTACTCCCTTCTCCTCTTGTCCTCAATCTAAAAGGAGTCATAGTGATGCGTAAGAATATAATCTTATAAAATGCAAAGAATAATACTTTTTGTCATAATTTTATAAATATATAAATGATATTATTAATGTAATGTCTTGTTTGGTCACAAGACTTCTGTTTCACTTTTCTTCTAGTTCATTTGCTATCAAGTTTATAGTAAGTCTATTTTCAATTTAGATAGCTGAAAGGACCATCAGCTACTCTTGGCAAATGCAAAATCCCAAATATGTTTTGATATTTTTTTAATTTTGAGAAAGGGTACAACTGTTACTGTTAAGAGTATTTTATAGGTTGTGACAACATGGAGATAAGATTATAATACATTTTTTCCACATATAAATTTTAGTGCATCTAGAGCTGATGATTCTCATGGAAAAATATTTCTAAAAAGATTTAACTCTTCATTACAATAGGTGAGAAAGAGAGAGAATGTTGTGTTTAGAAAACTTGTGTTCAACTCCTGACTCCTCTCTTACTGAGTAACCCTAAGCAAATCACTTGAACTCTGTGACCCTATGTTTCCTTATCTGTAAAATGGGAATAATTTAAAATTACACAACTCTTTTTTGTATTAATGAATACTTCTTGAGAACCTACTCTGTATCTGTCATTGTTTTAGGTGCTGGATATACAAGAGTAGTTCCCTTACAGAACTTCATTCTTGTAATGAAACACACAGAATGAACAAAATATGTGAGAAAATATTTACTATATCATAGGGGGGTAAGTCCTGTGGGAAAAAAAGTGGGAAGGGGAAGGAGGATTGGAGGTGGGAGAGGAAGGCCATGTAAGGAACTCAAGTGACCAGGAAAGGCTCCTCTGATGAGATAGCATTTGAGCAGAGATTTGGAGGACATGGAATACGCCTGCAATGTGGGAGACCTGGGTGTGATCCCTAGTTTGGGAAGATCCCCTGGAGGAGGGCATGGCAGCCCACTCCAGTATTCTTGCCTGGAGAATCCGCATGGACAGAGGAGCCTGGTGGGCTGCAGTCCATGGGGTCGCAAAGAGTCGGACACGACTGAGCGACTAAGCACAAAGCACAGCACACTGGAGGACGTGAGGGGAGAGGCCATGCAGATTCTTGGAAAAAAGCATCCTGAGGAGACAGCACAGCAAGTGAAAAGGCCAGAGGGAGGAAGGAAACCACACAAAAACGCAGTCTGGTAGATCATATAGGCCTTATAGCCTCCTGTCAAGACTTTGGCTTTTATTCTGAGGGCAAGTGAAATTGGAAGCCATAGCAGAGTTTTGAGCAGGGTAGTGACACACTGTGATTTGAGTTTCCAAAGGATCACTCTGGCTGTTGTGTTGAGAATAAACTAGGGCAAGGAAAGAGTGGAAGAAGGGAGGCTAGTGAGGAAGTGGTTGCCTTAATTTGAGCAAGAGATGGTGAGGAATAGTATCAGAAAGAGTGAAAAGTAGGCATACCCTGGGTACATTTTGATGGCAGGGGTGACAGGATTTTCTGACAGACTAGATGTGGGGTATGAGAGAAAGCATGGAGTTGAGGAGACTCTACATTTTGGGGCCGGAGCAATAGGAAGCTTCAGTGAGACAATAAACACAAAGTGCTCAGCACAGTGCCTGGTCCATACTTGCTGCCTGATCAATTATTATTATAATAGATCTAGATGACCCCCAGAATTCATCAGCCTATATATGCAAAATACATCACATTTAGTATAATAACCTACATATCATTCATTCTTTGCCCCTCTAGCTGGCTCACCAATCAACCCACCTTCCCTTAAGTTGACATTCAGGGAGAGAGACCTCATTTGATTGTCAGGAACCCTGAATCCTACTTCATTTCTACTGCTGGCCTGTTATGTGATCCCAGGCAAGCTTCTTATTGTTCAGCAGCCAAAAGTGTTGATCAACATAGTAGATTCGAATAATCTGCACTACTTAGCTCATAAGATGGTGAGGACAAAGCGATCACTATTTACGTGAAAATGTGTTGATTGTCAAAGTGTTAAAGTGATGCCAACTTATTAGGTGGAAATGTTCATTGTAATGGCTATTCCTGTGGAGATTTTAATTTCAGATAGGAAAGGGGCTGTAACTCTTTTGGTTTTCTTAGAAGAACTTGAAGGTACTCTGAGTGCTAATCTTTTATTGCTAAGCATCTTTGAAGCCATTTTTAATTTACTTAGCAACTTTTCTCCCTTCAGGCTCAGTGACTGTAAGCCAGATATTCCTTTCCTTAAAGAATCTTCTCAACCCATTTTGTGTCTCTAATTCTGGATGGCAAATAGCTTTCATCCCTTGATGAAATTGGCCAATTCTTGTCTGTTGATGACTGGATCACTGACTTGAGAATGTTCCTGAGGCCTTTCCCAGGATCAGTGGAGAAGAACATCCTGATTCATACGCTTTGGAGGGAGAAGATGCTGTGTGCTCTGAATTTGACATCTCTGCTGTAAGGCTTAGCTTGGATTGCTTTCTTACCTTAGAACTCTAGCAGCATGCTGACCCAAGCTAACTGCTCTGGATTTTCTTCTTATTTTTTTTTTAATGCAATAGAATTTTTTTGCTAGCAACCCTCTTGTGCAAAACCCTTTACCTCTCCAAATTTTTACTACTCTCTGGGGCCACTCCACAGATACAGCCACTTTTAATGGTTTCTTTTGTATTCTTCTAGAAGTTTCTTGTGTATACTCAAGCTTGTGTTGATATTCCATTTTTTTACAGTAATAAGAAAATACTGTAAGTATATTTTCTTATCTACCTCCTCTTTTTTTTTAATCTAACAATTTAGCTTAGTGCTTATTATATAAACACTTGATTGATAGACTTTTACATGTTTTATATTTCTATATGTGTGGTGCTGTGCTAAGTCACTTCAGTCATGTCCGACTGTTTGTAACCCTATGGACTGTAGCCCACCAGGCTCCTCTGTCCATGGATTCTCTAGCCAAGAATACTGGAGTTAGTTGCTTGCCCTCCTCCAGCGGATCTTCCTGGCGCAGGTATCAAACCTGAGTTTCTTACATATCCCGCATTGGCAGGTGGGTTCTTTACTACTAGCACCACCTGGAAAGCCCTATATTTCTATATCAACACTCAACTGATAGGTATTTTTATAATCATCTCAATTTCACAAATGAAAAAACTGAGATACAGATCAGTTAGGTATCTTGCCCAGGGTAACCCATCTAGTAAGTTGTAAAGCCAGGATCCAAACGAGGTCTGTCTAATTCTTTGACTCACACTTAAACACCCAGCTCTACCAATGTTACTGATTAATACTGGGAGTGCTTGAAAAAAACATACTGGAAGTGCTTATATTCCTGAATTTGTACCTTGAGAAACCATGGGACGTTGAGGTGTGTGCCCAGTCAAAGCACAGCCTATAGCTCCACAGAACTTTCCAGCTTCCAAATACTTTCACGCATATAATGTCATTAACTTTTACATTAACTGAATTTCTCTTCTGTGCCAGGCACTATTTTAGGCCTGAACATGAAATGATGAATAAGACAGTATCCCTGTTCTCAAGGCACTCATAATGAGGTCATTGAAACAGAGTTGTAAATAGAAGTTCACAATGCCAAACAATAAAGAGTATTCTGTAATAGTTCTTTAGACTTTTCTCCAGCATGATGTGTATTAGAGTGGTTGGTCAGTTATTTTAAAATGGATTAAATTGGAGAATGATAAGAAATGCTATATACATGCCTGAAATCTTTTGTTAGGATTTAAATATGTAAGTTTATACACGCCCATATTTTGATGCAGGTCTAAGGTCTTTTCCCAGAATATGGGTCAGCTGAGTGATTTCCCTCCTCTTTCTTGCATAACCACATTCATAACATTTTACTAAGGATTTGCAGTGTCAGTTTCTTTAAACTGTATTGTAAAATTAAAGTTTAAAAATATACAAAACAATCATAGCACAGAATCCTAGATTTTAATGATTTTTCACAAATACTTTAGATTTGCCTCTCCCACTTTTCACTTGACGGCAGTTTTTTTTAGTGAGTTCCCTTCTAAAGCAATCATTTCTGTTTCATAGAAATAGCAACTCTTTCTTTTTATACTCTCTTTTTTGGGGGGGGTTATATAATATTTTAACTTAATTATGGAATAATAATACACCAGGCATAAACAGGTATGTGAACAAACCACAGTGATTTTCCTTACACAGATAACCCATTCGGTGGGAGCAAAAGTGAGCAGTCACTCCACTGTGCTTCAGTGTTGCCTCATGAGTGGCTTGGGTTCAAATCTCAACCCAGCAACTTGCATATTATGTGATTGTGGACAATTTACTTCATTCTCTCTGCCCCAGTTTTCTCATCAACAAAATGGGGTAATAGTAGTGTTATTGTGAGGACTATATGAGTACTAGTAGAATGCTTGGAACAGTAACTTACATAAATTTTAGCTATTATTGCTATTTTCCAGATAGTAACCTATCAGCTGTGAATTTCCTGAGGGTACTAGATGGAATTTTCTGCAGAGGATAGGGAGCATTTCAGTTGTTTGGGCAAGTCACTTAGAGTTTGATTAGGTTAAGATTATCATCAAGATAGGGATGAATTCTGCTGCTATGGATTGAAAAAGGCTCTACAGCAGTGGTTCTAAAGGCTGTACGTTAAAATCACCTTGAGGGGCTTTAAGAATGTTCTAATACTCATGCCCCACACTAAACCAGTCAATTCAAGATCTCTGGGAGTGGATTCAGCTGCTCAGGTGATTTGGTGTGCAGCTATGGGAACCATTGCTTTATAGGGAGGTGTGATGGTCTCACTGCTGAAAGATAAGTGAAATTTCAACAGAGGTGCTGGCAACACCTTCGAGGTACATAACACGGATGCTTTTATCTTCATGTTTTTGGATTAAGGATCAGAGATTTTGAGAGCCTAAGCTCACAAGGTGTCAGAGCAGAAAAAAGCACTTAGGTCTTCTAACATCAGCTTCAGTGGTCTTTCTACAACTCCAGGCTGACAAAACTAAGAAAGATCAAAGCAAATAATGAGTCCAAATAAATCTGCTGTATCTTTTCTAAGTAAAAATGGTCACATAATGTTTTGTGGAAGTTTTGAAGAGAAATAATAATCAGAACTTTTTTATGCAGATAAAGTTGACATTTGTATTTCTTCCCAAGAGAAATGTTTTCTACTATCTGAGTTATAAATACAGCATTTTTTTTTCCCTTGGAGTAAGTGTTTTATGGCACAAATGTGATTAGAGGCTTAATGTTTAGTAAACCTTGAGAGATTTGCTGTTTATTTTTTAATTTATGTTAGTAATCTCAGTAAAAATTTTTTTCTCTTTCCTCTGTTATTTTACCTAATGTACACAGAATACAGTAAATAATATCATATGTGAAACCCAGCTAGACCAGAAGCATATAAACAGAATAGCTTAGTGGTTTATTGAAACAACCTACCCCACTACTATGCACACACATGCACAGAGTTTCTAAATATAAAATACTCTATAGCTAACTGAACTGGAGTAATAAAAGCTAATCAGATTAAATAGAGAATACTTCTAAAGCCTACACAAATCATATTGCACCAAGACTTGATGTAAGGATTTTCTCTGTTTATAGACATAGCATTTTATGTTTTCCACAATAACAGACTGAAATAACAAGGTTTAATCAAGTGTTTGAAATAAGTAATTTCTTTGTGGTGATTTCATAGTGGGAAATTCAGCTCTTTTTTTTTCCTGGAATTTAAAAATATTGATTAATTTTCAAAAGGCTTCTGAAGTAGAATTACAACTTTAAAAAGGCTAAAAGTGTAACTTTGCTCAATAGTGGTAAAAGCTTGCTAGCCTTTCAAGGAATAGAACTGAATAAGAACAGAGTGAATGTGCAGACTTTAATGTGAAGAATGGCTACAAGTAATGACTTGAAAAATTCACGTGGTTAGTGTATTAGTTTCCAGTGGCTGCTATAACAAATCAGGTGGCTTTAAACAATAGAAATTTATTTCCTCACAGCTCTGCAGGTTCGAAGGCTTAAATCATGGTGTCTCCAGAGCTACACCCACTCTGGGTCTCTTTAGGAACTGATTCCTTTAATCTTCCAGCTTCTGGTGGCTCCAGACATTCCTTGGCTGTGGCAACATCACTCCAATCTCTGTCTCTGTTTTTACATTATCTCTTCCTCTGTATGTTTGTGTCTTCTCTTGTTCTGTTTCTTATGAGGACACTCGTCATTGGATTTGGGCCCACATGGATAATCCAAGATGATTTCATCTCAAGATCCTTAACTTCATTACATCTAAAAGACCATTTTTTCTCAAAGATGGTAACACGCACAGTTTCCAGGTATTTCAATGTGGACATATCTTTTGGGAGGTCACTCCATTTTCAGTGGAGTTCAGTCTGTATTATGTGCTCAGAAACATTTAAAACAATTAGGAGAAGCACATATTTACCTCAATATCTTATTTGTATATTGAAAACATGGGTGTAGCTTGTTTAACCCATGTTTGGCCAAAACACAACATTTAACCAATCAGCTTCAACATCCTTAAGGTTTGCCTGTAACCAGTATAAATCTCATTTCTTGACAGTCTAATAAATGGAAAATTAGAGGTCAGGACATAATTGAAATCTTTTATGAGATTGCATAAATGCTTCTTCCTCTTTTTTTTGTTTGCTAGTAGTTCAGAACTTTATAAACATGAATCATACCACTAGAAAACAGCCATTCCTAAAACTCAAAATCAAAGCATTGATAAATGTACCTGCTTAATTGCATTGTGCCATTTTCAAATGCTGCTTGTAAGTTGAGCTTCCCTTGTGGGTCAGCTGGTAAAGAACCCACCTGCAATGCGGGAGACCTGGGTTTGATCCCTGGATTGGGAAGATCCCCTGGAGAAGGGAAAGTCTCCCCACTCCAGCATTCTGGCCTGGAGAATTCCATGGACTGCGTATTCCATGGGGTCATAAAAAGTCAGACACAACTGAGCGACTTTCACTTACTTACTTGTAAGTTCAGTTCAGTCGCTCAGTCATGTCTGACTCTTTGTAACCCCATGGACTGCAGCACTCCAGGCTTCCCTGTCCATCACCAACTCCCAGAGCCTACTCAAACTCATGTCCATTGCATCAGTGACACCGTCCAACCATCTCATCCTCTGTTGTCCCCTTCTCCTCCCGCCTCAATCTTTCCCAGCATCAGGGTCTTTTCCAATGAGTCGGTTCTTCATATCAGGTGGCCAAAGTATTGGAGTTTCGGCTTCAGCATCAGTCCTTCCAATGAATATTCAGGACTGATTTCCTTTAGGGTTGACAGGTTGGATGGATCTCCTTGCAATCCAAGGGACTCTCAAGAGTTTTCTCCAATACCACAGTTCAAAAGCATCAATTCTTTGGTGCTCGGCTTTCTTTATAGTCCAACTCTCACATTCATGCATTACTACTGGAGAAAACATATCTTTGACTAGACAGACCTCTGTTGGTAATGTCTCTGATTTTTAATATGCTGTCTAGATTGTAAGTTGTAAGTTACTGAGTTGTTTAAGGATCAAATGAGGTGAAGCATTTTAAGTTGTTTATAAATTGTATTGTGCTAGTGTAGAGAATTACTTTGCTATTTGTGAGGGAGATAGTAACAAGTGTGATATGATTGGTTACTATCAAAATATGTTGGCTAAATAGATGGTAAAGACATTTTTATTCAACACATCAAACAGGTTTGCACTTAGTTGAGGTGGTCATGCAAGTTTAGTCTCTGCTCTTAAATCAGTTTAACAGGTTATATCCATTGTTAAGAATGAATTGAGTTTGCATCAGAGACAAGCTCCTTGTATAGGAAGTAGCTGAGTCAGCAAGGTGAATTCCTTCTTGCTTGATTTTTGTTCACTGACAAGAATTGATTTGAGATGTAAAAATAGATGAAAATCTCAGAGGAAGTGATTATAAAATGAGGGACTGTGAGACCCTCGGGAAATAAGAAGCTGTCAGCAAGATTAAGGAATAACTTTAAAGGAACTTCTCAGATTTGAGACATATAGTTGTAAAGATTCAGTAGTAAGAAACGTCATAGCCAATGTAGTAATTCAAAGTAAAATTTCCAACTTTAGACAATCAAATCCCGTTCCTCTCCCCCGCAAGTAAATCTTACCTGGAAGTCCACTATATCAAATGGGTTAAAGTGCAGCTGCTTGAATTGCACTTCATGAAGTTGGGGCACAGAGATGAGTGACACTTGGTATACTTGTCACTGTTGGAATTTTATACTGCTTGTATGATTATCTGATCAATAGCTGTTTTCTCCACTGCACAGCACTCCAGGCTGGAACTTTCATTTCACTCAAAGTTACATTCCTAATGCCTGATGCAATGCCTAGAACTCAATATGTACATGTGTTGATGAATGAATGCATGGCAGGGAAGCTAAGACAAGCTAGTTAGGTGTCAACATCTCTGACAGCAGTGAAGGCAGGAAAGATACATTTTCTACCATCTCAGCATTTATCACCAGTACTATCATTCACAGAGAACACTGCATTTCAGTACCTGACACAGTCCCTGGAACATACTGCTGCTGCTACTGCTGCTAAGTCGCTTCAGTCGTGTCCGACTCTGTTGGACCACATAGACGGCAGCCCACCAGGCTTCCCCGTCCCTGGGATTCTCCAGGCAAGAACACTGGAGTGGGTTGCCATTTCCTTCTCCAGTGTGTGAAAGTAAAAAGTGAAAGTGAAGTCGTTCAGTCGTGTCCGACTCTTAGCGACCCCGTGGACTGCAGCCTACCAGGCTCCTCTGTCCGTGGGATTTTCCAGGCAAGAGTACTGGAGTGGGGTGCCATTGCCTTCTCTGCTGGAACATACTAGGTTTCAATAAATGTTTGTAAAATAAATGGTTCTCAGAAAATATTAGATGAATGAATAAATGAAGTGATTGATTGAATAAATGAGTGTCATGTGATAGTAATAAAATGAGAGGTTCAATTTTTGGCTTAAAATAATTTAAAAGATAGCTAAAACAAAACTTCTTGAAGAATTCTAGTGGAAACCTCCTAAGTGCCCTTGGAAAAACTCAGGGCTCTATTAAACATAAGTTTCAACTTGTTTATACCAATTCCCCAGAATTGCATTGTCTGAAAGTGTGACATGTCATAAAACACTGGAGCCAACAGTGGTGCTAAAGCCACTTTCACTCAGTACAAATCGCTGACTTACAGTTATCCCCAGGAGACACTGAGTGCCCCAAATGTGGACAGCTCCAAAAGAAGTATGGCCAGTTTGAAAGAATTGTGTCTTTAGGAAACACACACGCTCTTTATTTAAGAAGCGGTATAAATTACAGTTGCTTGAAGGAAACCCTACCTTGCACCTTAGCTAGATGTGTAAGCAATTTACCATTTAATCTATGGTGTGTATTGCAGCAAGCCATTGCCTAAAGATGAGAGCAGATCGATTTGCTAACTAGTCATCCAGAGCATCACCAGACCAAAGCACCAATGCCTTGTTACATAGTGATTTTGTACAGAATTTCCAAAAATCCCCCCCCCAAAAAAAAACAAACAAAAAAAAAAACAAACCGTGGCTCTCTGTGCATGTGTATGTTCTGGGGGCAGGGGGTGATCTGGGCAGCAACAATCCTTGGAGCTTCACCTGCTGAATCTGCCTCCTGAGTTTCCATATGTGAGAGCATCAGAAGGCCTTAATTAACTGCTTCAGTGGGTGAACTTGGCCCTGGGGAGAGTGAGCCAACCTGTCCTCAAAGTGAGGATCTGCAGCTGACTGGCTCTGGGGTGGCTTCCAGGTGGTCTATAGATGGGTTCAGAATGAAAACCATGCAAACCTAGGGTTGTTTCTTTTGATAGTTATATTTTTTCAAAATAAGAAAAATTTTACATATGTATACATGGTTGTCATAAAAAGTATCAAATTAAAATATAAAATTATACATCATAAACAATGAAAATGTCCTTTCATCAGCTATCCTCATCAACCCTACCAAAGCTGCCGCCCACATCCTACTTTCTAGAACAGAAGTAATCACTGATGCCTACTTGGAATCATGTTATGTGTCCTCTCAGGCCATTTTCTATTTATATGCAAACATAGCAAGGTACATTGCTAAGGACTGAATGTTCATGTTCCCCCTAAATTTACATGTTGAAGCCCTAATCTCCAATGTGATGGTAATTGGTACCTCTAATTACCTTTGGGAGGTAATTAGGTCATGTCAATAGAACTTTCATGAATAGGAATAGTGCCCTTGTAAGAAGAAACATGAGAGAGATGATCCCTTTCAGTCATAAAAAGATACAGAGAGAAGGTGGTGGTCTACAAATTAGGAAGGAGGCTTTCACTGAACACTGAAGCCAACAACCCTTTGATCTTGGATTTCTCAGCCTCCAGAACTGTGAGAAATAAATTTCTGTTGTTGAAGCCACCCACTCTATGGTATTTGTTATAGCAGCTGGAACTGACTTAAGCATACCTATACAGATTTTTGAAACACATACATAGGATCATACTATATGTGTTTCATTATGATATACTTTTTTCACTTAACAGTATGCTGGACATTTTTCTAGCTGAGTAATTTTTTTAAAAGTTGGCAGCTTCAGTGAATAATACTTGGGTGTATTTCCTTCCAGAGCTTTTTTTTTTCTGTACATATATATGCATATTTGGTTGGTTTTGGTTATTTTTATATAAATAGGTTCATGCTCTATGCATTGTTATATTATCATGTTTTTCCCCTTATTAGCACATATGAAGATCACCTTCATGTCAATACATATAGGTCTTCCTCACTTTTTTTAAACTGCTGTTTCAACTGTGTTAGCAAAATAAAGATAGCTTATTTTGCCATTCCTTTACTGATAGACATTTAGGTTGTTTTCCCAGGGTGTTTTTGGTGGTTATTTTTGTTGTGTTTATTTGATTATAAACCATACTGTAATGAATCATACATCTCTGTCTTTTTGTGTCCAAGTGATATTATTTCCATGGGTGCAATTCATAGGTCAAAGGATTTTCACATTTTAAATCTTAAGAGATACTGTCAAGTTCTCCAAATGGCCTCTTTCCTCACATCCTTGTTAGGACTTACTATTGCTAGACTTCTTATTTATTGCAAATTTGACAGGAGAAACTTATGTCATTATTATTTTAATTTGTATTTTCCTGATTACTAATGAAGTTTGCCCATTGCTTTTTAAAAATTTGTCTTTTCCATTCTGTGTCATTCTGCCTCCTGATTGTTCTCTGTGAGTGCATGCATGCTACGTTGCTTCAGTTGTGTCCAACTCTTTGCAATCCCATGGACTGTAGCCTGCCAGGCTCCTCTGTCCATGGGATTCTTTAGGCAAGAACACTGGAGTGGGTTTCCATGTCCTCCTCCAGGGGATCTTCCTGACCCAGGGAATGAGCATGCATCTCTTATGTCTCCTGCATTGGTAGGCAGGTACTTTACCACTAATACCATCTGGGAAGCTGATTCCCTTCTCTAGTTTCTTTCAGATCTGGGCCATCCTACACAGTGCTACTTACTCATTGAGTTTTCCTAAAGCCATTTCTTATTACTGTACTTACCTGATCAAAAACCTTGACTTCAATCTACCAGGTATTTATTTCCTTCCTGTTGTGAGCCATGGCCTGTGCTAAGCAGGGAGGGGCAGTGATGGTTCACTACCCACCATCTGTTTGGTGGTACAGGGAGCTCTTCTCTTTCTCCTCTCTCCACCTCTCACCTGAGTTGTGCAACTAGCCCCCAAGTTCATAACCTTTGAAAGGCCTTTTAAAATAACTTTGGAATAATTGCTTCTACACTTGCACTCTGTGCAATCCAAGCTCATTTTTGCTTAGGTGTGAAATGCATGGCTATATCTAACAAAATGAGAATGATTCTGAAATTTTCTCTTAACTCAGTATTTGCAGAAAAGCAGTTATGACTCTGGCTGACACTCTCAGCATAATGCTGGGGCACAACACTCATTCCCCACTCACTTGCTCATTGCTGCTCCCCTCCAAGCTAGCATTTCAGCCTCCCTTCAGTGGGACTCCTATCTCATACCAATATCACTCAGTTAGATCACAAATTGAAGAATGCCGTGTTGACCTTGTGAAAACCTGTTGGGTGGGCTATCTCTGGCTATACCAGTATCCAAGTCCTGAGCATGGCTAAAACTTTGGAATCCTTCATTTTGGTCTCAGAAACAATCACAAGTCTTTTGTTAGCTGTAGAGTTGCCCCCTTCCCTGCCCCTTCCCCCCACCCCAACCCCAAAGGCCTTTTGAACTGTCATTAGAGTGCATTGTTCAGGAATAGCAATGGAAACAATATTGCTTTTTGATTGCCGGGAGAAATATCAATAACCTCAGATATGCAGATGACACCACCCTTATGGCAGAAAGTGAAGAAGAACTAAAGAGCCTCTTGATGAAAGTGAAAGAGGAGAGTGAAAAAGCTGGCTTAAAAATCAACATTCAGAAAACGAAGATCATGGCATCTGGTCCCATCACTTCATGGCAAATAGATGGGGAAACAATGGAAACAATGAAAGACTTAATTTTTTTGTTGTCCAAAATCACTGCAAATGGTGACTGCAGTCATGAAATTAAAAGACACTTGCTCCTTGGAAGAAAAGCTATGACCAATCTAGACAGCATATTAAAAAGCAGAGACATTACTTTGCCAGCAAAGGTCCATCTAGTCAAAACAGTAGTCATGTATGGATGTGAGAGTCGGACTGTAAAGAAAGCTGAGCACCAAAGAATTGATGCTTTTGAACTGTGGTGTTGGAGAAGACTCTGGAGAGTCCCTTGGACTGCAAGGAGTTCAAACCAAACCATCCTAAAAGGAAATCAGTCCTGAGTGTTCATTGGAAGGACTGATGCTGAAGCTGAAACTCCAATATTTTGGCCACCTGATGCAAAGAACTGACTCATTTGAAAAGACCCTGATGCTGGGAAAGATTGAAAGCAGGAGGAGAAGGGACGACAGAGTATGAGATCATTGGATGGTATCACCAACTCAATGGACATGAGTTTGAGTAAGCTCTGGGAGTGGTGATTGACAGGGAGGCCTGGTGTGCTGCAGTCCCTGGGGTCGCAAAGAGTTGGACACGACTGAGCAACTGAACTGAATTCCCTTTTTATGTGTCATTTGCATACATTGTGTACATTTCCACAAGGTCCCTCTTTCCCCAAAGAGGGATAGAAGTTAAGAGCACAGGCTTTCAAGTCAAACTGTCTCACTTCAGATTCCAGCTCTGTCATTTGCTGACTATCTTCATACAATGTTATTTAACATTTGTATCCCACTTTTCCTATCTCTAAAATAAAAATAATAGTATTACCTAAAAAAAAATAAAAAAAATAAAAATAAAAAAATAAAAATTATCCCACTTTTCCTATCTCTAAAATAAAAATAATAGTATTACCTAAAAAAAAATAAAAAAAATAAAAATAAAATTTATTTATTTTAATTAGAGGCTAATTACAATATTAAGAGTGAAGTTTTAAAGTTTGTTATGTTCTGCCACTTCTAATTCTAGAAAAGGATAGTGCTAATCACTTCTTTTTAATATCCAATAAAGCATCTTAAGTGATAATGTTGACTATCATATGTAGTCTGAACTAAGGGTGGGGAAAACTTGAATGGGCCTGCTCCACAGTAATTGGTATTTCATAAGTTTCATTTGTGCCTTTGTGACAGAGGTAGTGAGATTTGTTGAAGAGATAAAAGCTCAAAGAAATGAAATTGGCACTTGGCTTTCCAGCTGTCTCTTTTGAAGTATACTTCAGAAGTTTTAATAGGTAGAAACTGTCTGAATTTAGATACTATTTTCTGTAAGCTTACCGACACAGTCCTTTTTTGATATGGCATAGAGATGCTTGTAGCTGGAGTTCAATAGTCATTGTTGCCAACAACTGAAGTTTGTTTCACAAACCCACTTATTTTGTGTATTGGTTGGAGGATAGGCAGCGCCAAAAAATACAGTTCTCTGGTGCTCAGCAACCATTGAAGGTGGTAATTAATGGGAAAAAGAATCTAGATGGACCAAAATGAATTACACCCATTTCTCAAATAGTGCACCAGGATATTTATACACAACTGCTCAGACCAAGCTGGTAATGCATTATATTGTTTTCTTTGCAAACAAAGATTCAGATTTCTACAACAAAAAGTGTAAGACCTCAGTGATAAGAATTAATTTGAACTCAGAAGATTTAAGGCTTAATTAGAATTCTGATCCAAGACAGCAGACTGTGTGAACTGCTGTTGCTAAACTGTACTGTGTAAACACTGCATACTGATGGAGTGTGCTTGTCAACTCAACTGGCATTTCAGTGCAGTAAGCTTGTCTTTCTGTCAGCCAAGTGCATCATGGGAAAAGATCAGCATCTCAAAAGAGTGTGATCTGCATGTGTAAAGAGAGGGGGAAAAACCTCAAAGAAAAGGAGCTTTTGCATGTATTTCAATTGTTCAAAGTTTAAAAATAACGTCTTCTAACAATGTGCATTTTGGCCCAAGGATAGCAAGGGTTTTCTTTCTAAGAATTCGAAGATAAACATATTTTTTTTTTTTTAAATTTGAGTCATAGTATCTTGTAACCCTTAGCTAAGTGAAGCATGCCACAGTAAGACCACAGAAAATGAAAAGAATTTAACAGTGTTTTGAGTTTTGAGCTTTTCTCTAATCCCTCCTGTGGAAATCTTTGTTTTCTCAAATCTACTATTTCAGCCAATTTATATAAATCAAGAGGCATTTAAAAAAATAAGCAGCAGTGGAAATTCCCTGGTTGTCCAGTGGTTAGGGCTCCCGTGCTTCTACTGCTGGGGGCCTGGGTTTGCTCCCTGGTTGGTGACGATTCTGTAAGCTGAGCCACTTGGCCAAAAACAAGAGCAACAAAACAAACAAAAAGGTAAGCAGCAACACAGGATAGGCAATGTGAAGAACCGGAGTTGGCTTGTGTAGACAAGTTTCAAATCCTGACTCTGCCTTTGAATCACCTTGAGCAAGTCACTTTATCTCTGCACCAGAGTTTCTTATCAAATATTGACATAGAAAACTATGTCCTATTGATCTGAGTGTTAAATGATGTATGTGAAAGTCCTGGCACTTTATAAGTGATTAAGAAACATTTATTGAATAATTTGAGACCACTGATATTTTAAAAAGTTTATCTTCTCAATGACATTCTAGGGTTATTGTGATGTTTCTGCTCTATTTTAGATGGACTTGTTTTATATCCTCCTAAGACTGAGGGCCATGTCCCTGAGATTCTTTGTTCTCAGCTCTACAGTATGCACAAGGTTTTTTAATAAGTGATTTTTGCTTGCCTCTGCTAAGTCAGACACAACTGAGCAACTTCACTTTCACTTTTCACTTTCATGCATTGGAGAAGGAAATGGCAACCCATTCCATTGTTCTTTCCTGGAGAATCCCAGGGACAGGGGAGCCTAGTGGGCTGCAGTCCATGGGGTCACACAGAGTCAGACACAACTGAAGCGACTTAGCAGCAGCAGCAGCTAAGAAAATAAGAACAAGTTTCTCCTTCCCACTTATCTTCTGATCCTTTCACCAGTATTTTCCCCAATAACATTTATCTGTCAGGTTCAGAGGTTGTCTGTTGCAGACAATTTTGGCCAGTGTTCTTTATGGTTATCTGTGAGGGAGTTATTTCGGAGTAAGCACTGAGGAAGAGAAGAAGGAGCCGGTACATGTAATGAGGCAAAGAGAGAAAGGGGTAATAATAGTTAACACTTATTACAATTATTGAATGGTTAGTACATGCAGATGAGGAATTTGAGGCTTAAAGAAGTAAGTAAATTATCCAAAGTCATACTCAGAGAAATCCACAATCTTTTGTCTAAAGTCAGATATGTTTCAAGATTCAGAAATTTCTAGATTGGATGTTTAGAAAGATATATGTCATATATTACATAAGATTAGCAACAGGATCGGTAGTAACACCACATAGTCAAATGCTTTTAATCTTTATGCATTGAAAAATATGAACATTCACACCTAATGAGATAAAGACTATACGTAGATCCATATTTGTCCAGATCAAGTCACATGTTGCTCCCAAATAAGTTAAAAAACATCTTTATTTTTCAAAACTTTTTAGCTTTTGTAATTTTAGATAAGGAGTTGCAGGCTTGTAGTAGGTAATAGAGACCAGTGAGAACCCAGATGTGTCAGACTCCAGAGATGGGCCACTTCCTTGTTGTATCAACTGCACATTGCTGCTGAACAAGGTGTTGCGAATTTAAGAGCTCAGCAATGCAAATGCTTTCTCTTGAGGTTCTGGGAATCGGAAGTCTAAAATGGATCTCCCTTGGCTGAAATCATGGTGTCAGTAGGAATATGTTTCTTTCGGAGACCAGGGGATGATGTGTTTCCTTCCCTCATACAGTTACTTGAGACTGCTCGCATTCCTTGGCTCATAGTTCCTTTTTCTATCTTTAAAGCCAGCAATAGCAGGTTAAGTTCTTGTTACATCACATCACTTTGACCTTCTCTTCTGCTATTCTCTCCCATGTTTAAAGAGCCCGTGTGATTACATTGGGTCTAACCAGATAAACTAGGATGTCATAGCCAGGGTTCTCCAGAGAAACAGAACCCATAGGTTGTATATGTGTGTGTCTGTGTGTATACATTGAAGCTCCCCTTGCCAGCTTCTATATTTGCATGGGCCAGTTTTGAGAGGGGGGGGGGGAGAGAACATGCATGAGAGAGATAGAAAGGGAGAAAGAAAGAGATTGATTTAAGGAAGTGGCTTATGAAAACACAGAGGCTTGCAAGCTCAAAATATACAGGGTGGACCAACAGGCTGGATACTAAGCACAAATGTTTTACTTTAAGTGTGAATATCATCTGCTAGAGAATTCCTTCTCACTTGGGAGCAGTCAATATTTTGTTTTATTCAAACGTTCAACTGATTGGATGAGGCCCACTCACATCCTGGAGGGCAATTTGATTCACTCAAAGTCAGTCCATTGATTTAAATGGTCATCTCATCCATAAATGCCATTACAGAAACATCCAAAATAAATGTTTGATGAAATAACTAGGCCCCGTGACCCAGCCAGATTGCCACATAACATTAACCATCACACAGAATAATCTCCCTCTCTCAAGGTCAGTGCGCTAGCAGCCTTGTTTCCATTTTCAATCTTAATTTTCCCTCATCACAAACCCTGACATACTGTCATTTCCAAGGATTAGGCCATGTATAGCTTTGGGACCATTGGTTCGCCTACCACCGCGTGGTTGTACAAGTTGTGTATAACACAGTTCCAATCGGATGCTACTCACATGGATTGCGATCTGCATAGCAATGCAATGTGGAGGTCCTGTTGCATATTTGTCTATAGGGAGAGAATATAGTAAAACCTTTTTTCTAGGCTCAGCTTCTGGAAAACAAGGTGATGATAGCTTCTGCATTAATATATTGGCTAGTTCCATGAGAACTCAGACAGGGCCAGGTTCCCTAGAGAATCACCCTGTGGCATAGAGGGGCAGCTGTTAGGTTTTTGTTGCTGTTGTTTGTTTGTTTTGTTTTGGCCACATTGCTTGGTATCTCAGTTCCCCGATCAGGGATCAAATCCAGACCTGCTGCAGTCAAAGTGCAGAGTCCTATCCACTGGACTGCCAGGGAATTTCCTTTAGGTTTTCAATTCCAAATCTTCTCAGGACCAAGCCAGGAGGGTCCCTAGTAGACTTTCATAACTCAGACAGCATTACCTCCATAATAATAATAATAATAATTCTTTGGGTGTTTTGTGGAAGGGAAGAGGAGACAGCTGCTTTTCTGATGTGTATGGTTTCAAAGGAACTGCTCCCAGGCCAGGCTCTGATGTAGGGAATTCTTGGGCCTGGTGTGGTTGAGTGGGTGATGGGTATAATCTCAATAGCTATGGACCCAGTGGGTCTACAGACTCTGCAGAGGAACATTTTTTCAGGAGAACTGAGAAATTGCTTCCTTTGCTTCCCCAAAGGAAGATGAGGAAAGAAACAGCACAGGAGAGAAAAATCAGAAAGTCTTTTCAAACATGCTGGGGCCATTCATTCAAGCTGTTTCAGGAAGTCTAGGAGTGAAGGATCCCTCTTTTGTGCCTAAAGTGAAAGATCTCATTTATCATCATTTGCAAAATCCCAGTGAGACAAAACTATCTTCTGACCCTTCTAATTCCTATAGTAAATAGCCACATGCTAGATGTTTCATTGCTGTAAAGAGTCATTACCAAAGATTGCTAAGTAAATTGGTAAAAGTACTGGTGTCAGTTTATAATCACTATTTAGTTTTTTGTTGTGTTTCTTGCAACTCTTGTTTCTGGCCTACTATTGCTCAGAGCATAAGCAATACTTCTGGTTTTGATGTTGATTAGCTTTTACTAGCAGCCAGAAAGTTTGATCTAGATTAAAACAGTGCTGGTAAGCAATGGAGAACATGAAGAGAGGTCAGCAGGTTAGGCAAGCAAATTGCCACCTAGTGGAGGATGTGACCTCAATTTTTCCTTTTTGCAGGAAGGAGCCATGGCTTGGGAACAAGTTCTTGGGAACATACCAGTTGTTCAAAATAAAGGAATACAAAAAAGAAATAGCTGACAGGATTTGGAACTCATAAATCCTTATCTAAAAGGTCAGTCTTAATTCCAATCCCTAAAAAGGCAATGACAAAGAATGCTCAAACTACCTGCACAATTGCACTCATCTCATACGCTAGTAAAGTAATGCTCAAAATTCTCCAAGCCAGGCTTCAACAATACATGAACTGTGAACTTCCAGTTGTTCAAGCTGGATTTAGAAAAGGCAGAGGAAGCAGAGATCAAATTGCCAACATCTGCTGGATCATCGAAAAAGCAAGAGAGTTCTAGAAAAACATCTATTTCTGCTTTATTGACTATGCCAAAGCCTTTGACTGTGTGGATCACAATAAACTGTGGAAAATTCTGAATGAGATGGGAATACCAGACCACCTGACCTGCTTCTTGAGAAACCAGTATGCAGGTTAGGAAGCAACAGTTAGAACTGGACATGGAACAACAGACTGGTTCCAAATAGGAAAAGGAGAACATCCAGGCTGTATATTGTCACCCTGCTTATTTAACTTATATGCAGAGTACATCATGAGAAACGCTGGGTTGGATGAAGCACAAGCTGGAATCAAGATTGCCAGGAGGAATATCAATAACCTCAGATATGCAGATGACACCACCCTTATGGCAGAAAGCAAATAAGAATGAAAGAGCCTGTTGATGAAAGTGAAAGAGGAGAGTGAAAAAGTTGGCTTAAAGCTCAACATTCAGAAAACTAAGATCATGGCATCTGGTCCCATCACTTCACGGCAAATAGATGGAGAAACAGTGGAAAGAGTGACAGACTTTATTTTTTCTGGGCTCCAAAATCACTGCAGATGGTGATTGCAGCCATGAAGTTAAAAGATGCTTACTCCTCGGAAGGAAAGTTATGACCAACTAGACAGCATATTAAAAAGCAGAGACGTTATTTTGCCAACAAAGGTCCGTCTAGTCAAGGCTATGGTATTTCCAGTAGTCATGTATGGATGTGAGAGTTGGACTATAAAGAAAGCTGAGTGCCAAAGAATTGATGCTTTTGAACTATGGTGTTGGAGAAGACTCTTGAGAGTCCCTTGGACTGCAAGAAGATCCAACCAGTCAATCCTAAAGTAAATCAGTCCTGAATATTCATTGGAAGGACTGATGTTGAAGCTGAAACTCCAGTAATTTGGCCACCTGATGCGAACAGCTGACTCATTTAAAAAGTCCCTGATGTTGGAAAAGATTGAGGGCAGGAGGAGAAGGGGATGACAGAGGATGAGATGGTTGGATGGCATCACTGACTCAATGCACATGAGTTTGGGTAAGCTCCAGGAGTTGGTGATGGACAGGGAGGCCTGGCATGCTGCAGTCCATGGGGTCGCAGGGAGTCGGACACGACTGAACGACTGAACAAAACTGAACTGAAATGCCCAGTGGGTTGTTTGTTAATGGAATTAGCATAAGTCTTGTCAAGTCTCTGGTAGGACTCCAAAGCCCAAGTTTATTCTATTATATGTCTTTATTAAATCATGCTCAGTATCTTCTGTTTAACGTATAATATATTTCAGAATGGAGTGAGGGCAATCTGGCTAAATTTTATGACTTAAAGCAGAAATAAAAACAACTTATTGCTTAAATGTAAAGGCTTTTGTTGTTGAAAGATGAAACAACATAAAGAAGACATTACTATCTGTCATTGATTAACACAGTTTATTGTTTTAAGTTGTCCAAATTTTTTTCAATTGTCAGATAATCATAATGTAAGACAAGTGTCAGTAAAGCTTTTCTATAAAGAGCCAGATATGAAATATTTTAGGCTTTGTGGGCCAGATGGTCTCTGTTGCAACTATTCAACTCTGCCATCATATCATAAAAGCAGCCATAGAAACTGAATAAATGAATGAGTATGGCTGTGTTCCAATAAACTTTATTGACAAAAACAGCTGGAGGGCCAGATTTGGCCAATTTGTAGGCTGTAGTTTGTTCACCCTTAGTCTACAAGACAAGAAATAAACTCAGTTAATTAGCTCAATTTCATTAATATGCTATAAAAATCAGTAATAAAGAACAGTCATTCAGTCTGGTCAGATGGTTATATAATAGCTGTACAAACCATTGTCTCCTCTACAGTTTCAATGATCCTGACTTCTTAGTGTGTTTGCTTTGTCTCCCTGATGTTCTCTACTGTGCTAAGATGCCATAGGATCCTGTGGGATAGAGGGAAAAATTGGAGATTGAGTGGTCATCGATTAGGGGACCTGGAATGCTTGAAGAAAATAGGATAATTTGGTGTAACTTGACTCATGTATAATACATAGGTATGATTTATCCAAGAGTTTTGCTTTTTACTCTCTGACAGAGGTAACAAATTACTTGACCAAGATACAATGGGTATATGGTGCCTCCATCACTATTGGTCATGGAGGTCAGACTCCAGCAAATACTCAGTTCTGTTCTTTTTCTGCTAATGAAAGCAAGCATTTAGATTATAAAATCTGACTGTGTTGACTCTTGTCTTACCGAGGAAAAATACTCCCCTCTCTCAGTATCTCTTAATTTTAAGTCAATTTAGTGCCAACAACCAAGTTTTAATTTTAAAAGTCAAGTGTACTTACAAGTGTCAAGTGCACATAAAAATATCAAGTGAACTATGTAGGTACTCATATCCTCTCCTACTGAACTGTAGAAGGCACCATACGAAAAACCCATGACTCAAAGATTCTGATTCTTAGTGGAGTTTGTTCTTGTGCTGGAGGCATAGCTATCTAGTCAGTTATTGTATTCACTCTGCAGCCTCACAGTGAAATTGAAACAGTTTTCAGAGTTGGAGCCGATGAACCACATACTTGTTTATAAGAAGTTACATAGAGAGTTCAAGCCCTCTTGGTGAATTTTTCGAGAGAGAATAGGATCAACAGGAAAAACAATTTCAGGAGAAATTGCTTGTGTGCCCATTGAACAATATTTGGAGGTGGCCTTTGAATTATCCACTTACTCAAGTGACTGGAACACCTTTGCCTTCTTGTCAGTAAATCCTTCCTGCTTGTGCACGGGGAAGCATGGCTACAATTTATATTATTACTGAAATCGATCCTTTTTTCCCTCCAAACTTCTTTGGCCTTTAAGAAACATGCAAAGGCTCTATAGTAGGTGTTGAGTTTTCTGTACACGGATACATTTCTTCCTTTATCCATTTAGCATATACTTATTGAGCATCGACTATGTTAGATGCTAGATAGAAACAGTAGTGAACTCACAGAACTTACATTCCAGTGGAGGGGAGAGACCTTAAGTAAATAATCACCCAAGTAAATTGACCCTGGTGGCTCAGTGGTAAAGAATCCACATCCCAATGCAGGACACACAGGAGATGCAGCTTCGATCCTTGGGTCAGGAAGATCTTCTGGAGAAAAAAATCACAACCCCCTCCAGTATTCTTGCCTGGAAAATTCCATGAACAGAAGAGCCTGGTGGACTAAAGTCCATGGGGTCACAAAAGAGTTGGACATGACTGAGTGAGCACACACAAATAAATTCTAAAGAACTGTGGTAAGTGCTATAACAGAAAAGTACCTTGTGCTGTTAGAGCTTACAATAGGGATAACTGACCTAGTCCAGGATCAGGGAAATCTACTGTAAGGAAGTGTCCATTTGGGCCCAGATTGGAGAAATGAGTAGAGTTTCACTAGACAGAGTGGGAGGAAGAGCATACAGGAGAGGACCTTAGATGCAAAGCCCTTGAAATGGAAAAGAGCCCAGAGCCTTGAAAGCAGACCAGTGTCTCTCGAAGATGGAGGAAGTGAGTGGGGTAGGGATACAAGACTCATTTCTTCATCAACTATTCTGGGGGAACCACTGTGTATGAGGCACTGTGGTAGGTACTACAGATAGAATCATGAAAAATAAAATTCCTGACCTCATGGAGATTGTAAGTGCATAACTCTATATTAATTTAATGTCCTCTAGTAATAGGTGCTTGGAAGATGCCGCTGGATGGTCAGGGAAGCTTCTCTGAGGTGGTGCCATTTAAGCACATATAATTCAGTCAGATTAATATCTGGGGGAGACTTTTAGGCAGTGGGCTCATCTGGTGTGTCTTTTAGACTTTATTAAATGTTCTCAACAGCCTCAAGATACATATACTAGGTAACTTTTGCTAAATACACAGCTTATACATGTCAGGGTAAGATTTAAGTTGATTCAGTCGTGTCTGACTCTTTGTTACCCTATGGACTGTAGCCTGCCAGGCTCCTCTGTCTGTGGGATTCTCCAGGCAAGAATACTGGAGTGGGTTGCCATGCCCTTCTCCAGGGGATCTTCCCAACCCAGGGACTGAACTCGCATCTCTTATGTCTCCTGCATTGGCGGACAGGTTCTTTACCACTTGCACCCCCTGGGAAGCCAGGATTTTTTAAACCCAAGTCAATCTATTCCTGTCCTCTTCCTATTATATGATACTGTTGCTTTAGGAGGTATTAGGCTGTTCCATCGGAGAAGGCAATGGCACCCCACTCCAGTACTCTTGCCTGGAAAATCCCATAGACGGAAGAGCCTGGTATGCTGCAGTCCATGGAGTCGCTTAGAGTCAGACACGACTGAGCGACTTCACTTTCACTTTTCACTTTCATGCATTGGAGACGGAAATGGCAATCCACTCCAGTGTTCTTGCCTGGAGAATCCCAGGGACGGGGGAGCCTGTTGGCTGCCGTCTATGGGGTCGCACAGAGTCGGACACGACTGAAGTGACTTAGCAGCAGCAGTAGCAGCAGGCTGTTCCATACATGCACAAGTCATTTAATCATTTCAGTAAAAATTGACACATCTGAGAACGGACATACTCCTTAACATGTATCCTGGAGAGAACCCCAGACTAATGATGACAAAGGCATTCTCACTTTTTTTGTGCTGAGGATACTCCTTTGGGCCTGGTATGAGGAAAATGCATACTTACTGTATAGTCTGCAGTATACTTGGAAAGGTTGTGTACCATACATAAAGTCCGAGACAGATAAGAGACAGGTTCTGTGCTCCTTATTCCATTCAATTAGTTGTGTAAATTTAGGCAAGCTACAACCTCTCTGAGTTCCAGTTTCTTGATTTGCAAAATGGCATAATTCTATCTTTCTTGTCTACCTCTCAAAGTTGTTGTGAATATCCAATTTAAATGTCCCTACCTTCAAAACACCAGAATCCATGAATTTCTCACTATCTTCACTGGTACAACCATGAATACTTCTTTCCTGGATTGTTACGTATTGCAGACCAACTGGTCTCCCAGTTTCACAACTTGACACCCTACCTGCTCACTCAATTATGAATGGAGCAACAAGGGTGATCCTGATAATAGCATCAGAGCTTAGTGGACTTCCTATTGTGTTCCAAATCCTCCAGGGCTCATTAATTCACTTGTAATTAAAACCAATCTGGGAAAGATTGAAGGCAGGAGGAGAAGGGACAACAGAGGATGAGATGGTTGGATGGCATCACTGACTCAAGGGACATGAATTTGAGCAAACTCCAGGAGAAAGAGAAGGACAGGGAAGCACTGGCATGTTGCAGTCCAAGGGGTCGAAAAGAGCTGGACATGATTTAGTGACTGAACAACACAACAAAATTAAAACCAAACTCCTACATGTCCATTCATGATCTTCCCACCTACATTGCCACTCTGGCCTTACCTCCTCATCCAGTGTGCTCATTCACTCTGCTCCAGCCTCACTGGTTTTCTTGTTATTCCTCAAGCATGATCTCAACCCAGAGGTCTTTGCTTGCTCTTGTCTCTTCCAGGTACACTATTTGGACAGAGAGCTACATGGCCAACATTCACACTTCCCTCAAGTCTCTGCCCAAATGCCACCTTCTTAACGAAGCCTCTGAAAGTGAAAGTGTTAAGTTGCTCAGTCGGGTTTGGCTGTGCAACCCACGGACTGTAGCTCACCAGGCTCCTCTGTCCATGGGATTCTCCAGGCAAGAATAATGGAGGGGTAGCCAAGCCCTTTTCCAGGGGATCTTCCCGACCTGGGGATCGAATCCGGGTCTCCCACATTGCAGGCAGATTCTTTACTGTCTGAGGCACCAGGGAAGCCCCAGTGAAGCCTCTATGATCATCCTATTCAAAATGGAAACCACCGTCCTCACATCTCGGACCCACTTACTCTGCTCTACTTTTGCCTTTGCCTTTTCCATAGCACTGCTGCTGCTGCTGCTGCTAAGTCGCTTCAGTTGTGTCCAACTCTGTGTGACCCCATAGACGGCAACCCACGGGGCTCCTCCACCCATGGGATTTTCCAGGCAAGAGTACTGGAGTGGGGTTGCCATTGCCTTCTCCTTCCATAGCACCACTTATTGTTTAATATAATACATACTTTATACAGAGACCATATAATTTTGTATCAACTGAGAAATTTTTGAGAGTGGAAGTGAGTGCTGTTATATTGACACCAGGACAGCAGGTATAAACTGGACTGCTGGACTTCACAAGGATAGGGACCTCTGGCCATTTTGTTGTTTGCTTATTTTATGTGTCAATAACAGTACCTGACATACTAGGATACCCAGTATATATTTTTGAACAAATGAATGAATACTACATATGAAATATGTCTATAAGATATAAAGTACTATATAAATGTATCTTAGCTATTCATTTTACTCAGTCTGTCTTTCTCTTTATATATAGATACATATATTTGTGAAATACATATATACTTCCATCTATATACTACATGTATATTTAATAGCAGCAAGTTCTTACCACTTTATCCCTTTATTCCTTAGGATAGAGTAAAAGATAAATTTTGTCATATATTTTACATGTACTTTAAAATACTAAAGAGTGATTTGAAAATAAACATGATGTAGGGTAAAGTATTTAAAGTGGGTTGAAAGGTGCTGTTTATTAAAACAATTTTTTTCCCCAGACAGCACATCTTTCTGATGAGGACTTACAGATACAGATACTGACAGGCACGTCAAGGAGTTGTTGATGTGGCTTGATTGAAAATTAGTTTGATGCATATATGAGGCTACTTTTCTTCCCAGGTGGTGCTAGTAATAAAGAATCTGCCTGCCAATGCAGGAGATGCAAGAGACACAGGTTCAATCCTGGATTGGGAAGATCCCCTGGAGTAGGAAATGGCAACCTATGCCAGTATTCTTGTGTAGAAATTCCATGGACAGAGGAGCCTGACAGGCTACAGTCCACGGGGTCACAAAGAGTTGGACACGACTAAGCACACACACATATATGAGGCTGTGCAGTAGAAGCCAAGGAAACTTCCATCTCTACGGAAGATAAAGTACACCATCTATTAATTGGGGAGTGGATAGGAAGACTAGATGGAGTGGAGTGAGCTACAAAGTTGAGCAGCTAAGCCCAGAGTGTGTCTGATAAGGACACACTCAATTTGATTAATGATTGAAATGTGACTTAACCAATGTCAGGCTGTAGAAAGCACCTGGCCAACAATTGGAAAGTGAAAGTGAAAGTGAAGTCGCTCAGTCGTGTCTGACTCTTTGTGACCCCATGGACTGTAGCCTACCAGGCTCCTCTGTCCATGGGATTTTCCAGGCAACAGTACTGGAGTGCATTGCCATTTTCTTCTCCAGGGAAATAACAATTGGAAATAGCCATTTATTTATTTTTACAATGCTCTGAATCCATTCATTGCTCTATCTGCTCTCTTTATTGACCCGCTCTTGAATAAATTTCTGGCAGAAACGAAAATACAATGTGCTCTTATCAAAGTTAATGAATAAACTGAATCCAAATGTGAAACAGTTTATATTCCATTTTGCTTATTCTGTAGTTTTGGAATTGCTTAGATGAATAAGAGTATGCAATTTACTTGTAAAGCCAAAGCAAAATCAACAGACAAGCTTTCATGCTTCTTCTCTTAGTTGATGATATTGATGATGATGATGATGATGATTAACCTAGATCATTTCCTTTTAACCAAATTTAAAAACAATTAAACAAAAAAATAATAAGACCTTGTTGGGCTTCCATCTTCCTCTCCCTTTTGGTAAATCGAATTTGGTTGAGTTGACTTCTCATGCTCTCCACTCCATAACACCTGAATACCTTTTCCATCCATAGTGCTTTTCTTATACTCCAAATGTGTATCACAGAACACAGTCAGAAAAATTCTTTACGTTCAGCTGGGTTATGAAAAAAGACAACATTTTAGCATTTAATCTTCTCTTCAGGCATTTAAGAAATCAGAGTCACGATCAATACTGAAAGAGGTAAAACCTTTACAATTTCAGCAATGGAAAAGAGAGGAGGGAGAACATCAGTTTTTCCACTTTCCTTTTACAAAAGTGCTTGAGTTCTTTTCAGAGTTTTCAGCCTTTCGATAGCCTTAGGAAGCCTTTAGTTCATATTCCTACTCAGCTTTTGTGGTTTGTATCACCCAAGTTTGCAAAGTCAACTGATTACTTTAAATCCTAGAAGGTGGTTAAATTAGAAAAAGCAAGCTTGAGCAGAGCTGAACATATAGTAGGAACTCAATAAATGTGTTAATTTAATGTGGGCTGATTGATGTCTTCTGTAAGCATATTTATCTGCCAATTCATCTCTCCTGTGTGATGCCAGGTAACCTCCTGAAATTTGAGCAGCTAGAGAGGAGACATAAATGTGTGAATTTCATAGTCACAAACTCAAATATACAGAAACAAAACTTACTTCATTTTCCTGTTAGTAAATTCGTTTTCTTTCTCAAGTGCCTAGTTTACTTTATAGGAGTAGAACACAAAAACCACAACAGTAACAACAGCAATAAAAATCTTAATCTAGTTATTTCCAGATAGTGTTAGTCACTCAGTCGTGTCTGACTCTTTGTGACCGTTTGGACTGTAGCCCACCAGGTTCCTCTGTCCATGGAGTTCTCCAGGCAAGAATACTGGAGTGGGTTGCCATTTCCTTCTCCAGGGTATCTTCCCAACCCAGTGATGAACCCAGGTCTCCAGGTAAACTCAGTTCAAATCTGTGATGTCTTAGTTAATACAAATGAATAATTCAGCCAGCATTCAGATTTAAAACATCTTCTCATATTTTCTCTGTTACCTCAATCTCCTTGCTGGTTCTTTTAAGCTTTTGAGCCTGGTGGTTCTGTTTGTGAGAATTTAGCTTTATGAAGCTGCTATATGGCCCTAAAGGCATGAATCTCATGTCTTTTACTTATATTCTATGACCTTTCAAGAACTTGGTGAAAATTAAAGCTGGTAAGCAAGTCCAAGAATTCAATGTGGTAACCAAAAGCCCCACTGCCCAAGCTCATGCATTGAAGAGATGTCAAGTCTTTAGAGCGTAGCTTCTTGTTAATGTTTTGTTATTGTTTAGTCGCTAAGTCATGTCTGACTCTTTGCGACCCTATGGACTGTAGCCTGCCAGTCTCCTCTGTTCATGGGAATTTCCAGGCAAGAATACTGGCGTGGGTTGCCATTTCCTTCTCCAGGGGATCTTCCCGACTCAGTGATCAAACCTGTGTCTCCTGTATTGCAGGTGGATTCTTTTCTGCTGTACCACTGGAGAAGCCCTTTGTTAATGTTTACTGTATTTCAATAACTAAAGTAGTTTAAAACAATGATTCATCCATCCAGTATTTTTTCAGCAGTTGCTCAGTGCCAAATATAGCACTGGAGAGAGGGCTATGTTGAAGAAGAAAAAGGTCCCAGGACCCACAGAGCGCTCAGTCTACTGTTTAAGGTAAATATTAAACCAAGATGTCAAATGAGATTTATGCTTAAAGAAAAACAATATTACTTGGAGAATATGTAGTACGGAGGCCTTGCCTGGCCTGAGAGGTCAGAGAAAACCTTCTCAATGAGGTGACACTTAAAAGGAGAGCTCAAGGACAAACAGAAATCAGTCATGTTTAGAGAAGCCATGGGCCTTGACTCCAATAAATCTGCAAGCTACTCTCATCCTAGACTGTATCTTTTCTAGCTATTAAACCAGAGGCAGGCTTAGAAGAGGTGATAATAGAAATTCTTCCATCCCCCAAGTAAGAAACCAAGGCTGGCCAAATAAATATTTGTGTCTTAACTGATAAGTCTTATTCTTCTTCCATGTGACCTCTTCTATTTCAGCTGTAAGTAAAGGAGCTAAACTGAACCCAGGAGAAAGTTGACCTATTGGCCCAGAGAAACAAAGGAGCCCAAATGTCTTGCCTCTAAGTTCAAAAAGCAAGCGTTCAAGTATAATGCGGCAAGATTCAGGCACACACGGGGACAACTCGTCCCCTTTACCCTTCAAACTCACCAGAAAAACCCTTTGAGCCAACGAGAGTAGAAGGTCAATTTAGAGTAGAAAGCCAAAGATTTGTCACCATTCTTCACAGAACTGGGATGGGAACAGAGAGAAGCATGAGCATTGGGGAAACTACCATCCTGATGTGACAAAGTACAAACAATAACACCCTCATGGGCAACATAGGCAAAAAGAAGGTTTAAGAAGGGGACGACAGAGGATGAGATGGATGGCATCACCAACTCAATAGACATGAGTTTGAGTAAGCTCCTGGAGTTGGTGATGGACAGGGAAGCCTGGTGTCCTGCAGTCCATGGGGCTGTAAAGAGTCGGACACGACTGAGCAACTGTCATCCTGAATAGTTCAGTTCAGCAACTGAACTGAAGAACACTCATGCAACTCATGGAACTCTGCTCAGTGTTATGTGGCAGCCTGGATGGGAGGGGAGTTTGGGGAGAATGGATACAAGTATATGTTTGGCTGAGGCCCTTGGCTGTTCACCTGAAACTATCACAACATTAATTGACTGCCCCAGTACAAAATAAAAAGTTAAAAAACAATGTTCATGTGACTTTGGCAGCTCCAAAGTTTCTATGGGTACCCAGTGAGGCATAAAAGTTGGCAGAGTGAACTAGTTGATATGCTTAGTGTCCCAGGGCTATAATGAAAGTACAGGGCAGCTCTGCCCACTCCATGACCCAAGACTCCCCTCTCTGGAATCAGAAGTTACAGTTATGTAGTGGCCATGTGGCAAAGTGAGAATCATCATATGCAGTTTAGATCTTGGAGACACCATATGAGAAATGTGCAGAATATAATCATATGTCATTACACTATAAGAATGATGGCTCAGATGAAAACATACAAGAAAAATCCTGAATTAACTCAGGTGGTAGAAATTAGTTCAAGTAGTTTAGCCATGAATTTGAGAGATGAAGCATTTTGAAGACTTTCATCTATTCAAATTAAATAATGATGATGGAAAATGATGTAAGGATGCTACTTGAACTTATAAGAAACCAACCCTAGTTGAAGGATTGGATCTAGAGTTCCCTGGAGCCATAGTGATGTTAAAAACAAAACAAAACAAAACAAAACTCCAGTTTATACAGTTGCACACAAATAGAATCTTGTGGCAATGTGGTTGCCTCTGTTATTCCATCCCACTTTCACATCTGTGGCTCATAAATGAGCACATTTGTGTGTGTGTACACTAAGTCACTTCAGTGATGTCCAACTCTGTGTGACCCTCCTCAGTCCATGGGATCCACCAGGCAAGATTACTGGAGGGGGTTGATGTTCCCACCCCTAGGGCATCTTCCCAACCCAGGGATGGAACCTGTGTCTCTTACATCTACCTACATTTGCAGGTGGATTCTTTACCACTAGTGCCATCTGGGAAGCCCATAAGTGAGCACAGAATCTTTACAATCTTAGGGAGGATTGGAATAAAACAGAGGGATAGTGAAGTGAATCAAATCCATAGTATTAATACCAGTATGTGAAGTTCGGAATAATGTGTGTAGCAGTTGATATTTAATTTGCTTATGATGTTGAAGAGAACATGGCATATTTTACAGTGACAGTTTGAACAGATTCCAATTTTAAAATTTCATTAATGTGTGATTTTTATTAAAGTATGTAAAATATTTTGAGTACATTTAAGACAGAGGAGCATGATGGGCTACAGTCCATGGGGTTGCAAAGAGTCAGACACGACTGAAAGTGACTTACACTAGCACATACTATTAATGCACTAGAATATTTAGAATATTTAAGATAATTTTATATTCTTTATATATATAAATTTGACTTATTAAATATGTAAGAGTTGTTCAAGCAAGTAGTAAGGTTTTGATTTTGGGGATCAGTATACCTAGTCAGGTATTTGAAGTGCTTAAAAAGAAAATCAGATATATTTGATTTATATATGCACTTTGAAATGCTGAAGAGAATTGAGGCAACTAAGTTTACAAACAGGATTAAGCAGAATTTAGTCTGTTCAGCCTGAGTTGAACTAACATTTATTGAAGGCTCTCTTGCAAGTGATTGACAAAGTGTACTAGATTTATGTAATAGACTATGATTTTTATATACTTTTTATTTTGTAATTTTAATAAATTAATATCAAACCAAAAAATGGCAAATTGTGTTTCCTGCACACTTAAAGGTCCCTTTTAGATATCAAAAATTCAGTGATGGAACCTGGTCATTCACCCACAGGCCATCTCAGTCACAACTTCCAGGAGCACTGTACATATTTTGTATCAAGAATCAGACTAGTATTGGCAGAAATTGAAGGCTGCTCACTCAAGATGCCATTCTCAACTCCATCTTCCTTGCCAATCTCCCATGCAAGAAGGTGGAATACCCAAAATGTTACTTTCCCTGCCTTCTTGGAAGCAAATTGTAGCCTGTGACTTATTTCTGCTAAGAGGAAGTTTTGAGGGACCTTCTGGTCTCTTCATAGCTCTCTCTCCAAGGCCTAATGCTCTATTTGACACTGAGTAGCTGTGAAATTATTGAATGAAAAAAGAATAGACATATGTATATGTATAACTGAATCACTTTGCTGTATACCTGAAACTAACACAACATTGTAAATCAACTGTACTCCAATATAAAATAAAAATTTTTTTAAATATTGAATTTTGCTTTATATCCTTTGTCTTAAAAAAGTGACTCAATGTACATAGCCATAGATAAATGTGTTTTATAATAATATAATCATATTTAATATACAAAATATTGAATGAATGGATCATTGTTTTTAATTATTTTGTTAATTTTGTTAATTATCTTGTTAATTACTATTTTGTTATTACTGTTAAATACAGAAAACATTAACAAGAGGCTAGACTCCAAAGGCTTGGCATCTCTTGAATGCATGAGCTTGGCTGTAGGGCTTCTGTTCATCACATTGGATTCTTAGACTTGCTGACCACTTTTAATTTTGACCGTGTTCTTTAAAGGTCATGGAATGCAAGTGAAAGACATGAAATTCAGGAGGTGAGGGCCTGTCTTAACATACACAAAATGTGACATCTTCAGTTTCCAGGGAAGAGGAAATTTTCCTATTGCTATCAGTCAAAAACAGTGTTATTTTCAGTGTTTAGCTACATTGAATGGAATGATTTTACTGATGTGTTAAAATTTGTTAATTGAGAAACACTTTTGCAAACTGTAAATGGGAATTGAGATGAATCTAAGGTTTTCTTTCATTTTGCAAAGCAGGAGAATTTTCCAGGATTTATTTTCTTCCTGACATTCTTTTATATGAGGCATTTGAGCAGACTTAAGATGAAACAGAGATTTTTCATGTCTTTTGACCCTGAGCCATTTATACGAGAGAGGATTTTAAAACATGAATATTTTTGGCTCTAACAACTGCACCTTTGAAATGGCATGAAACACAGTGTTTAGAACTGCAAATACCACTGACATTTCGAAAGTGCAAACAATGTTTAAAAGCATAGCAGAAAATTTATTGCTTCTGCATGAACATAGGCATTGCTTAAGAGTTTATGATATTTAAGAGTTAAATAAATCAGTGGAAAACTCACTATAAACTAGCTCTATGTAACCAGAGGTAGGTATAATAATTAGGAGGACTGTGAAACTCTTTTAATGCTTCAATAAATATGCCATATATCTGTGGCAGCCTGCTGTTCTCTGAGTCCAGATTGCTGCTTTGTAGGTAGGTATCAATCTTCACTATTTGCTGTATTCAACTTTTCTGAATCTGTGTTCAGGATCCATCTGTTCAGCTATATTTGTTAGTGTGTTTCCTTATGAAATAAATCCTTCAAAAATGTTCATCTCCAAGTGGTGTCAGGATACCTGCTGGGTTATATTTGTCAGACACTATAATAGTATAATAGTCTTTAACCACAGAGAATAGTAAGTAAAATATGCAAAACAAAAAAAAAATGTGTATTTCTGCTGAGGCCAGGGCTGCCTGAGGAGTAAACAGTGGTATTCCTGACAGATTGGTCAGAAGGGATGCTAATTATGAAAGATGGCCATGGCTTGGGAGTTACCCTTGACTCAGAATACAGTACGTGAGCTCCCTAAGCAGTTCTGAGCCTTGCATCCTAGTAACGCTGCTTAGTGTCTAGCCATAGGAAATAAAGGGAGAGAGAAATGATTGCAAGTGGCAGTAGGTGTAACATCCAGGGACCTACCACTCTTCATTAAGGGAAGAATTTGGTGATTTCTTAAAGATGAAAAATGTTTTTAAAATTTGGACAGATTTTAATTTTGAAAGATGTGATGAGCTATTACCCACTACCTTTTTCCATTTTTTATGCTGATACTTTTCTACAGTTCTTTTTTCCTCTTACAGGTTTTTTCCATGCTTTTATATACTTTGAAAAAATAATATTGAAAAATATTTTTTATAAAGATGATTAGAAAATCTTGAAACATATTGTCCATGTGATAAGAATTTCCAATGATTTGTTCTCATTTAAGAAAGCATAGAGCATTAGACCTGGAAAGGACAGTTCCTGTGTCCCTATTAGAGATTACTTTTCAACAAACATTTCTTGAGTGCTTACAGATAGGTAAACTAGAGCTCAGAAAGGTTAATGACTGTGTTGCATCGATAAAATCAGGCCCATATTCTCCCATTTTTTATTTTGTATATATAAAGCTTGATGCCACTGTTTACCAATATTTTTTATTTCTGTTCCATCTTTTACTTTGCACTGTGAATATATTCTTTGTTATTATTTTATATAATGTTCATTTAGATTGATCTCAGGTTTAATAATTTTCCTCTGTATCTTCCTATATCTAAGATTTTCTGTAATCATTTTCCTTAAACCTTAAGTTCATATTTTAATAGTCATTTTAGTAATGCTATACACACACACACACACACACACACACACACACATAATGGCCATATGATTCTATCTTTCTCCTATTTTGTGAGTATGTTTTCATGCTATTTATTCATATGTATTAATTCTTCCATTCATTTACTTATTTATACAACAAATTTTGGGGGGTGCCAACTCTAGAGAATGTAGTTCTATGTGCTGGTGAACACAAAGGTGAACAAAAATTAATATGGCTGCTCTCCTCATAGAGCTTAAGTCTGATGGAGGAGAAAAACATTAAAGAAATTGTCACATAAATACATAAGTTCAACATAACAAGAGAAAATAACAAAGGACTTAATATAAATCCCCAAATGGAGATAGAAGGGACTGATCAGAGAAGACCTCTTTACAAAAAAGAACTTTAAATTGAAACCTAAGCATAATGTGAGTGGATGGCAGGGAAAAATCTTCCATGCTGTGGGAATAGTAAGCTCAACAGCTCTGAGGCAGCATCAGTTCAGTTCAGTTACTCAGTCGTGTCCGACTCTTTGCGACCCCATGAACTGCAGCACGCCAGGCCTCCCTGTCCATCACCAACTCCCGGAGTTCACTCAGACTCACGTCCATCGAGTCAGTGATGCCATCCAGCCATCTCATCCTCTGTCGTCCCCTTCTCCTCCTGCCCCCAATCCCTCCCAGCATCAGAGTCTTTTCCAATGAGTCAACTCTTCGCATGAGGTGGCCAAAGTACTGGAGTTTCAGCTTTAGCATCAGTCCTTCCAAAGAACATCCAGGACTGATCTCCTTTAGAATGAACTGTATGGATCTCCTTGCAGTCCAAGGGACTCTCAAGAATCTTATCATGGCTAGCTTAATGATCAGAAGTTATCAACACTATGGTAGTTAACTTTTTCAAAGTTATATTTTATGGTTTGTGTGTGTGTGTGTTTCAACAAATCATTATCTACTCAGGAGTCACAAAAATAGTCTTCTGTGTTTCCTTCTATAAGTTTTATTATTCATATCTTTCCTGTCTTGACAATTAAGAAATTTATATTTAAAGTGTATAGTGTGATGACTTGATGTATGTATACATCATAAAATGATGAAAGGTTGCTGCTTTGGGCCAGGAATGACGTGGGGATTCTTGGCCTCCAGAGGAGAGGAATCCTATCCGGGGCCAGTGATGAGGCTTGATTGCCCAGATCTTTTGTGTAATAAAGTTTTACTAAAGTATAAAAGAGATAGAGAAGGCTTCTGACATAGACATGAGAAGGGGGCAGAAAGAGTGCCCCTTGCTAGTTTTTAGCAAGAAGTTATATACCTATTAGCAAGCTGCTAATTAGAGAAAGGAAATGTCTCAAAACTCAGAGAGTGGCACCAGACCCCTCACCCAGAGCATGCATTTTGAGATAACATTGGCACAAGGTGAGTCATCTGGGCCATAAAACAATTGACGTGAATCTTGAAGAAGGACAGATTCTAAGGTAAATACATAGTTCCATTAACATAGCTTAAGAGAACATTTTCATGAGTAAAACATGCTGGTTTGTTGAGCCATTATCAGTTCTGAATCTTAGGCAGAACCAACTTGAAGACAGGCAGATTCTAAGGTAAATACATAGTCATTAACATAGCTTAAGAAAAACATTTCCATAAGGAAAATGCATTGGTTAGCTCAAGGTTTGAGAAAAGTTAAGTTCTGGTGGAACCAGGTGTCATCATGGCAACATAGAGTTTTTAAAAAAACCTCCTTTTAATTTTGTATAGAGAAGGAAAAAAAAAAAAATATGACACTTGCAGTCTATTTCCTCTGCTTGGGGATCCCTAGCCTTTCTGCCTGATATCCTCTCAATAATGACCACAGTCAAACGGATTAACACATCCATCACTTCATATATTTACCAATGTGTGTGTGTCTGCAGTGAGAACACTTAAGATTTACTGTCTTTGCAAATTTCAATTAATTATAGTCATCCTGTATATATTAGACCCCCAGGACTTATTCACCTTGTAACTAAGTTTGTACCTTTGACCAATATTTTCCCATTTCCTTCACCTCCAGCTGCTGCAACCACCATCTTATGAGGCTGACATTTTTAGATTCCACATACCAGTGCTATCATATAATATTTGTCTTTCTGTTTCTGGTTTATTTCACTTCGTATAATGTCCTCTTGGCTCAACTCTGTTATCACAAGCAGACACAGGTTGTTTCCTTGTCTTAGCGATAGTGAATAATTCTGAAATAAGCATGGGAGTGTAGATATCTCTTCAAGATACTGATTTCATTTCCTTGTGATGTATACACAGATGTGGGATTGCTAGATCACATGGTAGTTCCATTTTTAATTTTTAAAGGAACCTACATTTGGTTCTCCATAGTGATTACACCACTTGACATTCTCATCGATGGGGCACAGGGGTTCCCTTTTCTCCACATCCTTGCCAACACTTATTTCTTGTCTTTTTGATAATATCCACTCTTACAGGTGTGAGGTGATATCTCATTGTGCTTTTGATTTGCATTTCTATGATGACTAGTGATGTTGAACATCTTTTCATATGTCTGTTGGCCATCTATATGTCTTCTTTGGAAAAATGTCTACTCCAGTGCTTTTCCCACTTTTAAATCATTTAAAATTTTTGTTTGTTTTGCTATTGAGTTTTAAGAGTTCCTTTTATATTTTGTATATTAACTTCTTATCAGGTATATGCTTTGCAAATATTTTTTCTGTTCTGTAGGCTGACTTTTCACTTTGTTGATTGTTTTCTCTGCTGTTCAGAATCTTTTTAGTTTGATGAAATCCCACTTCTCCATTTTTGCTTTTTCTGACTGTATTTTTAGTGTCACATCTAAGAAATTATTGGCAAGGTCAGTGTCATGAAGATTTCCCCCTATATTTTCTTCTAGGAGTACAATGGCTTTTAACTGTTTAATCTATTTTGAGTTGATTTTTGTATGCAGTATAAGATAAATTGAATGAGTTGGGTTTACTTTTGATTCATGTGGCAGGGGAGAACATGCACCTTGGGGAACCTTGAGGCTTTTCAGGAAGATGTGTTTGATCTGGTTTATTTTGGGCAATGGGATTAATTTAGGTGATTTGTGGGAGAGTTGAAAAAAGTAGGGCTTTGCTCTAGATTTGGTGATGTCAGGAGTGGGGGGTGATCTTAACAATTGGGCATCTTAGTAAATCATATCTAAGAGGAATGAAAGGTACCACATGTATAAAGCTGTAATTGGCATAGAAGCAGCAGTCACGTTAGTGAAGTTAAGGATATTTAGTCATTTTTGTGTTTGCACAATGTTTACTTTTGTCAGTGTTCACGTGATTATTGAGTGGATTTTTTTTTTTTTTTTTTGTCTTGATACATCATGGTCACAGAGTAGCCTTATGTGATGTTAATGTTCTGTGAAATTGTTCATGTTCAACAGGAAACCATCAAGACCCTGTTGTGAGTGTCAGGCCAGCTCCTAACAACACGCAGACCCAGTGATAGCTCCAGTCCAGCTCTCTGACATCAGTGCTGCTTTTCTCTTAAACTGTGTACTACAAAGGGCAGAACAAATTTTGGTGAGCAACTATTTATCTCTTACACAGTGACTAGAAATTGATAATGATATACATCTGACAGGCAAATTTTGTGAATTTCTTCAGCAACTCTCAGCTTTTCTTACAAAATTCCTCTGTGTGTATATCTCTACTGCATGTGCTGTATGTCAAGATCATGAATCAATGAGGAAGAATGAGAAAGAGTTTGTGAGTGGTTGCCATGAAGACTGGGAGAGTTTGTGAGTGGTTGCCATGAAGATTGGGAGGGGCTAGCATGACTGAATGACATGAATCCCAAAGAAACTGCATTTTTTTTTCCCACAGAAGAAGCAGATGAAAATACTGTCTTAAGGCATACTTTAGAAATGGTTAAGTGGGGTGTGAGAGACAAAATACCTTCCCCTTAGTAGACTGAAGGGAAGGCAGTGTCTTCAGAGGGCAACTAGGTTCAAATGATGTTTAAATGACAAGATGATCAATTGATAAGTGGTTTAGCACTTTTTACTCAAAATTTGTCCCACTGACTAGCATCATTATCAGCCAGGTGCTTGTTAGAAGGACAGAATCTCAAGTCCCACTCCAGACCTACTGTATCAGAATCTTCAGTTTAACAAGATGCCCAGGTGATTCAAATGTACATTAATGCTGATAAAGCACTAGCTGAGGATTTAGAGGAGCTTGCTGACCATAGAAAGTGAACAAAGTGAATTGGTGGCTCAGACAATAAAGAATCTGTCTGCAACGCAGGAGACTCTGGTTCAATCCCTGGGTTGGGAAGATCCCGTGGAGAAGGGAATGGTTATCCACTTCAGTATTCTTGCCTGTGGAATCCCGTGGACAGAGGAGCCTGGTGGGCTACAATTCATGGGGTAGCAAAGAGTCAGACACAACAGAGTGACTAATATTTTCATTTTGGGGCTTCCCAGATGGTGCTAGTGCTAAAGAATCCACCTGGCAATGCAGGAGACACAAGATATGCGTGTTCTATCTCTGGTTTGGCATGATCCCCTGGAGAAGGGAATGGCAATCCACTCCAGTATTCTTGCCCGTGAAAATCCACGGACAGAGGAGCCTGGTGAGCTGCAGTCCATGGGGTCACAAAGAGTCAGACATGACTGAGCGACTGAGCATATAGATCATAGTTGCTGACCATAGACTGGGTATTCCAAAGGACTTAGTGAAAGGCTTGGGGAGCCGGGAATAGAGGCAGGAAAGGTTGACTGAGCAGGGAAGTTGCAAAAAGAAATACAGATATAAGAACACAGACTTTCTTTACCCTTTCAGACTCCCTCTCAATTTCCATTCCTTCCTCCAGCTCTCAGAATGTGGTGGCTCTTTCCCATGTCACTTCACTGAACACAGTTATTTTTTTAGCAGTTTGTCTAAATTGGATGATTACAGTGGTGTTATTTTCCTCCCAATCTTTATATTTTTCAAATTTATTAGAGTGCTCACATGTTGCTTCCCTCGCATGATAAAGTAATATAAAATATGTATTAAGGAAGTAGAAGGGTTAAAATGTTAGGCTGTGTCACGATTTGCTATTCTCCAAGAGTTAGCCTATCAGCTGTCATCTGTCAGCTGACCCATTTACAACCTCAAGTTCTTTAGAAATCAGTACTATCTCTGGAGATAAGAATAAGACCTATAGTGCCAACTGAAGCATTGCAATTTTTCTCCTGGCTGTGACTTCCCATCTGATTTGGCTCCCTCTCTGGTGCAGAGCATACCTGAAACAACCTCTGTTAATCCCATGGTCAAGGGATAACTCACTAATCCTGCAGAGGTGTAGGAGGGTTTGGTAAAAGCAATAAATATAGAAGGGAATGATGGCTTTTGAGAAGGCATCCACAAAACACAACTGTTTAGAGATGTTCATACATTACTTTTATTCTCATATGCTTTAAACAGTTGTTGGAGCCATGCAGTATACACTGTCTTTTTATGCCAATTGGAGTCTTTTCATACCATTCAGAGAGACATTTCATTCTCCTGCAGCACAAGATATATATTTAGCCATTCTATGACTCAAAGTTACAGTTCCCTTCAACAGTGCCTCCTATGCTGAAGCAGCTGAAATTCTTTTATAGATTCTTTATCACCCAGCTCACAGCACTTAAAGAGATTCTTATTGCTTAACCCTTTTTCATACCCGCTTCATTAAAAATAAAAACAACCCAAAGCTGCTATGAACCTCACAAAGTTTCTAATTTAAATGGAAGTAAAATGTGACCTTTCTTGTGAAGCAATGATTGGAAATCAGACCAGAACTTGTGAGGTTTTGTAATGGGATAAATAAACATTATAATGCATCTACCTGCAGTAGGAAAGATAGTATCTGGTAAGATGCTGGTGTAAGACAGAGTCGTCTAAAGTTGATAACAAAATCTAATCCCAGTTTTTATATCATCCACTGTTAAATATAAAGTGTCATTCATTGGGCAAGTAGCATTTCACTAAAACTATTTCTTCTTAAACTGAAAATTATTCCTTCTTAAACAACCCTTTGTAAAAGTCGTGCTAATAAATAATTCTCCTGACTCTGTTTAGTAAAGGTTAATGCTGCAAATGATCCCGAATGGTGCCCTTACTTTTGGAATGAACAATGGTTCCCCTACCAGTGTTTCTCAAAGTGTGATATAAAGAATTGTGCCCATGATAACAGTCACCTAGGGTGCCTATTAAAAACACAAATTCCTAAACCCTAACTCAAGTCAAGTCAGATTTTCCAGGAAGAGACTTAGTCACCTGTATATTTTTTAAGTACTTTAAGTAATTTTTACCAGAAAATAAGAATGCTAAATTTTAGTCAGGACGTACCTGCATCACAAAGGTATGGTGGTGGTTTCCTATTAAATATGTAGATTCCTGGGTCTTATTGACTCTCTGAGAGATGAGAACCATTGAGTCTTTACTGAAGAACTGTATATTTAGCACCGACTGTTTACCCAAACCTAAAAGATAATTCATTAAGTGTGTTCAAAGTTCAAGAATAGTTTCAGAAGGCCTCTTTCTAATTGAAACTGAAAGATAGAAATAAAAAGTATAAGATAATATACATGTTGGTGAATAGTGCACCCTAATATTTTCTTTATATCACACTTTGAGAAACTTCAGAAATAAGTCATAGATCTTGCAAGTGTTGATATCACCTACTCGGGAATTTGAGAAAAATTAAATAGAAGAACTAAAGCAGTAATGTTACTGAACCTTTCAAGCCAGGCCCCAACCACGGTCCTTCTGCATGGTGTGGCTCGAGTCAATAGAATGAGACGGGATTTTGTTTCAGAAGTAAAAGTTTTATTTTTTGAGCATAGAATGGAGAGGTAGGAGCTTACACTCCAGGGCATAGGTCTTGCCCGACAGGTGGTGGGTGGGGCTGCTTCATAGGGTTCTTAGCAGTGGGGAGGGGGTGGAGTTCTCCTGGGATTCTCATAGGATTCTCGCTGGGTTTTCATGGGGTTCTCACAGCTCCAGATCCGCAGTGTGGGACACAGTATCTCCGGATGCAGCCCGCCGCAGCTGTTTTGGACTGAGGTTTTGGCATAGCACTTTTCTGCAAGGCCCACCAAGTTGGCGTGTCTGGAGAAGTAGTTCTGCACTGGAACCTCTAACCTGACATGTTAGATGTGACCCCTCTGCACATGGCCCGCTATGGGCAAGTGAAACTAGACTAAGCAAAAAGGAAGCAGTTAGATCTTATCTTACCACCTGGATTCCAGTTTATTTCTCCCACAACCCAGTGGGCTTTGCTGGTCATGGTAAGTTTAATAATAGAATCATTACGGTAGCAGATAACATAAAAAAATCTCTTTGGGGGGGGCCTCCTAGGTGGCACTAGTGGTAAAGAATTTGCCTGCAAATGCAGGAGACGTGGGTTCAGTGCCCGGGTCCGGAAGATCCCCTAGAGGAGGAAAAGGCAACCCACTCCAGTATTCTTGCCTGGAAAATCCCGAGGACAGAGGAGCCTGGTGAGGTATGGTCCATACGGTTGCAGAGTCGGACATGACGAGTAACTAACACAAAGTTTACAAAGACATTTATCAAAAATGTCTTCCCTATAGAATTTGTTGTTTGATCTTACAGTTACCCCAAGGCCTATAAAGATAGGCCAGTTTTATACCTGAAGAAGTTGGGGTTTAAGATGCAATAGATAAGTGACTGTCAGGGCTAGAACGCATGTCTTTTTCTAGAAGCTTCTCAAAGTCTAACTATGAACTAGTTCCCTGTACTTGCTATTCTTGCTTTCTCATACCCCAGTGAATCTTCTGCTTGATGCAGCTGTCCTAGAAGCCACTAAGCATGGTTTCTTACAACCAAACAGTAACAACAAGCGGCTTCTATATTTAGCGAAATTTCATGCTTAAATATCATAACACTGTTTAGGCCAAAATGAAGAGGCTGTGTTATTCTAGGCCCTCAGATAAGATGGCTTATTTTATATTCTGCCGGAATTCTGCTGTATGTGATTCTACTCCCAATGTGTCCCACCTTCATTCCTCCAGCAGGAAATATTCTGAGAAATCTGGCTTCGGCACCAAATATTCATTATAAGAGTCTCATTTTATGGACTCCTCTCTCAAATAGTTATCCTGAGTTCAACCTTGTGTTGCCCTTTTTCTACATATTCTCTTCAGGGAATGGTAGAAGTTGCTGGGGCAGAGAGAAGAAGGCAACACATTGGCCCTCACCATGTTGATCTGATATTTTGTCTATTCTGCATGCCTTTGGGGAAAAAAAAAATAGAAAATCTGTATTTGGTTTTAAAATATTATGGAAAGCAGGGTTGCATTACCTTGTCAAATTCTTCCGTCTTGTATTTTGGAAATAAGGACATTTGTCTGGATGCTTTGGCTATATTTAAATATTCTGAATTATTTCTTTATTAAAAAGCAGCAGTATTCCTGGGAGAAGAGCATAGGCATATGTTTGAGAACACAATGTTGTGCACCTCAAAAATCATTTCTAAGAAAATGTTTGCCCTTTGACTAGACACTACATATTCCCCCTCCCTATACAATTCCTCAACTGGGCGTGTAAATGAGTCTGGCCTTGTCATAAGAATAGTTTTACTCTCAGTATACATGTATTTCATATAAGTAGATGTCAGTGAGTGTTTTTCCAGGTATTTGTGGACAAGAGAATAACTTAGAGGAATAATCTGAGAGAGAATTTAAGTAGTTAAATGGATTGTTCTTAGATTTAGAACTTTTCTCATTTGTGCCTTAACTCTTTCCCAAAAGGGCAGCAAGAGCCAGACATACTGTAGTCTAAGCTTACCATCCAGAAGCTCTTCTGAGAAGGTTAGTGATAATGAGTTTCCTGGTTAAGTCAGCTCTGAAACAGTTTCCACAGCTTCTTATCAGACAAGTTCAGCCTTGGCAGGAGAGGGAGTACAACTCAAAAAAAAAAAAAAAAAAGGAAGAGGCAGCTTCTGGAAGCAGAAGCAGGAGAAATTTTCCACCTATCCAATGACAAGTAGTTAGATATTACTTTGAGTTTCCTTTGTGGGGATGAAGCACATTTGGCCTACCTAAAACCTGTTCACCTTGTAAAACACTGCTTGGGTTACTGCTACAGAACAGGAAAGACAAAAATTGAGGCTAAGGGAGGATTATTATGTGAAAAAAATACTTCAATTTTTATTTTAAAGGACATACATGATGAAATGTTCTAAAGTTGTTTGCAAAAGTTGCCTCAGCCCAAGAAAAATATTAGACATCTTAATAGAATATAGGAAAATGTGACTTGGGTTTAAATATCGCAACAAATGAAATGGAAGAGCTGGGGGTTACTGCTTGAAATGCCACTAGGCAAATTTCTCTTGTCCAAAGTAATATAAAAGCCTGGGTTCCATGTGATAACTGTCAGTGCTGATAATATCAACATAGAAGAAAATCTAGTTTAATGGTGAATTCTTGCAGTCAATTACTTTTGCTTTCTTAGTAACTACTTTCCTTATTTTAAAAAAATTTATTTTCAAGATTTACATTATGAATACAGGGCTATGCCACTGATATATGTATGAGTTATATGTTTAATTAGCATTACCATCATGGGTCTTGGGAGTTGAACACACTGGAGTAAGAACTACAATTATCTATCATATAGAATACACAGCAGCTATTCTACTTAGCTAGTAGAGGTGATGGAATTCCAGTTGAGCTCTTTCAAATCCTGAAAGATGATGTTGTGAAAGTGCTGCACTCAATATGCCAGCAAATTTGGAAAACTCAGCAGTGGCAACAGGACTGGAAAAGGTCAGTTTTCATTCCAATCCCAAAGAAAGGCAATGACAAAGAATGCTCAAACTACCGCACAGTTGCACTCATGGAGAAGGCAATGGCACCCCACTCCAGTACTCTTGCCTGGAAAATCCCATGGTCAGAGGAGCCTGGTAGGCTGCAGACCATGGGGTCATGAAGAGTCGGACACGACTGAGTGACTTCACTTTCACTTTTCCCTTTCATGCACTGGAGAAGGAAATGGCAACCCACTCCAGTGTTCTAGCCTGGAGAATCCCAGGGACAGGGTAGCCTGGTGGGCCGCCTCCTATGGGGTCGCACAGAGTCGGATACAACTGAAGTGACTTAGCAGCAGCAGCAGCACACGCTAGTAAAGTAATGCTCAAAATTCTCCAAGCCAGGCTTCAGCAGTATGTGAACCGTGAACTTCCAGATGTTCAAGCTGGTTTTAGAAAAGGCAGAGGAACCAGAGATCAAATTGCCAACACCCACTGGATCATCAAAAAGCAAGAGAGTTCCAGAAAAACATCTATTTCTGCTTTATTGACTATGCCAAAGCCTTTGACTGTGTGGATCACAACAAACTGTGGAAAATTCTTCAAGAGATGGGAATACCAGACCACCTGATCTGCCTTTTGAGAAATCTATATATACAAGTCAGGAAGCAACAGTTAGAACTGGATGTGGAACAACAGACTGCTTCCAAATTGGAAAAGGAGTACGTCAAGGCTGTATATTGTCACCATGCTTATTTAACTTATATGCAGAGTACATCATGAGAAATGCTGGACTAGAAGAAACACAAGCTGGAATCAAGATTGCCAGAAGAAATATCAATAACCTCAGATATGCAGATGACACCACCCTTATGGCAGAAAGTGAAGAGGAACTAAAAAGCCTCTTGATGAAAGTGAAAGTGGAGAGTGAAAAAGTTGGCTTAAAGCTCAACATTCAGAAAATGAAGATCATGGCATCCAGTCCCATCACTTCATGGGAAATAGATGGGGAAACAGTGGAAACAGTGTCAGACTTTATTTTTTGGGGCTCCAAAATCACTGCAGATGGTGATTGCAGCCATGAAATTAAAAGACGCTTACTCCTTGGAAGGAAAGTTATGTCCAACCTAGATAGCATATTCAAAAGCAGAGACATTACTTTGCCAACAAAGGTCCATCTAGTCAAGGCTATGGTTTTTCCTGTGGTCACGTATGGATGTGAGAGTTGGACTGTGAAGAAGGCTGAGTGCCAAAGAATTGATGCTTTTGCACTGTGGTGTTGGAGAAGACTCTTGAGAGTCCCTTGGCCTGCAAGGAGATCCAACCAGTCCATTCTGAAGGAGATCAGCCCTGGGATTTCTTTGGAAGGAATGATGCTAAAGCTGAAACTCCAGTACTTTGGCCACCTCATGTGAAGAGTTGACTCATTGGAAAGACTCTGATGCTGGGAGGGATTGGGGGCAAGAGGAGAAGGGGACGACAGAGGATGAGATGGCTGGATGGCATCACTGACTTGATGGACATGAGTTTTGGTGAACTCCGGGAGTTGGTGATGGACAGGGAGGCCTGGCGTGCTGTGATTCATGGGATCGCAAAGAGTCCAACACGACTGAGTGACTCAACTGAACTGAACTGAAGAGCCATACTTACAGCATACTCCAAGGATGAGATAAAAAATAAGAAATTGTAATTGTTTAGGAAGACAGGTGCTACCCAGATAAATTTTCTCAGCCATTTGTAGAACTGTCCATCTCTGGTTAAAATATGCCAACTGACACATAATGTTTTTTAGTGGAAAAATGAAAGCTTCCTTCAGTTTTAAAACGTTTTGTCAAACAAAGGATAGATTAAAACTCACACTTAAGTGTTATATTAGTTGATTTGAAATGCTAGAATAATAAAACCACAGTCTGGGTGTTTTATAAACAACAGAAATTTATTTCTCACAGTTGTGGAGGCTGGAAGTCCAAGATTAGGGTGCCAGTATGGTTGGATTTGGGTAAAGGCCCTCTTTCTTGTGGCAGACTGCTGCCTTTTCATTGTGTCCTCACATGATGGTAGGGACTAAGGAGTTTGGGGTCTCTTTTTAAAGAATATTAATCTCATTGTGATGTGTTTTTTTTTTTTTTTTTTTCATACATTAACATGAACCGGCCATGGTAAACATGTGTCCCCTTCCTCCTGGATCCCCCTCTCATCTCTCTCCCCATCCTCTCTCCAGGTTGTCACAGAGCACTGGCTTTGCATTTCATGTGTCGTACATCAAACTCCCACAGGCTATCTATTTTACATACAGTTGTAAAGTAACTGTCCTCCAATTAAAATAAATAAATCTTTAAAAACCCATTAATCTCATTCATAAGGGTTCTACTCTCATGACCTAATGACCTCTGAAAGGCCCCACCTGGATTTCAACATATGAATTTTGGGGGTCCACAACCATTCAGGCCATAACAAGTCTGTATGCATACACTTTATACTTGGTATCTTCATATTAAAAGAATACTTTGAGGACTTCCCCGGTGGTCCAGTTGTTAAGACTCTGCCTGCCTATGTAGGAGACACAGGTTCAGTCCCTGGTCTGGGAAGATCCCACATGCCTCACAGCAAACTAAGGCCATGCACCACAACTAGAGACTTGGTACACTGCAATGAAAGATCCTGCATGACAATGAAAATCCCACATGCTGTAACTAAGACCACATGCAGCCTAATAAATAAATATTTAAAAATTAAAAAAAAAATAAAATAGTACTTTGACCCGAGAATGGAGAAAGAATTATTATTTTGATTGCATACTCATTTTATATAGGAAAAATAGCTTATTTATTGGAATAAATTAAGTGGGGCAACTGATAGCTAAATAAATAAATGTTCCAGAATGTGTTCCCTGGAAACCAAATCTGAGATGGAAAGTTGGGTGCTGATCTATTGTGGAGTCCTCTTGGGGGATTTACCTGTAAGGAAGTGAGGAAGGCAGAATTGAGCAAAGGGAAAAGCTGACATAAATTTACAGCTGAGGCCTCAGGTAAGCTGACAGAGAGTTTGGGGTCAGAGACACTATTTCAGCTTTCTCAAATAGAGGTAAGGTGGCTGGAGCTTTGTATCTCTTTCTTAGCCAATCATTAGCCATGGACAACCCCTAGGAGGAAACAAGAGTGCAGGTTGAGGCAACTGTTTTAGGCAAGAATAATGTCCATTGAGGGACTGAGCCATCAGCCATTAGGCATCTCATAAATCCACCCTCTTCCTTCCCCCTTACAGTAGGTATATCAGCCAAGAAGATATAGGTGGTGCACAACTTTATCCAGTCTTTTTACACTTCTCAAAATTGCTTGTCCCTTATGTTAAGTTTGCCCCATTTGGAATAGTTTGCTTAGAAATTTGGTTGGTCTCATTAGTTTTTTTTCCCCCTGGGTAACCTTATAAGAGAAGGGTCAGAAGGACAAATGACAGTCCTGCTGCTGCTCTTGATCTGGAGTCTACAAATGAGACATACAATCTTCCTCAATGACATATGCTAGATCCCTTTCACCCTCCGCTAGCACCTGTCCTAGCCTAAATAGCTCATCTGGTGGATTGATGGAGACTTTCATCCCTGAACCCTGGGTTAGCACATTGAAAGGCAGAGAGATCTAATACCACTCAGACTCTGCTTCAAGAAAGGGCACCTTGCCCAAAGGTGAGTGTGGTAAGCCAGCAGTTCCTAGCTGTTGGCTTCTTATGCCTCCTTTTGTTTTTGAATAGAAATCATGTACTTCTAGGGTGGCTGCAGACAATGACAGAACCTTGTACAATTCTTGAACCTGAACCAGATTTCAGACCCAAAACCCACTGACTGAAGAGGTGTTTGGGTCCCTGGAAAGTGGAACTTTTCTAAAGGAGCAAGCTGTTGTACTGATAGCATTGTGGCAGGTCTGTATCATGGTCTGAGGGGTCCCCCTACACAATCCTACCCCTTCTCTTTTACTTTCACTAGTGTTCTCTCCAATAACGTCTTTGATACTCCTATGTATTGGTATCACCTTACGGAGGACCCAACTCAACTGTTACAGTGGTAACAGAAACGGTGTAAGAAAGCAGGCATTGAAATATGGTTTGAGGACTGAATCACACCATCCTGGGATGTGATGGGGGATAATCCCTAGCACTAGATGAAGGAACAATTGCTAAAAGTTCACCAGTTTTTCAGTAAGATGAAATTGCCCTGACAGGTGCAATGTTTAAAATGTTTGAAGCAAAAATGCATACAAAGACAATGAAGTTGGTAAGATACACTGATGCCCTAGAGAGGGATGATGACAAGATAAGAGCAGTTAGTAAGCAGTGGGGAAACTAAGTGTGACAGCCAGAGGAGCTCTTTGGTAGCTTACAAAGAGGCCTTTATACCTTGCAAAGAGAGACAAGATGAAGCTGAAGACCAAGTAGATCCTGGACATCAACTGTGGACTATGACAAGCTCAACTGAGTAGCAGTCCGGATTACAGCTGCTGTGTTGGCCATGGTATCGTCAGTATTCCAGAAGGGAAAAATATTAAGATCAATATTAGTCTGTTCTTGCATGGATGTATCATATGACACAGAAAATACCTATAGGATTGCTTCTTGTCTAAGTTTGTGGTGGTCAACCATCATTCATGTTTTTGTAGCTGCCTGACTGGTGAACTAACTCAATGGGATTGTGATGAAGATGACCACTCCTGCATTCTTTAAGTCTTTCAGGGTGGTACCAATCTCTATCATTTCTCATGTGAGATAAGGTACTGTATTTGATTTATTATTTTGGTACATGTACTGCAGTGATGGGGGGAGGGGGCATTAGTAGTGAGTGATACAGTTGTCAACCATCTACAATTGATGGTTCCTGTCATTGTGAGATGGCTATAAGAACTCTTTAAGAGGAGATCTGGGTGGAGTACCATAGTATCCACCAAAGTAATATGTGTAGCCCATCAGGGTGTGTGCATGTATATGTTTGTATGTGTGTTTGTGTGTGTGCATATGCAGGCTTTAAGAGAAGTTTTTTCTTCCATCTGTGCAATCAAGGCAGCACAGCCTTCTGAGTAGTTCTGAATTTCTGATGTAGTTTAGATCACAGGTCATGGCACAGGGAATGCTTTCCTGGGGTTTTGAGGGTGGTGCTGTTCTCACCCTTCAGAGGCCATTCCACAAGGATTTGAATTCTGCCAGTTCTCCTTCATATCCCATCTTCCATTTTCACAACTCTAGTAGCTGAGTCCAAACTCTGGTTTTGTGTTGGATCCTTGGTGTGGCTTACTTGGTTAATTTGCTTGTGTTATGCTCGTTGGCTTGGAAACAATTGTATGAGGTAGTAGGGTAGGAATGATTAGCCTTATTCTGCAGATGAAGAAATGGGGATTGACAAGCTAAGTTTCTTGCCTTAGGTCAAGTCTCAAAGCTTACTTTTAGGTCAATATTCCCAAGTGTGGTCTGGGGACGTCTGCATGAGAATTGCTTGGGCTTCTTGTAAAAGTGCATGATGTGAAAATCCTAAGCCTTACCATCCATATACTAACTCGATAATTTTTGGTTTGGGAAATCTGAATTTATAAGAAGCACCCTGACCATTCTTGTGCATATCAAAGTAGGAGAACAATCTGTTTATATAGTGTTGCTACTCAGAATTTTTTAAAATCTGAAAGATGATGCTATGAAAGTGCTGCACTCAATATGTCAGCAAATTTGGAAAACTCAGCACAGTGGCCACAGGACTGGAAAAGGTCAGTTTTCATTCCAGTCCCAAAGAAAGGCAATGCCAAAGAATGCTCAAACTTCCGCACAATTGCACTCATCTCACATGCTAGTAAAGTAATGCTCAAAATTCTCCAAGCCAGGCTTCATCAATATGTGAACCGTGAACTTCCAGATGTTCAAGCTGGTTTTAGACATGGCAGAGGAACCAGAGATCAAATTGCCAACACCTGCTGGATCATCAAAAAAGCAAGAGAGTTCCAGAAAAGCATCTATTTCTGCTTTATTGACTATGCCAAACCTTTGACTGTGTGGATCACAATAAACTGTGGAAAATTCTGAAAGAGATGGGAATACAAGACCACCTGACCTGCCTCTTGAGAAACCTGTATGCAAGTCAGGAAGCAACCGTTACAACTGGACATGGAGCAACAGACTGGTTCCAAATAGGAAAAGGAGTATGTCAAGGCTGTATATTGTCACCATGCTTATTTAACTTATATGCAGAGTACATCATGAGAAACACTGGGCTGGAAGAAGCACAAGCTGGAATCAAGATTGCCAGAAGAAATCTCAGTAACCTCAGATATACAGATGACACCACCCTTATGGCAGAAAGTGAAGAACTAAAGAGCCTCTTGATGAAAGTGAAAGAGGAGAGTGAAAAAATGGGCTTAAAGCTCAACATTCAGAAAACGAAGATCATGGCATCTGGTCCCATCACTTCATGGGAAATAGATGGGGAAACAGTGGAAACAGTGTCAGACTTTATTTTTAGGGCTCCAAAATCACTGCAGATGGTGACTGCAGCCATGAAGTTAAAAGACGCTTACTCCTTGGAAGCAAAGTTATGACCAACCTAGACAACATATTCAAAAGCAGAGACATTCCTTTGCCAACAAAGGTCCATCTAGTCAAGGCTATGGTTTTTCCAGTGGTCATGTATGGATGTGAGAGTTGGACTGTGAAGAAAGTTGAGTGCCGAAGAATTGATGCTTTTGAACTGTTGTGTTGGAGAAGACTCTTGAGAGTCCCTTGGACTGCAAGGCGATCCAACCAGTCCATCCTAAAGGAGATCAGTCCTGGGTGTTCATTGGAAGGACTGATGTTGAAGCTGAAACTCCAATACTTTGGCCACCTGATGCGAAGAGCTGACTCATTTGAAAAGACCATGATTCTGGAAAAGGTTGAGGGCAGGAAGAGAAGAGGATGACAGAGGATGAGATTGTTGGATGGCATCACCGACTCAATGGACATGGGTTTGGGTGGACTCCAGGAGTTGGTGATCGACAGTGAGGCCTGGCATGCTGCAGTCCATGGGGTCGCAAAGAGTTGGCCACGACTGAGTGACAGAACTGAACTGAACTGAACTGAACTCACAATTTTTAGATAATAACTGATAGTATGTTAGAAATGCTGAATCTCAGCCCTGCCCTCAGCCCTCACCTCAGAATTACTGAATTAGATTTTTATTTTTACAAGATGTCTCTAAATTATTCTTATGCAAACCAAAGTTAGAGACCACTGTTCTATGGCAGCCATTCTCCAACTTTAGCATGTGGTCAGATCCCCTGGGAGAACTTGTTAACCGTTTGCGGGATCCCACCCCCAGAATTTCTGGAGTTTGGCTAGAGAATTTGCATTTCTAACAAGTTACCAGGTGATGCTGAAGCTGTTGAGACAGGAACTGCACTTGAAGGATGCTGCTCTAACATGTGGTTTTCAAATATACATGTTCATTAGAATCACTCAGGGAGTTTAAAAAAGTACCTAGATACCCAGGCCACTTCTGATGAATCAGCACACCTTGGGGGTGGGGACCAGGCCAACAGAGTTTGAAACCTCCTATGTGATTCTAATATTCAACAGTATTGACAATGTCTTCTTTTTAGGAATCGGGATTTCATTCTAAGACCTCGTGCAATCAGCTATTCCATACTGCATCTCTGCAATACAAAGAATCTGTGTAACCACCTCAGAATAAAAAATATTAATTCATTTGTCAATAAGTATAGAACCCCAGTATGGAGGCTTTTTTTTGTCTCCTTTGACTAAAATATTAGGTAGAAGGCTATCTTTCTAATAGATCTCTTTGCTTTCTTTCTGGTTTGTTATCTGAGTGCATAATTTCCCACCTATGACTTGAACAAGCTGTCAAATCAATACTTGTTGTTCCTTACTTTTTATTCTTGTCTTTTCTGAGACTATCTTCATTCCCTCCTCAGCCTGTTTGATTGTTTAAGTGAGAGGGTGTAGGTTTGCATTGAATATAATTCAGCCCGTGCCCTCTCACCCCCCTGCTAACCTCACCATTCACTCTTAAAGTTCATATTCAAAGGGCCTCAAATTATAATTCCAAATTATTTGAAGAATTTCAAGTAACAATTGTCTTTAAAATTTGATTGAATCTACTAGTGAGTATATTCTTTTATATTGATTCATGTAAGTGTGTGTCTATAGTTCCTCTGTAGTATATTTTTATTCTTCCCAAGGGGTTCTCAGATTTTTATGGGAAGAAATGACTTTCCTCAGAAGCTGTAAGATCACAGGAGAGTATGCCTGTGTGTATCAGGGTGTGGGGATAGAGGAATGGAGGAGAAGGGGGTGTATATTAGGGGTATGGATGCAGGAGGCAATAAGGGGACAGGTGGAAAGGCTGCTGATCCCAGGATCAGAGTGGGGACAGGGAGAAGATACCTCTGCAGTTGCTGTCCAACAGCCAGGGATTCTTGAAAACCCAAGTGAAGAAGATAAGATGTCACCACTGGTTGGCAGAGCTACCAGTAACACTTTGAGATCTACTGGCATTCTAGTGGCTGAAACCTTGACTTCCAGACTCTAGTCTGTGACTTTGTTTACTTGGTGGAAATCATCATGTGACTCCAAAGTCTGACTCCATAGTTGGAAATCTTTTTGTATGTGTGTGAAACTGGAGAATTAACTTTCTTTTTCAAGACTTAGGAAGAGACTGAGCAGGTTATCATGAGATTCTTCCTGAGCATAATGGCCACCATGGCAGAGCTGCTAAGGTTTAATTTTTATTAAGATAGGAGGGCTGTGTCAAAGCTGGGCAACTGTACCTTCTTCACTCTTTCAAAGGATCTGGAGAATTACAGCAATATTATCACTGTGTAATCAATGCCATTATCTTTCCCAAGTGTGTTTTAATGGGTGCAGTGAATTCTGGGGATACTGCTTAATGTTAACATGTCCTATATTCCAGCTAGTAGAGAGAAAACAAAGACTAGATGTCTTTTGCTGTGATATCTGGTCTTTGCATCTATAACTCGATTACTGGTGGCCACTGTGGTCCTTTCAGAATAAGCCAAGATTGGATTAAAATGCAAGAATAGGCTTAGAATTAAAATCCCTTTGAATTACACTATTGATTTCAGAAACATGATTACAAATATGATTATCTAGTAAACCATTTCTGGTTTCAGTATGTGCTACATGAAAGCCAGATGTGTATACTCGTGCAAAGATCTCCAGAGACTGATTTGTTGTTGCAGCTCAGATGTTTACAGCTTGCACTCTGTACTTGAGTGGGTTTTCTTTGGAGAGAATTGACTCAGTGCATTTGAACACATTTTTGTCTGTGATTGGTTATGTAGTAGAGATTTCAAGCTCAATTTGGTTAAGAATCTCGCTTTTTGAATGACTTCTTTATTCTGCCATTTAATTACAACTTGCTTGCAATCCTCCATGTACCTTCCCACTTACCTCTTTAATCATTCTTACTAATAAATTCTTGAAGGTTTTAGGAAAATATCAGATTTTTGTTGAGTTTTATTTATAACTTTTCATTTTCCAGTTTCCTTAGCAGTAAAACTAGATTGGTAAGAATGGATGTATATCAATGTGGCTGATAAAACTCTATAAATTGAGTTAAAATCCAATGCAAAGTCCAAAAATAGCAATCCTTCAAAAATATCAAAATATACTCACAACATTTTTTTTCCCCTATAATACCAAACTGTGATTTCCTGGAGGATAGTGTCCATGTTTTCTGTATCTTTGGTACCTACCATGGCACTAAATAAACAATTTGCACAAAAGATACTCTGCATAAGCAAATGAACTCATCTGTGTAACCTGACCTAAGTTAAGCAATCAGTCAAACAATTGTTAGGGTTTCTTGGTAAATACTGGAAGTTTGCTGCTACGAGCCATGAAAGACACTGGAATTTGTGGCCTCCAGAGGAGAGGAATTTGATCCAGGGCGAGGGACAAGGCTTGATTGCTCAGAGGTTTTTGTGTAGTAAAGTTTTATTAAAGTATAAAAGAGATAGAGAAAGCTTCTGACATAGACATGAGAAGGGGACAGAAAGACTGCCCCCTTGCTAGTTTTTAGAAAGGAATTATATACCTATTAGGGGCTTCCCAGATACTTCCTGACCTGCTTCCTGAGAAATCTGTATGCAGGTCAAGAAGCAACAGTTAGAACTGGACATGGAACAACAAACTGTTTCCAAATAGGAAAAGGAGTACATCAAGGCTGTATATTGTCACCCTGCTTATTTAACTTATATGCAGAGTACATCATGAGAAACACTGGGCTGGAAGAAGCACAAGCTGGAATCAAGATTGCCGGGAGAAATCTCAATAACCTCAGATATGCAGATGACCCCACCCTTATGGCAGAAAGTGAAGAACTAAAGAGCCTCTGGATGAGTGTGAAAGAGGAAAGTGAAAAAGTTGGCTTAAAATTCAGCATTCAGAAAACTAAGATCATGGCATCTGGTCCCATCACTTCATGGCAAATAGATGGGAAAATAATGGAAACAGTGACAGACTTTATTTTCTTGGGCTCCAAAATCACTGCAGATGGTGACTTCAGTCATGAAATTAAAAGGCACTTGCTCCTTGGAAGAAAAGGTTTGACCAACCTAGACAGCATATTAAAAAGCAGAGACATTACTTTGCTAAAAAAGGTCCATCTAGTCAAAGCTATGGTTTTTCCAGTAGTCATGTATGGATGTCAGAGTTGGACTATAGAGAAAGCTGAGTGCCAAAGAATTGATGCTTTTGAACTGTGGTGTTGGAGAAGACTCTCCTTGGACTGCAAGGAGATCCAACCAGTCTATCATAAAGGAAATCAGTCCTTGAATATTCATTGGAAGGACTGATGTTGAAGCTGAAGCTCCAATACTTTGGCCACCTGATGTGAAGAACTGACTAATTGGAAAAGACCTTGATGCTGGGAAAGATTGAAGGCAGAAGGAGAAGGGAATGACAGAGGATGAGATGGTTGGATGGCATCACCGACTCAATGGACATGAGTTTGAGTAAGCTCTGGATGTTAGTAATGGACAGGGAGGCTACAGTCCATGGGATCGCAAAGAGTCGGCCACGACTGAGCGATTGAACTGAACTGAACTGATAGCTCACCTGGTAAATAATCAGCCTGCAATGTGGGAGACTTGGGTTCAATCTCTGGTTTGGGAAGATACCCTGGAGAAGGGAAAGGCTACCCACTCCAGTATTCTGGCCTGGAGAATTCCATGGACTGTATGGTCCGTGGGGTTGCAAAGAGTTGGACTTGACTGAGCGACTTTCACTTTTCACCTATACCTATTAGCAAGCCGCTTATTAGAGAAAGGAAACACCTCAAAACTGAGAGAGTTGCACCAGGCCCTTCACCCACAACATGCATTTTAAGATAGCTTTGGCACAAGGTGAGTCATCCCAGGCCATAAAACAATTAACATGAATCTTGAACAAAGGCAGATTTTCCAAGCAAATACAGAGTTCATTAACATAGCTTAAGGAAGACATTTCCATAAGAAAAATGCAGTGGTTGGCTCAAGATTTGAGATAAAGTTAAGTTCTGGCAGAACCAGGTGTCGCCATGACAACACAGGATTAGAAGAAAAAAGAAAAAAAAAAGTCTGCCACTTGCAGTTTTATTTCCTTCTGCCTCTTGGGGACCTCTGGCCTCCCTACCAGGGCTATTAACACTCTCAATATGAGTAGCTTCAGAAAATGAAAGGTGCAAGGGAGCTATGTATCTTCTCCCCTATAACCTTGATGCCAGGTGATATGTTATAATTGAAAGCAAGCGTTAGCCCACACTCCAGCATACTTGCAAACATTTATTAATGAGCAGGCACAAACACAGTTGCACAACTTATTTCTGTGACTGGTTCCTACTCTCTATCTCCTTAGGGCCTCTAGGCACTTAGTGAAAGCAATTCACATGGAAGAAAGAGTTCTTTCTGAGGCAAAGATACTATTATGAAGACATAGTTGGCTACCACATTTATAGGCTCAGGTGAAAGAATTCCTTATTTAATGTCAGTGTGTGCATGCTAAGTCACTTCAGTCATGTCTGACTCTTTTCAACCCCATGGATTGTAGCCCGCCAGGCTCCTCTGTCCACAGGATTCTACAGGCAAGAATACTGGAGTGGGTTGCCTTGCTCTCCTTCAGGGTATCTTCCTGATACAGGGATTGAACCTGCATCTCTTACGCCTCATGCATTGGCAAGTGGGTTTTTTAACACTAATCCGGCCTGGGAAGCCCATAGATCCAAAAGCACAGTGTTTTGGATCTCAGGTGTTACTTTAAGTGTATAAAGCTGTTGGTCTTGACAGAATGTTCTATCTCATTCAGGAAAGACATGATGTAAACCTTCTAGCTAAACACATATCCTCATGCTAACTAATCAAGCCTTCGGTACAGGTTTCAGTCCAGTGCAGTTCAGTTGCTCAGTCGTGGCTGACTCTTTGTGACCCCATGAATCACAGCACGCCAGACCTCCCTGTCCATCACTAACACCCAGAGTTAACTCAAACTCATTTCCATCGAGTTGGTGATGCATTCCAGCCATCTCATCCTCTGTCATCCCCTTCTTCACCTGCCCCCAAACCCTCCCAGCATCAGGGTCTTTTCCAATGAGTCAACTCTTCACATGAGGTGGCCAAAGTACTGGAGTTTCAGCTTTAGCATTAGTCCTTCCAATGAACACCCAGGACTGATCTCCTTTAGGATGGACTGGTTGGATCGCCTTGCAGTCCAAGGGACTCTCAAGAGTCTTCTCCAACACCACAGTTCAAAAGCATCAATTCTTCAGCGCTCAGCTTTCTTCACAGTCCAACTCTCACATCCATACATGACCACTGGAAAAACCATAGCCTTGACTAGATGGACCTTTGTTGGCAAAGTAATGTCTCTGCTTTTGAATATGCTGTCTAAATAGGTCATATCTTTCCTTCCAAGAAATAAGCGTCTTTTAATTTGATGGCTGCAGTCACCATCTGCAGTGATTTTGGAGCCCTGCAAAATAAAGTCTGCCACTGTTTCCCCATCTATTTCCCATGAAGTGATGGGACCAGATGCCATGATCTTCGTTTTCTGAATGTTGACCTTTAAGCCCACTTCTTCACTCTCCTCTTTCACTTTCATCAACAGGCTTTTTAGTTCCTCTTCCCTTTCTGCCATAAGGGTGGTGTCATCCACATATCTGAGGTTATTGATATTTCTCCCGGCAATCTTGATTCCAGCTTGTGCTTCCTCCAGCCCAGCATTTCTCATGATGTACTCTGCATATAAGTTAAATAAGCATGGTGACAATATACAGCCTTGACGTACTCCTTTTCCTATTTGGAACCAGTCTGTTGCTCCATGTCCAGTTCTAACTGTTGCTTCCTGACCTGCATATAGGTTTCTCAAGAGGCGGGTCAGGTGGTCTTGTATTCCCATCTCTTTCAGAATTTTCCACAGTTTATTGTGATCCACACAGTCAAAGGTTTGGCATAGTCAATAAAGCAGAAATAGATGTTTTTCTAGAACTCTCTTGGTTTTTCAATGATCCAGTGGATGTTAGCAATTTGATCTCTGGTTCCTCTGCCTTTTCTAAAACCAGCTTGAACATCTGGAAGTTCATGGTTCACGTATTGCTGAAGGCTGGCTTGGAATATTTTGAGCAGTACTTTACTAGTGTGTGAGATGATGCAATTGTGTGATAGTTTGAGCATTCTTTGGCATTGCCTTTCTTTGGGATTGGAATGAAAACTGACCTTTTCCAGTCCTGTGGCCACTGCTGAGTTTTCCAAATTTGCTGGCATATTGAGTGCAGCACTTTCACAGCATCATCTTTCAGAATTTGAAATAGCTCAACTGAAATTCCATCACCTCCACTAGTTTTGTTCATAGTGATGCTTCCTAAGGCCCGCTTGACTTCACTTTCCAGGATGTCTGGCTCTAGGTGAGTGATCACACCATCGTGATTATCTGGGTCGTGAAGCTCTTTTTTTTTTGTACAGATCTCCTGTGTATTCTTGCCATCTCTTCTTAATATCTTCTGCTTCTGTTAGGTACATATCATTTCTATCTTTTATCGAGCCCATCTATGCATGAAATGTTCCCTTGGTATCTCTAATTTTCTTAAGAGATCTCTAGTTTTTCCCATTCTATTGCTTTCCTCTATTTCTTTGCATTGATCACTGAGGAAGGCTTTCTTAGCTCTCCTTGCTGTTCTTTGGAATTCTGCATGCAAATGCTTATATCTTTCCTTTTCTCCTTTGCTTTTCGCTTCTCTTCTTTTCACAGCTATTTGTAAGGCCTCCACAGACAGCCATTTTGCTCTTTTATATTTCTTTTCTATGGGGATGGTCTTGATCCCTATCTCCTGTACAACATCATGAACCTCCATCCATAGTTCATCAGGCACTCTGTCTATCAAATCTAGTCCTTTAAATCTATTTCTCACTTCCACTGTATAATCATAAGGAATTTGATTTAGGTCATACCTGAATGATCTAGTGGTTTTCCCCACTTTCTTCAGTTTAAGTCTGAATTTGGTAATAAGGAGTTCATGATCTGAGCCACAGTCAGCTCCCGGTCTTGTTTTTGCTGACTCTATAGAGCTTCTCCATCTTTGGCTGCAAAGAATATAATCAGTCTGATTTTGGTGTTGACCATCTGATGATGTCCATGTGTAGAGTCTTCTCTTGTGTTGTTGGAAGAGGGTGTTTGCTATGACTAGTGTCTTCTCTTGGCAAAACTCTATTAGCCTTTGTCCTGCTTCATTCCATACTCCAAGACCAAATTTACCTATTACTCCAGGTGTTTCTTGACCTCCTACTTTTGCATTCCAGTCCCCTATAATGAAAAGGACATTTTTTTTTTTTTTTGGGTGTTAGTTCCAAAAGGTCTTGTAGGTCTTCATAGAACCGTTCAACTTCAGCTTCTTCAGTGTTACTAGTTGGGGCATAGGCTTGGATTACCGTGATATTGAATGCTTTGCCTTAGGAACAAACAGAGATCATTCTGTCGTTTTTGAGATTGCATCCAAGTAGTGCATTTCCGACTCTTTTGTTGACCATGATGGCTACTCCATTTCTTCTAAGGGATTCCTGCCCACAATAGTACATATAATGGTCATCTGATACAGACAGATGGTACAGATTTGTATACCTATATTTGGATCATTTGTAATTATTCCACAGTGAGTAAGGACCTCTTAAATAGGGCCCTTCAGGTGCTTAGTAACTCTGGAGTATGTGTTTCTGAGTAGGGCACTTTAAATGGTAGCTATCAGAACCTAGGATGTGAAAGATGGTTAATTTACACATTGTCTATACCTGGAGTAACAGCCAAGTTTGGCCTTGGAATACAAAATAAAGCAGGGTAAAGGCTAACAGAGTTTTGCCAAGAGAACACATTGGTCATAGCAAACACTCTCTTCCAACAACACAAGAGAAGCCTCTACGCGTGGACATCAGCAGATGGTCAGTACAAAATCAGATTGATTATATACTCTGCAGCCAAAGATGGAGAAGCTCTATACAGTCAGCAAAAATAAGACAGGGAGCTGACAGTGGATCAGATCATGACTTCCTTATTGCCAAATTCAGACTTAAACTGAAGAAAGTAGGGAAAACCACTAGACCATTGAGGTATGACCTAAATCAAATCCTTTATGATTATACAGTGGAAGTGAGAAACAGATTCAAGGGATTAGATCTGATAGACAGGGTGCCTGAAGAACTACGGACAGAGGTTCATGACATTGTACAGGAGGTGGGGATCAAAACCATCCCCAAGAAGAAGAAATGCAAAAAGCAAAATGCTTGTCTGAGGAGTCCTTACAAATAGCTGAGAAAAGAAGAGGAGTGAAAGGCAAAGGAGAAAAGGAAAGATATATCCATCTGAATTCATAGTTCGAAAGCATAGTCACGAGAGATAAGAAAGCCTTGCTAAGCGATCAATGCAAAGCAATAGAGGAGATCCTCTATGACCCACCTCCCAGAATATTGGAAATAAAAGCAAAAATAAACAAATGGGACCTAATTAAACTTAAAAGCTTCTGCACAACAAAGGAAACTATTAGCAAGGTGAAAAGGCAGCCTTCAGAATGGGAGAAAATAATAGCAAATGAAGCAACTGACAAACAACTAATCTCAAAAATATACAAGCAACTCCTACAGCTCAACTCCAGAAAAATAAATGGCCCAATCAAAAAATGGGCCAAAGAACTAAATAGACATTTCTCCAAAGAAGACATACAGATGGCTAACAAACACATGAAAAGATGCTCAACATCACTCATTATCAGAGAAATGCAAATCAAAACCACTATGAGGTACCATTTCACGCCAGTCAGAATGGCTGCAATCCATAAGTCTACAAGCAATAAATGCTGGAGAGGGTGTGGAGAGAAGGGAACTCTCTTGCACTGTTGGTGGGAATGCAAACTAGTACAGCCACTATGGAGAACAGTGTGGAGATTCCTTAAAAAACTGGAAATAGAATTGCCTTATGATCCAGCAATCCCACTGCTGGGCATACACACTGAGGAAACCAGAAGGGAAAGAGACACGTGTACCCCAATGTTCATCACAGCACTGTTTATAATAGCCAGGACATGGAAGCAACCTAGATGCCCATCAGCAGATGAATGGATAAGAAAGCTGTGGTACATATACACAATGGAGTATTACTCAGCCATTAAAAAGAATACATTTGAATCAGTTCTAATGAGATGGATGAAACTGGAACCTATTATACAGAGTGAAGTAAGCCAGAAAGAAAAACACCAATACAGTATACTAACGCATATATATGGAATTTAGAAAGATGGAAACAATAACCCTGTGTACGAGACAGCAAAAGAGACACCGATGTATAGATCAGTCTTATGGACTCTGTGGGAGAGGGAGAGGGTGGGGAGATTTGGGAAAATAGCATTGAAACATGTATAATATCATGTATGAAACAAGTCGCCAGTCCAGGTTGGATGCACGGTACTGGATGCTTGGGGCTGGTGCACTGGGATGACCCAGAGGGAGGGTAGGGGAGGGAGGAGGGTGGAGGGTTCAGGATGGGGAACGCGGGTATACCTGTGGCGGATTCATTTCAATATTTGGCAAAACTAATACAATATTGTAAAGTTTAAAAATAAAATAAAAAAAACAAAGCAATAGAGGAAAACGATAGAATGGGAAAGACTAGAGATCTCTTCAAGAAAATTAGAGATACCAAGGGAACATTTCACACAAAGATGAGCGCAATAAAGGACAGAAATGGCATGGATGTAACAGCAGAAGATATTAAGAAGAGGTGATAAGAATACACAGAATACAAAAAAGATCTTCATGACCCAGATAAGCACAATGGTGTGATCACTCACCTAGAGCCAGACATCCTGGAGTGCAAGTCAAGCGGGCCTTAGGAAGCATCATTACGAACAAAGCTAGCGGAGGTGATGGAATTCCAGCTGAGCTATTTCAATACCTCAGAGATTATGCTGTGAGAGTGCTGCACTCAATATGCTGGCAAGTTTGGAAAACTCAGCAATGGCCACAGGACCAGAATAGGTCAGTTTCCATTCCTATCCCAAAGAAAGGCAATGCCAAGGAATGCTCAAACTACTGCACAATTGTACTCATCTCACACGCTAGCAAAGTAATGCTCACAATTCTCCAAGCCAGGCTTCAATAGTACGTGATTGAGAGCTTCCAGATGTTCAAGCTGGATTTAGAAAATGTAGAGGAACTAAATTCAAATTGCCAACATCCATTGGATCATAGAAAAAGGAAGATAATTCCAGAAAAACATCTACTTCATTGACTACACTAAAGTTTTTGACTGTGTGGCTCACAACAAACTGTGGAAAATTCTTCAAGAGATGGGGCTACCAGACCACCTTTCCTGCCTCCTGAGAAATCTGTATGCTGATCAAGAAGCAACAATTAGAACCAGACATGGAACAATGGACTGGTTCCAAATCGGGAAAGGAGTATGTGAACGCTGTATATGCAGAGCACATCATGCGAAATGCCAGGCTGAATGAAGCACAAGCTGGAATCAAGATTGCCAGAAGAAATATCAATAACCTCATATATACATATGATGCCACCCTTATGGCAGAAAGCTGAGAGGAACTAAAGAGCCTTTTGACGAAAGTGAAAGAAGAGAGTGAAAAATCTGGCTTCAAACTCAGCATTCAAAAAACAAAATCATGGCATCTGGTCCCATCACTTCATGGCAAATAGATGGGGAAACAGTGGAAACAGTGACAGACTTTATTTTCTTGGGCTTCAAAATCACTGCAAATGGTGACTGCAACCATGAAATTAAAAGATGCTTCCTCCTTTGAAAAAAGGTATGACCAACCTAGACAGATTATTAAAAAGCAGAGACATTACTTTGCCAACAAAGTTCCATGTAGTCAAAGCTGTGGTTTTTCCAGTAGTCATGTATGGACGTGAGAGTTGGACTATAAAGAAAGCTGAGTGCTAAAGAATTGATGCTTTTGAACTGTGGTGTTGGAGAAGACTCTTGAGAATGCCTTGGACTGCAAGGAGATCCTACCAGTCAATCCTAAATGAAATCAATACTGAATTTTCCTTGGAAGGACTGATGCTGAAGCTGAAACTCCAATACTCTGGCCACCAGTACGAAGAACTGACTCACTAGAAAAGACCCTGATGCTGGGGGAGATTGAAGGCAGGAGCAGGAGGGGACGACAGTGGATGAGATGGTTGGATAGCATCACCAACTCGATGGACATGAGTTTGAGCAAGCTCTGGGAGTTGGTGATGGACAAGAAATTCTGACTTGCTGGAGTTCATGGGGTTGCAAAGAATCAGACATGACTGAGCGACTAAACTAATTGGCTAACGATGACAAAATTTCCAAAATTAGATTACAAACAATACAGGGACATTTTTTCTCTCCTCCTTTGCCTTGAATACCCTGTGAAATGAGCTTGCTTTTATAATGGGTGCTTCTGATTGTCTCTGGCCTTTATAATTGTGGGGGAGAAGTCTCAGAATATGTCTAAAGATGCCAAATCTTTACTTTCTCCCCTACACTAATGTGAGTTATGTTTGAGGTCCTCTCTTAATGGTTTCATTTGGAGACAGAGTCTTTTTGGCTCATGAATTGTAGTTATGTCCCTTGGACACATTGGGCAACTAAAGTAAACTACCTTAGAGATGCAGATCCACAAGACAAAAATGCCTGACAGAAAGTGAAAAATCCCACTACCTATAAGCAACAGGTTTCTGTTCTGATGCTACATGTCTGTGACCAATTGCTCCTAGGGCCCCAGAAATGTATATCAGAAGTTTACATACTGTGCCCCAAATCTGCCCTGCTGCATTTATTTACTTTATTGGTAAAGAAAGTTTCATGTGTGCATGGTCATAGCTGTTCATTTACGTTCTATCCAAACATAACTATTTCATAGACATTCACTGTCTATTTCAGCTTTTTTACTACAATGGTAGAGTTGAGTGGTTGAGACAGATGTGGTACGTGACTTGCAATGTCAAATATATTTACTATTTGGCTTTGCAGAAAAAGCTTGCTAACTTCTGATACTGATTATAGTGCAGCAATAAAGAGACTTGTACCTCAGTTTCCTCATATGTCAATGGGGATATAATATTACCTATCTCTTAGAGTGCTATGATGATTAAATCATTGGTGCATGTAGAAAGAATTGGAGCATGTCTGAAATATTAATAGTTTTCACTAAATGTTATTATTAGATGAAAGCACATGAACAAACTTTACTTAATATACTTGATTCACAGCTCTCTGAGAGACTCCTTTTCTATTTGTCTTCTGCTTGTTCTTTGTCTTCCTCTTCATTTCTCCAGGGCTTCCCTTGTGGCTCATCAGGTAAAGAATCAGCCTGCAATGCGGGAGACCTGGGTTTGATCCCAGGGTTGGGAAGATCCCCTGAAGAAGGGAAAGGCTACCCACTCCAGTATTCTGGCCTAGAGAATTCCATGGACTGTATAGTCCATGGAGTCACAAGAGTTGGACACAACTGAGCGACTTTCACTTTTCACTTTCATTTCTCCAGGGAGAGAGTCTTGATTCTACTCATGATGATTTCCAATCTCCATGAGGCTGATATGTCTTCTCCATGAAGAGATCCATGAGTGCCATTTGAAGTCTTTCTCTTTCTCTTCCAAAACTGTATTGAAAAAGCATCTACTTTTATCTTGCCCTCTTCCTCATTTTACTCTATTTTCCAGCTTTTATTGAAATATAATTGACAAGTAAAAATTGTATATATTTAAAGCATACATTGTGATGTTTTGATATGCATATCATTGTGAAATGAGTAGCACAATCAAGCTAGTAAACATTATTCAGCTCACATAGTTATTTCTTTCTATAGCTAGAACACTTAAAAGTTCAACTCTCTTAACATTGTTGTATCAGTGAATGAACATGTCGCCTTTTCTGTCATGTCTGTAGAGAAGTGTTTAAAAGCACATGTGAAAAAGATCGTTGTTAAAAAAAGTCAGCTTTAAACAAATTTCAAGTATATATCAGTATTATTAACTATGGGGCTTCCCAGGTGGCTCAATGGTAAAAGAATCCACTTGCCAACTGAGGAGTCACAGGAGACATGAGTTCGATCCCTGGGTTGGGAGGATCCCCTGGAGGATGAAATGGCAACCCACTCCAGTATTCTTGGAGTACTGAGACAGAAAAACCTGGTGGTCTATAGTCCATGGGGTCTCACAGAATCAGACACGACTGAGCCACTGAACAACGACTTGCAGCCACCACCCAGATGGGGATGGGGGACATCCCCAGAAGGCCAGCAGACCCCCAGGTGCTCTTGCAGCCACTCTTTCGACTGGCTATTAGGAGTTGAAACTTGACCTGGGCATTGACATGCCAAATTCTTCATTTCATTTAGCTGAATCTACATTTCTGGACCAGGCTTCATCGGTGGAGATGCAGGTTTGGTCCCAGGGTGGGGAAGATCCCCTGGAGGAGGGCATGGCAACCCACTCCAGTATTCTTGCCTGGAGAATCCCATGGACAGAGGAGCCTGGCAGGCTGCAGCCCATGGGGTCGCAAAGAGTCGGACACAACTGAGCATGCTTAACTATAGTCGTAATACTGTACATTAGGTCTACAGAACTTATTTTTCTTGTAATTGAAACTTTGTATACTTTGACCAATATCTCCCACTTTCTTTTTCCCCCCAGGTCCCTGCAACCACCATTCTTCTCTCTGCTTCTGTGAGTTTGACTTTTTTAGATGGAAGTCAGATCGTGCAGTATTTGTCTTTTGGAGTCTGGCTTATCTCAGTTAGCATAATTTCCATTTGCTCTTTCTTTTCCTTTTGTTCCAGGGGTGATTTATAACTTAGTACATGTCTTGATGGGATGAGTCAGTAGCACAGACAGAACTTTGATATGTGGTAAATTAGAAATGTGTTAGAAGTCATGATGTTTCACATTAGTGTCTGGGTGTCTAGAGATTGTGAGTGTGTTTGGAGGGGGATGGGTTGGGTGGGATTTGTTGCACATAGTCTGACTTTGAAACTCCTCTTGATCAGGAATTCCAGGTTGCAGATGATGTAGTCCCATTTCTGGAGCTGGGACTCGGGCGTGGTAGTCAAATGAGAAATGATTGAAGACTTTCTCCAAGGATGATGGCCTTCCTAGATGAAAGGACAATGGATGAGCTGGGAGATGCTGCCAGTTTGCTTTGTTCTGAACATCAATATGCTTGTGGGAGATTTGCTTGACTCGTCCCAAGTCATCAGACTTTGTTACAGTCCAGACCAGTGACTATAGTTCTATGGGAAGCTTGCAATTTTAACAGTCTTCATTCTCTAATTTCAACCAGTGCTTGAAAAATATTCGTGGCTCAGGGAGAGGTGCAGTTTTATCAAGGATTACAGATTCTGTATGCCAGCTCTGAAAAAAAGTGGTCAGTGAAAGGCTGATACTGAGATGTAGAGCAGCTGAGGGGTGGGAGCTGAGCTGTTGGTATTTTTGTAGGGAAGAGAGGTTTTTGGAAGACCAGCCATATCTCAATGCATTGATAGATTTCATTTAAGCAGCATGTGATCTGATGACCCATGAGTTGTCAGGGCTCCCATTCTTCCCTGTCTAGAGCAGCCAAAGGGCTGCTGACTAAGGGAAGCTGAAAAAAATGAGCTGACCTATTTATTCCTTCACATTGCCCCTCCCCCACAGCCTTATCAAAAGAGAATATCATTGCTAAAGATAATTACCCTGTTCTCGCCAACCTTGCGGTGTATTCCAGGTGAAAAATCACTTGCCTCTAGGTCACAGCCCTTTTTTTTCCCTTCTGGAGGCATTTATCCCCACTGAAGCCAGAGGAATTATGCTAAGAATAGTAATAGCCAGAAAAGAAAGGGCCATTATAGCCTTTTCCAGGTGTGACCACTGGGTAGCATCTGGTCAAGAATAGACCCTCAGACACGGGTGCAAAATTCTAGCCTATGCTGCATTCCTAATCTTTGTGCAAGGGACTTAGCTGAAAAATAGACAATGCTAATTTTAGGTGTTTAATCATTTTGGGGATCCATTCATTCAAAACTAGTACACCAAAAGGAAAGTCTAGGAACTTTAAGGAAGATGCTTATGTATTTTATTTTATATTCCACACACCTTATCTCCCAATTCTGATTGCATTTTCATAGGAGACTTGGAAGGAAATGCTGTTTTCCAGCTGCACAGTCTGGTACTCTTCAGATGCACAATTTAAGCCCTTTTTGGCAGCTTCTCTTCCTCAGTAGGGTCTGTCCATATTTTATGACTGCTTTTCTTTTCCTTATGCTCGTTTGAAAAGTGAAAGTGGAAGTTGCTCAGTCATGTCAGACTCTGCGAACCCACGGAGTATACAGTCCATGGGATTCTCCAGGCCAGAATACTGGAGTGGGTCGCCTTTCCCTTCTCCAGGGGATCTTCCCAACCCAGTGATCCAACCCAGGTCTCCTGCATTCCAGGTGGATTCTTTACTAGCTGAGCCACAAGGGAAGCCCAAGAATACTGGAGTGGGTAGCCTATCCCTTCTCCAGCAGATCTTCCCGACCCAGGAATCGAACCTGAGTCTCCTGCATTGCAAGTAGATTCTTTACCAACTGAGCTATCAGGGAAGCCAGATATGCTCCCTTACCGTGCCACTAAATTGTATGCAGTGGTGAGAAGATCCGTACTTCAAATGACAAATAATAGGGAATTTATTTTTTAGCTGAAACATCATTCTCAGATAAATCTTTGGTTCTTTACCATAGCCATGTTGATTAGTTAACTATAGTGATCCATTTCATCACTTATTTTTATTTTATAGCAAAAACAATATAATAGCAGTAGAAAGTTCTGAAAAGGAAAAACATTAACCTTCAATTCTTAATCCCATGGTTCCAAAACAACTTTTTTTTTTATGCATATTCTCCTCTGAGTAGTGCCCACAAGCACATGCATTTTTGCATAATTGTAAATCATTGTGTGCATGCAACTGTGTATTCTGCTTTTTATGGTATGCATTATGTTTTAAACATTTGGCAAACTGTTAGTCATCATAGCTATATTTAACAACTGAAAATTCCATGGAATGGATGGGATATGTTCCTGGTAGCTCAGACAATGTACTTAGCTGTTCCCTAATTATTAATAGTTTTCTCTGTCCCTCTTTTCCCCTCCTCTCTCCTCTTCTTCCCTTCTTTCTGCTCTTCATCTATCCACCTACTTCCTCCTCCTCCTCTCTTTTCCTCCTCCTTTCACCCTTTTCCTCATCTTCTTCTTCCTTATTCTTTCTGCTCTTCCTTGCCATTATAGATAAAAGGAAAAACATCTCTGAATATACATATTATATATATTTATAGCAAGTCATATATATATGTATGACTGCAGAGAACATAGCCATCTTTTTTTTTCTTTAGGGATGAATGCAATATTACAGATTACTAGGAGAGAAAAAGAAATCTGAATTTTATAATAGTCACTTAGGCACAGAAATAATAGGAATGCATAAAATTTACTTTGGGCTTCCCTGGTTGCTCAGCTGGTAAAGAACCTACCTGCAATGCAGGAGACCTGATTTCGATCCCTGGGTTAGGAAGATCCCCTGGAGAAGGGAAAGGCTACCCACTCCAGTATTCTGGCCTAGAGAATTTCATGGACTATATAGTCCATGGGGTCAGAAAGAGTCAGACAGGACTGAATGACTTTCACTTCACTTCAAAGTAAACATGAATTATAATTATTGAATTATTTGCTATTTTAAGTATTTCTTTAAAATAGCCATGATAAATAGAATATCACAACTGAAAACAAATTGTGTTTAAAAACACATTCACTCTCCAATGTATATAAGCAGTATTCTAGACTGTTGACATATACACATACTTTATAGAATACATTTTAAAAAGTGTATAAAAATATTTCCTCCTCCAGAGGGATTTCTTGATCCAGGGACTGAACCTGCATCTCCTGGATTCTGTATTTTAGATTCCACATATAAGTGATATCATATGGCATTTCTCTTTCTGAGCTACTTGCTATGGTAATCTTTAGGTCAATCTATGTTGCTGCAAATGGCATTATTTCATTCTTTTTATGGCTGAGTTCATGCTGCACATCTCCTTTATCTATTTATCTGTGATGGACATTGGGACATGTCTTAGATTGTTTCCATGTCTTGGCTTTTGTAAATAGTGCTGCTATGAACATAGGGGTGCATATATCTTTTTGAATTATAGTTTTGTCTGGGGATATACCCAGTATTGCTGGATCATATGTTAACTGTATTTTTAGTTTTTTGAAGAGCCTCCATACTGTTTTCCATAGTAGCTGCACCAATTTACATTCCCACCAACGGTCTAAGGAGGTTTCCTTTTCTCTACACCTTCTCCAACATTTATTATAAGTAGACTTTAAAAATGATGGCTAGTCTGAACTGGTGAGAGGTGATACCTTATTGTAGTTTTGATGTACATTTCTCTGATAATTAGCAATAGTGAGCACCTTTCAATGTGCGTGTTGGCTATGTGCATGTTTTCTTTGAAGAAATGTCTATTTAGATTTTCTGCCCAGTTTTTTGATTGGGTGGTTTGATTTTTGTTATTGAATTGTATGTGCTGTTTGTATTTTGGAAATTAATTCATTGTTGATTGTATCATTTGCCAATATTTTCTCCCAGTCGCATAGATTGTCTTTTCATTTTGTTTAATGGTTTCCTTTTTTTGTGTTTCACTCTTTTAGCTTTGAATTTTGAATTCTTATTTGTAGTTTCTTTTTGTAGTTTTCAGAAAACCTTCAGGGAGCTTTGACAAAGTATGTGCACAGAATGAGCAATGGCTACATGCAATGTTAAGAGAAAGAAATAAACACAAAATAAAACAACTGTTTTCTATTAAGTTCCAAAGAAAGCTTCAAAGGTTCAACAATAAGAAGTAAATTTCCCCTGATGATTTTCTTGTTTCTTCTCTCATTTCAAAATGGACTCACAGGTCCTATAGCAAGCAGCTTCTTCATTAGTAATACTCTCCCAATTCCTTGTCTGTCATTAAATTCAGCAGAGCTTCTTACACAAATATCATGCCTTCTGTCTGTTACAACTTCAAAAGGAATTTGTAAGGGACATGTTATCCATTCACAACATCAAACATCTATAAGATCCTATAACCATAAGCATACTTCATGGTGGTTGGAACTCCAAGGGGGAGAGTGGCTGTTGCTAGGATTATTTTTCTCTTACATTTGGCTACTTCTGTTCCCAATAAAATTGACTCCTTTAACTGAATTTTTAAATAGGAAGGCTTTTAAAAATATACTTATCCTAATAAATGTTTTGGAAATCTATTGTTAATATTTCTGACTCTTAAATCATTATTATCCTTCTTATTCTTGACAGCATCATCCTTACCGTGAGATAACTAACACATTTGTGAAACATTAAACTGATTATTTCTTTGACCATCCAATGGTTTTGAATTTGTAATATTTATGTGAAAAGGAGATCTAGATAAGAGAATGTTGATGTGTAATATTAATAAGTGTTTGAAATTCTCTTTAAAAGTTCTATTCTCTACATTTTCAGTCATAATTTAGGGTTATTCCTTTTAATCAGGTTAACCAAATATGTTTCCTATTGGTCTAGTTCTTCAGGTTAAGGCCATATCCTTATGAGAAAGCAAAATACTCTTTTTGATTTTGTATTTTCTGGAAAATTTAAATCAGAAGCACCTGAAGATTTTAGTTACAAATGGGGTTTAAGAGCACTAGAATAGTTTTCTCTAAAGCCAAAGTAATTTTGACTGTCTTTTTAAATGAAAACAGTAATAGAACCATCATTCAGTTCAGTTCAGTTCAGTCCCTCAGTCATGCCTGACTTTTTGCGACCCCATGGACTGCAGCATGCCAGGCTTCCCTGTCCATCACCAACTCCTGGAGCCTACTCAAACTCATGTCCATCAGGTCGGTGATGCCATCCAACCATCTCATCCTCTGTTGTCCCCTTCTCCTGCCTTAGATCTTTCTCAGGATCAGGGTCTTTTCTAAGGAGTCAGTTCTTCACATCAGGTGGCCAATTAATTCTCAGCAAATTGTGATTTCAACTCTGATTTCAAAATTTGTCATTATTTAAAAACATCTAGCATTTTATTAACATGGTCTTTATTAGCCTGTAGCCTGTCTTGCTGAGCACTGGCAAAATCTGTTGTCCCCAAGTCAAATACTGATTGCATTGCCTTTGACAAGTCTTTCTGGCTTGCATGCTAGGTGGTACCACCCTCTCAGATGACTGTTTAATGGACACTGTCTGGAGTCATTTTGGAGCTGAACAGTGATCATCTTCTCACTGTTCACTCTACTGTATTTTTTTTTTGAGGGGCAGCTCAGCCCAGAGGCTTCCATTTGTTCAGGGTACAGCAGCCTTGAAGTAGTAGCCTGAGTTGAGGTAATGATGATCACTGGGCTGGTCCTAAGGAGCATATGCGACAGACCTCAGTGGGGCAAACAGCACTAAAGAAAGACATTGAGAAGTAGCCACTCAGGTCTTTGGAGCTTATCTGGAGCTCCCAGAGAGGCTCAAGAGAAAGCCAAAATAGAGACTTACTGGAGCCAAAGTGGCAACTGATGCTCGTTTCTAGCTCCTTACTCCCCGGTGCCATGCTCTGGGCAGACATTTCACTACAGTTCCCATTGTCACATGCTCCCCTGAGCTCTAAGAAGGTGATCAGATGGGCTGAGGAGAAGGCCTTTCGTTATGACTTCCCTCTTCAGTATTCTCCTTTGTCCACCTGTCTCTAGGCTTCCTATCACTTAGACCATTTAAAACACACAAGAGATTGTTAACTTTTCCTAATGCTGTATTTCTAGCATAAATATTGGTGCTCAGAGAGGCTTTCTCTGACCAGTAAAAGCTAAAATGATCCACACTGTTTTCCTGATAACTCAAGTGTTTTCCTAGTCAGTGTAGCATATGAGCTTGTGCTCTGTAGTCAGACTGCCTGGCTATAATTTGCAGCTGCTCCTCTTGTAAGCTATTTGACCTTGAACTAATTGCCCAAACATAGGTGTACAGCAGTTTTCTCCTCTGTAGAATGATAATCTACCTTTTACAAGACTTCTTGACCCATATCTACTCAGTAAACATTGGTTGTAATACTATACCCTCATTGCAGTTTGTAAGTACACATTTATAGGTCATTTACTTGTTTAATGGTTCTTTCCCACTAAGAGCAAGGATTGCATATTTTTTGTTTGTCACCAACATGCCTATCATACAGTACAGTATTTATGATGCAAGGGACTTAAAAATATTTGATGAATGAATCACTCCTATATAGAGCGTTAAAGTTAAATAACTGCATTTTCATTGCAGTGTTATAATAACTCAATTATTTACTTCCATATGCATCACTTATTTATAGCCAACTTCCTTTGCTTTCAGATTTTTGTTCTACATGTGTTATGTCTTAGCCATTATACAAACCCCTTTGTAGCTACGCCTATATAAAGACAGGGTTTCCCAGGGTGGCGCTAGTGGTTAAAGAATCCACCTGCCAATCCAGGAAAGACCTGGCTTTGATCCCTGGATCGGAAGATCCCTGGAGAAGGAAATAGCAACCCATTCCAGTATTCTTGCCTGGGAAATCTCATGGACAGAGGAGCCTGGTGGGTTATAGTCCATAGGGTCACAAAAAGTCAGACATGACTTAGTGACTAAGCTACAACAACAACATATATACATATACACAAGCATATATGCATTTATACACAGGCACATTTATCACACATATAGTATACACAAATAGTATTTAACCAATAATAATGAAATCGAAACAACTATGTCTACCATCCAATTTAAGAAATAAAATATTACCAGTGCATTTGAAGCCTCTTGTGTGTCTGTTTCTAATCCCATATGCCCCCAACAACCACTCTGAGATACTACTCTGAATTTTGTATTAATTATATTCTTACATTATTTGATAGTTTATACCATAAATGTCTGTATCCTGAAACAATGCATTCTTTAAAGTTGTCTGTTTTTTGACCTTTATATTAATGTAATCTTGAAAGTGAAAGTGAAAGTCACTCAGTCGTGTCTGACTCTTTGCAACCCCATGGACTATATAGTCCATGGGATTCTCCAGACCAGAATACTGGAGTGGGTAGCCGTTCCCTTCTTTAGGGATCTTCTCAACCCAGGGATTGGACCTAAGTCTCCCACTGTGTTCTGTTTTTTTTTTTCTTTTTCTCCTTCTTAATTCTTTGTCAAGTACGGTTGTAGTTCATTTATTTTCACAGTGATATTGTATTTCATTTGTATGTCTATAACACTACTCATTTATCCTTTATACTATTTATGGATATCTAGATTGTCATCCATATTTTCATAGGAATAGTACTGCTATGAACATTCTTATAATGTCTCCTGGTATACATATGCAAGAACTTATCTGATATAAATCTAGGACTATAATTTGGGACTGTAGGGTATGCCATCTTAAACTTTGCCAGGTTGCTTCTCTTTTTGTGATGCCCACATCGTTGGTGACTTTATATCAGTTATTTTACTGCAGAACTACAAAATGATATTCTAATTTTATCATTCCTTATTCATTTGTTGATTGGAACACATCTATGAAGGGAAAACTGTCCCTCAACTACTATTTGGTTGCCGATGATACAATTCATTTAGGAAAGGAGAGGGTTAATGGTTCACTGCTTTCTCTTTCTTTACCAGTTTTCAGAATAAGGGATGAGATCTCTAGCATCCTTGAAAGTCTACCAGCATGTATTTTTTTTCAGCATCACACTGAATATGTGGATTTAAATATTTGGATGAAACACATTTTAACTCATTGAAATGATTATTCTTATTGAGGTTCAATTTGTCCTACCTTTGGCTGATAGAACCTCTTCAATAGGTACCTGAGTTTCTTTTTGACAAAAATCCCAGACACCTTTGAAAGCTTCCTTAACTTCTTATATAACGATATGTCTCAGGCTCACTCAGTTTGTTCACTTTCATTCCTAGGCCTATAATATTCTATCTTTCCAAGGATCTCTGCTTTCCTTTAGTGGGAAATAGGGCTTTAAGACCACAGTCTGTCTGGATGCTTGAGGTCTTTATTTCTAGGACATTTCAGTGGACAGAACTAGGGAATATTTTTCTTTAAGGTAAATCACATCATGAGTTCACACTTGATGTTACAATTCAAATCAAGAGTATAAACTTTTAGTTAATCTCTTTGATCTGTCTCTTTTCTTTCATGTTGAAAATTCTGCTTCTCAATGACACTGACACATTTGTTTATTTTATCCTACAACACACACATCACAGTCTCAGAATAACAATCTGGATCTACACCATAAATGTCATTTTTGTTTAATTTTATATTGTTGTTCTTTTGAAATAATTTTCTTAAAAGTCTCCTGCAATAATTATGTTATTTCGTCACTATTGTATATTTGGTTTTGCTTTCAAACTTTAGAGACTGCCTTATTTGGATTTAAATTTTAAAATTATGTAAAGTGAACTCTATAAGTCAAGGTATATTCAAAGAAATATACTACCTGTTCCTCTATCCCTCCATCCTAATCCCTTCCTTCACCAAACAGGTTTTGAGGTTTTGTTTATCCTCTCATTTTAAAAATAAACCAGTATGTATGAGTTAGCTCCTGCCTAATGTCCTCCAAAAATAAAAAATAACTTTTTAACATACAACAATGAAGCCATGGATTTAAACATGTTTACGTGTGTTAATCTATCAAAATTTTGTTTTAATAGGTTGGCTACATTTTTTATTTTTGGTCAGTAAAAGTCTCTTTAAGTTGGCACCAGAGTTTTTTTGGGTACAACCTCAGTGGTTCTTTGATGGCTTCCATGATTTCTGGTATGAACAAGATGTCCTTGTTCCTTCCTTTCTTAAATAGTAGCATAATATGCAGTTTTCACCTTATAAGAAATGTAATATAATTTGTTCATACAACATGTTATGGACATTTGGGTTGCATCCAGCCTTTTGCTATATTATAAAAATGCTTTGATAAACAGCCTTGCATCTTATTATATATTTACCAACATGTATTTCCTGGAAAGTATGCTCTCTTGATCAAAAATATATCATACTCAATTTTCGAGACAGTTTCTTAAAAAAACAGACCATCTAGTAAATTGCAAAGCCATTTATAATCTGGCGTCTATACTTTAGAATAGGCTTTCTCATGATAAGATGGACCAGTTCACTTTTAGTCCGGTGAAAATGGGGAAAACAAGTTTAATTGGTCTTTCTTGAAAGTCAGAATATTTGACTGATGTTGTGTGGAAAGTTTGCTCACTGACTGGGTTTATTCAAGATTCCTTAAATCTGGCTAAGAGAGTTGACCTTGAGGCTGAAGCATCCCTTTAATACTGCTCAAAAAGTTGAGTGAAAAGGGCATATGGAATGTTGTTACCAGATAATCTACATAATCTACACAAGGTATGCCTTTTTGAGGGGAGAATCAAGCCTGAAAGCCAGCATAAAAGTAAGTTCTTAAACGTAGCACTTCAGAGGCCACCAATCACCCTAATACCAAAACCAGAAAATGATGCCACAGAAATAAAACTACAGGCCAATATCACTGATGAACATAGATGAAAAATCCTTAAGAAAATTCTAGCAAACAGAATCAAACAATAATATTAAAAAGATGCATACATCATGACCAAGTGGGCTTTATCCCATGGATGCAAGGATTCTTCAATATCTGCAAATCAATCAACGTGATACACCACATTAACCAATTGAAAGACAAAAAACCATATCTGATTATCTCAATAGATGCAGAGAAAGCCTTTGACAAAATTTCAAGCATCCATTTCTGATACAAACCCTCCAGAAAGCAGGCATAGAAGGAACATAAACTCAACAAAATAAAAGCTATATATGACAAACCCACAGCAAAATTATCCTCAGTGGTGAAAAATTGAAAGCATTTCCCCTAAAGTGAGGAACAAGACAAGGGTGCCCACTCTCACCACTACTATTCAACATAGTTTTGGAAGTTGTGGCCAGCAGAGCAATCAGAGCAGAAAAAGAAATAAAAGGAATTCATGTTGGAAAAGAAGAAGTAAAAACTCTCACTGTTTGCAGAATGACATGATCCTCTACATAAGAAAACCCTAAAGACTCCCACCAGAAAATTACTAGAGCTAATCAATGAATACATCAAGAAGAAATGCTAGGCGGGAAGAAGCACAAGCTGGACTCGAGATTGCTGGGAGAAATATCAATAACTTCAGATATGCAGATGACACCACTCTTATGGCAGAAAGTGAAGAGGAATTAAAAAAGCCTCTTGCATGAAGGTGAAAGAGGAGAGTGAAAAAGTTGGCTTAAAACTCAACATTCAGAAAACGAAGATCATGGCAATCTGGTGCCATCAGTTCATGGGAAATAAATGGGGAAACAGTGGAAACTGTGTCAGACTTTATTTTGGGGCGGCTCCAAAATCACTGCAGATGGTGACTGTAGCCATGAAATTAAAAGACGCTTACTCCTTGGAAGAAAAGTTATGATCAACCCTAGATAGCATATTCAAAAGCAGAGACATTACTTTGCCAAAAAAGGTCCGTCTAGTCAAGGCTGTGGTTTTTCCAGTGGTCATGTATGGATGTGAGAGTTGGACTGTGAAGAAAGCTGAGCACTGAAGAATTGATGCTTTTGAACTGTGGTGTTAAAGAAGACTCTTGAGAGTCCCTTGGACTGCAAGGAGATCGAACCAGGTCCATCCTAAAGGAGATCAGTCCTGGGTGTTCATTGGAAGGACTGATGCTGAGGCTGAAACTCCAATACTTTGACCACTTCTTGCAAAGTGTTGACTCATTGGAAAAGACCCTGATGCTGGGAGGGATTGGGGGCAGGTGAAGAAGGGTACGACAGAGGATGAGATGGCTGGATGTCATCACCGACTTGATGGACATGAGTTTGGGTAAACTCCAGGAGTTGGTGATGGACAGGGAAGCCTGGCGTGCTGTGATTCATGGGGTCACAAAAGAGTCAGACACGACTGAATGACTGAACTGAACTGAATCAATGAATATAGTAAAAGTTGCAGGGTATAAAATTAACACACAGAAATCCCTTGCATTCCTACAGCACTAACAATGAGAAAATAGAAAGAGAAATTAAGGAAACAATTTCCACTCACTATTGCAATGAAAAGAAATAAAACACTTAGGAATATATTTACCTAAAGAAACAAAAAGACCTAAATATTGAAAACTGTAAAACACTGATGAAGGAAATCAAAGAGGACACAAATACATGGAGAAATATACCATGTTCAGGGATTGGAAGAATCAATATAGTGAAAATGAGTATAGTACCCAAAGCAATCTATGGATTCAATGCAAACCCTATTAAGCTACCAATGGTATTTTTCACAGAACTAGAACAAATGATTTCACAAATTGTATGGAAATACAAAAAACCTCGAATAGCCAAAGCGATCTTGAGAAAGAAGAATGGACCTGGAGGAATCAACCTGCTGACTTCGGGCTACACTACAAAGCTTACAGTCTTCAACATAGTATGGTACTGGCACAAAGACACAAATATAGATCAATGGAACAAAATAGAAGGCCGCAGAGATAAATCCATGCACCTATGGACACCTTATCTTTGACAAAGACGGCAAGATATGTAATGGAGAAAAGACAATCTCTTTAACAAGTGGTGCTGGGAAAACTGGTCAACCACTTGTAAAAGAATGAAACTAGAAACACTTTCCTAACACCATACAGGAAAAGAAACTCAAAATGGATTAAAAGATCTAAACGTAAGACCAGAAACTATAAAACTCTTAGAGGAAAACATAGGCAAAACACTCTCCAACATAAATCACAGCAGGATCCTTTATGACCCACCTCCCAGAGTAATGGAAATAAAAGCAAAAAATAAACAAATGGGACCTAATTAAACTTAAAGGCTTTTGCACAATGAAGGAAACTATAAGCAAGGTGAAAAGACAGCCTTCAGAAAGGGAGAAAACAAGAGCAAAATGAAGCAACTGACAAATAATTAATCTCAAAAATACACGAGCAACTCCTGCAGCTTCAATTCCAGAAAAATAAATGACCCAATCAAAAAATGGGCCAAAGAAATACACAGTCATTTCTCCAAAGAAGACATACAATGGTAACAAACACATGAAAGATGCTCCACATCACTCATCAGAGAAATGCAAATGAAAACCACAATGAGGTACCATTTCACGCCCGTCAGAATGGCTGCTATCCAAAAGTCTACAAACTATAAATGGCTGGAGAGGGTGTGGAGAAAATGGAACCCTCTTCCACTGTTGGTGGGAATGAAAACTAGTACAGCCACTATGGAGAACAGTGTGGAGATTCCCTTAAAAAACCTGGAAATAGAACTGCCATAATGACCCAGCAATCCTACTGCTGGCATACACACTGGGGAAACCAGAATTGAAAGATACACGTGTACCCCAATGTTCATCACAGCACTGTTTATAATAGCCAGGATATGAGAAGCAATTTAGATGTCCATCAGCAGACGAATGGAAAAGAAAGCTGTGGTACATATACACAATGGGAATATTACTCAGCCATGAAAAAGGATACATTTGAATCAGTTCTCATGATGAAACGTTGGAGCCTATCATACAGAGTGAAGTAGTTTGGTTCAGTTCAGTTGCTCAGTCGACTCTTGCGACACCATGAATTGCATGCAGCATGCCAGGCCTCCCTGTCCATCACCAAACTCCCGGAGTTACTCAAACTTATGTCCATCGATTTGGAGATGCCATCCAGCCATCACATATTCTGTCATCCCCTTCTCCTGCCCCCAATCCTCCCAGCATCAGAGTCTTTTCTAATGAGTCAACTCTTTGCATGAGGTGGCCAAAGTATTGGAGTTTCAGCTTTCAGCAATCAGTCTTCCAAAGAACACCCAGGACTGATCTCCTTTAGAATGGACTGGTTGGATCGCCTTGCAAGGTCCCAGGGACTCTCAAGAGTCTTCTCCAACACCACAGTTCAAAAGCATCAATCTTTCAGTGCTTAGCTTTCTTCACAGTCCAACTCTCAGATCCATACATGACCACTGGAAAAACCATAGCCTTGAGTAGACGGACCTTTGGTGGCAAAGTAATGTCTCTGCTTTTGAATATGCTATGTAGGTTGGGTAATAACTTTCCTTCCAAGGAGTAAGTGTCTTTAATTTCAATGGCTTCAATCACCATCTGCAGTGATTTTGGAGCCCCTCCCTACAAAAAAAAAAGTCTGACACTGTTTCCACTGTTTTCCCCATCTATCTGCCATGAAATGATGGACCAGATGCCATCATCTTAGTTTTCTGAATGTTGAGCCCACTTTTTCACTCTCCTCTTTGATTTTCATCAAGAGGCTTTTTAGTTCCTCTTCACTTCCTGCCATAAAGGGTGGTGTCATCTGTATATCTGCAGGTATTGATATTTCTTCTGGAATCTTGATTCCAGCTTGTGCTTTCTTCCAGCCCAGTGTTTCTCATGATGTACTCTGTATATAAGTTAATAAGCAGAGTGACAATATACAGCCTTGACGTACTCCTTTCCTATTTGGAACCAGTCTGTTGTTCCATGTCAGTTTCTAAACTGTTCCTTTCCTGACCTGCATATAGGTTTCTCCAAGAGGCAGGTCAGGTGGTCTGGATATTCCCATCTCTTTCAGAATTTTCCCAGTTTTTTGTGATCCACACAGTCAAAAGGCTTTGCACATAGTCAATAAAGCAGAAATAGATGTTTTTCTGGAACTCTCTTGCTTTTTTGATGATCCAGTGGATGTTGGCAATTTGCATCTCTGGTTCCTCTGCCTTTTCCTAAACCCAGCTTGAACATCTGGAAAGTTCAGGTTCACATATTGCTGAAGCCTGGCTTGGAGAATTTGAGCATTACTTTATAGCATGTGAGATGAGTTGCAATTGTTGTGGTAGTTTGAGCATTCTTTGCATTGCCTTTCTTTGGGAGTGGAATGAAAACTGACCTTTTGCAGTCCTGTGGCACTGCTGAGTTTTTCCAAATTTGTTGGCATATTGGAGTGCAGCACTTGCACAGCATCATCTTTCAGGATTTGAAATAGCTCAACTGGAGTTCCATCACCTCCACTGGCTTTGTTCATAGTGTAGCTTTCTAAGGCTCACTTAACTTCACATTCCAGGATGTCGGGCTCTAAGTTGAGTGATCACACGCATCATGGTTATCTGATCATTGAAGTTACTTTTTTTGTACAGTTCTTCTGTGTATTCTTGCCACCTCTTCTTAATATCTTCTGCTTCTGTTAGTCCATACCACTTCTGTCCTTTATAGAGCTCATCTTTGCAATGAAATGTTCCCTTGGTAATCTCTATTTCTTGAAGAGGTCTCTAGTCTTTCCTGTCTGTTATTTTGTCTATTTCTTTACATTGATTGCTTTGAAGGCTTTCTTATCTCTCCTTGCTTTTCTTTGGAACTCTGCATTCAGATGGTTATATCTTTCCTTTTATCTTTTGCCTTTCACTTCTCTTCTTTTTCACAGCTATTTGTAAGGGCCTCCCCAGACAGCCATTTTGCTTTTTTGCATTTCTTTTCCATGGGAATGGTCTTGATCCCTATCTCCTGTACACTGTCATGGACCTCCATCCATAGTTCATCAGGCACTCTGTCTATCAGATCTAGTCCCTTAAATCTATTTCTCACTTCCACTGTGTTATAAGAAATTTGATTTAGGTCATGCCTGAATGGTCTACATCCAAGGTAAGAGAAACTCAAGTAAGATGGTAGGTGTTGCGAGAGGCATCAGAGGGCAGACACACTGAAACCATAATCACAGAAAACTAGTCAATCTAATCACACGGACCACAGCCTTGTCTAACTGAATGAAACTAAGCCATGCTCTGGGGGCCACCCAAGACGGGCGGGTCATGGTGGAGAGGTCTGACAGAATGTGGTCCACTGGAGAAGGGAATGGCAAACCCCTTCAGAATTCCTGCCTTGAGAACCCCATGAACAGTATGAAAAGGCAAAATGATAAGATACTGAAAGAGGAACTCCCCAGGTCAGTAGAAGGCCAATATGCCTACTTGAGATCAGTGGAGAAATTACTCCAGAAAGAATGAAGGGATGGAACCAAAGCAAAAACAATACCCAGGTTGTGGATGTGACTGGTGATGAGAAGCAAGGTCCAATGCTGTAAAGAGCAATATTGCATAGGAACCTGGAATGTTTAGGTCCATGAATCAAGGCAAATTGGAAGTCGTCAAACAAGAGATGGCAAGATTGAACGTCGGCTTTCTAGGAAATCAGCAAATTAAAATGGACTGGAATGGGTGTGAATTTAACTCAGATGACCATTATATCTACTACTGTGGGCAGCAATCCCTCAGAAGAAATGGAGTAGCCATCATGGTCAACAAAAGAGTCTGAAATGCAGTACTTGGATGCAATCTCAAAAACGACAGAATGATCTCTGTTCATTTCAAAGGCAAACCATTCAATATACAGTAATCCAAATCTATGGCCCAACCAGTAATGCTGAAGAAGCTGAAGTTGAAAGGTTCTATGAAGACCTACAAGACCTTTTAGAACTAACACCCCCAAAGATGTCCTTTTCATTTAGGGGACTGGAATGCAAAAGTAGGAAGTCAAGAAATACCTGGGGTAAACAGGTAAATTTGGCCTTGGGAATACGGCATGAAGCAGGGCAAAGGCTAATAGAATTTTGCCAAGAGAACGCACTGGTCATAGCAAACACGTCTGGCAACAACACAAGAGAAGACTCTACACATGGATGTCACCAGATGGTCAACACTGAAATCAGATTGATTCTATTCTTTGCAGCCAAAGATGGAGAAGCTCTATACAGTCAGCAAAAACAAGACTTGGGAACTGACTGTGGCTCAGATCATGAACTCCTTATTGCCAAATTCAGAAATGAAGTAATCCAGAAAGAAAAACACCAATATGGTATACTAACGGCATAATATATTGAATTTAGAAGTATTGGTAAGGAACCCGTTGATATGCCAGACAGCAAAGAGACACTGATGGTATTATGAATATTCTTTAGGACTCTGTGGGAAAAGGCGAGGTTGGGATGAATGAGAGAATAGCATTGAAACATGCATGTTATCATATGTGAAACAGATCACCAGTCCAGCTGCGATGCATGAGACAGGGTGCTCAGGGCTGGTGTGTTGTTGGGATGACCCAGAGGGATGACATGGGGAGGAAGGTGGGAGGGTGTTGAGGATGTGGAAAACATGTACACCCATGGCTGATTCATGTCAATGTATGGCAAAACAACTACAATATTTTAATGTAATTAGCTTTCAACTAAAATAAATTTTAAAAAAATTAATAAACTGAAAAAATTTAGCATTTCTTAGGAACTTAAGAAATGAACCCTACATGTCTCTTCCCACTAATTTCTGTTGCTTCTGTTCTTCTCAACTCCCCCATGGGTGCTACCTTAATATTCCCACTTCTCCCTCATTCATTCTTTCATTGACTATTGAGATAGTTTCTATGCATGTTTCTTCTAGGATGTTTTAAGATTTACCTTTATTGAAGTTCACTTTTGATACAAAGTGTTTGTCACTGCATTGTTAACATAGCTCTCCTACCCCACCAAATACAGGCAGCAAAATACAGCCTGCCTGAATTACTGCTTACTAGAAAACGGCTTCTCTCTTATTTGTGTCAGTTTGTAATCTTCATCTTGCGTAGTCAAGTACGACACTCAGTATCTTGAGTCTTGCCCTCTACTAATTCTTTTCTTTAGATTTTTTGCCCACATTATTACAATGAAGGGAGAAATGGCCTTATCTCCTTTGGCTATGAAAAGTAGCATCCTTCTTGATTAAGGTACAAACCGAAGATGACAATATATGTATTCCATGACATTTCCTATGAAACAGCATTAAATATTTTCCCTGCTACATGCCCTTTGCAGCCTCTAAAGTTTTTTCTTCTTCAACTATTTTATGGCTTTTATTATATGGACAGTTCTTACCCTTATTAGTACTCTTCCTGGGGACCAAGTGCTTACTTATAGTACAGGTTTAAGTATATGTACCCTGCTGTCCTTGAATGGGAGAGATCTAATCCTTGACAGTACCCACCTGGATTATATTTCATTGTGCTCTGTTTATCAAACATGTTCTATTTTATCACTGAGAATTTTCCCACCATTTCCAGTGGTTAGCTCCCTAGAAAAAAGAAAACTCCTTTCTTAGAGGATAGGTAGAAGAGAGATATTTACTAGGCAATTATTTATATAAAAGTATAAAAATCTTCTATAAATGATATATACTTGTTAAGTTAGAAATAAAACAGATATGGACAGAGTCTAAACCTTAAAATCCCTTTATGTGAAAAAAGACTGCTGGAGAGAGAGTCTAGGTGCTCACTAATCTCACTTACTCTTGCTGTTTACACAGGAAGACTACATTTCTCATTTTCCCTTACTGCTTTATTGGGCTGTATAACTGGATTTGGCCAATGGGATGTGTGCAGAATTGAAATATGTCACTTCTAAAACTAGCCATAAAACCCTATTGGACTACCCACAATCTCCCTTCTCTTTCCCTGAAGACCTCAGAAAGTGAAAGTTGCTCAGTCATGTCCTTCTCTTTGTGACCCCAGGGACTGTAGCCCACCAGGCTCCTCTGTCCATGGAATTCTCCAGGCCATAATACTGGAGTGGGTAGTCATTCCCTTCTCCATGGGATCTTCCCAACCCAGGGATCAAACCCAGGTATCCTGCGTTGCAAGCAGATTTTTACTGTTTGAGACACCAAGGAAGCCCATAAGACCCTAGAGGCCAGTGTTTAAAATGACAGCATTATATGGGGACAGAAGTCATCACTTAAAGGACAGCTTCCTGAGGAGCCTCCAACCCACATTCAACTGTGAAATGAATAAAAAATAACTATTATGTTAAGCTTATGAAATTTTAGGGTTATTTTTAGATCATCTAGCAAGCATTACCTTAATGACTATGAAACCCAAGATTCAGAGAGATGCTTTAGGTAGCCCCAGATGGTATTGTTGTTAAGAGTTTTTCTAGGTGAAATATCTTAAGACAGCCAATTGTTTATTATATATTTGATAACAACTTTCGCTATTCATAAGAAGCAGAAACTGAGAGAAGAGTTAGTAACTTGCTTAAAATCACACAACTATTAACTTGTGAAACCAGATTCAAACTCAGCCCTTTGTTCTTCCAAATCTCATGATATTTGAGATCTGATGTCAGTAAAATGGCAGAGTAGGAAATCCATATTCTTCCACAGAAACGCCAATAAAACAACAATATTGGAACCAAATTATCTTGGAATTTAAAAATAACCAAGAGGTAGAAGCACCCTAGAGGAGCACAGATCAATAATGTATGAGGAGACTGCATCAATAATCAAAAACTTCCAGGGCCAGATGACTTCCCTGGTGAATTCTAGTAAAGACTTAAGGGAGTATTAATGTCAATCCTTCTCAAACTCATCCAAAAAGTTAAGGGGATATTTCAAAATTCATTTTATGAGATCAACATTACCTTCACACATGGCACCATAGTGATAAGAAAATTACAGACCAGTATCTCTGATGAACATAGATACAAGTATCAACAAAATATTAGCAAGTTGAATTCAACAGCATAGTAAAAAAATCATAAACCATGATTAAATGAGATTTATCCCTAGGATGGAAGGCTATTTCAATACAGGCAAATCAGTAATTGTGGTACATGATGGTAGCAGAATGAAGAATAAAAATCTTATGATCATATGAATAGATAAAATAAAAACATTTGAGAAAATTCAAATATTTATCATGACAAGAATGTTCATACACTACCGCACAACTGAACTCATCTCACACACTAGTTAAAGTAATGCCTCAAAAATTCTCCAAGTCAGCTTCAACAGTAGTTGAACTGTGAACTCCAGATGTTTCAAGTTGTATTTACAAAAAGGCAGAGGAACCAGAGATCAAATTGCCAACATCCGCTGGATCATCGAAAAAGCAAGAAAGTTCCAGAAAACATCTACTTCTGCTTTATTGACTATGCCAAAGCCTTTGATTGTGTGGATCACAACAAACTGTGGAAAATTCTTAAAGAGATGGGAATACCAGAGCACCTGACCTGCCTCCTGGAAATCTGTATGCAGGTCAAGAAGCAATAGTTAGACCCGGACATGGAACAACAGACTGGTTCCAAATAGGGAAAGGAGCACGTCAAGGCTGTATATTGTCCACCCTGCTTATTTAACTTATATTTAGAGTACATGATGCGAAATGTCCGGCTGGATGAAGTACAAATTGGAATCAAGATTGCCAGGAGAAACATTCAGTAATTTTAGATACACAGATGACATCACTCTTATGGCAGAAAGTGAAGAGAACTGAAGCAGCTTCATGATGAAAGTGAAAGAGGAGAGTGAAAAGCTGGCTTAAAGTTCAACATTCAGAAACTAAAATCATGGCATCTGGTCCCATCACTTCATGGCAAATAGATGGGGAAATAATGGAAACAGTGACAAACTTTATTTTCTTGAGCTCCAAAATCACTGCAGATGGTGACTGCAGCCATGAAATTAAAAGACGCTTGCTCCTTGGAAGAAAAGCTATGATCAACCTAGACAGTATATTAAAAAGCAGAGACATTACTTTGCCAATAAACGTTTGTCTGGTCAAAGCTGTGGTTTTTCCAGTAGTCATGTATGGATGTGAGAGTTGTACTATAAGAAAGCTGAGCACTAAAGAATTGATGCTTTTGAGCTGTGGTGTTGGAGAAGACTCTTGAGAGTCTCTTGGACTGCAAGGAGATCCAACCAGTCCATCCTAAAGGAAATCAGTCTTGAGTATTCATTGAAGGACTGATGCTGAAGCTGAAGCTCCAATACTTCGGCCTCCTGATGCTTAGAGCTGACTCATTTGAAAAGACCCTGATGGTAGGAAAGAGTGATGGCAGGAGAAGGGGATGACAGAGGATGAGATGGTTGGATGGCATCACTGGACTCCATGGACATGAGTTTGACCAAGCTCTAGGAGTTGGTGAAGCCTGATGTGCTTCAAAGAGTCGGACACGACTGAGCGACTGAACAGAACTGAACTGACATGCTGCAGTCCATGGGGTTTGCAGAGTTAGACATGACTGAGCAACTGAACTGACCAACCAATCATTGTAAGACTTCCAACAAATTAGCTATAGAAGGAATGTAACTCAACATAATGAAAGGCCACATATGACAAGTCACAGCTAACATGATGCTCAGTGCTGAAATACTTGCAGCTTTTCCTGTAAGATCAGGAACAAGACACTAATGCCCATTCTTGCCACTTCTACTCAACATAGTACTAAGAGTCCTAGTCAGATCAGTTAAGGAGGAAAAAGAAATATAAAGCATACAAATCAAACAGGAAGAATTAAATTATCTCTGTTTACACATGACATAATCTTATAATAACGAAGGACACCACCAAAATTTTAGAATTAATAAATGAATTTGGTAAATTTGCAAGATACAAAATCAGCTTACAAAAATGAGTTGCACTTCTATGTTATCAATGAACTATCCAAAAAAGAAATTAAGAACATAATCATATTTACTATAGCATCAAAACCAATAAAATACCAGGAGTAAATTTAACCAAGGAAGTGAAAGATGTGAACACTGATAAATTATGAACACATTAATGAAAAATGAAGAAGATGCAAATAAATTGGAAGCATATACCATCTACAGGGACTGGAAGAATTAATATTTTCATATGATCATTCTACCCACAGAAATAAATAGATTCAATGCAATCCCTATCCAAATTCCAATGGCATTTTTCATAGAACTAGATAAAACAATCCTAAAATTCTTATGGAACCACAGAAGACCCTGATTAGGAAAAACAACCTTGATAGAAGAACAAAGCTGGAGGTATCACACTGCTTGATTTTAAAATATACTACAAAGTAAGAGTAAATTAGACAGCATGGTACTGGTATAAAAATGAACATATAGACCAAATAACAATAAAAAGCCCAGAATGGCATCCATATATTTTCAATCAATGGTTCTTCAACAAAGGTGGCAAGAACACACAATCGGGAAAGGATATCTCTTCATAAAATAGTTTGGTAAACCTGTATATCCATATGCAGAAAAATGAAATTGGACCCTTATAATACACAGCATATGAAATGAAGTCAAAATGGAATAAAGATTTAAATATAAGACCTGAAACTGTAAAACTACTAGAAGAAAATGTAGAGGAAACATTTCTTTTTTTAATTTTTTAAAAATTTTATTTATTTTAATTGGAGGTGAATTGTTTTACAATATTGTACTGGTTTTTGCCATACATTGACATGAGTCAGACATGTGTGTACATGTGCTCCCCATCCTGAACACCTTCCCATCTCCCTCCCCATCCCATCCCTTGGGGTCATCCCAGTGCACCAGCCCCGAGCACCCTGTCTCATGCATTGAACCTGGACTGGCAATCTGTTTTACATATGATAATATACATGTTTCAATGCTATTATCTCAGGTCATCACACCCTCACCTTCTCCCACAGAGTCCAAAAGACTGTTCTATATCTATGTCTCTTTTGCTGTCTGGCATATAAGGTTATCATTACCATCTTTCTAAATTTCATATATATGCGTTAGTATACTGTATTGGCGGAGAAGGCAATGGCAGCCCACTCCAGTACTCTTGCCTAGAAAATCCCATGGATGGAGGACCCTGGTGGGCTGCAGTCCATGGGGTCGCTAGGAGTCAGACACGACTGAGCGACTTCACTTTCACTTTTCACTTTCAAGCATTGGAGAAGGAAATGGCAACCCACTCCAGTATTCTTGCCTGGAGAATCCCAGGGACGGGGGAGCCTGTTGGGCTGCCGTCTATGGGGTCGCACAGAGTCGGACATGACTGAAGTGACTTAGCAGCAGCAGCAGCATACTGTATTGGTGTTTTTCTTTCTGGCTTACTTCACTCTGTATAAGAGGCTCCAGTTTCATCCACCTCATTGGAACTGATTCAAATGTATCCTTTTTCATGGCTGAGTAATATTCCATTGTGTATATGTACCACAGCTTTCTTTTCCATTCGTCTGCTGATGGACATCTAAATTGCTTCCATATCCTGGCTATTATAAACAGTGCTGAGATGAACATTGGGGTACATGTGGCTCTTTCAATTCTGGTTTCCTCAGTGTGTATGCCCAGTAGTGGGATTGCTGGGTCTTATGGCAGTTCTATTTCCAGGTTTTTGAGGAATCTCCACACTGTTCTCCAAAGTGGCTGTACCAGTTTGCATTCCCACCAACAGTCCAAGAGGGTTCCATTTTCTCCACACGCTCTCCAGCATTTATAGTTTGTAGACTTTTGGATAGCAGCCATTCTGAGGGCGTGAAAATGGTACCTCATTGTGGTTTTGATTTGCCATTTCTCTGATGAATGATGTGGAGCATCTTTCATGTGTTTGTTAGACCACTGTATGTCATTCTTTGGATGAGAATGACTGTGTAGTTCTTTGGCCCATTTTTTGATTGGGTCATTTATTTTCTGGAATTGAGCTGCAGGAGGTTGCCCGTGTATTTTTGAGCATTAATTATTTGTCAGTTGCTTCATTTGCTCTTGTTTTCTCCCTTTCTGAAGGCCTGTCTTTCACCCTTTTCTTATAGTTTCCTTCATTGTGCAAAAGTCTTTAAGTTTAATTAGGTCCCATTTGTTTATTTTTAACTTTTTTATTTCCATTACTTCGTGGGAGGTGGGTCATGAGGAAATGCCTGCCTTGGATTTATTGTTTGGGAGAGTGTTTTGGCCCCTTTAATTTTGTTTTTTTTTTTCCTTTTTTTTTTTAAGAGAGGTTGTTTATAGTTTCTTGTCTTACGTTTAGATCTTAATCCATTTTGAGTTCTTTTCCTGTATGTGTTAGAAAGTGTTCTAGTTTCATTCTTTTACAAGTGGTTGACCAGTTTTCCCCAGCACCACTTGTTTAAAGAGATTGTCTTTTTCTCCATTACATATTCTTGCCATCTTTGTCAAAGATAAGGTGTCCATAGGTGCATGGATTTATCTCTGGGCTTTCTATTTTGTTCCATTGATCTATATTTGTGTCTTTGTGCCAGTACCATACTATGTTGAAGACTGTAGCTTTGTAGTATAGCCTGAAGTCAGGCTGGAGGTTCATTCCTCCAGGTCCATTCTTCTTTCTCAAGATCGCTTTGGCTATTCGAGGTTTTTTGTATTTCCATACAATTTGTGAAATCATTTGTTCTAGTTCTGTGAAAAATACCATTGGTAGCTTGATAGGGATTGCATTGAATCCATAGATTGCTTTGGGTACTATACTCATTTTCACTATATTGATTCTTCCTATCCATGAGCATGGTATATTTCTCCATCTATTTGTGTCCTCTTTAATTTCCTTCATCAGTGTTTTACAGTTTTCAATATTTAGGTCTTTTGTTTCTTTAGGTAGATATATTCTTAAGTATTTTATTCTTTTCTTTGCAATGGTGAATGGAATTGTTTCCTTAATTTCTCTTTCTGTTTTCTCATTGTTAGTTTATAGGAATGCAAGGTATTTCTGTGTGTTAATTTTATATTCTGCAACTTTACTATCTTCATTGATTAGCTCTAGTAATTTTCTGGTGGAGTGTTTAGGGTTTTCTATGTAGAGGACCATGTCATCTGCAAACAGTGAGAGTTTTTCTTCTTTTCCCATCTGAATTCCTTTTATTTCTTTTTCTGCTCTGATTGCTATGGCCACAACTTCCAAAACTATGTTGAATAGTAGTGGTGAGAGTGGGCACCCTTGTCTTGTTCCTCATTTTAGGGGAAATGCTTTCAATTTTTCACCATTGAGGATAATGTTTGCTGTGGATTTGTCATATATAGCTTTTATTATGTCGAGGTATGTTCCTTCTATGCCTGCTTTCTGGAGGGTTTGTATCAGAAATGGATATTGAATTTTGTCAAAGGCTTTCTCGGCATTTATTGAGATAACCATATGGTTTTTGTCTTTCAATTTGTTAATGTGGTGTATCATGTTGATTGATTTGTGGATATTGAAGAATCCTTCCATCCCTGGGATAAAGCCCACTTGGTCATGATGTATGATATTTTAAATACGTTGTTGGATTCTGTTTCCTAGAATTTTGTTAAGGATTTTTTCATCTATGTTCATCAGTGACATTGGCCTGTTGTTTTCTTTTTTTTGTGGCATCCTTGTCAGGTTTTGGTATTAGGGTGATGGTGGCCTCATAGAATGAGTTTGGAAGTTTACCTTGTTCTGCAATTTTCTGGAAGAGTTTGAGTAAGATAGGTGTTAGCTCTTCTCTAAATTTTTGGTAGTATTTAGCTGTGAAGCTGTCTGGTCCTGGGCTTTTGTTTGCTGGAAGATTTCTGATAACAGTTTTCAATTTCAGTGCTTGTGATGGGTCTGTTTAAGATTTTTCTATTTCTTCCTGGTTCAGTTTTGGAAAGTTATACTTTTCTAAGAATTTGTCCATTTTATTGGCATATAGTTGCTGAGAGTAGTCTGTTATGATCCTTTGTATTTCTGTGTTGTCTGTTGTGATTTCTCCATTTTCATTTCTAATTTTGTTGATTTGATTCTTCTCCCATTTTTTCTTGATGAGTCTGGCTAATGGTTTGTCAGTTTTATTTATTTTCTTAAAGAACCAGCTTTTAGCTTTGTTGAATTTTACTATGGTCTCTTTTCTTTCTTTTGTGTTTATTTTTGCCCTAATTTTTAAGATTTTTTTTCCTTCTACTAACCCTGGGGTTTGGCAAGCCCACACTTCACAGGTGGTGAGTGCATCTTATCACCTCCCTGGTCCCAGCCGCTAGGATTCCTGGTTGCCAGCTCACTCGCCCGTCTCCAGTGTGCTTGTGTGTCTCTTCCAGGGAGCTGATCTCTGGCTGCGACCCTCCTGGTGGATGTCAACCGTCCAGAAACCCAGGAAGTCTTGGTTAGAAACTGGAAGCCTGTTTTGCAGTTTGGTAGGGGAAGCTGTCTCTGGGGCTGAGTTGCCCCTTTTCAGCTCTGGCTGGCACCCGCCTGACCCCTGCCTCCTGTGGGGGATGGGCTGGTTTGCAGCCTGCTAGCTCTCCCTCTGGTATTCAGTCCTTTGTTCTGTGAGCCGGCCAGCACTACCTTAGGGTTAGGGCTTTTCGCAGGATAGTTCTCTCTCTTCTCTACCCCCCACCCCTCTGGCTATCCCACAGTTTAGGTTGATATCTCACGTTAGCTCCCTGAGATTGCCCTCAGGGCCTTCAGGCCCGTCCTTACCACTAAGGAATGCAGCCCGCTCCTCCCCGTCACCCTCCACCTGCTGTTGGCAGATGCAAGCATCTGGTGGTGCTTTTCTGCTGGGAGTTGCTGTTAGGCATGTAATCTGTGGTTTTTATTTATTTATTTATTTTTCTTCCCAGTTATGTTGCCCTCTGAGATTCCAAAACTCCCCACAGACCTGCCAGTGAGAGAGTTTCCTAAGAGTTTGGAAACTTCTCCTCTTTTAAGACTCCCTTCCCCAGATGGATCTCCATCCCTAACTTTTTTTTCTTTCTTTATATCTTTTACATTTTGTCCAACCTCCTTTTGAAGACAATGGGCTGCTTTTCTGGGTGCTTGATGTCCTCTGCCAGTGTTCAGAAGTTGTTTTGTGGAATTTTCTCAGTGTTCAAATGTTCTTTCGATGAATTTGTGGGGGGAGAAAGTGGTCTGCCATCTATTCCTCTGCCTCTTAGGACCACCCCCCAGGAATGTTTTCTTGACACTGTCTGTGCACTAATATTTGAAATATGACACCAAAGCACAGGCAAAAAGACAGAAACAGACAAATGAAATTGTATTGAACTAAAAAAGCTTTTGGAGAAGGAAATGGCAACCCACTACAGTATTCTTGCCTGGAGAACCCCCATGGTGAGAAGAGCCTGGGGGCTAACATCCCATAGGATCATGAAGGGTCCGGACATGATTGAAGTGACTTAACACAAAATGCTTTTGCACAGCAAATGAAACAATCAATAGAGTGAAAAAACAACCTAGGGAATGGGAGAAAATATTCCCAAACTATATTAAAATGGTAAGGGGGTTAATACAATATATATAAGGAATCTTACAACTCAATACCCATTCCGTTCCTCCCAAAAGAAAAACCTTATTTAAAAAATGAGTGAAAGAACCTTGAATAGACATTTCTACAAAAAAGAATACAAATGGCCAAAGCATCCTTAATCATCTGAGAAATGCAAGTTAAAACCCAATTGAGATATCACCTCACATCTTTTAGAATGGCTATTATCTAAAAGACAGAAGATATTTATTGTCAGGGCTATGGAGAAAAGGGAATTCTTGTACACCATTAGTGAGAATGTAATTGATTGTTGTTGTTTAGTCTCTAAGTTGTGACCAACTCTATGCGACCCTATGGCCTGTAGTCTGCCAGCCTCCTCTGTGCAAGGGATTTCCCAGGCAAGAATACTGGAGTGGGTTGCCATTTCTTTCTTTGGGAGAACTCCCTGACCCAGGGCTCAAACCTATGTCTCTTGCATTGGCAAGTGGGTTCTTTACCACTGTGTTACCAGGGAAGCCTATAAATTGGAAGAGACATGGAAAATAGTGTGGGAGTTTATCAAAAAACTAAAAATAGAACTTTATGTGATCTCAATCTAACTTCTGGGTGTACACCCAAAGGAAGCAAAAGTTCATGTCTCAAAGAGATATTTGGCATTCCCATATTCATGTCAGCATTATTCACAATAACCAAAACATGGAAATAACCTAAATGTCTATGAATGGATAAATTGAGAATAGAAAAGTAGTATAGCTATACAATGGAATATTATTTATTCATAAAGATAATGGAGATCCTGCCATTTGTGAAAACATGGATAAACCTGGAGAATATTAAGCTAAGTGAAATAAGGCAGACACAGAAAGACAAATGCTACTTGATCTCACTTAAATGTTGAATTTGAAAAGCTGGATCCTTAGAACCATAGAATGGTGGGTTACATGGGGCTAAGGGAAGGGAATATGGGGAAATGTTGATCAAATAGTACAAGTTTGAAAATATGTAGGATAAATTAGTTTTGGAGATTTCATGTACAGCATGGTGACTGTAGTTAGAAATATGAAAATTAGCTTGATTGTGGTGAACATTAACAATGTGGTTGGATGTCAAAATATCAAGTTGTTATATCTTTAATATGAATAAATTTATTTGTCATTATATCTAAATAAAGCTGGGAAAACCCCCAAATTCCATAGTTTTTAGTATTACAGTACATTGACTTCCAAAGAAAGGTATGCCAAAGAATGTTCAAACTATGGTACAAATGCACTTATTTCACATGCTAGCAAGATAAATGCTCAAAATTTTCAAGACATAGGCTTCAAACAGTATGTGAACTGAGAAACTTCCAGATGTACAAGCTGGATTTAGAAAAGGCAGAGGAACCAGAGATCAAATTGCCAACATCCGTTGAATCACAAAAAAAGCAGAGAATTCCCGGAAAGCATCTACCTCTGCTTCATTGGACTACGCTAAAGCCTTTGACTACGTGGATCACCATAGACTGTGGAAAATTCTCAAGAGATGTGAATACCAGACCACCTTACCTGACTCCTGAGAAACATGTATGCAGGTTAAGAAGCAACAGAACTGGACATGGAGGCAACGGACTGGTTCCAAATTGGGAAAGGAGTACGTCTAGGCCTATATATTGTCACCGCCCTTGTTTAGCTTCTATGCAGAGTATGTCATGTAAATGCTGGGCTGGATGATTCACAAGCTGGAATTCAAGATTGCTGGGAGAAATATCAACAACCTCAGATAGGCAGATGATACCACTCTAATGGTAGAAAAGCAAAGAACTAAAGAGCCTCCTGATGAGGGTGAAAGAGGAGAATGAAAAAGCTTGTTTAAAACAACATTCAAAAAACTAAGATCATGGCATCCAGTCCCATCAATTCATGGCAAATAGATGGGGAAACAATGGAAACAGTGACAGATTTTATTTTCTTGGGCTCAAAAAATCACTGTGGATGGTGGCTGCAGTCACGAGATTAAAAAGACACTTGCTCCTTGGAAGAAAAGTTATGACCAACCTAGATAGCATATTAAAAGCAGAGACATCACTTTGCTGACAAATGTCTGTAATAGTCACAGTTATGTTTTTCCAGTAGTCATGTATGGATTTGACAGTCGGACCATAAAGAAGGCTGAGTGCAAAAGAATTGATACTTTGAAGTGTGGTGCTGGAGAAGAATCTTGAGAGTCCCTTGGACTGCAAGGAGATCAAACTAGTTAGCCCTAAATGAAATCAGTCATGAATATTCATTGGAAGGGACTGATGCTGAAGCTGAAGCTCCAATACTTTGGCCACTTGATGTGGAGTATGACTCATCAAAAAGACCCTGATGCTGGGAAAGATTGAGGGCAGGAGGAGTAGTGACAACAGAGGATGAGATGGTTGGATGACATCACCAATTTAATGGACATGAGTTTGAGCAAACTCAGGAGATAGTGAAGGACAGAGAAGCCTGGAGTGCTGCAGTCCCGGAAGTTGCAGAGTATGACAGGACTTAGCAACTGAATGACATTAACTCCCTGATGTCATTTGGGCTTGTGCTGGTTTACTAATTCTAGATGCTAAGCATGATCTAGTGGTTACTAGGGTTTGGATGAATCAGTTGTTTGCCTTTTTGAGAAGCACAATACTCTGATTCAGAATAGGGTTCATTCCAAGTCATTTGTTTTTGGGTAAATGTTTGAAACAGAATTACTCATAATTCTACTTTGGGAAGGGCTGGGTTTTTTTACACCTATGCTTTCTAGCCTGCAAAATCAGTTTGTAGTATTACACTTTCAGCCAGGCTCTGAGTCTTCATTCTCTATGTGACCTGAACTGTGAGGTGATTTCTTAAGTAATCAACTCTGATTTTTGATTTCTATTTATTCTCCTTTAGCAAGGTAGAGCTCTTACACACATAACATTTGCTGCACTAAACTATAGAAAGTTAAAGGAATGGTGTTTATTAAGAAAAAGGGACTCTATCACAAAACCTTACTTCTCTGTTAAAGAAATATCTGAATTTTGAAGGTCAACCAAATTCATATCGTGTGTCACATAAGTAGTTCAATTATAGATATGCCTAAGTTTCTTCACTTCTAAAGTGCACCCCAAGTTTATTATTTACAAAGACTTTATTTATTTATTCATCACATATTCACCATCTTTCCTAAGCCCTTAGAATGACACTATTTCAGTTTGCTAGGTCTGCTGTGACAAAGAACTGTACAGCAAACTGGTTAGCTTAAACAACAGAAATTTATTGTCTTATAATTTTGGAGGCTTAAAGTCCAAAATCAAGGTATTAGCATGACAGTACTCCTTTTGAAGGTCCTAGGGGAGTATCCTTACTTTCTTCCTTCATTTCTGGTGTTTTTACTGACAATTTTTGCCATTCCTTGGCTTATAGATGCATCACTCCAGTCTTCTGTCTTCACATGTCATTCTTCCTTTGTGTTTCACACAGTCCTTCCTATGTGGATATCTATTTCTGTGTCCAAATTTCTCCTTTGTGTAAGAACACCAGTCATGGATTATGGTCCACTGTAGTGATTTCATTTTGATTACCTCTCTAAAAACTCTGTTTCCAAGTGAAGTCACATTATGAGTTAGTAGGGGTTAAGACTTCAGCATATCTTTTAGGGGATATGATGCAACCACTAACAGATGCCCAGATGAATAAACACACACCTTGATGTAAGAGTGATTCCTATTAGGCAGGGGAGATTAGCTCCTAACAGGAGAAATAACTGTTCTATAAAGCACCAGGCAAAGCTTTTAAGTGAATGACCATGCCAATTCTGAGGAGAGAGATCACTTTGAATAAAGAGAACATGGAAGGAATATGATTGGAAGGTCTTGTTGTTTTAACAGAGGACAATTTCCAGTATGTCATTAAGAAATATTTTAAAATAGTTTGCAATAAATTGCTTTTGTTGTCCTTTCCATATTTGGCATATCTCTGAATACCCCTGTCCATACAATGGTCCCTCTCTAGGCCCCTTATCCTGCCTTATTTTTCATAATACTAAACATAATCTGACATATTATATAGTCAATTGTTTACCTACCCCTAGCCAAATGTAGGCTTTTTGAAAGTAAGACCCTTATCTATCTTCTCTATCCTTATATCCCTAGTGACTAGACCAGTACTTTGTATATATAATAGGTACTCAATAAATATTTGATCAGTGAATGAACAAATGATCCAGAGTGCACGGCTTGAAAAATCACCTTCTCAGACAGTTTGTTTTACATCTATTTCTTGAAAAGAATCAGGAAGGCACAGTAGCTTTTGAACCTAGTGATTACTGCTAGAGGTGAGAGAATCTTTTATAGTGTACCAGTTGAGGAGATTGAAATTATGACATCTAAGTAATTGAGATGCTAAGAAAGGTGGTGGACCCTCCCATTATCAGGTCTTGTCAGGGAAGAGGAGAAACAGAATTTTGGCTGCCAGGCTAATTTGTGTAATTTCATTACTTTTTTCCTCTTGGTTCTTTTTCATAAGTTAAAAGCCTATAATACAGCAACCCCCTGCAATTTCCACAGCATGACAGTCAAGAAGAATTATGTGGCTGGAAAGCTTTGCAGTATAATACAAATGGAGGGGTTCAGCAGCACTGCAGTGCCTGTTCTTTTCATTTCACTGTCAGACAATGACACAGTTACAAGCAATTACTTACTAGATGTTTGAAAACTAATTGTTGAAAAGCCAGCACCATTTGCCAAAAGTAATTACTGAAACTGGGCATAATCATGCCCTGAACTGAAGTTTTCTGATTTGCCCACATTTAGATGACTCCACAGAAATTATTTAGCAAATGAATGAATAAAACACATAGACAAAAATCTCTGGGCACGGAAATGCATGACATTAACATTGAAGGTCATAGATCCTTAATGATTTAAAGTAAGATTTTTTCTTGAAAAATAGATAGGAAGTAAGCTAAACATATTTTGCTTGGTTGAATATAAAATAGTGTTACAGAGGAACATAAGATATATTAAAGCTTTAGAATCCATTTGCCATTTTGACTAGAATTTGTTAACAATTATAAATTGCAAATGTTGATTAATAACATTCTTTAACTACTTAAATATGACAGCAATAAAATAAGTTTTTACTAGTTTGGATGAGGAAAATTTTAAATTTTCTAAAATTCTAATTTATAAGATAGTTTAAAGAGAAATTGAATTTATTTATTTACTTTTTCACACCTAAACTATTACCTTGTCTGTAGGGTCCAATAATTTTTTTGTTGAGTTGATGAGAATGGTTTATAATCCATACCTGAATTATTTTGTTGATGCTTGGTTGTACTAGGTTTTCTGAAGTTTAAACATTCGTCTTTACTTTTATCTATTGATATTTTACCAGGTTAGCAGTCCTAACCCTATGATTTTATTTTCAAATGACTAGTTTTTCAGTAAACACTTGTCTATTTAAAATAAATCAAGCAATGCAGAGTACAACAAAGGGAGAAGTCACCTCAAAGTCTATTACCCAGAGACAACCATTGGTAATGTTAGTGAATATCATTCCATTCTTTCTTTATGCAAATATACAAGTGGCTGAACAGCTGGATAGATTCATGAAGTAGTTTTATAAAAATGGGATTATACTGTATTCATTTTAAATTTAAAGTTGTGTATTGACACACTACTATGTTTTAAAAAAAAATAACCAACAAATACCTAGTGTATAGCACAGGTAAATCTGCTCAATATTCTTTATTAATATAAATGGGAAAGAATTTGGAAAAAGAATAGATATATGTATATGTATAACTGAATCATTTTGCTGTTATACCTGAAACTAACACAACATTGTTAATCAACTATGCTCCAATATAAAATAAAAATTTATGAGAAAGAGTACATTGAAGTCAACTTGAATTTAGTAGAATTCAGAGGAAAATTGAAAAAATTGACAAGGGTTAAGCAAAAAAAAATATTTAAAAGCACTTAGCTTTTTTAAGCTCCATGGGAGATTTTTAGACAGTACTTGTTACTTATTTTTATTTTTTCAAGGCTATTAGCATTTAAATTGACTTCTAAAATACTAATTCCCTTAATGGTTTAGTTTAATTCTCTATTTAAAGCATTGGTGCTTACCATTAGTTTTTTGGCCAAAGCTTTTCTATCCCTAAGTTCTATATTTGAATTAAACTCTTAGTTGACTGCATTATGAAGTAATGTTTTCAGGTAGGGCTCATGGTGGTCCTTGAATGTGTTACATGCTTGTAGAAGCCTTTTACCTTTATACACAAAAGGGCAACTTGACAGATTATAAATTATATGCCATTTGTCCCCCTTCTCAGGATTGCAGAAATGACTCTACTATTTTTCTTGAATTGACTATTATGCTTCCTTTTACCACAACTTCTCTCACAACATCTGTTGTCTGGTTTAGTTTAGGTCATTTCAGTTGCTCATCGTGTTCTGAATCTTTATGACCCCATAGACTGTAGCACAGCAGGCCTTCACTGTCCATCACCAATTCCTGGAGCTTGCTCAAACTCATGTCCATCGACTTGGTATGCCATCCTACTTCATTTTCATCCTCTGTTTTTCCCTTCTCCTCCTGCCTTCAGTCTTTTTCCAGAATCAGGGTCTTTGGCCAATGAGTCATTTCTTCACATCAGATGGCCAAGGTATTGGAGGCTTCAGCGTCAGCACCAGTCCCTCCAATGAATATTCAGGACCGATTTCCTTTAGGATGGACCGGTTTCATCTCCTTGCAGTCCAAGGGACTCTCAAGAGTCTTCTCCAGCACCACAGTTCAAAAAGCATCAATTCTTCAGTGCTCAGCTTTCTTTATGGTCCAAATCTCACATCCATACATGGATGTGAGAAAACCATAGCTTTGACTATATGCACCTTTGTCAGCAAAGTAATGCCTCTGATTTTAACATGCTGTCTAGATTTGTCATAGCTTTTCTTCCAAGGAGCAAGCGTCTTTTAATTTCATGGCTGCAGTCACAATCTGCTGTTGATTTGGAGCCCAAGAAAATAAAGTTTGTCACTGTTTCCATTGTTTCCCCATCTATTTGCCATGAAGGTGGTACTGTATGCCATGATCTTAGTTTTCTGAATGTTGAGTTTTAAGGCAGTTTTTTCACTCTCTTCTTTCACTTTCATCAAGAAGCTCTTCAGTTCCACTTCACTTTCTGCCATAAGGGTGGTGTCATCTGCTTATCTGAGGTTATTGATATTTCTCCCAGCAATCTTGATTTCAGCTATGCTTCATCCAGCCTGGCATTTTGCATGATGTACTCTGCTTATAAATTAAATAAACAGGGTGACAATATACAGCCTTGACATACTCTTTTCCCAACATGGAACCAGTCTGCTGTTTCATGTATGGCTGTCACTGTTGCTTCTTGACCTGCATGTAGATTTCTCAGGAGGCAGGTCAGGTGGTTTAGTATTCCATCTCTTTAAGAATTTTCCACAGTTTGTTGTGTTCCACACAATAAAGGCTTTGGCCTAGTCAATAAAGCAGAAGTAGATGTTTTTATAGAACTTTCTTGCTTTTTCGATGATCCAACGGATGTTGGCAATTTGAGCTCTGGTTCCTCTGCCTTTTATAAATCCAACTTGAACATCTGGAATTTCTTGGTTCATGTACTCTTGAAGCCTTGCTTGGAGTATATTGAGCATTACTTTGCTAGTGTGTGAGATGAGTTCAATTGTGCAGTAGTTTGAACATTTTTTGGCATTGCTTTTCTTTGGGATTGGAATGAAAACTGATCTTTACCAATCCTTGACCACTGCTGAGTTTTCCAAATTCACTGGCATATAGAGTGAAGCATTTTAACAGCATCATCTTTTAGGATTTGAAATCGTTCAGCTGGAATTCCATTACCTCTACTAGCTTTGTTCATAGAGATGCGTCCTAAGGCCCACTTGACTTCACACTCCAGGATGTCTGGCTCTATTGGTGGGTGATCATACCATCGTAGTTTTCTGGGTCATTAAGGTTTTTTTTTTTTTGTATAGTTCTTTTGTGTATTTTCTTCTGCCTCTGTTGGGTCCATAGCATTTCTGTCCTTTATTGTGCCCATCTTTCCATGAAATATTCCCTTGGTTTCTCTAATTTTCTTGAAGAGACCTATAGTCTTTTCCACTCTATTGTTTTCCTCTATTGCTTTGCATTGATCACTTAGGAAGGCTTTCTTATCTCTCCTGCTATTCTTTGAAACTTTGCATTCAAATGTAGATATATTTTCTTTTTTAAAAAAATTATTTATTTTAATTGGAGGCTAATTACTTTACAATATTATAGTGGATTTTTTGCCATACATTGACATAAATCAGCCATGGGTGTACATGTATTCCTCATCCTGAAATCCTCCCCCACCACCTCCAACCCCATCCCATCCCTCAGGGTCATCCCAGTGCACCAGCCCTGAGCACCCTGTCTCATGCATCGAACCTGTACTGGCGATCTGTTTCACATATGATATGTTTCAGTGCTATTCTCTCAAATCATCTCACTGTCACCTTCTCCCACAGAGTCTGAAAGACTGTTCTATACATCTCTGTCTCTTTTGCTGTCTCACATATAGGGTCATCATTACCATCTTTCTAAGTTCCATATATATTCATTAGTATACTGTATTGGTGTTTTTCTTTCTGGCTTACTTCACTCTGTATAATAGGCTGCAGTTTCACCCACCTCATTAGAACTGTTTCAAATGTATCCTTTTTAATGACTGAGTAATATTCCATTGTGCATATGTACCACAGCTTTCTTTTCCATTCATCTGCTGATGGACATCTAGGTTGCTTCCATGTCCTGGCTATTAAAAACAGTGCTGCAATGAATATTGGGGTATTCATGTCTCTTTCAGTTCTTTTTTCCTTGGTGTGTATGCCCAAAAGTGGGATTGCTGGGTCATATGGCAGTTGTATTTCCAGGTTTTTAAGGAATCTCCACACTGTTCTCCAAAGTGGCTGTACTAGTTTGCATTCCCACCAACAGTGCAAGAGAGTTCCTTTTTTTCCACACCCTCTCCAGCATTTATTGCTTGTAGACTTTTGGATAGCAGCCATTCTGACGGGCGTGAAGTGGTACCTCATTGTGGTTTTGATTTGCATTTCTCTGATGAATGATGTGGAGCATCTTTTCATGTGTTTGTTAGCCATCTGTATGTCTTCTTTGGAGAAATGACTGTGTAGTTCTTTGGCACATTTTTTGATTGGGTCATTTATTTTTCTGGAGTTGAGCTGCAGGCGTTGCTCGTGTATTTTTGAGATTAATTATTTGTCAGTTGCTTCATTTGTTCTTATTTTCTCCCATTCTGAAGGCTGTCTTTTCACCTTGCTTATAGTTTCTCTCATTGTGCAAAAGCTTTTAAGTTTAATTAGGTCCCATTTGTTTATTTTTGCTTTTATTTCCATTACTCTGGGAGGTGGATCATAGAGGATCCTGCTGTGATTTATGTTGGAGAGTGTTTTGCTTTTGTTTTCCCCTAGGAGTTTTATAGTTTCTGGTCTTACATTTAGATCTTTAATCCATTTTGAGTTTCTTTTCCTGTATGGTGTTAGAAAATGTACTACTTTCATTCTTTTACAAGTGGTTGACCAGTTTTCCCAGCACCACTTGTTAAAGAGATTGTCTTTTCTCCATTATATATTCTTGCCGTCTTTGTCAAAGATAAGGTGGTCCATAGGTGCATGGATTTATCTCTGGGCTTTCTATTTTGTTCCATTGATTTTATATTGTGTCTTTGTGCCAGTACCATACTGTCTTGATGACTGTGGCTTTGTAGTAGAGCCTAAAGTCAGGCAGGTTGATTCCTCCAGGTCCATTCTTCTTTCTCAAGATCGCTTTGGCTATTCGAGGTTTTTGTATTTCCATATAAATTGTGAAATCATTTGTTCTAGTTCTGTGAAAAATACCATTGGTAGCTTGATAGGGATTGCATTGAATCTATAGATTGCTTTGCATAGTATACTCATTTTTCACTATATTAATTCTTCCAATCCTTGAACATGGTGTATTTCTCCATGTATTTGTGTCCTCTTTGATTTCCTTCATCAGTGTTTTATAGTTTTCTATACATAGGTCTTTGTTTCTTTAGGTAGATATATTCCTAAGTATTTATTCTTTTTTTTTTTTTTGCAATGGTGAATGGAATTGTTTCCTTAATTTCTCTTTCTGTTTTCTCATTATTAGTGTATAGGAATACACTAGGAATGCAAAGGGAATACACACACACATTGTTAGTGTATAGGAATACACATAGGATTGCAAGGGATTTCTGTGTGTTAATTTTATATCCTGCAACTTTACTGTATTCATTGATTAGCTTTAGTAATTTTCTGGTGCAGTCTAAAGGTTTTTTATGTAGAGGATTATGTCATCTGCAAACAGTGAATGCTTTATTTCTTCTTTTCCAATCTGGATTCCTTTTATTTATTTTTATTCTTTGATGGCTAAAACTTCCAAAACTATGTTGAATAGTTGGTGAGAGTAGGCACCCTTGTCTTGTTCCTGACTTTAGGGGAAATACTTTCAATTTTTCACCACTGAGGATAATGTTTGCTGTGGGTTTATCATATATGGCTTTTATTATGTTGAGGTATGTTCCCTCTATGCCTGCTTTTGGAGGGTTTTTATCATAAATGGATATTGAATTTTGTCAAAGGCTTTCTCTGCATCTATTGAGATAATCATATGGATTTTACGTTTCAATTTGTTAATGTGGTGTATTACATTGATTGATTTGTGGATACTAAAGAATCCTTGCATCCCTGGGATAAAGCACACTTGGTCATGATGTCTGATCTTTTTAAACATGTTGTTGGATTCTGTTTTCTAGGATTTTGTTAAGAGATATCTTTTCTTTTCTCCTTTGCCTTTCTCTTCTCTTCTCTTCTCAGCTATTTGTAAGGCCTCCTCAGGCAACTATTTTGCCTTTTTGCATTTCTTTTTCTTGGGGATGGTCTTGATCACTGACTCCTGTACAGTGTCCCAAACCTCTGTCCATAGTTTTTCAGGCACTCTATCAAATGTAATTACTTGAATCTCTTTGTCATTTCCACTGTATAATCATAAGGGATTTAATTTAGGTCATACCTGAATGGTCTAGTGGTTTTCCATACTTTCTTCAGTATAAGTTTGAAGTTTGCACTGAGGAGTTCATGATCTGAGCCACAGTCAGGTCCCAGTCTTATTTTTCCTGACTGTCCAGAGTTTCTCCATCTTCAGCTGCAAAGAATATAATCAGTCAGATTTTGGTATTGACCATCTTGATGATGTCCATATGTAGAGTAGTCACTTGTGTTGTTGGAAGAGGGTGTTTGTTATGATCAGTGCATTCACTTGGCAAAACTCTATTAGCCTTTGCCCTGCTTCATTTTGTACTCTGTTTTGTGCTTTATTTTGTCTGGCAAGATTTCATCATTGAGTCATTTTTATAAGACCCCTTCATATTGTTCACTGCTATAGAGAAATCCAAGGCCAGTCTGATGTATTTCTTTCTCTTCTGTAAGTGCCCTTTTTCCCCTTGTCTGAATGACTGAAGAATTCCTGAAGGCAGTAAGTAACGGCTTCTGCTCTGAAGAGTTCAGTCTTGACTTTCCTCTGTGCTGTCAATTAATCTCATCAGTCTGATTCTGACCAGATGATAGGTATTAGAAACACTTTCCAAGCTTTTATTAATACCCTTTCCATTAGAAATACCTCTGCATGTAGTGGTTGGTGTAATTCCTTGCTACACTATCCTAGAATATTAGGATCTTTACCCCTCCATTGGCCATGACTTTTTGAATGTTTTGGCAGAAGATTATAGCCTTATATTAATTTGCTTCTGATAAACTCACCACTCTTCCTGTTTGTATTGTCTAAAAATAGTCTTGTTTTTCATTGCATAAGACAATTTTCCTTCATTCTTCTTATTTATCAGGAAGTATAAGGTAATATTTGTCTGATTTTTCCATCATTTTATTTAAAATATTTTCTAAACATACAGCGAAGATGAGAGAACTTTACAGTGAACACTTTCATACTCATTTGATCAGTCAGTCAATGCTCAGTCAAGAGGCAGAAACCGTATCAAAATTTTGAGTGGGTAAATTAAATGTAAAGTATTGCTGACCAAGTAAAAGCTAGTTAAGTATAGACAGTCATCATTTCTCACATTAGTGCAGAACTGTAAAAATGCCAGAGCAAGCTGAAACTTTGCAAAATGATCTTAGTAATCAATGGGGGAGAATTGATTGCATTTAAATTTTTTGTCAAAATACTGAAATATTCTCTTACTGTTTTTAAAATATAGGGAACTAAAAAGCAGCAAAAGTTATGTATATTGAGTATACTTTAACTTAAATGTTAAAAACTTTGAGTGTTATAGTGTTTTATTTCTTTGTAAAGATTTATGAAGAGTAGTTTGAATAGTACTTGCCTGTTTCTTCTTGGCTTGCAACTTAAGATATGAAACGAGCCTTGGCGAATTGTCATAGTCCTAAGTTTGGGTTAGCTTCCAACATTTTATTTTTTGCACTTTCTATGTTGTAAAATATCTCTAAGATTTCCTTTAATGTGTAAGTTTTTGCTGGAATCTCTTATTTTGGGGTATCTTCATCTTTTGAATTGCAACATCTCCACACTTATACGTCAATAATTTGACCCTCACTATGTTCTTCTGGCTTCATTTCTAGAGTCTCTTGGCAACAATGTCAGCCTTTCCAGAGTGAGCTATTTCTTCTATAACTCCACTTACGCTTGGCTTTATTTTCACTTCCAACATCATCACTTTTTGTCCTTTTTGTTTCTTTGCTCCACTTGCATCTTTGTTGGCCAATTCTTTTTCAATTATCCATTTTTGTAAAATATCACATGGATTTACCACTGGGAACAAGAATTCAGCACACGTACATGCTTTGCTGTCTTTGCAGGATCTGAATGTCATGTGAGGTGACCAATCAATAGCAGACATTGAAAGAAATGACATGATGGTGATCATAACATGCATCTATTATTTGTTTAGTGATTTGTGGACTGAAGAGCAGCTTGAAAATTTTATGCTTTATGCAATTACTCACAGTTATTATACCCTTGTAGCTAAAATTCAAAATGTGTTGTTGGGGAGTGGGTAGTTATTTAACCAAATTGAGGTAAGTCACAGACGTATAAAGTAAAAGCTGTCTCTACTCACACAGATTAAAGAGAATTCTAATGTATTAGCTGAAATGTTAACTGAAAGAAGCTACCACTTTAGGAATGAAGGAAAATTGATCATAAGATCTTTGTTTAAGTTCTAAAGTAAGTTCCCCGCAAGGCAGAGATTCAGGTATCTGAGGATTTGTAACTTTGAGAAAGAGCATAATTTCTACTGCTGTGAGTAAAGAAAAGGGCTTCCCCAAACCATAAAAGCAGCCTGTCACTGTGGTGATGAAGAAAGTTGCTGGAGGCCACCAAGAACAGCTTGGCACATAGTGAACACTTACAGACATAAGCTGCATTTGAGATCCCAGTGTTCCATTCTACAGATATGTCATGAGTGAACACCTTGGCTATTTTCAGTTGGGGTTATTGTGAATAATGCTACTATGAACGTTCTTGCAAAATTTACCTTAATTTGCCTCGTTTTTAAAGATAGGTCAAATCTCTGTGCGTGTGTGTGCTTTCTTAAAACATTCTGCCTGTGAATGAGAAATGAAAAATGGGGAAACATGTTCTGACACAGAAAGCATTATTCAGATTCTAAAATTAAAATACAAAATTTTATCTATGCTTGCTGATCAAGCTATAGGAAAGCAGTTGAATAAATCAATGGTACTTTACTGAATCAATGTTCCCCCTCACAAACTGATGTGTATGTGTATGTGTAGACATTGCCTCAATTTGATGTTACTTCTCATTTATTTTAATTTTATATTTCTCCTGTTAAGAAAACATACAAAACAAGTATTAACAGACATATACACTGGAAACTTTCTTTTCTTCATTTTTTTCTTTTAATGCTTCTAATACTCATTCTCATACGATTATAAACAACATGCACTATATGGGATTTACTCTAAAATATTAATTTTAGTGTTTTTGTATTGAAAAATATTTGTTAATGATGGCTTCAAATATATGAAAATGATGGCTTTAAAATTTTGATTAATATAGTAAGTGCTCAAACATTTTTATTTGGCAATTAATTGCCAAATTAAATAAAAATTGGAAATCTTGTCTTTTTTTTTTTTAATTGTTGGGATGAGACCTATGGTGTTTAATCAAAGTTTATAAAAATAATTTCAGTCATTCACATTTTAAAATAATTTCTCATTTTGTTTCTGGCTTACACTAAGCATGATTTTATGGAATTATTATTATGATTGTGTTACAGTATTTGTTTTTAAATATGGACCAGCACCAGCTTTCAAATGTATTGTATACCAATTATTGAATACCAAATACAATGTTTAATGAAGACAGTAATTTTCAATGCAGAACACGTTTTCTCAAGAAACTGTGTTGGAAAGGTGCTTTGTCCCTGAATTACATCTTTAATTTTTTTAATTGGAGGATAAGTGCTTTACAATATTGTGCTGTTTTTGCCGTACATCAACATGAGTTGGCCATAGGTATACATGTGTCCCCTCCCTCTTAATCCCCCTTTCCACCTCTCCCCCCACTCCATCTCTCTAGGTTGTCACAGTGCACTGGCTTTGGGTTGTGTGCATCATACATCAAACTCCCCCTGGTTATCTATTTTGTATACTGTATGTACTTTGGCCACCTGATGGGAAGAGCTGACTCATTGGAAAAAACCCTGATCCTGGGAAAGACTGAAGGCAAATGAGAAAGGGATGGCAGAGGATGAGATGGCTAGATAGCATCACTGACTCAATGGACATGAGTTCGAGCAAACTCTGGGAGATAGTGAAAGACAGGGAAGCCTGGCGTGCTGTAGTCCATGGGGTCTCAAAGAGTCAGATATGACTTAGCGATTAAACAACAAAAAATATATATTTCAATGCTATTCTCTCTAATCATCTCACCCTCTCCTTCCGCCACTGTGTCCAAAAGTCTGCTCTTTATGTATGTGTCTCGTTTGCTGCCCTGCACATTGGATCATTGATACTATCTTTCTAGGTTCTCTAAATTCTGAAAGAGATGGGAATACCAGACCACCTGACTGGCCTCTTGAGAAACCTGTATGCATGTCAGGAAGCAACAGTTAGAACTGGACATGGAACAACAGACGGATTCCAAATAGGAAAAGGAGTATGTCAAGGCTGTATATTGTCACCCTGCTTACTGAACTTATATACAGAGTACATCATGAGAAACACTGGGCTGGAAGAAGCACAAGCTGGAATCAAGATTGCCGGGAGAAATATCAATAACCTCAGATATGCAGATGACACCACTCTTATGGCAGAAAGTGAAGAGGAGCTAAAAAGCCTCTTGATGAAAGTGAAAGAGGAGAGTGAAAAAGTTGGCTTAAAGCTCAACATTCAGAAAACTAAGATCATAGCATCTGGTCCCATCACTTCATGGGAAATAGATGGAGAAACAGTGTTAACAGTGTCAGACTTTATTTTTGGGGGGCTCCAAAATCACTGCAGATGATGACTGCAGCCATAAAAAGACGCTTACTCCTTGGAAGGAAAGTTATGACCAACCTAGATAGCATATTCAAAAGCAGAGACATTCCTTTGCCAACAAAGGTCCATCTAGTCAAGGCTATGGTTTTTCCTGTGGTCATGTATGGATGTGAGAGTTGGACTGTGAAGAAAGCTGAGTGCTGAAGAATTGATGCTTTTGAACTGTGGTGTTGGAGAAGACTCTTGAGAGTCCCTTGGACTGCAAGGAGATCCAACCAGTCCATTCTGAAGGAGATCAGTCCTGGGTGTTCATTGGAAGGACTGATGCTGAAGCTGAAACTCCAATACTTTGGCCACTTCATGCGAAGAGTTGACTTATTGGAAAAGACCTTGATGCTGGGAGGGATTGAGGGCAGGAGGAGAAGGGGACGACAGAGGATGAGATGGCTGGATGGCATCACCGACTCGATGGACATGAGTTTGAGTGAACTCCGGGTGATGGACAGGGAGGCCTGATGTGCTGCAATTCATGGGGTCACAAAGAGTGGGACACGACTGAGCGACTGAACTGAACTGATATATATAGATATATATGTTTATATACAATATTTGTCTTTCTCTTTCTGATTTACTTCACTCTGTATGATAGGCTCTAGGTTCATCCACCTCATTAAAACTGACTCAAATGCTTCCTTTTTATAGTTGAGTAATATTCCATTGTGTGTATATACCATAACTTTCTTATCCATTCATGTGTTAATGGATATTAAGGTTGCTTCCACGTCCTAGCTATTGTAAGTAGTGCTGCAATGAACATTGGGGTACATGTGTCTTTTTCTATTATGATTTCCTCAGGGTATATGCCCAGTAGTGGGATTGCTTGGTCTGTAAAAGAATGAAATTAGGGCACTTCTTAACAGCATACACAAAAATAAACTCAAAATGGATTAAAGACCTAAATGTAAGACCAGAAACTATGAAACCCTTAGAGGAAAACAGGCAGACCACTCTCTGACATAAATCACAGCAAGATCCTCTATGACCCACCTCCTGAAAGTAATGGAAATAAAAACAAAAATAAACAAATGAGAACTAATTAAACTTAAAGCTTTTGCACAAGGAAGGAAACTATAAACAAGGTGAAAACACAGCTCTGAGTGGGAGAAAACAATACCAAAGGAAACAGTTGGAAAAGAATTGATCTTTTGAATCATATCTTAATTTAGATCTGCATAACATCTCAGCCATTTACAACAACATTCTGTTTTCCTTACATTCACTATCTGTTCCCTCCAAACAGACTCCTGAGGAGTCTGATGAGTCGTAAATAGCTCCTCCTTACAATCAAGGTCCTAGATCCTTTGCCTTTTTTGGCCTTGCCTACTATTTCAGCCCTGTTTTCTCTCACACCTCTGCTTCAGGATCCCCTGCTCCAGCCAATCTAAGCTCTTTACTTATAATATCTTCCAGAAACACATTGTACTTTTTTACTTCTCTTTCCTTTTGTACATACTGTTCTCTGTATCTTAGATGGCCTTACCTATTCTATTTTCTAGGCTTCCCTGTGGCCTGGAAAAAATATTGCTAAAGACTCCTTTTCTTTGCTCTATTTCCAGGTTCACCAAGTGTAGCCCTCTGATTAGAATTTGGCTCCCTAGATAGGTCTGCCTTCAATGAAGGAATATATGAGTCAAAATTTCTGGGCTTTGAAAGCTAAAGACCAGACCCAAGACCATAGTAAATTCATGGTCAGAATCACCTTGGTTTCTTTCACCAGCTAGCCATATTATTTTTATCTGACTTTTCTTTTCCATCTTGTCTTTTAAAAATGTTAGCTCACTTTCTTTTTTTCCCTCTTGCTGGCCAACATTTGTTTGCTTTTTAAGTGTAGAGATAATGCATGTAAACTACTTAACATAGTGACTGACAAATAGTAAGAGCCCATAAAATGTTGGCTAATAAAAATAAAAACAACAACAGTTACAATAGTATCATTGATATTTGTCCTGAAGAGATTAAGATATTATCAATTAGTAATCAGTTTCTAGCTTGCTTTAATGGTTGTATCCATATACTCTAGAAATTTCCAAGTATAACTGCTACATTATCTAAAGCCCCTACTCTTTAGAATTGTAGACAATTCAAATGGTTATAACAGATTATTATTATTAGCACTTTATATTAGAGCACTGGGTATCATGTTGTTATAGAAGTTAATCAGTTGCTATGATCATTATGAAAACTTCAACAATTACAATTTTCTGCTGTTCTGATGAATCATACTTTAAATAGCATGTCAAGAACCAAAGGGCCTAATAAAGAATCGAACTGTATGTCTTAACTAGGTATTCATAAAACAATCCTTTTGTTCCAACATTGTTTTAAAAAGAGGTTTTTATTGCTGGATTTTCTTCTTAAAGTGTCTAATTCCTGTTGATAAATGTAGCTTGACTGCACAAGGTTGTTGGCATTTGTCAAATTTTCATAACAAAATTCTTACTTGAAAAGCTAATGTATAATTTATTTTGTACATATATCTCATTTTAAAATACTTTAGCAAGAGAACGTGAATAAAATATAACCCTGGGTGTAGAGCATGCATATTTTATTAATGTAAAATTTAAATATACTTAAAATGTATATTATAAGGAAATGCATTATTTGAACAAATATGTAAAATGTGGTTTAGTGTTTCGTATAGATTTGTACTTGAAGAGAACTAAGGAACAAAGGTTTTATACATATTGATATTTGAGTCTGGGATTCTGTTATAAAATATTTACTTTACGTTTGAGTTTGCAATCAATGATTAGACTATCCACCACCATCCCTATGCTTAAAGACCTTGATTTTACAGAAGGTGTTGATTATACTACCAATTTGTGCAACTTAAACCTCAGAATATTTTCCTTGTGCTATGTAAAATATATCTTCAGGGCTTTCTGTGACTGTCTCTGCATACCAATAGACAGATTTTTGCAGACTATAATATGCATTCAGTCAGTCCAGAAGAGCTGTTATTATCACCTCCTCAGTGAAAAACATACTGTGGGTACCTGCACAGCCACTTTACCATTTTGATTCCATTAGATTTTACAAACATTTATTGAATGTTTAAGATTGTGCAGGATTGCTTAAGAATGCTTAAGATTGTTGAGGAACAAGATGGGTAAGACAATGCTGATGCCCTCAAGATGTCATAATTAAGCAGGGGAGAGGAGAAATTGGTCATAATTATTCTAGTATCAGAAGAATGTGCTAGAATTAACCTAGGAAAGAGCCACAAGGTGCTGCAGAGGTTTGAGGGAGGGAGCTTTTGCATTAGGGAAGGCTTTGTAAATGAAGTAATCCTTGAAAGGCAGACTGAGCATAAAAAGGCATTTCAGGCAGGGGAAACAACATGAGCAAAGGCAACTGAGGGAGAAGATAGTGACTTGGTATACACTACTGTGGGTCAGGCAGTACACTAAAGCTTTCTATATGCTTGCTTATTTATTCTGTCCAATCAACCTATAGCGAGCACTCCATTTTACAGATATGAAAGTTCAGAGCTGGTAAAACGAGTGGCATAACTGGTATTGAGTCCAGATCAATATGATACCAAAGTCCATGTTCTTTCCTCTTAGAGGCAGGAAAATTCACAGTCTGGGAATAAGAAAGAATAGAGTTACTCAGAGCTTGATATCCCTGAAATATAGCATAAAGGACAAGATGATCAGTGGAATCCATAAATATCTAACTATGTTATACTAGATATTAACAAGTATCCTGGGCAATGTTCCATAGACAAATATGTATGGAAAATGCTGCATGCTATAACCTAGGATGGCCATATATAGGTTGTACATACGTGCTAAGTCACTTAAGTTGTGTCCGACTCTATGTGACCCTATGGACGGTAGCCCACCAGGCTCCTCTGTCCATGGGATTCTCCAGGCAAGAACACTGGAGTGGGTTTCCATGCTCTCCTCCAGGGGACCTTCCCTACCCAGGGGTCAAACCTAACTCTCTTATATCTCCTGCATTGGCAGGCAGGTTCTTTACCACTAGCGCTATCAGAGAAACTGAGCCATGTATGGATTGTATATTGCTTCAATTAGTGTCATGTCACCCTGCTTATTTAACTTTATTTTTTTGGGCTCCAAAATCACTGCAGATGGTGACTGTAGCCATGAAATTAAAAGACACTTACTCCTTGGAAGAAAAGTTATGACCAACCTAGATAGCATATTGAAAATCAGAGACATTACTTTGCCAACAAAGGTCCATCTAGTCAAGGCTATGGTTTTTTCAGTGGTCATGTATGGATGTGAGAGTTGGACTGTGAAGAAAGCTGAGTGCCAAAGAATTGATGCTTTTGAATTGTGATTTTAGAGAAGACTCTTGAGAGTCCCTTGGACTGCAAGGAGATACAACCAGTCCATTCTAAAGGAGATCAGCCCTGGGTGTTCTTTGGAAGGAATGATGCTAAAGCTGAAACTCCAGTACTTGGCCACCTCATGTGAAGAGCTGACTCACTGGAAAAGACTCTGATGCTGGGAGGGATTGGGGGCAGGAGGAGAAGGGGATGACAGAGGATGAGATGGCTGGATGGCATCACTGACTCGATGGACATGAGTCTGAGTGAACTCCGGGAGTTGGTGATGGACAGGGAGGCCTGGCTTGCTGCGATTCATGGGGTCACAGAGTAGGACACGACTGAGTGACTGAACTAATTGAACTGAACTGAATAAGTTATAATATGAATAGCGACCTCTAGTGTCGTGCAGTGCACAATATGTACAAGCATTTGTTACAGATCAGCTTTCTTGGAGATTCTCAAATCACATTAGCATATGAAAAAGCTCAGGAAGTTCTATAGTAATGAAATCCAGTTAACCCTATAACTTTCAAAATTATTTGACCACGGAGGGTAGGGGGTGTTCACTTTAGTATCTATTAATACCTCACGGAAGACTAGCATTCTGTGGAACGCAATTTGGAAAACACTGGGTTAATCATTCATACTTGATAGATCAGATTAGAATAGATTGACTTGGCCATATAATTCTTGTATGGAAATTCTGCCAAAGACACTTATTTATTAGTCTAGATGATATTACTGCTATTTTCACATAATGCACATTTTCCTTTCCCAATACACAGCTCTGAGAAACAGATTTCCTTGAGTAGAACTCATGTGCTGAAAAATAGGTTACGATTGAGGGAAGGCATATTTATTCCCTCAACCGTGGGGGTGACCTGATGGCGCCTGAGGCAGCGGGAGTTTCTGGGCTGGTTAACTTCCTGCTCAAGTAGATTTCTCCATTTATCCCAGGGTAAACATTTTAATTTTCTTGGTATGCTGTGATGTGGGAATGGCCAGGAAGCGCTGATTTTGAAAATAGCCAGGAGTTACTTGCTAAAAAATCAAGTCTTGTTTCATGAGGTAGAGGGATGTTTTTCCTCAAGCACCAGAAATATTAGTTGGTAAAGCCAATGTTAGAAGAAACCAGCATTATTACAAAATATACTTCAAGGAAAGACAAATCAGATATTTGAGAATAATTTTTTGATCATTTTGCTTATCAAGTTGTGAACATCACATTAATCTGTTTACCTCTTATGATTAAAACTTTTTGGGATAACAGCAATTACTCATTTATGTACATGTATCTTGAATATGAACAATGTGAATCTGTAACAGTAAAGGAGGCATTCAAGATGAAGTGGCACAGCTCTTTAAATAGTCATATTTCATTTCATTTGAAAAACTTTGCTCAACTGAAAGAATGACAAAAATGCTATTGTTAAAGAGAAAAAATAAACTTTGGAAAGTTGTGAATGTCTAAAATTTCCTGCAGTTATTTTTGCAAGGATTGATTCATATTCAGATTAGCTTCCTGCCAGATGGAAGAAACACACAGTAAATCAACTTTTGCAGAGAAATAAAAAAGAAGCACAAGCTGCTATTTAAAGGGTTTTCTTTTCTTTTTTTTTTTGCCATATTAATAGCACATTAACCCATAGGCAGTATTAATGCAAGAAGCTAAACTATGGAGGCTACCTTTCTATCTTTTAGAAAGACAATATTTTTTGGTCCAATGGATTGAAAAAAATTATTTCCTTGAATTGCACATCCAACATAATATTTCTGTTTAATGATGGTCAGGCCTCATGCATACCAAAGCAGAAAGAAAAGGGCAAAAGTGTGGAAGTTGGAAATAAATTACTCTTTTTGCACCCAGTGAACCACTACTTTATGTGCTTGATCCTGGGAACAATTAAAGTACACAGTAGATAATATGGATTGATGTGTTTGGGGGTTCACCAAACCCTGGTTCACGATGTTCTGGGGCGGGGAGAGGTGCAAGTGGAGCCCGTACATACAGTGCCTTAAAGGAGGTCTATTTGTTCTGGTCAGGTCAGCCAATGCATAAAAGCAAACTCTTGCTACGTGCCCAATGTTGGAGATGAGATCTCTTCTCTGTACCAGGAGTCATACTGAACATTTAATTAATTCTTGTTTCTCCTGACTTTGAATCTTCAACTTGTTCTTATCATGATGTTTTTGTGCTGTGGTGTTCTCAGTCGCTCAGTCATGTCTGACTCTTTGCGACCCCACGGACTGTAGCCTGCCAGACTCCTCTGTCCATGGAATTTTCCAGGCAAGAATACTGAAGTGGGTTGCCATTTCCTTCTTCAGAGGATCACCTTAAGCCAAGGATCGGACCCAAGTCTCCTGTCTCCAGGATTGGCAGGGGGATTCTTTACCATTGTACCACTTGATGTTTTGGCCTTACCCATTTAACTCTACACTCATTTTGTTTTCTCTTTTGCTTATGATCCAGGCTTTCTCCATGATAACACTCTTCTCTCTATTGTAGTTCAGTAAAATACCTTGAGTTGTGACTCTTTAGGCTTTATCCATACCCAAGTGCTCTCTCTCATATGCTGACTCCATGGAGACAGCTTTTGATCTGACTTGTCTCTGCCTTGTTGGACACTCTGATGATAATCGTAACAATTTAGCTGTTAACATTTGTTTACTGAGCACCTATCATATGCTAATCCTCTCAACAGCCCTATGAGAGAGGTAGTATTATTAATCCACTTTCTTATAGTTGATGAAGTAAGGCTCAGACAGTTGTGGAACCTGTTACAAGATCACAGAACTAATGTTGTCTTTTTAACAAATTGTGCTGAAACAAAATGACATCCACATGCAAAAAAATAAATCTAGATACAGAACGTACACCCTTCACAAAAATTGACTCAAAGTGAGTCGTACACCTAAATGTAAAGCATTAAATTATAAAATTCCTAGAAGACAACAAAGGAGAAAAACTAATTGACCTTGGCTGTGCCAATGACTTTTTATTTGTTTAATTAAAAAATTTCAAGAAATTATAGTTGATTTGCAATATTGCATTAGTTTCAGGTGTACAACATAGTGATTCAATATTTTTATATACCACTGTGATGAGTTTTTAGATACAACACCAAAGGCAAGATCTGTGAAAGAAATCATTTGTAAGCTGGATTTCATTAAAATTAAAACTTTGTACTTTTTAAAAGACAATGTTGACAGAATGAAAAGACAAGTGACAAAGTGGGAAAAATATTTGCAAAATACATATCTGATAAAGGACTATTATCTATAATATATATTTAAAAAACCCTCTTAAAATACAATTATAAGAAAAGGAACAATTTGTATAAAAAATAGGAAAAAGACCTAACAGATACCTCACTGAAGAATATATATAGAAAACAAGCAAGCATTGGAAAATATATTTGACATCATATATTATCCAAGAACTGCAAGTTAAAATAGCAATGAGATACCAGTAAACACCTGTTAGAAGGGCTAAAACCCCAAATACTGATAACACTGAATGCTGATGAGGATGTGAAGCTGTACAAACTTTATTGCTGATGGGAATGCAAAGTGGCACGGCTACTTTGGAAGACCATTTAGCAGTTTCTTATGAAACTAAACATGTTCTTACCATACAAGCCAGCAGTCACAGTCTTTGGTATTTGTATCAGTGTTTTTAAAACTAATGTCCACACAAAACTTGCACACAGATGTTTTTAGCAGCTTCACTCAAAATTGCCAAAACTTGAAAGCAATAAATTTATCCTTCAGTAGTTTAATGGATAAATAAACCGTAGTTGTCCAGACAAAAAGTATTATTTAGTGCCATAAAGAAGTGGGCTCTCAAGCCATGAAAAGACATAGAAGAAACTTAAATTCATATTACTAAATGAAAAAAGAAAATCTGAAAATGCTATCTATTCCATCTAAATGACACTCTGGAAAAGACAAAATTATGGAGACAGTATAATGATCAGTGATAGCCAGGGGTGGGCGAGATGAATATGCAGAGTACAAAGGATTTTTAAGGTAGTGAAAACTATTTTGTATGATACTACAGTGGTGCATACAATACATTATATATTTATCAAAACTCATTGTGTGCATGTGTGTGCATAAACAGATACACGTCCACACTCCACTTTTCCTTTATTGTGAATGAGTAGCCTACCATTCTTAAGATTTGACACTGAGCCCTAGAGACCATAATTTAACTATAATACAATGTATAAATACCTCATTTGACAGATAGATAATCTCATGTTATGAAGTCAGTAAAATCACTGTTGAAAAGATTAAATACTTCCAAAATAAGCATTTAAAAGATCAGTTTCATTCTTCAAACTATTTTACTAATACTTTCATAGATCTGTTCCTTTTAATTACAGAGTGATATATTGTACCCACTCACTTTGTTTTCAGAGTTATTGCAGTGTACCTTATAAGTATGCAAAGCTATATCAGATGCTAAATGCTTGAAGCATGAGGTTCTTTGGATTTTTATTCTTAATTATTGTGCTGAATTTCTTATTTGGGTCTGGATTTCAAATTACTCTCCAAATGCATAATTTAAAACAATTAATATTCAGTCTACTTTAATACAGATTAGAACCTAAGCCAAATTAATTTATGAATAAGAATGTTAAGTAGTAATGCCGTTCAAAACTCCTAAAAGTTGTAGTCACCCAACATGCAAGTTATTCTGCCATGGATAGATATTTAGGATCAATCTCCCCAAATCCAATTATTATATTCTTTGATGCTGTGGTTCCTGACATTTATAGACAACCCTAATGCCTTCTGATTTTTGTTTACTCTTGATTGTTAGTATCCTGGAACTGATGGATCACAAAAATAACTTTAGAGCCTGACAAAGTCATTTTGCTGAGTTATTTTCCATGGAGGCTATAGCACTATTTCCTGCCTCTCTGCCCTATCCAATTCTGTTCATGACTCCTGCTTTACTCTCCTTTCTATTACAGTTTATGCTCATTTCCATATTTTTGTTTACATTAGATTGCAGTCTTCTCAAGAACATGGGACATTTTTAAAAAATATTCATGGTATTTAGTGAAATAATTTTGCTCAAAAAGGATGCTGAATTAGTAGGTAAGTGATCCATGTTCTGGACAAAGGTAGTCCATCTACTTTGCATAAAGAATAAGTGAGTTGTTAAAGTTTAAGGTTATTTAGAGTCACAATGAAGGGATTTCCCTGGTTGTCCAGTGGTTAGGAATCCATCTTTCAATGCAGGGGATTGGCCTCTGATCCCTGGTCGGGGAACTAAGATCTCACATGCCTTGGGGACAACCAAGCTAGTGCACCACAACTAGGGAAAGCCCTGCTCACAGCAACAAAGACCCAGAGCAGCCAAAAATAGAATCACAATGAAAAGTGTTACATACAAACTCAATAGACAATGTTGGAATCCAAATTTGTTTTCTAGCTCATAAATTATTTCATCAAAGTTGGATTAAAAATTATTAATCTAGCATAAATTGTAAGAAGAGAATAGAGATGGAATTAAATGTTTTGTCCATGGGTAATACAAATAAGTACAAAAAAGATTCTTAAAAAGAAAGATTTAAATATAATTCTAAGTTTAGATAGTTCACTTTCTCACTGGTGATAAAAGGTCACTTCTTCAACATAACAATCTTAAATGTGTATGTACATAATAATAGAGTTTCAAAATACATGAAGCAAAAATTGACAGAACTGAAAAGACAATCAATCAAAATTTATACTTGAAGATCTCATCATTCCTCTCTTATTAACCAATAGCATAAATAGAAAATCAGTAAGCTTATAGAATACCAGGACAATGCTTCCAATCAATTTGACACAATGGCATATGTGGAAGACTTCAAACAAAAAAAGAGGAATATACTTTCATTTCTAGTGTGTATGAAATAAAGTAGATGCTAACCTGGGTTATGAAACAAACTGTAAGAACATATATATATATATATATATATATATATATATATATATAATTTTTTAAATTATAGGATAATTACTTTACAATACTGTGATGGTTTTTGCCATACATCAACATGAATCAGCATTAGGTGTACATACGTTCTCTTGATCCCTGCCCACTCCTCCCTCCCCATCCCACCCCTCTAGGTTGTCACAGAATACCAGCTATGGATTCCCTTCCTCATACATCAAACTCTCACTGGCTATCTATTTTAAATATAGTAACATATATGCTTTAGCGTTATTCTCTCATATCACCTGACCCTCTCCTTCCCCCACTGTGCCCCAAATGTCTATGTCTCCTTTGCTGCCCTGCAAGTAGGATTGTCAGTACTATCTTTCTATATTCCATATATATGTGGTAATATGCAATATTTGTCATCTTTCTGACTTACTTCACTCTGTATAATAGGCTGCAGGTTCATCCACCTCATTAGAACTGACTCAAATGTGTTCATTTTCATAGCTTAGTAATATTCCATTGTGTATATGTACCACAACTTCCTTATTCATTTATCTGTCGATGAACGTCTACTTCCATATTGCTTCTATGTGGTAGCTATTGTGAATAGTGCTGCAATGAATATTGAGTACGTGTGTGTGTGTGTGTGTGTGTTTCAATTCTGGTTTCCTCAGGGTATAGGCCCAGTAGTGGGATTTCTGAATCATGTGGTAGCTTAATTCCTGGCTTTTTAAGGAATCTCCATACTGTTCTCCATAATGGTTGTATCAATTGGCATTCCCACCAACAGTGTAAGAGGATTCCCTTTTCTCTACACACTCTCTAGCATTTACTGTTTGTAGACTTTTTGATGATTGCCATTCTGACCAGTGTAAGATGATATTTCATTGTAGTTTTGAACTTTGAAGAAAAACAAAAGTGTGTTTCTGGATCACAATGTAGTTGAACTAGAAATAAATTAAAGAAAGATATCAGGAAAATTTCCAAATATTTTGAAATTAAAAACAAGTGTCTAAATAATCCATGGGTCAAAGAAGAAATCATAAGGGAAATTGGAAAATATTTTTGATTAAAAGGAAGATGGAAATATGTCAAAATTTGAGGGATGCTGCTAAAGCAGAACTTAGAAATTTATAACATGCTATTAGATGTTAGATTGGTGGCATCAGATATGCAGACGACACCACCATTATGGCAGAAAGTGAAGAGGGACTAAAGTGACTTTTGATGAAGGTGAAAGAAGAGAGTGAAAAATCTGGCTTAAAACTCAATATTCAAAAAACTAAGATCATAGCATCTGGTCCCATTACTTCATGGCAAATAGATGGGGAAACAATGGAAACAGTGACAGTCTTTATTTTGTTGGGCTCCAAAATCACTGCAGATGGTGACTGCAGCCATGAAATTAAAAGATACTTGCTCCTTGGAAGAAAAGCTATGACCAACTGAGACAGCATATTTAAAAGCAGAGACATTACTTTGCCAGCAAAGATCCATATAGTCAAAACCATGGTTTTTCCAGTAGTCATGTATGGATGTGAGAGTTGAACTATAAAGAAAGCTGAGCACAGAAGAATTAATGCTTTTGAATTGTGGTGTTGGAGAAGACCCTTGAGAGTCCCTTGGACTGCAAGGAGATCAAATCAGTCAATCCTAAGGGAAATCAGTCCTAAATATTCATTGGAAGGACTGATGCTGAAGCTGAAGCTCCAATACTTTGGCCACCTGATGCAAAGAACTGACTCATTGGAAAAAGACCCTGATGCTGGGAAGATTGAAGGCAGGAGGAGAAGGTGACAACAGAGGATAAGATGGTTGGATGGCATTACCAACTCGATGGACATGAATTTGAGCAAGCTGCAGGAGTTGGTGATGGACAGGGAGGCCTAGGATGCTGCAGTCCATGGGGTCGCAAAGAGTCAGACATGACTGAGCGACTGAACTGAACTCAACTCAAAATCACCATGTTAAGTGAAGAAATCAGAAAAAAACCCTACATGATGGACGTTCCATTTTCTTGACATTCTCAAAAAGGCAAAATATATAAGAAAATATGAGATCAGTTGTTGCCTGTGGTTAGGGGTAATAATGGGAATTAACTACAAACAGGCATGAGGGATTGTTTAAGGATTCTGAAAATTCTCTAAAATTGAATTTTGGTGAATGTTGCACAAATTACTGGAAAACATTCAATGCATATACTCTCAATGGGTGAATTTTATGGTATGAAAATATTCCTTAATAAACCTGTTTACCTGTGGCGGATTCATTTTGATATTTGGCAAAACTAATACAATTATGTAAAGTTTAAAAATAAAATAAAATTAAAAAAAATTAAAAAATTAAATAAAAAGCCACCATAGAAGGAGATATTTGCACTCTATCACTTAAATGTGTAGCTGTCCACTTTTCCCAACACAGTTTTTGAAGATACTGCCTTTTCTCCATCTCCTGCTTTGTCATAGATTAATTGACTGTAGGTATGTGAGTTTATTTCTAGGTTCTTTGTTCTGTTCCATTGATCTATGTGTCCACTTTTGTGCCAATACCATGGTGTTTTGATTGCTGTAGCTTTGTAGTATAGTCTTCAGTCTGAAAGGGTTTTATCTCCAGCTTCATTCTTTTTTTCTCAGAATTGCATTGGGAGTTTGGGGTCTATTGTGGTTCCATGTAAATTTTAGGATTATTTGTTCTAGTTATGTGAAAAATTTCATGGGCATTTTCATGAGGAATACATTAAATCTTAGATTGATTTGGGATGTATGGCCATTTAAACAATATTTAGTCTTCTAATTTAAGAGCAAAAGATATCTTTCCATCTCTTTGAGTTGTCTTCAGTTTTCTTTAGTGGTATTTTATAGTTTTCAGCAAATAGGTCTTTCCCCTCCTTGGTTAAAAAAACAGAATATCCAAATTGTCAGCAAAGCATATAAGCAAATGAAAAAAGTAAGCACATTAAAACATTCATGTTGATATATGGCAAAACCAATACAATATTGTAAAATTTAAAAATAAAAAAAATAAGAAAAATGCTCAGCATGATTTGTCACTGGAGAAATGGAAACAAAATCACAGTGAGATACCACTATATGTATACCAGAATGGCTCAGATGAAAATAAATGATAATGCAAAGTGTTAAAAAGATATAGAGCAACTGGAGGTCTCATCCACTGCTAGTTTGTATGCAAATTGATATAACCATATTGACAGTCTTTATCAAAGCTGAATGTACTTATGCTGTAGCTCAGCTATTTCAATTTCATTCCAGTATATATGAGTATATATGCATACTCAACATATATGTATACATGTTTATTTAAACACATGGATAAAAATGTTCATAGTAGCACTATTTGTAGTGTCCCCAAACTGGAAACAACTCAAATTCCCATAAATAGTAAAATGGCTGAATACATTGTAGTATATTATTAAAACAGCAATGAAAAGTGATGAACTGCTATCATAGGCAGCAACATGGATGAATTTCACAAACATAAATTTAATGGAAAAAATCAAACAGTAAAGTGAATGTACTGTAAAGCTTCGTTTATAAACAATTCAAAATCAGACAAAACTAGTGAGAAAGAAGTTAAGATAGGAGGTGCTGAGATGGCTGTGGTGTTAATGGTAGCTACGCCCTGGATCAACATGCTGGGTTGTTGTTTAGTTGGTAAGTCCTGTCCAACTCTTTTGTGACCCCATGGACTGTAGCCTGCCAGGCTCCTCTATCCATGGGATTTCCCAGGCAAGAATACTAAAGTAGATAGCCATTTCCTTCTCCAGGGGATTCTCCTGACCCAGGCATTGAACCTGTGTCTCCTGCATTGGCAGGTGGATACTTTACCATTGAGCTACTTGGGAGCCTCCTGGATCAACACAGGGAAGCTCTAGCTGAGAGTGAAGTCTCTGAAGCTGCATATGGAGAGCTTAAGAAGTGTTTGAAAAAAATCACTCTGACTAAGTGCATAGTACTTGTTATTATATCAGTTCTACTGAGCTATTATTTTGGTTCTACTTGCACCTGAGGAAGCTTTGCCCTGGGATGAGAGCAAACAAAAAATTAAACAAAATTCAGGATAGAAATAAATCCTGAAAAGTATCTTGCCATGGATATAAAGATGAAGAAAACATGAGTATTGCTGGATGCTGTTGTGCTTGGTTCTGGATAAATTTGATAATCTGACTGACTTCTCTTACCCTCACACACAAAGAAAAGTTCTTGCTGGAATTGTCATGACAACAAGCACAGATGTGAAAGATGCCAAAGTGATAAGCGTTTATAACAGAAACAAAATATAATAATGGCAAATTCATGAGTGATTGTAGCCTTGCATTAAATGTCTGTCATGCAGAAATTATATTGCAGAAATCCTTGTTTAGATTTCGTTACATACACCTTGAGCTTTACTTAAATAACAGAGATGAATAAAGAAGAAAGAAGATCCATCTTTCAGAAACGAGAACAAGGAGGGTTTAAGCCAAAGGAAATTGGACAAAACTGTATATCAACACCTGTGGAGATGCCTGAATTTTCTCATCATATACACCAATAGTGGCACAACCATCAGACTTACTCAGTGGCAACTATCTTTAGAATATGGCTATTTAATCTCTTTGTTGTTTAGTTCGCTAAGTTGTGTCCGACTCTTTGTGACCCCATCGATTGCAGCACACCAGGCTTCTTTAAGATGACTTTATTTTACAGTGTTTAAATACTTAGAAATAGACATCTGGCAGCTGCTCTGTGGCTATCTCAGGAAAGTCAGAGCCGTTTAAAAAGGATGAAAGATGATTCAGGCCCTCTCAAGGCCTTGTCCTTAAGGCCTTTTCAGTTGAATCCCTCTGCAAAATAAATCTTCTTTACCAGTTGAAACTTTTGCTATTCATAGAAGTTATAGTCTGGACGTGGCACCTCCATGTTTTTCTTTTATTCATGCATATGTATTCATGTTCTGTCTCAGCAGCAGAATCTCGTAGATGCCAAGAAAATTATGTACTTGTTGACTTTCCAAGATTCACTTTGGGCTGGAACTTGCTGGATGTTCATCCTTCCATAAAGTGACTCAGGATATGTCTTCACATTGATAAGCTACCACCCATAGAGCAAACCCCTTAGCAGGTCCTGCCAGAACCTTCCTGGGGCTCCTAGGAGGCCATGATGGATATAATTGAAATGTACCCATGGCAGGTAGATGATGTTTCAGTGGTATGTTGCATCTACCTTTTACATCTTTTATTATTTTTAAAATTTTTTCATCATCAAGTTTAACAGCAAAGGGGACAAGAGCTTTGGAATTCAAGGGTGTTAACTTCTGAATTAAAAGTTGCTCAGTCGTGTCTGACTCTGCGACCCCATGGACTATACAATCCATGGAATTCTCCAGGCCAGAATACTGGAGTGGGTAGCCGTTCCCTTCTCCAGGGTATCTTCCCAACCCAGGGATCAAACCCAGGTCTCTAGCATTGTGAGCAGATTCTTTACCAGCTGAGCCACAAGGGAAGCCCTGTAACTTCTGAGTATGCCCTTATTTAAAAGAACACAGTTAAAGTATTTTTATCCTTTTGAAAGTATCTTTAAATTATTTTATTCAAACTTGAAATTAAAACCATAATCCTAAACTAAAATACATTTCTTTTGGTGTGTATGTGTGTGTATGGTCTGCTTTGCTTTGTAGTGCTTGGCTTCTAGCACATTTTAAATTTGAGAAATGAGAGTATGGATTCTTATTTAAAAGCATCTATTAGAGCATATACATAAGCAGGAATGGGGAAAACAGAGGTTGTCTCAGATCAAAATTTACACGTCTCTTTAGCCCTTATATTTTTTGAGAAGAACAAAATAGAAAGACATAAAATTTGATGGTTGGTGAGGTTAAATTGTAGCATCAATGTCTGTTGAGCTTTAAATGATAGATATGAAACAAAATGTAAGTATTTTGTTGTAATAATAACTTAGTATGGAAGTTACCTTTGGAGTGAAAGGGAGGGTAGTAACTGGTAGGGAACACTAGGGGGACTTCTCAGGATACTGCTAGTGTTCTCTTTCTGAGCTGAGTGGTAGTTACAGGATAATTTTACTGTGGGGGAAAAGCATCAATCTATACAATTACTATCAGAGAAGGCAATGGCACCCCACTCCAGTACTCTTGCCTGGAAAATCCCATGGATGGAGAAGCCTGGTAGGCTGTAGTCCATGGGGTCGCTAAGAGTCGAACATGACTGAGCAACTTCCCTTTCACTTTTCACTTTCATGCATTGGAGAAGGAAATGGCAACCCACTCCAGTGTTCTTGCCTGGAGAATCCCAGGGATGAGGGAGCCTGGTGGGCTTCCGTCTATGGGGTCGCACAGAGTCGGGCACGACTGAAGCGACTTAGCAGCAGCAGCAGCATACAATTACGATATGTGTTATTTTTGACTGTATGTCATTTTTTTCAATTAACCAATTTTACTTTAAAAAGAATAATGGTTCAACAATGAAAGTAATTATTTCTATCATTTTCTTTCCCCAAATCAGTCTAATCTCATAAATATTTATAGTAATTGGTTGCAAATATTCTAAGCATTCTTCCAATGCTTAAGACAGAGATTTATATAAACTTTTGCAACATCAAAACATAAGAATTATGCATATTATTTCATGTCTCTTCACTGTGGAGTGGACTTAACTTTTCAGTTTAAGAGAAGCTTTATTTCAACAAAGCAAACTTCCAAGTCATTAAAAACCTGTCTCTGACCCTTTCACTTGACATTGTATGATAGTAATGCTAAGTACTGTGATCTTCATCAAGAAATTCTTAGTATTGACAGCATATAGGCTTAGGCTGGAGTGCAGTTTACAATCTTGGAATTCCTCCTCAGAAGTCTTTCAACTCCCTTCTGGGATCTCTGCTGCACATTTCCTCCACAAAATGGAACCAAAGAACTCAAACAATATCATACTTTATTTTCAGATCAAAACTTTAAAAGAGTCTGTTGGATTCTCCATTCTTGTTCCCTCAGGAAATTTGCTTCTGGCTAAGCTTTGCATGCATATTTTGCTGGCTGCAGTGTAGACACTGTGTCTTTGTATCTTTTCTCTTTATCTACCAGAACCATAAACAGCCCTTTAATTAGTCTGTGTCACATGGACTCAGCAAGACAAAAGCACATGGATTGTATCTGTTGCTGACATCTGCGAAAAAAAGAGGTACAGGCCTTCAGAATAAATATACTCACCATTTTTGGTCATATCTACAAAATATTTGTTTAATTAGGAAATTCTATGCTTAGGATTTCAACATGATACAGAAGAAAATACTTGATAACTTCAGTTTGATTTTTTAAAATTGTTGACTATATGATTGAAAAAAATAGTTATACTCAACAGTAATACATGAAATGTCTCAAAGTCTTTCCTTAAACTCCAGTATTTGAAAATGGGAAATTAAAGTGATTTGTTGGGGTTAGGGAGGTTGTGTAGTTAATGATTAGGACAGTTTAGGAAGCATGACTGGTAAGTTATAAAATACTTCCTTTATCACTACCTGTTTCTATCTCTGATATTAGATGATTTTTCATTTAACAAATATTTATCAAATGCTTACATATACTGGGTAGCTTAAATCATTTATTCTTTCATAGCTCTGGAGGCCAGAAGTCCAAAATCAAGGTGTCTACAGGGAAATGCTCCCTGCAAAGGCTCTAGAGGAGGATCTATTCATTGGTTTTCCAGCTTGTGACTATCTATACTCCGTGCCTTGTGGCAGCGTAACTCTGACATCTGCCTCTTCCTTCATTTCTCCTCCTCTTTGTGACTTCTTTGTGTGTCTCTCTCTGCCTCTCCAATATAAGGACCCCTGTGATAATATTGGGCCCATTTGGATAATCCAGAATAAACTCTTCTTCTCAAAATCACATCTTTTGCCATAGAAGGTACCACTCACAGGTTTCAGGGATTTGACATGTATATATTTATAGGAGGATATTTTTTGGACCACCATAGAAAGGAAAGAGTGAAAGAGTCAGAACGAGGTCAGAGATGTGGCCAGGTCATCCAGGCCTTGGCTATTTTTTAGAATAAAATGGGAAATCCAGTGACACTATCCAACTCATTTTACATTTTGTACTGCTTGCTAAGTTGCTTGGTCGTGTTTGACTCTCTGCAACCCTATGGACCATGGCCTGCCAGGCTCCTCTGTCCATGGGAATCTCCAGGCAAGAATACTGGAATGGATTGCCATATCCTTCTCCTTGTACTGCTTAGGAAAGCCTTTTCAACATAACACTTGTGTAATTGTGATAAGGGAAATCTTGGTCCTTTCTTGGTCACTTGATGGATCTCACTGATCCACATTGTGAAGAGGGCACTGTCCATCCCTCAGAATGAAGCCTTAGTGATGTTTTAAAATGAGAAACCAGATTCAGAGACAAAACCTGTCTGTGCCTTCTGAGCATACTCAGCTCTTATAAATTTTCAAAGATAACTCAAGGACAGTGCATTTGGTAGCAGAAAAGGTAAGCCTAAACAGCCCAGAAAAAAAAGGAGGGGAAAGACAAGAAGGCACTGCAGAGAGCAGCTATAATGCAGTTAAAATTTGACCTCACCCCATCCTGTGTTCACTCTATCACCCTCATCTTTGGCCACATTGATATATCTACACAGAGCCTACATTTCTGCCTGATTATAGAAATCCTTACCAGTTTAGGCTTCACCCTGAGAGCAATGGGAAATCACTTAAGGGTTTGTAACTAAGACTCGAGGTGGCCTGGCTTTTGTTTCAGAGAAATCACAAAGGCCATAGTATTAGGGGTGCATTGGAGAGAAGCAAGATGGAAGAGGACATCCCGTTGCTGTGGTACTCCAGGCAAGGGATGAGGAGAGCCTGCCCTAGGGAGTGGCAGTCACTGCTGCGGGGCACCGTGCAGAGTATGAGAGAAATCTTAACACTCATCACTCTCGTAGCAAACACCGCTGAAGGAAAGAGTGTTACAGTAACAGTGTCATACTATATGATATATATTAAAGAGGATGGGTATGTCCATCAGTCCATGTTTTCACGTGGTCCAATCTACTTGTAAACTCATTGTTCTGACAAATCAAAACATAGATACATTAGGACCCAGGCATGTCAGTGTCTCTAGGAAGAAACCTGTGGTGTAAGTACCAGCATAGATTGCTGCAGAAAAAACTGTAAGTAAAGGTTTAGGTTTCAGGCTACGTTCACAATCTGAAAGTGAAAGTGTTAGTGGCTCAGTTGTGTCCAACTCTTCGCAACCCCATGACTGTAGCCCACCAGCCTCCTCTATCCATGGAATTCTCCAGGCAAGAATACTAGAGTGGGTAGCCATTCCCTTCTCCAGGAGATCTTCCCGACCCGGGGATCGAACCTTGGTCTCCTGCATTGCAGGCAGATTCTTTACCATCTGAGCCACCAGGGAAGCCCTATTCACAATCTTCCTCACCTTAAATGACTGCTGCTCTTTTTGCTTTGATAATTGAGTCCAGATTCCAGAGAACATTTCCAACCAACTATACCATTTTCTGAGCCACCAGGAGAGCTCTCTTATTGTCACCCTGCTTATTTAATTTATATGCACAGTGGGGGTGGGTGATGCTAGTCGTTCAGTCATGTCTGACTTTCTGCGACCCCATGGATTGTAGCCCACCAGGCTCCTCTGTCCACTGGATTTCCCAGGCAAGAACACTGGAGTTGGTCGTCATTACCTTCTCCAGGGGATCTTCCCAACCCAGGCATAGAACCCAGGTGTCCTGTACTGCAGGTGGATTCTTTACCAACTGAGCCACCAGGGAAGCCTGTTTGAGTGTGGGGTTCCTCTGTCCATAGGATTTCCCAGGTCTCATGCATTTCCCACATTGCAGGCTGATTCTTTACCATCTGAGCCACCAGGGAAGCCCATACACAGAGTACATCATGCAAAATGCCAGGCAGGATAAATCACAGGCTGGAGAAAGATTAATAACCTCAGATATGTAGATGATACCACCTTCATGGCAGAAAGCAAAGAGGAACTAAAGGGCCTCTTGATGAAGGTGAAAGAGGAGAGTGAAAGAGCTGGCTTAAAACTCAACGTTCAAAAAACAAAATCATGGCATCCAGTCCCGTCACTTCATGGCAAATTGTGTGTGTTAGTTGCTCAGTCGTATCCAACTCTTAGCAATCCCATGGACTGTAGCCCCCCAGGCCTCTCTGTCCGTGGGATTCTCCAGGCAAGAATACTGGAGTGGATTTCCATTCCCTTCTCCATCATGGCAAACAGATGGGTGAAAAATGGGAACAGTGACAGACTTTAATTTATAGGGCTCTAAAGTCACTGTGGACAGTGATTACAGCCATGAAATTAAAAGATGCTTGATTCTTGGAAGAAAAGCTATGATAAACCTAGACAGAGAATTAAAAAGAAGAGATATCACTTTGCTGACAAAGTTCTGTATGATCAATGCTATGGTTTTTCCAGTAGTCATGTACAGATGTGAGAGCTGGACCATAAAGAAGGCTGAGCACTGAAGAATTAATGCTTTTGAACTGTGGGGTTGGAGAAGACTCTTGAGAGTCCCTTGGACTGCAAGGAGATCAAACCAGTCAATCCTAAAGGAAATCAGTCCTGACTATTCATTGGAAGGATGGATGCTAAAGCTGAAGCTCCAATACTTTGGCCAAATGTTGTGAAGAGCTAACTCATTGAAAAAGACCCTGATGCTTGGAAAGATTGAGGACAGGATTAGAAGGGGCCAACAGAGGATGAGATGGTTGGATGGCATCACCAACTCGATGGATATGAGTTTGAGCAAACTCCAAGAGATGGTGAAGGAAGGAAAGCCTGGCATGCTGCAGTCCATGGGGTTGCAAAGAGCTGGACACAACTTAGCAATGGAACAATGACAGCACCATTTTCTATCTGCACAAACCTAGAGGGGAAAAATGACCCACTGAAGATATTAATAAAGTGAGCAGAATCCTAGACTAAGACAGCTCAGTTTTACAATTCCTGAGGTGATATAATTATTCATTATCAGACAGCACACATTTTCAAACTTTCTTTGGATGAATACTTGTATGATGACTCTTGACGATCAAGATCCAGGAAAAAAAAACAAACAAACAAACCCTTATGCCTATAAGAAGCATTTTGCAGTTTCATGGATATAACAGAAGCATTAAAAATCTTATGCATGTCTGACTGTCTCCGGATGGTTCTGTGACACAGATTAGAGGTAACTCCCACCTCCCTAATTTCACAAAGGAAAAATGCTGATGAGTACAGCCAACATGTCTATTCCAGTGTCTGTGTACTACTAATTTTGTTCATATTTAGTGATGAATGATTTTGATGAAGTTTAGATTTAGATCTACTATGACTGCTAGTGGGAGAAACCAAAGACTAATGTACAAAGACCATCTGCTTCAAGGGAGAAGAAAAGGGAATAGATTTAAGGTAGTTTCCAGCTGCTATACAATGCCACATTCCCATGAGAGAAGGAAGCAAGAAGAAGTGGCTAGAATTCTGTAAAACTTACATTCCCATGTAATGGACCAGCTACATAATTTGTAGGGCCCAGTGCTAAATGAAAATGTAGGGCATCTTGTTCACAAAATACTAAAATTTCAAGATGGCAGCAGTAACATATTCAACAGAATGTGAGGCCATATTAAGCATTGTGCCCTATGCAACTAACTACCCACCATGTTGGCTCTGTTCATAGTATGCTTGCCTGGCTCAGATCAAACCAGTTTGCTTCTCAGAACCTCCCTCTTCCCTTACTACTGCCTTTCCTGCTTCTAAAGTTCGCCTTAACCTATGACAAAAATAACAACTAATAGCTTTTGTCACTTGTTTGTCTCCTCTGGCTGATCCTATCATGGGGGCTCTATCCTTACGACCTCATTCAAACCCAATGACTTCCCAAAGACCTTGCCTCTGGATGCCATCACTTCAGGGATTAGAGCTTCAATATACGCTTTCAGGGGCACACACTCAGTCTACAGTACCACCTTACTGCAGTGAGTTTTAAACTGGGTTACCTGGAAATATCTCAGAGACCACTGAGGGCAATCAGTGAAAGAACAACTGGGTGAGCCCAAGAGCCCTAGGTAAATTTGTTTTACTGTTCAAGTTTCCATGTAAGCACCCATCATGGGAAAAATTGAAGGCTCTGTCCACAAGAAAGCTTAGAAAACAATGGGTTATTTGGGTTAAGATAAGCAGGGCAAATCATATTTTCCTCAATTTATGAGTGAGGAGAATAGATGAACATGTATTAGTATCTATTATATTCTGGGTGCCATATGAAGTGTTTTTGCATGTTATAGCCCTTAATTCTTATAAGTCCACAAGGTATGGGGAATTATGCATAATTCATAAATGAGGACCCTGAGAAGCAGGTAAGTTAATAGACCCATCCAGCCAATCTATAGCAGAGTTGAGATTTGAACCCCGGCCTAGTAACAAAGCATACTTTTTTTCCATAACACTATCTGTCTCCTCATTCAGGTAAGACTACCATTTGCTTCCCTAGCAGATACTCGGCCACATAACTTACCGGGTAGTTTTTGGTCAGACTCTTGGCTGCAAGCCCACCTCTGCAGTTGAAGTAGCAAATAGAAGGCTGGGAAGCTATTGAATGGGAAAGATAGATGCCAGGGCTTACTGTCTCTGAGGCCAGAAGTAAGCCATGGGTAGGTATGGCCTGAGTAATAACTTCAAAGGTATTGTACTATTTGTCCTTTGAGAGCTGGACATTGCATCAGCTCAGAGCAGTGCAGTCACTAACAGCAACCATTCCTGTAATGCAATTTTCAGCATCGAAGAGCCTTAATACATCTTAGAGTCACAGTGTCATGTTAGTTCTGTGTAATGACTATAATGTCTAACAGATGAATGAATCCTGAGAAGTCTCTCATAATATAATTTACTCCATGCTATAATGTTGCTGGGAGAAGGCAATGGCACCCCACTCCAGTACTCTTGCCTGGAAAATCCCATGGACAGAGGAGCCTGGAAGGCTGCAGTCCATGGGGTCGCTGAGGATTGGACACGACTGAGCGACTTCACTTTCACTTTTCACTTTCATGAATTGGAGAAGGAAATGGCAACCCACTCCACTGTTCTTGCCTGGAGAATCCCAGGGAAGGGGGAGCCTGGTGGGCTGCCGTCTGTGGGGTCGCACAGAGTCAGACACGACTAAAGCCACTTAGCAGCAGCATAATGTTGCTGAGTATGCCCAACATTCTATCCAGAGTTTGAAACATAAGTGTAAAACTCCGTGGTTGCTTTGGAAAAATCACTTTATAAACTTTAGGACACATAGACAAGATGTACAGTTTGTAATAAACAGCTGTGATCTAGCGAGATCAAAGGGAAAATTTTGTGTGTCAGTAAGAATGAAGAAACTGATTCCATTGACAGCAGAGGCTGTGCTAAGGCTGGCGATTTACAAATAAATAGTTTAAACAGACCTCCCGCTGTTAGCATGTACATTTTCTCACACAGAACAGAGATAAATTGTTTTTCTGACACTTGTTAAAATAGTCAGGATTAAACTGAAGGCAGTTGATCTTATTTTGAGAGTGAAGGTATTGGCATTTTTGATGCAGTCACAAGTGTCTGTAACAGAATGGAGCTGCAACTGATTCCAAGCACCCGGTTATGGTGGTTCTCATATCTTCTAATGCCGCACAAATAAAAGAAGAGTTGCACACTTTCCATCCTCTCAGTCCTCTATTTAAATGAAAAGAATGTGAGGATGAAAGCATAGCTTCCTTCCCATTAGTGCCAACAACCGCACTTCTCTCTTTTCAAATGTGCCTCTTAGGAATTCTAGTTTTAATAAGTGCTTGGGCAGTAAGCATTTACACGAAAAGAAAAGCTGTCACTTTTACCAGATATGCAACCTTCGATTTGAGTTTAATATAGTAGGAGGCAACACAAAAGAACTTAATATACTATTATTCTGTGCAAATTATAGTTTTGGGGCAATACTTAGGTGTTGTACATCTTCTGTTAATAGGAGAGCGTTTATATATAGACCATCTGAACATTGGGAGAATCTATTTCTTATTAGACAGAAAGTCTATAGCAAGATAAATAAGATCAGAAAGTGTAAAGGTCCCTACTTCAAAATGACAGTGAGAACTGAATTTTCTGTTCAATACCAGCTGTAGAGGCTGCCAAGCTATACTCACTTGGCTAGCTCTGTGACACGGAAAAGGAAGGAACAGTGCTGTCCTAAAGGCCCCCATCTTCTGACCTCTCCCTGAGTATGGCCTTACCATCATGTCCATGGAAGTAGCCTTATTTTTCTCATCTGGAAATTGGACCCAATTCCTGACTTACAGGACTCTTTTAAAAATTAGGTTAAATCTTGATGAAGTGTGCCTACCACTCTATAAATCATAGCTTTTGATCTTATTATTATTACTGTTGTTGTTATAAAGAAGAGAGGGTAAATGTCACACAGTACAACAAGCAAAAGTATTAGCCTGAGGCATGTTTCCATAATAGCGAAACAGAAAGGACATGATGTCAGAACTACAAAGAAGCCAGAAGATTAAAGACCAATTCTCAACATAGTGATTGAGCAGCTGTGGAACTCTGACCTTCTGAAAACAGCATCCTCAGGCACTATTCCACTATGATAACACAGACTCAAAAATGCTCCTCTAACATTTGAAAATCACTGTATTATACAAGTAAGTTGATGGGCATGTTCATATCTCCATTCCTTTTATTTTCTGCAGTATACATTAACAGGTCTCTACTCAATTTTTCTTTCTTTAATGGAGAACTTCACCTTCTATCATTTCATTCTTGTTTTGCTACTTGACACATAAATGCTTTTCCTGAAAGCAAAGTACAATTTAGAACATAGAACATTTCTAAATTACAGGTTGTCTGAAACTCAGGTTGCCATTTTAGAAACACAAATTTCAGAACCAAAGAGAAATAGCAGAAAACAACCGTGGTCAGTGCCGCAGAAGCCAAACAAACTGGAGGTGACATTACAGTCCACATTTTAATTTTTTTCTTGAATAAGTGATCTTTTCCACTAAATCTCTAAAACTCTATACTCAGCTTGTATGCTGTGAATCTCCTAGCATTCCTCAGAACATACCTCTTTTGATAAGGATTAAGACAGACTTGCATTCTTGCAGGAAGCTGTGCTATCATTCTGGAGCATATATCATAGATGAAGGGCACAGAATGTTTCCAACACTCTCTTCTGTTTATTCCCATGGTGTCCAAAGAACCATTAGACTTAGATAAGAAACTGAAAGACTTGGTAACACAAGCAATGTTTTCTTCCCTCTCTTCTACTGCTTGTTGGAGACTTGGATATTCCCTGGTGGCTCAGACAGTAAAGAATCTGCCTGCAATGCGGGAGACCTAGGATTGATCCCTGGGTTGGGAAGATTCCCTGGAGAAGGGCAGACATAGCAACCCACTCCATTATTCTTGTCTGGAGAATCCCTATGGACAGAGGAGCCTGGTGGGCTACAGTCCATGGGGTGGCAAAGAGTCGGATACAACTGAGCAACTAATCACACAGACAGCTGTGGGTCTTGAAGGACTCCCAAGGGAATCAACCTGTATAAAACAAAAAATCAGATATCATCGCTCTGCTTAAAACTCTCCAGTGGCTTCTCATGAACGTGGAATGTAACTCACAACCCTTGCAATCACTGCTATGGGCCCCTTATGATCTGGCCTCTGCTGACTTTCTGAAACTCACCTTCTTTCATTTTCCTCATTGCCTACTCTGCTCATGCTTCACTGCCCTTTTTCCTTTTTTCAAGCAAGTTCAAACTCATTCCCACCTGAGAATGGACAGAGGAGCCTGTTGGGCTACAGTCCATGGGGTTGCAAAGAATCAGGCATGACTGAGCAACTAAGCACAGCACAGCACAACCTGAGTTTATAAAAATAAACTGTTGAAGATGGCATCACAAGTAGTAACAAATTTTGGTACAATGAGAATCAAGATTAGAATCCAGTGTTGAAAAGTCTCCTCTATATGCCTGATGTGTTGCAGTACTTGATGGGAAACCATGTGTGAAAAGATAAAATTAAAGAAGAGACATTCTACATACAGTTTCCCAGGATGTGGAAAAATTACTATTTGTCATATGCAAAATTATTTCAGAATTATGTACACAATCTTTCTCTGCCCAAACAGGTCAGGCAGCACAATCCAGGAGTAGTTGGAACTTGACCAGTGCCAGGGTAGCTGGCAGGGCTTAAACATGGAGCATCCATAGCCCTTGGGTTTGGTGTAGGAAAGAAGGAAGAAAGAAATGGGTAAGTGGAGAGAGTAGTAAGTGCAAATGAGTAAATTGTTGATTGGGTACATACTTCTTCCAATGTAAATGCACCTCTTCCTGATGCCCATCACTGAGTTTTGAGGAGCCCCAGTTTTCAGCCTACTTAAATGTAATTATGGATAAAGTTGGCTTGGGGAAACATTAGGAAAAGCTCTTTTATCTATGCTTGCTATGTTTCCTTTAAAATAAATTTCAATTGGGGAAGAATATAAAGAAAATTACTAAATAAATACAATATTTATGAATAATGGATAATTAGAAGATAGCAAATATAACTGAAAGTGAAAGTCGCTCAGTCGTGTCTGACTCTTTGTGACCCCATGGACTATACAGTCCATGGAATTCTCCAGGCCAGAATATTGGAGTGGGTAGCCTTTCCCTTCTCCAGGGGATCTTCCCAACCCAGGGACTGAACCCAGGTTTCCCGCATTGCAGGTGGATTCTTTACCAGCTTAGCCACAAAGGAAGCCCAAATATAACTGAAGGGATTGTTAAAAGTATTGTTGTCAGTTTTTTCCCATTTGGCATCTGAGCACAAAAATCAGACTTGCATTATGCTCTTACAATTTTCCCTCACAGGTGTTTCACCTAACACATTTTTTGCATGTCTAATCCTGCTTTGAATTTGATTCTCAGAGGACATAAACTAATCTTCAGACATCAAATACAAATATATAAATATGTAAAAACTGAAAGGATAGAAATATATGTGTATATATATATATATATCATATAAACTTAATTATAAGAAAACTCAAGTGCCTATAGTAATAACAGAGAAATAGACTTCAGGATGATAAAAGCTATTATAGATTAAAAGGGATAGTTCTTGGTGATAAAAGTATTGATTCTTTAAATGGCATAACATTCAAATTCTTATGGACATCAAAATCGTTTAAGTTAAAACAGACAGAACTTAGAAACTGACCAATCCATATTAGTAGTTGCAGATGTCACAACTTCTACTTCACTAATTGATAGAAAGACACAAAATCTGTAAATATATAGAAGACTAAAAGGCACCATCAACAAACTTAGCCTAATTAACATATACAGAACTCTCCACTACCAACAAAGGGCTTACCTAATGGCTCAGATAATAAAGAATTTTCCTGCAATGCAGGAGACCACAGTTCAATCCCTGGGTCCTGAGAAACCTGTATGCAGGTCAAGAAGCAACAGTTAGAACTGAACATGGAACAATGGAGTGGTTAAAAATTGGGAAACAACTATCTTAGGGCTGTATATTGTCACCTGCTTATTTAGCTTCTATGCAAAGTACATCATGTGAAATGCTGGGCTGGATGAATCACAGGCTGGAATCAAGATTTTGGGGAGAAATATCAATGACCTCAGATATGCAGATGACAACACCCTACTGGCAGAAAGCAAAGAGGAACTAAAGAGCCTCTTGATGAAGGTGAGAGGAGAGTGAAAAAGCTGGCTTAAAACTCAACATGCAAAACACTAAGATCATGGCATCCAGTCCCATCACTTCTTGGCACACAGATAGGAAAACAATGGAAACAGTGACAAAGTTTATTTTCTTGGGTTCCAACATCACTGCACAGTGACTATGCAGTGACTGCAGCTATGAAATTGAAAGACACTTGCTCCTTGGAAGAAAAGCTATGACAAACTTGGTGAATTAAAAAGCAGAAACAACACTTTGCCAACAAAGGTCTGTATAGTCAAAGCTGTGGTTTTTCCAGTAGTCAAGTATGGATGTGAGAGTTGGACCATAAAGAAGGGTGAGCACTGAAGAACTGATGCTTTTGAACTGTGGTGCTGAAGAAGACTCTTGAGAGTCTCTTGGACAACAAGAAGATCAAACCAGTCAGTCCTAAAGGAAATCAACCCTGAATTATTATTGGAAGGACTGATGCTGAAGCTGAAGCTCCAATATTTTGGCCACCTGATGTGAAGGGCTGACTCATTGGGAAAGACCCTGATGCTGGGAAAGATTGAGGGCAGGAGGAGAATCAGATGGTTGGATGGCATCATGGACTCAATGGACATGAGTTTGAGCAAACTCCAGGTGATAGTGAAAGACAGGGAAGCCTGGTGTGCTGCAGTCCATGGTGTCATACAGAGTCGGACATGACTGAATAACTGAACAACCACTACCACCATCAACAAGGCTTCCCAGATGGCTCAGCGGTAAAGAATCCGCCTGCCAAAACAGGAGATGCAGGAGACGTGGATTCAATCCCTGGGTTGGGAAGATCCCTTGTAGTAGGAAATGGCAACCCACTGAAATATTCTTGCTTGGAAAACTTCGTGGACAAAAGAGCCTGGCAGTCTGCAGTCCATGGGATTGCAAAGAGTTGGACATGACTGAGCAACCGAGCATGTATGCACTACCAAAAAATAAGAATATACATTTGTTTAAAAAGCACACTGCAACTTTAAATTAGATAAGCCATAAATAAGACTCAGTACATTTTAAAGGAATAATGTCATAGACCATGTGTTGTATGAAAAGAGTAAGATTGCATTAAAAAATGAGTAAGAAAAAGATATCTGGAAAACCCTCAAATATTTGGAAATTAAATCTGACCACAAAGAAAACTCTGGCTACCCTGGTCGATTTTACCAAATATTTAAGAAATAAACAGTGCCAATCCAACACAAGCTCTTACGGTAAGTGAAAAAGGAGGGATCACTTCTTAACTAATTTCTGTGGCCAGCATTACCTGAACACCAAATCTCTACAAAAACATTGCCAAAGAAAACTAGACAATTATCCCCCATGAACATAGATGCAAAAACCTTCACAAAATTTTAGCAAATGTAGTTCTGTGATAATAAAAAACAGATTAATTGATGACTAAGTAGGATTTGTCCCAAGAGTTTAAGATTGTTTTTGTATTTGAAAATTATTTGGTATAATTCACCATGTGAATAAGCAAAAATGATCATCTCAACAGATGCACCCCCCTACATCTGACAAAATTTAACATCCATCCATGTTTAAAATTCACAATAAATAAGGAATGGAAATATAATATGACTAAGAAAATCTATAAAAATTTTACAGATAATAGCATACTCAATGGTAGAAGGGTGAATGCTTTCCCTTTAAAATAGATAGCGTATTAAGGCAAGAAAAAAATGGCATATGTATTGGTAAAAACATGTAAAATTGTCTTTATTTGCAGGTAATATGATCATTGTGTAGAAAAATGAAAATATTAGTTAACAGTAGCATCAAAAATATGAACTACTTGGAGATATATTTAACAATATGTCTATAACCGTACACTAAAAAAACCACAAAACATGGCTAAGACAAAGTAAAGAATATCTAAATACAAGAAGCTGTGTAACAGGTTCATGGTTTGAAAGTTGAAAAGTCCACTATTTCCTAATTGATCTATAGAGTTAATGCAATCTCTGTTGAAATTCCAGAAGACACTTTGAAGAAATTGACAGACTGTTTATTAAATTTGTATGACAATTGAAAGAACCTGGAGTAGCCATAATTTTGAAAAATGAGAACAAAATTGGAACATTTACATAGCTTGATTATAACACTGATCATCAGTACAGAGAAATATTTGTACAAATATAGACCTGTATTGTTACATAGATCAGTGGAACAGAATGAAGTACATAAGGCGACCCAATCTTTTTTTTTTTGAGAAAGATGGCAAGATAGTCTTTTCAAGAAGCAGTGCTAGAAAAATTGACTATATGCAAAAAGAGAAAAAGAGAATTTAAAGCCATTATTAATCATTTCCACTAGTGGAATGTATCATGTATTTTGAGTTAATTTTTACATATCATCATCTATGGAAAATCAACACCCAGCATCATTAATGATGAAAGACTGAATACTTTCTCTTTAAGATTGGAGACAAATTAAGTATATCATCTCTTACCATATTCAATCACATTTTATTGGCTATTCTTGCCAATGAATAAGGTAAGAAATGTCATTCAAATAGGCAAAGAAGAGGTACAATTCCCTTTATTTGAAGATTACATGTTCATGTACAAAGAAAATTCCAATAAATCCAGAAAAACATTAGAAATAATAATCAAATTTAGCAAGGCTGCAGTATCCAAAGTCAATATAAAAATTCACTTGCTTTTGTATATGCTAGCAATGAAAAATTAGAAAAGGAAATTAAAAATTATTACTTATGATAGCATTAAATATACGAAGCATTTAGAAATGAATTTACAAAAATGTATGTAAGAATTGTGTGCTTACAAATATAACACATACCTGAAAGAAATAAAAGTAGACCTAAAAAAAGGAGAGAGAGGCTATGCTCATAGATTAAAAGACTGAATATTATTGAGATGTTCATTCTCCCAAATTGATTAAATGCAATTACAATCAAAATGACAAAAGGCTTATTTTGTAGAAATGACAAGCTGATACTAAAAGTTTTATTGAAAATGAAAAAGACTTGGTATAGTAAAAATTTTTTTGAAAAAGAGGAGCTAAGTGTGAAGACAGATAATACTGAAATGTTGCTGCTATGAGCCATGAACGACGCCGGGATTCTTGGCGTCCGGAGAAGAGGAATTCGACCTGGGGCCAGTGACGAGGTTTGATTGCTCAGAGCTTTTGTGTAATAAAGTTTTATTAAAGTGTAAAAGACACAGAGAAAGCTTCTGACATAGACATCAGAGGGGGCACTCTGCCCCCTTGCTAGCTTTTAGCAAGGAGTTATATACCTATTATATAACTATGGTTCCCTTGTGGCTCAGCTGGTTAAGGAGTCTGCCTGCAACGTAGGAAACCCAAGTTTGATCCCTGGGTTGGGAAGATCCCCTGGAGAAGGAAATGGCAACACACTCCAGTATTCTTACCTGGAAAATCCCATGGACAGAGGAGCCTGGCAGGCTATAGTTCATGGGATCACAAAGAGTCAGAAACGACTAAGTGACTTCACTTCTTCTGTATACCTATTAGTAAGCTGCTTATTAGAGAAAGGAAATATCTCAAAACAGAGAGTGGCACCAGGCCCCTCACCCAAAACATGCTTTTTGAGATAGCTTTGGCACAAAGTGAGTCATCCTGGGCCATAAAACAATTGACATGAATCTTGAAGAAAGGCAGATTCTAAGGTAAATACATAGTTCATTAACATAGCTTAAGAAAAACATTTCCATAAAAAAAACCGCATTGGTTAGCTCAAAGTTTGAGAAAAACTAAGTTCAGGTGGAAAAAGGTGTTGTCATGGCAACACAGAGTTTTAAAAGGAACCTCCTTTTAATTTTATACAGAATAGGAAAAAAAATTCTGACACTTGCAGCTTATTTCCTCCGCTTGGGGATCCCTAGCCTTCCTGCCTGTTACCCTCTCAATACTTGAGTTCAAGAGACATTGTGATATTTATGCTAGGAGAGATATATAGATAAATCGAAATGAAACAAGAGTCAAGATATGATCATTAATTTTTGACAAAAATACCAAAGTGATTCAATGGGAGGAAAGGATCGCTCTTTTCTCAAATGTCACTGAAACAACATGATATGAATATGGAAAAAAATAGACCTCACCTCTTCACTCACTGTATAGAATTTAACTCAATATATCATACACTTGAATGTAGAACTTAGACTCTGAAACTTCTAGAGTATCTTGGGATATTAAATATTTTTATGTTACACAATGAAGAACTTAAAAAAATTCATAAATTGTGCTTCACCTAATTTAAAAAATTGCTGTTAAACATATTAACAATAAAAATATTGTTAAGAAAATTAAAATATGAGATTCAGAGAGAAAAATTTCTTACTAATAATCTCTGCTAAAGAATTTGTGTCTAGAATATACACAGAAAAATTACAATAATGAGACAAACAACCCAATCAGTCAGTCAATCAGTTCCTCAGTCCTGTCTTTGTGAACCCATGGACTTTGTGACCCCATACAACCCAATAAAATTGTGCTGGACACTTCACAAAAGTTGATAGGTGAATGGCCTTCAAGTACTTGAAAATACGGTAAAACAATTAGTTACCAGAGAAGTACAAAATGAAGCCATAATGAGATAACACTATATACTTGCATAAAGACTAACAGTATCAACTATTGGCAAATATGGTCAGCAGTGGAAACTCTCATACATTGCTTGTGGGAATTTAAAATGTAACAACTACTTTGGAAGACAGTATAATAATTTCTTTAAAGCTAAACTTTAACTTATACTCTGAGCCAGTAAGTTCACTCTTAGATATTTACCCAATGAGAAATGAAAATACATGCCTTCACAAAGGACTGGCATACAAACATTCATAGCAACTGTGAATAGGAGCCCCAAACTGGAAACAGGGCAAATATTCAACAGCAGATAACAGATGAACAAATTCAAATATATTTTACAATGAAAGAATACTCAGCAATAAAAATGAATAAACAACTGATACATGCACAAACATGGATGAATCTTCAAAACATTACTCTGAGCAAAAGAAGCCAGAAACAGAACACTTACTGCAAGATCCCATTTTATATGAAATTCTTGAACAAACAAAAAGGGATCATTTTGATACAAAGTAGATCAGTGCTTGCCTGGAACTAGGTCGGGTGTGCCTGTAAAAGTGAGGGTCATGTGAAAGCTCAAGCTTCAGTGGTTTCACAGTATATCTGCCACTGATAGTGGATAATAAATAAAATTTTAAAAGACAAAAAAACAGCAGCAAAGTGTTGGCTAAGTAGGCACAGTTATACCAGGGCCTGAGTTTCCCTTTTTCAGAAAGTTAGTAGTTCTCCTTGAATTCATTATTCTTTTTAAAAATAATTTATTTAATTGGAGGATAATTGCTTTACAATATTGTGATGGTTTTTGCCATACATCAACATGAATCGGCCATGGATATACATGTGTCCCCGCTATCCTGAACCACCCCCCACAACCTCCCTCCCCACCCCATTATTTTATTCTTGAGCAGCTGTCTGCCCTGCTAGTGACCTCATTCCCCACCTTGTGTAATACATGATAAGAATGCAAGAAATAATTGTTGAATGAATGACTTTGCTGATCATTTCTGATACAGCACTTATTTATTCTCCTCAATCAAATAAGTAGGAAAGTATAAAGAAATCACCACTCTGCAAAAGCAAATCAAAGCCAGAAACATTTGTGGAAAACTGTGTTGGACAAAAAAAAAATTATTAAAGCCAATTAATTTCATTGGATATATGGCCATAAAATCCATTCCAACTCCAACCAAAATGTAAGAAAAAAAGATGAAAATATAAGAAAAAAAGATGGTTAGTGCTAACCCATATCCACAGAGAAATAACCTCAGAAATTATATCTCCTTCTAATGAGAGATGGTGCTTCTTGTTCCACTTAAGCTGGCATCTAGAAGATGCTAATTGATAACATGTGAGTGTCACAGACTGGTAAGTTTCACCGACCAAGGAAAATATTCATGATGGCTCACTGTCACAAGAGACCATCCTGTGGGCAGAACTCTTTTGTGTGAATAGATAGAAAAGCTGCTGTATGACTTAAATGACTTATTTTCAGTTGGTTTAGGCAGCAGTATTTTGATATTTGAGTGATACTCCCTTATCCATCCTCAAGGAAATACCCAGTGCAGGATATGTGTGTAAAGGACAGAGATATAGCTATAAGTTCAGTGATCCAGATAAATGAAAGTTAAAATGCTCTTGGAAAATGGAAAGGACTTCCAATACTGACCAAAATAGAGTAAGACCATTGTAGCCTACTCTCCCATTGATTATAGCTAAAAATTGTGGAAAGAATACATGAAGGAACTGCCTGAGGACTCTTAAAAGTAAATAACAACAGGAAGATTAGAAAGAGAAGTCAAAACTTGAAGAATGACTAAAATGGTGCTGAATTTCTTGATTTTATTTTTCTCCTTTGTAATGGGTTTTGACCCAAGGCTGGAACATGTCACAGAAGTACACAGTAAAAATGAATACTAAAAAATTTTAAAGAATTTTTCTCTGCCTTAAGGGAAGCCCTAACTGCAAGAGAGCCTGAAGGGGACTAAAACTCAAAGAGAAGCCTAACATTCTGGCCAGAAGAAACAGAAATAAGGGCCCCTGAGAGCCACCAAGTATGGGTGCAATCCTGGAGAGGAGAAAGCTAGGGAAAAGGACCTCCTAAATCAGTGTATGAACCAATACATATCTTGGGCTTGCTCCTGAGCAGCACACAGATGAAATAGAAACAACCTCATTTGAGAACTGAACTGTAACATAAATCTCCACCTAAGTTTAACCCCTGAGTGGCACATAACCTGGGGCAGACACAAATGCCATAGCAAAGATTTTGAAACCTGAACTGATACTGTAACCAGTGCTCACAAAAGCTGAGGCACAATTTGTGATTTGAACCTAATCATGTCGATTGGCTCCTAAATCAAATAAACAAAAAATCTACACACTACAGAGGATTTTAACAGGTCACAGAGTCTTACAACATAATATTCACAATGTTCAGGATATGGTCTAAAATTACTCAAAATGCAAATAGCTGGGAAAGTCATACCAATTCTCAAAGAAAAATACAATCACTATGTGACAACATTGAGAAGACACAGGTGTTGGAATGAACAAATATTTTAAAGCAGTTGTTAAAGACATGTTATCTGAGGTAAAGTGAACTCTTTTAGAATTAATGGAAAGATAGAAGTTCTTAGAAGAGAAAGAAACTGAAAAAGAACCCAATGGAAATTTTAGAACCAAAATATAAAGTGCCTGAAGTAAAAACAAAGAAACAAAAAACCTCATTAGTGTACTTAGAAGCAGAGTGAAGATAACAGAGGGAGGATTCAGTTAACTTGGAGAGTGATCAATAGGAATCATTCAATCTGAAGAACAGAATGGGAAAAAAGAGAAATGTGGGACAACCTCATTAGAGGTCGTAGTCATGTGATTAGAGTCTCATAAATATAAGAAAAAGATATTGACACCCAAAATTTTGAAGAAATAATTGCTAATAATTTACCAAATTCTTCAGAGACATAAATTTACACATTCAAGAAACTCAGCAAAGTAAAAGTTAGATGAACTTAAAGAAAACCAAAATTAGATTCATCATAAACAAGGCATTGGAAACCAAAGATCAATCTAAAAAATTCTTGAAAGCAGCTAAATAAAAATGACACATCACCTAAATAGAAACAACAGTTCAAATGACTGAATATTTTCCCTCAGAAACCCTGGTGATCAGAAGACATGAAACATCTTTAAAGTGCTCTAAGAAAAAAAAGAAAATGAAAACTGCCAGGCTAGAATTCCATATCCAGTGAAAATAGTCTTTAGGAATGAGAGCAAATTAAAGACATTCCTAGTTGAAGAAAAATGAAGAGAATTCATTGCTACCAGACCTTCTCTAAAAATATGTTAAATTAAGTTGTTTGGATTAAAGTGGAATGATACAAGGCAAAAATTTGGAACTTCAGGAACGAAGGAAGAACAAAATAAATGGCCACTATCTGCATAAATATAGAAGACTATTTTTGTCCTCTTAAAGTTCTTTAACATGTATATCTCTGTTGAAAGCCAAAAGTATAATATTATCTGGTGAAGTTTTCAGTATATTGTAGGTGCCATATATACGACAACTATAACATGAAGGTAGTACGATAATAAATTCTTGTAGCTCCCTATCACTTAAAAAAACCCTAATATATTCAAAAGGCTGATTAGAATTTAGCTTCAACACTTGGCAACATCAAATAAAAATATTAAAAATATAAGTAATAAGACTAGGATAGATATGGTAATTGGAAATAGGACTGACATTGATAAATTAGTTATTTGTCAGTTTTATAAAAGTATTTACAGCAAGGTATGATTTGGTGGGATAAAAACCTCTGTGTTGATAAGAAGACCTGTACAAAATGCCAGACAGTAATACATATACCATATGAGTATTTCACTGTTCAGTACAAATATGTGAGGGAGGGAAATGATCGTTTATTGACTGTCTCTACAAATCAGGTGCTTCCTACACACTTTCTCATTCAGCTCATCATTCCTATCAGGTGGAACTTATGGTCCCTTTCTTTTGGTGAAAAGAAAAGAAAATTCAAAGAAGTTAGGTAAGTTACCCAATTTTATAAAGATAGGATTTGAACCTGGATTTGGTTTCAATTTCACACTGTCACTTAAAGTATGTACTGTAAATAACTTAGACCTATAGCTGTCCACACAAGTGAAGATAAAACGAAGGGGAAACTAGCCAGGTATTGTTATTTTAGCATTATTTTTATATGTAAGGGATAGATTTTGACAGAGGGGGAACAAGAAGGAAGAAAGAGCAAATAGTTAAAAGTTTAAAAATTTTAATCAGGTATAATTGTTGTTTGGTGCTCCTAGTTTCATGCGTGATTTATAAAAATAAATTCATTTCAGACTTTTTTTTTGCCCACTGATCACATAACTTGGAGAAAATTTTAATTAAAACCAAGATTCAGTTTTTAAAATACTGTTTAAGGCAATTGCACTTACAAGAATATGTTCTTTGTTTCCATAACATTTTTTGCATTTGATACACTATGGTATGGTTGTAGTTTTTCTTTAAACTCACACTCTATTTGACTTATTTTCATTCTATTCTGGCTCTCTCAAGACTCACTCACTTTATTAATTCTTGTTACAAGAGTTGTTAGGTTAAAAATATGCACGTATTTTCCTGAGAGTTTTGTGTTCCTTCCATTTCAACCTCAACTTCACAATGTAAAGTTCAGCATTTTTTTTGGTAGCAGGGACTGAAACCCAGCTATTAGCAAAATTGAAACCTACCAAGCCTACACCTTGATGATAATCAGTAGAAAAAGGCCTGTTTTTCAGGATATTCACATCAACCTCAAAAAGTTAGAAACAAATTTCTAAAAGTTTATCTCACTGTGCACATTTGTCTTCATATACATAAAATATATGTTTTAAAAAGTTAGTCTTATTATAATAGTTTCATCATGGCAAAACTAGAGGGGTAACAGATGGTTTACCTTAGTGTATGAACTGCATTTGTAAAGGACAAGAGGTATATAAATGTTCTGGGAAATTTCCTTTCTTCCCACAAAAGAAAATTATATTTAGAATATTTGAATAAACTAATTTTACAACTGTTGATTTTTTCTAAATAAAAATCAATAATTTATGACCCATATGATTATGAATCAACTTTTATTTCAGATCCTAAATATAGTCCCCCAAAGTCTCCTGGATAAATCTAATTTTAAGATATTTGACTTATTACTGCATTATCATACTGGAGAACCTAATGTCAACTGATATTTTACCTTTCTTAAAGGATACTTTAAAAACAATTGATCTTGAGATTTTAAGTTCTTGCTATAAATTCTGTTGAACCAATCGTTCCAAGTAAAAGAATTAAGAAAGGTCACTGAATGTATTGATTGCAATGGTCTCAATTTAGTCACACAGAAGGGCTCATTCCTTGCTTAATAGTGTCATCTCAAATGAACGGGCTCAATTCAATTGATTCTGATAGGAAAGAAAAGAAAAAAATTGGTTACTCTTGGTAAATAGATTTTTGTGAAGCAAGTAAATCAGTTTTCATGACTATCAATTCTAACCCAGGAATAGTGAACAAAAAGTTTTATAAAACAAAGTATTCCCCAAATTATGGAAAAATAACTTCCTTATTGCTTTTCCTTTCTTATCTGATATCTTTTTTCACTTTATTTAAGAGTCAAATAAAACATTAGTTATATCAGTTCTGTTGAATGAAAGTCAGCATAAGTATCACAATGGCAAGGAAACTATATTTTACAAACATTATAACTTTTACCATGCTATAGTATAGTTCTTCCCTAAAATAACAGTATTGTAGAAAACTAAGAGTAACATATAATTCAAGAAGCTTCTCTTCAACAAAAGACTACTAGGGGAGTATTGGATTATTTGAGTGAATTTGCAGTTTAATGTATCCAATTTTCTTTCCAGGTCTCACTATGTGCATCTTTTGTACTGCAACTGCAATGTCTATATTTTGATCTCATTGAATATCACATGTAAGTTATAGCTTTACCCCCACATGTACTGGGGCTAAGACTGATAAAAATAGATGTCAAATATAGAAATAAACAGCCAATGCAAATGTCCTAGGATGGCAACAAGTTTGGTATATTTGAGAAAAAAAAAAATATGCTGTGGCCAAACAACAGCAGGCATGGGGTGGAAGATGAGATAAAAGAGGTTGCCAGAGGCCAGGTCTTACAGTCTTGTAGGGAAGAAGTCTAGATTTTATCTTAAGGTTAATGAAAAGCCATGGGAGCATTTTGCACAGCAGAACGACATAGTCTGACCAACTTCTGAAAGGATTATTTTGTCTCCTGGGTGGCAAATAAGCTGAAAAGGAGAAAGGAGAGGAGCAGGGAGATCAATTCAGAGTACAGGGGACAACCATTGAGGGTGGTTTGAACTAGGTTTGTATTAATAGTGTACCACAGAAAGAAGTGGTTGAATTCTGAACATATTTTACAGTCTATTGGGCTTGTTGATGGATTGGCTATGGGGAATGAGGAAGACAGAAAAGAGGAAGGGTGACTTCTGGTTGTTTGATCCGGGGAGCTGAATGGATGGTACTGTAAAGGAAAAGGCTATGGAAGATCAGGTTGATTGTGGAGCAGCCATAGATCAAATGTTCTGTTTGCAGCATTTTATGTTCGAGGTTTCTATTAAATATCTAAGTAGAGAGGACGATTAGGTAGTCATATGTTAGTACAAAACTGAAAGCAAAGGTCAGTACTTGGGGTACTATGTAGAGTCATAGACCGATTTGAAATTGCTCAGGGAAGAATGTAGGTGGGTAGAAGAATAGTGGAAATATTGCAAATACTCCAGTATTTTTAGCTCATGCAGAGAAGAAGCAAGTAAGATAATCAAAGGTGACTGAGACTGAGTGCCTCGTATTATAGGAAATAAACAGGAGAATGTGTCATCTTGGAAGCAAAGAGAAAGAAAAATGTTTTTAAAAATGAAATAAAACTTCTAAAAGGGGGTTGAAAGATTTAAGGATGAAAAGATACATCTTCTAACAAGTACTGCTTTTTAAGAAAAAGAACAGAGAAATGGGGCTGTAGCTAGAAGATGATGTGCTGTGCTTAGTCGCTCAGTCGTGTCCAACTCTTTGTGACCCCATGGACTGTAGCCCACCATGTTCCTCTGTCCATGGGGATTCTCCAGGCAAGAATAAGGAAGTGGGTTGCCATGTCATCCTCCAGGGGATCTTCCCAACCCAGGGATTGAACACAGGTCTCCCACATTGCAGGCAGATTCTTTACTGTGTGAGCCACCCAGGAAGCCCAGAAGGTGATGCAGGGTAAGAGAAATATTTATTTTTGTTTTTAATGTAAGAGACACTAGATATTTTAAATAATTTTTTTCAATGTTTGATATAGGAGAAAGAAGGGAACAGTCATTGCTGGAGTGATGACCTCAAGAAGGTGAGAAGGGTACAGATGAGGTGGATAAAGATGCCGTGTGGGTGGGGGTTTAGGTTTGGAAAGAGGTCAAAATTTGTGATTTAGCTGCACCAAGAAAATGGATATAGGGGTATGGAAGATAATTGTAATCATTTCTACAAATTCAAGCATTCCTTGTACTTGACCTTCATGGTTATAACTCCACACTAATCATCCCATTGCTGCCTATACTCCTACACAGTTTATTCCTCATAACCTTCCAAATATGGGTTAATCAAGGAAGGTACTAGGGGAATCAAGTCAGAAAGATGACTTGTCCTAATTTCACAAAAACGATTCCAAATTATCTGAATTTTATTTTTAGTGTAGAGGCTAAAAAATTTTTGCTTCAGAGGCATAACTCCCTTAATTCTTGGTGAAGTTGAAGGTAGAATCAATGTTGTTTGATCCTGACCAGTCAAGGGTTTAGTGGACTGTAGAGCTCCAAGACTATTTAGCGAAGCAACCTGGAAGCTTTGTTCACTTCATCACTTTTCTTCTGCAAGAACTCTCTCTCAGGGCTTCCTCCAGTGTTGCTTTACCCTCTTTTGTTACATCCTGAGCAATCTGTCAGTGCCATCTTTTGGAAATAAAGAGGTTTTTTTTTTCAAAATTTGGCACCCCACAATATATTCAGTTATTTTCCGTAAGCATACACTACATGCAGAGTACAGTGGAAAGTTTTATTGGGGAGGCAGGGTCTCCAGTCTGTACTTTGGGCATTCATTAGACACCCTGAGGATCGTGACATGACGTATACCAGAAAGCAAGAGCTGTTATTCCAACAGTTCAATCACCAGCTCTGGTCCTACTATCCTCTATTGCCAAAACCAAACAGTTCTTTTTGTGTTTCACATTAACATAGCATTTTCGGAATCCAGAACTCCTAGCGAATACTTAGTTCAGCAACTTTACTATTTATATTAGGTAAACTGAGACCTACATTAACCTAAAGATTTGCCAAAGTTAACCCAGCATGTTAGTGGAACAATCTAGACTCACTGATCCCTTACGCCTCACTCTCTGCACCATGCTACCATGCTGCTTCCCTCTCTCCGGGAATCACTGCAGTGTAGCAACAGTCTTCTCAGAGAGACAAAGTGGCTAGATTGACTCAAAACATCACATGTACCGCAAACTGTAAAGCAACTTCCCCAGGGACCATAGCAAAACCCTTTCAAGGTAAAGGAGCAAGAACTATAAGATAATAAGGCAGAGAAAGCAGAAAAGTAATAACAAGAGGAGAAACATAAAGATATAATGTCCTGAGAAAACAGAGGAAAAGAATCTAGCATAAAGAAAAATGAAGCAAAACATCTGGCATGAGGAAAAATAAAGATCCATCTATAAATTGTTTGAAATAGAGGGGCAGAAAGGAAGCTGAGTTATGCAGCACTCTCTGTTAGACTGATGGGGACGAGTCAACCCAGCTGCCCTGACTCTTCCAAAGGCCACTCTATTTTTTGCTGGTGATTCATCTTACCCTGACAGAGATAGGCTTCCTGCCTAGCTGTTCTTTTCCTGGTTGCCTGCTTTGCCTAGATTTGGTATTGCAAAATGACTTTACTGTTGGTATCATCTTTTTGTTTGAGATCTCATGGCCTTAGAACTAAAGATTTCATTACAAGTATAAAACACTTAAAAGTTTATGGGATGCTTACTCATACTTACCTCTTTGACCCTCACAATAAACTCATGAGACATATACTTAGACCTTCCATGAAGGCTGTGGATAGGTACAGAGGGGCAGGAGACCACAAAGGTTCATAAAGCCAAATATCCTCTGGAAGCACACCAAGTCAAGGAAGACATTCCAGAAGGGACCAGGAGAAAGTCAAGGCCACAAGCCAGGAGAGGCTAAATCACACAACCAAGTACTGAAGTGACAGAGGAGGATCGGGAGGATACAGATGAAGGAAAAAGACACTGGATTAATGAGTAAGGATGAAAAGTGGATGGGGCTATATGATTCAGAAGTTTTGGCATCTATAAATATTAACCATGCTTCAGAATGCTCCAGTCAGACCCACTGACCCTTTGCTATACCTGCATACTCTATTAAGCACCCATTTTCTTTAAGTCTTTGACCTTTCTATTCTGCCTGGAATGCTCTCCCAGCCCACTCCCTTTATACAAGTCTTGTCTTACTCCCTCACCTTATGAGATCTCTACTAATATAGCACCTTACTAGTGAGGTTCCCCCAAACCTTTCCTATATCACCCAACACACCTTCTCCTTCTCTACTAATTTGTAGTTCTCCACAGCATATACCACCATCTGAGTACAGACATATGTGTAGATATACACATATAGGTCTAGCTCTATATCTATCTCTGTCTATGAAGGATATGTCTACACACACATACACACACACATAGATTTGTCATCAGCCTATCCCAATTTTAATATGCTCAAGAGGACAGAAATTTCTGTCTCTCTTTTTTATTCTGTCTCCCCAGCTCTAGGAAAATTGTCTAGCCTGAAGAAAGCACTCAATAAATATTTGTTTGACAAATGAGTAATTTCCCCATCTCTGCAGCTAGATTGCAAATGTCTCAAAAGGCAAAAACCATGTCCGTTTTCATCATTATATCTCCAGTGTTTTGCAAGGGACTTGGGACACTGTGAATGCTTACAACGGATTGGTGGAGTAAGAAATGGACAATCTCACATTCCTATGAATCAAGCTGCAGTATAACCTTGAATTCTTTGGCCCACCACAACTGCTTTGTTATTCTGAGGGCGTCCATTCTCCTTGTATGATCATTTTCTGAAAACGAATGTAAAATGAACATGGCTATTCTCTGAGGACTCAGTTTGTTCTGGTTCGTCCGTATCTGCTGAGGTTTTTGCTCTTGATGAGATATTTGTTAATTAGCTTACAAATGGGGAGGAATAATTTCATACATGTGAGCAATATCACATTAAAGTATCTTAAAATATTATTTGAAGCAACACAATTTTTAAATGAAAGATATTAAATACCTGCTAGGTATAAGACTAGCTAAATGAGTTACCTAATCAAGATTTCACAGATGATTACATAAATGAATACATTCTGTAGTTGAGTTAATTGATTTCCTTTTTTAGAGTATAAAATCTTTAATATACAGATCATGCTTTCAGTGTGTTCTTTATGCAGCCTAACACATTTTGACTGTTCAATAAATAACAATCAAATTAAAACCATGACAGCTCTAGCATTAATACATCCAATACAGTTGTGCTTGGGGCTTCCCTCGTGGCACAGTGGTAAAGAATCCACCTGCCAATGCAGGAGACACAGGTTCAATACCTAGGTCAGGACGATCCCCTGGAGAAGTAAATGGCAACCAAGTATTCTTGCCTGGGAAATCCCATAGACAGAGGAGCCTGGTGGGCTACAGTCCATGGAGTCTCAGAGTCAGACAAGACTCGGCAACTAAACAAGAACTACAGTTGTGCTTGCAGGTACCTTTCTCTCTCACTAGTAAGTGCTTGCCAAAGGGTTTGCATAACAAATGCAGTACAAACTTAGTCATTGACATTTTGTCCTTTATCTTACAAAAATATTTAGAAATATTTATAATCTATAAGGGCTTCCCTGTGGCTCAGAGGTTAAAGCGTCTGCCTCGAATGTGGGAGAACAGTGGAAGTAAGATGTAGATAAAAACAGTAGAAAAGTTACTAGAGTTCAGCTCAAAATGAAAAAGTAATAGATTAGAATTATAAGAAGCCACTGACTTTTAAATATTCTTGAGAACAAATTATAGGGAACATCTTGATTTAGGAATAGACAAGCAAGACCATCAAATGGCTCCTTTCACAGATGATTTTCTCTTCTGCCATCAGTCTGTCTGCCACCGTCACTGTCAGTATGATCTAACAATGAGATTTGGATAGGGACAAGTGGACACTCTCTCCATACACTCTCTTCTCTAATGAGTAGGTATTGTTGACTAACAACAAAAGGGCACTGTGGTTATGCTTTTGTATTCTCGAGATTTTCCACAGATTAGTTTATAATAGCACATACACTCTAACATATATGCATAAACTCATTAGTGTTTCATAATCTATTTTAGTATGTGGGTTTCACTCTTCTCTGTTTAACTTCCTGTGATCTTTGTAAAGCTGAGAGGAAGATTCACTTTAGTAAATTTATATTCCATTGTATATTGGGCAGTTCAGTTCAGTTCAGTTGCTCAGTCATGTCTGACTCTCTGCCATCCCATGGACTGCGGCATGCCAGGCTTCCCTGTCCATCACCAACTCCTGAAGCTTGCTCAAACTCATGTCCATCGAGTCGGTGATGCCATCCAACCATCTCATCCTCTGTTGTCGCCTTCTCCTCCTGCCTTCAATCTTTCCCAGCATCAGAGTCTTTTCTAATGAGTCAGTTCTTCGCATCAGGTGGCCAAAGTATTGGAGTTTCAGCTTCAGCATCAGTCCTTCCAGTGAATATTCAGGATTGATTTCCTTTAGGATGGACTGGTTGGATATCCTTTCAGTCCAAGGGACTCTCAAGAGTCTTCTCCAACACCACAGTTCAAAAGCATCCATTCCTTGACACTCAGCTTTCTTTATGGTCCAATTCTCACAACCGTATATGACTACTGGAAAAACCATAGCTTTGACTAGACAGACCTTTGTCAGCAAAGTAATGTCTGTCTCTCCTTTTTAATATGCTGTCTAGGCACCTGGTGTTAAATTATACTTAAATAATTAAATAAATAATTTAAATAATTAAATAATTAAGCTAAATAATAATATTTTAATTATTTTAATTAAATATTATTTTAATATTTATTATTAAATTTTAATAATTTTTTTATTATTTTAATATTATTTTAATCTTCACAATAACTCTCTGAGGTAAGTGGTTAATAATATGCCCATTGAAAATAATGAAAATAAGAATCAGAAAGGTTAATTCACTTGCACAATGTTTTACAATCATGAATTGCGAAGCCATGATTTAAAACCTAGTAGACCTGACTCCAAAGCCCATATTCTTTCCAGAGTAGCAGGGCTCCTTCAAGTACTATAAAAGGGTCTCTGACCTGGAGGCCCCTGCATTGGGTACAGTCACTGCCCTGGTGCTCAATCGACTGTATCTGTTTTGGATGTGAGACCCCATACACTTTCATATACAGTATTCAGTAGAAACTTCACAATATCTCTGTGTATTATTGCTTCTGTTTTTAAGATGAAACATCTAAAACCTGACAGTTTCAGGCAACTTTCTCAGAGTCACATAGCAAGAGGTAGATTCAAATATCAAATTTAACTCCTCCCACTGAAAATTCTGTTTTGCCACTCATTATCATGCTTTGTTTTGCTATTTAACTCCATGTATGTGTGTTAATACATGTGTGTGCACATGCACACATACCTGTTTTATTTCCTTTAGACTGTAACCTATTTTAAGGATTATATTTTATATTAATTTATATGTTGCATTCTTCTTTGTACCTGATTCTTAAGAAATGGAACTATGTCTTTATTGGCAGTATAAAAATGATTTAATAGAAATGTCAAATAAAAATGTGTTTGTAATAGTATCTGGAGAAAAGATATAAGCTATTCACAGTGCATCAAGTGTTTTCAGTATACTCTTTTATTTCAATATAGGAATCAAGAAAGAAACGTCACCAAAAATATATTTTCTCCAATGTCAGAGAACTTCGCTGAAAGCTGCAGTGCAGTGTAAACTTAATGTTTTATTAAATTCTAATTGACATTTAAGAATATGAGAGTAATTTAAAGAAGAAAGTTGTGACAGGATGAGATGTTTTCAACTTTTGTGGTAAGTATAAGGTTAGCTACTTTGTTGTTGTTGTTTAGTTGCTAACTCATGTCGGATTCTTTGCAATCCCATGGACTGCAGCACACCAGTCTCCTCTGTCCTCCACTATGTCCCAGAGTTTGCTGAAATTCATGACCATTGAGTCCCTGTTGCTATTTAACTATCTCATCCTCTGCTGCTCCCTTCTCCTCCTGCCCTCAATCTTTTGCACTCAACATTCTTTATGGTTGGCAAGTAGTCTCTAATTAAAAGTAAAATGAAAAAGTAAAGTAGATTTTTTAAACCAATTGGTGGAATATGGTTGACAGAACTGGTTTGTGTCCCCAGAACCAAAAGGTAGCTGGTCCATGTTTTATGAATACAGAGTATCAAAGGAATATGTGCAACCTGAACTTTTTTTGTTGTTGCTATTTCACGCAAGTGTTCCTTATTACTGCAAGGCATGAGAACTTCACATGGCTTGTCAATAATTCTGCTTAATACAGTTATATCATGAATTTATTTTTCAAAGATCCATGCAAACTTCTGTGAAAAGAAAAAAGTTGGCCCTAGGCAAGTGATAATAAAGTTAACTACAAGTGAATTGTTAAAAAAGATAAACAATAGATGTGTGGAAAGTTCAAGAAGAGGACACATGGATTGATTCTGTTAATTCTGGGATGGTAGAGGCAGAAGGCAATGGCACCCCACTCCAGTACTCTTGTCTGGCAAACCCCATGGATGGAGGAGCCTGGTAGGCTGCAGTCCATGGGGTCGCTAAGAGTCAGACATGACTGAGCAACTTCACTTTCACTTTTCACTTTCATGCATTGGAGAAGGAAATGGCAACCCACCCCAGTGTTCTTGCCTGGAGAATCCCAGGGACTGGGGAGCCTGATGGGCTGCTGTCTATGGGGTCGCACAGAGTTGGACACAACTGAAGCGACTTAGCAGCAGTAGCAGCAGAGGCAGAAGAACTATTCATTTCCTTAGGTAGATCATTCATGAATCAAGAGAATGAATTAAAATTAAAATCCTGGTAACTGAATTCTGTTAGAAAAATTTTAGTCTTTTCCTAGATTCAGTCATCACTATTTTGATATTCAAATTGTCCCTGTTACAGATATCACCTTTCAGTTATATGAGAAAATCAGCACATGAGATGAGAGCACTCATTCATTATTGTCAGGCATTAGATTTTCCAGAGACAGTTTTAAAGTCAATGTTCTTAATTTCAGGGTTATTGAAAAAACCATTGAAGTCCCAGCACTTTTTTCTCTCTGGCTATCTACATCCCTGTGCTCTAAGCCTCTGCCAATCAATACTAAAAGCAGTTACTACAGTTAAGCAGATGTGCAATAACTCTGGGGCTTCCCAGGCGGCACTAGTGGTAAAGAACCCACTTGACAATGAAGGAAACATGAGATGCAGGTTCAATCCCTGGGTGGAGAAGATCTCCTGGAGGAGAGCACGGCAGCCCACTCTAGTATTCTTGCCTGGAGAATCCCCATGGACAGAGGAGCCTGGAGGGATACAATCCATAGGGTTGCAAAGAGTCAGACACAACTGAAGCAACCTATCACGCATGCACGCACAATACAATGCTCCCTTACCTCCAGACCTTTGTGTACCTAATCTGTATGAAGAAATTTCTTCAGATTTTTTAATAAAAATTAAGGTAAAATTTGTTGTATTTTCTGTATAGCTCTATGAATTTCAACTCATGTATAGATTCGTGTAACAACCACCGTAATCAGAACAGTTTCATCACTCCCAAGCTCCTAGTGCTGTCTCTTTAGAATCACATCCTCTGCAAAACTCATAACTCCTGGAAAATCACTGATCTGTTCTCTGTCACATAGTCTTGTCTTTTCCAGAGTACGGTGTAACTGGAATCATACAATAGTGTACATTTTGAAACTGAGCTTCTTTTATTTGACACAATGCTTTGAGATTAATCCAAATTGTGTGTATCAATAGTTTCTTTTATTGCTGAAAAGAATTCCATTGTGTAGATATACTACAGTTATTCAGTCATCCATTGAAGGATATTTGGATTGTTTCCACTTTGGGATTACTATGAAAAAAGTTTCTAAGAACTTTCATACACAAGCCTCTGTGTGAACACATTTGTGGTAGGCTGAGTAAAGTTCTCCAAAGATGTCCACTTTTTAATCCTTGAAAATTGTGAATATATTACCTTGTGGCAAAATATGCTTTGCAAATGTGATTAATTATCTTGAGATGGGAATATTATCTTGGATTGTCCTGGCAGGTCCTAAATACAATCACAAGTGTCCTTGTAAGAGAGAAGCAAAGGGAGATTTGCCCCAGAGAGAAGAGAAGGCAAGGTGATCACAGAGGCTGATGTTGGAATGATGTGGCTATAAGCCAAAGAACACAAGTAACCACCAGGACATAGAAGAAACAGGAGACAGATTCTCCTGTTGAGCTTCCCGAGGGATTTCTCTCCTGCTAACATCTTGATTTAAATCCAGTGAAACTGATTTCAGATTCCTGGTCTCCACATCTGTAAGGGAATATATTTCTATTGAGTCACTAAGCTTGAGGTAAGTTTTTACAGTAGCCAAAGGAAACTAATACAATAAGTTTTCTTATTCTAGGTTAAATTTTCAGGAGTTCAGTTCCTAGGTTTTATGGTAAATATGTGTTTAACTTTAAAAGAAAGTACAGTACTATTTTTCAGAATGATTGTAAAATTTGCATTTCTGTCAGCAGTATATGAAAGGTACATTTGTTCTTCATGCTTATAAGCACGTGATACTATTTTCATTATATCCCTTTAATAGGTATGTGCTGATTGTGATTTTAATTTGCCTTTCACTAATAAAAAATAATGTTTAACATCTTTTCATGTGCTTATTTGCCATCCATTTACCCTCTTGAGTAAAGTGTATATTCTAGTCTTTTTCCCATTTTCGAATTGGGTTGTTTAATTTTTAACAATTTCATTTTGAGAATTTTTTTTTATATAGTCTAGATATAGGTCCTTTGTTGGATATGTATGCTTATCTTTTGCTTCTTTTAATAGAGTCTTTTACAAAGCAAACATTTTTAATTTTGACGAGGTTACATTATAATTTTTTTCTATGGATCTTGCTTTGGATGTAAAATCTAAACTTTTCATCACACCCTCAGAAACAAAGAATTTCTTCTGTTTTCTTTTAAATCTTTTATAGTTTTACAACTAGGCCCATGATCCATTTTGGGTTAATTTTTGTATAAGATATGAGGTTTAAGTTGAGATTCATTTTTTCATTTGATTGTCCAATTATTGCAGTACCACTTGTTGAAAAAGTATCTTTTCTCCTTCAAATAATATTTGCTGACTGACTGACTTTATCGTCTCTCAGTCAGTCATACTTTTGAAAGTCTACTCTGTCCTTTTGACTTACATTGATGCCATGATTCCACACAGTATTAATATGGATAACTGTAGCTATATAGAAAGTCTTAAAGTTCCTCTAACTTTATCCATATTTTCACAATTATTTTGGCTAGTATAGTTTCTTTGCCTTTCCTTATACATTTTAAATAAAATTATCTGAACAAACAATCCTGCTGAAATTTTGATAAGAATTGCACTAAGGTTGTAAGATAAATTTTGAAAAAATTGACAATTTTACTATGATAAGTCTTCTGATCCAAAACCACATGATTAATTAAGATCTTGTTTGATTTTCTTCATCTCTTTTTAGTGGTTTTCAGCATCAGGATCCTGTTTACTCCTTAATATCAGAATGTGACAAAGACATTGCAAGAAAGGAAAAATACAAATGAGTATCTTTCATAACATATATCACCTTGTTTTTCAACAAAGTTTTCAACAAAAGATTCACAAATAAATGCAAAAATGTATAATAGAATTATATACCACAACCAAATGACATTTATTCCATGTGTACAAGGCTCATTCATCATTTAAAAATCAATTAATGTACATTGTGAAATAATTAGCATGATCATGCAAATGCATTCATCACCTCACATAGTTAAGTCTTTTTTTGTGTGTGGTAAGAATCTATTTCTGCTTTATTGACTATGCCAAAGCCTTTGACTGTGTGGATCAAAATAAACTGTGGAAAATTCTTCAAGAGATGGGAATACCAGACCACCAGACCTGCCTCTTGAGAAATCTGTATGCAGGTCAGGAAGCAACAGTTAGAAATGGACATGAAACAACAGACTGGTTCCAAATAGGAAAAGAAGTATGTCAAGGCTGTATATTGTCACCCTGCTTATTTAACTTCTATGCAGAGTACATCATGAGAAACGCTGGGCCGGAAGAAGCACAAGCTGGAATCAAGATTGCTGGGAGAAATATCAATAACCTCAGATATGCAGATGACACCACCCTTATGGCAGAAAGTGAAGAGGAACTCAAAGCCTCTTGATGAAAGTGAAAGAGGAGAGTGAAAAAGTTGGCTTAAAGCTCAACATTCAGAAAATGAAGATCATGGCACCTGGTCCCATTACTTCAATGGGAAATAGATGGGGAAACAGTGGAAAGTGTCAGACTTTATTTTTCTGGGCTCCAAAATCACTGCAGATGGTGATTGCAGCCATGAAATTAAAAGACGTTTACTCCTTGGAAGGAAAGTTATGACCAACCTAGATAGCATATTGAAAAGCAGAGACATTACTTTGCCAACAAAGGTCCGTCTAGTCAAGGCTATGGTTTTTTCCCGTGGTCATGTATAGATGTGAGAGTTGGACTGTGAAGAAGGCCTGAGTGCAGAAGAATTGATACTCTTGAACTGTGGTGTTGGAGAAGACTCTTGAGAGTCCCTTGGACTGCAAGGGGATCCAATCAGTCCATTCTAAAGGAGATCAGCCCTGGGATTTCTTTGGAAGGAATGATGCTAAAGCTGAAACTCCAGTACTTTGGCCACCTCATGCGAAGAGTTGACTCATTGGAAAAGACTCTGATGCTGGGAGGGATTGGGGGCAGGAGGAGAAGGGGACGACAGAGGATGAGATGGCTGGATGCCATCACTGACTCGATGGACATGAGTCTGAGTGAACTCCAGGTGTTGGTGATGGACAGGGAGGCCTGGCGTGCTGCCATTCTTGGGGTTGCAAAGAGTCGGACACAACTGAGCGACTGAACTGACTGACTGACTGAAGAATGCTTAAGATCTCTCAGCAAATTTCAAACATATAATATTTATTATTAAATTATAATAGCCATGCTAAATATTAGGTGCTCAAAACTTAGTCACCTTACACTGAAAGTTTGTACCTATTGAGCTTGTTCAGTCATGTCTGATTCTTTGCAATCCCATGGACTGCAGCACGCCAGGCTTCCCTGTACTTATCATCTCCCACAGCTTGCTTAAAGTCGTGTTCACTGAGTCAGTGATGCCATCCAACCATCTTGTTCTCTGTCGTCCCCTTCTCCTGCCTTCAATCTTTCCCAGCATCAGGGTCTTTTCTAATGATCAGGTGACCAAAGTATTGGAGTTTCAGCTTCAGCATGAATCCTTCTAATGAATATTCTGGATTGATTCCTTTAGGATTGACAGATCTCCTTACAGTCCAAGGGACTCACAAGAGTCTACTCCACACCACAGTTCAAAAGCATCAATTCTTCGATGTTCAGCCTTCTTTACGGTCCACTGTCAAATCCATACATGATATTGGGAAAAACCATAACTGTGACTATATGGACCTTTGTCGGGCAAAGTAATGTCTCTGCTTTTAATAAGCTGTCTAGGTAGGTCATAACTTTTCTTCCAAGGAGCAAGAGTCTTTTAATTTCATGGCTGCAGTTACCATCTGCAGTGATTTTGGAGCCCAAGAAAATAAAGTCTGTCACTGTTTCCACTGTTTTTCCATCTATTTCATGAATTGATGGGACCAGATGCCATGATCTTAGTTTTCTGAATGTTGAGCTTTAAGCCAGATTTTCACTCTCCTCTTTCACCTTTATCAAGAGACTCTTCAGTTTCTCTTTGCCTTCTGCCATAAGGGTGGTGTCATCTGCATATCTGAGATTATTGAAATTTCTCCTGGCAATCTTGATTCCAGCTTGTGCTTCATCCAGCCCAGCATTTTGCATGACGTACCCTGTGTATTGTAGTTCAGCTGGTAAAGAATCCACCTGCAATGTGGGAGACCTGGGTTCGATCCCTGGGTTGGGAAGATCCCCTTGAGAAGAGAAAGGTTACCCACTCTGGTATTCTGGCCTAGAGAATTTCATGACTGTATAGTCCATGGGTTGCAAAGAGACAGGACTGAGTGACTTTCACTCACCCTGCATATAAGTTAAAGAGCCTTGATGTACTCCTTTCCCCAAATTTGAACTAGTTCATGTGTTCCATGTCTGGTTCTAACTGTTGTTCCTGCATACAGTTTCTCAAGTGGTCTGGTATTTCCTATCTCTTTAAGAATTTTCGACAGTTTTTGTTATTCACGCAGTCAAGTCTTTGGCATTGTCAATAAGGCAGAAGTAGATGTTTTTTTTTTTTATTTTTTTCTTTTTTTAAATTCAATTTTTTATTTTATATTGGAAGTATAATTGAATTTACAATGTTGTGTTAGTCTCAGGTGTACAACAAAGTGATTCTGTTATACAGTACATGTATCTACTCTTTTTCGGATTATTTTCCCCATATAAGCTATTACAGAAGTAGATGTTTTTTGGAACTCTCTTGCTTTTTTGAGGATCCAACAGATGTTGGCAGTTTGATTTCTTGGTTCCTCTGCCTTTTCTAAATCCAGCTTGAACATCTGGAACTTCTCTGTTCACATACTGTTGAAGCCCAGCTTAGAGAATTTTGAGCATTACTTGCTAGCATGTGAGGATGAGTGCAATTGTGTTGGTAGCTGGAAAATTGGCACTGCCTTTCTTTGGGATTGGAATAAAAACTGACCTTTTCCATGAAGGCCACTGTGGCCTGTGGCCACTATTAAGTTTTCCAATTTGTTGGCATAATTGAGTGCTGCACTTTCACAGCATCATCTTTTGGGATTTAATTCCACCACCTCCACTAGCTTTGTTCATAGTGATGCTTCCTAAGGCCCCCTTGGACTTCACATTCCAGGATGTCTGGCTCTAGGCGAGTGATCACACCAATCATGGTTATCTGGGTCATGAAGATCTTTTCTGTATAGTTCTTCTGTGTATTCTTGCCTCCTCTTCTTAATATCTTTTGCCTCTGTTAGGTCCATTCCATTTCTGTCCTTTACTGTCACCATCTTTGTGTGAATGTTCCCTTGGTATCTCTAATTTCTTGAAGAGATCTCTAGTTTTTCCCATTCTATTGTTTTTCCTTTCTTTCTTTGCCATTGTTCACGTAGGAAGCCTTTATTTTTTTTTCCTTGCTCTTTTTTGGAACTCTACATTCAGATGGGTATATCTTTCTCTTACTCTTTGCCTTTTGCTTCTCTTCTTTTCTCAGCTATTTGTAAGCCCTGCCCAGACAATCATTTTGCCTTTTTGACACTGTTCCTCTGCTTCATTTTACTTTTTATTGATTATGATATTGTTTCTTTTTAAAAATTTTTATTTTTGTTTGGAGAATAATTGATCTACAATATTGTGATGGTTTCTTGCCATACATCATATGAATCAGTCATATCAGTCATATGTATACATATGCCTCTCCCATCCTAAATTGCCCCCATCTCCCTCTCCATCCCACTCCTCTAGGACATTACAGTATATTCCTACTGCCTATTCACTTTCAGTTCAGTTCAGTCGCATCAGTCGTGTCCGACTCTTTGCGACCCCATGAATTGCAGCATGCCAGGCTCCCTGTCCATCACCAACTCCTGGAGTTCACTCAAACTTCACGTCCACTGAAGTCGGTGATGCCATCCAGCCATCTCATCCTCTGTCATCCCCTTCTCCTCCTGCCCCCAATCCCCCATCCCAGCATCAGATTCTTGTCCAATAAGTCAACTCTTCAACATGAAGGTGGTGAAAGTACTGGAGTTTCAGCTTATAGCATTCACTCCTTGCAAAGAACACACTAGGACTGATCTCCTTTAGAATGGACTGGTTGGATCCCCTTGCAGTCCAAGGGACTCTCAAGAGTCTTCTTCCAACACCACAGTTCAAAAGCATCAATTCTTCGGTGCTCAGCCTTCTTCACAGTCCAACTCTTACATCTATACATGACCCAGGAAAAAAACCGTAGCCTTGACTAGACGGACCTTTGTTGGCAAAGTAATGTCCTTGCTTTTCAATATGCTATCTAGGTTGGTCATAACTTTCCTTCCAAGGAGTAAGCGTCTTTTAATTTCATGGCTGCAGTCACCATCTGCAGTGATTTTGGAGCCCAGAAAAATAAAGTCTGACACTGTTTCCACTGTTTCCCCATCTATTTCCCATGAAGTGATGGGACCAGATGCCATGATCTCCATTTTCTGAATGTTGAGCTTTAAGCCAACTTTTTCACTCTCCACTTTTCACCTTTCATTCACGAGGCTTTTGAGTTCCTCTTCACTTTTCTGCCATAAGGGTGGTGTCATCTGCATATCTGAGGTTATTGATATTTTTCCCAGCAATCTTGATTCCAGCTTGTGTTTCTTCCAGTCCAGCTTTTCTCATGATGTACTCTGCAATAGAAGTTTAAATAAACAGGGTGACAATATATCAGCCTTGATGTACTTCCTTTTCCTATTTTAGAATCAGTCTGTTGTTTCCATGTTCCAGTTCTAACTGTTGCTTCCTGACCTGCATACAGATTTCTCAAGAGACAGGTCTGGTGGTCTGGTATTCCCATCTCTTGAAGAATTTTCCACAGTTTATTTTGATCCACACAGTCAAAGGCTTTGGCATAGTCAATAAAGCAGAAATAGATGTTTTTCTGGAACTCTCTTGCTTTTTTCCATGATCCAGTGGGGTGTTGGCAATTTGATCTCTGGTTCCTCTGCCTTTTCTAAAACCAGCTTTGAACATCTGGAAGTTCACGGTTTCTACATATTGCTGAAGCCTGCCATGGAGAATTTTGAGCATTACTTTACTAGCGTGTGAGATGAGTGCAATTGTGGTGGTAGTTTGAGCATTCTTTGGCATTGCCTTATTTATGTATACATAATATATATTTACAATACACAATATATGTATATACAATATATATGTGTATATATGTTATTCATAGAATCCAACCAATCTGTCTTAAAGGAAATTAGTATTGAATATTCATTGGAAGGACTTGATGCTGAAGCTGAAACTCTAATAGTTTGGCCACCTGACATAAAGAATTGTCTCATTTGAAAAGACCCGTATGCTGGGAAAGATTGAAGGTGGGAGAAGTGGGCAAAAGACCTTTTGACTGGGAGAAATTGAACGGCACGAGGAGAAGGGACAACAGAGGATGAGATAGTTGGATGGCTCACTGACTCAATGGATATGAGTTTTAGTTAACTTCAGAATTTGGTTATGGACAGGGAATTCTGGCATGCTGCAGTCCATGGGGTCGCAAAGAGCTGGACATGACTGAGCGACTGACCTGAACTGAACTATATAGCCATATGTGTACATATATATTATACAATATATATTATTTAGCATACCTTATATACATATTATATATATAATCATATTATGCATATATCTTATAATATATGTGTGTAAATATGTATCCTGTATTTATATACAATATGTATATGTATAGACATAGATATTACAGTATTTAATACACTACATATTATATATGTAGTATATACAATATTATATACTGTATGTTATATATGTAATATATACATATGCTATTATACTATATGTTATATTGTCACATATTTAATATAAAATACATAATATTAATAAATATATATAATAAATTATATATCAACATATGTAATAAATTATAGTGTGTGTATATATGTGACATAAATTATAATATTTATATATTATATTAAATATATAATTTTATTATATGTACAATGTACACATATATTTTATATACTATATATAATATATATACAAATATTAACACATTGTGTATAATATATATCACAATATATACAGAATATAAATATATAATGTAATATCATATATTATTAACAATATAATGTAATATTATAATATATCTATTATATATTTATTTTTATATATTAACATGGAAAACCTTATATAATAAATATATACATTTTATTAGTGATGATCATAATATAATATAAATGGTATATATATTAATATATATATACACACACACACACACACCACACTAATAGAATTATTACTCTGGCAATTAAAGAATGAAATTTGCCATTTGCAACAGCATGATTGAACCTCTAGGGTGTTATGCTGAATGAAACAAGTCAGCAGAGAAAGAGAAATATTCTATGTTATCATTTATATGTGCATTCTAAAGAAATAAGATTAATGAATGTATAAAAGAGAAGCAGACACACAAATATAGAGAAAAACTTAGTAGTTACCACTTGGGACAGGAAAGAGGAGGTGCATGATAGGGCTAAGTGGTTTAAGAGGTACAAACTTGTATGTAGAAAATAAACTATAAGTATGTTATGGTATAATACAAGAGTCAGACATGACTAAAACAACTAAGCACCCACACAAGTATCTTATATATGGGATATTAAACAGAAGCCAATATCACTCTCGCAGGAAAATATATATTACCACCCTATTCACTTTACATATGGCAATAATGTAATATAGTATACATCATATGCATATATATACAGTATGTGAAATATGATATATATATATACAATATTATGTATTGTAACACAGAGCACATATATAGTATTATAGTTAGTGTTATATATTTATTATATTTTATATATAATATATATATTAGACAATAGATAATGCAATAAAATATACATGGTTATCTAATACATATTTAAAATAAAATATTTTGTATATATGTAATATACCTATATATTATGTTCATTATATATGGTCTATAGGCATATTATGTATATATCTATATGCATACATATACAGATACATATGTATGCATAAAGTATGTAATATTTGTCCATATACATATTTATGTATATGTATGTATGTGTTATTTTGTATACAATCAAATATATAACATACAATATACAATATTCAACATGAATTATGTATGTATAAATTGTATGTTTTGCATATGCTTGTATGTTATACATATATAGCCACATATATACATATATGTCGTGCAATATATATTATTATATATATTATTGTACTTTGTATTATAAATTAAATATGTAATGATTTTTTTGTCATATATCTTTTAGTATATATATGTAATATAATAGATATATACAACACATAATCACTATGCATTACATATTTATATATACAGCATTATATACTATACATTATATATCACATATATAGCATATACATATTTTATAAGTACATATGTAGACAATATTATATATTTGTCTATATATAGCATATATTATAAGTTTTTATTACACATTACATGATTTTATTATATAAACAATAATTTTTAAATTTATTCATTATACATATTTTAAATATGTTTATTTAAAAGTGTGTTTATACATTATATATAATGTTATACACATATGCATTATATATTATGTTAAATATAGGCTCATGTTTATATATATATATACACCCATAATGCCTATATTATATGTGTATCTAAATATATACATGTGTGATATTATATACCTGACCATTATATATATCATAGATATCAAATGTATAATATATGTGATAAATACTTTTGGTGTATAAATTTTTAAGAACATACATATGCATATATAGATACATATATTTATACATATTGTATACATATTTATGTATTACAAGAATATGTATGTACATATTTGTATTTGTAAGGAGTTCACTCGACTCACGTCCATCAAGTCAGTGATGCCATCCAGCCATCTCATCCTCTGTCGTCCCCTTCTCCTCCTGCCCCTAATCCCTCCCAGCATCAGAGTCTTTTCCAATGAGTCAACACTTCACATGAGGTGGCCAAAGACTGGAGTTTCAGCTTTAGCATCATTCCTTCCAAAGAAATCCCAGGGCTGATCTCCTTCAGAATGGACAGGTTGGATCTCCTTGCAGTCCAAGGGACTCTCAAGACTCTTCTCCAACACCACAGTTCAAAAGCATCAATTCTTCGGTGCTCAGCCTTCCTTCACAGTCCCAACTCTCACATCCATACATGACCACAGGAAAAAACCATAGCCTTGACTAGATGGACCTTTGTTGGCAAAGTAATGTCTCTGCTTTGAATATGTTATCTAGCGTTGGGACATAACTTTTCTTCCAAGGAGTAAACGTCTTTTAATTTCATGGCTGCAGTCACCATCTGCAGTGATTTAAAAAAAATATATATATATATACAATAGTCAATATTATATATTAACATACAGAATATATTATATATTGTATGTATTATAGTACATGTTATTTGATTTTTATATACACAATATAGACTAAAATCTTTATTATGTATATCTAATATTTGTTATAAATATATATTTATGTATATACTTTTATTATATATAATTTAGAATAGATTTTTTTACTGTAATATATACTATATACAATATTATATTTAATATACATATACTATTATTGTATGGTATATTTATTATGCTAATATTTTATACAGTATATATTATATTATGTTTAGTGTATTTTTGTTAGTTATAGTTTGTCATATATATTATATATATTACTCATTATACACGTATTCCTTGCTTTGGCTAATTCACTTCAGTTATGTCCAACTCTGTGCGACTCCACAGATGACCACCCACCAGGCTCCCACATCCCTGGGATTCTCCAGGCAAGAACACTGGTGTGGGTTGCCATTTCCTTCTCCAGTGCATGAAAGTGGAAAATGAGAGTGAAGTTGCTCAGTCATGTCCGACTCTTAGCGACCCCATGGACTGCAGCCCACCAGGAATCTCCATCCATGGGATTTTCCAGGCAAGAATACTGGAGTGGGGTGCCATTTGCCTTCTCTGATTTTTTTTTTTGCTTTAGATATTATATAATACATAATATATATTGCCTATTATGCAATTATATATATATATTGTATTATTCTATTAAATAGAATTTATTAATTATAATATATATGAGAATTATATAATTAAAATTATATTTAACATATTTATATAATCATATAATATAATATAACATATAATATATAATATATAATCACATAATACATATAATATTATATATATTTTGTATATATAAAAGGAAGGAAATGGGCCACAGGACTGGGAAAGGTCAGTTTTCATTTCAATCCTAATTATATTTTCATAATAATTACATATATTATAACTATAAGTGTATAATTATTTATAGACTGTAATTATAATAATACACATAATATTAATATATAATACATATATTCACATATATGCTTCACAGGTGACAGTAGTGGTAAAGAACCAACCTGCCAGTGTAGGAGACTTAAGAGATATGAGCTCAGTCCCTGGATTGGGAAGATCCCCTGGAGAAGGTTATGGCAACCCAGTCCAATATTCTTGCCTGGAGAATCCCATAGATAGACGAGTGTGGAGGGCTACATTCCATAGGGTCACACAGAGTCTGACACTACTGAAAGTGACTTAGCATGCATGATTTATAAATAAATATATATAAAGGCAATGGCAATCCACTCCAGTACTCTTGCCTGGAAAATCCATGGACAGAGGGGCCTGGTGGGCTGAGTCCATGGGGTCGCTGAGTCACACACGACTGAGTGACTTCACTTATTTGTTCACTTTCACACATTGGCATTTGGAGAAGGAAATGGCAACCTGCTCCAGTGTTCTTGCCTGGAGAATCCCAGGGACGGGGGGATCCTGGTGGCTGCCGTCTATGGGGTCGCACAGAGTCGGACATGACTGAAGCGACCTATCAGCAGCAGCATACACAAACACATACATAGCACATCTTCTTTTTTATCAATTCATCTATTGTTGAATACTTGGGTCAATTCTGTATCTTGGTTATTGTAAATAGTGATTGCTATGAAGATTGGGGCCATGTATCTTTTTGAATTACTATTTTTGTTTTTTCCTGATATATACCTGGGAGTGGAATGCTGGAGAGCCAACTGTAATAGTGAACACTGTAATGGGGTAGGGAGGGACGTCTTTCCTTTCTACTCATTTTTTCTTTAAATCTAAAATTACTTCTAATGCATTGATGAAACTGGAGCCTATTATACAGAGTGAAGGTAAGCCAGAAGGAAAAACACCAATACAGTATACTAATGCATATATATGGAATTTAGAAAGATGGTAATGATAAACCCTGTATGCGAGACAGGCAAAAGAGACACAGATGTATAGAACGGTATTTTGGACTCTGTGGGAGAGGGAGAGGGTGGATGATTCGGGAGAATGGCATTGAAACATGTATAACATCATATAAGAAACGAATCACCAGTCCAGTTCGATGCAGGATACAGGATGCTTGGGGCTGGTGCACTGGGATGACCCAGAGGGATGGTACAGGGAAGGATGTGGGAGGGGGGTTCAGGAATGGGGAACATGTATATACCCGTGGTGGATTCATGTTGATGTATGGCAAAACCAATACAATATTGTAAAGTAAAACCAAAAAAAGAAAAAGAAAAAAAATCACAGTCACGATTAAAAAAAAATAAATAAAATTACTTTTAAAATAAACATCACTTTAAAATATTTATGTACTGTTAGATTTATCCATATATATTTCATTTTGTTTGGGTGATCATAAATTGAATTTTGTTTTAAATTTCAGTTTCTAGTTGTTCATTGACAGTATATAGAAATATGACTGATTTTTGTATGTTGATCTTATGTCATGCAATTGTGCTAAACTTATTTGTTGTACAAGTTATTTTCTTGTGTTTCTTGGAATTTTTTTACATAGATAATCAGTTTGATTATGAACAGGGACCATTTTATTTCTCTCTTTCCAATTTGTATGCACAGGCACACATGCACACAGATACACAATCAGTTCTTAGTGGACTTTGCAGGAATGTATATCTTTCATTAAATGATGACTATTCAAATGTTTGGATGTTATCTGCATAATGTACTTTTGTCACTATGAATTCCCTTTGTATTTTTTAATGGCAGTTTATGGATACATCAAGAAAATAATGTCATCTTTGGTGAATGTCTGCAATACTCCAAAATACTTAAGACACATCTATAAAACCTTTGTAACTATCTAATAAAAATAATTGTTTTTGCTCATGTTCTGCAGACTTCCTGCAAAAAGTGTTCAAATAGTGTAAACACAGTTCCTGATAAATGCGCCTCAGAAAGAAGGTTACTAAGTCACTTTGAATGGAATTAAAACAGTATAGTGATTTAACTGAATTGGAAACAAAAAAACAAGATACATTCTTACCTTGTTTTCTTCATTTACACCAAAGGAAGCAATAGCCCATCGTTTAACAACTGTCAAGATACCAATTACAATAACAATTCTGCATCTGATTAGAGTTCCCAATAGACTTCTAAACAGAGAACAATCATGAGGAAGAAAATATTCAAGTAACCAGTATTCTTAAGAGTAAAACCTACACTACCCAGTAACCTGTGAGAGATAATACATAGAATTCTTTGTGTTCTTGTTTTGAAATTATTTTATGAAAAAAAAAAAAGAAATTATTTTATGGAGTCATATTTTGCATATCAAATAATTTTCCCTTATCATGTATACAATTCAATGATTTGGGGGGAAATTTACCAAGTTTGCTAAAATTACCTAAGCCATCACCATTTATCAATTTTATAACACTTTTGTCACCATAATATGAAACTTTCTGCACATTCATAGTTCCTGGGACTAGTCCTATTTTTTTTCACCACCACACCAGGTAAATACTAACCTCCTTTCTATTTTTACCTTTACCTTTTTGAGGGTATTTTATACAAAAGGAATAATAAAATATATGGTCTTTTTTGTCTGGCTTCTTTCACTAAGTTTCTGAGGTGTGGTAGCATGTCTTCATTTTTTAATGGCTAAATAATATTCCATTGGATAGATATACCATATTTTGTTTAGTCATTCATAAGTTGATGGACATTTGGGTTATTTACACCTTTTGGTTACTATGAATAATTTTGCTGTGAATATTTGTGTAAGAGTTTTTGTGTGCAACATATTTTCATTTTATTGGGTTTATACATAGGATTGGAATTTCTGGGTATATGGTAACATTATGTTTAACTTTTTGAGGAACTGCCAATTTTTTTTCCAAATTGTGCAGTTTTATAGTCCCACCAGAAATGTATGTCAGTTGCAATTTCTGGAGCACTTTTTATTTTTGATCTATGGTTTTGATTATAGCTATTCTAGTGGGTGTCAAAGAGTGTCTTACTGTGTGATTTTTATCTTCATTCCTCTAAAGATTTAGTGATGTTTGAGTATTCTTTTCACATGCTTATCAGTCATTCATATATCTTCTTTGGTAAAATGTCTATTCAAATCATTTGCCCATTTGTTGATAGGATTGTTTATTCATTACTAATGAGCAAGATTCTTTTATATATTCTAGATACAAGTCCTTTACCAGGTATGTGTTTTGCAAATATTTTCTCCCTTTCTGTTTCTTGTCTTTTTTCATTTTCAGACACTTATAGATTTATAGGCAACTGTAACATTAATACAGAGATCTCACTTACTTCTTACCTGTTACCTCAATGGTAAAATCTTGCAGAACTATACTACATTATCACAAACCAAAATACTGACATTAATAAAGTCACATAGCAAAACATTTCTGTTATCACAAAGAGAGGCTTCCCTGGTGGGTCAGACAGTAAAGAATCTGCCTGCAATGCAGAAGCTCTGGGTTCAATCCCTGGGTCCGGAAGATCCCCTGGAGAAGGAAATGGTAACCCACTCCAGTACTCTTGCCTGGAAAATCCCATGGATGGAGGAGCCTGATAGGCTACAGTCCATGGGGTCGAAAAGTGTTGAACAGGACTAAGCGACTTCACTTTCACTTTTCTTTCTTTTCACCAGACCCACCCCCAACAACATATGTTTTAATAAAACAAGAGTAGTCAGAAGGTTCTTGTTGAGAAGGAGAAACATGTCCTGGGGCAAGATACATTGTTGTTATATAATCATTAATACATTGATACATTGTACTAGTATAAGATACATTGTTGTTATATAATCATTATCATCATGGGCTTGCCTGGTAGCTCAGGTGATAAAGAATCTGCCTTCAATGCCAGAGACCTGAGCTTGATCCTTGGGTTGGGAAGATCCCCTGGAGAAGAGAATGGCAACCCACTCTAGTATTCTTGCCTGGAGAACTCTATGGACAGAGGAGCCTGGCAGGCTAGGATGTGGGTTCATGAGGTTGCAAGGAGTCAGACACAACTGAGCAACTAACACTTTCAATCATTAGTATAAGCTTAAGGAAAAACATACCCTTGAGCAAGATGAGTTGTTTTGTTGTGTAATCATTAGCTCTGGGCTTAAAAAAAGTCTTAAAGACTCTTGTTATAACAACTTGGCATTTAAGAAAAAACATTTTATGTGACTAAGACAAAGCAATGTAGGAAAAAACATTTGTCCCTTTTCTCCTCCTTGAGGGCCCCAGACCCCTTTCTCCTCAAGGGCCCTGGACTCCTTATCAACCTACCTAAGAATTGACTCTCACCAGAAAGATAGAGCCACACCCATTTCCCTCATACCCTACTCTTTCCTTAACCCCACTAACCCATTAATCTGTTAATGTGTTGAATATTTTCTTTCTTTTGTGGTATATGCTTTAAAAAAACACTTTCAAATTAAAATTATTTCCAAGAAATTTGGAATACTGCTTTCAGTATTGCTATTGTAGTCAGTTTTTGGAAACCCCTCAAACTTATTTTTAAACACTTTTAATGAAATTATTATTTTTTTTTGTTTTGTTTTTCATAGACCAGATGCTGCCATATGGCGTCAGTATGTTCAACTACAGTATCAGAGACAAATGGAATGCCTGCCAGATTTCCCTAGAGTCCTCATATCATAAAAGAAATGGTTTGTGAATTCAGGAAACTTAGCATTATGACAGGTCCTCCAAGATGGTTTTGATCAGTTATTCCGTGTAGCCAACTGAAACAGAAAGGACACTAGGTGGTTTCTGCCTTACAGGATAGCCACCCCACCCAAATGCCTTAAAGGATTGCAGGTTGATGGTGTTAAAAGCTATTTTTCTTCATTGGTCTACTTTAGTATCAACTTAGCTGTAGAGTGTCCCTTTTCCTGTAGTAGCTACAGGTACAGCCTTCCATTAGCCAAAGAAGTTTCACTTATGAATCTGACACCATGTATTTATATGAGAATTAATGCTAAACTCAGTGCAGTTACATCTCTATAATTAACATGTATAAAGACAATTATTCATGTAATTGCAGCCTTAAATTTATTATTCTTCACTTTTGCTCCCTTTTTTTCTATGCTCTTAGGAAAATGGAAGTGACAATATTTATTAATATATGCTAGATAATATACAGCTTAAAAATCTTGATGGCTTAAAGCAAGAAAGGCTCATTCCTCACACAAAGTCTTGGGCTAAACATAACATTGAATGAAAAAAGGTGAAGTCAAACAAGTATATACCAAAACTCCAGATCAAGGAAAATTTGATGGTATAAATTTATCAAATCATGCACATAGGGTGAGGAGATGGATACATTAATTAGCTTGACTGAAGAAACCATTTCACTATATCAAAACATCATTCTATATGCTTTAATATATACAATTTTTATAAAAATATAATTCAAGATAGTTGTTATCTTTAAGATGGATAGTGACTACATAAGAGGTCATTATATTCCTTGTATCTTACATATACACATTGTATACATTTTTATGTTTGTGAAATATTTCATAGTGCCCAAAATGGACATTATCAATGATAAATTTGAATTTTAAAAACATTTTTAGAAATCTTGGTTAAGAGTAAAAAGTAATGATATCTACAGGTGGCTAATAATACTTAACTGAGATAGTAGTCTAACTGTAAATCTCCCTATTTGTAAATCTTTTCATAAACTCTAAGGACAATATTTATACTTTTGAATGACAAAATAGAGACAGTATATGGTTTTAGCTAATTGCATAGACAAGAGGCAAAATGACCTGGATTTGATTCAGGTTACATCAAGCATTGTTGTTGTTTAGTTGCTAAGTCATGTCCAACTCTTTTGCAACCATGTAGCCCACCAGGCTCTTCTGTCTATGGGATTTCCTAGGCAAGAATACTGGAGCGTGTTGCCATTTTCTTCTCCAGAGGCTTATCCTAGGGCATGCAATGAATGAACATAGCTTGGTCTAGGACCCTGGACTCTAAGTCCAGTGTTCCTCCTTTTATAAGATTTAAGTTTCTTTGGAGTCTGTGAAATAGGATTGGAAAAGTCTGCTCGCAAAATGTTAAAGAAGGAAAAACTCGGCAGTGACCTCTCTGCTCATTCTCTTGATACATTCCTAAAGGTGCTCAGCATTCTCATTTTGTTCACAAACATAGTACTGCTGCAGTTCATGCGGTCCGATCCCTCATATTCCAGAACTTTGTCATCTCACTCTCCAAGGTTGCCACAGTTTCAATGTAAAAAAAAAATAAAGGAATTCCTAACAGTAGAATATCAGGCCATAGGAAAAGGCTTGAAAAGGAGAGGACATATGTATATCCTCAAGTCACAAGTAGTTTCATACACAAATCTACTCTGCTGCTGCTAAGTCGCTTCAGTTGTGTCTGACTCCTAGCAACCCCATGGACTGTAGCCCACCAGGCTCCTCTGTCCCTGGGATTCTCCAGGCAAGAGTACTGGAGTAGGTTGCCGTTTCCTTCTCCATCTTTTACTCTGGTGGCATACATATATCTGACTACACTTTTTTTGCAATTACAAAGGGAAAATTCAACTTAGTATTTTTTCCACAGATACTAATAAGCAAGCCCTGAGTGCAGAGTCTCAGATTGGATCACCAGTGAACATTTGCAACAAGGTTATTTCAGGCAACCTAATGACCTAACGGCTCAGCAATCAAACCAATTGTTTGGCACCCATCCTTTAACTAGACAGAAATCTATATCCCTGACAAATCAGGCCTCCCTACCATCTTCCATACGAAAATGAGAAAAAAAAGGCTAGAGCATGAGTCAGAATGAGATATCAGAACAAACTACCATATAATTTAATAAAATATATAATTACTTTTTCTTTATCACAAACACATCAATATGCCTATAGGTTAAGTTCCAAACATAACAATCGAGCACCTACAACTGCATGAGGATGGAAGCCTTAGACTTTTTTCTCTCTTTACTAAATATAGCTTAGTGAGGAAGTGTTGCAGAATATAGATTAATCACACTCTTTGTTCCAGTAATAGTGCATATCGATATTACTACTTTTCAGAACAGCAATTCTCTCCACCTCAGAAATCTAAAGAGACGAATATGCTGGTGTCACTAAAACATATTGTCATGAAATAATTTTATATCACATAGGTTAAGTGGAGAAGTCTTTCTGGTCATTAACAGTGCTGCCTTTAATATATATTTTTTAATAATCCATAGCCAAGCTGATATTCAAGGATAAGTGTATTTTTCAGAATATGCATGATAATGACCTTATTTTAAAATTCTCTGATAGGATTAGTTGGTACAGGCCCTGAAACCTGTAAGAAATGGCTCACAGACAGTATCCTAATTAGCACCAGGGTCCATATGGCCCTCCAAGTATCCATGTTTCTCTTGGCATGGCCTAAAAATTCACTCATGCATTTTTTTTTTAACAGTAATAGCCAAATACCTTTCTCTTTTAAAAGCTTCTTCCTCTCTCTTTCTCTGAAAGTAAACCTATGCTTTGAGAATTGTTTTTCTCTCTCTTCAAACTTAAAGCACAATTAGTTTACCAAAGGGAGAACTCTGCTTTGGTTTCTATTTGAGTTATGTATTTGGAGAAAGAAAAAAGAGACAATTCATTGTGTATCAATTTTGAATGAGGCCTGAGTCCTTTATTTATTAATTATCATTTAAGATGTCAACAGATGTGCTCTATATTTGAAGGAATAGATGGTTTTTATAGAGCTTATCTTCTGATGTTCTCCAATTGCCAAGCATAGCAGTCTCTGGAATATTGAACAAGCTAATGGAGGTGCCATAGTGATGCACTGTTGCAGTTAGGAGCAGAATATTAAACATAGAGTTCTTTAAGTATTTGGTTGTAAGCACATACCCTCAATCCTAATAAAGAACAAAACTTCTTAATATCTCATTGCAACAGCTAAGAGCATTAAATGTCTCAAAAATAACATTGTTAAGTTGAGGGAACAATACATCACATAAAAAAGTAAGGGGATGTGGTGATATTTCATTGTTTACAGCCCAACAAATATGTATTTATACAGTAATTAAATTTTCTGGATTCAGTATGATTTTGAGTTTCTAAATTGTATATGCATATTAAAATATGAGAATTCAATTATTATCATGTAATGCATTTAGTACTCAGTTGATTGGATTATCTTCTGGTCTAAACTCCTAATTAAAATATCTATCAGAGAGAAAGAGAGAGCATGTGAGCCTGAGTGAGTGCTGCTGTTCAGGACTGTAATTGAAAGTTAACAGGATGTTGCATTACTACCCAGATATGATCCAATTCCACCTATAATTTCACTAGGATAAAAAATAGTGCTTTATATTCTATTAATTCTGAATAATTTTTATTGTTTATATTTTATAATACACTCTGTAAAGGTAATAAATTATGTCATTTTTTCCATTTGATTTCAACTATCTAATCAGCTTGTGAGTAATGAGGAGCATTATAAAGTGGCAATGCAATCTTGAACACACATGGAAACAGCACCACAAATCTGCTTGCCTATTACTTTCAGTGAAGCTAATAATCAAAAGTGCTTCTTATAAAAAGTACTGCATATTATAGCTTCAGAGAATTCAGAGAATATCTCAGAGAACTGCTATGCATAACTGTTCGTGAAGGTCAAAATAACTAACATAGCAGGGGATGTGTTGCCGAGGGGAAGGGAGATTTTTCCAATCTTGTGGAGGCCCACAAGTCCATAAGCCAACAGTATCATAGAGTTATAGGACAAACTCAAGGGGAGTTAGCTCAAGAAAGGGAGAAAGTGACCTAGGGAATTATAAGGCATCACTAACATTGATCAGCTGTTTCACATACATTATTTCAGTGGTTTCCAACTGCATTAGAATATAATTCAGCTGTTAGAAAAATGTAACAGTGGATTAAAAATCAATGTCTTTCACATAAAGGTCCAGCTTGGTGGATCAGCCTAGTATGGGTGGTCCTTAACGATCAGTGGTCCAGGTTCATAAGATGACTGCTCTACTTTCTCAACATAGTTTTCCAATTCATGACCAAAATGGCTGATCCAGATTCAGATGTAATTTATGCATTCCACCCAGCAGAAAAGGGATGATAAATAAAGAAGGCAGGCTTTCCCTTTATCAGCATTCCCATATGTTGCCTATTTTACTTATGCTTACATCCCATTTGTCATAACTTTATTGCATGGTCAGTCATAGTTGCATGAGACTCCATGGAATATAATCATTGTTCAGGCAGTTATGTGGCCAATTAAAAATTATTTGATAAGAAAGTGAGAATGGATATTAGAAGCCAATTAAAAGTCCTTGTTACAGAAACAAGTGGTCTGTGGAACTCAAGTGATCATAAAGTTATGGCAAAGGAACCAAAAATTAATGTGTATACCAAGTATTAACTACAAATGGAACAAATAATATATCTTATAGATATATGCACTGTTATATAATAAAATTTAAATATATTTAAAAGTGTTTTTTATTTCTGCATAGCATTTCTATCATTGCATATTGTCCAAGTCAGTAGATACTAATGCATACTTTCTTCATGTTGGGAAGAGAAAAACTGAAGCTTACAGAGGTCAAATGACCCGTCCCCAAATTAGGCAACTAACCAGTGGAGGATCTGTGACTCCTGCCTATGTTTTGTGTGAACCCACAGCTGATATTTCAGTTTTCATTCCAATCCCAAAGAAATGCTATGCCAAGAATGCTCCAACTACTGTACAACTGTGCCCATCTCACATGCTAGCAAAGTAATGCTCAAATCCTATAGGCTAGGCTTCAACAGTACATGAATTGAGAAATTCCAGATGTACAAGCTGTGTTTAGATGAGATCAGGCACATTCAGTGTATATGGCCATAGACCAAGCTGGATTTAGAAAAGGCAGAGGAACCAAAGATCAAATTACCAACATTTTTTAGATCATAAAGAAAGCAAAGGAATTCCAGAAAAATATCTACTTCTGTTTCATTGACTATGTTAAAGCCTTTGACTGTGTGGATCACAACAAATTGTGGAAAATTCTTAAAGAGACAGGAATACCAGACCACTTTATCTGTCTCCTGAGAAACCTGTATGCAGGTCAAGCAGCAACAGTTAGAACTGGACATGGGACAATGGACTGGTTCAAAATTGGGAAAGGAGTACATCAAGGCTGTAAATTGTCACCTTGCTTATTTAACCTATATGCAGAATATATCATGCAAAATGCTGGGCTGGATGCCTGACAAGCTGGAATAAAGATTGCAGGGTGAAATATCAAAAACCTCAGATAGGCAGATGGTACCACTCTAATGGGACTTCCCAGGTGGTGCTAGTGTTAAAGAATCCACCTGACAATGCAGGTTAGACATAAGAGACATGAGTTACATCATTCTTGCCTGGAGAATCCCATGGACAGAGGAGCCTGGCAGGTTGAAGTCTGTAGCGTCACATCGAGTCAGACACAACTGAAGCAACTTAGCGCATGCGCGTGTACACACACGCACACACACACACCCACTCTAATGGCAGAAAATGAGGAGGAACTAAAGAGCCTCTTGATGAAGGTGAAAGAGGAGAGAGAAAAAGCTGGCTTAAAACTCAACATTCAAAAGACTAAGATCATGGTATCCAGTCCCATCACTTCATGGAAAATAGAAGGGAAAAAGTGGAAGCAGTGGCAGATTTTATTTTCCTGGGCTCCCAAATCACTGTGCATGGTAACTGCAGTCATGATATTTAAAGACACTTCCTCCTCGGAAGGAAAGGTGTGACAAACCTGGACAGTGTATTAAAAAAGCCGAGAGGTCACTTTGTTGACAAAGATCTGTATAGTCAAAGCTATAGTTTTTTCCAATAGACATGTACAGATGTGAGAGTTCGACCATAAAGAAGGCTGAGTGCCAAAGAATTGATGCTTTTGAACTATGGTGTTGGAGAAGACTCTTTGAGAATTCCTTGGACTGCAAGCAGATCAAACCAGTCCATCCTAAAGGAAATCAACCCTGAGTATTCACTGGAAGGGCTGATGTTGGAGCTGAAGCTCCAATACTTTGGCCACCTGATGCAAAGAGCTGACTCACTGGAAAAAACCCTGATGTTGGGAAAGATTGAAGGCAGAAAGAGAAGGGGGAAACAGAGGACAGGATGATTAGATGGCATCACCAATTCAATGGATATGAGTTTTAGCAAGCTCCAGGAGATAGTGTAGGACAGGGAAGTCTGGAGTGCTGCAGTTCATGGGGTAGAAAAAGTCAGACATGGCTTAGTGATTGAAGAAAGACTACAACATGGTATACAAATAAGAATAAATGACATGCTTTAGGGATGTCTAATAGGCATATGGATACTGGAAATCAGTTGCTAAAGGACAAAATCAGCTCAAATGATAAAAAATCTGAGTTGTTAACATAGAGGGACTATGAGTGATGGAACACATTTTATTTTATAACTGCCTTATTGGAATAACTTGAAAATGAATCAAATTAGGGCCCAGAAATATGAATTGAACTATCACTGGATTGCAAAACTGATTTTGCTCTTAACCTTCAAAATGCAGCACATGTTCTAAAGTCACACAGAATATAAAGCATTCCATTTTCTGTATCTATTAGGAAGAAATTTATCTTTTGTTTCTCACTGCCCAGTGCCTTACAGCACAGGAGTTACCCCATTATGGTGCTCTTTCTTTTGAAACCCTGGGTAATGAGAATGAACTAGATATATTCCATAAAATAGCTTTTGTAGATTTAAAAATAAGAATGGCATTTAGCTCATTAAAAAAACCTTTGTGGAAGAATTTCCATTGAAAGAAGCATATTTACAAAACGTATGTGAGAAAAGTAATATGTGAAAATTTTATTATTCCATAAGTACACATAATATGGTTCAGGAATGTTACAGAGAAAATTATTACATGGATGGAAAGAGTTAATATGCAATTGAATGTACATCATCTAGCAACATAATGAAACAGTGGAAAGTAATCATTATTTAAAAGTTCATGGCATAGACAAAATGAATAGGGTCATTTCCTTAATGTCTTGGTGGGTTATGAGCCAAATCTTCCCTAAGAATATGAAAAAATGGAAATGAAAAGTCACTGAGTCTCCTGAAGGTTCTCTCATATGTAACTGCACAATTAGCCAGGGATAAAATCCAATTGTTTCTAAACTACCTGTATCTTTGCACACTAAAATGAAGTATTTCACAGAAACATCTGCTGCCAGCATTGCAAAGGCACTTCCTTTAGTGACTGCCTACTCCAAACCTTCCTTTGTAGATGAGTAAACTGAAGCTCAGAGGGAGTAGACAATTCACCCAAGGCCAAGACTTCAAGCAGAGGAGTGTTTTTGTGTTTGTTCAGTCGCTCAGTTGTGTCCAATTCTTTGTGGCCCTATGGACTGTAGCCCATCAGGGTTCCTGATGCCGTGGGGTTTCCCAGTCAAGAATACTGGAGTGGGTTGCCATTTTCTCCTCCAGAGGATCTTCCCTACCCAAGGATTGAACTCCCATCTCCTACAGTGGTAGGCAAATTCTTTATCACTAAGCCATTAAGTCCCTAGTGGCTCAGAGGGTAATGAGTCCACCTGCAATGTGGGAGACCTGGTTTCGATCCCTGGGTTGGGAAGATCTCCTGGAGGAGGGCATGGCAACCCACTCCATGTACAGAGGAGCCTGGTGGGATACAGTCCATGGGTCACGAAGAGTTGGACACTACTTAGTGACTAAGCACGCAAGCTACCTGGGAAGCCTGAGTAGAGTAGACCTAGGACTAAAAGCCCAATGCTATTTTCAATCCACCACACAAGTGTAATATCTATATTTTTAGTGTTACATATTGAATTTTTTCTACCAAATCCTCTGAACTCTGAAATGTTTGTTCCTTAAATGTATTCCTCAACAAAAGCAGATATAACTCAAATTAGTATGTTTGTTTAGTAGGCCTCTACTTATCTAGCAAGAAGAATGGGCAAAATTGAATTGAATTGAAATACTCAAAAGTTAAAACTATAAGTATGCCAGCTGAGACAGCTGTGACAGCTGTCATCATTTTGTCCTTTGTTCTTGCTACAATGGAATGTGAGAAGCAGAATGTCATTGCAAGTAATCCCATGAATTTGCAAATGGAAAAAGCCACTGAATTGGTTTCATATACTCATAGGAAGCAAATCAGAACGAGATGATCTCATTTGACACTTCTTTTTTGTATTTCTTAATCTTTTTCACAAATTTATCAACAGCACACATTTTAAATTATCCACTTTTTCCTCAGATTCTTTGGAGAAGGGGAAAGTGAAGTCCCATATTTTAATCTATAAGTGTGGGAGAATTTGGAGAGAACATTTAACAGTTCCAGTTCACCACTTTTTGTTCAAAATGTTATATTATTATAAAACTCTTGAAAGTATCTCTGCCAGTGCAGTTTAGTTCAGTTCAGTTGCTCAGTCGTGTCTGACTCTTTTGCGACTCATGAACTGCAGCACGCCAGGCCTCCCTATCCATCACCAACTCCCGGAGTTTACCCAAACTCATGTGCATTGAGTCGGGGATGCCCATCTAACCATCACATCCTCTGTCATCCCCTTCTCCTCCTGCCTTCAATCTTTCCCAACATCAGGGTCTTTTCGAATGAGTCAGCTCTTTGGATCAGGTGGCCAAAATATTGGAGTTTCAGCTTCAACATCAGTTCTTCCAATGAACACCCAGGACTGATTTCATTTAGGATGGACTGGTTGGATCTCCTTGCAGTCCAAGCTGCTCTCAAGAGTCTTCTCCAACACCATGGTTCAAAAGCATCAATTCTTCGGCAACTCAGCTTTCTTTATAGTCCAACTCACACATCCATACATGACTACTGGGAAAAACCATAGCCTTGACTATATGGACCTTTGTTGGCAAAGTAACACTCTGCTTTTTAATATGCTGTCTAGGTTGGTTATAACTTTTCTCCCAAGGAGTAAGCGTTTTTGATTTCATGGCTGCAATCACCATCTGCAGTGATTTTAGAGCCCCCCAAATAAAGTCAGCCATTGTTTCCACTGTTTCCCCATCTATTTGCCATGAAGGGATGGGACCGGATGCCATGATCTTTAGTTTTCTGAATGTTAAGCTACCCCCAGGTCCAAGGTCAGGGGCAGCGGCTGAGAGGAGTTACCCCATTCAAGTTAAGGAACAAGCAGCTGAGCTTTGCTGGAGTAGCCGTGAAGAGATACCCCACGTCCAAGATAAGAGAAACCCAAGTAAGACGGTAGGTTGCTGAGAGAGGGCATCAAGAGGGCAGACAGACTGAAAACACATCATAGACAACTAGCCAATCTGATCACACGGACCACAGCTTGTCTAACTCAATGAAGCTAAGCCACCCAAGATGGACGGGTCATGGTGGAGAGGTCTGACAGAATGTGGTCCACTGGAAAGGGGAATGGCAAACCACTTCTGTATTCTTGCCTTGAGAACCCCATGAACAGTATGAAAAGGCAAAAAGATAGGACACTGAAAGATCTTCTGCCAAATTTTTTACTAAAATACTAAGGCATTAAAAAAAAAAAAGGAAAAGGAAAAATAAACAATTCTTAAAAAGTGCAGTTCATAATTATTACAAGGTCACTGAATCTAAATGAAGAAACCCAACTAGTGACTTATACATGCTTCTTTCCTGAAATAGAGCAGTTCAAATTGCTTGCCAGGCAGTACTAGTGGTAAAGAACCTGCCTGCCAATGCAGGAGATGTAGGAGTCATGGGTTCAGTCCTTGGGGCTAGAAGATCCCCTGGAGAAGGGCATGGCAACCAGTATTCTTGCCCAGAGAATCTCATGGATAGAGGAGTCTGGTGGGCTATGGTCCATAGGGTTGGAAAGAATTGCACATGACTTAAGTGACTTAGCACAGACATGCACAAACAGGAAGTAGCTTCTGATCTTTGTTTTGGGAAACATTAATTCTAGAGGGAATCACTTCTTATTTGGAGACGAATGAAGAAAAAAATAGGAGGCCCATGTAAAGCCATTAAAGAACAAAAAACAGAAAACTTAATAATAAAGACTTGGAAAAATATCATGCTACTGAAAATTATCTACTACAGGATTCTAATAAGTTTTTAGAAAATAATTTGGAAACTTACAGACAATAAGAAAACATGGCATGCTCTCTCTTTCTCTGTCTCTGTCTGTCTGCTCTCTCAGTCTCTCTCTCACTCTCTGTCTCTCTCTATATATTCTTGCCAGTACAAATGAGTTTGAAAATTAATGAAAAATGTATTTGATTCACAACCATAACGAAACTATAAAATACCTACAAATAAACAAGACAAGAACGTGCAGGATATATGTGATCAGATCAGATCAGTCGCTCAGTCGTGTCTGACTCTTTGCGACCCCATGAATCGCAGCACGCCAGGCCTCCCTGTCCATCTCCAACTCCCGGAGTTCACTGAGACTCATGTCCATTGAGTCAGTGATGCCATCCAGCCATCTCATCCTCTGTTGTCCCCTTCTCCTCCTGCCCGCAATCCCTCCCAGCATCAGGGTCTTTTCCAATGAATCAACTCTTCGCATGAGGTGGCCAAAGTACTGGAGTTTCAGCTTTAGCATCATTCCTTCCAAGAACTGCAAACATTTTCTAGGGAAAATAAAAGACATTGTGAAAAATTAGAGATGTGTAAATGCTCCTGGATGGCAAGAGTCAGTATTGTAAGTTTGCCTTTCAAATTAGTTTGTAAGTTTAAGAAAGTAGACATTTTAAAATGTGATTTGGCAGAATAAATGGCCAAGACTTATATATAAAATTTTTAAAGCAAAGTAACAAGAGTTCGAGAATTCAACTAGATACTAAAATTCACTTTTAATAGACAATATTTAAACAGTGTTCTACTAGGGCAAATGGAAGAGACATATCAACACCAGTGACCATGACATATCTTTTTGCCTTTCAAATTGATAAAGATTTTGTAAAGGATGATTTATATTGCTGGCACATGTTGAGTAAGATAGACATCTCATGGACTGCATGCACAAAAAATGATATAGTCTTTCCGGAGTTTAGCTTGACAGAGTATACTGAAAGCCTTACAAATACACATGTGATCAGATTCAGGATTTCCAGTTCTATAACATGTCCTAAGGAAACTACCAGAGAGAAAACCAAAGATTTTTGTGTAAAGTTATTTGTGTGAACTTTATACATAACAGCTAAATAATGCCATAATTGAAATGCCTAACGATAATGTATTATTAAATAAAATATAGTTCCTTCATAGAATGCATTATGTGGACTCCATAATAAATATTAATTGAATAAATGAATTAATATCAGCTCAATAAAAGTCATGTTGGAGGAAAATATTTAATGGAATGGGAAAATGCTGATTAAATAATACAAAATGAAAAGATAATTATATTAACTATCATTTAATTAATTATTTACTTGTACTACATAAATTATCTCTTAATTATTTACTTGTGCTACATAGATTATCTTTTAATTGATTATTAACTTGTACTACATAAATAATATATATATTCACAAGAAAAATACACAAAAGTTGTGCCTAGTGCATTATTTTGGTAGTCAAGTATTTTATATTTTCTATATTTAAAAAGTTTATATATTAATATGCATTATTTTCATATAAGTTAAAAAATAAATATTTTAAAATTATTCATTCTCTCACATCAACAGATTCTTTTCCTGGATTCTGGTTCATTATGCTGGAACTAATATATATTAGTTTGGGTTTCCTGTCTTTTACTTTGGTTTATAAATCTTGTGATTAGTCCCAATTTATGGCTACATACCTGGTGTAATTATTAATAGCTCCTACTCATTTCCTAAAGTGTCCCAGCTTGTACAACAAGGTATACGGTTGGTCACTTTATTTATAATGGCACTCTTTTTATCAACATCAACATCCATACCTCCCTTAGGTTCAACATCAGTTCAGGTTTTTAAGGGTGGTGTTTCTCCAACATGGTGTACTGTTGGATACAATTAGCACATAAAAACATTGCTTTAGCATTCAAACTGAGATTTGTTTGCTATAAAATATATGCTGTGCGTCTTCTGAAAGCAATTGTAAAGCTATTCTTGAGAGACAGACAGGGGTACAAATCCAATAGAAGACTGTGATCGCGTTCAAGAAGAGAACAAGGACAAGGGAAACATTCCAGATTTCCCCAGCTGTAGTAAAGAATAACTGAATCCAGGGTAAAGTCTACCTTATATAAAAGTAAATGCAATCTCATGACTGTAAATGCTTTCCTGAGGCCCCGTGGACCATGACATCCTGCCTTTATTGTCCCCTAAGGTGAACAGAGTGATAAGGTAAAAATCTCTTTGCAAGGTAGTAATTGTTCCCATTCCAGGGTAGTATCCACAAAGAAATCTATTTTTCAGTTGTATTCTATGTTTTTTTCTTTTTCACCTTCACACTAACCTCAATGCACTGCTGCCTCTGTTGCATCTTAAATGCAGCAAACTACTATTTTAGCTGATTTTAGCTTTCACTGCCACTTTCTTTCAGCTTTCACTGTGCCATTGCTATCCTTGGGAGTTTTGCTAATAGAAGAGATGATTAGGAAGAATAAAAGCCTAATCATAAAAATACTCTTTTTCCCAAATCTCTTTATTCAGTGTCCCTTTGCTACACAACATTGGTTACCCTGCTGCTAATTAATAAACAACGAAAAGAAGGTTCTTTCATAAAACCAAATTACAGGACATCTTTCAAAAACAGTACCTGTGAGGACTCAAACATCAGGTTAATAAAACTAATTTTTCCTAAGGGTTTCATACAATTTAGGGTAATTATTTTCTTCCATTATTTTCATTTACCTGGCAAGAAACAACTCAGAATGTTCAATGTTGATAGCTAGTGGAGTACACTGAATGAGGGACTATGATGTAATTATGGGAGCACCCCAGAGTATTCTATTATTTAGCAAACAAAAATAGAACATGCAGCACCTCACATAATTACTGGTCCATCTTCACTAAACGGCCTTAGTTTCAGTCCCAGTGCTTCCTGTCAGTTCAGAATTATGATTTGCCAGATTGAAAAAGGTCAGTTACTGAATTTCAAAGTGCTGGTGACCTGTTATTCAGGCCTCAGAGTTGGTTGTCCTAAGAAGAAGGAAGGTGTCTTCTATAATCCTTCTGTGTTTCTTTTTGGAATCTCTTCAGAGACTTTAGAGAAGAATGTATAGCAGTATAGAAAAACTTCCTAAAAAACAAAAAGGCTTTTTTTGTACACTAAGTTAAACATACAGGTATTGTTATTGACTAAATGGCTAAAATATAAAAATAATAAGGAGACATTTACAGTCCTAAAATATACCAGCATGGAGTCTATGTAGTCAAAGACATTAACATTTGAATATTATTCCTCACAACCCTTCACTTTGATGGTTTATCTTCAGTTAATGACAGTTCAGACATAGTAAATCTGAAATTATTATTCCAGTCATTTGAAACAAAGGGAAGAATCTATGGGTGCATTTGCTCCAGGACTATATCCAGAATCATTTTCATGTAGATTTCTTTCTTAGTCAAAGAAAGAGTGGTATTTCTACCTCTGCCAACAAGAAGGGACTGAGGATCGAACAAGGAAAAGAGGCTTTCATGAAAACTTGATGGGGGTGGAAAAAAAAACATAATGGTGGCACAAATTGATTTTTAAGTATGTCATGATAGAAAAGATCTTTTCTTTTGATTTCTAAGAAACAATACAAGCAGCCTGTTAGTCATAATTTCAGTATGTTTTATAAATCAGTCTGGCTTCCCAATTATTCTTTCATTTAAGGAAACAAAATGAAGATGATAATGCTATTCACTGCTATTTCAAGTTTAAATCAATAACCCAAATTAGCAACATATCTCTTATGAATTTCATCCACTAGTCATTATTTTTTCTCCATGTAACCTAATTTTCCCAACATCCTCTCTGTTCAAGGTCATTGAGTTTCATGATTATATATTCAGAATTGATGCTGCTGTACTAAACACTATTTATATTCAGAATTGATGCTGCTGTACTAAACACTATTCTATTATTTTACAAATTAATTCAAATATAGTCTAGGTTCACAATTAAGTTCACCTTCACATTCCAATTTGTTTTGAGAACTATTTAGCCAACAAGATAGTTTATTGTAATCCACCAATAGTGATATGAATATTAATTGACCAATTAAAATAACAATTTAGGAGAAAACTGAACTTTCTCTGAACCTGATGGCAGAAAGTACTTGAGCTACCATTGCGATCTACCTTACATCTCCAAACAGAAAAGAAAAGTATTAAGCAATCACTGTTTATAGCAATAACCTGTAATAAGGTACAGAGCCAGCAAGAGGATGGGAGTAGGCCATGGAGATACTATGCTTTCAGGGTACCTCCTCAAAACCATCCAGAAATACCTCCCTTAGCCAGTTACTGAGTCCTAAAGTTCTGTCATTAGAGAATTTATCCTTTAGTATAAGATTTTGGAGCCTTTTAAAATACTAATCCTTCTGAATTAAGTCCTGCTTTATGTTTTCTAAAAAGTTATAATTTGGTATTTCAATGTATTTCTTTTTCTTGAGGATATTCCCTGACAACTAAAACAAACAGTTCACTCCTCTGCTATGCATAGCACTGATGTTTTCCAGCTTTACTGAGATATAATTGATGTAACCTTGTGTAAGTTTAAGGTGTACAGGGTGATTATTTGATATATGTTTGTATTGCAGAACAATTACCAAAATATTAGTTAACACATCCATCATATCACATACTTACCATTTTTTGTGTGTGGTGAAAACATTTAAGGTCTATTCTCTTTAAGCTTTATCATCCTGGTAGTGTTAATTACATATTATCCTGAGGAAAGGACTAGGTAGAAAAAGAGAAGTGGAAAAATGTAAGTACATTGAGATCCAAATAAAGGAGACAAAGTCTAAAAAGTAAATGGGAGATCAGACACGCCAGAAACAAGCCTAATGTTTACTTACCAAAAAAAAAAAAAAGTGCCTTTTCTCAAAAGAAGAATCAACAAGTCATTAAGTCATGGGGTGAATTCCATTTTGGGCCAAGTCTAGGCCTATGGATTTGCCTTGAGAATAAGGAAGAGGAACAGATCTAACTCAGATTAAGTACCTAATGCATATTGTGTATTGTGGTTGGAGCTTCATGGTAAAAAGTCTACCCCTCGAGGCAAGATGGAGAGAGACCAATTAGGAAGCTACTGAAATAGTCCCTGACAAAAACAATAAGTCAACAAAGAACAGCAACAACAAAAATACACACAAAATTACAGTCTTCTAAATTATGATAATGGTAGTAAACAACTGATTCCAATTTGATCTAACTTGGTGACTGGTTTCATGTAGAGAGATTGAAAAGGAGGAAACAATGGTGGGTGAAAGATTTGGTTTGGAAGACTGAGTGAGAAGAGCTGGCAACCTTAACCCTATGTGAATTTTAAGAGTCAGTGTGTGTTATCTAGGAAGCAGTGAATTCAGAATTGAACAGATTCAGTTTCAGTTGCCTGTGTGATAACCATTTGGAGATACCTGGAGTCTAGAAGAAAGATCTTAAATTAAGATATAGTTAAAACTTGGTAAATAGGGAATTAATGAAGACTGTGGTCCAACATCTAGGAAACATTAAAAAAAAAAAAAAGGCAAAGGAAAGGATCAGTTAAAGAGATTGAGAAAGAGCATGTGGTGATATAAGAAGAGTAGAGAAGACAGTAATAAATATTATGTAAGCCAAAGGAAGAGCATTTTGGGAAAGAAATGATCTATAGTGACATTTGAGAGAACATTACAAGTAGAGTTAGGGGAGCAGAAGCTAGACTTCAATACGATGAGGAGTACATGAGAAAAATGGAATAATACTTACTGAAAGCTTATCTGAGAAAGGAATGAGAAAGGTAGGGAAGTTGCTAGATGGAAGCTGTCAAGTCAAAAGAATTTTAAAACTTGTTTTTAGCTTTTTTTTTTTTTGAGTGGAAAACTGGCATTTTAAAAGGAGAAAAGAAAAAGTCTAAGTTGAGTATGTAGGAGAGGAAGAGATAATCAGTGGTTTCCAGAGGAATGAGAAGGAAATGGAATTCAAAACACAGGTTGAATGATGTATCTTAGTCTGAGACTGGAAGAAAAGAGAAAATGGTTGGTAAATGTGGATACTAACAGCTTGTAGGTAGAAAGTCAGGAAACTGAAAGATTTTTCCTAATGAAGTAGAATAGTAATGCTGAGAAGGATGAAGAACATTTCAAATAGTTTCAAAAAGGGTGACAGACTGACTTGTCAACTTAAATCTTCACCTTCCCCTGCATCCATACATTTGCAGTGTCACTGATGAACATAAAAGGTACATTGCCACACCTTGACTTTTGACTTGACCAGGTTTGGCCTTGTAACTTGCTTTAACCAAAAGAATGGGACGTACATAATTAACAGTACACCTGTTCTGACCCTATAATTTAAGAGGACTCACATGCTTGTGCTTGCCCTCCTCTCTGTCTGCAATGACCATGAGAATGTCCCAGGATAGCTGTTGACCCTTTAACGTAGGCACTGGAAGGAAACACGTGGGGCAGAACACCTCCAACAGCTATGGTGTTGAAGTAGAGACACCCAGCCAACCCAGAGGTTTGTGGGAATAACCTTAAGGTACCAAGTTTAGACAATGATTGTTACACATAATTATGGTGGCAGTATTTGACACATCCAAGGGATTGACAAAAGGTAAGATAACAGATACCTCTTATCTACTCCAAATGAGTTTAGGAAGAAGGGAAGTAGAAAAGAAAATTAAAGGAGGGCATTGAGGCTCAGGAGAACCTAAAATACTTGCCAATGTTATAGACAAATTCTGAAACTGATATTAGAACTCAGGACTGTTTTTGCTATAAGTCTGTATGCCAGAGAAGGACAGTCTAGGAATCAACTTCACATACTTGAAGAATTCTGGATGGAGGTGACCTTGTATTAGAATGAAAATTTCCAGGCACCAGGAACCAAAACTTCTATTCTAAGGCTGGAAACATATGAAAAAGTCATTTTATATAATATATTGGCTTTCTAGGGGAACTCTAAATTCCCCTTTGAGTGTGATTTTTTTTCTAAAAAAAAAAATTGAAGGTAGTATGAGAGCATCTGAAAGAATTTACCACTAGACAGGTCTGGATTTGAATCCAGATTCGTAACTGACTTGCTATGTGAATTCACTTAAACCTCTCTGCACTTAACATTTCGAAAGGACAAAACCTACATTGCTGGTTTTCTTAGGGGATTTCTAAATTTAGACAACGTTCCCATAGTAGTTACTCAAAAAAGGTTAGCTCCCCCTTGCTTCTAATAACAAGAGCACTACCATTTATATGTATACATACTAATCAACAAGGACAACAACAACCACAGGAAAACAAGCTTCTTTCAAACTAATTCTTCAGAAGATGTTATGTAACAAATATTTCTTTCAAGAACAACAAAAGGATATTGCCTTACTGTAAATATGTGAATTTTTCCCCACTCTTCCCTTCATTTTGTTGCTCTAAATGTATCTTTCAGTGCAGTTCACTTCAGTCACTCAGTTATGTCTGATTCTTTGGCACTGAATGGAACTGAAGCATGCCAGGCTTCCCTGTCCATTACCACCTCCAGAGCTTACTCAAACTCATGTCCATCGAGTCGGTAATGCCATCCTCTATCATTGCCTTCTCCTCCCACCTTCAATCTTTCCCAGCATCAGGGTCTTTCCCAGTGAGTCAGTTCTTCGCATCACATGGCCAAAGTATTGGAGTTTCAGCTTCAGCAACAGTCCTTCCAATGAATATTCAAGACTGATTTCAGTTACGATAGACTGGTTGGATCTCCTTGCTGTCCAAGAGACTGTCAAGAGTCTTCTCCAACACCACAGTTCAAAAGCATCAATTCTTTGGTGCTCAGCTTGCTTTACAGTCCAACTCTCATATCCGTAAATGACTATGAGAAAAATCATAGCTTTGACTAGACGGACCTTTGTTGGAAAAGTAATGTCTCTGCTTTTTAATATGCTATCTAGATTGGTCATAGCTTTTCTTCCAAGGAGCAAGTATCATTTAATTTCAAGGCTGCAGTCATAATCTGCAGTGATTTTGGGACACAAGAAAATAAAGTCTGTCACTTTTTCCATTATTTCCCCATCTATTTGACATGAAATGATGGGACCGGACTTCAGATTATACAGTGGAAGTAAGAAATAGATTCAAGGGATTAGATCTGATACACAGAGTGCCTGAAGAATGATGGACAGAGGTTTGCAACATTGTACAGGAAGCAGTGATTAAGACCATCCCCAAGAAAAAGAAATGCAAAAAGGCAAAATGGTTGTCTGAGGAGGTCTTACAAATAGCTGTGCAAAAAAGAAAAGTGAAAGGCAAAGGAGAAAAGGAAAGATATACCCATTTGAATACAGAGTTCCAAAGAATAGCAAGGAGAGATAAGAAAGCCTTCCTAAGTGATCAATGAAAAGAAATAGAGGAAAACAATAGAATGGGAAAAACTAGAGATCTCTTCAAGAAAATTAGAGATACCAAGCAAACATTTCATGCAAAGATGGGCTTAATAAATGCTCAAAAGTCTTGAAGACAGGCTTCAATAGTACATGAACTGTGAACTTCCAGATGTTCAAGCTGGATTTAGAAAAGGCAGAGGAATCAGAGATCAAATTGCCAACATCCGTTGGATCATCGAAAAAGTAAGAGAGTTCCAGAAAAACATCTACTTCTGCTTTATTGACTACATCAAAGCCTTTGACTGTGTGGATCACAACAAACTGTGGAACATTCTTCACGAGATGGCAATACGAGACCACCTGACCTGCCTCTTGAGAAATCTGTATGCAGGTCAGGAAGCAACAGGTAGAACTGGGCATGGAACAACAGACTGGTTCCAAATCTGGAAAAGAGTATGCCAAGGCTGTATATTGTCACCTTGCTTATTTAACTTATATGCAGAGTATATCATGAGAAACACTGGTATGGATGAAGCACAAGCTGGAATCAAGATTGCTGGGAGAAATATCAATAACCTCTGATATGCAGATGGCACCACTCTTATGGCAAAGAAGAACTAGAGAGCCTCTTGATGAAAATGAAAGAGGAGAGTGAAAAAGTTAGCTTACAGCTCAACATTCAGAAAACTAAGATCGTGGCCTCCGGTCCCATCACTTTCTGGGAAATACATGGGGAAACAGTGGAAACAGTGGCAGACTTTATATTTTGGGACTCCAAAATCACTGCAGATGGTGATTGCAGCCATGCAGTTAAAAGACACTTACTCCTTGGAAGGAAAGTTATGACCAACCTAGATAGCATACTGAAAAGCAGAGACATTACTTTGCCAACAAAGGTCCGTCTAGTCAAGGCTATGGTTTTTCCAGTGGTCATGTATGGATGTGAGAGTTGGACTGTGAAGAAAGCTGAGTGCTGAAGAATTGATGCTTTTGAGCTGAAACTCCAATACTTTGGCCACCTCACGGGAAGAGCTGACTCATTGGAAAAGACCCTGATGCTGGGAGAGATTGGGGCAGGAGGGGAAGGGGACGACAGAGGATGAGATGGCTGGGTGGCATCACGGACTCAATGGACATGAGTTTGGGTAAACTCCGAGAGTTGGTGATGGACAGGGAGACTTGGCGTGCTGCAATTCATGGGGTCGCAAAGAGTCAGACATGACTGAACGACTAAACTGAACTTACCCTTACCTTGTGTCATTGTTGCCATTCATCTCACTTATTTATAAGGGCACATAATCAAATAAACTAAAACACATTGCTGCTATCATAACTGTTGAACAAACTGTTATCTGAGATCAGTTAACAAAAAGAAAAGTTGTGATTTGCCTTCACTTATTCATTGTCTCCTTCTCTTCCTTTCCTTATAAATCCAACTCTCTTTCTTAAACAACTCTGCTCTCTGAAGAACTACTTTCAGCATTTCTTGCAAGGCCAGTCTACTGGCAACAAATTCCTCAATTTTCATTTTTCTGAGAAAGTCTTTATTTCTCCTTCACTTTTGAAGGACAATTTCACAAGGTACGGAACTGTAGGTTTGTTTTTTTTTTTTTTAATCTCATAATTTGTTTCATACTCTTCTTGCTTGCGTTGTTTCTAAGGAGAAGTCATGTGTAAGTATTATCATTACTCTTCCATAAGTAATGTTTCTTTTTCCTCTAGATACGTACAAAGGCTTTATCTTTGTTTTTCTGAAGTTTGAATATGATATGCCTAGATTTAGCGTTTTTTGTTTTTTATCATATTGCTTGGTGATCTCTGAGCCTGCAGGATCTGTTGTTTGGTGTTTGACATTAACTTGGAGGAAATTCTCAGTCATTATTGTTTCAAATTTCCTACTTCATTCCTTTCTTCTCCTTGTGGCCTTTCTTTTATGCATATATTACACCTGTTATAGTTTTCCCACAGTACTTGGATATTTTGCTGTTTTTTCCCCTCTTTGTTTTGTTTGCTCTTTAGTTTTGGAGATTTTTATATCCCCAAGCTCAAAGATTCTTTCCTCAGCTGTATTCAGTCTTCTAATAATCCTATCTAAGGCTTTAAAAATTTCTGTTAGTGTTTTTTGATCCCTAGCATTTCTTTTTGTTTTTTCTTAGAATTTCCATATCTCTGCTTATATTGCTCATGTTTTTGTATGCTGTCTACTTTATGTATTACTTAACATATCAAACGTAGTTGTTTTAAATTCCTAGTCTGATATTTCCTATTTATCTGTCATATCTGATTCTGATTCTGATACTTTCTCTGTCTCTTTTCTTTCTGGTTTTTAGTATGTCTTGTAGCTTTTCTTGATAGCCAGACATAATGTCTGAGGTAAACTGCTGCTGCTGCTAAGTTGCTTCTGTCGTGTCCGATTCTGTGTGACCCCATAGACCGCAGCCCACCAGGCACCCCTCGTCCCTGGGATTCTCCAGGCAAGAACACTGGAGTGGGTTGCCATTTCCTTCTCTAGTCCATGAAAGTGAAAAGTGAAAGTGAAGTGCTCAGTAGTGTCCGACTCTTCGTGACCCCATGGACTGTAGCCTACCAGGCTACTCCATCCATGGGATTTCCCAGGCAAGAGTGGGATGCCATTGCCTTCTCTGCCAAGGTAAACTGGACTTCTATAAATAGGCCTTTAGTAATGTGGTGGTAAGGTGTAGAGGAAAGGAAGCATTCTATATTTCTATGACTATGTCTTAGTCTTTTGGTGAACCTTTATATTTGGATCATGGACTTCATGTTTGGATCATGGAAGTGCTGCTTTTTGGGTGTTTCCCTTCTCCTAGGAAGATTAGTTTCTGAAAAATCCTAGCAGGTTAAGTTCTAGTAAAATGGTTTCTCAAAAAGGCAGACTTTGTTAAGAAAAACGGAACAGAATGCTCTGGTGCATTTTTAAAATGATTCCTTTCCCCCTTTCCCTGCAGGAAGCACAAGAAGATTTTTCTCTGATATTCACTGTGAGGACCTGATAGAGTTCCTAGATGTAAAACATACAAAAATGTGGGAGTCTCATTATGGAACCCCTTGGAATTTTTAACTCTCAGAATTGTCTACTTAGAGCCTCTAGTAATTTATTAACCACAGTATAGGTTTTTCTACTCTTGCTCTGATTCCCATAGAGGTTTCTGGCTATGAGTTTCTTATGAGTTATGATTTTCTGTATCTGCCTTTCTGTATTCTTGTGGAATTGTTTGCCCTATTATTTATTTAAAAGTGGCAGCTCCTTTTACTACAAATATATGTATTTTAAATGGCCTACCAGCACATTTCATAAAAGTTTGTAAGAACATAACCCTTGTGTTTTCATTTTGAAGGTTCAGCATTAATCATAGAACTTCACTTACTTTTACCTTCTAACATAACTCAGGTACGATTTAAGTGGAGAAATTACTACATTTTTTATTATGGCAAATAGTTCTAAGTTTTTCACTACTAGTAGCAGTTATAATTACCTGACTCTTCTATAATACCCTAAAACTTTATAACATGACTATATGTTTCCTGAAGTTTATAACTAGTAGTCTATTCTACAAAAGCTATATTAAAGATGGCATTAGCTTTCTAGACTACTTGTAGAAATAATTTACTTTAGAAAATCTAGTTTTAATTATAAAAATTTTTCCAAATGATACTTCCATAAGAAGTGCTTCTAGCTACCTTAAATTTATGAGTATGAGATGACTATGTGTGTGTATACATGTACTTGTGTGGTTGTGCAATTGTGTACATGCTCCTGTATGCCCACATGTATAGTCACACATTAAGTCTGATTTTAGGAGAAGCATCCATTTGCAAATAAACAAGCATGCATGTAAAGCATAACATTTTATGTAGATGTGCTTACACAGAGCTAAAAAATGTGACAGCTTTCTGATCATGCCTTCCTCCCCTTCAGTTCTTTTTTAAAAATTTCTAATTAAAAAATTTTTTTTAACTTATTTATTTTAGTTATTGTTGTTCAGTCACTCATTCGATTCAGACTCTTTACAACCCCACAGACTGCAGCATGCCAGGTGTCCTTCACTATCTCCCAGAGTCTGCTCAAACTCATGTCCATTGAGTCAATGATGCCATCCAACCATTTCGTCCTCTGTCACTCCCTTCTCCTTGCCCTCCATCTTTCCCAGCATCAGAGTCTTTTCCAGTGACTTTGCTCTTCTCATCAGGTGGCCAAAGTATTTATTTTTAATTGGAGGAGAGTTGCTTTGCAATATTGTGTTGGTTTCTGCCATACATCAGTATGAATCAGCTATAGGTATACATGTGTCCTCTCCCTCTTGAACCTCCCTTCCACCTCCCACCCCATCTCTAGGTTGTCACAGAGCAGCAGGTTTGAGCTCCCTGAGTCATACAGCAAATTCCCACTATTTTATATATGGTAGTGTATATGTTTCCATGTTACTCTCTCAATTCATCCCACTCTCTACTTCCACTACGTCCACAAGTCTGTTCTCTGTGTCTCCATTTCTGCCCTGCAAATAGGTTCATCAGTACCATCTTTCTAGATTCCATATATATGTGTTAATATATGATATATTTTTTCTCTTTCTGACTTACTTCACTCTGTATAATAGGCTCTAGGTTCATTCACCTCATCAGAACAGACTCAAATGCATTCCCTTTTTTTTTTTTAAACTGCTGAGTAGTATTCCATTGTATATGTACCACAGCTTCTTTATCCATTCATCTGTCAATGGACATCTAGATTGCTTCCATGTCCTAGCTATTGTAAATAGTACTGCAATGAATACTGGGGTACACATGTCTTTTTCAATTATGGTTTTCTCAGAGTATATGTCCATTGGTGGGATTGTTGGGTGATATGTTAGTGTTATTCCTAGTTTTTTAAGGAACCTTGATACTGGTCTCAATAGTGACAGTATCAATTTATATTCCCACCAACAGTGTAAGAGGGTTCCCTTTTTCCATATCCTCTTCAGCATTTATTGTTTGCAGATTTTTTTAAGAGGGCCATTCTGACAGGTGTGAGGTGATGTCTCATTGTAGTTTTGATTTGCATTTCTCTAATAATCAGCTCTCTTTTTAGATCAAATGGTACCTCCTTTCAGAAATCACCAGTCACTACATCTAGAGTACCTCCCACACCTACCACATTGCTTGAACAATGTTTTTCCTGGAATCAGTTTCTGCTAAATGGTACATAATAGGTACTCAATAAATATTCATTGCATGAATTAGTATCTGCTATTCACAGATGAAATTTAGCAGACAGAGCTCTCATCCAGTATTTCTTAAACTTAGCTGTGGATCAAAATTACCCAGGAAACTTTAAAAAGAATCTTAGTTATCAGGAACTCAGTTCTGGAGATTCCACTCAATAGGCCTGTTTTGCTTATTGCTATTTCCCTAGCACAGCAAGTGGCATATAGCTAGAGTTCATGTAAGTATTGGTCTAATCAATATTATTATGAGTGTTTTACTTATAGTGGCTTTAAGTCTGGTTCTCTGCCTCCTGTTGCTAATCTGTCTCCATGTTCTCATAGCCTTCCATTTCATTTTCCATCTCACTAATGGAATGCTTTTCTGAAATAGCAAAACTGAAAATGACACCACCCTGTGTGAAGACTCATCATTCCCTATTTTCTTCAGGGTAAAACCCAAGATCCTTATGCAGTCAGCAGGACATTCTACAAACTGACTCCAGCCTATGCCTACATTTCTATCCTTTCCACACTGAACTTCTCCCAATATACCATGCCTTCACATATGCTATTTCATAGGTCTAGAGTGTTTTCCAATTTTCTACATCAAATTTTTTTGTTTACTTTAACACAAAAATCTAATATGACTTCCTCCAGGAAACCCTTCCTGAATTTCCTAGGCTTAGTTAACACTTAGCACAAAATGTGGCGTATATTTAGAACATAAAGGCAAGTATTATTATTATTTAGTTATAGTATCTGGAGAAGGCAATGGCAACTTACTCCGGTACTCTTGCTTGGAAAATCCCATGGACAGAGGACCCTGGTAGGCTGCAGTCCATGGGGTCACTAAGAGTCAGACACGACTGAGCGACTTCACTTTCACTTTTCAGTTTCATGCATTGGAGAAGGAAATGGCAACCCACCCCAGTGTTCTTGCCTGGAGAATCCCAGGGATGGGGGAGCTTGGTGGGCTGCCATCTATGGGGTCGCACAGAGTCGGACACGACTGAAGCGACTTAGCAGCAGCAGCAGTTATAATATCAATTGCGGTTATTTTGAAGATTTTTTTTTTGTCAACTACAAATTGGCACTTACCAAGGGCATTGCCAAGGACTGAACAACAAAGCCATTAGCCATCTGTCTCTACAGAGATTGAACCTTGTGCTGCTATAGCTGTTGACCTTCAACAATCCCTGAGGGAGTTCAGGGTGGAATGAGGTACTCTGTACTCCAGGGAATCTGGTGGGACAAGTCTTTAGATAGTTGGATGTTTTTAGGAACAGATTTTATGTTCTCAATCCTTGCATCTCCTCATATCTAGAGAAGCACTAAATCCCTTCATAGTGACATCAGATCCTCATGACTAACAAAAAAATCTTTTGTAAAATGAGTGCTTAATGATATTGAACTCCCCCTTATATATATATAAAACCTTATATATTGACTTTCCCCCACTGCTGCTTGGGCTTCCCTGATAGCTCAGTTGGTATAGAATCCACCTGCAATGCAGGAGACCCCAGTTTGATTCCTGAGTGGGGAAGATCTGCTTGAGAAGGGATAGGCTACCAATCCCAGTATTCTTGGGCTTCCCTTGTGGCTCATCTGGTAAAGAATCTGCTTGCAGTGCAGGAGAGATGGGTTTGATCCCTGGTTTGGGAAGATCCCTTGGAGAAGGGAAAGGTTGCCCACTCCAGTATTCTGGCCTAGAGAATGCCATGGACTGTATACTCCATGGGGTCACAAAGAGTCGGACACGACTGAGCGACTTTCAATACACTGCCAATTTGGAGCAGTCTCTCAGAGCTATCTGAGATGCTCTCTCCCAGGCTGCTGTCCTCATTTTGCCCCAAATAAAACTTAACCTGCAACTCTCAAGTTGTGTATCTTTTTAGTCAACAGTTTATTTTTTTAAATGAAAAACAAGAGGCAAAAGCTTTGAGTGAAACTAAGATAAAACTGTAGCTACTAAGCAAAGGAATTTTCTTTGCCATTTTATCTTTGTACTGATTCTCCAAAGATAAGATAAAACTTTGAGGAGATACTTCTCTCAGAGACAATCTCTGTGTCCTTCAGTTCAGTCAGTTGTCAGAAATCAACATGATGTATCATTTCATTTGAGGATTAAAATAGAGTTTTTGAAAGGATTCCTGAATAGCTGTGGCCTTGATATGAAGCAGCACATTCCCCGTGGAGCAGAATGCTATGGGCACAACTTTCCCTGAAACAATGTAGGTTTGAGTCACAATTCTTTTGCTTGGTAGCTGGGCAAGTCATCTTATATCTCTAAGCCTCTGTTTTCTCATCTGTAAAATTAGAATAATGAGTAAATAACTCTCCTACCTGCTTGAGGAGGATTTTGTTTTCACCCTCCAATTTCTCCAGTTTGAATCCTATTTTGGAGAAGGTTTTTTTTTCCCAAAGGTAGTCTGATAAAGGTTGATCATAAAAAATGTTTTATGACTTAAAGATATAAGAGAATCCCCAGGGATTGGGAAATTATAATCATTGCAGTGATTTGAAAAATTTTGCAAGCAAAGGAAGCAGAATGTATACCTTGGCTGGACTTACATATGGCCTGATGCATCAGGTATAAGCCCGAAGCATTTTGAAGACTTTTCACTATTACTATATATATATATATATATATATATATACACACACACATACATACATATATGATTTTGAAATCTATCTCAAAATATTCTTATTTTTGTGTTAATATAGAAATGTTGGGGGTACACGTGTCTCTTTCAATTCTGGTTTCCTCTGTGTGTATGCCCAGCAGTGGGATTGCTGGGTCATATGGCAGTTCTATTTCCAGGTTTTAAGGAATCTCCACATTGTACTCCATAGTGGCTGTACTAGTTTGCATTCCCACCAACAGTGTAAGAAGGTTCCCTTTTCTCCACACCCTCTCCAGAATTTATTGCTTGTAGACTTTTGGATAGCAGCCATTCTGACTGGCGTGAAATGGTACCTCATTGTGGTTTTGATTTGCATTTCTCTAATAATGACTGATGTTGAACATCTTTTCATGTGTTTGTTAGCCATCTGTATGTCTTCTTTGGAGAAATGTCTGTTTAGTTCTTTGGCCCACTTTTTGATTGGGTCGTTTATTTTCCTGGAATTGAGCTGCAGGAGTTGCTTGTGTATTTTTGAGATTAATTCTTTGTCCGTTGCTTCATTTGCTCTTATTTTCTCCCATTCTGAAGGCTGTCTTTTCACCTTGCTTATAGTTTCCTTTGTTGTGAAGAAGCTTTTAATTTTAATTAGGTCCCATTTGTTTATTTTTGCTTTTATTTCCAATATTCTGGGAGGTGGGTCATAGAGGATCCTGTTGTGGTTTATGTCAGAGAGAGTTTTGCCTATGTTTTCCTCTAGAAGTTTTATAGTTTCTGGTCTTACATTTAGATCTTTAATCCATTTTGAGTTTATTTTTGTGTATGGTGTTAGAAAGTGTTCCAGTTTCATTCTTTTACAAGTAGGTGACCAGTTTTCCCAGCACCACTTGTTAAAGAGATTGTCTTTTCTCCATTGTATATTCTTGCCTCCTTTGTCAAAGATAAGGTGTCCATAGGTGCGTGGATTTATCTCTGAGCTTTCTATTTTGTTCATTGATCAATATTTCTGTCTTAGTGTCAGTACCATACTGTCTTGATGAGTGTGGCTTTGTAGTAGAGCCTGAAGTCAAGCAGGTTGATTCCTCCAGGTCCATTCTTCTTCCTCAAGATTGCTTTGGCTATTCGAGGTTTTTTGTATTTCCATACAAATTGTGAAATTATTTGTTCTAGTTCTCTGAAAAATACCATTGGTAGCTTGATAGAGATTGCATTGAATCTATAGATTGCTTTGGGTAGTTTACACATTTTCACTATATTGATTCTTCTGATCCATGAACATGGTATAGTTCTCCATTTATTTGTGTCCTCTTTGATTTCTTTCACCAGTGTCTTATAGTTTTCTATATCTAGGGCTTTTGTTTCTTTAGGTAGATATATTCTTAAGTATTTTATTCTTTTCATTGCAATGGTGAATGGAATTATTTCCTTAATTTCTCTTTCTGTTTTCTCATTGTTAGTGTATAGGAATGCAAAGGATTTTTGTGTGTCAATTTTATATTCTGCAACTTTACTACATTCATTGATTAGCTCTAGTTATTTTCTGGTGGAGTCATTAGGGCTTTCTATGCAGAGGATCATGTCATCTGCAAACAGTGATAGTTTTACTTCTTCTTTTCCAATCTGAATTCCTTTTATTTCTTTTTCTGCTCTGATTGTTGTGACCAAAACTTCCAAAACTATGTTCAATAGTGGTGGAGAGACTGGGAACCCTTGTCTTGTTCCTGACTTTAGGGGGAATGCTTTCAGTTTTTCACCATTGAGGATAATGTTTGCTGTGGGTTTGTCATATATAGCTTTTATTATGTTGAGGTATATTCCTTCTATGCCTGCTTTCTGGTGGGTTTTTATCATAAATGGATGTTGAATTTTTTTCAAAGGCTTTCTCTGCATCTATTGAGATAATTATATGGTTTTTATTTTTCAGTTTGTTAATGTGGTATATTACATTGATTGATTTGTGGATATTGAAGAATCCTTGCATCCCTGGGATTTTAAAGCCCACTTGGTCATGGTGTATGATCTTTTTAATATTTTGTTGGATTCTGTTTGCTAGAATTTTGTTAAGGATTTTTGCATCTATGTTCATCAGTGATATTGGCCTGTAGTTTTATTTTTTTGTGGCACCTTTGTCAGGTTTTGGTATTAGGGTGATGATGGCCTCATAGAATGAGTTTGGAAGTTTACCTTCCTGTGCAATTTTCTGGAAGAGTTTGAGTAGGATAGGTGTTAGCTCTTCTTTAAATTTTTGCTAGAATTCAGCTGTGAAGCCATCTGGTTCTGGGCTTTTGCTTGTTGGGAGATTTCTGATTACAGTTTCAATTTCCATGCTTGTGATGGGTCTGTTGAGATTTTCTATTTCTTCCTCGTTCAGTTTTGTCAAGTTGTACTTTTCTAAGAATTTGTCCATTTCTTACAAGTTGTCCATTTTATTTGCATATAGTTGCTGATAATAGTCTCTTATGATCCTTTGCATTTCTGTGTTTTCTGTTGTGATCTCTCCATTTTCATTTCTAATTTTGTTTATTTGATTCTTCTCCCTTTGTTTGTTCATGAGTCTGGCTAAAGGTTTGTCAGTTTTATTTATCTTCTCAAAGAACCAGCTTTTGGGTTTGTTGATTTTTACTATGGTCTTTTTTGTTTCTTTTGCATTTATTTCTGCCCTAATTTTTTTAAGGTTTCTTTCCTTCTACTAACCCTGGGTTTCTTCGCTTCTTCCTTTTCTAGTTGCTTTAGGTGTAGAGTTAGGTTATTTATTTGACTTTTTTCTTCTTTCTTGAGGTAAGCCTGTATTGCTATGAACCTTCCCCTTAGCAGCACTGTTTATAATAGCCAGGACATGGAAGCAACCTAGATGTCCATCAGCAGATGAATGGATAAGAAAGCTATGGTACATATACACAATGGAATATTACTCAGCCATTAAAAATAATACATTTGAATCAGTTCTATTATACAGAGTGAAGTAAGCCAGAAAGAAAAACACCAATACAGTATACTAACACATATAATGGAATTTAGAAAGATGGTAACGATGACAGCGAGACAGGAAAAGAGACACAGATGTATAGAACAGTCTTTTGGACTCTGTGGGAGAGGGCGAGGGTGGGATGATATGGGAGAATGGCATTGAAACATGTAAATTATTATATGTGAAACAAATCGCCAGTCCAGGTTGGATGCATGATACAGGATGCTCGGGGCTGGTGCACTGGGATGACCCAGAGGGATGGGATGGGGAGGGAGGTGGGAGGGGGATTCAGGATAGTGGACACATGTACACCAATTGTGGATTCAGGCAAATGTATGGCAAAACCAATACAATATTGTAAAAAAAAAAAAATATATATATATATATATATATAAATTTTTTCCACTCCAAATTTCAAGTTAATTTAATATTCCAGGAGGTTGCTCCATGTGTATCTTTGAAGGTCATGTCCAGGCATACAAGTATGAGAGGCCTGGCTTTAATCTGTTATTCTTAATCAGTGATATAGAGAAGAAAAGGGATTTGCGTAGTTATTTTGGGTTGGATTTTGGAAACTGTGTGTGTTTAGACAGTGTGGTATGTTTTTTCTTGCTCATTCACTTGTATCCATTCCTTTTAGAGCATCTAAATAGGTCTTCCCTTTGCCCTTCATAGGAGAAAGAAGAAGCACCATGCTAAGTTTTTTGCGTTCTTAGGTGCAGAATGCTGCATGTTTTGTCAAATTAGGTTTTATAGCTGGTTTTTTGATCTGAAAAACATGAATCTTTATCTCTTTGGAGGCTGAGATTTAAACTCCTGACCTTCACAGTGAAGGCATCTGTTGGCTAAGACTGGGGACTACTGGGATAATTTTCCCAATTTCCCATGACCCCTTCACACTGCTTACCCTTGCCACTGCCTTGAGTGACAGGACAGAGAAGTTTGATAAAGCTATTTTTCAGTCTCAAGATTCCAAAATATAAATGCTGATATTCACCACACAAAGACTTGCCACTTATCTACCATTAAAGCAAAGACCAACTGCCACCCATGAAAGAACTTGGTTAAAGTGTATGAAATCTTCTTAAATTAAAAAACAAGTCACCCATTTCACCTTCTCAGGGTCAGGGCAAAGCATTTCTCATGGAGGCATTTGGTCTTCAAATAGTGTTCTAAGTGGACCTATCTCTACTAGTGGTGCCAAAGTCTCCACCTCAGTGAGGGCATGGGATACAAAATTAATGAAGAGAAGCATCAGGGAGAATCTTCATCAGCACTAATGAAACGAAGGGTTTCTTTCTTGGAATCGCCCTTTCAAATTTGCATGCAGCAAGCAACTGCTGGGCCTTGGAGCTGACTGGGTCTGAAATGTTCTGCATATTCAGTAGCACATGTTCCTATGTGCAGCTCAGGGAGGCAGGTATGCCCATCTCAGCTCGGGGAGGCAGGTGTGCCCATCTCTATATGGTAACCAGCCATCTGTTAGGTACATTTTTGGACATAGTGTGAGGAGGAAGCTACAGGATGGCTGATCGTCTTGCTGATTGGAGTGCTGTGCTTCTGCTATTTGACTGTGTCTGAGGGACTTTTGGTCATGCTGGACTAAGTTAGCTGCTGAGGTGTGACTCTTTGTCCTGTTGCTTCCTCATGGCCTGTCAAGATGTTCACTTGAGGACTGTGAAAAGACTCTACAGATTCCCAGATGAGCTTTTCAAATGTGGATTATTTGCAAAGGTGACAGTTCTCAACCCATAAACAGAGCATTAGGTGGAATGGTTGAAAAATGAATAAAACTTGTCCATGCAGACTTAAGAGTCTTTGTTCCCTTCCCTAAATGCTGTTCAAGGATCTTTCCTCCAAGGAACTTCCATTTTCTTGTTCTTTTGTCCTTGTTCTCTTGTTTCTTTGTTCCCCATGACAAAACCAGGGGTCCAGACAATATAGAAATGTTAGGTTAAGCGTGCATCCTGATTTCTCTCAGCATAGATGTAAGATACGGAACCAGGCCCAACTATTTGCTAGTCTAAGTAAACTTCACATGGTGACCTTCTACAGAGCTTTAAGAAGCAGTTTGGGTAGAAAAAACATACAAGGTTTTCATTCTTTCTTTTTTTATTTATTTTAATTTTATTTTATTTTATTTTAAACTTTACATCATTGTATTAGTTTTGCCAAATATCAAAATGAATCCACCACAGGTATACATGTGTTCCCCATCCTGAACCCTCCTCCCTCCTCCCTCCCCATACCAACCTTCTGGGTCGTCCCAGTGCACAAGCCCCAAGCATCCAGTATCGTGCATCGAACCTGGACTGGCATCTCGTTTCATACATGATATTTTACATGTTTCAATGCCATTCTCCCAAATCTTCCCACCCTCTCCCTCTCCCACAGAGTCCATAAGACTGTTCTATACATCAGTGTCTCTTTTGCTGTGTCGTACACAGGGTTATTGTTACCCTCTTTCTAAATTCCATATATATGCGTTAGTATACTGTATTGGTGTTTTTCCTTCTGGCTTACTTCACTCTGTATAATAGGCTCCAGTTTCATCCACCTCATTAGAACTGATTCAAATGTATTCTTTTTAATGGCTGAGTAATACTCCATTGTGTATATGTACCATAGCTTTCTTATCCATTCATTTGCTGATGGACATCTAGGTTGCTTCCATGTCCTGGCTATTATAAACAGTGCTGCGAAGAACATTGGGGTACACGTGTCTCTTTCCCTTCTGGTTTCCTCAGTGTGTATGCCCAAGGGTTTTATTTCTAATTAAAACTAAAATAATTCTACCTTACATTCAAGGTTCTGGTTTGTTTGTTTGTATATTTTAAAAGATTGCCAAACCACTTCAGGCCTGGGCTAATGCAAGAGCCTCCCATATGTACCAAGTTTTACTGACTTTCCCAAACCCCTGGCAAGTAAATTCACTTTCATCAACAGCACTACTGGTATGATTGACTCTTGAACATGCAAGGTTAGGAGTGCCAAGTTTCCAGGCAATGAAAAATCCAAGTATAATTTAGAACACAAAATGTACACATATTTTAAAATTAATCTTTATATAAGACTGTTTCAGAAGACTGGTGCTATTCAGATACCAATAGAAATGCATGTATTCAATCCAATGGAGAGAAAAAGAAAAAAATAAATCCCCCAAAATTGACGTATAACAGAGTATAGATGAAGTGCTAACACATAAAAACTCAAAATGTAATTCATTGTAGTTCTACCCCATGATGTTACAGCAACACTGCCATTATAGGTACAGATTCCTATATGTAGGAATGTATTCATTCCTTACAACTATATCTTATGACAACAAATGATTAGTAGAACATTCCTTCTCTTTATTCAGCATTCTTTTTAGCTAGGGAAGAATACCACATCTATACACAGTAATTATTATCAATTTGGAGGAAAAAACCCAGTTTAATCCATCAGTAGTAAATAATAATTGCAAATATGCATATACCCAACATTGGAACACCTAAATAATAAAGAAAATGAAATAGTAACAGATCTGAAGGTAGAAAAAGACTAACACAGTAATAGTATACCCCACTTTTAACAATGAATAGATGATCCAGAAAGAAAGTCAACAAAGAAACATTGGATATAAACCATACTTAAGACCAAATGGAACAGATATGTAAAGAACATTGTGTTCAACAGCAGCAAAATACACATTCTTTTTAGTGCCCATGGAACATTCTCCAGCAGAGATCAATGAAAAGTCATAAACAAGACTTAGCAAGTTTAAGAAGATTGAAATCACACCAAATATGTTTTCTAACCACAATGGTATTAAACTAGAAATCAACAATAGGTGGAAAGCTGGAAAATACACAAATATGTGGAAATTAAACAACACACAGCTGAACAACCAAAGGGCCAAAGACAAAATCAAATGAGAAATGAAGAAATATCTTAAAAACAAATTATAGAATTTAGAAAGATGATAACAATAACCCTGTATGTGAGACAGTAAAAGAGACACAGATGTATAGAACAGTCTTTCGGACTCTGTGGGAGAGGGAGAGGGTGGGATGATTTGGCAGAATGGCATTGAAACATGTATAATATCATATAAGAAACGAATCACCAGTCCAGGTTCGATGCAGGATACAGGATGCTTGGGGCTGGTGCACTGGGATGACCCAGAGGGATGGTACGGGGAGGGAGGTGGGAGGGGGGTTCAGGATTGGGAACATGTGTACATCCGTGGCAGATTCATGTTGATGTATGGCAAAACCAACACAATATTGTAAAGTAATTAGCCTTCAATTAAAATAAATAAATTTAAATTAAAAAAACAAATTAAAATAGAAGCACAACATATCAAAACCTATGGAATGCTGCATAAGCAATTCTAAGAGGGGATTTTATAACAATAAATGCCTATGTTAAGAAAGATCTCAAATAAACAACCAACTTTACACCTCAATGAAACTAAAAAACAAACAAAAAAAACCTAAATCCAAAGTTAGCAGAAGGAAAGAAATAAGATCAGAACATAAATAAATGAGAGAGCACAAAGGTAATAGAAAAGATCAACAAAACTAAGAGCAGGGTTTTTTAAAGAAAAAAAAAATTGACAAACCTTTAGCTAGATTAACACCAAAAAGAGAGAGAGAGAGAGAGAGAGAGAAACTCAAATAAATAAAATCAGAAATAAAAGAGGAGACATTACAACTGATACATGGAATTACAAAGGATTCTAAGAGATCAGTATGAACAATTACACACCAATGAAGAAATAGATAAATTCCTAGAAACATATGACTCAGTACAAGTTTTTCCTATGATGCAGAAGTAGAAAATCTGAACAGAGCAATGTGAGGTGATTGAATCAGTAATCAAAAACCTCCCAACATGGAAAAGCCCAGGACCAGATGGTTTCACTGGTGAGTTGTACCAAAATTTATGGAAGAACTAATACCAATCCTTCACAACTCTTCCTCAAAAATGTAAAAGAAGAGCTCACTTTCAAACTTATTTCAGAAAGTGAGCATCAGCCTGATACCAAACCCAAATACGAATACTAAAACCAAAAAAAAAAAAAAAAAAAGAACTACAGACCAGTATTTCTAATGAATGTAGATGCAAAAATTCTCCACAAAATGTTAGCAAAATGAATTCAGCAGCACATTAAAAAGATTGTAAATCATGATTAAGTGAGACTTATCCATGAAGCAAGGATGCTTCAATATATGCAAATCAATAAATGTGGCACCACATTAGTAGAATGAAAGATAGAAATTATATGATCATCTCAATAGCTACAGAAAAAAATATTTGATAAATTGCAACATCCTTTCATGATAAAAATGCTCAACAAATTGGGTATAGAAGGAACATACCTCATTATGATAAAAGCCATATATGACAAACCCACAGCCAAAACTGTACTCAGTGGTGAAAAGTTGAAATCTTTTCCTCTAAGATCAGGAACAAGGCAAGACTGTCCACTCTCACCACACCTGTTTAAAATAATACTGGAAAGACTAGCCAGACCAATTAGGCAATTATTAGAAATAAAAGGCATCCAAACAGGAAAGGAAAAAGTAAAATTGATTTTCTTTGTAGATTTTATCTTATATATGAAAATGAAAAGTGAAAATGAAAGTCTCTCAGTTGTGTCCAACTCTTTGTGACCCCATAGACTATACAGTTCATGGAATTCTCCAGGCCAGAATACTTGAGTGGGTAGCCTTTCCCTTCCTTCTCCAGAGGATTTTCCCAACCCAGGGATCACACCCAGGTCTCTTGAATTGCAGGCGGATTCTTTACCAGCTGACCCAGAAGGGAAGCCCAAGAATACTGGAGTGGGTAGCCTATCTTTCTCCAGCGATCTTTCCGACCCACAAATCGAACCAGGGTCTCCTGCATTTCAGGCGGATCTTCAGTTGCTTCAGTCACTCGGTTGTGTCTGACTCTTTGCAACCCGGCTGACTGCAGCACGCCAGGCCTCCCTGTCCATCACCAACTCCCATAGTTTACCCAAACTCATCTTCACTGAGTTGGAGATGCCATCTAAACATCTCATCCTCTGTCGTCTCCTTCTCCTCCTGCTTCCAATCTTTCCCAGTATCAGGGTCTTTTCCAATGAGTCTTTTCCTCTTTGCATCAGAATGGCCAAAGTATTGGAGCTTCTTACACATATATTCAGCAATACGTGAACCGTGAACTTCCAGATGTTCAAGCTGGTTTTAGAAAAGGCAGAGGAACCAGAAATCAAATTGCCAACATCTGCTGGATCATTGAAAAAGCAAGAGAGTTCCAGAAAAAAACATCTATTTCTGCTTTATTGACTATGCCAAAGCCTTTGACTGTGTGGATCACAATAAACTGTGGACAATTCTGAACGAGATGGGAATATCAGACCACCTGACCTGCCTCTTGAGAAACCTGTATGCAGGTCAGGAAGGAACAGTTAGAACTGGACATGGAACAACAGACTGGTTCCAAATAGGAAAAAGAGTACATCAAGGCTGTATATTGTCACCCTGCTTATTCAACTTATATGCAGAGTACATCATGAGAAACGCTGGGCTGGAAGAAGCACAAGCTGGAATCAAGATTGCTGGGAGAAATATCAATAACCTCAGATATGCAGATGACACCACCCTTATGGCAGAAAGTGAAGAGGAACTAAAAAGCCTCTTGATGAAAGTGAAAGAGGAAAATGAAAAAGTTGGCTTAAAGCTCAACATTCAGAAAACTAAGATCATGGCATCTGGTCCCATCACTTCATGGGAAATAGATGGGGAAACAGTGGAAACAGTGGCAGACTTTATTTTTTGGGACTCCAAAATCACTGCAGATGGTGATTGCAGCCATGAAATTAAAAGACGCTTACTCCTTGGAAGGAAAGTTATGACCAACCTAGATAGCATATTGAAAAGCAGAGACATTACTTTGCCAACAAAGGTCCGTCTAGTCAAGGCTATGGTTTTTCCAGTGGTCATGTATGGATGTGAGAGTTGGACTGTGAAGAAAGCTGAGCGCTGAAGAATTGATGCTTTTGAACTGTGGTGTTGGAGAAGACTCTTGAGAGTCCCATGGACTGCAAGGAGATCCAACCAGTCCATTCTAAAGGAGATCAGTCCTGGGTGTTCTTTGGAAGGAATGATGCTAAAGCTGAAACTCCAGTACTTTGGCCACCTGATGCGAAGAGTTGACTCATTGCAAAAGACTCTGATGCTTGGAGGTATTGGGGGCAGGAGGAGAAGGGGACGACAGAAGATGAGATGGCTGGATGGCATCACTGACTCGATGGACATGAGTTTGAGTGAACTCTGGGAGTTGATGATGGACAGGGAGGCCTGGCATGCTGCAATTCCTGGTGTTGCAAAGAGTCAGACATGACTGAGTGACTGACCTGAACTGGATTGATATATATAAGATTCTAAAATTCATCCAAAAACCACTAATCATTATATTCAGTATAGTTGCAGGATACTAAATCAACATATACAATTTAGTTATATTTATATACATTAAGCTGAAACTGAAACTCCAGTACTTTGGCCACCTCACGTGAAGTCTTGACTCATTGGAAAAGACCCTGATGCTGGGAGGGATTGGGGACAGGAGGAGAAGGGGATGACAGAGGATGAGATGACTAGATGGCATCATCGACTTGATGGACATGAGTTTGGGTAAACTCTGGGATTTGGTGATGGACAGGGAGGCCTGGTGTGCTGCGATTCGTGGGGTTGCAGAGAGTTCGACACAACTGAGTGACTGAACTGAACTGAACTGATACACATTAATAACAAAACATTTGAAGAAGAAATGAATAAAACAATCTAATTCACAATAGCATGAAAAAAGTAAAATACTTCTAAATAAATTTAATCAAGGAGGTGAAAGATCTGTACATTAAAACCTCTAAGACTTTGATGCAATTTAATAAGACAAACAAATGGATAAATATTTGGTATTCATGGATCAAAAGAATAATATCATTAAAATGTCATTACTACCTAAAGTCATCTACAGATTCAATAAATCTCTCTTAATAATTCAAGAGCATTTTTCATATGAATAGAAAAAAATCCTAAAATTTGTATGAGATCACAAAAATACATGAATAGCAAAAGCAAACTGGAGAAAGAACAACTACAAACTAGAGACAAAATACTTCCTGATTTCAAACTATAATACAAAGCTATAGTAATAAAAAAGATATGATACGGGCATAAAAACAGGCATATAGACCAATGGAAAAGAACAAAGAACCCCAAAATAAGCTATTGTACATACAGTCAACTAACATGGGACATGGAGTTTAGGAATATTCAATTCAAAATGATATTTTCATTCAATAAAGGGTGTTGGAAAAACTGGATAACCAAATGCAGGATAATGAAATTGGACTCTAGCTTGCACCACTGAGAGAAATTAACTCAAAATGGATTCAGTTCAGTCACTCAATCATGTCCGACTCTTTGCGACCTCATAAATTGCAGCATGCCGGGCCTCCCTGTCCATCACCAACTCCCGGATTTCACTCAAACTCATGTCCATCGAGTTGGTGATGCCATCCAGCCATCTCATCCTCTGTCGTCCCCTTTTCCTCCTGCCCTCAATCCCTCCCATCATCAGGGTCTTTTCCAATGAGTCAACTCTTCGCATCAGGTGGCCAAAGTATTGGAGTTTCAGCTTTAGCATCAGTTCTTCCAATGAACACCCAGGACTGATCTCCTTTAGAATGGACTGGTTGGATCTCCTTGCAGTCCATGGGACTCTCAAGAGTCTTCTCCAACACCACAGTTCAAAAGCATCAATTCTTCAGCGCTCAGCTTTCTTCACAGTCCAACTCTCACATCCATACATGACCACTGGAAAAACCATAGCCTTGACTAGACGGACCTTTGTTGGCAAAGTAATGTCTCTGCTTTTCAATATGCTATCTAGGTTGGTCATAACTTTCCTTCCAAGGAGTAAGCGTCTTTTAATTTCATGGCTGCAATCACCATCTGCAGTGATTTTGGAGTCCCAAAAAATAAAGTCTGCCACTGTTTCCACTGTTTCCCCATCTATTTCCCATGAAGTGATGGGACCAGATGCCATGATCTTAGTTTTCTGAATGTTGAGCTTTAAGCCAACTTTTTCATTTTCCTCTTTCACTTTCATCAAGAGGCTTTTTAGTTCCTCTTCACTTTCTGCCATAAGGGTGGTGTCATCTGCATATCTGAGGTTATTGATATTTCTCCCAGCAATCTTGATTCCAGCTTGTGCTTCTTCCAGCCCAGCGTTTCTCATGATGTACTCTGCATATAAGTTGAATAAGCAGGGTGACAATATACAGCCTTGATGTACTCTTTTTCCTATTTGGAACCAGTCTGTTGTTCCATGTCCAGTTCTAACTGTTCCTTCCTGACCTGCATACAGGTTTCTCAAGAGGCAGGTCAGGTGGTCTGATATTCCCATCTCGTTCAGAATTGTCCACAGTTTATTGTGATCCACACAGTCAAAGGCTTTGGCATAGTCAATAAAGCAGAAATAGATGTTTTTTTCTGGAACTCTCTTGCTTTTTCAATGATCCAGCAGATGTTGGCAATTTGATTTCTGGTTCCTCTGCCTTTTCTAAAACCAGCTTGAACATCTGGAAGTTCACAGTTCACATATTGCTGAAGCCTGGCTTGGAGAATTTTGAGCATTACTTTACTAGCGTGTGAGATGAGTGCAATTGTGTGGTAGTTTGAGCATTCTTTGGCATTGCCTTTCTTTGGGATTGGAAGGAAAACTGACCTTTTCCAGTCCTGTGGCCACTGCTGAGTTTTCCAAATTTGCTGGCATATTGAGTGCAGCATTTTCACAGCATCATCTTTCAGGATTTGAAATAGCTTAACTGAAATTCCATCACCTCCATTAGTTTTGTTCATAGTGATGCTTTCTAAGGCCCACTTGACTTCACATTCCAGGATGTCTGGCTCTAGGTGCGTGATCACACCATCGTGATTATCTGGGCCATGAAGATCTTTTTTGTACAGTTCTTCTGCATATTCTTGCCACCTCTTCTTAATATCTTCTGCTTCTGTTAGGTCCATACCATTTCTGTCCTTTATCGAGCCTATCTTTGCATGAAATGTTCCCTTGGTATCTCTAATTTTCTTGAAGAGATCTCTAGTCTTTCCCATTCTGATGTTTTCCCCTATTCTTTGCATTGATCACTGAAGAAGGCTTTCTTATCTCTCCTTGCTATTCTTTGGAACTCTGCATTCAGATGCTTATATCTTTCCTTTTCTCCTTTGCTTTTCACTTCTCTTCTTTTCACAGCTATTTGTAAGGCCTCCCCAGACAGCCATTTTGCTTTTTTGCATTTCTTTTCCATGGGAATGGTCTTGATCCCTGTCTCCTGTACAATGTCACGAACCTCCGTCCATAGTTCATCAGGTACTCTATCATATCTAGTCCCTTAAATCTATTTCTCACTTCCACTTTATAATCATAAAGGATTTGATTTATGTCATACCTGAATGGTCTAGTTGTTTTCCCTACTGTCTTAAATTAAATCTGATTTTGGCAATAAGGTGTTCATAATCTGAGCCACAGTCAGCTCCCGGTCTTGTTTTTGCTGACTGTATAGAGCTTCTAAAGACTTGAAAATAAAACTTCTAGAAGAAATTATAAGGGAAGAGTTTCTTGACTTTGATGTTCAAAATGATTTTCTGTATATGACACCAAAAGTACAGATAGCAAGTGCAAAAATAAATACATGAGACTACATCACTAAGGCTTTCCAGGTGGATTAGTCGTAAAGAATCTGCCTGCCAAGCAGGAGATGTGGGTTTGATCCCTGGGTTAGGGAGACCCCTGGAGAAAGAACTGGCAACCCAGTCTAGTGTTCTTGCCTAGGAAACCCCATGGACAGTGAAGCCTGGCCAACTGCAGTCCCTGGGTTCACAAAGAGTGGGACACTACTTAGTGATTAAACCACCATATCAAACTAGCAAGCTTTTGCACAGCAAAAACAACAACAACAACAAAATGAAAAAGTAATCTACACAATAGGAGAAAAACATTTGCAAATCATATAGCTGATAAAGCATTAAAATACAAAAAAACTATAAAAAACTCATATAACTCAATAGAAAAAAGAAACAAACAAAAAAACTGATTAAAAAATGGAAGAAGAATGGAATAGACACTTTTCCAAAGAATACATACCCATGGCCAACAGGCACATGAAAATATACTCAACATCACTAATCATCAGGAAAATGAAAATGAAAATCACAATGAAATAATCATGTCACTCCTGTTAAAAGGCTGTTATCAAAAAAGACAAGAATAGCAAGTGTTGAGGATGATGTGAAAAGTGTAAATTGTTGCAGTCACTATGGAATATAGTATGGACTTTTCTCAAAAAATTAAAAATAAAACAACTTTTGATCCAGCAATCCCATTTCTGGTTATATCCAAAGGAAGTGAAAACAGGATCTCAAAAAGCTGTCTGTGCCACAAATGTTTATTATTCACAATAGCCAAGGTATGGAAATAATCTTGTCCATAAGTCAATGAATGGTTAAAGAAGGTGGTGTAGGCAGTGGATATAATACCATTTGTGACAACTTGGGTAATATTTGAGGGCATTATGCTAAATGAAATAAATCAGGCAGAGAAAAACAGTTGCTGCATGATGTCACCTAAAAGTAGAATCCAAAAAAATGCTGAATTCATATAAATGGAGAGTAGAGTGGTGGTTACCAGGGTCTGGGGAATGAAAAATTCTAGTTGTAAGATTGACAAGTTGAGGGTCTAATGTACATCATGAGGGTTATAGCTATTATTTATGTATTATATACTTGAAAGTTGCTAAGACTGTAGATCTTAAATGTTCTCCCCCACAAAAAAAAGAAATGTTAATTGTATAATAGGACGGAGGTAGTAGTTAATCATTTACAATATATTACTATATGGTAATATATTAGTATATCAAATCAAGATGTCTTACATCTTAAACTTACACAATGTAATATGCCAAATATATCTCAATGAAGCTATAAAATATAAAAGTAAATAAAAACAGTATATGAATCCTGGGATAAGAATGTTATATAATATATTGTCCATGCTGGAGAAAGTGCTAGATATCTGGAATTCATTTGTACTCCTAAATTTCCTCAGGCTGGGATAACATATGATTTTCCATCCAACTGTGTGTTCATCTGAGTGATGTACAAGGTAGACGTTAAAGAGAAAGTTATATCTTTGATGAAAAAGGAAAAGAATCGTTTCATTGTTCCCAAGTTTATCCCATGAATAAATAAGATCAATACATATGTTAAGTTACTGTGGTCCCACTGTATCACTTAATCTCAAGGAGAACAATCTATTACATATTTAAGAATAGTTTTTTTAGAATAAAGCCTTCTGGTTGACTGACAGAGTAACCATCAAAAAATTCTTTATGTGGGTGGAGAGGTGAAAAGCTCCTATATCCCTTGATCAAAAAGAAAATTTAAAAATGGTGTTATGAAAAATAAATAACATTATAAGAACACAGTTAAATGGGAGAGGTACTTTCTAATGTTGATATTATAAAATAAATTATTAGTCTACAATAACATGTTAGTTAGGTGAAATGTTTAGGGTGGTTTTATTTCCTTTTATTGTTACTTATACAAAGAAGGAGATATTAGTTACAAATATCTGTGTTGATGAAAAAAGAAGCAGGGAACAAAAGATAGTGTTATGAAATCAATAAAAAAACTGATGCCTAATTCCAGCTAAATTGTGTGTATATTTAGATACAACTTTGGTAATCTCACTGTCTGTATTTTTCCAAGTAAAATCTCAAGAAGAAAGAAATGAGATTGAAAAAAACTTCCTCTTCTGCAAGATGCATGAAAGTCACATGGACAAGTATCTTTTCCTGTTTTTAATTCAATTAAAACAGGCTGCCAGATAGACTTAGTGACAAACAGGATGTAATTTGAGAATAATGATGCAAAATGCATGGCTCATGTGGCACATTTCATTTATTCTGTCTTGTGCTTACATGATCACACTTTCATGTTGATTGACTCTACAAGTTTAATAGTCAGGATATACACTTTGCTACCTTTTCTGGATAGTTTATTAACAAAAAAGTTATATCATGCTGATCCAACTTCATATTTCAGAGATCCAGCTGCAGAATGGATGATGAAGCCACAAAGTTATTAGCTCAGTTGAATGCATAAACAAGGATTTAATCAATGATCACATTGCATATCTTAATGGAACTAGTACAATGACTATGATCATAAAAATATATATCAAGCAAATATATATTCTTAATTTATTGTGAAGAGATGGTTAGTACTATTTAGGCTGATATTTTCAAAGTAAATAGATATTTGTGAATTGAAAAAGATAAATACCAGAATTTTTCTTTTGTAATTTTTATTTAATCCTCCCTCTATCCCCCAGAAAAAGTCTCCAGATATTAAACATTGTCTTCTTTTAACACAGAAACTCTGTTTACTAGATGGGCAGCAGAGCCATCCCCAAACCTATCTAACCATGAATTTGTCAAACATAGCAACTGGGGATCTTCTAGAAGAACGTGATTGACAGAGACTTGGGGATATAGACTCCTTGTTTGCACTGCTGCATACTTAGACCATGGCTGATTGATTTCTGACTAAGAAGGTCAGTTGAATTGTTCAGGAATAGTTTATTCACTACATATGTTCATGCAGTCAGGTTTCAAGGTATTCCCTAAACAATCTCAAGGAATTGGCTTGAAGAAGGTTTTAATTTCTGGTATATAATTCAATGGGCTTTCCAGGTGGCACTAGTGGTAAAGAACCCACCTGTCAATGCAGGAGATGTGGGTTTGATCTGTGGAGGAAGATCCCCTGGAGGAAGGCATAGAAATCCACCCCAGTATTCATGCCTGGAGGATCCCATGGACACAGAGGCCTGGTGGGCTATGGTTCATAGGGTTGCAAAGAGTTGGACATGACTGAAGTGACTTAGCACACATGCATATCTAATTCAACAAGCCTCTATTATACTACTATATGCTAAAAACTACTTTAGAAATTGAAAGTGGTATTGTGATCGTGTTACCTGTCTTCCAGGACCTCATGTATAACTTTAGCAAATTATTTAAGAAGACAGATGAATGCTTGCATAGCTAATAGAATGCAGTACGTGCTAAGTCTCTTCAGTCATATCTGTCTCTGTGTGGCTCCTCTGTCCATGGGATTCTCCAGGCAAGAATACTGGAGTGGGTTGCCATGGCCTCCTCCAGGGCATCTTCTCAAACCAGGGATCGAACCTGCGTCTAAGTCTCCTGCATTGGCAGGTGGGTTCTTTACCACTAGCACCAAATAGAATGCAGGATGATACTCAATAGAATATAAACCAGGGTTATAGAAACCAGAGGATGGGTGTGATAGGACTTGAAAGAAAAGGTAGAATTTGAGTGTGCCTTGAAGGATAGAATTTTCCAGTAGTCATGTATGGATGTGAGAGTTGGACTATAAAGAAAGCTGAGCACCGAAGAATTGATGCTTTTGAACTGTGGTGTTGGAGAAGACTCTTGAGAGTCCCTTGGACTGCAAGGAGATCCAACCAGTCCATTGTAAAGGAGATCAGCCCTGGGTGTTCACTGGAAGGACTGATGTTGAAGCTGAAACTCCAATACTTTGGCCACCTGATGTGAAGAGCTGACTCATTTTAAAAGACACTGACGCTGGGAAAGATTGAGGTCAGGAGGAGAAGGGGACGACAGAGGATGAGGTGATTGGATGGCATCACCGACTCAATGGACGTGAGTTTGGGTAGGCTCTGGGAGTTGGTGATGGACCGGGAGGCCTGGGGTGCTGCGGTCCATGGGGTCACAAAGAGTCAGACACAACTGAGCAACTGAACTGAACTGAACTGAAGGATAGAAAGGATGCAGAGTCTAAGAGTGGCAATGACAGGCATTCCTGGCAGAGTGGTATTCTTCACCTTCCTTGAACAGCAGAGTCCTTTCTCATTGGAACTGGAAAAAGGTTTTTGTCAAGGTTAAATGTACATTTGTACATTTAGAGCTACTTTCATCATTTTTTCACTTTTAAGAAAAGTAAGCTGACTGCTGCTAGAAATCAGAGTCTTGACATATCTGCTGTTTTCAGGATGCTGGTTGGACAGCATTGCTGCCTATATTGTGCGCTTGAATAACTCCAGCTCAAACTAGGAACTGGGCCTCAGTCATGTAGGCAAGAACAGAATAAATGAGGCAGATGTTTTCCTGACTTCTGCTCTTTTGAATCTGCTCTGTGCAGACAGGAGATGTTGGCTTCAAATTATTTAAGTACAGCATTTGTCACTTCTGTAATTCACTTACCACCACCAGAAATGCAATTACTTTAACTGCAAGGCACTTATATCTTAGTCAGTTCTACTGTCTAAAAATATGTCAGCTTTTATTTGAAGAGCGAAGATTGAAATTGTCACTTGGGGCCATTCCAAAACTTTGCTAATTGTGCACTTCAAATAATATTTGACTTAATTTTCCTCTTGGATTTTTAGAAAAATTATTACTCATGTCATGTTTTTCATTTGTAATTATCATTTTACACTACTTTTTAACAATGAAAACTGGGAATTGGTTAACCTGAAAAGCTACACAACTTGCTTTACTGTTGGGCCTTGACTTACAAATTTAATTTATCTGAATGCTTTCTTTCTTGATGGCTTCCCTGAGGGTTAGAACAGCTTCAGCTTATACTGTGATTGTCATAAGCCAGTAAGTACTGCATTGACATCCTTATTGTTCAGGTAACTGAGACTCTGAGAACAATATAGCTCTTCAGAGAATTGTATCTTTTCCACACTAAGTGTGGCCCTGAGAAATTGAATACATCATTTATGACTGATTAAAAAACTTTGAAAGAATGGTTTATTCAGCTTCAAGCTAAACAGCGTGATCTCGAAGAGTTTAGTTCAGGTGATGGTTACCTAGAATAGATTAAAATATAGATATGATGAGAAGGACATTGGGTAGCTTCATCTAAAATATAAGGGCGGGGATTTAATGCTTACTAGGAACACAGGATGGTTTTGATGACTCAGAGATGAAGGGCCTGGAATTCTTTGCTATCTTGGGTTATTTTCCAGGGTAAATTAACTGTAGGATGTACTCACTTTGTTGTTTATCTCACCAGCTGTTTCTGTTTTCTTTGCAACTGAGTGTGGGCATATTCTTCACCTTGTTGGTTGGACCCGGTGCTGACTTGGAGCTAAGCAATGCAGAGTCTGAGAATGTAAATCTTCACTCTATGCCTACTTTGTCAGCCTTTCTATCTTCTTTCAGTTCCTTTAAAATTCTATGCTCTTTCATGACTCAGAGAATCTTCACATGCTGTTTCAACTGTCTCTAATTCTCTATCCGTCCTATGCCTGTTCAATGTTTTGTTACTCTCCATGTGTTATGCTGGGCTGTGCTTAGTCGCTCGGTAATGTCTGACTCTTTGTGACCCAATGGACTGTAACCCACCAGGCTCCTCTGTCCTTGGGGATTCTTCAGGCAAGAATACTAGAGTGGCTGGCCATGCCCTCCTCCAGGGGATCTTCCCAACCCAGGTCTCCTGCATTGCAGAAAGATTTTGAGCCACCGGGGAAGCCCAAGAATACTGGAGTGGTTAGCCTAACACTTCTCCAGGGAATCTTCCCGACCCAGGAATCGAACTGGGGCCTCCTGCATTGCAGGTGGATTTTTTACCATCTGAGCTACCAGGGAAGCCCAATTTTACCTCTAAAAGTCGCATCCTCAGGAAAACAATCTCATATATCCAGCAGAGGTCAGGTCCACTTTTCTGTGACCCAGAACATCCTGGTAACGCTGGCTGAAACTGATAATAAATAAGTTGCTTTATAATTATTTTTCAAACTCTCCTCCCTGAAATGTGTACTCCTTGAATGCAGGGACTGTGATACCTCTGAACCTGCTGTACCTCTGGCTTCCAGCATAATCGCTTACACATGGAGACCCCTCAGTATCTATTTATTGAACGTATGGTACAAACTTTTTTTTTTTTTTGGTATGGTACGAATTGAAAGAAGATCTATCAATCTCTTTGTTGCAAAAATTTTATCTCACAATATACTTTCGTTGTTTTGCTTGATACTGGGAATGGATTGAGAGTTCTAAGGCAGGTGATGCAATTGCTTTACTGTAAGTCTTAGTGGCTGTCAGATTTGATTTGAGTCTTGTCTGTTCCACTTGGGGCTCCCCTGGTGGCTCAGGGGTAAAGAATCTACCTGCCAATGCAGGAGACGCAGGTTTGATTCCTAAGCTGGAAAGATCCCCTAGAGGAGGGCACGGCAACCCACTCCAGTATTTCTGTCTGGATAATCACATGGACAGAGGAACCTGGAGGACTACAGTGCATGGGGTCACAAAGAGTTAGACACAGCTGATGTGACTTAACATACATGCACACACACTCACTGTTCTACTCAAGTCAAGTGACAGTGAAAAATACACTTCATATCCCTATGCTTTCTTTTTTTGCATTTCTAAAATGGGGATTGGTATCACATCCACAGGGATTGTGTAGGACAGTCTAGACTGTTGTGTTAGGATCTTGGGGAAAGAATGCTAGCTGACTTCCTTCCCACTCTCTCTTCCTTTTATCCCAAAGCACCTTTAGGTATGAGACAAGTTAAATGATTCTTAATATTTTATCTTGGTCCTTTGAAGAGCACAAAAACCACATCTAAAAGCATTATTTTTCAAGTTAGAAAGAGTATCTGTAATTTCTTCATGTTGCCCTGTTTACCATGAAGACTTGGGACTAACTAATTAATTTACTTGGAGAATTGTCAAATATTAAAATGATGGATTACATTGAACTATCTCATTAAGAACTGACATGGGGAAGCAAAATATTTTGAAATCAATGTCATATACTATGTACAGTCTTTGCTGAATAAAGGAAACCATTTTGAGGTTTCTAATCAAAGAAAGATTTCATGACCTTTGCAAAAGAACACCATATTTATTGCCAGTTATTAATTCAGTAACTAATTATTGAGCATTTACTATATGGCAATCATTGAACACGTAATGCTAATATGGATAAGACACTAGGTCCTCAGGTAACTGTGATGTTAAACAGAGCATAATAATCACAGAAATAGAGGTGCAAATAGACAAGCTGTATACCAGAGGAGGGACCTTGAAAATAACTTTAATTTTGTCATGTGGAAGGAGTGAACTTTATGGAAATGAGGCAATGTGCACAGAAGCCAGGGGGTAGGGGGATTCTTCTCTAGGTCAGTGCATAGATGTTAGTCACGGTTCTCCAAGAGACAGAAGCAATAGAATATGTACTGTGCACTCACAATCTTGTGTATGATACCTTGCCAAAATGTTCCAGTCTTGTTTATATTCCCCTCCTTGAGGTCAGATTTAGTTTGCAATGGCTGAGTGGATAGGAACAGAAACTGGCGGGCCCAGGTGATGGGGTCTGAAGAAGCTGGGAGCCAGTCAGAAATCTGTAGGGATAGATGACGACACTGTTGCTAAGCAGAGATAGAGGCCCACCTGTGGAGCTGAGGTTCAACAGCATGAAAAATTCATTCTTCAGGAGAAAAAGACCACACCAAGTTAATTGACCATTTTTTAGTCATTCAATAGTTCACCACTCACAATTGACTATAGCAGTTATGACAACAAGGATGCCAGGCACAGCATGCAAAGCTATTGAAATTGTGTGAAATGTAGAGAGAGAGACACTGAGAATTAGGACACATTTAATTATAGGTACAGATTCTACTGCCACCAGATTTTTTTTTTAGGATGCTGCAGCAATAAACCTATGACATACATTTCCCCCTTCCATTTTAGAGAAATATCCTAGTACTATGTGTGAGCTGTGAGTGTGCTTAGTTGCTCAGTTGTGTCCAGTTCTTTCATGACCCCATGGACTGTAGCCCATCAAGTTCCTCTGTCCGTGGGATATCCCAGGCAAGAATACTGGAGGGGTTGCCATTTCCTACTTCAGGGGATCTTCCCAACCCAGGGATGATGAAACGTGCATCTCTTGCGTCTCCTGAACTGGCAGGCAGATTCTTTACTACCGAATTACCTGGGAAGTCCATTCTAGTACTACCCATGGCCTGTTAGAACCAGTATTTCAACAAAATTTGCCATCACAGTAGCAAATTTTTTACTTAGATACAGCTATTGCAGGCTTTGACAAGAGAAAGGACTCACTCATAACCCACTGCATAACTAGTCAGTGCATTATGTTTTTGCATATTTGCTTTTCATCTTTGTTTGTTGACATATACCTATGTTTTAATAGTTACAGTACACTCATCATTTTGAGCTCCGGAGGAGATAAGTCCAAGATCAAGGTATTGGCATGGTTTGTTCCTCCTAAGATTCATGAAGGAAGGATCAGTTCTGGGCCTCTTTCCATGACTTGCACATGACCACCTTCTCCCTGTGTCTTCACATCATCTTTCCCCGTTTGTGCTTAGTCACTCATTTGTGTCTGACTCTCTGTGACCCTGTGAATTGGAACCCACCAGACTCCTCTATCCACAGGATTCTCCAGGCAAGAATACTGGAGTGGGTTGTTGTGCCCTCCTCCAAGGGATCTTCTTGACCCAGGGATCAAACCTGCATCTATTGCATCTCCTGAACTGACAGGCAGGTTCTCTACCTCTAAGCCACTTGGGAAGCCCGTCTGTTTATTACATAGAGGGCTAAATGACAAAGAGCCTGCACTGAAGGAAATGAATGTCAAGTGAAAACCGTAAAGAATTCATTTCAGGTGGGCTAGACAGAATGAAACTGCTTATAATGCACTGTGCTTTTCTGTTCCAGATTTTAAATTCCTGAAAGAAAGAACTTTGTTTATTTGGTTTGGATCCTGTGCCCACCCCTGGATCAATAACTGTGGCCATGGGATCAGGATCTCATAGTATTAACGTGACCACTGGTGGCCTATCACCTCTGCATATGAGGGCCATCCTGAGAGAAAGGAAAATTGTAAGCTGGGGCTCAATCCCAAGAAGTGTTTACTATAGGATAATAGAATTTAAGAGACTTAACGAACATCCAACGAAATATGAACTTTAACTTCCTCTTTTCTACTCTGCCACATCTGCATTATACTTGTTGAACTTTCTGTCTGATAGGAATTTTGACTGATAGTGATTTGCCTTTCTCTAGGAATTTGAAAACCCCTATTTCTTGACATAAATTTTTATATCTCTAAATTAGCTGCCTTTTAATTTTTTCTCATTCATTTTGAAATTGACTACCCAGAGTTAATGCTACAAATTTGCTTGTCTCCTCAATTCTAACCCTTAATGAAAAACACCACACACATATACAGTACACAGCCTAAGTCTCTCCCAGGATTTCTTTGTTTATCTGTTTTTTGTTTAGCCAGGCAATTATCTATGTGCATTTTGTGGCATGATTAATAACTTTGTGGTTGGAACAATTCAGGTTTGTATCCATTTCCAAGTAGCCCCAAAGAACCAGGAATAGAGAAAGATTTCTGGAGCTGTTCCTGTTTTGTCCTTAAACAGGATCAGAGGAAGAAAGATTAAAGAGATGAGAACAGAGTGAACTAGGTTTCATTCTGGTCTGGAGATATAAAGATAGGAAGTCATCTTTTTATGGTTTCAAAGGGCATGAAAAATTTTGTACAAAGGATATTGGTATTAGTTGTTCTTTTTTGCAGCAAAACATCACAATACAAGGAACTGAATTTACATCAAAAGCAGGAAAAGTGTTCCTTAGTCACAGGAAGGAACTTTTTGTTTGTTGGTGTGTAAGTTGCAAGAATGGGACACTGAAGGTTACGTGGCATTTGTGCTTCCTGGAGAGCTCTAGAGAAGGGCAGATAATTCTATACTGTACCAACTTGTATTGATCCTACATTGTACCCAAGTTCAAGGAAAACAGAACATTTTCTCAGGCTTTTTTACAATCCTTCAACTATGCTATCCCTCTGATGATTTCCAAATGCTACTCCATAGCAGCAAGTGATCACTTAAAAGACTTCTTATGGAAGAGAGACATTGTAGGCTGTTTTTCAGGTCTTTTGTAGTTTAGTTGTATTTCAAGTCAAGTAAACATTTCCTCAATGGATTATCTATATTCACTTATTTGCACAATGTATAAAAGTTAGAGATATTTTGAATCTACTTATATATTATTGGAGAAGGTGATGGCACCCCACTCCAGTACTCTTGCTTGGAAAATCCATGGACGGGGGAGCCTGGTAGGCTGCAGTCCATGGGGTCGCGAAGAGTTGGACATGACTGAGTGACTTCCCTTTCGCTTTTCACTTTCATGCATTGGAGAAGGAAATGGCAACCCACTCCAGGGTTCTTGCCTGGAGAATCCCAGGGATGGGGAGCCTGGTGGGCTCCCGTCTATGGGGTCGAACAGAGTTGGACATGACTGAAGCGACCTAGCAGCAGCAGCAGCAGCACTTATATTTCACTTGTTATATTTATGCTTATATAAACTAGCATAAAGTTTCAATAAATAAGAGCATTTTCTTTCATGGCTCTTCCACCCTGCTGATTGCAGTGATTATTAATAACAATAAGGGATTTCAATAGTGAGGTATCAGTTTAATAATAACTCAGTTCTTTAAAGAGACACAGAATGTCCACAACAGTTCTCTCCCCCTCTCCCCAAAGTCATAAAATGACAGAAACAAAGGAATTAGATGCAAAGAAATTTAAACTATCCTCTGGTGAAGAGCAGAGATGTAACTCTGGGTAGGCCTTGGGCTGGAAATTCTAGTGCCCCGACTAACCAAAAAATTACAAAATATAATAACACCAGTCTCTTTGAGGAACAAGAGGTCTCCCTCATCCCTAATATATCAGATGTCTTTCAAAAGGGTTGAAGGAACTTGCTAATCTTAAGGACCATGTCATACATCAAAGGAAAGGAAATGAGAGCTCTTGATGAAGTCCTCTAAAGGGAGGCTACCATGTGGTCTTTAGAAAGTTGACATTTGGCAGAGCTTGGCTAGACTCAGATCTTGAAGGGCAGAGAATTACTTCGGTTTCCCTCCCCAAAGAGGATTATGGGAATGTAGCATAATGCTTAAATTATAGATTGAACACAGCCTACTTTGTGATTTAAGGCTGTAGCTAACAAGGATATATTCATGTTTTCCAAAGGCAAATGGCTTTATTCACTCATTACTTTCTAAGTGCTTACTTCTGTGCTGTGCAGTGTGTTAATGACTAGGAATTCAGTCCTGATTAAGACATTATTTTTGTCCTAGAAGATGTCACACACTTGGATTGGACGGATGGGGACTGACTAGTAAACAGGTAGTTAGAATGCAGCTAGTCAGGTATTGTCACATGGTAAATATTGGGACAGTCGGATGGAGTGCAGAGGAGGGGCAAGCACTTTGCTGTGACTGGACAGGGGAAAATGGAGATGGGCATGGATTTAGAGAATTTGCTATTTGTTATGCTCTGTGCTACAAGTCCTCCCTGTTAGAATGACTAAGAAATATTGAATGAATTTAATTTTATTTAATGTTCCAATTATTTTTTAAGATTTAACTTAAAGTTAATTTTTGCAATGCACCATTGCAAAAAAAGAAAGGAGAAAATTTCCAATTCCTTATTCAATAAATAATTTCCTACATGAATGAGATGGTGTCAAATGAAACACATTCATTCTTTCAAAAAATTACATGTTAATACCTCAAGAAGAATGTGAGCAAGAATTCACCAGACAGAACTTGGAAAATACTCCACCGAGGCCCACTGAGCTGCCCTTGCCAAGGCGAAGGACAGGTAATTTGCCGTGACTAATGAAAAACATAAAGAACATTAATATGAAAATGAAAGCAGTAATCCATGGTATAACAGGCAATGAAACCATTCACATAACTGATTACTCTTCAAGGTAACATGTCTTCCTCTCAGGAATCTTTTTCTTTGGCCCAGTCTTTTAAAAGGTTCTAAAGTGACACCACTCGAAAGGTCATGGGAAAAGCTGTCTCTGTCCTAGTGTCCAGAGAGTGATTCTGGGACACTCATAATTTGGGGGAAAGAATTATTAAAGAAATATTAGAGACCTTGGTGATGCTATAGTGTTCCATCCGAATACTTTCCTGAGACATAAGAAACAATGATTGTAGTATTAGCGAGTTTTAATTTAAACTTAGTAGCAGGCTATTAGAGGACCTAGGGTTCAATCTTAGCTCACCCCATTTAGCTTTGTGTACTTGGACAAGTCACTTATCTCCATGTGATTCTCAATGTCTTTATCAGTAATTGGAGATAGTACGGATCTCCTTGCTTATCATTGGCAAAGCTGTAAAATACCAAATAAAAGAGCACTGGGTGAAAATCTTTAAATGCCATAGAAGATTAAATATAAAAGGATTATTAGAAAAATCCTGATTAATTTCTGTGTTGTTAGGTTTAGATCATATCAGCTTATCAAAATGAATTGTTTTGCACATATGCATGTGTGTCCTTAGTCCGCTTCTGACTGTTTGCACCCCCCATGGACTGTAGCCCACCAGGTTCCTGTTGTCCATGGGATTTCCTAGGCAAGAATACTGGAGTGGGTAGCCATTCCCTTCTCCAGGAGATCTTCCCACCCAGAGATCGAATTTGTGTCTCTTGTGTCCTCTGCATCAGCAGGTGTATTTTTTTAAGTACTAAGTTTCAAGCCAACTTTTTCACTGTCTTCTTTCACCTTCATCAAGAGGCTCTTTAGTTCCTCTTTCCTTTCTGCCATTAGTGTTATCATCTGCATATTTGAGGTTATTGATATTTCTCCTGGCAATCTTGATTCCAGCTTGTGATTCATCCAGCCTGGCATTTTGCCTGATGTACTCTGCATATAAGTTAAATAAGCAGGGTAAGAATATACAGCCCTGACATACTCCTTTCCCAATTTGGAACCCAGTCCATTGTTCCATATAAGGTTCTAACTGTTGCTTCTTGACTCACATACAAGTTTCTCAGGAGACAGGTAGGTGATCTGGTACTCTCTTCTTTTTAGATTTTCCACAGTTTGTTGTGATCCACATAGTCAAGAAGTTTTTAGTGTAGTCAATGGAGGCAGAAATAGAGGTTTTTCTGGAATTTCCTTGCTTTTCTCCATGATCCAACAAATGTTGGCAATTTGATCTTTGCTTCCTCTGTCTTTTCTAAATCCAGCTTTGTACAAGAAATAGTGCTAAATTCAACTGAACAGGAAAAAAAAGTGAACATCAAGTTTTATCTTATGCCATACACAAAAACCACCCCGAAATGGGTAATAAAATGTAAATGGGATTCTAAGTGGAACTAAATGTAAACCTTGAAACTTCTAAAGTGTCTAGAAGAAAACATAGGAGAAAATCTTTGGGACTCTGCTACTGCTGCTAAGTCACTTTCAGTTGTGTCCAACTCTGTGTGACTCCATAGACGGCAGCCCACCAGGCTCCCCGTCCCTGGGATTCTCCAGGCAAGAACACTGGAGTGGGTTGCCATTTCCTTCTCCAATGCATGAAAGTGAAAAATGAAAGTGAACTCGCTTAGTCGTGTCTGACTCTAGCGACCCCATGGACTGCAGCCTACCAGCTCCTCGTCCATGGGATTTTCTAGGCAAAAAGTACTGGAGTGGGGTGCCATTGCCTTCTCCATTGGGAACTCTGGGAGTAGGTAAATTTCATAGAATACAAAATGCACAAAAATATTAAAACATGATAAATTGATGTTAGCAAAATTTAAAGCTTTTTGCTGTTTGAAAGATATTTTTGAAAAAATGAAAAGGCAAACCTTGGATTAGAAGAAACTACCACACAGCACTTCTATTCAAGATGAAATACCCTTACATCCAGAATATATAAATGCCTTTTTATAGCATACCTTAATGAGAAAAAAAACTGAATTAAAAATGGGGGAAAGATTTTGAACAGATAGTTCATGAAGAAGATTGACCATGAATGGCATACCAAATGCATTGGATATCAACCCCAGGCCTGAATTTAGGAGGCACATTGAATGATAGACTCCTAACCAGTTGGGCTGGCTATTGGAGTGGATAGTACAGGGAGAGAGGTAGGGCAACCCTGATCCTTCCCACTATCTCTTCCCATACATTTCTCCATTTTCTCTTTTCCTTTTGCTTCTTCTCATCCCTTTGTTCTGGAGGAGAAGAGGTTTTGGAGGGCTCAAGTCCAGTGGTCTGTATTTATCCTGTGGTCATACAGCTACTTCTAGGCAGAATCAAGAAGCCAGAAGCCCAGCGTCCTGACTTCCTGGGGGCAGATTCTTCTTGGACCAGTGAAAAGGGGTGTGGTCTGGGGGCGCCATGGGCCTGGTTGGTTTCCCTTTCCTCTCACCTTCAGATTAAAATTGTGTGGGTGTTCTTTAAAACTTGGTGGTTCCAGCAAAAATAGAGCCGCGTTTACCTTTAAGGTATGTTTTCTAAGCAGAAATGCAGTGTCCACTTGGCGAGTATCTAGCAGGTGTTTCTGTTTTACCCTGAGTGGCAGAATCATGTTTCGCCACTTTGGCAAAGATCAGCACTGGCTTTTTGGCTCCCCGAATCAAGGCATAATTATATTGCTGTAACACAGTTATGCTTTTGAGGTGGTGTTCTCAGTTATTTGTAAAGTTTTGTAAAATGTTTCTCTCTTGCGTGTGTGGGGAAAAAAAAAGTGTTTCCCCAGAACTGCCTAGAATTGTCTGCCACTAATAGCTGTGTGACCTTAGGCAATCACATCTCTCTCTCGTGCCTCAGTTTCCTCATGAGTAAGATTGGCGATTGAACTAGTTGATTTCTGAGGGCCCTTCAGCTTTGACATTTTCTACAGTGCCTTGTTCCACAATCCTGTCATCTGCCTTAACGTTGAAATGCCACCAACATGTATTTAGATATATTTTTTGCTATCGATTGCAGTCTCCCAGGATTCCTCTGCTTGTTTATTGCTTCCTGAGAGCTGCCTTGCATAATTTGTCTGCTCACGATCTTGCTGTTTCCTACAGATGGTGTCATGTTTGAAAGGTGAAGGCGAGAGTATTTTCAGTGTAGGAGCCCAGCCACAAACCCATTCCTTGCTGACAATAAAGCTGTGTGCTTCTCTCTTTTCTTGTCTTTGCCCCCTTCCAGTTTGTTCCATTGCTCAATTTTGGTTTTATGATTACATCTGCAATAAGCAGGCACAGATGTTTTTCTCACTCAATTGTATGGTTTAATGGTGAAATGGATTTTTTGAGCAGATGCTCGCATGTGGGTGCTATTCGTTTCTCTCCTGACACATTCTCTACCAAACAGCAGATTGTCTGTCTGGTGTGCTTTGAGCCTCACAAGAGAAGAATTCAAGCTGAATAACATGGGGCTGATTTTCAAGTTCCTAAAAAATAATGTAGGCATAAATTTGACAAAGTCTTATAGCACCCCTGCAACCCGGATTCATACCTGCATCTTCAGCCTTTGCCATTTTACCTGGAGGAGGCTGAGAGTAAACATTTGTCCTTTGAAGGGCTGCCTTATGAAGGAAAATGATACCAGACTCAATTTCAAAAGAGCTGGACTCAATTGCTCTGTCACTGTGACTTCTGAGACTCAAGGTATGTTATCTGACATCTGTTTCTTCGTCTATGAGGTGGAACTGACACTACAAAGCTGGTATGGATCACTGAAAGAGCTGCAAGTACCAAAGGTCCCCGCTTAAGTCTAATCCATGTCCACCCCTGGGTATGTTATGGCTAATTGGAGCTGACTGACCAGAAATCTATCTGCTCAAAGGACTAAGAAGCCTCCAGGGAGAAGAGACAAGTCTGTGTAAGGTCAAGAGTTTGGAGGCCAACTAAATTCAATAGTGCTAGGGTTTCTTATCTTCAGCACTATTAAAATTCGGGGCCAGAAAATTATTTATTATGATTTGCTGTCCTGTGCATTGTAGGATATGTAGCATCATCTCCACTCAACCCAGTAGTTTACCCCACCACCCTCAAAGTAGTGACAACTAAAATTGTTTCCAGATATTGCCAAATGTGCTATGGCGGATGGAGAATTCAGAATGAGAATCACGCCTTAGAGACACTCAATACTGGCTTTAAACTCACTTACTCCAGGTTGTGCAGCTAGTAACCCTTTATGCTTCCATATTCTCATTGCTAAAATGGGAGTTTAGCTACTTTGCAGAAAGGATCGTTGAGAGAATTAAAACAACAGATGTGTACAAACCTTGGCACATAATAACACACTAACTCCCTACCATCATAATACCTTTGGTTTTTTCTTTTCCTTTGTCTAAGATACACTCTTTCTTTCACTCCTTGTCTCTGTCTTGTTTTCTCCAATTCATCCTTCAGATCACAACTACAGAGGCATTTTCACAGGGAAGCTTTCCTTGATTCCTCAGACTATATCAGAGTTCAGGGAACTCATAGCACTTATTTTGTTGATAGTATACATTATAAAACTTGGGTGATCCTTTCATTAAAGTCTGTTGGACTGCTAGAATGTAAGTGTCATGAGGGCAAGTACTATGTCTCTTGTTCACTGTTGCATTGGCAGAGCTCAGGACAGAGCCTGAAACAAAACACGCGTTTAATAAAATAGTGAAGGAAAGGAGGAAATGAAGAGCTCAACAAGCCTTGCAAATATTAAACTTTAATTCTGCTAAGCAGCTGAATCAGTTCCAGTAAACACAAAGCAGTGACAAGAGAGGAACAGTAGATTTTTCTTTTTTTTTTATTGAAGTATAGTCAATTTTACACTGTCATGTTAGTTTCAGGTGTACAGCAAAACGATTTGGTTGTACTGCGTACACACACACATACACACACACCCATAAAGTTCCCCTACATATGAACTTTCAAGGCACAGACTTTCAAAGATGCCAACATGCATTCCATCAACATCAGGCACGAGTGAAATTGCAACTTGTCCTCTGATTGTGTTAGTTGGGTACCAAGGCTAAACTTTGTCGGACTTAAGAACAGATTGAACTTACCGGTGTGGTCTCAGAACAAGAACTCATTCTTATACATACATGCAGTAAAGTCCTCTACCTAATAAGGTTTACTTTCTCCATTGTATATTCCTGGCTCTTCTGCTCTAAATTAATTGACCATATATGTATATGTTTACTTCTGGGCTGTCTATTCTGTCCCATTGATCTATCTGTCTATTTTTAGGCCAGTACCATACTGTTTTAATTATCATGCTCTTACTTAAGGTTCACACTCCACTTGAATTTGTATCTTATGCCCTGTCCCCTTTTTTCAAGAACCTATATATATTTCCTTCTTTCTTGAATATTTACTAGGTCATTTCCATCAGCATGTAAATATGCTGTAGTATCTTCAAACTTAAGATGCAAAAACGTCCTTGACATCTGACATATTCCAGAAAACTCCTCATTTCTTTGGTTCCCCTCCACAGCAAATGCCTTAAAAGATTTGTATGTACTCACGTTAATTCCTCACCTTCCATTCATCCTGTCACCTTTTATATCAGACTTTTATTTCTATTATTTATGGTTACTGTGAGCACCACTTGCAAAAACCAAGAATTACTGTTCTTGTCTTCAGTGACTTGACCTCTTAGCAACATTTGTCTCAGATGATCACTTATTTCTAGAATAATACATTTTTTCTTTGCTTCTCTTTTCTCTTTCCTCCTATCTTGTGGGATCTCCTTTCAATCTTTCCTGGCTTCTCTTCTCTGCTGACTGCATTCTGGATAACCATCTCTCATCTGTACAATCTCCCCTAGGTACTGTCACTTGAAGAACCATGGTTTTGCATAACTACTATATAGCAGTGACTCTCCAACTTATGTCTCCAATTTGACCATTCTTTTGAGCTAGTATATCCAACTGTTTACTGGCCATCACTGCTTAGATGGCTAATAAACATCTCAAACTTAACATGTCCAAAACTGAACTTCTGCTCTTCCCTATCTCTAGTAAATCTGCCTCTCTCATATTCTCTTCTATCTTAGAAATGCCAACTCAGTTATTCCAGTTACTTAGATCACAAACCTCATTGACTCCTTTTTATCACACATCACGCATGTCCATTCCTTAGGAAATCTTCTTGGTTCTGTATGTGCAAAGAATTTAACATAGCTATCTGGTTACTTTATGTCTTGTATGTCCAAGGAACTTGGAGCCACAGTTGATCCTTGGTCAACTTTTGTAAATGTGACCTCGGAGAATGTTATTTATGTCAAGGGAGTAATGATTTTATTGCATTTGTGTTCACTTGGAGCAATGGACTCTGCTGTGCCAGCTGGCCAGTTTGCTTGCTAAACATGAAGTTCAATACTGTGCACCTGGTTGCATTGTTGGGATCCTGAAGTTTCCATTTGCACAGCCAGTTATTACTATGATGTGCCTGTGTGACCAGCTCTTAATTATAGCCTCAGGCCCGAAGACTCAAATGTGCTTTCGTAGACTGATACATTCCACACCTGTCCCCATAGTTTGGTGCTAGACACAAAGCTTGCCCTATGTGGCCCCCGATGGGTAAGGACATGAAGTCTATGTTTAGCCTTCTAGACTTTGCCCCACTTGAACATCTTTCCTGTTCCTTTTGCTATGTATCCTTTGCTGTAATAAACCTTACCATTCAGATTAAGCTATTAAGTTTTTGTGAGTCCTTATAGTGAATTAGCAAAGTTGAAAGTTGTTGGGGTCCCTGAAACATCTACCTTCAAAATATATTGCAGAATTTAACCATCTTTACTGCTTCCCACTCCAGTCTAAACTACCTTGTCTCTAGTTTGGATAATGCAATATTGATTCCACCCTTACTTCCATATCACCAGTTTTCTAAGAGCAGCAGAGTGATTTTAAAAAAATGTAAATCTTATTCCGAGTCCACTCCCCTATTCAACACCTTTCAATGACTTTCTACCTATTAATAGAGTAAAAATCACACTCCTTTTCTTTATCCTACATGGTCCAACATGATCCGGTCTCCTTGACATCTCTCTGAAATCATCATTATCACTCCCTCCATTGATCATTTTGTTCCTCTCTGTTCCTAAAACACCTCAGTCATTCATTCTGGGGAAGCTGTTCTCTCTGGAGATCTAGCTCTAACTCTTCATCTCTATCTTCCCATGGTTGACTCCTTCTGGTCATTTAGGTCTCAGCTCAGAAGTCACCTCTTCAAACCACCCTGGCTTTAAACCACCCCCTCATTATTTTATTCATGTTACTTATTTTTTTCCAGCTACTTATTAATAGTTGAAATTATCTTGTCTGTGTTTAGAGCACAGTCCTCTTGAGGGCAAAGACTTGGTCTTTTTCATTTACTCATGTTTTCACATTACTTGGAACATGTCTCATAGAGGTAGGCATTCAGTAAATATGTGTTGATTGAATGAATGAATGAAAGAAATACAGTACAGTTTGCAGCTTTAGGATAGTCCCTATTGGAAGGATTTGTATTTTGCTTTTCTTTTCTGAAACATGCTGGAAAAATGTTTAGGTAGGCAGTGTGTGTATAAGGGCTAGAAAATTTTCTGATACAGTGTAAACTCCATCCTCTATATTATTCATTGTTATGTCCTCAGTTCTTGGAACAGTGTTGGCTTATAATAGGTACTTCATTTTTAAGGATTTGGTTTAATAGATGAATGATGTCTAACACAAAATGTGTCATAAATATTTGGGAAAAAATAAGAATTTAGGACATATAACAAATACTTGCATGAATGGTTTATGTCTTTCTCCTTCTCATGTTCCACATTTTTCCTCCTCTCAATAAAAGATGTTTTTCATTCTTTCAATCAATATTTATTGAGGGTCTAATTTATACTAGTGACATGATGTGCTGTGCTTAGTCACTCAGGTCGTGTCTGACTCTTAGCAAACCCCATGGACTGTAGCCTGCCAGGCTCCTCTGTCCATGGGGATTCTCCAGGCAAGAATACTTGGAGTGGGTTGCCATGGCCTTCCCAGAGGATCTTCCCAACCCAGGGATAAAACCCAGGTCTCCCACATTGCAGGTGATTCTTTATCATCTGAGCCACCAGGGAAGGCCCATGAATACTGGAGTGGGTAGCCTATCTGTTCTCCAGGGGATCTTCCTGACCAAGGGATCAAACCAGGGTCTCCTGCATTGCAAGCAAATTCTTTACCAGCTGAACTACCCAGGAAGCCCTATACTAATGATATTGTGATATAAATAATCATCCAAACTAACTTATTAGAAGCATTATGAAATAGAACTTCTTAAATAGTTGAGCTCATCTTATAGCTTTGTTAACTGGGAAGTAAGAAAAGTGGTTGGAAGGACCAGAATTACACTATATCATGCAGTATAATAGAATTTGACTCCACATCTAAAGATTTATATATAGGGAGAGAATTAAACTGATGAAGCTGGATAAAAGATCTAACAATAGTACAGGCCAGAATTAACAATTTACATTTTTTTTGTCTACCACTAAAGCCTATGTCTACTGCTGGGATTTTAAGACAGTGTTTTTATGAAGTTCAATGTACTTCAGTAAGTTTTACAGAAGAATTAATTGCCTTGGTCAAATAAGTTGAATATGCAAGCCTGATAGCATTATTTAGATGTCTCCTTTTTGGGTAAAACATTAAAGGTCAATTATCTTGGCTCAGAAAGGCAAATTATTTCAAGGGATTTTGGACAATGAAGTATCCTTGCAACACCCAGGAAACTCAGGGATGCCATAATGAACATCCATTTATAGTGGCAGGGTAGATTTCTACAAATGGAAGTAGCTGAGTCTAAAGGTGTGTGCTCCAAAAGTGAAGTTGTTCAGTTGTGTCTGCCACTTTGCAACCCTGAGGACTGTAGCCTACCAGGCTTCTCCGTCCATGGATTTTCCAGGCAAGAAACTGGAGTGGGTTGCCGTTGTGCTCAAAAAATAAACTCAAAATGGATTAAAGATCTAAATGTAAGACCAGAAACTATAAAACTCCTAGAGGAAACATAGACAAAACACTCTCTGAAATAAATCACAGCAAGATCCTCTATGACCCACCTCCCAAAGTAATGGAATTAAAGCAAAAATAAACAAATGAGACCTAATTAAACTTAAAAGCTTTCATACAATGAAGGAAACTATAAGCAAGGTGAAAGACAGCCTTCAGAATGGGAGAAAATGATAGCAAACAAAGCAACTGCTAAAGAATTAATCTCAAAATACATAAGCAGCTCCTGCAGCTCAATTCCAGAAAAATAAACGACCCAATCAAAAAATGGGCCAAAGAACTAAACAGACATTTCTCCAAAGAAGACATACAGATGGCTAAACAAACACATGAAAAGATGCTCAACATCACTCCTTATCACAGAAATGCAAATCAAAACCACAGTGAGGTACCATTTCACACCGGTCAGAATGGCTGCTATTCAAAGGTCTATAAACAGTAAATGCTGGAGAGGGTGTGGAGAAAAGGGAACCCTCATACAATTTGGTGGGAATGCAAACTAGTACAGCCACTATGGAGAACAGTGTGGAGATTCCTTAAAAAACTGGAAATAGAACTGCCCCCATGACCCAGCAATCCCACCGATGGCATACACACTAAGGAAACCAGAACTGAAAGAGACACGTGTACCCCAATGCTCATCACAGCACTGTTTACAAAGCCAGAACATGGAAGCAACCTAGATGTCCATTGGCAGACGAATGGATCAGAAAGCTGTGGTACATATTCACAATGGAATATTATTCAGCCATTAAAAAGAATGCATTTGAATCAGTTCTAATGAGGTGGATGAAACTGGAGCTTATTATACAGAGTGAAGTAAGCCAGAAAGAAAAACACCAATACAGTATATTAGTGCATATATATGGAATTTAGAAAGATGGTAATGATGACCTATATGGAAGACAGCAAAAGAGACACAGATGTATAGAACAGACTTTTGGGCTTTGTGAGAAAAGGCGAGGGTGGGATGATTTGAAAGAATAGCATTGAAACCTGTATATTATCATATGTGAAATAGATCGCCAGTGCAGGTTCAATGCATGAGACAGGGTGCTCAGGGCCAGTGCACTGGGATGACCCTGAGGGATGCAATGGGGAGGGAGGTGGAAGGGGTGTTCAGGATGGGGGCACATGTACACCCATGGCTGATTCATGTCAATGTATGACAAAAACCACTACAATATTGTAAAGTTATTAGCCTCCAATTAAAAAAAAAAAAAAAAAAAAAAGGTGTGTGCTCTTAAAGCATTCACAGTTACCTGCCAAATTACTTTCCAAAATGGTTAGAGCAAATTTATACTCTTGCCAACATCTTTGAGCTATTGTCCCTTATCTGTACCCTCTCTAACAGTAATTATCATTAGATCTTCTAGTTTTTCTACTCTCATTTTCAAAAAAATCATATCCCTTTGATATTTCTATTTTCATTTCTTTGAAAACTACTGAGGTTGCACATATTTTTGTACATTTATTATTTTTTAATTCTGTGAACATTATATTCACAAGCTTGCCTGTTTTGTATTGCATTTGTTATATTTTCTATAATAATCATTAATTATTGATTTGCAAGATTTTTGTGTACTAGAAGTGTATGTTTTGTCTGTTATATTTTTAAAAGCTTTATCCTCATTGTTGTCATTGAGTTTATAATATTTTCTAAATTTTCTTCCAAATATATGGATACAAATGGACTTAATTGGATTTGCTGAATAATCCTTTGTTCCCTCATTCTTTGATTGTCCCCATTTTAATATGTTTCATTCCTATATATAGTGAAGGACAGGGAAGTTTGCTGTGCTGCAGTTCATGGGGTTGTAAAGAGTTGGACATGATTTAGTGATTGAAAAACAACAATATTTATTTGGATCTCTTTCTTGACTCTCTTTTCTGTTCTACTTTTCCATTTGTTTATTCTTCTGTCAATACCATAGTCCTTTGATTACATTGGCTTTTCAATATATTTTGAGATCTGATAAGTCAATTCCTCCCACGTTATTCTTCAAAAATTTCTTGGCACTTGTACATTTCTTTTGTGATAAGAACTGTAAACTTGTTATAACTGTAAAAAAAATCCACTTACATTTTGATTAAAAATAATTAATGTGGTAACTAACTCTATTGCCCAGTATTGCTATTATCAACTATCATTAAATAAATCAACCTTAGCTCTTTAATCATAGAGACTGCTATTCAGGTGGCAAAATCATCTTGATTGCAAATCAAGCAAAAAGTGCTGCACTCAATATGCCAGCAAATTTGGAAAACTCAGCAGTGGCCACAGGAATGGAAAAGGTCAGTTTTCATTCCAATCCCAAAGAAGGGAAATGCCAAAGAATGTTTAAACTACTGCACAATTGCACTTATCTCACATGCTAGCAAAGTAATGCTCAAAATTCTCCAAGCCAGGCTTCACCAGTACGTGAACCGTGAACTTTCAGATGTTCAAGCTGGATTTAGAAAAGGCAAGGAACCAGAGATCAAATTGCCAACATCTGCTGGATTATAAAAAAGCAAGAGCATTTCAAAAAACATCTACTTCTGCTTTATTAACTATGCTAAACTCTTTGACTGTGTGGATCACAACAAACTGTGGAAAATTCTTCAAGAGATGGGAATACCAGACCACCTGACCTGCCTCCTGAGAATCTGTATGCAGGTCAAAAAGCAACAGTTAGAACTGGGCATGGAAAACAGACTGGTTCCAAATTGGGAAAGGAGTATGTCAAGGCTGTATATTGTCACCGTGCTGATTTAATTTATATGCAGAGTACATCATGTGAAATGCCAGGATGGATAAAGCACAAGCTGGAATCAAGATTGCCAGGAAAAATATCAATAACCTCAGATATGCAGATGACACCACCCTTATGGCAGAAGTGAAGAACTGAAGAGCCTCTTAATTAAATGAAAGAGGAGAGTAAAAAATTTGGCTTAAAACTCAACATTCAGAAACTAAGATCATGGCATCCGGTCCCATCACTTCATGGCAAATAGATGAGGAAACAATGAAAGCAATGAGAGATTTTCTTTTCTTGGGCTCCAAAATCACTGCAGATGGTGACTGCAGGCATGGAATTCAAAGAAGCTTGCTCCTTGGAAGAAAGCTGTGACCAACTAGACAGCATATTAAAAGGCAGAGACATTACTTTGCCAACAAATGTCCATCTAGTCAAAGTTTTTCCAGTAGTCATGTATGGATGTGAGGAGTTGGACTATAAAGAAAGTGAGTGCCGAGAATTGATGCTTTTGAAACTGTGGTCTTGGAGAAGACTCTTGAGAGTCCCTTGGACTGGCAAGGAGATCCAACTAGGCCCATCCTAAAGGAAATCAGACCTGAATATTCATTGGAAGGACTGATGCTGAAGCTGAAGTTCCAATACTGCAGCCACCTTGATGTGAAGAACTTACTCACTGGAAAAGACCCTGATGCTGGAAAAGATTGAAGGTGGGAGGAGGAGGGGACAACAGAGGATGAGGATGGTTGGATGGCATCACCGACTCAACAGACATGAGTTTGAGCAAGTTCTGGGAGTTGGTGATGGACAGGGACGCCTGGTGTGCTGGCAGTCCATGGGGTTGCAAAGAGTCGGACACGACTGAGTGACGGAACTGACTGAACTGATGCTGTGATTTGCTGCTTGTATGTTTTCTGTATCTGTAGCCTCCTACATGTCATTACTGATGAGTGATCAAAGATTATCTTGTGCTTGTTTCCACTGCTCTGGAGGGCACTTGCTTATTCCTGGAGGCAACCCCCAGAACCCTCCAAAATATGTTTCATGTAAGCCACATGGCCTATATTTTATCTCATGCCATATTAAATGTACTCTTTGATATTTTTGAGAATCCAATCCAAACAACAGGAACTTTAGATTTAGAAATCTATTGCAGGTTTAAAGTATGGTCTTCATTTCCAAGGATCATTGTATATCCATCCATATATTCGGGTACTTTTGTATGGATTCAATATATTTTCATATTTTTTCATTATAACATTTATTCCTTAGTATTTATAGAATTTGTGTCAATTGTGAGTAGGGTTTTCTTTTTCTTTCTTGAATTTCAATTTCTAATTATTCTTTGTTAGCATAAAACAAAACTTATTTCTAGCCAACTTCCTAAATTTTCTTAATCTAATAGCTGATTTACCCAAATAATATTTTGGATTTTCAAGGTACACAGCTATGACATCTGCAAATATAATTATTTTTGTTCTAAAATGTATACCACATGTTTAATTTTGCTATCTTACTTCATTAACTATGACTCCAAACAGACAGAAGAAAATATTATTTATACTAATGTTTAATAGTTTTAGAGAAAATCTGAATACTATGTAGTAATTAAAAATGACATTATTGGAGAATATTAATGACATGGGAAATAATACTCATGCATTAATTTAAAAAATACAGAATTGTTTATGGAATGTTATCTAGTTTATGGAATGTTACCCAGAGACACACACAGACACATATATTCTAACATTTAAAATGGAATTCAAAATTAAAAAAAAAAAAAGGCCTGGGTAAATATATGTCAATATAGAAACTGTATTATCAAGGGATGATAGAATTTTTTCCTTTTCTTTATAGTTTTAGGTATTTTATAATATTCATATTGAGCAAGTACAGTTCTTGTGATCAGAAAAAAAGCTATAAATGTTATTAAAAGCAAAACAGAGACTTTTTAGAGGTTGTTATCTGGTGATTGGAGAAGGAAATGGCAACCCACTCCAGTATTCTTGCTTGGAGAATCCCAGGGACAGATTAGCCTGGTGGGCTGCCATCTATGGGGTCACAAAAAGTAGGACATGACTGAAGTGACTTAGCAGCAGTAGCAGCATTTGGTTGCTGAGTCATTGCCAACTCTTTGGGACCCCATGGAATGCAGTAATCCAGGCTTCTCTGTCCTTCACTATCTCCCAGAGTTTGCTCAAACTCATGTCCATTCAATTGGTGATGCTATCCAATCAACTCATCCTCTGTAACCCCCTTTCCCTCCTTCCCCCAATCTTTCCTAGCATCAGGGTTTTTTACAATGAGATTCAGGCATGACCTAAATCAAATCCTTTATGATTATAAAGTGGAAGTGAGAAATAGATTTAAGGACCTAGATCAAATAGATATAGTGCCTGATGAACTATGGAATGAGGTTCGTGACATTGTACAGGAGACAGGGATCAAGATCATCCCCATGGAAAAGAAATGCAAAAAAGCAAAATAGCTGTCTGGGGAGGACTTACAAATAGCTGTGAAAAGAAGAGAAGTGAAAAGCGAAGGAGAAAAGGAAAGATATAAGCATCTGAATGAAGAGTTCCAAAGAATAGCAAGGAGAGATAAGAAAGCCTTCCTCAGCCGTCAATGCAAAAAATAGAGGAAAACAACAGAATGGGAAAGACTAGAGATCTCTTCAAGAAAATTAGAGATACCAAGGGAACATTTCATGCAAAGATAGGCTCGATAAAGGACAGAAATGGTATGGACCTAACAGAAGCAGAAGATATTAAGAAGAGGTGGCAAGAATACACAGAAGAACTGTACAAAAAAGATCTTCACGACCAAGATAATCACGATGGTGTGATCACTGACCTAGAGCCAGACATCCTGGAATGGGAAGTCAAGTGGGCCTTAGAAAGCATCACTACGAACAAAGCTAGTGGAGGTGATGGAATTCCAGTTAAGCTATTTCAAGATCCTGAAAAGATGATGCTGTGAAAAATGCTGCACATCAATATGCCAGCAAATTTGGAAAACTCAGCAGTGGCCACAGGACTGGAAAAGGTCAGTTTTCATTCCAACCCCAAAAGAAAGGCAATGCCAAAGAATGCTCAAACTACCGCACAGATTGCACTCATCTCACATGCTAGTAAAGTAATACTCAAATTCTCCAAGCCAGGCTTCAGCAATACGTGAACTGTGAACTTCCAGATGTTCAAGCTGGTTTTAGAAAAGGCAGAGGAACCAGAGATCAAATTGCCAACATCCGCTGGATCATGGAAAAAGGAAGAGAGTTCCAGAAAAACATCTACTTCTGCTTTATTGACTATGCCAAAGCCTTTGACTGTGTGCGATCACAATAAACTGTGGGAAATTCTGAAAGAGATGGGAATACCAGACCACCTGACCTGCCTCTTGAGAAATCTGTAGGCCAGGTCAGGAAGCAACAGTTAGAAACTGGACATGGAACAACCAGACTGGTTCCAAATAGGAAAAGGAGTATGTCAAGGCTGTAATATGGTCACCCTGCTTATTTAAACTTATATGCAGAATACATCAATGAGAAACGCTGGACTGGAAGAAGCACAAGCTGGAATCAAGATTGCCAGGAGAAATATCAAAAACCTCAGATATGCCAGATGACACCACCCTTATGGCAGAAAGTGAAGAGGAACTCAAAGCCTCTTGATGAAAGTGAAAGTGGAGAGTGAAAAAGTTGGCTAAAGCTCAACATTCAGAAAACAAAGATCATGGACCCGGTCCCACCACTTCATGGGAAATAGATGGGGAAACAGTAGAAACAGTGTCAGACTTTATTTTTTGGGCTCCAAAACCACTGCAGATGGTGAGTGGCAGCCCATGAAATTAAAAGACGCTTACTCCTTGGAAGGAAAGTTATGACCACACTAGGTAGCATATTCAAAGCAGAGACATTACTTTGCCAACAAAGGTCCGTCTAGTCAAGGCTATGGTTTTTCTTGTGGTCAGGTATGGATGTGAGAGTTGGACTGTGAAGAAGGCTGAGCACTGAGGAATTGATGCTTTTGAGCTGTGGTGTTGGAGAAGACTCTTGAGAGTCCCTTGGACTGCAAGGAGATTCAACCAGTCCATTCTGAAGGAGATCAGCCCTGGGATTTCTTTGGAAGGAATGATGCTAAAGCTGAAACTGCAGTACTTTGGCCACCTCATGAGAAGAGTTGACTCATTGGAAAAGACTCTGATGCTGGGAGGGATTGGGGACAGGAGGAGAAGGGGAAGACAGAGGTTGGGATGGCTGGATGGCATCAACTGACTCGATGAAACGTGAGTCTGAATGAACTCTGGGAGTTTGTGATGTACAGGAAGGCCTGGCGTGCTGCGATTCATGGAGTCGCAAAGAGTCGGATACGACTGAGCCGACTGAACTAAACTGAACCCTTCACATCAGGTGGCCAAAGTATTGGAGCTTCAGCTTCATGCATTGGGCTTTCCTGGGGGCTCAGAGGGTTAAAGCGTCTGCCTGCAGTGTGGGAGACCCAGGTTCAAATACCTTGGTTGGGAAGATCCCCTGGGAAGAAGGAAATGGCAACCCACTCCAGTACCCTTGCCTGGAAAATCCCATGGATGAAGGAGCCTGGTAGGCTACAGTCCATGGGGTCACAAAGAGTCGGACAGGACTGAGTGACTTCACTTCATTCAGCATTAGTCCTTCCAATGAATATTCAGGGTTGATTTCCTTTAGGATTGACTGGTTTGATCTCCTTACTGTCTACTGCTACCAAACAGTGAGAAAGGCTTTTTAGTTGGCCTACAAGTTCTAGTCATTAAGTTCCAAAATATTAAACTGCAAAGAGCTTTTAGTGTAATGGCAGTTTTTCAATATCCTGTCTTGTTATGTCTATGACTTGAGTGGCTATCTTCACAGATTTGTGGAGTGCTGACACTGCAACTTTCCTGTAGTGGAAACTGGCTCTACTGATGCCATCTGCAAATACATTTGTGGCAAAATATATTTTCCAAAATGGCTACCTCATTGGATATAGGTACAGGAAAGAATCAATCCCTGCTGAGCACTGCCTAGAAGAGTCTCCTCCATTGCTGAGTCCACTACCCCCTAGAGATCCTCTTCTGCTCTATCTACCATAAGTCATCTCCTTAGCTGACACAGTTTCATTTAAATTGGGTCCCTTTGAAGGTTCAGGTGGTGCTTTTCTCTATTTAATACAGGTTATAGCAGAGGTTTCTAACTTTTGTACTTGAGTAGAATTAAATAACATTTAGTCTCATCTTTTATAGCCTTTGCCCACTCTTCCTACAGAGATGGAAGATGTTCACACTGAATTTGCCTATTAGCTGTGAGTCATCCAGCCTTTTGCATGGGAGCATCTTAATCCTGGGGCTGGAGGCTCCTTAGGCTTTGTTGTCTGTGGCCTTTGATTTTTTTCCCTCCTGATGGAAATAGAGTGGAGGGCAATGAAGGTTAAAAAACCTTGTAGAATAGAGGCTGTCAGAGGCCTATTAGGTGAAATCTAAGACAGGAATCCAAAGCTCGGCCAAGTTTGACAGGTATAAACTTGCTTCAAACACATAGAATATGGATATATTACTTATACATTGCTTTTATGTTAGAAAAGTCCAAATTCTTTTATCTTGTTTAAAAGAAAGATTTTCATGGAAATGTAATTCTGTAAGTGGATTGCTATGATACTGAGTGTATACCCTGTTTCGAGTGAATCAGAAACATCCCACACTTTGATCCTTGTATGAAGATTTGGATGATATTTTCTTCTTTTATTTCTCAACAGAGATGCTACTATTGAAAACAAACTGTTGGTTTTTCAAAGCCCATATTCTGTTCCTCAGTGTTATTTATAGAGAGCCTGATAAAACATTATGCTACTAATCAAAGGTGAAAGATACAAAGCACTGTTTTATCTTCTGGCATTATGGATTATGCTAATGGCCATCTGCCCATAATTGATATTTTGTTCTTCAATCACAGAAAAATAAACAGATCAACTAGAAAAGATGACTATTTTGTTGTGATAGATGCCTTTGGCAGTTGTCTTTTACTCTCCATTTTGCCTTCTCATAATTTCTTAGTTAATTATTTAGTAGTGTATTACTTTTATAGCACTAGGACTGTCACTGAATTCCAAATGGGGATTTGAAATATATTGTACATACACAGTGATGTCATCCCTGATACCCTCACCATGCATCTGAGAAAGAACAATCAAGCCAATAACATTTAAGACATATTGGGGATATTTTTTCTTTTGTTTTCATACATGTTGGAGGGTAACTCACACTTTAGTTTTTTGTAAAGTAGGAATTAGTAATGAAAAATTAACCAATCCAGGAAAATACAAACTTAATGGTTATAGCAGAAAATCAATTAAACCTAAGTCTCCCTGGATTTTGATCAGACAGTCTTAAACTAGAGAAAAACTCATTTCTTTGAGGAATTCATCTGCTACTCCACTCTCCCTTACAAACAAAAGTACTCTTTTGTTCAAAGTACCACACAATTGCACTCATTCCACATGCTAGCAAGATTATGCTCAAATCCTTCAAGCTAGGCTCAACAGTACATGAAACTGAGAACTTCCAGATGCATAAACTGGATTTAGAAGAGGCAGAGAAACCAGAGATCAAATTGCCAGCATCCATTGGTTCATAGAAAAAGCAAGGGAATTCCAAAAAGACCTATACTTGTGTTTCATTGACTATGCTAAAGCCTTTGACTTTGTGGATCACAACAAACAGTTGGCTGAGGGCAAAATAAATTGGAAAAAGACAAATACATGGAATACATGATTAAAATGACTTTAAATTCAGTTTTATAGAAACTTTTGAGACCAAAAAATCCATAATAAATATTTGAAATGTAAACATAGACAAGCAGGAATGCAGGGATAGATCATGTTCTTTATTGAAATACTCTGTATTATAAAGATAATGCTTATAATTAAGCATGGATTCAATTCAATTTAATTTGAATTCAAAGTGCACAGTGAAATTTCTTTTGAAGCCTGACAGGTTGATTTCAGAACTCTTAGGGAAGGAAAACTATGTTGATAAAATCTTTTGCACTTGTGCTTGGAAGTGAATATGGATGTATATAGTCAAAAACCATTCATGGTATATATGAAGAGAACTACACTAAATATCACTAAATACTAAGAGGAAATACAAAATAAGTCAAAGATGTGGTACTTGCCCTAGAAAAATTTAAGGTCCAACTGGGAGCTTTACTCTACAACTTAGCTTCCCAGGTGGCTCAGTGGTAAAAATCCACCTGCCAATGCAGGAAATGCAGGAAAGATGGGTTTGATCTCTGAGTCAGGAAGATCCTCTAGAAGAGGAAATGGCAACCCACTCCAGTATTCTTGTCTGGGAATTCCCATGGACAGAGGAGGCTAGTGGGCTAAACTATGGGGTTTCCATGAGCTTGCAAAGAGTTGGACACCACCAAAGTCTGCCTTGAGACCACTGGATCTATCTGACTAGCCCTTTATGTCTGATATGATAGTTACTACTAATAGCTTAAAATGTCCAGGTTTCATCTCACAAGTCTAATCTCATGTAATTCTGTACCACAACCTCTATCCTTTCTATTTTTCTGAACTTTCCCTGACTCCTGAAAACCTTCCACTCCTGAAGCTGTCTGAAATTCACCACTCCCATCATCACCAAAGTCCACCGTATTCTTAATCTCTTTTCTGAAATTTCCCTTCCCCCTTGCTCTAATTAAAACCTAGATCTCCACTGAGAACATCGCTTCTCCTGGCATCTTCTCATACTGTGTCCCTTGTGTCTTGTCTTCTTAATTGGCAGGAGAGTTATTTACCACTTAGCAGCAGCAGCAGCAGCAGCGTCAGCTGAGAAGACAACATATGGGAAGCATGATACAAATTCTCTAAATTACTGTACACATCTATATGTTGTTTTAAGTCTTTGTGAAATTTGTATTAATATATGTCATGGAAAATTAAGTTCTAAAATTTAAATACATTATAATAATTTCTACATTAATGAAAATTTGTCCAGTGTGCTGTTGGAACATGGTGAGTAAAATCTGTGGTTCATTTATGAATTTAAATATTCCTTTAATAATTTTATATGCAATTTCAATTGCTGCTGCCTCACAAAGCTTCACCAAATTGAACTTATTAAAAAATCTATTAATACTACAATGACTCAAGAAGGGATATCTAATCTGGCATTGTCATTAAAACAATAAGTATTATGCAAAAACTTGATTATAATAACAATAATTTCACTGAAATAAAGGCAAGAAAAGAATTATAGAACAGATATATAGGAAACTGTAAATTATATATTTTACATTATTAATCATGCCTATATTGTCATTCCACCAACAGAACATCCAGAAACATAGAATTATATATAAATTCAGTCATATTAGATAGTTTTCCAACTTTTAGGAATATAAAAAGCATATATATTTATACATTTAAAAAATTCTCAAAATGAAGGTAAGATATAGAGGTAGACTATATCATATTTATCATTTGTGGGCTTCTATTAGGGGCTTTCCTGATAGCTCAGTTGGTAAAGAATCCGCCTGCAATGCAGGAGACTCCAGTTTGATTTCTGGGTCAGGAAGACCCGCTGGAGAAGGGATAGGCTACCCACTCCAGTATTCTTGGGCTTTCCCTGTGGCTCAGCTGGTAAAGAATCTGTCCGCAAATGCAGGAGACCTTGGTTCGATTCCTGGATTGGGAGGATCCCCTGGAGAAGGGAAAGGCTACCCACTCCAGCGGTGTTCCATCAACACTCTTTCCCTGAACCCCACATATTTTAGGGGTAGACCTGTCTAATACTGCTTCCATCCAGGTCCAAGCTACCCTCACCTCTCATGTGAATTATTGCAGTAGTCTTCTCACTGGTTTCCCTGCTACAGGCCATTATATCATCTATTCTTAACACAGTAGACAGAATGAGTCTGCTGAAATGTAGTCAGATTGAATCATTCCTATATTCAAAACCCTTCAAAGGTTCCTCCTGTCTTCAAAGCATATTTTCAAGGCATTACAAAGGCCTACAAAGGTCCCACATCCTCTTGTTATCACTGGGCTTCATCTCCTACTACCCTTCTAGCTTATTGTGTTCTCTTTTCCTTAGCTTTCATACAATTATACAAGGTACATTTCTGCCTCAGGGCTTTTTTACTGGCTCCAATGGCACTTACGAAAAGCGAGTCATCTGAGAGTGTGTTAGCTCCCCTTCATAGGGGTTCCCATAACCCCCTGAGTTTCCATGTCCAACATTTATCATAGTTTATTGTTAGGCTTTCAAGGTCTCTGAGAACAGGGGCTCTGACAGCCATATCCTCAGTGATTAACACAGTGTCTGGCAATAATAAGCAGTGTTTTAGCATCTGTATACTTTTCTAAGCACAGACTGTGTATTAAGTGATTAATCCTAACAACTCGAAGAGGTATAGTTACTCTCCAATTTAGAGGTGAAAAGAGCAAGGCACAAAGATTAAGCAAATTGCCCAAGGTCACAAGGCAATAATTGCCGGAACCAGGGTTTGGACCTAGCCTGACTGCCCAGTTCCAGAGCTCTTGCTCCAAACCAACACACTATACTGACTCTGAAGCAAGGTAAGTGTTAACATTGCAACACAGGTTTTCTAAATGAATACACAAAGGACAGAGCACATGTCGGCTCAGTGGATGACACTTATGGAAGACAACCTGCCAAGACAGGCTAGAAAGACCCCTGTGCCAGTAGGCAATGACTCTGTACCCATTGACAACACAAAGGTGACCCACAGACACCTGATCCTTCTCCATGATTGTCACAACAAGCTAAGTGTGCCATGTTCTTTCTTGGAAGAGCTGCTTACATTACCAGCAGAGTATTCTTAAGGAAACCTTCCTGTACCTGACACAGTGTCTTTATCTGAAAGTAACAAGGCCATCACTCTAATTTAAAAAAAAAATTGCATTGTTCATGAACCTTAAAAATAATGATAGGGATAAATCAGAATGAGAGATTGAAAGGGTATTATTCTTCTCAGAAAATTGCAAAAAATCATCACACTACTCTGAGTTGAATCAACAGAATGTGATTTATATATTATAATGTTATAAGTAGCCTGCTTACTAATTATTAATATCTTACCAATCTCTTGTCTTATTCACTGTTTATATGAAGCTCATTTACTCAAAAGAACCTTGTCCAAAGACAGTAGAAAAATTTTCTTGAAATGTTTGGCAGGCCACAAGTGCAGAATACTTGAAAGAATATGTCATGTTGTGCTCACCTGGGTATATTTTTATATATCTTTTTCCTTTCGAGTCGAACAGTGTTGACTCTCCCTGTCTTCAGTAGCTGTTTGAAGAGACTAAAACAGGGTATACACCACTAGATCTCTGTGCCATCAGATAACCTAGGGAATTGGTTGAGAAAGGCAAACCTGAGAGTGTGCTGAAAGGTATTCACTAGAGGATAGATGGGTGTTTCAGAAAACAGACTGATCTTGACAGTCAGCCTCTCTCCTACAGAAATCATTCATTGTGGGTTACTTAGGGAAGTTTTCTACAAGGATGTGATTTTATTTTAGGTCTTAGAAAATTTTAATGGGAGGGAGAACTCTTATACCATGTTAACTCACTGAGGGATGGTGTTAATTGTCCATACAGGCAATTGATTTAGTGATACAATATGCCAAAATAGCTGTGCAGTTTAGTTGAAAGCCTCCAAAATAGAGAGTATCGCTCCCAGAAGCAAACATATAACCTCTTTTCTGACTTAGGCTGTCTTGAGGATTTCATTATTTTGTTCATTTTAAACTTCACTTTCTTTTCATGCAATTGGGAAGATATGATTCATAAGGGCTTGAAGTAGGTGGGGTGAGGCTATGGAATAGTATGTGCGTGCCTGCATGCTAAGTCACATTGGTAGTGTCCAACTCTTTGCGACCCTATGGACCATAGGGTCCTTTGTCCATGGGATTCTCCAAGCAAGAATACAGGAGTGGGTTGCCATTTCCTCTTCCAGGGGATCTTCCCGACCCAGGGATCAAACCTGTGTCTCTTATGTCTACCTGTGTTCTTTACCACTAGCGCCACTTGGGAGGCCCATGAATTAGTACATTGTTTGTTAAATCAATTAGGCAGTTAATTAATGACTTACTCAGCACATAAACATCCCAAGATTTATTTAAAGTTTGGGGGAACTTGTGGTATATGTGTGCACAATACATTCATTTCTATGAAGTACCTTTTCTACTCTCTGGAAACCTAGAGGTCCAACTGTACCACTGAAAAATAAGCTGATTTTAAAAATTCACTCTTTTCCTATGGTGGTAATCTCATTCGACTCTCCACATCCACCTTTTCTCATGCTCAGTCCAGCCCCAGAGAAACTGAAGTGGTCAGCCTGTAACACAAATAAATGATAACATTCCACTGTTTAAATCTCTTCAGTGGCCTCAAGTTTATTGGTAGATAAATCCAAATTCTTTATTGTGGAATGAAAGAACATCATCTTTGTCACCTGTCATAGCTTCTTATGTCTATCCTCACGTAACCAAAGTATAAACCACCCTGGACTATTCTCAGAAAACAGCTTACATTTTTAAATTTCATGCTGTTGAACATTTTGTTATCATTCTGTTGAATGCCTCTGACACAGATTCCATGACATCTTGACTCTAGTTGTAGCTGGGAGAAGCTGTCGGTCTACTGTGAAAGATAGACAAGCACAAGAAACAATTACACTTCTGATTGCAGCAGAATGGTAAAGAGTATTGAAAATACTTCTGTAATGAACACCTAATAAAGCTTAATAGAATACAACAGAGTTCTTTCACGTACATAATTGAGATCATAGTTTCAGGTGTCAGAAACGAAGATAAACCTGAATACCAGAGTGAAAAGTACATGACTTAATGCTATAACTAAAATTGAGCTAGGAATGGTAAGGGGTTATGAGTGTCAATAATCTAAGGGTTAGTTTTTTTAACATCTATCTAAGGAGAGTAGATTAGACCTTGGACTCACAAAAGGGAAATAATTTGGAGTTAAGATGTTGATCTAAAGCTAGAGCCATTGAAAAGCTTCAGTGGGCTAAAGGATGAATTATGGGGAAGAAGATGCAAAACAAATCAAGACTCCCAAAGCCCAGGGATATGATAAGGAATAATTTTTATCTCTAAGTCTTTGGATAGAAGCATTTCAAAATATCTCTCTTAACAATTCAAAATGTTGGGTCTGCACCACATGTGGATTTGGGTTAATAGGTACACTCCACCTGTGTGATGCAAGAAACTCCAAGCCAAGAAATGGGTATAAGATTGTGGGTGAGCTGCTACTGTCCCTGGACATTGGCAAACATGAAATCATCTAGAACAGGTATACCTCCAGGCCAGGTGACCCACAATTCCTCCATATGGGCTTCCTGGTGGTTCAGTGGTAAAGAATCCACCTGCCAGTGCAGGAGACATGGGTTTGATCTCTGATACGGGAAGATCCCACATGTTGCAGAGCAACTAAGTCTGTGTGCCACAACGACTGAGTCTGTGCTCTAGAGTCTGTGCTCCATAACAAGAGAAGCCACCACACTGAGAAGCCTGTGCACCAGAACTAGAGAATAGCCCCTACTTGCCACAACTAGAGAATGCCCACATGCAGCAACAAAGACCCAGTGTAGCCAAAAATAAACTCATTATATAAAAAAGAAATGACTCACAATCCAGAATTTAAGAACACAGAAGGAAATGATCCATCATGAATGAGAACTGCAGACACAGAAAATGGACACTTCATACCCTTCCCACATTCTACTCAGTAGATCTTAAAATAATCTGATAGACCATAATATAAATGCTTGTGATAATTAAAGGTCTAGTGGGAATAAAACCCATGAGAGAACAAGCAAATGAAAAAGAAAAGGAACGAGTATATCTGAAAAAGAACCCACTAGCACTTGCAAAAATGAATACTATGGTCTTTGAGCTTAAAATAGCAATATTGTGCACAGCTGTATATAATCTATTTAGAACATGTGAACTAGCCTTAAAATTTTAAATAACTGACTTAAAATCTAAAATTTAGCAGTATCTCTACTCTCTTTTTGAATAATTCAAAACCTTAGAACATTTTTACAGAGATCATTTTCTTTCATCTTACCTCTAATTTTATAATTCCATTTGGTCTTATACCCTTCTGAAATTAGCCACAATTATCATTTTATGCAATCCATACCTGAATGACTCACATATTTATCACTTTGTTAGCACAACAAAAGAAACTATAAGCAAGGTGAAAAGACAGCCTTCAGAATGGGAGAAAATAATAGCAAATGAAGCAACTGACAAACAACTAATCTCAAAAATATACAAGCAACTCCTGCAGCTCAATTCCAGAAAAATAAACGACCCAATCAAAAAATAGGCCAAAGAACTAAATAGACATTTCTCCAAAGAAGACATACAGATGGCTAACAAACACATGAAAAGATGCTCAACATCACTCCTTATCAGAGAAATGCAAATCAAAACCACAATGAGGTACCATTTCACACCAGTCAGAATGGCTGCAACCCAAAAGTCTACAAGCAATAAATGCTGGAGAGGATGTGGGGAAAAGGGAACCCTCTTACAATGTTGGTGGGAATGCAAACTAGTACAGCCACTATGGAGAACAGTGTGAAGATTCCTTAAAAAACTGGAAATAGAACTGCCATACGACCCAGCAATCCCACTACTGGGCATACACACTGAGGAAACCAGAATTGAAAGAGACACATGTACCCCAATGCTCATCACAGCACTGTTTATAATAGCCAGGACATGGAAGCAACCTAGATGTCCATCAGCAGATGAATGGATAAGAAAGCTGTGGTACATATACACAATGGAGTATTACTCAGCCATTAAAGAGAATACATTTGAATCAGTTCTAATGAGGTGGATGAAACTGGAGCCTATTATACAGAGTGAAGTAAGCCAGAAAGAAAAACACCAATACAGTATACTAACGCATATATATGGAATTTAGAAAGATGCTAATGACAACCCTGTATGCGAGACAGCAGAAGAGACACAGATGTATAGAACAGTCTTTTGGACTCTGTGGGAGAGGGAAGGGGGATGATTTGGGAGAATGGCATTAAAACATGTATAATATTATATAAGAAAAAATGATAATAATGATGTGTTCTAGATGATACATTGTAAGGATTATCTAAAGTAATAAAGTAGTACAGCATGGGTGACATGCAGCTTAACTACAAAAAAATAAATAAAATCTTAAGGCTAATAACTAAAATAATAGAAATAAAATTCCTGGTGGCTTAGATGGTAAAGAATCTGCCTGCAATGCAGGAGACCCAGGTTCAATTCCCTGGGTCATGAAGATCCCCTGGAGAAGGAAAAGCAAACCACTCCGGTATACTTGCCTGGAGAATTCTGTGGACATAGGAGCCTGATGGGCTTGCATGGGGTTTCAAAGAGTTGAACACAACAGAGTGACTAACACTTTGTACCAAAAGGAAGAAAGAGATAAACAAAGAAGAGTGGATTAGTGAATAGAATCTGAGAGAGGAGAGAAAGGTAAACTAAAACAAAGAAGGGGTAGAGAAAAGAACTAAAGGAAAAAAGTAGAAATATATTCAAATATATCATAACCAAAATGAATATCTCTATAATTGTCATTTAAAATCAAGGTTTTTATATTGCACATACAACAAAATTAGCCATATATTGTTTATAAGATCAGAGAAGGCAATGGCACCCCACTCCAGTACTCTTGCCTGGAAAATCCCATGGATGGAGGAGCCTGGAAGGCTGCAGTCCATGGGGTTGCTGAGGGTTGGAAACAACTGAGCAACTTCACTTTCACTTTTCACTTTCCTGCATTGGAGAAGGAAATGGCAACCCACTGCAGTGTTCTTGCTTGGAGAATCCCAGGGATGGGGGAGCCTGGTGGGCTCCCGTCTACGGGGTCACACAGAGTTGGACATGACTGAAGTGACTTAGCAGTGTTTATAAGATATATGCCTAAAATGCAAAGACATAGAGACTAAAGATAAAGGAATGGAAGAAAATACATCAGGATTAATGCTCTATAAAAATGAAAACTTGAAAGTGTTAGTCACTCAGTTGTGTGCAACTCTTTGCGACCCCATGGACTGTAGCCCACCCGGCTCCTCTGCCCATGGAATTCTCCAGGCAAGAGTAACAAAGTGGGTTGCCATTTCCTTCTCCAGGGCATCTTCCTGACACAGGGATTGAACCCAGGTCTCCTGCTTGACAGGCAGATTCTTTACTGTCTAAGCCACCAAGGATATATGTGCTATGTGCATAAGTGTGCATATGTGCATATGTGCTATGGATATATGAATATCAAATGAAATATATGTTAAGGCAAAAACAGAGTATTAGGGATAAAGATAATGCTAAAAGTTACTTTAAATATATATTATTGATGATATATAATCACCATGGCAGAAAGTGAAGAGGAACTAAAAAGCCTCTTGATGAAAGTGAAAGAGGAGAGTGAAAAAGTTGGCTTAAAGCTCAACATTCAGAAAACAAAGATCATGTCATTTGGTCCCATCACTTCATGGCAGATAGATGGGGAAACAGTGGAAGCAGTGTCAGACTTTATTTTTTGGGCTCCAAAATCACTGCAGATGGTGACTTCAGCCATGAAATTAAAAGACGCTTACTCCTTGGAAGGAAAGTTATGACCAAACTAGATAGCATATTAAAAAGCAGAGACATTACTTTGCCAACAAAGGTCCATCTAGTCAAGGCTATGGTTTTTCCTGTGGTCATGTATGGATGTGAGAGTTGGACTGTGAAGAAGGCTGAGTGCCGAAGAATTGATGCTTTTGAACTGTGGTGTTGGAGAAGAGTCTTGAGAGTCCCTTGGACTGCAAGGAGATCCAGCCAGTCCATTCTGAAGGAGATCAGCCCTGGGATTTCTTTGGAGGGAATGATGCTGAAGCTGAAACTCCAGGACTTTGGCCACCTGATGCGAAGAGTTGACTCATTGGAAAAGACTCTGATGCTGGGAGGGATTGGGGGCAGGGGGAGAAGGGGACGACAGAGGATGAGATGGCTGGATGGCATCACTGACTTGATGGACGTGAGTCTGAGTGAATTCCGGGAGTTTGTGATGGACAGGGAGGCCTGGCGTGCTGCAATTCATGGGGTCATGAAGAGTTAGACATGACTGAGCAACTGAACTGAACTGAACTGAACTGAACACGTAGAATCAAGACATATAACATCAAAAATACCACAAACTGTACAAAGAAAAATCACAAATTTATGATCATGGTAGAATATTTTCAAACTTATGTCTCAGAAACTAATGGATTAAACTGTAAAAATGTTGACTATAGGATATTTGTACAGGAAAAGTGGGAATCCTATTCTAATGGATGGGCTCAGCTGGTGGCTCAGACAGTAAAGAATCCCCCTCCAATGCAGGAGACTTGGGTTTGATCTCTGGGTTGGGAAGATCCCCTGGAGAATGGAATGGCTACCCACTCCAGTATTCTTACCTAGAGAATATCTGAGAAGAGAAGCCTGTGAGCTACAGTCCATAGTGTTGCAAAATGTCAGACATGACTGAGTCACTAAGCACACACACAAGCACTCTAATGGACATATATAGAATTTCACACCTAGAGAAGGGGGAAACAGAGGGTGAGATGGTTGCATGGCATCACTGACTCAAAGGATATGAGTTTGAGCAAACTCTGGGCGATGGTGAAGGACAGGGAAGCCTGGCGTGTTGTGGTTTATGAAATCACAAGGAGTTGGACACGACTTAGCAAGTGAACAACAAACAACATTAATATTAAAGGATAATTTTTTTTCAGAAAACATATGGAACATTTGTAAAAAATAGATACATAACACATAAGATCCATTCTCTTGACAAATTTCAAATATATATGTACAGTATTGTTAACTATAATCACCATGCTGTCATTAGATTATCCATGCTAAAAAAAAAAAGTAAAAAAAAGGCAAGTTTATGAGGTTGTGGATATGTTAACTGGCTTGATTGTAGAGATTATTTCACAATGTATATGTATATCAAATCATCACATTGTATACCTTAAGTACATACAATGTTTGCCAACTATAACTCAGTAAAAATGGAAAAAAAGCATAGTGTTTAAAAGTAAATACTGAGATTCTGTCAAGAAAAAAGGAGAGAAAGGAGAAATAAGAAAGCCTTCTTAAGTGAACAATGCAAAGATATAGAGGAAAACAATAGAATGGGAAAGACTAAAGATCTCTTCAAGAAAATTAATGATACCAAGGGAATATTTCATGCAAAGATGGGCTCAATAAAGGAGAGAAATGGTAAGGACCTAACATAAGCAGAAGATATTAAGAAGAGGTGGCAAGAATACACAGAAGAACTGTACAAAAAAAGGGTTATTAACCCAGACAACCATGATGGTGTGATCACTCACCTAGAGCCAGACATCCTGGAATGAGAAGTCAAGTGGGCCTTAGGAAGAATCACTATGAACAAAGCTAGTGGAGATGATGGAATTCCAGCTGAGCTATTTCAAATCGTAAAGGATGATGCTGTTAAAGTGCTACACTCAATATGCCAGCCAATTTGGAAAACTCAGCAGTGACCACAGGACTGGAAAAGGTCAGTTTCATTCTAATCCCAAATAAGGCTGATGACAAAGAATGTTTAAACTACCATACAATTGTACTCATTTCACATGCTAGCAAAGTAATGCTTAAAATCCTTCAAGCTAGGCTTCAACAGTACATGAATCAAGAACTTCCAGATGTACAAGCTGGATTTAGAAAAGGTAGAGGAACCAGAGATCAAATTGCCAACATCCGTTGGATCATAGAAAAAGAAAGGGAATTCCAGAAAAACTTCTGCTTCATTGACTATGCTAAAGCCTTTGACTGTATGGATCGCAGCAAACTCTGGAAAATTCTTAAAGGGGTGAGAATACCAGACCTCTTTACCTGCCTCCTGAGAAATCTGTATGCAAGTCAAGTACTAACAGTTAGAACCGGACATGAACAATGGACTGGTTCCAAACTGGGAAAGGAGTACGTCAAGGCTGTATATTGTCACTCTGCTTACTTAATTTATATGCTGAGTGTACATCATGAGAAATGCTGGGCTGGATGACTCACAAACTGGAATCAAGATTTCTGGGAGAAATATCAACAACCTCATACATGCAGATGATACCACACTAATGTCAGAAAGTGAAGAGGAACTAGAGAGTCTCTTGATGAATATGAAAGAGGAGAGTGAAAAAGCTGGCTTAAAATTCAACATTTTAAAAACTAAGATCATGGCATCCAGTCCCATCACTTCATGGCAAATAGATGGGGAAACAAAGGAAACAGAGACAAACTTTATGTTCTTGTGCTCCAAAATTGTTGTGGACAGGGACTGCAGCCATGAAATTAAAAGATGCTTGCTCCTTGGACGGAAATCTGTGACAAACCTAGACAGTGTATAAAAAAACAGAGATATCACCTTGCTGACAAATATCCATCTAGTCAAAGCTATGGCTTTACTAGTGATCACATATGGATGTGAGAGTTGGACCGTAAAGAAGGCTGAGCATCAAAGAATTGATGCTTTTGAACTGTGGTGCTGGAGTAGACTCTTGAGAGTCTAGTGGTCAGCAAAGAGATCAAACCAGTCAATCCTAAAGGAAATCAATCCTGAATATTCAAACGAAGGACAGATGCTGAAGCTGAATTTCCAATACTTTGGCCACCTAATACAAAGAACTGACTTATTGGAAAAGACCCTGATGCTGTGAAAGATTGAGGGCAGGAGGAGAAGGGGAAGACAGAGAACAAGATGACTGGATGGCATCACTGACTCAGTGGACATGAGTTTTAGTAAACTCTGGGAGATAGTAAAGGACAGGGAAGCCTGGCATGCTGCAGTCTATGGGGTCACAAAGAGTCAGCCACTACTTAGCAACTGAACAGCAACAACAGTTTAGCCCAGAACAAGTATCAAATAATATCATATAAACCAGACAATATTTTTTAATATGAAATGATACATCAGAAAAAAAAACAAAGAACAACTAACTCCCAATATATTTAGAAATATTAGAATATATTTCTAATAATGTCTGAAGCATATTCAGAACTAAATAGAATTAAATCTTATTTTTAACTGAATTACAATGAAAGTACTTCATATCAAAAGTGCTGAGATATAGCCAAAGCAGTAATGAGAGAGCAATTTGTAGACTGAAACAGATATATAAGAAAAGCTCAAAGCCTTAAAATAAGTAAGCAAAATGTGCAACCCAAGAAATTAGAAAAAAGACAGCAGAATAAAGCACAAAGAAGTTTAAAAAGGAGGAAACAAATATACAAGCAGAGGTAAAGGAACAAGAAAACAAGGAAGAGAAACAAAAATTCTGTTTGCAAGTAAAACATAATAGATAAAAGTGGAAATATGGATCCAAAAGAAAAACAGATGTTAAATAAACAACATTAAGTGTGAAAATCTGAACATAACTGCAGCTAGAAAAGATTTAAAAGGCAAAAGGGAACACTGTGAATGACTTTATCATTTAAACATGAATGAAAGGGATAATTTCCTAGAAAAACAAAACTTCTCAGAAGTGTTTCACAAAAGCATTGAAAATCTGAATAAATCTATAACCACTAATGGAGAAGGAAATGGCAACCCATTCCAGTATTCTTGCCTGGAGAATCCCATGGACTGAGGAGCCTGGAGGGTTATGGTCCATGAGGTCACAGAGACATGACTGAGCACACACCATATACATGACCACTAAAGAAATGTAATCTGTAGGGTAAATTCCGCCTGGGTGAACTACACACACACATAAACCCGTATACACACATCCCATCCAGTTGTTTTATGGTCAAATTCTGCCAAATCTTTAAGGACAAGATCATTCCTATATTATACAAACTATTCTTGAGGCCTGGCCTCAGTAAGATTGTAAAGCTTCTCAGAAGCTTACAGTATGCAGCAGCCAACATTAAGAACCACTTAGCTGGTCCCACTTCTTCATTTTGCAGCTAAGGAAAGTGGGACACTTAGCCAAGTAAATGGACTTTTTCAGCTTACAGAACCAGTTATGTACCCTGAAATGAGGCTAGTGTTTTTATTGGCACAGGAAGATTGCACAAAAATCTCTCTTGGATATTTTTCTATTCAGAACTGGAAATCCTACATTTTTTCCCCCCTTTTCCTTTGCAAATGGTTATCAGTAGTAGAAAGTTACACTTTTGATGAGCTCATAATAGGAAGAAATATATGATTATTGAATAACATTTCATTTGTAGCAGATTTGTTATTAAAATTGAATTCTTCAGGAGTGAAAGGAGCAGAAAATAAACTTCTCACCTGAAATGTGTCAACAAGTTTTCACAACACAGAAAAATGGGAGGGAAGTAGTCTCTGCTTAATTTTTCTGTAAACCTAAAACTGCTCTAAAATATAAAATCTATTAATTTTAAAAAGTGATAGGCAATATCCTTTTTCCTCTTATGAGATAATTTTCTCTCATGATTTACACACACCAAAAAAATATAAGTACCATAGCCTAGAACTTTCTTGGCATTTAGTCCCTCATTCTTGCTCAATATTAGAAGACTTGATGGAGCAGGGGTGTCTATCATATGCTAACTAGTTGGGAGAGAGTCCAGTTAGATGGAAATATTTCAGTAAATGTATCAGCACAGTTACAAGCATAATGAACAGCAGTCAAAGTACATTAGTGAGGATTATGATTCACTTTGGAAAAGTTGATTTAGTTCCAGCTCAACTGGGTAGTTCAGAGTGTTTCTCTTGGGTAATAAGCATATCATTTACACCATGAATATTTCTAGAGTAGCCACAAATTATAATGAACACAGAGCATTACAATTTCTGATGGAAAGGGACTTATGTTACAACAAAATTCAGATGGAATGCCAATGTCCAAAACTGTTATTGAAAAAAATATGAAGCCCCCAAACATCCAAACATTTGTGAGTCAGGAGTGGTCTGCCCAAGAAACTACACAATGTATTTGGAAGAAACATTCTCAATAATAAACATCCACTGAATGCCTATCATCTATGAATTACTTTCAATTAATATCCATTTTCTGATTTGGGCTTCCCCGGTGGCTCAGTGGTAAAGAGTCCCCATGCAGCGCAAGAGAGGCAGGTTAGATTCCTGGGTCGGGAAGATCCCCTGCAGAATGAAATGGCAACGCACTCCAGTATTCTTGCCTGGGAAATCCTATGGACAGAGGAGGCTGGTGGACTATAGTTCATGGGATTGCAAAGAGCAACTAAACAATTATATTGTTTAATATACATGATACTTTTTCAAATTTGGCAGTACATTTTTCTGAAGGGGAAGCTATAGTTGAGAGGTCAGGTCACTTACCTAAAATCACATGGCATAGCCAGGCTCTTAATTCTGCCCATTATTATTCCCAGTGTTCTTATCATAACTGTATTGTTGCCACTGAACTGCTCCTGAAACAATTTCTCCAAGCCCATGGGAGCCGTTGGGCAGGTGCACTCCTCTCTTTCACTCTGAGTTTTTGCCTTCTCCTTGGCATTTCTCTCAGAATTTTTCTTATTAAACCTCATGTCAAGAGAAATCTATAGCCACTTCCTTTTTAGCTAAAGAAAAAACAACAAGAACAATTTTTTTTCTTTCTTTTTTGTTCCTTATTGCCAAGGTATGACAAACTGGGATTTTCAAAATAAAAAATTTTACTAAAACTAGACAGAAAGAAAAACTAAAACAAAGAGTCAGAAAAATGATCATATCTCAAGTAGTTTTCTGATCTGAATAGGTAAGTATAGGGTGAGAAGACCCACATGTAAAATAAGAACCTTGCATAGAAAGTCCTTCATTTCATTCTGAAAGTCCTTTCACATAGATCTTGAGCAGATTGGAAAAGGTGTGACCATGACGTTGATGGCCTAGCTCCAAGTGCATAAGGCAACCCTGTACTTTTCCTGATACGTGGCAGCAAGGACAGAAAGTATTGAAACTCAAAGCCATCCTCAAATCATCTTCACTTGGCCCTGTGTTTATCTCCTCAACTATCAACATCTCCTTACTCTGTTAGGAATTTTCATCCTCTGCATTTATTATTGGAACAAGTTTACAAACTCTAGACCTTGGATTGAGTGACCTCCAAGGTTCATTCTAGATCTAAAACTAAAGACTGTCAGAGTTGTCTTCCTTTGTCTGACATTTCATTTGACATAATATCTCAGAGATCTACTTGTCTCAAATGGCAGGATTTCATTCTTTCTCACGGTTGAAATATTTGTATATTTTTATCCATTCATCCATTAATGGGCACTTAGATTGTGTGATCTCACTTATGTGTGGAATCTAAATAAGCCCAACTCATGAAAACAGAGAGTAGGGGTTTCCAGGATCAGAGGGGTAGGGAAATAGAGAGAGATCAAGTTTAAGGATACAAATTTGCAACTAGCTGAAAAATAAGTCCTGGGGCACAGTTTAGTGAATATAAACAACAATATTGTATTATAATCATCCAACTTGCTAAGAGACTAGATGTTAATTATGCCCACTACAACAAATAGTAATTATGTCATAGAGGTGCTTTTAATATTTTGCATATCTGAAATTTATACAATGTTATGTGTCAAATATAAAAACTATAGGCTTCCATGAGATAATGAGGCAATGCATTTCCAAACTATTTGAATGCCCAAGAGCGTTGTAATGAAAGACATAAGAACCCTGGTGAAACACAGGCTACCTTCAGTTCCTTTGCCCTCAGTTCTCGCAAGTGTTCTAGTTCAGTCATGAAGCTTGTTTGGCTGTTGAGCTGCTATAAGGAGATAACAGGTCTCACCACAACAGAAGTAACATAGAGGTTTTGTCTTGAAACTGTCCATCAAAAATGGGCTTTCAGAGAGTGCTATTGTGTTTTCAGAGGTAGGTACGGAGTTGATTAATTAAAGTTAATGGTAATGCAAACTTTAATTTTACCTTTAGTGCATCAATCCTATTTTCTTATAAGCCTAGGGATCTACTGTTGCAAAGCTATGATTTATCGCTGTTTGCAGTTGTTTCTTTTGAAAGTCTGATAAAATTTGGTGTTATTTTGAGAAAGCAGTTTCTACTAGTTTCATATTTTATCACTTTGTAATGAACAGTTCTCTGAAGCATCACTTAAGGCAATTGTTCACTGAAACGATGTGCATACCTTGTTTAATTTGTTATATGAACAAGTAGTGCTATATTATCAACATTGAAGTTTTGTTTCACTTTGCTCACTATGAGGCCAACTATCTCAAAGGTTTATTGGCCATTCTTTTTGGAAAAGTAAGACCAGGCTTTTTAATACAAAGGAACTAAGTGCCTTTGGCCTTATTTTGGTCATATTTCTTCAAACTATGATTTTTATATTATCTTTGAGGCCAGGCAAAATCAGTCAGTTCAGTTGCTCAGTCATGTCTGACTCTTTGCGACCCCATGGACTGCAGCACGCCAGGCTTCCCTGTCCGTTATCAACTGCTGGAGCTTGCTCAAACCCATATCCATCGAGTTGGTGATGCCATCCAACCATCTCATCCTCTGTCGTCCCCTTCTCCTCCTGCCTTCAATCTTTCCCAGCATCAGGGTCTTTCCCAATGAGTCAGTTCTTCACATCAGGCAGCCAAAGTATTGGAGTTTCAGCTTCAGACTCAGTCCTTCCAATGAATATTCAGGACTTATTTCCTTTTGGACTGACTGGTTTGATCTCCTTGCAGTCCAAGGGACTCTTGAGAGTCTTCTCCAGGCAAAATAGCAGAACTTAAATGAAAAAAGAAACCATATCTCACAGGATATTAGCTTAAATCACAGGGAATTGTCTCTACTTTCTTCCATGTCTAAGGTTTGTATTGATTATAGGCTGCCAAAATAAATATATTCAAACCTAGCAAAGAAATCTTAGGTTTTCTGGTGTGAAAGTCTGTATCAGTGTATACATTAATATTCCACCATCTCTATCCTGATTCAGAACATAGTCTGCTGCTGCTAAGTCGCTTCAGTCGTGCCCGACTCTGTGCGACCCCATAGACGGCAGCCCACCAGGCTCCCCCATCCCTGGGATTCTCCAAGCAAGAACACTGGAGTGGGTTGCTATTTCCTTCTCCAAGAACATAGTCTAGTGTCTTTTAATTAAAATCAATCAGTATCAAAAATTCCCACTTCAAATGAAAAAGTTCAGATTGGGAGATCTTATAAGATAAAGCATAGGATAACTAGCATACAAAAATGATCCCCAAAGATGCAAATTGATATCAATAAAATAATGGTATTTTTTTCATGTTGTTTGCTTGTGATGGAGACTGGAAATGGCAAAATATGGCTTTAAGGGAGCAGCTAAAGCACAGTCTGTTACTTTTGTCATAAGATAAAAGCTGAAAGAATTTGTATCTAGGAGAACTGCTATGTAGTTTGGAAATGTGGGGAAGCAAAGTGGGCAATCATATTGTCCAAGCAGATAGATGGAGATAGTATGGAAACCGGACTTGTATGGCCACTGCATCAGAACCACTACAAGTGATAAAGAATGCAACGTCTATTATAGGAATTACTTGATCATGTGCTATTGTGGGAACTGGTAAAAGGATCTCTATACAACTGTTGCTTCTGAGTTTGTGTCTGCTCTGAAGAGAACAGGGCAGGAAGTTAGGAGATAAAGTGTGTGTAAGATGGAGAAACCAGAAAAGTACTAGAATAAGCTAATATCCCCATCAATCTCCCACCACCTCTTTGGTGATGCAGATGAACTTCAAGAGACACCAATGTTTTTTATTAGAAAGCTGAACATGTCTCATCCATAAGTTAGAGGAACTGAAGCTGAAGGTCTAGCAGGACCAAGGGGCCTACAGCCTTGATTCTAATATCTGCATCAGTAAGACAAGGCAGTAGATCAGCAACAGAGTGCATGGAACACAATACTGCATAACCCTACACTACGCTTCTTAGTGTAAGCACGAGTGCTTCTTCATATATATGTGTATTTTATTGAGATGATGATGATGATGTGTGTGTGTGTGTGTGTGTTCTCAGTCATGTCCTACTCTTTGAGACACTATGGACTGTAGCCCACCAGGCTCCTCTGTCTGTGAAATCCTCCAGGCAAGAATACTGAAGTGGGTAACCATTCCCTTCTCCAGGGGATCTACCCTGTCTTCTGCATTGGCAGGCAGATTCTTTACCATTGCACCACCTGGAAAGCCCCAAGTGTATACTTTATTAAATGTATATTTATTGAGATGATTTAAATGTATACTTTATTGAGATGACTTACATACAGTACAATTCACCTTTTAAAAATGTGCAATTTTATTTGTAGAGTTCCTTTTCACTTGTAAGGTAACATTCACAGCTTCCAAGGATTGGACATCTTTCAATGACCATTATTCTCCCTACTACAACCATCAAACAATTTTAAGCTTTTTGTTGTTGTTGCTGTTGTTGTTTGTTTTGTTTTTAGATCACAGAAGAGAAGCTAGAGAATAGTTTCTCAGAATCCCCTGTCCTAAATGGTCCTAGATTGAAGTCTGCCAATAAAAGGCACTTGCATGAGATTTAGAAGATTGAACAGATCAGTCTATTACACTCCAGCAGCAGTTGCAGCCAGATGCATAGGCAGATGTAAAATTCCCGGGAGATTCCCAGTGAGCTCTTAGGGACATCTGCTTTGTAACCACAGACAGGGAGAGACCTTTGGAGCTTCTTTGAGATCCTAGAAAATCACAACTGCTTCCCAGCACATAGGGGACAAATGATAGCAAATAAACATCTTTTCTGCTGCTGCTGCTAAGTCGCTTCAGTCGTGTCCGACTCTGTGCAACCCCAGAGATGGCCTCCCACCAGGCTCCTCTGTCCCTGGGATTCTCCAGGCAAGAACACTGGAGTGGGTTGCCATTTCCTTCTCCAATGCATGAAAGTGAAAGTGAAGTCGCTCACTCGTGTCCGACTCCTAGTGACCCCATGGACTACAGCCTACCAGGCTCCTCCGTCCAGGGGATTTTCCAGGCAAGAGTACTGGAGTAGGGTGCCACGGCCTTCTCCAAACATCTTTTCTACACCTTGGCAAATGATCATACTTGTTTCTAGATATAGATTATCTCCCTTACATTTTTAATACTGTGAAATTTCTTTATGGGCTCTTTAATGTGTTTTTGAATATGTTACTTCTGTGACTTTTTCATTCTCTCCATTATGACCGCATCATGCTTGGTTTTATATTTTTGTTTCGTTGCTATACCTTCATTTGTTGACCAGTACCATCTTTCTATTATCCATTTTTATAAAATGTCACGTGGCCTTTTCCCTGGGAGGAAAGTATGTAACACATTTAGCATGTGTGCTCTTCAGTCTGTGTCTGAACTGAATATCAGCTGTTTAGTGACCAATCACTGACACACTGTGTAAAAAATGATGTGATTGGTCATTTATCATGATGTGTATTTGTTATTTATACAGTAACATGTGGACTGAAGAGTTAGTTGAAAACATCCGTACCTTATGCCCTGAAGAAGGAAATGGCAACCCACTCCAGTATTCTTGTCTGAAAAATCCCATGGATGGAGGAGCCTAGTGGTCTGCAGTCCATGGGATCACAAAGAGCTGGACAGGACTGAATGACTAACACACTATGCAATTATTCAAGTGGTAACTGACATTTGAACCCTATTTTTGGGAAGTGGTGTTAGCTAACTTAACCATGGTGTATTAGTTTGCTAAGGCTGCCATAACAAAGTACCAAAAATTTGTAGCTTAAATAACACACATTTATTTTCTCATAGTTCTGGAGGCTGAAAGTCCAAAATCAAGATTGGTTCTTGATTTTGGTTCTGTAGGGTTGGCTCCTTCTGAGAACCATGAGGGAAAGATATGATACAGGCTTTTGTCCTTGGCTTGTAGATGGCTCCCTCTTTCATGTCTCTTTACAACATCTTCTGTGGGGTCACAAAGAGTCAGACATGACTGAGAGACTGAACGGAACTGATATCATTGTCCATCTGTATAGGTCTGTGACCAAATATCCTCATCTTATAAAGACACTATACATATTGGATTAAGGCTCATCTTAACTCATTTTAACTAATCATCTCTGTAAATTCCCTGTCTCAGAATATGGTCACACTCTGACATAATGGGGGTTGTGTGCACAGACTTAGTCATGTCCAACTCTTTGCAACCCTATGGATTGTAGCCCGCCAGGCTCTTCTGTCCATGAAATTTTCCAGGCAAGAATACTGAAGTTGGTTGCCATTTCCTTCTCCAGGGGATCTTCCAGACCCAGAGTTAAACTTCAGATTAATTTTGGGGTGAGGACACAATTCAGGCCACAACACATGGTAACTGAAATTTGTACACATACACGTTATACAAAAAGAGTGCCTTCTGAATGGACCCAGAGAGACAGATAATCAAAATTTGAAAATTAGCAGTATCTTCCAAAATGAGTCATGGGAGTTATGCTTCATTAGTTTCTCCCAAATGCTAAAAGTACTCTGTGTCTTAATTATCAAATGTCAGATTTGTTATATTGAGAATTTTGCATCAGCTTTTCTTTTGTTAAGGTCTTTGAAGATAATACTCCACAGTCCTTTTTTAAAAAAAATCAAGTATATTTATATAAATTAGAAGGCATGGATCTTAAGTGTTCAGTTGGATGAGTTTTAACACTGTACAGAACCATGTAACCATCATTGCAGTTAAGATATAGAACCCTTTCATCACCCTCAAAATTTCTCTTGTCTCTCTTTGTAATCAATCCCCCTTGCACATACATCCTGCCTCAGGCAACCTTTGTTCTGATTTCTACTGCCAAAATGTAATTGTGACTGTTTTGGGATTCCATACAAATTGAGCCATACAGGTATGGCTGGCTGCTTTCACTCAGAATGATGCTTTTGGGATTCATCTTTGAGTTGTGTGCATTAGTAATTTGCTGAATGGTGCTGATTATATGGATATGCCACAATTTGTTTTATTCATTCTGTTGCTGATAGACATTTGGGTTGTTTCCAGTGCTTTATGAACATTGTAGTAGAGAACTTTCGTGAACATACGTTTTTATTCTAGGAGCAGTATCACTGGGTCATAGTGCTGATATATGTTTAACCGTATAAGAAATTGCCTGTCAGCTCCATAGAGTGGCTACACCATTTTACTTCCTAACAGCAGTGTATGAGTGTTCCAGCCGTTTCACATTCTCAACATCATGTTAGTTCTTTAAAAAATTTGGCCATTCTAAATGAGAATAAAGTAGTTTCTTATTGTATTTCCTTTATACTAGTGATGTTTATCACCTTTTCATATACCTATTGGTCATTCCTATGTCTTATTTTGCAGATTAGTTTATTCAAGACTTTTGCCCATTAAAAAATTGAGTCATTTGCCTTTTGTTTTTATTTTTTTTCAGATGTTACATCTTTATTCCCAAATCACATAAATTGTACATTTCCCCATCTGTTAGTCTAGCTTTCACTCTGAAACAGAACAGAGTGAATGCCTTTTGTTTTTAATGCATAAGTTTTATTTTTAGAGCAGTTTTAGGTATACAGAAAAATTGAGCAGAAAGTACAGAGTGCCCATATTCTACCTCCTTCTCCCTCACAAATTCTTCCTATTATTCACATCTTTCATTACTGAATGATATATTTGGTATATTTGTCACAGTTGAAGAGCAAATAGTGATACATTATTATTAATTAAAGTTTGTAGTTAACATTAGAGTTCACTCTTTCAATTGTACATTCCGTGGGTATTGAGAAATGTATAAAGGCATTATATTATTAAACAGGATAGTTTCATTCCCAACAAAGCTTCTCTTCTCTGCCTATTCATTCCTACCCCTCAACCTGCCACTGGCAACCACTAAACTTTTTACTGTCTCCATAGTCTTGCTTTTGCCAGAATGTCATATAGTTGGAATTATATAGTATGTAGTCTTTTCAGATTGCTTCTTTCAGTTCAGTTCAGTTCAGTTCAGTCCAGTCACTCAGTCGTGTCCAACTCTTTGTGACCCCCATGGACCGCAGCACACCAGGCCTCCCTGTCCATCACCAACTCCTGGAGTTTACCCAGACTCATGTCCATTGGGTCGGTGATGACATCCAACCATCTCAGCCTCTGTCATCCCCTTCTCCTCTTGCCCTCAATCTTTCCCAGCATGAGGGTCTTTTCAAATGAGTCAGCTCTTCGCATCAGGTGGCCAAAGTATTGGAGTTTCAGCTTCAACATCAGTCCTTCCAATGAACAACCAGGACTGATCTCCTTTAGGATGGACGGTTGGATCTCCTTGCAGTCCAAGGGACTCTCAAGAATCTTCTCCAACACCACAGTTGAAAAGCATCAATTCTTTCACTTAGCAGTATACATTTAAAGTCTACAATGTCATTGAAACATGTATAATATCATATAAGAAACGAATTGCCAGTCCACGTTCGATGCAGGATACAGGATCCTTGGGGCTGGTGCACTGGGATGACCCAGAGGGATGGTATGGGGAGGGAGGTGGGAGGGGGGTTCAGGATTGGGAACACGTGTACACCGGTGGTGGATTCATGTTGATGTATGGCAAAACCAATACAATATTGTGAAGTAATTAGCCTCTAATTAAAATAAATACATTTAAATTAAAAAATAAAATAAAGTCTACAATGCCTTTTTTGGCCTTGTAGCTCATTTTTTTTTAATTGCTGAGTTATTCTATTGTCTGGATATACCACCGTTTATTTATCACTGACCTGTTGAAAGACATGTTGTTTGCTTCCAAGTTTTGGCGATTGTGAATAAAGCTGCTATAAACATTCATGTGCAGACTTTTGTTTGGACATAAATTTTCAACTTATTTCAGTAAATACAAAGCAATGCAACTGTTGGATTGTATGGTATGTTCAGCTTTTTAAAAACCTGAAAAGACTGTCTTCTAAGAGTTTTTTTTTTTTTATTGTTCATTTTTAGGAGTGATTTATATATTCTTGAAACACATGTTCTATTTAAATATTCTAAAATCTATTTACCTTTTTGTATATTAGTTCTTGATGTGTATATTTGTGTATATATATTCAGTGGCTTGTCTCTTCATAATTGCTAGAGCATCTTTTGATAAACAATACATTTTTCATTTTTATGAAGTCCAATTTATAGTGTTTTTCTTTTCTGGATAGAGGCTTCATAGTTTTACTTTTGGTCTATGATCTATCTCAAGTTAACGTTTATATACAGAATGAAGCAAGGTATGAGGTTCATTGTTTTCACATATGGCTATATAGTTATTCCAGAAGTGAAAAATCTGTAATACCAATAACAATTTGCATTCCTAACCATGACATCTTTATTTCTGAAAACCATTCTCTACTGCAGGTAATGAAGTTCCCTCAGAGAAATGGCTATTTCCAGAGTGGGAGCCAGAAAAGTACAAGATGACCCTGGAATAGCTTATTATCCATGAAAGAAAGAAAGTTCTCAAAGAGTAAGGTAAGTACATCCAAAAGACACAGGAGGCATCTTAAAACAGTTCCCACTTGGGAAATTTTAGAAATTCGAGCTTTGACATGAGTATAGACAGTAATGGGTTACAACCTTTGAATAAAATAAGAATCTAAGGGGCCTTACTGATAAAAATAAACATGAATAATAGGATGGAAAAATCTCTTTTTAAGTATAATGCAAGCTAATATTGAATATTTCTTAACAAGTACAAGATAATTGTCTTAACTTTGGAGTGGGAAACTTGACAGAAACCACCTTAACCCATTGCTAAAAGTTACCATCACACATGATGGAATAAAAGGGTATTGTGTGCTTTCTGATACGATGCACTGAGAAAAACTCCCCAGAGGCATAGTATGAATCTAATAACAGAGAACTATCAGAAATGGAGAAACAGTTTGTTACTAGAAAGCCTGCAATCTCCAAAGCTAAGGTCACATCAAGGAAAGACTTGAAATGACCTGACAGCTAAATGTAACACATGATCCAGGACTGAATTCTGGACCTAAACATTTCATTGGGGGAACAATTGAAGAAAATCTTAATAAGATAAGTGGGTTAAATAATACATTATATCCTTAATTTGGGGGCGTCCCAGGTGGCTCAGTGGTAAAGAACCCATCTACCAATGCAGGAGACACAGGCAGGAGATCCAGGTTTGGATCCCTAGATTGGGAAGATCGCCTGGAGAATCCCATGGACAGAAGAGTCTGGTGGGCTATAGTCTATAGGAGTGCAAAGAGTTGGATAGGCCTGAAGCAACTGAGAAGGAGCATCCTTAATTTTGATAGTTAGGCTGAGGTTTTATAGGACAGTGTACTTGTTTATAGTAAATACACATTGAAATACTATGTAGAAATAAGCCTTCATGCTTGCAGCTCTCAAGTGGTTTAGGGAAAAAAATATAATACAGAAATGTACTGATAAGCATACAAATACTGACTTATGAGAAAAAGCTAAACCAAATATGGTAAAATGTTGACAGTTGGTTCACTAGGGGGAAGGACATGTAGGGATTTTTAAAAATCATACAGGTTTCTTGTATGTTTGAAATTATTTCAAAACAAGTTTTAAAAGAATGAATATTCAGAATTAATGTGTGAAAACCACTTTACACTTTAAAATTTACTTTCATATCCATTTTCTCACTTGAGACTCACACTGGCTCTGGGAGGAGGCATTTTTATTCATTTTTATAAATAGGGAAATTGGATCTGAAAGGTGCTCAAGGGCTTGTCTGAAAGAGAACATGACAGATATAAAAGCTGTAGCAGGTATTTGCACCCCTAGTCCAGTCTTCTTTGCACAATTCCACGCTGCCTTTAAAGATAATGTCCTATGTTTGCCCTGGGCATGTTACTCTTTCTTCCATGGCCCTTCATGTCCTCATTTGAAATCTGAAGTACTTTCATTAGTGGAGTACTCTGCAGGTTCTTCTCTCATCTAACAACTTTGGAGCCCGTAGAGTGAGAAATTGGCACTGTTCCCTCCAATGCTGTGACTTCCATGGCCAATTTGCATAGCAATTGGTATACTTGCAGGAACCAGTATGGGGTTTGAGAAAGGTACTGGGGATACTCTTTTACATCACATGCTTCCTCTTTCTTAGGGAGGGCTTTTTAACTCATTTTTAATGAACTCATTTTTCTGTGTTGAGAGAAATAGACCCTGAGTGGATGAGGAGGAGACAAGGGACTTGAAGGGCTAGCAGGAAACTCTAGGGAGCCTGAGAGGAGAGGATCATGGGACTCAGCTGAAGGGTGACCAGAGATGCTGCGAGGACTGAGAGAAACCTTGCTTCCGGTCTCTCAGATGTCCCAAGGCTGCTGGCCTCTCCCAGATGACCACTATGGTGGTGCAGTGATGAAAGAAAGTTTCTGGAAGTACAATTGCCTCTTTACTCAGGGAGAGCATCATGTGTCCACATCACAGATGTGGCACAGATTCTCCCAAGATGGTAGGAGGAAAGAGAAAATGTTACAGGTTGGCCTTCAGAAGGTCATAATGGTCATTGGTTTTCCCTAAAAACAGAACCAGAAACCTTACGTCTTGTATCTATGAGAGCAGCGTGTTTTGAACTGACAGAAAACAAGACCAAAATGAAACCTTATTTTATGCTTCCAACAACTTCTTATTCAAGAGTAAACATTTTTAAAAGTTAAACATCATAGCTAGATTTATGGATACCATGATAAGAGAAATGAATTAACTACACATTAAACTTAAAATACAAGTAGTAGAGTCACTGTAAGACTAATAAATCACAATTCTCTGGTGAAAAATAATATGCAATCTGCATGCAGTGCTTTATTTTTGACAAACACCTTTGTATTTTATCATTTGATCTTCACTGCAACCTTATGATTTGGATCCTATTACTAGGAATATTGGGTTTCCTTTGTAGCTCAGTTGGTAAAGAATCTGCCTGCAATGCAGAAGACTTGGGTTCAATTCCTGGGTCGGGAAGATCCCCTGGAGAAGGAAATGGCAATCCATTCCAGTATTCTTGGCTGCAGAATCCCATGGACAGAGGAGCCTGGAAGGCTACAGTCCATGAGTTCCCAAGAGTTGGACACGACTTAGCGACTAAACCACCATTAGGTATATTTATTGCAAAGGAGTCTAAGATTCAGAAAAATTAAGAGACTTGCTCAAGTCACAGTAAGAGTATGAGAATTTGAACCCAAATTTCAAAAATTCTTTTCTTTTCCTAATGCTTCCCTGAAATGTGCTTCACTGTTTTTATGTAGGCACACATATTCATTGGAAAACATGGTCAGCTTTGATTCTACCTTTGTCATACTGTGACACTGCCAGTTCTAACTACAAGTAGCACCATGATGGTACATGCAGTGGTAGATGGTACATGGTGTTAGACGGCAGCAGTATGCGTATATCCACGTGGATACAGACACACAAGGACAGATGTGAACACACACATACACACTCCTGAGCAGTTCCCCACAGGAGATGGTTACTTTGGACTTGTCTCAATTATACCAACAGAATTTTAATTTTAATTTATGGACCAAAAGAGGATATGGAGACGTCAATGCCATTGACAAGAGGGGGCATGCCATGCTAAGCAGGGACACTTGGGAAACACCAGGTTTTAGTCAAAATGAAGAAAGGAGTGAGGGTGAAGACTTAGGCCAGAGAGACTTTGCTGGAGTTTTCATGGGAAAGGCTAGGCAAGGCTAGGTGAACCGTTTAGGATTAGCTAGTTTAAATGATTCTGGTGAGCACTGAGGAATAGGGACTTTCCCTAATGTTTGGTACTTGGCCCTGAATTGATTTAGGTCAGAGGAAATACTGACTTGGTGTGTGTGACTTAGATACAGGAGACAGTTTAAGAATCTGCGATCTGGACTGCAGGGGAGACATAAACAACTTTGGCTGTTAGTTTGGCCCTGTAATTAATGAATACAAATAGACAAATACAGAATTAAGAAAATAGGACAGGGCTTTAGATTCCTAGGGCTTCCCAGGTGGCACTAGTGGTAAGGAACCTGCCTGCCAATGCAGGAGACGTTAGAGATGCAGTTTTGATCCCTGGGTGGGGAAGATCCCTTGGAGGAGGAAATGGTAACCCACTCCAGTATTCCTGACTCGAGAATCCCAATGGACAGAGGAACCTGGTGGGCTACAGTCCATAGGGTCACACAGAGTCAGACACAACTGAGGAGACTGTAGTAGGGAGCATTCCAAGTGACAGGCAGACACTTCAGGTCTTTAAGACTTTGCCTTGTAAGTTACAAATTGCTTCTACCACAATTTATTTGTCAAATCAAGTCACAATGCCAGCCCAGATTAAAGGAGCAGACGAAATTGTTTCTACCTTTTGATGGGCCAAAGGTAAAGAACTGTGGCTTGTGGCTTGTGGCTCAGCTGGTCATGAATCCGCCTGTAATGTGGAAGACCTGGGTTTGACCCCTGGGTTGGGAAGATCCCCTGGAGAAGGGAAAGGCTACACACTCCAGTATTCTGGCCTGGACTGTATAGTCCGTGGGGTCGCAAAGAGTCAGACATGACTGAGCGATTTTACTTTTGATAGGTTAAGTGGAAAAGAATTTATGGTTATTTTCAACTCACCACATCCATTCTTCCTCATGAAAAATTTAGTCTAAATCAAAGTAACTAGCCAATTTGAAAGAAAGGTCTAAAGTATACTTAAAATAAATAAACACAAATTATGCCAAGCTACACTCTTAACACAACAAAAAATTTATGATGATGCCAGACACTTTTTAAAATGTATGAAAATGTCAGAAACAAAGCAACTATATGAACTCTTGCATGTTCAACATACTAATTATATTAAAATAACTAGGAATGAAAAACCATGAGAAGAAAAATATAGTGCAATATACTGTGGGCAATAAATGCTATATTACAGCCATCTAAGAACATACATGAAGAATACTGCTTACTTAATAGTAAGACATTAACTCATAGAAATCATAATTCAGTTATGGAAATCTGATTTTTCCAGTTCTACATCTTTGAGACTGTGAGTGTATTTGTTGCCATCCTTCTCCCACATCATCTGAGAAACTGAGTTATGTTGGATCTCTTTGGTTCTGAGGCAGGAATGTATCTAAGAAATTCAGAAGTACTATGCAGTTATGAAGAAGACAGCTCTGTGCATCATATCTCTGTGCCTCCTGACATGAGAGGGAGTTTGACATATATTTGTTAGCAGAGCTATATGTATTAGGATTCTGTAAACACTATGTGTGTGTGTGTGCATGTGTGTGTATACATATATATTATATATATATACACATATCTACCACACACACACACACACACACACACACACAATGGAAGGAGGCGAACCAAAGTTTGGATTTTCAATAATCCTGTTAAGTGAGATTTTGCAGGAAGAAGGAAAGGTATTGGGAATGTTTCCTTTTTATTTCAGCATTCCAGTATTAGTTAATTTCTTTTGACATAAGAATATGTTTCTTCAGTACTTGAATAAACACGTAAAAATGTTTCAGTGCACTTTGGTGAGCTGGAGAGGATGAAGACAGGAGAAAGAAAGCTGTACCCTTCTATTCCTCTCTTTAGGCTGAAGGTCTCCACAGCCCTGCAGGTGTGGTTACTGTAAAAACACAGCCCCAGGTGGACCTGGTTAAGAAGAATGAGAGGGAGGGATGTGTATGGGCAGAGGCCCATATCTTAGTGGCATCCATTTGACCCTCTGGCAAATATTCCCTTCAAAGCTGTTTTCTGCTCCTGTCTGCATATTTAAGTGTCAGCTTGATTTTCTCAATCTGTACACATTCCTCTGGAAGATGGAAAATCTAGGAATGTTTTTGTGTTTATTTCAAGGGAATCTTACAGTCTGACTGCTAGGTATATACTAGGGCAGTGTTTGGAGCTTGGAAGGAGGTAGAAATGATCAGAACCTGGAATCACTCCCTCCCTTGGCCTTGGGCCCGTGCTCATGCCAAAGCATGGGGTTTGAACTCCCCTTGGAACGTTCTGGGCCAGAGCTGTTCTGATAAAATTTCTGAGTCTGAGATAAGTCATATGGTGTACTTATTGCCGCTAGCATCTTCACACAGCCATAAAGGAACATTGAAGGGTCACTTCAGAGGAGAAAGGGGAAGAAGGAAGGCGCCATGCAGTCGTAAGTGGGATAAATGGGCAAGGAAGGTCTGGTAGGCCTTGACCTTGGTGGGACAGCCTCACAGGCACCAGGAAGCTGGTTAACATGAGCATTACAATTCTATATAATTTATCTAGTGATACTACCAGCCTCTTCCCAACTGCTTCCCTCATGAGTCACTGATGGACTGCCTGTCTCTTTTTTTCTCCCTCCAAGTTGGGAAGTGAAGTGAAGTGAAATTGCTCAGTCATCTCTGACTCTTTGTGACCCCATGGACTGTAGCCTACCAGGCTCCTTGGTCCGTGGGATTTTCCAGGCAAGAGTACTGGAGTGGGTTGCCATTGCACCTCACAAAATCCCTGCTCAGCTCTGTGGTCGGTTCTGGCCTGGGCACTTCTTGTTCTCTAGGTACGCAGAGACCTCTAAGAGGTAATACTAGTGGTTGATTCTTCTGGTTTCCTCCCTGATTTCCTCTGTCATGGGTTTGTAGGAATGGGAGTAGGACAGCAAGGGTCTAATCATCTCTGGGTCCTCAACAGAACTTCCTAATCCACAGAAGTCCAATATAGAAATAATTTTCAGTGGAAGTGCATGGGCACAGCAATCAGAGAAGCTGAGCCAGTGGTATCTATCGTACCACCAACATACTGCTTTAACTTCTGGGTCTCAGGCTCCCAGAGGGCCCATTCCCACGTATGGTCCCTGTGCAAAGGTCAACAAGACAACCCATGTCAATCACCAGATCCAGTGCCTGCCGCAGGATGTGTGCTTCCAGGACTAAAACCCTGGGTCTATCATCCAGAATTAGGGTCTAAAGCTGGAAAGTAGAGATGGATACTCACTGCGGCCCCAGGCAGGTTCACCTTCCACCCTGAGCTGTGAATGAGCAGGAGGCCCAGAAACCTACCTCTACCACTTCTTGTCCCTTCATTCCAGCCACTGAACACTTATGGAGCAACTAGTTAATGCTTTCAGATGCAGAAGATGAAAGGATGAATGAGAGAGGGTCCCTGATTGGTTTCAAGGGTCTTCTGATCCAGTGGGGGAGCTCACATCCCAGGAGAGTTCAAGGGTTCATAGTCCTACCTGCCTGTCCTTTTCCCTGCCCACACTCACCGCAGTGGGATCCTCCTCCTCTCCCTTGGAACTTGGTCTCGTTTCACTCCTCTTTCTCAGCTTCTCACTTCCATGGATGTCCATTGAATTATATTGCAAAAGGACTGAGTAGGGTTTAAAAATTTTATTTTGCCACTTTTATTATGTCAGCCATAATTTCACAGTGGAAACTATTCATGATCAGAGATAGAACATACCAGACAACTTGAGCATTTCTGAACACTCTGTGCTGCCACCACTTGTAAATTCTATCTTAACATCTGAACCCTGAGATTCTTTCATCCACCAAATATTTATGGAGTTTTGCTGTGGGCCAGGCATTTTTCTTGCATTATGGATAGAGCAATCAACAAAGCAAAGCCTCTGTCCACACAGACTTCCATATTAAAGTGGAGGCCGACAAATACACAAAGTGCTGTATGATATGATGGCTACTGGTGTGATAAATGCTGTGTAGAGAAATGAAGTGAGGCAAGGGGTTAGAGATTACTGGCAGAGAAGGGGGTGCTCTGATAGGTGAAGTGGTTAGGAAAGTCCTCTCTGAAACCCGAGGGAGAAAGAGTCAGGCAGTTAAATGAGGAGAGAGCCGTCCAAGGCAGAAAAAATAGAAAGTACAAAGATCCTGGGGCCAAAGCTACTTGTGTGCGAGAATCAGCAGGGAGAACAATATGGTTAGAGCACAGCAGGAACTGAGAGGAGGCACAGATGAGGCAGGGCCTGGTAGGCCATTATCAAGACTTTGGTTTTTCTTTGGACTGAGAAGGGAAAACTATTGGAGGGTTTACAGCAGGGAGGGGAAGTGATCTAACTTTTGTTCTAAAGGAGTCCTGTCCTTTCTCTGGGGAATACATACACTATAGGAAGAGAAGAATGGAAGTTAAGTGGTTAGTTTCAACAGCCTGTGTGAGAAAGGATGGCTGGGACCAGGTGTTATTGGTAGAAGTAACAAGAAGTGATTTGACTGGGAATATATTTTAAAATGCATTCCAACAGAATGTGGTGGCCCGGAGGCTGTCTCCCCAACTCATTTGTCAACTATTTGAATAATCACATTCAAAGTAGAAAAGCAAAGCCATTTTTAAAACACAAGTGTTTATTGTTAAGCAGGAATAAATACCCAGTAGTCAAGGAACACTAACATTAGGACAGAAGTAGAGTCAAAGATAGGCAGGACTCCTGAAAATGGTGATTGGATGCTAAATTTTGCAGAACTTTTTACACTTTGCTATTTACAAAAATAATTTTAAACAAAGGCATAGAAGTACACAATACTATTTTCCAACCAAAGAAAAGTCCCTTTTAAATATCATTTTGTCATGAAAGACAGGACCCCTGAGGGTCTTTCATAACTCTTACAGGGTGTGACGCTGGCGTGCAGCCAGCACTGCTAACGGTTCTTTGGGTGAGGGAGATTTCATAAGCCAAGAAATGTGTTAAAACCACTCAGAGGGAACCCAGGGGCCACTGGCCCTCCAAGGAACACCGAGATGTATGAGTCGGCTTGGCTGAAGGGTGGTGAGTCCTATAAACCTGAGCAGGTTGAATCTCTCTGAGAGATGGGTCTTTCGCGCCTGCACAGTCCAAGCCATGGCCCGACCCACATCCAAGTTTGGGTCTTCGCCTTTATCCAGCGGCCCCGAGACCTGCGAGCGCGGACCCCAAGCCCCTGTCCGCGCCACCCCGGCCCCGCCCCTTGTCTTTCCCGGCCCCGCCCCTGTCTTTCCCGGCCCCGCCCCCTCCAGCCGGGCGGCCCCGGAGCGGGGCTGTCAGCTCGGCTGTGTGGGCGGAGCTTGCGCCGCCTCCAGGACCCCTGCGCGCACCGCCCCTCGCCCCTAGCCACCGCGCGTCTCCGCCGACACGCACTTCCTGCGAGGCCTCCGAGCGCACCTTATCCCGGCCGAATCGAGCTGTGCCCTGCCTTGCCTTTCCAAGCTGTTCGCCATGGTGGATGAGCTGGTCCTGCTGCTGCACGCGCTTCTGATGCGGCACCGCGCCCTTAGCATCGAGAACAGCCAGCTCATGGAACAGCTTCGGCTGCTGGTGTGCGAGAGGGCCACCCTGCTGCGCCAGGTACGTCCGCCGAGCTGCCCTGTGCCCTTCCCTGAAACGTTTGACGGCGAGAGCTCTCGGCTCCCCGAGTTTATCGTGCAGACGGCGTCTTACATGCTCGTCAACGAGAACCGATTCTGCAACGACGCCATGAAGGTGGCATTCCTGATCAGCCTGCTCACCGGGGAAGCCGAGGAGTGGGTGGTGCCCTACATTGAGATGGATAGCCCCATCCTGGGCGATTACCGGGCCTTCCTCGATGAGATGAAACAGTGTTTTGGCTGGGATGACGACGAAGAAGACGAAGACGAATATGAAGAAGATGATTATTAGGCCCGGAGACCCTCGGGCCTAGGAGGGGGAAGGGCACTGCCCGCCGCCACCCCCCTGCCTCCCCGCCTCGCCCCGCCCGGAGCCGCCGCGCTCCCCTAACGCTGTGATCCCCTGGCCTTTCCCTCCCCTCTGGTTGTCTTCCTCACCCTCCACCCTCTGCCGTAGTGCTTGTCTTTGTTCCAGGCATAGTGCTCTCCAGTCACCTGCTGCTGAGGCTGGGGCGTCTCTGAAGTGCGCTCTGCTGCCCACTCTGGCCAGCCCCAGGACCCTCACCGCTCATTAGAACTGTGTTCTGAGCCCCAGCTCTAGGGCAAGCTCCTCTTACAAACCGGTCAGCCTATACTCTGCCCTGCCGACTGTCAGGCCTGCACCTCTGCCCAGCGACCTGCGCTGCCACCCAAGCACGCTCCATCAGATTCCAGCGACAGACCCGGCCTTTGGAGATCAGGAGCAACCTAGAATATGCCTTTGTGGGCTACACCTCCTGGGACACTGATTTGGACTGCTCACCAACAACTCCACCCCCCTCCCCAGGGGCTAATCTTTCAACTTGATTAATTGTTCTGTACTAACTCTGAGTCTTCCTCGTGCCCCACGAGATTGCTGCAGGGGCCCATTGTGCCTGGCAACCCAATTGTTGACATTTCTCCTATGCACCAGTTTTGCACACCTGTCATCTTTGTTTCAAAATTGCAGCAGTCCCATCGAGGTGTGCATTTGGACAAAAATACTAAAAACCGAACAATACAAACAAAAGCAGGTACTCAGCCCAGCTCCTCAATGCTACCTGGAAAAAGCATTTGCATTCTTTTCAATAAATTTCAAGCACTACCGAAAAAAATACCAAAAAGTGTCTTTTCATGGTTAAGGGCTATCATTGGCCTTTGCCACTTTCAGCCTGACTCTCATTATTCCCACTGATATCAGGGAATCTAATTCAACGTTCAATCTCTGTACTCCCCACTGTCACGACTAAGCTCCAGAGGACAGTTACCACAGGGCTTTACGGGGAAACACGTACTACCCCCACTGACGCCTTTCTTATAGCCCTGGTGAAGGGAGTGTTCTTTGGTGCTTCTGAGGTGGCATGGGTAAGGGGTGGCTGAGGCAGACAGGTGGCACAGCATCCCAAACTGGGACACTTTAGAGAGAACTTCAAGGGGGCACTACTAATAATTAGACTGGAACAACAAGTACAAGTCAGGACACACAATATTTCTATCTTCATGAGCTTTGGGGTTCTTCCTCAACATGGTCAGAGATGTTCTGCCTCTTAACTCTTAATGCCTGTTGGGTGCTATTGATTTCGGGCTTCAATACATAGTGTAGCACATTGTTTTAAAACCCCTTTTAGATGCTTGAGCTAACATTAAATCCCAGATCCTGGATAAATGTGTGCATACTAAATGGAGCCCGATTTGAACGTTTCATCTTCCTCAGGCAGATCCCCTTAGAATTCCTACCCATCCATGTGCCCCAGATTCCTGCCTGAAGAAACTGACAAGATTCCTAGATCTTGTACTGCTGCTATCTGAGCTATGCTGAAATCTCTTTGTGGGCCCGGAGGGCTCAGAGGCACTGAGGTAGTGGGGTGAGTGTTGAGAAGAAACTGCATACCTTTGTGAGGCAATTACCCAGTTAAGTCGCAGCAGTGTTAAGTCAGGGAACCTTGGTCCGGTTGTGGGGGCTGCCTATGCCAGCCAGGACCTGTCATGGAGGATTTGAGCTGTTCTGAGTTCTTATCTGTATCTGCCCCAGTGTCTTCATTGTACCATGTCCAGAGCCAGCCCTACCTTAGAACTTCTAATTTAGACAATGAATTTCCTTGTTGTTTAAGACCTTTCGAAGCTAAGTGTTCTTTTATTTGTACTGGTAAACCTCACAGTGTGGGTTAAATGAGATCCTGATCATTCTCCTGGGTACTTTATGGGTGTGGATTCAGTGAGATCACACCCATGAGATAGTTTGAACTGTCTCTGCTACACAGTGAGCACTCAGTAAACTTAGGCTCTTACTCTTAGGCCTGGGAACCGAAGCATCATTCCAGAAACAGATCTCTTGCTATGACCTTGGCCTCAGTAGGAAAATGTCAGGAGTCCATAGAAGCAGGGTAGGCTCAGGGATAGTGGAAATGGGAGCAGCACGAGACTTTGTTTACTCTTTTGGATCTGGCACGAAGTCAGATAAAAAGCCAGTTTACAGTTACTTTGGTGAAGAGGCAAAGTCCAGAGCAGGAGTCATTTTTCCAGCCTAAGCAGGTTGTTTCTGGAGGGTGTGACAGGGGTAGATAACGATGTAGCAGAGGAAGTTGAGGTCCATCCTGGGGGTGGATGTGGGAAAGTGCTGGTCAAGAGCTGAGAGTTGAATGAGACCCAGCGAAACCAAAATTCAGTCATCCAAAGTAATCAGTGGCCTGGGTAGACTTAGAGGAGAAAGAGATATGGTGGTCAAAGAAATGTAGTTCTTGGCCTCATGGTGATTTCAATTTGTTGCTCTTATGGTGCCTTGGGCCCAAATTAGGATGCTACCTTACTACAAGGTAAGGTCCAGAAAGAGAATCTAAACTGATTAGATTTGAGGGTGACCTTTTCAGGGTGGAAGTTGAAGGCATGAATAGATGAGATCTCCTCCCTACCACCAAACCAAGTGAGTCGTTTCTTTTCATGGGGAAGTATGGGTCTCTGATCAGTGAAGATGCCAATGCAGTGCCTGAGTAGCACTCATGACAGCTAGGCCAGGAGCTTCTGGAATCTGAAATGCACACATCCTGGGCATGTATGCATGGGTGTGAGCTGACTCTGTGTGTGTGTGTGTGTGTGTGTGTGTGTTCGTGTCCTTCAGGTGTCATGGAGGAGCAGGTTACGCTGTGAGCTGCAGAGAGGGGCAGTGTTAAGAATCTGGCTACCTTGGGGGCAGATTCTGCAATAAAAGTATCAATACTAGCAAGGGCATGACTCCCATGGGAGGAATTCATGATAGTTTGATTGTAGCATAAGCACAGCAGAAAAGAATGGAAAAGCAGATAAGCACATCTGAACAAAGTGTCACCACTCAGATGGAAACTATTAAAAGTAGGTGAAAATGTTGAAATAGCAAGCTATGAACTTCAGACTCCTGAATTCCCACCACACTGGACTTGAAAAGGTCACTGAAATTATGCTGTTAATGAAATCAATCATATTGTAGATCATACTCATGGAATCATATTAAATCTTCCAAAGTATGATTGAATTTCTCTAATCATTTGAGTAGGTAAGCAGTGCCATCCATTAATCCTGTGTTATTGTGTTTTGCAGGATTGTATGTAAAGCTAGAGGTACATTATGCACATTATGTTTGGTTATGTTCTGTTATTATAACAGTGATTTGGAAGTAGAGGGAGATGTCTTCTTGAAATTAGTGGAATATATTTTTTTAAAATAAATGAATTTAAATAATTTTTTAACTTCTTAAATCAATTAAAATGAAGCTAATAAAGGGGTATCTGAATTTAGAACATTCCTGAGAATGTTTTCCTTGATGAATGATCAATGTGGGGTAATTGTATGAAGTATATATATTATTTGCTTTGAAATAAGAATTTTGCTGGGCTTTATGGTAAAGAGCCTGCATGCCAATGCAGGAGACTCAGGTTTGATCCCTGGGTCTGGAAGTTCCTCTGGAGGAGGGCGTGGCAACCCACTCCAGTATTCTTGCCTGGGGAATCCCATGGACAGAGGAGACTGGTGGGCTACAGTCAATAGGGTTGTGAAGAGTCAGACATGACTGAAGAGACTTAGCGTGCATGCCTGCATGAATTTTGCTAAAGCAGCATTAGAAGTGTCTGGTAGTTTGCATTACTCAGTAGTTCAAGTATATTTCCTACAGTCTTATGCCCACTTATTCCTAAAATTAAATACAAGGAACTATGACCTGTTTGGTGTCCTTCGACAGTGCTGGAACCCCTACTTCTGATCATTCCCCTTGCATTTTTTCCCTTCTTGTCTGAAATGCTTCTGTTATTATTTGTTATCTTAAATATTGTATTGTCCAGAGAGTTAACAAAAAACAACAACAGTGCAGTTAACCCGTGATGGATAATAGCTTGCTTGAAATAATTATGAACTGCATAGCAAGATTTGTTAAAGGAGCAGAAGCCCTCCCCTGGATGAATTAGGGGAGGTGGTGGTGAGATGCTGAAAAGGAGGTTTCAGAATAGTTAGATAGCAGCATTAATGTACCTCCTGGTATCTCACTTATGATCAATAACAAATTAACTTTTCTTAATATCCACAATATTTACATACCTTCTTCCCCCACCCTAATAACAAAGGATTTCATGAGCAGAATTATAATGATGTAATTCTTCTATTTTAATCAAGTGTTAGTCACTCAGTCATGTTCAACTCTTTGTGACCCCATGGACTGTAGCCTGCCAGGCTCCTCTGTCCATGGAATTTTCTGGGCAAGAATACTGGAGCGGGTTGCCATTTCCTTCTCCAGATCTTCCCGACCCAGGGGTTGAACCCAGGTCTCCCACATTGCAGGCAGATTCATTACCTGTGAGCCACCAGGGAAGCCCATTTTAGCCAAAGTCCCTTCTTACATGACCAGTCAGTTCAGAGTCAGTCGGCTCAAGATAAAAAACTGTCACAAGACTCTTACATTCCTCACTTAAAATTGTTACTTTTAAAACAAATAATAACAGTAAAGGAAAGCAAAGGGTATTTCAGTGGTAACTGAAGTAATTGAGGTATTTCTGATTTATTTGTTCTCTCAGTCAGTGCAGTTCAGTCGCTCAGTTGTGTCTGACTTTTTGTTCTCCAGACACAGATAATTGCACTGCCATACAGGGCTTTTAGAACTGCTCATTTGAATGAACATAATTAAATTTTTAACATGTTCACAAGTAGGGAGAATAATATAATGAGTCCCCATAGACCCATCTCCATATTCAAAACTTACCAACATTTTTGCTTCACCTATCCCTTTTCTTTCTTATAATGTTAATGAAATATTTAAAATAAAATTTCAGATGTCATATTAATTCACCCTTTAATATTTCAGTATGTTTCTCTAACAGATAAGCCTTTAAAAACAATCCATAATATCATCACCATCATGTACTAAAATACAATGACTCCTTAATATTTAATACTCCATATTCAAATATCCACAGTAACTTTAACAAGTGTTTTTAATTATTTGTTTGAATTAGGTTTCAAAAATGTCGACACAGTGCCTTTGGTTTATATATCTCTAAAACTTTCTTTTAACTAATAACAATGACCCTCCATATTTTTTCCCCTGTAAATTATTTATTGAGTAAACCAGGTCATTTTGTCCTATGGAATTTCCTATATTCTAGACCTGCTTAAGTTTTTCATATCCTTGCCCAAATTTCTCTTGGATTGTTGGTGTTTCTCAATTTCTTAGAGGCTCTTTATTCATTAGGGATTGATGATATATGTTGCAAATATTTATTTTTATAGTGGTAAAAATTTTTGGCCATGCCATGTGACAGGTGGGATCTTAGTTCCCTGAGGAGGGATTGAACGTGTGCCCCCTGCAGTGGAAGCACTGAGTCCTAACCACTGGGCCATCAGAGAAGTTCCTTATTCCTGTGACCATAATCCTCCATGTGTTTTAATCTTAGTATATCAGATAACTGAATTAAATAATAACTACTTAGTCTAATATTCGTTCAATGTCTTTTTGTTAGCTAGTTTCTTTTTCCATTTTTAGTTGTTTCTTCAAAATGTAAAGAACCCTATAAAATTCCTGGAAACTATGTAGTCTGAAGTTTTGATGGTGAATGACAGTTTTGTTATAGGTACTTTTTCTTTTTCTTTCTTAGCTCCACTGTCTTTTAGCATTGAATGTTATTTTCTGGAAGACTGAGGCCAACCTAATATTTTTCATTCACAAATTCAACAAAAGTATCAAGTCAATTGTGAATGAAAAATATTAGGATGGCCTCAGTCTTCTAGAAAATAACATTCAATGCTAAAAGACAGTGGGTCTAGGAAAGGAAAAAAAAAACAGAAACAGAAGATATTAAGAAGAGGTGGCAAGAATACACAGGAGAATTGTACAAAAATGAGCTTCACGACCCAGATAATCACGATGGTGTGATCACTGACCTAGAGCCAGACATCCTGGAATATGAAGTCAAGTGGGCCTTAGGAAGCATCACTACGAAGAAAGCTAGTGGAGGTGATGGAATTCCAGTTGAGTTATTTCAAATCCTGAAAGATGATGCTGTGAAAGTGCTGCACTCAGTATGCCAGCAAATTTGGAAAACTCAGCTGTGGCCACAGGACTGGAAAAGGTCAGTTTTCCTTCCAATCCCAAAGAAAGGCAATGCCAAAGAATGCTCAAACTACCACACAATTGCACTCATCTCACACGCTAGTAAAGTAATGCTCAAAATTCTCCAAGCCAGGCTTCAGCAATATGTGAACCGTGAACTTCCAGATGTTCAAGCTGGTTTTAGAAAAGACAGAGGAACCAGAGATCAAATTGCCAACATCCGCTGGATCATGGAAAAAGGAAGAGAGTTCCAGAAAAACATCTGTTTCTGCTTTAATGACTATGCCAAAGCCTTTGACTGTGTGGACCACAATACACTGTGGAAAATTCTGAAAGAGATGGGGATACCAGACCACCTGACCTGCCTCTTGAGAAATCTGTAGGCAGGTCAGGAAGCAACAGTTAGAACTGGACATGGAACAACACACTGGTTCCAAATAGGAAAAGGAGTACGTCACGGCTGTATATGGTCACCCTGCTTATTTTTTTTTTTTTAATTTTATTTTATTTTTAAACTTTACATAATTGTATTAGTTTTTCCAAATATCAAAATGAATCCATCACAGGTATACATGTGCTCCCCATCCTGAACCCTCCTCCCTCCTCCCTCCCCATACCATCCCTCTTATTTAACTTATATGCAGAGTACATCATGAGAAATGCTGGGCTGGAAGAAGTACAAGCTGGAATCAAGATTGCCAGGAGAAATATCAATAACCTCAGATATACAGATGATACCACCCTTATGGTAGAAAGTGAAGAGGAATTAAAAGCCTCTTGATGAAAGTGAAAGAGGAGAGTGGAAAAAGTTGGCTTAAATCTCAATATTCAGAAAACTAAGATCATGGCATCTGGTCCCATCACTTCATGGGAAATAGATGGGGAAACAGTGGAAACAGTGTCAGACTTTATTTTTTTGGGCTCCAAAATCACTGCAGATGGTGACTTCAGCCATGAAATTAAAAGACGCTTACTCCTTCGAAGGAAAGTTATGACCAACCTAAATAGTATATTCAAAAGCAGAGACATGACTTTGCCAACAAAGGTCCATCTAGTCAAGGCTATGGTTTTTCCAGTAGTCATGTATGGATGTGAGAGTTGGACTGTGAAGAAAGCTGAGCACTGAAGAATTGATGCTTTTGAACTGTGGTGTTGGAGAAGACTCTTGAGAGTCCCTTGGGCTGCAAGGAGGTCCAACCAGTCCATCCTAAAGGAGATCAGTCCTGGGTGTTCTTTGGAAGGACTGATGCTAAAGCTGAAACTCCAGTACTTTGGCCGCCTCATGCAAAGAGTCGACTCACTGGAAAAGACCCTGATGCTGGGAGGGATTGGGGGCAGGAGGAGAAGGGGACGACAGAGGATGAGATGGCTGGATGGCATCACCGACTCGATGGATATGAGTTTGAGTGAACTCTGGTAGTTGGTGATGGCCAGGGAAGCCTGGCATGCTGCGATTCATCGGGTCGCAAAGAGCTGGACACGACTGAGCGATTGAACTGAATTGAAGTATTACTCATTTTTCTGGTCATGTTTTTGTGTAACCTGGTGTGACCATTTAATATGTAGATTCGAGATCTGATTCCTTTCTGCAAAACTTTCGTAATTATTCATTTAAATATGTATAATGCATAGTGATATTTATGTTAACTCTCTTTTACCTTCCCTCTATATCTTAAATTTTCTCAGATTTTTTACAAATTTTTTCTTCATTTACATTTTGTTCTCTTTACTTCGGTCAGTCCTATTCTCTCTGTCCTTTTCAGTGATTTCAGATATCTCTCTCATTCTTTGTGTTGCTTCCTGTTTGGCTTCATATATGACAGTTTTGTTTTATCCAACTTCTTTGCCAAGTGTCGCGAGCTCATGCTTAAGTTTCTGTTGACTTGTGCATATTCCTGAGTCACATATTTTTTATTTGTTTTCTTGTTGTGTAGCTACGAATTCTTTATATCTTTTAAGTTGATGGTGATGTGCTGTGTTATGATGGGTGATATAAATCACATCTCTTTTCTCAGCAGTATTCTTGTTGGGAGTGTTATTTGCCATTTTTTCCCTTGTTTCTTTCCTTCTGTGGGAGTGCATCTAGGAACCTTTCAGTATCTTGCCTCCTTTCCAATAATGCTGTTCATGCTCAGTAAAGCTATAAGTCAGCCTTTCTTTTCTCTGGCAGAAATAACTCAGTGTTAGTGACCTGTACGTTGCATACTTTCCATTTTTCTGAAATGAGACAAATCTGACTCTCCATTCTGTTTTCAAAACATTTCCATAGCACTTTCATGTTTTCATTGTACCTAATGTACCTAGATGGTTTCTAACATTATTTTCAGAATCAACATCCTGTACTTTCTATTCTTGTCTCTGCTGCTCAGTAGTTCTTATCTCTTAATCACCCAAGATAATCTCTATCCCTGAGAAACATGAGCTAACCTTTGAGAGGGATTGAATAAGATTCAGCTCTGGGGGTGGGACAACCTGAAAAGTAAAAAGTGAATTAATGACTTAGAATATTTTCTCACTACAGCTGTGTGTGTGTTTGTGTGTGTGTTTCAAAAATAGAATCAATTTTAGTCTCAATTTTTGGAACAACTTTTTATCCCCTCTGTAACAAGAAGAAAAATGGAAGGGTTTTAGCCATCTGTGAAGAAGAGGCACTGCATGTGTAGCAGATCCCATCAATATGTATATGGGGGGAAAAAACAAATCTGTTGTTCATTGGAATAAGAAGTGAAGGTGAAATTAGCACCAGAAAATGGACATTAGAAGAGATTAAAAAAAAAGGATACATGGAAAGTTTTGTTTGCTGCAAGTTGAAAATGGATTGTTCCTCACACAAAGTTTGAGTTCAGTGAGAATGTATTGGGAATCAGAAAGGCTGATCCCTGTTTAGCTTTGCCTTAGATTTACTCTGCCAGACCTAAACAGCTTACTTGACTTCTCTGGTTCTAAACTTCTGTGTCTATGTCATGGGAATAATTATATCTTAGGGCTAGTATAAGAAAAAACTGCCTAGTATCTTATCTGGTAGTCAATAAATATTAACATCATTCTTTTCTTCTATAGGTATTATTTAGTAAAATAGGAGTATAAGGTTGGCTGTTATGCTAGTTGTGTGTTTTGGTAGAAAGCCACTGTATTGGGGAATTTGGAGTGTTAACAGAAAATGTGGTTAGCACATCAAAGTGTTGGATATTAAGAATGAGTATTAAGAATTAATTGATATGTGAACAATATTTGACACTTTAAAAGTTACTTTCATATTCAATTTCTTATGTGAGACTCACGCCAACTCAGTGAAGAGATATTTTTATTTACATTTGGAATATTAAGTCTCTGAGATGCCCTAGAACTTGTTCATGATAAAAAAAGTTAGAATGTAAGCCAGAGTTCCTACTTGAGTTCTGTACTCTTTTTACAGTTTCACGCTGCCTTTTGAAAGTAATACCTTGTTTCAGGTTGTCTGTCTCCCATGGACCTTCATTTCCTTGTTTATAATCTGAAATATTTTCATTAGTGGGCCACTCTGCAGGTTCTTCTCTAATTTAATAGCAAAGTAGCCCTCAAAATGAGCAACTGTCACTGTCCACTCCAACTCTGAACCCCTGTAATTTTATCTCCATTTTCCACAATTGCTGGAATACTTATAGGAAACAGTACAGGATTTGACAAAGATGCCTGGGTGACTCATTTTTTAAAAGCAAGCCCCCCAAACACCCCCCAAACCTAAATGTCCATCAAAGGAGATAGACAAATAATGATAAATTACATCCCCATGAACTACTTTGTTGTTGTACTAAGTCACTCAGTCATGTCCAATGCTTTGCGACCCTATGGAGTGTAGCCCACCAGGCTCCTCTGCCCACGGAATTTCTCAGGCAAGAATACTGGAGTGGGGTGCCATTTCCTAATCCAGGGGATCTTCCCGACCCGGGGATTGAACCTTCGTCTCTTATGTCTCCAGGATTGACAGGCAGATTCTTTACCACGAGTGCCACCTGGGAAGCCCATGAGCTACCTTGCAAGGGTAAAAATAATGATTTCCTTGTATTTTTGAGGGGACATTCCAATAGGAATTGTTAAGCATAAAAGTACTTTATAAATACATGTAAAGTATGATGATATTTATGAATATTTTATAACCTAAATATTTAAAAACATAATATTTTAAAATGTGTGTGTATGTATACAAATACATACAATAGGAATAAAAGAACAGGAAGATAAAAGCCAAAAATTTATCAATATTTACCCTAGATGGGATTAGTATGAAAGAGAATGTTTGCCCAATTAATCTATATTGCTCAGATTTAATACAATGAATACTAATGTAAAACATAGAATTAGTACTTATTCTGGATAGGTTTTAGTGAAAATAAAAAAAAAAAGCAACTTGGTAACATTATAAAATAGTTCTCTTTTGGAAACAATAATTCATATTTTAGGAACCATAAACTTATTCACAGTTTGTTGTAAAATAAACACAATTGGTTTTATAAATCCTGGTATGTTACTTTAATTCCACTAAATAATCATAATAAAACTTTGTTTTATCAATTAAAAACAGCCTATACTCAATTATTTCAGTAGCAAGTCTGGTCAGTGCTGTTAGAAATAGGTCATTCTATAATACCTTTTCAATTTGTCCCTTTCTTTTCAGCTGTGATTTCCTTAGTATAATAAAACCTCATTGCTTGCCAGGTTTATTTGTATAGACTCCTAGATGAGTTTTCTTCTTTCAGGGCTCTCTTCCTTCTAATCTGTTCTTTTCATTGCTGTTAGTGTTGTCTTTCTGAAATGTAAATCTTACACTTTTTTCACTCAAAGTCTTTCTGTATTCCCATTTCTTCAGAAAGTACTTAAATTCTATAACATAACATTTATGTCTGTATTACTTTTTTTTAAAATTATCTTTTTATTGAGATATAATTTACATATCATAAAATTTACCTTTCTATATGTACAGTTCAGAACTTTTATGATATTCACAAAATTGTGTAGCCATCACCACTATGTAATTCTAGAAACTTTTCATTATCTCAGAAAGAAATCCCATACCTATCAGCAAGTTACTCCTTATTGCCCATCCCCCCACCTCATCCCTATCCTTGGGAACTACTAATTTCTGTCCCTATGGATTGCCTATTCAGGACATTTTTTACAAATACAATCATGTGATATATGGTTTGTGATTAATTTCTTGTTCTTAGCATAAAATTGTTGTAGCATGTATCAGTATTTCATTTCTTTCACGGCTGAATAATATTCTATTGTGTGGATATACCACATTTATACCACATTTTGGTTTTCTATTTGTCAGTTGAAGTAAATTTGAGTTGTCTTCAATTTGTGGCTACTATAAATGATGCTGCTATGAAAATTCATGTACAAACTTTTGTTTCAACATCTATTTTCAATTATCTTGGGTTTCTATCTAGGAGTAGAATTGCTAGGACATATGTAATTCTGTGCTTAACTTTTTGTAGAACTGCCAGATTGTTTTCCAATGTGGCTATACCATTTTATATTCCCACTAGTATTATGTGAGTTTTACAATTTCTCTACATTCTCAGAAACACCTTTTATTGTCCACATTTTTAATTATAGTCATCCTAATTGGTGTTAAGTGGTCTATCATTGTGATTTTGATTTGTTTTTCTCTAATGATTAATGATGGCAAGCATTTTCTCTTGTGCTTATTGATCATTTGTATATATATATATATTTATTTATTTTTTTTGGAGAAATGCCCATTTTAAATTGGGCCATTTTTTTATAAAAGAGTTCCATATATGTTCTGGATACTATGCTTAATTATTATTGGATGTATGATTTACAGATATTTTTACCTATTTGATGGATTGCCTTTTCACTTTTTGATGCATAAATGTGTTTAATTTTCATGAAATCCAATTTATATATTTTCTCTTTGATTAGTTGTGTTTTTTGTGTCATACTTATGAAACAATTTCCTAACCCAGAGTCACAACAATTAACACCTTTTTATAATTTCTATGTTCAACTTGATAGACATGAGTGTGAGCAAGCTCTGGGAGTTGGTGATGGATAGAGAAGCCTGGCATGCTGCGGTCCATGGGGTCACAAAGAGCTGGACATGACTGAGCGACTGAACTGAACTGAACTGAATATTTTATATATATACTTTCATAGTTCTCAAAGTTTTAAATTTTAGATATTTCATTTTGGCCTTTGGTTCATTTTGAGTTAACTTTTATATATGGTGTGAGGCAGTGGTTTAAATTCATTTTTCTGCATGTGGCTATCCAGTGTCTCAGGCTTCCCTGGTGGCTCAGTGGTAAAGAATCTGTCTGCCAATGCAGGAGATGCAGGTTCGATCCCTAGGTTGGGGAAGATCACCTGGAGAAGGAAATGGCAACCCACTCCAGTATTCTTGCCTGGGAAAATCCCATGGACAGAGGAGTCTGGCGGGCTATAGTCCATTTGGTTGCAAAGAGCGAACACAACTTAGTGACTAAACGAAACAATGACGACAGCAATCCAATGTCCCAACACCATTTGTTGAAAGGAATATTATTTTAACCCCATAAATTGTCTTAGTACTCTTCTCAAAAAATCAATTGGTCATGGATGTATAGGTTTATTTGGGCTGTTTCTCTCCTTGGACAATTTTCCCCACCTCTCTTTATCTAGGTATCTCCAACTATCTCTAATCTTACTTGAAATGTAATTTTCTCAGAGTGGCCTTACTAGGCTAATACCTCCCCTTCCTAAACAACACCAGTTTACTCTTATAACTCTCACTATGCCATACTTCTTTGTTGGTGCATTTGTAAAAGAATCACTTATGTGATTTTTTATTGTCTCCTATTAGAATGCAAGCTCTTTGAGGTCCGGGTTTTTTGCTTGTCTAATTCCCCACTGTACAATAGTATCTAAAACAATCTTGAGCACCTGGTATGTACTAGTAAATATTTGTTGTATAAATGGTTGAGTGAATGAATGAGTGACTTTAAACAAGCATTGTGAAAGAGGTTTGTGCATGAGATAACTGGAGTTTGGGGGATATCAGAAAATTCAGGCCTCATTACTTTACTAAATAAAGCAAAGAGAGAGACTTCAATGAGCATGCCCTAAGAAGAAAAGTACACCTTTCTGCAAAAGAAGGATGGCATGGAGCTCTTTTTGTAAAGTGTTTTCGGCACTTTATGAGCCATTATATCTCCTTCGCGTGCACGTGATTGATGGGGTCACAAAGAGTCGGACACGACTGAGCGACTGAACTGAACTGAACTGATTATCTCCTTATTTAATTTACCAAAAAAAAGTAGTAATCAAAGACAACTAAGAGTAGAAATCTTTCTGAGGTTTACTGACAATGTACACAGCATCTGCTTTCCATATTATTTTATTTTCAAAGGTGACATTAAAGTCTTATGCTCTGCTAGAGATAGGGGTATTTGAAAAAAATTTCATTATCATTGAAAACACTGGATTCATGTTGCCACCCTAAGGAAATTAGGAAATGCCAGAGATCTAAGTTTGAGGTTAAAGGATGCTTTTGGAGAATAAAAGATAATGGGTTTTGAAAGATGTCATCACAGAAGCCATGTTATCTACATGCAGTAGTTGACTGTTGTGAAGTTATTTTTCTTCTTACAAACCCTCCTTACTTCCAAGTCCTTTTCTTTTTTCTATACTTCTCATTTTCAGTTTCCCTCTGGTGGCTCAGATGGTAAAGAATTTGCCTGCAATACAGGAGACCTGGGTTCCATCCTTGGGTCAGGAGGATCTGCTGGAGAAGGGACTGGCAGTCCACTCCAATATTCTTGCCTGGAGAATTTCATGGACAGAGGAGTCTGATGAGCTACAGTCCATGGAGTCAGAGAGTCAGACACAATTGAATGATTAACACTTTCACCTTTTCCACCTTTTTCAGTCAGCCATAGAATAATTAAAGCAGTGTATGTAAGTAAACTCAGTTTATATATCTTTAGGTCAAAAATTGCTAATGATGCAATAAAAAAGAATTCTGGATGCCATGTTCCACTCTGTGGTAAGCTTGTTATAACTGCCTCTGTGATGGTAGCTACCCTCATACATATGAATGGATCAATGGAATTTGAGAGACTACTTTAAATGTTCTTGTCATATTAAGCATTGCATATTAATTTTTGGTCATTTCAAAACTTTCTTTTGGAAGAATTGCACATGGAGAATATAAGCAACATTGGTAGTAATTTTTTGAAATTGTGATAGAAACATTTATTCAAACCACTCCAGTATTCTTGCCTGGAAAATCCCATGGACAGAGGAGCCTGGTAGGCTGCAGTCCATGGGGGTCGCTAAAGAGTCGGATACGACTGAGCAACTTCACTTTCACCTTTCACTTTCATGCATTGGAGAAGGAAATGGCAACCCACTCAAGTGTTCTTGCCTGGAGAATCCCAGGGATGGCGGGGCCTGGTGGGCTGCCGTCTATGGGGTCACACAGAGTTGGACACGACTGAAGTGACTTAGTAGTAGTAGTAGTAGTATTTGCATAACATTTTGCTCTGTGGTAGTTGGTGCTTTGGTTCAGATGTTTACTTCTTCAGTGAGTAGGTCTGTCTCAGCTTACTTCCCTTGACTCAAATATACATGCATCAGACTCTGTCTTGCCCTTTCCTTATAATCCCTTTAGCACTTACACTGGATTATTCCACAAAAACTGAGGAAAAATGTTTTGATCAGTTGCAGGGCAGTCAGCACATTTTTAGGAGTTAAAGAGCAAAAAGGGAAGGACAGTATCTATTTACTGAGCTTTACTTTGCTCTTTGCTAATAATATCAAACACCAGAGCTCTGACCCTGAGAGAGACTGTTTCATGGACATGTAGTTCTGAAGCTAACATAAAGCTGGGAAAATTCCTCCATGGTAGTCATCTCAGAATAATATCTTGATGTCTTTTTATATCAAGATATTGCTAGATAGAATTTGAAAAATGCTCATAGAGTGTAAATAAACTCCTCAAAATCATTGAATAGTAGGCTATTTTTAAATTAAATTTAATTAATTTAAAAATATCTACAACTGTACTTGGAAGAGATAACAAAATACTGAAACCTCCTTTGGCTTCTAACTATACATCTGACTATACACTATGTGAAACTTCTCTTGCAGAGGTATCTCAGCAAAGAGGACATAAAATATATGGCCTTGGTTTTCCTGACACAATGATTTGACTGCTGCTTTTAAAATCCCTGGCATTCATGATTCTGTTTTGCAAAAAAGTAACTGTTTAAATGGAGGTCCAGTGTCAATTATGTTAATGGCCCCTATGGTGATACAGATCACATCAAGGATGAAAATGTTTATGGGCTTTTATAGGTCTTTGTGTATCTTCAGTTCAGTCACTCAGTCGTGTCTGACTCTTTGCGACCCCATGAATTGTAGCACGCCAGGCCTCCCTGTCCATCACCAACTCCCGGAGTTCACTCAAACTGTCCATAGAGTTGGTGATGCCATCCAGCCATCTCGTCCTCTGTCGTTCCCTTCTCCTCGAGCCCCCAATCCCTCCCAGCATCAGGGTCTTTTCCAATGAGTCAACTCTTCACATCAGGTGGCCAAAATATTGGAGTTTCAGCTTCAGCATCAGTCCCTCCAATGAACACCCAGGACTGATCTCCTTTAAGATGGACTGGTATTACGAGGCATATTAAGTCTTTTTGTAGACACTGAAATTGAGGTAGAAATGGAAGTACCCAGGATTACCCTCACAAGCCTGTGTGGAACTTAAGATTAGATTTTAGAATTCCTGGGTGCTGCTTTGTTAAGAAATATTGATAAAGAAAAGTGTACATGGAAGCAGTTTGCAAGAAGAGGGGATGTGTCCTGGGTCTTCAGTGGATTTACTTATGTAGATATGAGTATCAATCTCTTGGACATTTTAATGTTAGGCATCATTAATGTGTTTTCATGGAATGCAGAATATAATAACATTTCTGAATATGTATATTATGCCAACTCTCTGGTATGTATAACATTATCATGATCTCTAATGTTTATTACGATTTATTACAATTTTTCAAAATATTATTCTTCTGTTTAACAGGAAATTGATGTTCAGTGAGATATAAAACTTGCCCAAATTTTACGAGCTAAGATTCAAATTCAGGTCTATGTGATCCCAAAGGTATCAATACACCATGATTCTGTTTGAATAATAAAATGCATCAAATAAACATATAATAGAGGAGTGAATATACATGAAAAGAGTAATATTTGAAGGGTGAGTCTCTGAAGTTTCTTGTGGCTATTGAAACAAATCACTACAAACTTGGTGACTTAAAATAGTATAAATTTGTGCCTTCACAGTTTTTGAATCCAGAAGTCTGAAATTAAGGTCTATGGAGGTCTGCACTCCCGTTGAAGGCTCAAGGAGGGAGTCTTTATCTTTTCAGCTTATGGTGGCCAGTATCACTCTAATTGCTCCTCCGACAGTCATTTTGCCTCCTCCTCTTCTGTCTGTCAAATCTCCTTCAGTCTCACTCTTAAAAGGACACTTGTCATTGAATTTAGGGATCATCCTTGTAAGCAAGAAGATAGCCTCATCTCAAGATCTTTAACTTGATTACATCTGCAAATATCCCTTTTTAAAAAAAACTTTTAAATTAATTTGTTTTAATTGGAAGATAATTACTTTATAATATTGTGGTGGCAAACCATACGTCAACATGAATCAGTCACAGGTACACATGTATCCTCCCCATCCTGAACCCCGCTCCCCACCCCATCCCTCTGGGTTGTCTCAGTGCACCAGCTTTGAGTGCCCTGCTTCATGCATCAAACTTGCACTGGTAATCTGTTTTGCATATAGTAATATACATGCTATTCTCTTAAATAATCCCACCCTCACCTTCGCCCACATAGTCCAAAAGTCTTTTCTTTACATCAGTGTGTCTTTTTTTGCCTTTTAGAAATAATGTTCACAGTTTTCCAGGATATAGTTTAGTCATGTATTTGTGTGTGACGGGGTATCGTTCAGCCTGTGGCTAATGCATTTTTATGGTTAGACTGAGTTGGACCAGGGTGTTTGCCCTGCTTTTCCCAACTGTGGATCCCTGGGGGAGATGGAGTTGTCAGACCATTCTCAAAGGCCTGAAGAGATGGATAGACCTAATAAGTTTTAATAGACAAGGAGTGCATTGAAGCAATGTAACAGGTTATTGCTATGGGCAGAAATCAGCCAATATAAAATCACTGATAGAAAAGTTAAAAGATTCTATAGGAAAAACTAGTTTTGGAGTGAATATTCACCTGGTAGACTCTGTCTTCAGGGAATTACATTCTAAGCAGCATGACAGTTTATGGAGTAAAGCAAGGGCCTATTATAACAGTTTATCAGATACTGGATGATTTTTTTCATAAAAATCCACAGCAAAAAATAAATGTTAAGGGATGAAATCTCCCATACTGGGGGAGATACTATGAAGAGCAGAATAAAACTGAACAGCCCCTGCTCTCAAGACAAAACTACCCACCCTTCCTCTCTACTTAGCAATAGAGTCTCTTGACCACTATTTTGATTTGGAGTCATTAGGACTAATCTCATCTTGTTCTTTTATCTTTTATATCTCAGGTCCATAGGTATCCCAGCTCTCCTTGTCTCCATAGTCATCTTGTACATCTTAAAAAACCAAACAACTATTTATCAACTCTTAAAAACCATCTACTTTGCATTCTAGATATCAGAGACAGTGTTTAGTAAAATCTTTACTTTCAGTAACTTCTCTTAATATTTCTTTTTTAAAAAATTTTTTTAATTTATTTTATTTTTAAACTTTACATAATTGTATTAGTTTTGCCAAACATCAAAATGAATCCATCACAGGTATACATGTGCTCCCCCTCCTGAACCCTCTTCCCTCCTCCCTCCCCATACCATCCCTCCAGGTCGTCCCAGTGCACCAGCCCCAAGCATCCAGTATCGTGCATTGAACCTGGACTGGCATCTCGTTTCATACATGATATTTTACATGTTTCAATGCCATTCTCCCAAATCTTCCCACCCTCTCCCTCTCCCACAGAGTCCATAAGACTGTTCCATACATCAGCGTCATCTTAATATTTCTTTACCTCCTTATCTAAATGAAACTTGGCTCTACACTAATGACTCTCACTGTAGCCTTTTTAAATGATGGGTTTCTTTTTTCTCTAACACACCCCAATTACTATTGATCCTGGGGTTAAGATAGGTATTTTTATTGCTCTTCCTTGCTGATGACAGACTATCCTCTCTTCCTCTTCCTCCCAGCTTGGAATCTTATGTTATTTTATTATATATCTCCTGTTATCCCTTGTGATAGTTAATTTTATGTGTTAATCTGACCAGGCCACAGGATATCCAGATATTTGGGCAAAAATTATTCTGGCTGTGTCTGTGAAGGTGCTTTTAGATGAATTTAACATTAAAATTGATAGACTGAGTAAAGCAGATTGCTCTCCCTTATGTGGGTGGGTCTCATCAAATCAGTCAAAGGCCTGAATAGAAGCAAAAGGCTGACTTTCCTCAGTATGCAGAGGGAATGCCCCTGCATAACTGCCTTTGAGCTGGGACATTGTTTTTTTCCTTGCCTTTGGACTTGAACTGAAATTATACCATAAGCTCTCCTGGTTCTCAGGCCTTTGGACTTGGACTGGGACTATATCACTGGCTCTCCTGTGTCTCTACCTTGCTAACTCCAAGTCTTGGGACTTCTCAGCCTCCGTAATCACGTGAGCCAATTCCTTATAACAAATATCTTTAAATTCTATTGGTTATATTTCTCTGGAGAACCCTGGCTAACACATGCTTCTATATTTTAGCCATCTACTGACTTCCAGTTTACTCCTCTACAGGCATTAAAGACATTTTACCTTCTGGCACACTATCACTCTTGTCCATATCATTCCTATTTCAATCCTTGGTGATTTCAATATTCATGTATTCCAACACCCTGGCCTCTCAGTTTCATGACCTGTTCTTTAGTTTTATTTTCTTTCCCAACTTTGCTACTTGTTCATATGGCCATATCTTATCTTATTATTATCAATAGCTCCAAAACCCTCCACAATATCAGTGTTAAGTATCATACTTGACCACCAACTCACTCCCTCTCCTACCCTGGTAAGAACTATTTTATCTCACTGGGACCCCCAGTATAGTGACTCTGCTAATTTTTGTCTATCAACTCTCCCCAGCCCTGCCCCACTGCTGCCATGAACATATCCTCACCTCCATCCACATTGTCTTAGTGTCCATAGTCCATTATTACCTTCAACTTTGTTGCCTCTCCCTTCTTAATTACACATATTTGACAAATCCCAAGCGTTACTGAAGCGACTTCGTAGCAGCAGCAGCAGCAAGCCTGGTTAAATCAAACGTGGTCGGAGAAACTCATGCAATCATGCCAAGTGGTCTCACTTTAAATCCAACATCACCAGCCTCAAATGGATCCTTAAATCTGTGTGGCTATTATGCTGTAATAGCCATTTCCATTAACACCCTCGATGACTATTTCATGCCTCTCCTTTTACAAAAATGAAGCATCTACTCCCTCCACTTGCTTCCTGTTTAAGTGAGAGAGTAGAGATAATCAGAAGAAATTTTCCTCAAATTACTATTAATATCACCACATCTTCCCACCAGCCAGCTTCTGTGCTCATACACTCAACCTTTGTTCCTGTTACTATGAAGTCTGTACTCCCAGCTGAAACCTTTGCAGTTAATCCTAACCCTGCTCACCAACTCCAAAATATCCACCTTACAATTCTCTTCTTCCTTTTCTATATCTTCCCCCACCCCCCACCCCAGATCTTTCTCATAAACATAGCCTACTAATGTTTGCTGCTGCTGCTGCTAAGTTGCTTCAGTCGTGTCCGACTCTGTGCGACCCATAGACGGCAGCCCAACAGGTTCCCCCATCCCTGGGATTCTCCAGGCAAGAACACTGGAGTGGGTTGCTTGCCATTTCCTTCTCCAATGCATGAAAGTGAAAAGTGAAAGTGAAGTTGCTCAGTTGTGTCTGACTCTTCGCGATGCCATGGACTGCAGCCTATCAGGCTCCTCCATCCATGGGATTTTCCAGGCAAGAGTACTGGAGTGGAGTGCCATCACCTTCTCCGTTACTAATGTTTCTTCCATTCTAAACCAACAAAATAAATAGCTCTCTTGATTTCATTTCCCTCTGGCTGCTGCCCCACTTCTCCTTCCCCTTGATAGCAAAAGCCCTTGAAGGAGTAATCTATACTTGCTATCTTTGGTTCTTCTCCAACTTTTTCTTAAGGCTTTCAGTACTACCATTCTGTATGCAATTGATTTTATAAAGGTTGCTATTGTGGACTGAATTGTGTCTCCCCAGATTCATATGTTGAAGTCCTAAACTCCAGTACCTCAGAGATAATTGAATTAAAACGAGGTCACTGGTTGAGGCTCAATCCAATAGAACTGGGGTCCTTCTAAGAAGAGGAGATTAGGACACATGCTTCAGAGGAGAGGCCATGTGAGGGCACAGCAAGAGTCTGCAAGCCAAGGAGAAAGGCCTCAGAAAAAATCAAACCTGCGAGCACCTTGATCATGGACAGTAGCCTCCAGAACTGTGAACAAATAAATCTCTGTTGTCTAAGCCACCCAGCCTATGGTATTTTGTTATAGCAGCCCTCATAGCCTAATACAGTTACCAGTCATATCCATCTTGCTAAATCTTAAAGCCCATTCTCAGTCTTCACATAGGTTGGTTTTTAATCAAATTCTGATATAGGTAATCGCTTCTTCCTCCTTGATACAATATTTCCACTTTGTTTTAAGGATATTACAATCTCTAGATTTTCCTCATAACTGGTTTCTCCTTCTCAGTGTCTTTAGTGAATCCCTCTTCCACTTTCCCAATCTAAACTTTGAACAACTCTAGGGCTCAGTCCTTAGACCCCCTATGCATTCATTATTCATCACTCCCATTACTACCTCTCTTGTCCAAGGTACGATTCCTAGCCTGGATTATAACAATTATCTTCTTAACTTGACTCACCGCTTCTGCATTTGTCTGTACTCTGTCCTCCACACTGTAGCCACAGTGATATTTCTAAAGGAGTATGTTATTTCTCTGCTTAAAACCAGTGATTCGTCCCTCTACCAAGGTAAAAACTTTACCATAAGGTCCTTATGATTTTACTCCTGCCCATCTCCCTAACTTCTCCTCTGGCTCTCCCCTTAGCCACTGTACTCACTTGTATTGATCTTTCTGATCTTTTTAAAATTTGCCAGACATGCTCCCACCTGGATATATTTACATTTGCTTTGCCTGGAATGGCCCTTGCCCAGATATCTGCATGTCTCTCTCCTTAACCTCTTTCAAGAATCTGCTCAAACATCACTTCCCAGTTATGTCTTCCCTGACCATCCTTTTATGCTATCTACAATACTACTGTTCATGTGCCCTACTTCCCCCCATAGCACTCAAACTGCGCATTACTTACTGTACCTCCTTACCACACACACTTGAATGGAAACTCCTTGAAGGCCTGTATTTCTGTCCGACTTGTTTCCCTAACTTCTAACATGGGACTTGGTACATATCTGGGTTTCCATGAGTATTTGTTAAGTAAGTTAATGAATGACTAAATTATATTAATAACACAAAACTGTATCATTTTTCTCTAAACAGCACTGCACAGAGGAGAAAGTTATGATTAAAAAAAAAAAACTCTCAAAGTTATTTAGAATTCAAAGGAAGAAAATCTAGAGAATCATGGATAAAAGTCAAGTCCTATAATTGCTGATTTCTGGCTGTGATGCCTTACAGTTTTTATGTTTAAAAAATCCACTTGTTTTAATGGCTTTCATTTGGGTATAAATTGAATAGTTCTTGAATTTTCCTTACCTAAAAAAGGACATTGAGCGCCATGTGTGTGGAAAATTGCAGTCTCCAATGAGTGAGGAAATAAGAGGGGGCATTCTAAAAGCTAAGATATAATGATATCACCTGCTGAAACAAGACATTTTAAAAACTGCTTTTTATCGACATGATTTTTCTGCATCCTGTAGAGTTTGAAAGCATTTATTTTGAAGTACACATGGTATTATAATTGCCCAGTGTCCAGATAAAGCCTCCCAAAGCTTAATTGTTTCTTAGTAAAGTCCATGAAACCTGCTGTGAAGTGTAAATATGAAAGCTGTTTCTCACTTTTTCATTATGTTACCAGTAAAAACAAAGTGTTAAAAAAGTTTTCTGTGTTTTCCGCACTGTTTACTTTATCCTATTATTTTTTTCTGCTTTATGTCAAATGGTTCTTTGGCTTAGTCCTAGCATAGTATCTGGTACAGTATAGGCCCTCAATAAATTTTGAATAAATAAAGAAGTATTCATTAAAAAACGGAGAAGGCGATGGCACCCCACTCCAGTACTCTTACCTGGAAAATCCCATGGACGGAGGGGACTGGTGGGCTGCAGTCCATGGGGTTGCTAGGAGTTGGACACGACTGAGCTACTTCACCTTATTTTTTCACTTTCATGCATTGGAGAAGGAAATGGCAACCCACTCCAGTGTTCTTGCCTGGAGAATCCCAGGGATGGGGGAGCCTGGTGGGCTGCCGTCTATGGGGTCGCACAGAGTCGGACACGCCTGAAGTGACTTAGCAGCAGCAGCAGCAGCATTAAAAAAAAATTCAGTCTCTTTCACTCATGTTTCTCAAAGGGTAATTTGCAAAGCACCTGCATCAGAATCACTGGGATGCTTTTTTTTTAAAAAAATACACATTCCTGTTATCCACCCATGGCATACTGAATAGCATGGAAGCACTGAAACCTGATAAAAGTTATTTTAAGCTGCTATTGTTTGTCACGCTGTGTGTTATAGGTGCTATGATAAATAACTGAGATGTTTTCTATCCTGTGAAAGAGTGTGACATACAAAGAGAAACAGGGCATGGATAACAGATGACCAAACAAATGGTTAATTGTAGGATGTGCTTAGTGCTATGAAAGAATAGATATGGTGCTTTGATAAATAATAACAGGATGACCTGCTTTTATTGGGTATTCAGGAAAGTTCTTTCTGTGGGGGGAGGGGGGGTAACATTTGAGACATGAAGATACTTAAAACCATAGGACTCCCCTACATTTAGAGGTTGGAAAGAGGAGGAAGGTGAGTAACCTAACCAGGGTATTTGGAAAGTGAACAGAGGCAGGACAAGAGTGTGATGAGCTGTTTCATCTGGACCCTGACAACCTTACATGTTTTCCTGTAGACCACATATGCCAACCTAAAGGATCATGCGTAAATATGGATGAAAATAGTACCTATTTCATAGTCAAGAATGCTCAATAAATGTTAAATATTGTCTATTATTTTAACTTAGATTGCTTGGAAAATAGAGACTTTTTAGTTCTTTATTTTTCCATTATTATTTATTTTTGGAGGAATTTCTTACCCGTGTTCTTTGACAATGTTATGATACTCCATCCATCTTTTTCATATTGGTTTTCAAAATCTTGACCTTAAAATCTCTATATGCAAAATAAAGTTGTATCAGCTGATCTTTAAAAGGCTGTTCTAGCTTGTATTCTTCATATTTTTAAGTGTCTTGAAGCCAGAAGCATTACATTGAGAAGGATCTTGACCCCTAAGAGTTTTCAAAAGGAGTTGGAAATTGTACCTTAGGAAAATGACAGCCTGCATTTTGCAAGTCTGTTTTTTTCTTGTTAGAAAATATAATATTCTACATATTTATCTCTAAATTGCTTAGTTTTCACTGGTTAGAAGAAAGTGTTTTATGAATAACACCTTAAGTTAGCCTAGTCATTTCTTCAAAGCCATAATCTCTTGCTTTGAGATTCAATTGTTTGTCTTTGCAAAGGAATAATATCAGATGATGCACTCAAACTTGATAAAAGTAAACTTTCCACTCAGACTGTCCTGGGTAATTTCTTTGCTGCTAAATTTTCTCCTTGTAATTAGTAATGGTACTAGTTGCAGTAACCTACATGATTGAGATCAGCAACATAAGATCAAGATGAGAAATAATCCATTTTCTCTGCGTTTAGGTCATAACCCATCTGTAGGCCAACAACAAAAACTACATATGCTTGTTGCTTCTTTTCCCCACAGATTCTCTATGGGATACATCCTGGCTGTAGCAAACCTTCCTGGAATTTTAATTAAGACCTCAGTCACCTATGGTCACTAACTAAGCTCACTTACAGAGTTGTAAGAAAAGCATGAATTTAGATATACAGGGACCCCTGGAGAAGATATGATCTCTGCACACATAGCCAAGTTAGGACATGCTATTTACTGAGAGACACATTGCTATACCTCAAAATGGTGCCAGGGTACTAAGGTTGTAGTAATTTAACCTGAGTGTCAATTCTCTCATCTGGCAAATAGGAATAATAATGTTGTGAAGTGGGCATTGTTATTATTTTGACATACTTTTTTCATATTTATATAGCCAAACCTTTCAGGTTTTTTCCCCTTAGAATGTTCTTTATTTCATGTGTTATAGGACAATGCCTGATTAGATAAATAAATACTTACCCAACTTGTCTTTTATAGTACTTTTGTCATTTTTCTTTTTACATTTATCTTTTAAATCTCCTTGAAATTTATTTTACTCTTTGGTGTGAGGCAGGAACCTAATCCCTCTGTCTTTTCAAACACTTAGCCAGTTGCACAGAGAAGGCGATGGCACCCCACTTCAGTACTCTTGCCTGGAAAATCCCATGGACGGAGGGACCTGGTGGGCTGCAGTCCATGGGGTCGCTAGGAGTCGGACACGACTGAGCGACTTCACTTTATTTTTTCACTTTCATGGATTGGAGAAGGAAATGGCAACCCACTCCAGTGTTCTTGCCTGGAGAATCCCAGGGACAGGGGAGCCTGGTGGGCTGCCGTCTATGGGGTCGCACAGAGCCAGACACGACTGAAGCGACTTAGCAGCAGCAGCAGCAGTAGCAGCAGTAGCAGCAGCCAGTTGCAATACCATTTATTTGAGTAATCCATCATTCTGCCACTGTTTGTTGTGCCAGTTTCTTATGTAGTATTGTGTGTAAACATAGAAATGAAACAATGTCTCTTGATTTCTCCATTCTGTTCCAATTGTTTGTCTACCTAATCCTTTATCAGTGTGAAACTTTTTAATTACTGTTGCTTTATAATACATATTAATATATGAGTCCCTTTTTTGCTTTGCTTAGCTAACTTTGTCTATCTATTATCGTATGTAAAACTCAGAATCATTTTTGTTAGGTTCTGAAAACCGCATTAACAAATATGTTAGAGGTGGGCTTTCACTCTTCCATTATTTTAACTCCCTACCTATAAGTATAATCAATCTGATTTCGGTGTTGACCATCTGGTGATGTCCATGTGTAGAGTCTTCTCTTGTGTTGTTGGAAGAGGGTGGTTGCTATGACCAGTGCATAGCAACCACCAGTTCTCTTGGCAAACCTCTATTAGCTTTTGCCCTGCTTCATTCCGTATTCCCAGGCCAAATTTGCCTGTTACCCCAGGTGTTTCTTGACTTCCTACTTTTACATTCCAGTCCCCTATAATGAAAAGGACATCTTTTTTGGGTGTTAGTTCTAAAAGGTCTTGGAGGCCTTCATAGAACCGTTCAACTTCAGCTTCTTCAGTGTTACTGGTTGGGGCATAGACTTGGATTGCCGTGATATTGAATGGTTTGCCTTGGAAATGAACAGAGATCATTCTGTCGTTTAAGAGAAGAGTGAAAAAGTTGGCTTAAAGCTCAACATTCAGAAAACTAAGATCATGGCATCTGGTCCCATCACTTCATGGGAAATAGATGGGGAAACAGTGGAAACAGTGGCAGACTTTATTTTTTTTTTGGCTCCAAAATCACTGTAGATGGTGATTGCAGCCATGAAATTAAAAGATGCTTACTCCTTGGAAGGAAAGTTATGACCAACCTAGATAGCATATTCAAAAGCAGAGACATTACTTTGCCAACAAAGGTCCATCTAGTCAAGGCTATGGTTTTTCCAATGGTCATGTATGGATGTGAGAGTTGGACTGTGAAGAAAGCTGAGCGCCGAAGAATTGATGCTTTTGAACTGTGGTGTTGGAGAAGACTCTTGAGAGTCCCTTGGACTGCAAGGAGATCCAACCAGTCCATTCTAAAGGAGATCAGTCCTGGGTGTTCTTTGGAAGGACTGATGCTAAAGCTGAAACTCCAATACTTTGGCCACCTCATGAGAAGAGTTGATTCATTGGAAAAGACTCTGATTCTGGGAGGGATTGGGAGCAAGAGGAGAAGGGGACGACAGAAGATGAGATGGCTGGATGGCATCATCGACTCAATGGACATGAGTTTGAGTCATCTCTGGGAGTTGGTAATGGACAGGGAGGCCTGGTGTGCTGCAATTCATGGGGTCGCAAAGAGTCGGACACGACTGAGCAACTGAACTGACTGACCTATAAGTAAGTGTATTTATATATTCAGTGTTTTGTGGTTTTTGGAAAAGAGGTAGATGATTATCTTCTTTAGGTATGTAGTGTGATCATACAATTTAAAGTCCAACGTGTGCACTAAGTCACTTCAGTTGTGTCCGACTCTTTGTGATCCTGTGGACGGTAGCCCACCAGGCTCCAGGGCACTTTAAAGAGTGAAAGAGGGTAGGACAAATATGTAGGGCAGCAGCTCCATGTTGGGAGTCTGACAACCTTGAATGGCTCCACATAGACAAGACTCAAACACAGACTGGCCTAACTCTTGTTGAAAATGCCCTGCTAAAATGGAAGCCTTGTGAAGTCATTTCTCAATGGACTCCCGGCCTTGCAAGAGGTGGTTGAGAAGCAGTTTCTTATCTGCCTCCTTGGTTCCTATGAGGTGTGGGATTTTCCACCTCATGCCCTCTTGTTAAAACACGGTTGCAGACTATAAAACTACTTAACTGAAGTCTGGATGGGCTTCTTAGCAACCAAGCAACCTACTGCTTACATTGTCTTCCACCTGGTTGTCATTGATTTGTTGTCTTATAAATCAAATGATTCATGAAGATGGTACCATGTTGGTCTTTTGCTGGCTGGGTAAGTAGCAAACATTTTCAGTCTACCTGGCCCCATTGGCCCTTACCAGAAGAATCTGTCAGCATACGTGACGAAATGCTAAGCTATTTAACATTCAGGAACAATAAAAGTAAAGTGCAACTAAACAATCAAACCAATTTTGTTCTCAACATTGTTTCCATGATACAAAAGCAGTTCAGAGGTGGTTTGCCCATAAAAGTTTTACGCCATCAGCAACATTGATAAAATACTTTCTCAGTCATATCTCCTGGTAAGCTCTTGGGCTCTCCATTATTGTGGTGGTATCCCTGGGGTAGGGCTTCCCAGATGGCGCTCATGGTAAAAACCTGCCTGCCAATGCAGGAGATGCAAGAGGCACGGGTTTGATCCCATGGTGGGGAAGATCCCCTAGAAGAGGGCATGGTAACCCACTCCAGTATTCTTGCCTGGAGAATTCCATGGACAGAGGAGCCTGGCAGGCTGCAGCCCATAGGGTCACAAAGAATTGAACATGATTGAAGTGACTTAGCACTCATGGATAGCCCTAGAGGAAGACAGTTAATCAGATGTTCTTTAGCCATAATCACATGCTGACTCTAGAACATTGTGGAAAGTACAAAAAGCTAAAAAGACAACTCTTATAAATATTCTCTGTATATATCCTTCGAGTCTTTATATTATGTATTATTGTTGCATGATTATAATAATGTACTATATATAAATTTGTATGTGCTTTTTTCTTTTCTTAATGCTCTTAAATGCTTTTTAAACATTTTAATGACTACATATGTTTCCATCAAGTGGAATTGTCAGTTTTTATAAATACCATCAATCCAGGAGAACCTATTTTGTGAAGTGATTTCTTTTCTTTCTTTGGTTTTTAAAAAATCATAGCCAATAATTTGATGATAAACTTATCCAGCCCTTAGGATAGATTCCCAACAGAGAAAGCCATTTTTTTTTTCAGGTTCTTGATGCATACTGTCAAAGTGCTTTTTAAAGGGTTTGTCAATTTACATTCCCACCGGCATCTGTGGTATCCATCTTCTAGCTCTGAAAGTGCAAAACAAATCCCAGAACCTCATAATCATTTATATTAACTTTCTGGGAAGGTGAGGATCGTAATGTTTCTGAGTCCCAGCTCACTCTGCTCGCTGCACCATAAGCCAATGTATCCAAGAGACAAGGTGTTGAGGCAAGGAAGAGACTTTAATCAGGGAGCTGGCAGACTGAGAAGATGGCAGGCTAGTGCCTCAAAATAACCATCTTATTGGGGTCTGGATGCCAGGTTCTTTTATAGATCAGAGATGAGGGGAGGTGAGGAAGCAAAGTAAAAAGGCCATTAATCCTGAAAACATCCCTTAGAAGGGCAAGCCTCAGTCAGGGAAGTGTTAATTTCTTCTTCCCTGCCATTCATGGGTGGACAGGGTTCTGAACAAAGGCTCTTTAGTTTAACAGTCAGGCAGAGGTGCAGGATTCTCTGAGGCAAACCATACTGTATGATTATAAGAACAAAAACAATGAAAAGCAAATCAAAGAAGCAGTTCCAAAATGGAGTCAGAATTGGCTTCCTCTCTGCAATAATAATGCTTATAAGGACCAAGCAAATTAGTTAAACACTAGAATGTTTTTTCATAATAAAAAAAAAAGGTATTGCATTTTTAGTGAACATTTTTGACAGATAATTTTTCCTGGCTGATCTATTTTTATTTCTGTTATATGCATGGTAAATATCTGTAATGGCAGAGTAATGTCTGATATGGATTTCATGCTCTCAGATATTACCTAGAGTTCTGACAAAGGTAGAATGCACATAGCAAGAGGATGCATCCTATTGTTGACTAAAGATCTTCACGTTGTCTTAACTGTACTATTTAAGACACAGAATAGACCAGTGGTTCTTAACTATCATGAGAGTAATGGGATTCTTTGAAGATCTGAGGACATGTAAGGATTTTGTCTCTAAGTAAAATCAACATATGGACAGAAACATTAAATTTGCAGAAATTTTCAAGTTATTGATGATCCTCTTGAAGTATATTTGTAGATTCGGAAACTGAGTAGGATCTCGTAGAACCCTCCTGAGCACAAAAGCTTTTTATGGTTCCCTCATTTTTTATTTGCAGGATGAAAAGACTTCAGCTGCCTGAACATTCCCAGAGTATCAAAGGACTAACTGAAACAGTTACTAGTCAGGGAAGTAAGGGAATGAAGAATCAAAGGAGGAGTAGTCGAGAAACAATAGTGCAGCCATTAAGACAGGATCCTGGTTCCCCTTCAAGGGATATACTTAACAGTATGTTGAGTTCTTCCACAGGAACTAAAACTGCAATTCCCCTCCCCTACTAAGGGGAAGGATTCCTTCAGGCTGCCTGTCTGTGTTCATGTTAAGTCTCCTCAATCCTGTCATCCCGACTCTTTGCAACCCTGTGGACTGTAGCCCGCCAGGCTCCTCTGTCCATGGAGTTCTCTGGGCAAGAATACTGGAGTGGGTTGCCATGCCCTCCTCCAGAAGGATCTTCCTGACCTGGCAATTGAACGTGCATCTATTGCATTGCCTCCATCAGCAGTTGGGTTCTTTACCACTAGTGCCACCTGGAAGCCCAACTTCAGGCTGAGCCCAAGATTAGTGGTGCATCACTCTGTTACCTTACCATCAACCCAGTCAGAAGAAAGTCACGTCCCCTAAAGCCTTCACCTCAAATTTTGCCAGTAAACGTCACCCCAAACCATCAGGAAATTATGGGGTTTTGAATATGAGGCACCCATTCCTATTGCTTGGCTCTGCAGTAAACATGTTCTGTGCTCCAAACTCCAATATTTGAGTTTCTTTGGCCTCACTGCATGAACTTGTGTTTGGTAACAATTTCAGATGAAGAACTTCTGGCTTAGGCTGTGATGCTGCTGCTGCTGCTAAGTCGCTTCAGTCGTGTCCAACTCTGTGGGACCCCAGAGATGGCAGCCCACCAGGCTCCCCCGTCCCCGGGATTCTCCAGGCAAGAACACTGGAGTGGGTTGCCATTTCCTTCTGTGATAGCCCTACCCTAATGTGGCCCTGTTATGTGCTGGTCTCAGCCTATGGATAGCCACTGTTAGTGCTGGACTGAATGTTGTAGCTCTGTTGTTGTTGTTGTTGTTGTTCAATTAATTAATTTATTTTGGTTGGAGGATAAATACTTTACAATATTGTGATGGTTTTTGCCATACATCAATATGATCAGCCACAGGTATACATGAGTCCCCTCATCCTGAATCCCGCCTGCCCAGCTCCCTTCCCACTATCTCTCTGGGTTTTCCCAGAGCACTGGTTTTGGGTGCTCTGCCTCATGTGTTGAACTTGCACTATGCTATGCTATGCTATGCTATGCTATGCTAAGTCACTTCAGTCGTGTCTGACTCTGTGCGACCCCATAGACAGCAGCCCACCAGGCTCCCCTGTCCCTGGGATTCTCCAGGCAAGAACACTGGAGTGGGTTGCCATTTCCTTCTCCAATACATGAAAGTGAAAAGTGAAAGTGAAGTCGCTCAGTCGTGTCTGACTCTCAGCGACTCCATGGACTGCAGCCTACCAGGCTCCTCCGTCCATGGGATTTTCCAGGCAAGAGTACTGGAGTTGGGTGCCATTGCCTTCTCCGTGAACTTGCACTGGTCATCTATTTTACGTATGGTAATATTCATGTTTCAATGCTATTCTCTCAAATCACTCCACCCTCACCTTCTCCCACTGATGTTCTTATTATCATTGTAAAATGTTTTCAACAGTAACCATCAGGAAACTGGTTAAAAAAATAAATAAAAGACTTATTACTGGCTTATTACTTACAGGTCCTGGAAATTGCATGGCATATCTGGGGCCACACAGCAAAGTCAAGATTAGAAAGATAAAAAGTGTGGACCTAGGGTTCTGTTTTTATCGGGGTTGAGGGCCTGTGGTTCCTTGGGCTCATTCTTTAATGGTGAATTTAATACATAAAAGTGGGAAATTAAAGCAGAAGAGAAAAGACAAGAGGCCCAAATGGTCAGTTATCTAAATTAAATGAGATCTCTAAAGCAAAACAGCTTCTTGGGTGGGAGAGGGGAGGTGCATGGGGCTGAGGAAATGGGGAGGTGGTAGGGAGTGAGGGCAGCCTGGCTCTTTATCTAGTTATATGGGTGGCAATGTGTTCATTTGAGATAGCTATCTTTGAAAGAGCTACCTCTGAACCAGAGGGATGCCTCAGCAATCAGAGCTTAGCTAAGCACTTAGATTACAAAATGAAAAGCCAACTGCTTGGGTTTGTGCCATTGGCCCACACATTGTGCGTGGTAGACCGCACTGAACACAGTGCACTGTACTTCCTACTCTCTGGACATCACATTGCCACATTTCTTTCTCGAACCACAGGGAGAACTCCTGGCATGTGAAGTTGCCAGCTCCTTGCCTGCAGGAATGACCTCCAAGCTACTCTCCCCTTTTTCCCTGAGTATTTCCTCCATAAAATCTAGTATTTTACATTTAAAATTGTTAGCCATTATCTTTGGGAGATAGGTATATATTTGGAGTAGTGATTCTCAAATTTCTGTATGCATAAAACTCACCTAGGTAGCATCACTGACTCAATGGGCATGAATCTGAGCACACTCCAGGAGATAATGGAGGACAGAGGATCCTGGCATGCTTCAGTCCATGGGGTCAGACACCACTTAACAACTGCATAGCAACAACACTCACCTAGGGGCAATTTTTAACAAGCAGATTCTCACTCTGAAAACTCTGATTAGGTTGTCTGGGCTAGATCTTAGATATTTTTTTATGTAAGTGTGTAATTTTAGGATCATTTTGGATAAACATGAAACCTGTGAAGGTATAACCGAGTTCTTATAGTTCAAGCAACCAGTTTAATTTCCTGTTATTAACATTTGACATTAGCCTTGTAACCTGAAAAAAATGCACAACCTAAAAGTTGAGAATTAAGTTTCATTTGGTGAACTTATGGAGGGCTTAAGTCCAGGAAATAGCCTCTCAGATGGCTCTGAGGGACTGCTTCAAAGAGGTAAGGGAAGAGCAAGGATATACAGGAGCAGAAAACAGAACAAAACAAAACCTATAGTCGAGCATCAAAGATTACTAAGGCCCATACTTTATTCAGATTATTTTTGTTGTTACTTAGTGTTCTTTTTCTTGTAGGAGGCCATCCTGGATCGTGTATTACATTTACTAAAATTTTTCATTTTGGTAAACATGCTCGGCAGTTTCACAATTATTAACCAGTATCCTCATGGAAAATGACTTTTTGCCAAATAAGTACAACACTTTTATGTACATTCCTTTTGCTTTACTCATACAATAGCCACTCATTTCCAGTTACTTAGGTCAGTATCTTCTCTCCCATCCTATTCAGTGAAGTTGTTTCACACTCTTGTAATACAGTTAGATGACTTTTTTTTTTTTTTTTTTTTTGGTCAGTGTCTGTATCATTCCATCCTAGGATCCCTCGATTTTATAAATTATTTTTATAATTTTTCATAATTTAATGTCGGCTCTTTATGCTGTATGATTACATGGATTTTCACATATGCATAGTGTCATGTATCAATAAATTTAGTATTATACAGAACAGATTCACCACCCTTAAAATAATCCAGTGCTTTGGCCATTAAAACTTCTACCCTTTTGCCCCCCACAAACCTCTGGCAACCACACATTTTTTTTTTACTGTCCCTATTATTTTGCCATTTCCCAGAATGTCATATAATTTATACCATACATTATGTAGCCCTTCCTGACTGGCTCCTATCATTTAGCAATATGCCTCTAGGTTCTTTTGTGTCTTTTCATGACTTGGTATCTAATTTATTTTTATTACAGAATAGCATTTCATTGCATACATATGCTATAGTTATTTCTTCCTTTCAATTTGCCTATTAAAGGATATCATATTTGTTTTCAGTTTTGGTGCATTATGAATACAGCTGCTGTGAACGTTCCCATTTGAATTTTTATGTGAACATAGGTTTGCATAATCAACTGAGTAAGTTATGTAGGACCACAATCACTGGATCATATGGTAAAATTAGCTTTTGATCATATGGTGAAATTATCTTTAGATTGCCAAACTGTCTTTCAGAAAAAGTAACAGTACCATTTTGCATTCACATCAGCAATGAATGAGAGATCCTACTGCTCATGTCCTCTCCAGCAATTTATATTGTAAATGTTTAGATTTTATCCATTTGATAGCCTGTACAGTGGGATCTCATTGTTTTTTATTGTATTTCATATTTTTTCTAATGAAAAATTACATTCAAAATCTTTTCACTATGCTTATTTTCTTTGGTATGATATCTGTTGTCATTTCAGTTCAGTTCAGTCGCTCAGTTGTGTCTGACTCCTTTGCAACTCCATGGACTGTACCACTCCAGGCTTTCTCTGTCCATCCACTAACTCCCCAGAGCTTGCTCAAACTCATGTCCATTGAGTCAGTGATGCCAATCCAACCAGTCATCCTCTGTCGTCCCTTTTCCTCCCAACTTTCAATCTTTCCCAGCACCAGAGTCTTTTCCAATGAGTCAGTTCTTTACATCAGGTGGCCAAGTATTGGAGTTTCAAGCTTCAGCATCATTCCTTTCAATGAATATTCAGGACTGATTTTTCTTTAGGATGGGCTAGTTGGATCTTCTTTGCAGCGCAAGGGACTCTCAGAGTCTTCTCAACACCACAGTTCAAAAAGCATCAATTCTTTGGCACTCAGCTTTCTTTAAAGTCCAACTCTACATCGCATATGTGACTATTGGAAAAACCATAGCTTTGAACTAGATGGACATTTGTTGACAAAGTAATGTCTCTGCTTTTTAATATGCTGTCTAGGTTTGCCAATAGCTTTTCTTCTAAGGAACAAGAGTCTTAATTTCATGGCTGAATCACCATCTGTAGTAATTTTTGTGCCACCAAATAATAAAGTCTGTCACTGTTTTCCGTTGTATCCCCATCTATTTGCCATGATATGATGGGACCGGATGCCAAGAAATTAGTTTTCTGAATGTTGAGTTTTAAGCCAACTTTTTCACTCTCTCACCTTCATAAAGATGCTCTTTAGTTCTTCTTCACTTTCTGCCATAAAGGGAGGTGTCATCTGCATATCTGAGGTTATTGATATTTCTCCCAGGCAATCTCATTCCAGCTTGTGCTTCATCCAGCCAGGCATTTCACATGATGTATTCATCATAGAAGTTAAATAAGCAGGTTGGAAATATACAGCCTTGATGTACTCCTTTCCCAATTTTTAAACAGTCTGTTTGTTCCATGTCCAGTTCTAACTGTTGCTTCTTGACCTGTGTACATATTTCTCAGGAGGCAGGTAAGGTGGTCTGGTATTCTAGACCAAAATGTTCACAGTTTGTTGTGATCCACACAGTCAAAGTCTTTAGCATAGTCAATAAAGCAGAAGTAGATATTTTTCTGGAACTCTCTAGCTGTTTTGATGATCTAATGGATGTTAAAATTTGATCTCTGGTTCTTCTGCCTTTTGTAAATCCAGCTTGCACATCTGGAAGTTCACAGTTCATGTACTGTTGAAGCCTGACTTGGAGAATTTTGAGCATTACTTTGCTAGCATGTGAGTTAAGTGCAAAACCAACACACAGTTGTGGATGTGACTGGAGATGGAAGTAAAGTCCAATGCAGTGAACAGCAATATTGCATAGGAACCTGAAATGTTTGGAAGTGGTCAAACAGGAGATGGCAAGAGTGAACATCAACATTTTAGGAATCAGTGAACTAAAATGAACTAGCATTGGTGAATTTAACTCAGATGTCCATTATGCATACTACTGTGGGCAAGAATCTCTTAGAAGAAATGGAGTAGCTATCATAGTCAACAGAAGAGTCTCAAATGCAGTACTTGGATGCAATCTCAAAAACGACAGAATGATCTCTGTTCATTTCCAAGGCAAACCATTTAATATCACAGTAATCCAAGTCTATGCCCCAACCAGTAAAGCTGAAGAAGCTGAAGTTAAACTGTTCTATGAAGACCTACAAGACCTTTCTAGAATGAACACCCAAAAAAAGAGATGTTGTTTTCATTATAGGGGACTGGAATGCAAAAGTAAGAAATCAAGAGATATCTGAAGTACTAGGCAAATCTGGCCTTGGAGTTCAAAACGAAGCAGGTCAAAGGCTAAGAGAGTTTTGTCAAGAGAATGCACTGGTCATAACAAACATCCTTTTCCAACACCACAAGAGAAGACTCTACACATGGACATCACCAGATGATCAATATCAAAATCAGATTGATTATATTCTTTGCAGCCAAAGATGGAGAAGCTCTATACTGTCAGCAGAAACAAGACCGGGAGCTGACTGTGGCTCATATCATGAACTCCTTATTGCAAAATTCAGACTTTAATTGAAGAAAGTATGGGAAAACCACTAGATCATTCAGGCATGACCTAAATCAAGTTCCTTATGATTATACAGTGGAAATGACAAATAGATTCAAGGAATTAGATCTGATAGACAGAGTGGCCTGATGAACTATGGATGGAGGTTCGTGACATTGTACAGGAAGCAAGGATCAAGACCATCCCAAGGAAAAGAAATGCAAAAAGGCAAAATGATTATCTGAGAAGGCCTTACAAATAGCTGCGAAAAGAAGAGATGCTAAAGGCAAAGGAGAAAAGGAAAGACATACCCGTTTGAATGCAGAGTTCCAAAGAATAGCAAGGAGAGATAAGAAAGCCTTCCTCAGTGATCAATGCAAAGAAATAGAGGCAAACAATAGAATGGGAAAAGACTAGAGATCTCTTCAAGAAAATTAGAGATACCAAGGGAATATTTTCATGAAAAGATGGGCACAATAAAGTACCAAAATGGTATGGACCTAACAAAAGCAGAAGATATTAAGAACAGGTGGCAAGAATACACAGAAGAATACAAAAAAGATCTTCATGACCTAGATAATCACAATGGTGTGATCACTCACCTATAGCCAGACATCCTGGAATGCAAAGTCAAGAGGGCCTTAGGAATCATCACTATGAACAAAGCTATTGGAGGTGATGGAATTCCAGTTGAGCTATTTCAAATCCTAAAAGATGATGCTGTTAAAGTGCTCCACAAAATAAGCCAGCCAATTTAGAAAACTTAGCAGTGGCCACAGGACTGGAAAAGGTCGGTTTTCATTCCAATCCCAAAGAAAGGCTATGCCAAAGAATGTTCAAACTGATATTCAGAGTCATCCCTTGTATTACTCTTTGAGAAACTCTGGTAAAGAATTAAGACCTTGGGCATTAAATTTAGGCAGGTATGTCTTCAAGTTCTGGCCCCAGTCTTCACATCAAAGTGACCTTTCTCAAGTCACATCATCACTATGAGCTTTTGTTTACTCATCTGCAAAATGTGTTCATAGTATCTCCAAAGTAGAGTTGTGAAGATTCAGTGAACTAATGCATGTAAAGCAGTTGATATAGTTCCTGGTATATAATGTAGCTATTGTTGTGGTTATGAATTTTATACAGAAAAATATAGTTCTATTAACTTTAATTTCTCTTTTAATAAGTAATAGTCTCTAAAACTTCTGAATAAATTTGATGTTTAATTGCATATTTATTTAATATATTTATATTGATTTAATATTTTGAACTAGGTTTTACTTGTAAAGATTGAAAAAAATACACATGCACACAGACTGGAGAGAGATAAAGAAACAGAGAGACAGAGACAGAAAGACTAATGATAAATCTGTGTAGTGTCTGTAGACCTATTCTGCTTTTTCCTTATATACTCAAATAGGTGACCAGCATGAAACTTCAGAAACCACTTTTGCTGTGTTCCATCAATCATAGTACCTTCTCCATACACTGAACAAATTTTTATTTGTGTAGTGGAGTTTCAGTTTTATCTTTCTTGAAATAATAAAGCATAATAATATGCCTAAAATGTTACTTTTTTCTTCCATCTTCAATATTAAAATAGCTACACAAAAATTCACCAATTTTGACCATTCTTTTAATTGCACACTGATTTGACAGCTGTCACAATAAAATCTAACAAAATTTTTGAATGAAGTTGAAGACAACTAAGTGCTACAAGAATCATCTTATGGAAAAAATCTAACGAACTTTTTGGCTAACCCCAGTACATTGTTTGCATTATTGGAGACCCAGAAGAAGAAGAAAAGGCGAAGATGTAGAAAGCTTATTTACAGAAATAATGGCTAAGAATTTCCTAAACTTGAGGAGTAATTTGGGCATCCAAGTTCATGAAGCTAATAAGTCACCCCAAAATTTCAAACCATAGTGATCTTCTCCAAGATGTATTATAACAAAAACTGTTCAAAAACTAAAAAATTAAAAAAAAAAATAAGAAAACAGAAAGTTCTAAAAGCAGGGAGTGGAAAATATTTTGTCAGGAGAGACCTTACAGGCCAGGAGAGGTAAAATGGTATATTAAAATTGCTGACAGCAAGCAATCCTCACCCAAGAACACTTTACCCAGAAAAGTTGTCCTTCAGAAATGAAGAAGAGAGATTTTTTTCCCAAACAAACAAAAGCTGAGTGAGTTTATCACCATTAGACCTGCCTTACAAGAAATGCTGAAAGGATTTCTTCAAGCTGAAATGAAAGGTGCTAAATATTAACACAAAAACATTTGAAGATATACAATACCTTAAAAAAGTAAGCATATTGTCTGATTCAGAATACTTTCAAATTGCAATATGGTTATGTGTTTACTACTTAATTCTAATATAAAAGTTAAAGCAATATTAAAATAGCTACAGCTAGAATAATTTCTAAACAGATACAGATACACAATGTAAAAAAGATGTAAATTGCAACATCAAAAACATTAAAGTAGGCAAGTAAAAAAGTATAGGTTTTGCATGCAATCCAAATTAAATTTCTATCAGTGCAAAATAGACTATTTTATATATATGAAGTTGTAGTTAAGCCACATGGTAACAGCGGAACAAAAGCAGCAGTAGGTTCAGAAAAGACAACTGGAAGGCAATCTAAATATACCACTATGGATAATATCTAATTCACAAACTAAGAGAGGAATTAAGGAAAAAGTGAACTACAAAACATCCAGAAAACAAAGATAAGGAAATGAGGCTCTGAAAACTAGTCTTTTTCCACTGGTCACATAGGGGATAAATATCTGAATTTAGACTGGAACCTTGGATTGTCATCTCCAAAATCAGTTTTCACATGCACTATGCTCAGTTGTCTCTCATGGTTCAAGTGAAATGGGTATTACAGTTCTGGAGAGAAATGACGTGACATCCAGAAAAATCAAAAAAGACTTAAATGACAAGATATTCTTTTGAGTAATTGTCCATAATTTTATCTTAGGTTTCATTTCAGAATATCTGTCCTTGGACTGTTCAAGTATTCTTTTGGTTCTCTTGGTAGTGCATGTAATGTGACAACATCCATCTTTAATGAGGATCCTCATTAGACAAATGATCCATGACTGAAAGCAAAGATGATTTTATTTTATACTTTGGAAGCATGTGTAACAGAGATTCTAGTAATTGTGTGACATTTATCTTCTTAAATATTCCAAACCTAACAACTGTGTGGTTGAATGTAATTTTTAAGAAAGTCAGTCACTTGATTTCCCTAAGTAACTGGGATGTCAAAGCTAAAATGTAAGTAACTATGCTTCATTTTAACCTCTGCATTTCTTAGCACAATATGTCTTGTCAAGATCTTCATCAACTTATACACGCAATTATTGGTTTATAATTTGTCTTTACCTTCATTTGATATTTGACAGGTATAAATTCATTGTACTTATATTATGAAACTCACCATAGTACATTGGTTTCTCAATATGTGCTAGTTTTACATTACACTAGCATCTTGGACTTCAAGGAGATCAAACCACTCAATCCTAAAGGAAACTGACCCTGGATATTCATTGGAAAGACTGATGCTGAAACTGAAACTCCAATACTTTGGCCACCTGATGCAAAGAGCTGACTCATTGGAAAAGACCCTGATGCTGAGAAACACTGAGGGCAGGAGGAGAAAGAGGGGATAGAGGATAAGATGGTTGGATGGCATCACTGAGTTAATGGACATGAACTTGGGCAAACTCCAGGAGATAGTAAGGGACAGGGAGGCCTGGTGTGCTGTAGTCCATGAGGTCACAAAGAGTCGGACATGACTTAGCGACTGAACAACAACAACAAAGCACTCCTCAAGGGGTGGGCATATGAATTCTTCATCTCTATTTGATGTTTGGTGCTAAGTGCAAGGCCACTTCCTTAGTGTTTCCTTTGAATTCAACAAATATGTGTTGAGATTAATAAATCCACAAAATGGACCTGTGGATATATAAGATTATAATCTTAAGATATTTTATTGACATCAGAAAGTTTTCATGTTCGCCCTTATTTTTGCCTGTAAAGAATACACTCAAGATTAATGTATGCATTTGATATAGTGATATCTAGCATGAGATTCCAAGTTGGAATCTTGAGGACTTACTTGGATTTCACATGAAACATTACTATTAATAAGGTCAATTCTTTTTATATCAATAGAGTCAAAGCATTTTGGGAAAGATACCTTTATAGAGGGTGAGTAATCTGAGATTTTTCTTTCCACCAAAATACATTTTCAATTGTTCTTAGCTTCTCATCAAGTGTCATATATAGCCCATGGCTCTTTTGATATCATGAACATCTTTATGAAGTAAAATATGCTTGAAAGTCATTTTAAAAAGCAATGCTTCCTACTGCATTTTAAACAGGCATTTGCCCTTTCTCATTGATTAATGAAGATTATTGATTTGGCTTGTTTATGACATGCTTCTCAGTATTAGAAGGTATTAACTTATCTTTCCTTCATATTTTATTTCCCCTAGAGTTTTCTAAAGCAGTTAATTTTCTACAGGTGCTTTCATGATGCACCTATTTCCAAGGACAGAGATGCTCAGATAAGATTTGGCAATACATAGAAAAAACTTCCTACAGCAGCATGGAAAAAAACTTTTACCTGTCTGCTCTCTTGGTGGGGAAGAGAAGGATTAATGGAGCAGCTAAAGAGAATAATTGAATTGTTGTTATGGATTGCTTAATAAAAGCAGATTTGTGCAGCAATTACATTTAATGTTAGATAATATTTACAAGGTAACTATTTTGCTGTGGGCTGAATGAGAAGATATATGTGAAATGCAGAAAACTGTTGAGTGCCGTGTCTGAGAGGCATCATAATTAACATTATTAAAGTGAAAGTGTGTTTAACTCTTTGCGACCACATGGACCGTAGCCCCCCAGGCTCCTCTGTCCATGGGATTCTCCAGGCGAGAATACTGGAGTGGGTTTGCCGTTCCCTTCTCCAGGGATCTTCCCGACTCAGGGATCGAACCCTGGTCTCCTGCATTGGAGGCAGATTCTTTACCTTCTGAGCTAGCAGGGGAGCCCCTATTATCATTAAGCTATTTCTTATTCGAACTGCTTTCAAAGAACGTATCATACCTCCTCCACATGTCAAGAGCCTGACTCCAAATTAAGACAAGACAGACAATAGATTTTGAATTCCATGGATTTTTATTATGGATTTTTATAATTTCTCTTCAAGCAGCACCCAACTTCAGTTTCTAAAATTGTTTTATGTCAGAGACTTCCCTGGCAGTTCAGTGCTTAAGACTCTGTGCTTACACTGCAGGAGGCATGGGTTCAATACCTGCTTGGAGAACTAAAATCCTACAAGCCTTGCAGCATGGCCAAAAAATAAAATAGGTTTATGTCAGTCACGTTCTTATTAATGTGTATGTTTCAACTAAATGTGACCCAGGACAGCTCCCAAATGCTGACTTCAGCCTAAGGCACCTGCACTCTAATACCACTTCAGTTCAGTTCAGTTCAATTCAGTTGCTCAGTCATGTCCAACTCTTTGCGACCCCATGGACTGCAGTACGCCAGGCTTCCCTGTCCATTACCAACTCCTGGAGTTTACTCAAACTCATGTCTGTCGAGTTGGTGATGCCATCCAACCATCTCATCCTCCGTCATCCCCTTCTCCTCCTGGCTTCAATATTTCCCAGCATCAGGGTCTTTTCCAATGAGTCAGCTCTTCACATCAGGTGGCCAAAGTATTGGAGTTTCAGCTTCAGCATCAGTCCTTTCAATGAATTTCAGGACTGATTTCCTTTAGGATGGACTGGTGGGATCTCCTTGCTGTCCAAGGGACTCTCAAGAGTCTTCTCCCAACACCCACAGTTCAAAAAGCATCAATTCTTCGGCACTTCCAGCTTTCTTCACGATCCAACTCTCACATTCATACATGACCACTGGAAAAACCATAGCCTTGATTAGACGGACCTTTGTTGGCAAAGTAATGTCCTCTGCTTTTTAAATATGCTGTCTAGCTTTGTCATAGCTTTTCTTCCAAGGAGCAAGTGTCTTTTAATTTCAATGGCTGCAGTAACCATCTGCAGTGATTTTGGAGCCCCCCAAAATAAAGTCTGTGTTTCCACTGTTTTCCCATCTATTTGCCACGAAGTGATGGGACCAGATGCCATGATGTTAATGTTGAGTTTTAAGCCAACTTTTATCACTCTCCTCTTTCACTTTTCATCAAGAAGCTCTTTAGTTCTTCTTCACTTTCTCCCATAAGGGTTTTGTCATCTGCATGAGTACTATTCAAAGGACATCTGAGTTTTTTTGGTGGGCCACTCTGACCACCCTTCTGGCCCTCATTTTTCCTAATATATCTGCTTGAAATTTCAGTCACTTCATATTTTATGAATACAACCTTCCCTCCATCAAGCTGTCACCTAGGTCTGCGATCCTTGGTTGTAATCATGCACAACTTTAGGTCCTTTTTCTCTTAATGCCTTTGGAAACAGTTCACATGCCAACTATTCTGTGTTCTTCAGTGTCTCCCCACTTTCACATTCCTGACTCCTCTTCTCTAATTTAAATATCCTCAGTTCTGGCCAAACTTTTCCTCCTAGAAATGTTTGATTCCCTTTGTCTACAACATTCTGTTGTAATAATTTGTCTCCTCCAGTAGTGGTGGGTGCTGCCAGGTTGGATGACCCCCATCCTATACCAGTAGAACTGGTTTATTGGATCCAAGTGAGAATCTGTATGGACTTTTTGATCATGTTTTTTTATTTGGTCTGTAATTTGGAGACAGTATTCTCATTCTGTCTCCTCAGTGTTCAGTTGTCTAAGGTATTTCTCAAATGTGGTTATTGGATGATTTGATAATAAAATAAAATCTACCATATATTTAGTTCTTACTATGTGATAGTCACTCTATATGTCTTCTTTTAATTTATCATCATATAGCTCTTGAGCTTATTGTCATTATATTATCTTAATCTGTGACAGTATATCATATAATGAATTTCCAATAAATACCTGTTGAATTAAGCAATGAATTGTTCAGAGATTAAATAAATTTCTCAGGCCCCACAGATCATAAGTGGCATTTACGGGACCCAGGTTTAATCTTTCTAAGTGTTATAATGTATAGTCTATTTTAAAGAAGATTTTGAAGAATGATAGTCTCCCAAGCACTTATTGATATATACTTGACACTATATTTATATTTATTGTTACTTTGACCTTTTATGGTTTTTTATTAACTAATTTATTCATATACTTTGTAATATTTATTGAGCACCTGCTGTATGTCAGACATATTGTAGGCACTGGGTATACTGTAGTGATAAGATAAACCAAGTTTTCCTTTGCTATTTTTTTAGAATGCTCTGTTATTTAAACTCTGTCTGCTTAAGTGCTAAGGAATATATGGCAATTCCTCATATACTCTATACCACTTATTCTTCTCAATGTTTTGGTGCACAATAGGTGCCCAAATGTCTATTGAATGCCATGATGATGTCATAAGAATAGTACTAGATTGGAAGCCAAGGTATGCCTTTTGCATTTACTGCCCCTGTGACTTTGCACAGGTCACTTCATATATATGAACCTCAACTTCCTCATCTCAAAACAGCAACAATATTCCATGCCTCACTAATTCAGCAAATCTTACTATGAAATCAATGAGTTGAATGGGATATAAGTGCTTTTTAAGGTACAAGACTCAGAAATTTTTCTCGTTCTTGTTATAGTCATTGTTGACTGACCAGGTAAGCACTAGAATATAATTTTTAACTTGGGAAGGGAACAAGTAGCAAAAAATGGAAAATGAGGCTGAGGTTAAGAAATTAAAATTAGTATGTTAGCTTTGAAATTTCTATCATTCTGGTTGCTGTCTTTTTGAGTTGTCTTCAATTTGTTGTTGTATTTTCAATATGCTATCCTAATAGTGACTGTCACTAACAGTTTAATATGCTAACAGTGTACCTGGAAAAAGTGATAGTGTTTGCAACCTTTAGAGAGACATTAGTTTAGGCCTCTATCTCTGTCCTTGTTTTCCCTCAAAATCTAGAGAGCTAAGGAATATCAGGTAGGAAGGAAATGACTTGAAAAATATAGGTGAATGCCTCAAAACTTTGCTGTGTTTAGTGCACACATGAAAAGAGGAAAAAAAGACACCTAGGTTTTTATGGGCTTTCTTCTTGGAGAAGTTTCAAGAATTTATGTTTATTGCATACACTGATAATTGTTCATGACATTTCCTCCACATAGTGGAAGCTATGGTGATACTGGAGTGAAACTAAGAACAATATAGTATCTTTAATTTGCATCTATCATGCAAAGATGGGCTTGATAAAGGACAGCAATAGTAAGGATCTAACAGAAGCAGAAGATATTAGGAAGAAGTGTGCAAGAATGCACAGAAGAACTATACAAAAAGGTCTAAATGATTGGGATAACCATGATGGTGTGGTCACTTACCTAGAGCCAGACATCCTGGAGTGTGAAATCAACTGAGTCTTAGGATGCATTACTGCAAACAAAGCTAGTGGAGATGATGGAATTCCAGTTGAGCTATTTCAAATCCTAAGAGATAATGCTGTTAAAGTGCTGCACTCAATATGCCAGCCAATTTGGAAAACTCAACAGTAGCCACAGGACTGGAAAAGGTCAAGTTTTCATTTCAATCCAAAGAAGGGCAGTGCCAAAGAATGTTCAGAATACCAGACAATTGTGTTTATTACACATGCTAGCAAGGTTTTGCTCAAAATCCTTCAAGGTAGTTTTCAGCAGTATCTGAACCAAGAACTTCCATATATACAAGCAGGATTTAGAAAAGGCAGAGGAACCAAGAGATCAAATTACCAACATCTGTCGGATCATGGAGAGAGCAAGGGAGTTCCAGGAAAACATCTATTTCTGCTTCATTGTCTATGCTAAAACCTTTGTGTGGATCCCAGCAACCTGTAGAAAATTCTTAGAGAGATGGGAATACCAGACCACCTTACCTGTCTCTGCCTTCCCCTGATAACTCAGTTGGTAAAGAATCTGCCTACAATGCAGGAGACCTGGTTTGATTCTTGGGTCAGGAAGATCTGCTGGAGAAGGGATAGGCTACCCACTCCAGTATTTTTGGGCTTCCCTTGTGGCTCAGCTGGTAAAGAGTCTGCCTGCAATGTGGGAGACCTGTGTTTGATCCCTGATTTGGGAAGATCCCCTGGAGAAGGGATAGGATATCCTCTCCAGTATTTTGGCCTGGAGAATTCCATGGACTGTATAGTCAATAGGGTTGCAAAGACTCAGACATGACTTTCACTTTCACTTTACCTGTCTCCTGAGAAACCTGTATGCAGCCAAAAAGCAACAAATTAGAACCTTACATGAAACAACTGACTAGTTTAAAATTGGGGAAAGTGTATGACAAGGCAATATATTGTCATCCTGTTTATTTAGCTTCTAAGCAGAGTACATCATATGAAATGCTGGGCTAGATAACTCACAAGCTGGAATCAAAGATTGCCAAGAGAAATATCAACAACCTCAGATATGCAGATAATACTACTCTAATGGCAGCAAGTGAAGAGAAACTAAAAAGACTCTTAAGGAGGCAGGCTCATCAAGAAAGAAGAGAGTGAAAAAGCAGGGTTAAAATTCAACATTCAAAAAGCAAAGATCATGGCATCAGGCCTCATCATTTCATGGGCAAATAGAAGAGGAAAATTAGAAGTAAGTGGCAGATTTTCTTTTCTTGGGCTCCAAGATCACTGTGGTCATGAAATTAAAAGATATTTGCTCCTTGGAAGGAAGGCCATGACAAATCTAGACAGTGCATTTAAAAGCAAAGACATCACTTTGCCGACCAGGGTCTGTCTATTCAAAGCTATGGTTTTTCTAGTAGTCTTGCATGGATGTGAAAGTTGGACCATAAAAAAGGCTGAGAGCCGAAAAATTAATGTTTTTGAACTGTGGTGTTGGAGAAGACTCTTGAGAGTCCCTTGGACTGCAAGATCAAACGAGTCAATCCTAAAAGGACTCAGTCCTGAATATTCATTGGAAGGACTGAGGCTGAAGCTGAATCTCCAATACTTTGGACACCTGATGTGAAGAGACGATTCATTGAAAAAGACCCTGATGCTGGGAAAGATAGAAGGCAGGAGGAGAAGGGGACAACAGAGGCTGAGATTATTGGATGGCATCACCGATTGAATGGACATGAGTTTGAGCAAGCTCAAGGAGATGGTGAAGAACAGGGAATCCTGGAGTGCTTACAGTCCATTGGGTTGCAAGAGTCAGACAAGACTGAGCAACTGAACAATGACTGATAATTTCTGTCAATGTTGTTGTTAATATTTACAAAATTTGCATGGTTTTCACTCCTTTACTTCCAAAGTTTGAAGTAAGAACATTTTTATAGTGAACATCTTCTAATTATTTTAATAAAAATACAATGGATCTTAAGGAACATTGACAAAGAAGGGAGCGTATGACAGAAACATCAGGGAGAAAGAGGACCATTGTGAAGCTATTGGTAAAGATACAATATGGGAGGGTGGAAATTATAGGCTGCTAGGGGGTTAGACATAGTTTCATAACTTTTCTTGTTTATGTAGCACTATACAGTGTGTGCCCCACATCCAAGAAGCAGGGTCTGTGCAGGAGGGCCGAGAGGAGCTACTCCACATTCAAGGTCAGGAGGGGTGGTGGTGAGGAGATACCCCTCATCCAAGGTAAGGAGCAGCAGCTGTGCTTTGCTGGAGCAGCTGTGGAGATACCCCACATCCAAGGTAAGAGAAACCCAAGTAAGACAGTAGGTGTTGTGAGAGGGCATCAGAGGGCAGACACACTGAGACCATAATCACATAAAACTAGCCAATCTGATCACATGGACCACAGCCTTGTCTAACTCAATGAAACTAACCCATGTTGTGTGGGGCCAGACAAAACAGGTGGGCCATGGTGGAGAGGTCTGACAGAATGTGGTCCACTGGAGAAAGGAATTGCAAACCCACTTCAGTATTCTTGCCTTGAGAACCCCATGAACAGTATAAAAAGGCAAAAAGATAGGATACTGAAAGAGGAACTCCCCAGGTAGGTAGGTGCCCAATATGCTACTGGAGATCAGTGGAGAAATGACTCCAGAAAGAATGAAGGGATGGAACCAAAGCAAAAACAATACCCCAGCTGTGGATGTGACTGGTGATAGAAGCAAGGTCCAATGCTGTAAAGAGCAATATTGCATAGGAACCTGGAATGTCAGGTCCATGAATCAAGGCAAATTGGAAGTGGTCAAACAGGAGATGGCAAGAGTGAATGTCGACATTCCTAGGAATCAGCGAACTTAAATGGACTGGAATGGGTGAATTTAACTCAGATGACCATTATATCTACTACTGTGGGCAGGAATCCCTCAGAAGAAATGGAGTGGCCATCATGGTCAACGAGAGTCCGAAAGGCAGTACTTGGGATACAATCTCAAAAACGACAGAATGATCTCTGTTCATTTCCAAGGCAAACCATTCAATATCACAGTAATCCAAGCCTATGCCCCAACCACCAACCGCTGAAGAAGCTGAAGTTGAATGGTTCTATGAAGACGTACAAGACTTTTAGAACTAACACCCAAAAAAGATGTCCTTTTTATTATAGGGGACTGGAATGTAAAAGTAGGAAGTCAAGAAACACCTGGGGTAAAGGCAAATTTGGCCTGGGAATACGTAATGAAGCAGGGCAAAGGGTAATAGAGTTTTTGCCAAGAGAACGCACTGGTCATAGCAAAGACCCTCTTCCAAAAACACAAGAGAAGACTCTACACATGGACATCACCAGATGATCAATACCGAAATCAGATTGATTATATTCTTTGCAGCCAAAGATGGAGAAGCTCTATACAGTCAGCAAAAAACAAGACCGGGGAGATGACTGTAACTCAAATCATGAACTCCTTATTGCCAAATTCAGACTTAAACTGAAGAAAGTAGGGAAAACCACTAGACATTCAGGTATGACCTAAATCAAATTCCTTATGATTATACAGTGGAAGTGAGAAATAGATTTAAAGGACTAGATCTGATAAATAGAGTGCCTGATAAACTATGGACAGAGGTTCATGACAGTGTACAGGAGACAGGGATCAAGACCATCCCCATGGAAAAGAAATGAAAAAAAGCAAAATGGCTGTCTGGGGAGGGCTTACAAATAGCTGTGAAAAGAAGAGAAGTGAAAAGCAAAAGGAGAAAAGGAAAGATATAAGCATCTGAATGCAGAGTTCCAAAGAATAGCAAGGAGAGATAGAAAGCCTTCCTCAGCGATCAATGCAAAGAAATAGAGGAAAACAACAGAATGGGAAAGACTAGAGATCTCTTCAAGAAAATTAGAGATACCAAGGGAATATTTCATGCATAGATGGGCTCGATAAAGGACAGAAATGGTATGGACCTAACAGAAGCAGAAGGTATTAAGAAGAGGTGGCAAGAATACACAGAAAAACTATACAAAAAAAAGCTTCATGACCAAGATAAGCATGATGATGTGATCACTGACCTAGAGCCAGAAATCCTGGAATGTGAAGTCAAGTGGGCCTTAGAAAGCAACACTGTGAACAAAGCTAGTGGATGTGATGGAATTTCCAGTTGAGTTATTCCAAATCCTGAAAGATGATGCTGTGAAAGTGCTGCACTCAATATGCCAGCAAATTTGGAAAAACTCAGCAGTGGCCACAGGACTGGAAAAGGTCAGTTTCCTTCCAATCCCAAAGAAAAGGCAATGCCAAAGAATGCTCAAACTACCGCACAATTGCACTCATCTCACACGCTAGTAAAGTAATGCTCAAAATTCTCCAAGCCAGGCTTCAGCAATATGTGAAACATGAACTTCCAGATGTTCAAGCTGGTTTTTAGAAAAGGCAGAGGAACCAGAGATCAAATTGCCAACATCCTCTGGATCATCAAAAAAGCAAGAGAGTTCCAGAAGAAACATCTACTTCTGCTTTATTGACTATGCCAAAGCCTTTGACTGTGTGGATCACAATAAACTGTGGAAAATTCTGAAAGAGATGGGAATATCAGACCACCTGACCTGCCTCTTGAGAAACCTGTATGCAGGTCAGGAAACAACAGTTAGAACTGGACATGGAGCAAAAGACTGGCTCCAAATAGGAAAAGGAGTATTCCAAGGCTCTATATTGTCACCCTGCTTGTTTAACTTATATGCAGAGTACATTATGAGAAGCGCTGGGCTGGAGGAAGCACAAGCTGGAATCAAGATTGCTGGGAGAAATATCAAGAACCTCAGATATGTGGATGACACCACCCTTATGGCAGAAAGTTAAGAGGAACTAAAAAGCCTCTTGATGAAAGTGAAAGAGGAGAGTTAGAAAAGTTGGCTTAAAGCTGAACATTCAGAAAACTAATATCATGGCATCTGGTCCATTACTTCATGGGAAATAGACGGGGAAACAGTGGAAACAGCGTCAGACTTTATTTTTTGGGGCTTCAAAAATTATTGTAGATGGTGAGTGCAGCCATGAAATTAAAAGACGCTTACTCCTTCGAAGGAAAGTTATGACCAACCTAGATAGCATATTCAGAAGTAGAGACATTACTTTGCCAACAAAGGTCTGTCTAGTGAGGCTATGGTTTTCCCCTGTGGTCATGTATGGATGTGAGAGTTGGACTGTGAAGAAAAGCTGAGCACTGAAGAATCAATGCTTTTGAACTGTGGTGTTGGAGAAGACTCTTGAGAGTCCCTTGGACTGCAAGGAGATCCAACCATTCCATCCTAAAGGAGATCAGCCCTGGGATTCCTTTGGAAGGACTGATGCTAAAGCTGAAACTCCAGTACTTTGGCCACCTCATGCAAAGAGTTTGACTTATTGGAAAAGACTCTGATGCTGGGAGGGATTGGGGGCAGGAGGAGAAGGGGACGACAGAGGATGAGATGGCTGGATGGAGTCACTGACTCAATGGACATGAGTTTGAGTGAACTCAGGGAAGTTTGTGATGGACAGGGAGGCCTGGCGTGCTGCAGTTCATTGGGGTTGCAGTGTCAGACACGACTGAACTACTGAATTGAACTGATACAGTGTGTGGAATATGCTGTGTGCTCAGTCACTTCAGGTCCTGTCTGACTCTTTGTGACTCTATGGACTGAAGTCTGCCAGGCTCTTCCATCCCTTAAATTTTGTTTGTTTCCTTTCATCAATACTATAAGGTTAGTAGGCAATTAATCTTTTCTTTTATACCCATTCAAATTTGTTCTCCATTTTTTCATTCTGACATCTCTTTTTTGTGGGGGGAAATATCCCCTCCCTAACACACAGAGGGATTGCAAGGTACTGTGATTGACAATCCCACCGGAGCCACATGAATAGTGAAGTTTGTAGAAGGATACAGTTGGTCTGGGGGACATTATTTACATGCCTGAATGCAGTTGATGCTTAAGATCTGCTCCACTCTTCTCTTTTTAAGATGACATGTTTCCCTTGTGTCTCCATTAGTTTAAGTTGGGCTTCTGTTCCCTGTAGCTGAACGAATCCTGAATAAACAACCCTCAGTGTACACAAGAGGAAGCTAAGAATCACACAAAGGGGGCTTCCCAAGGTCATATACCTAATATGTAGAGTTAATACCCAGATCCAGACTTCTTGACTCAAGCCTATACACAATGTTCCTGTAGTTCTGACTCTACCATTAAATACCTGTAAGGTTTTGAATAACTATCTTAGCATGTCTAAGCCTCAATTTTTCTTCATTTGTAAAATGAATTAGCTAGATGAATGAGTTCTAGTGTCTTTACCAGCCTTAGTTTTCTCTTATTTTCCAATTTAAATATTTATTTTTAATTAAGCAAGCAAGTTAGTGTATATAGATCTACTTCCTTCTTTTTAAACTTTTCCATGGTATAAGTCTACCATATTTTATTAATCCTTAACATTTTGATGGATGTCTGGATATCTTGTAGTTTTTCATTATGACAAACAAGACTGCTATGGAATGTCTGCATTTGCTTTTTGTTAGTGTTCTAGGATAGATACTGAGGAATGTCAACTTTTTCCATCAACAGTACATGAGGGTTCCTATTTCTCTGCATCCATTTCCAGCCCTTAATATAATTAAGCTTTAATGATGCTAACAATTAAATAACAGTTTACATATGCATTGTTTTTGTGATTTTGGAGAGCTTGAGCAGCTTTTCATATATTTATGATTTTTCCCCCCTGTGAATTACCACATTTTGCCAGTTCTAAGTATCTGGCTATGTGGTTCATCTGGTTAACCATGGTCTCAGTGTTTCATTGAGAGTGTTACTTAGTGGGTATGATAATGGGAATCCTCTTCTCTCAGAAAATTTTTGGGCTGCATCTCACTGTACTGGCTTGTCTACCACAGTGTGTTTGGAGAACTGACATAAAGTTACAGAACCTCATGTCTGGAAAAGAACTGAATTTTAGTTGTCATTTAGGCCTACCCAACCATCTGATATGCAAACTCTGTCTTCAAAATCCTAGCCAAACAAGTATGCAAGTAATGCTTGAACTCTGCTTCTTAAGGTGGCCCACTCCATCTGTGGACAGTTCTGTTGATTAGAACAGTCTTTAAGGTATTAAAACAGATCTTGTCTCCCTGTAGTTCTACCCCACTGTCTTGAGACTTGAGAAGAAATTTGCTTCCTCTTACACATGATAGCCCTTCTGATATGTGGTGACAGTTTCTACAATACTCAAAATCATTTTTTTTCTCCATGCTAAATGTGCTGATTCACATATGATCCTTATTTGATGTGGTTTTAAGGTTTTTTCCCCCTTCACCTTCTTGACTACTTCTACTGAACAGCTCCTAGTTGATCTGTGCCCCCTTTTTTTTTTAAATGTGTTACTCAATTCAATACTTTTAGAATGTACTTAATAATAAATAATGATCACAATAATAGAAGATATATTTTATTGGGCATCCAGTACTATGTGGAGCACTTTACAAGTATTAATTCATTTAATCCTTACAACAGTACTAGGACTTTGGCATATTTTTTTCTCATTCGGCCAGTGAGGATACTGAGGCACAGGGAAGTTAAATAATTTACTCAAGACTGTATTAAACAGAGTGAAAACTAGTCTTTCTCCTATTATGGATATCATATTTTAATGTATGTGCCTAAGATGACATTAGTTTTATTTTATACTTTTATTTATTTTTTAGTTTGTTACTTTTGCTGTGCTGAGTCTTAGTTGCTGCACGGGCTTTTTCTCTAGTTGTGGCGAATGGGGGCTGCTCTCTAGTTGCAGTGTGTGGGCTTCTCATTGTGGTGACTTCTCTTGTTGGGAAGCAGAGGCTCTAGGGTGCACAGGCTTCAGTAGTTGCGGCACTTGGTCTCAATAGTTGCTGCTCCCGGACTTAGTTGCTCTGTAGCATGTGGAATCTTCCCAGACCAGGAATCAAACCCGTGTCTCCTGAATTGGTAGGTGGATTTCTTTACCACTGAGCCACCAGGGAAGCCCCTGGTTTTTTCTTTTTTTTTAAATTGCTAATCAATTCGTATTAAGTTAACTGTCAACTAAAATCCCAAATCTTATTTGAACGGATATGTTAAGGTACTGCTTTCTATTGTGCACTGCATTATCTTTGTCTTTGTGAACCTGTATATAACCTCACTTAGTCTATTGTAATTGGTTGCCCAAAGTTGCTATTCAAGATGGTTTTGTAATCCCATTTTTCTCTCTGATTAGTTAGCTGGCTCTCTCATTGTGATGATTGACTTCACACTTGACACTCTCATGTACAGCACCATATACTATATATTTTCAGTTCATTATACACGACTGAAGTGCTTGCTTTATTTTATTTCCTTTTCTGTTTGCATGCAGAAGGTAGGTTCCTGGGTGGAGGGTATGGGTAGTATTCTACAGTTTTATAGAGATAATTTACTCCATTTTTCCTTCCTACTTGAAGGATCAAAAGCACTTACCAACTTGTCATATGCTTCATGTAACAGTCAGTGTTGTTCATGTTTCTTTCAGGTTTTTTTTTTTTTTTTTCAGTCAAGGATGTGCTTTAAAATGATACTGTGCACAAGACTGGTCAACTTAGTTTCTGCCTTTCTACTTGAGGAAAAAAAAAAAAAAAGTTTAGTTTATTAGCTATAAAATAAAATGCCCTTTTTTATACTCTTCAGAAGCTTGAATTGAAAAAATAGCTCAAAAATTAAGAAACTATTTTGGGCACATTTCAGCCATTTTTTTTTAAACTTTGAACTCAACAGTAGATGAGGTGGTATAGTGGAAAGATTGAAGGAATAAGGGATTAGTGGGATTGTGGGCAGGAGATCCGGTTTCTACTATTAGGTTTCTCACTGTTTGGCCATATGAATTGCCAGAAGTCATTTCTTTTCTGGGATTATAAAATCTGTAAAACGGAGGTGACTGGAAAGAATGAGATAATATCCCCCCACTATTCAAAAAAGTACCTTGAATTCAATATAATTGTTATAATATATCATAATCTTCCAAATATTGAACAGCCTTATATGGGGTAATTTATAAATTTCTACTCAAGCGTCATATAAAAAGTATTCTGGGGCTTTGTTTAGGAGAAACATTACCTATTAAAATTTGGGAATGAAAAATATTATGAGAATTACTTAGAGCTGGTTCTGACAAAAATAGCAATCACCGTTGGATCATTTGGAAGTTTTTTTTATAGCTTAAGTCCTTGTATATCTGACTGCAGGAAAATCAGAGCAGCTCTTTGAGTTTTTGGTATTGAAATGGGAGTCAGAGGCCCCAGTCCTATGCTTGTATCCTACAATAGATCCCTAGGTGGGACAAGCCCCAAGGAATGCTGGGAGCCTCTTGAATTTCCTTCAGACACCCTGCACCATCAGCCACCAACTTATTAAAAACAAGTTTATGTGAAAATGCTCATTTGCTTTCTGTGTCTAAAAAAGCATGACATGGAAAAACATCTGGGAAGTATCTTCAAAATCTATTTGTAAGTATATGTGCAGTGATGAAAAGAAGGCAGGTTGAATTGCCTGATTTCTTTAATGTAATATAGATTTTGAAATGACTTTGTCATAACCGTTATGGTATAAATGAAGGTATTAGTGAGGATACAGTTTATTTAAATGGATTTAAAAAATCTATCCTATTTGGGATTTTTTGGCTTTTTAAAAAATTTTCTGTTTGTTTATGCTAAGAATGTATTTTACTGAGGGGAGTATTTACTGTTTTGGAGTATTTTGAGATTTTGTTTCTTTCCATTTAGTCTATAGGTACATTTATCTGTTATAAAATATGCATAACTTAATAGTGAGTGGTAATTTCCCTCAATATTTCTTTGTAAGAGAATCAAATAAATGCCAGCAATGTACAAAATTGAAAAAAAAATCTGCTTATTTGTCCTTGTGACTTCTGGGAATAAAACCTCTTTGGAGAGAATAAGATGATCCACTTAAAATACTTAGAATACTTAAATATATGTGTTGACTTAAATATCTTAATTCTGTTTTTCTCAGAATAGTGATTACTTAATAAGTAAGTGGAAAATTATTGTTAAAATTGGACATAAATTCAGCAGGAATATATATAATGCTGCTAAGTCACTTCAGTCGTGTCCAACTCTGTGTGACCCCATAGACGGCAGCCCAACAGGCTCCCCCGTCCCTGGGATTCTCCAGGCAAGAACACTGGAGTGGGTTGCCATTTCCTTCTCCAATGCATGAAAGTGAAAAGTGAAAGTGAAGTCACTCAGTCGTGTCCGACTCTCAGCGACTCCATGGACTGCAGCCTACCAGGCTCCTCTGTCCATGGGATTTTCCAGGCAAGAGTACTGGAGTGGGGTGCCATTGCCTTCTCCAATATATATATATATATATATATATATATATAATATATTGCATTAAATGAAATAATGAATAGTAAATAAACATATCAGAACTATTCAAATATCCAAAACACTGGTAACTCAGAAGTAAACTAATGGGGAATAGGAATCTTAGGCATATCAGAGTAAATTAAGACATAACAATAATTATATATAATACCTGTATATATAGGATATATTTACTTATTGCATCACTTTCCCATTTCCCATTCTTTCTTAAGTGAAATATTTACACATCTTTCTAGCCATAATATACTGGATGCAAAAGACTCATTTGTTTTAAATCAAATTATAGTTTATGTACAGTATTATATAAGTAACTGGTATAAAACATAGTGATTCACAATTTTTAAAAGTTATGCTTCATTTATAGATATTATAAAATATTGGCTATGATCCACATGTTGTACAATATATATTTGTAACTTTTTAATATATAATAGTTTATACTTCTTAACCCCACCCCTATATTGCTACTCTCCACTTTCTTCTTCCCAATGGTAACCACCAGTTTGTTCTCTATATTTGTGAATCTGCTTCTTTTTTGTTATATTAGTTTGTTGTATTTTTTTAGAGTCCACATTTAAGTGATATCATACAGTATTTATCTTTCTCTATTTGACTTATTTTGCTTAGCATAATGCCCTCCAAGTCTATCTAAGTTGCTGCAAAAGGCAAAAACTTAATATTTTTCACAACAGAGTAGTATCCCACTGTGTGTGTCGTATGTGTGTGTGTATCAAATTCATCTTCTTTATTCATTCATCTGTTGAATGAATAGGTTGCTCCATATCTTTTCAATTGTAAATAATGCCACTACAAACATTGGGATGCATGTATCTTTTCAAGTTAGCATTTTTTGGTTTTTTTTTTGGACATATACCCAGGAGTGGAATTGCTGGATCATATGGTAGTTCTATTTTTAGTTTTTTGAGGAATATCCATACTGTTTTCCACAGTGGTTGCCTCAATTTAAATCCCACCAACAGTGTATAATGGTTCCATTTTTTCTGAATTCTCATCAACACATTATTTGTGTTCTTTTGGATGATAACCATTCTTAAATATGTGAGATCATTGTGGTTTTGATTTGCATTTCTCTGATGATTAACAATGTTGAGCATCTTTTCATGTGTCTATTGGTCATCTGCATTTCCTCTTGGCAAAATGTCTTAGTTTTTTTTTTTTTTAATCATGAAAGTATATTGGATTGCCAAAAGCTTTTTCTGTGTCTATTGAGATGTGGTTTGGGGCCTTGATTCTGTTAATATAGTATGTAACCTTAATTTTCACATGTGAAAACCAACCTTGTATTCCTTGGATAAATCTGACTTGCTCATGGTGTATAGTCATTTTCAAATATTGCTCTGTGAGGTTGAAAATATTTTGCTAGTGACTTTTGCTTGTATATCCATGAGAGTTAGTGGTCTGTGGTTTTATAAGACAAGTAAGCTTTGTCTTATTTTGGATTTAGGATAATATTGGCCTTACTGAATGAGTTGGGATGCAATTCATCCTCATATGTTTTGGAAAAGTTTGTGAAGGATAATGTATTTATCATTAAAAGTCAGAAAAAATTCATCAGAGAAGTCATCTGTACTTGAGTTTTCCTTTGTGGGGAGGTTTTGATTACTAATTCCAATCTCTTTCCTTTTTATAGCTCTACTTGCATTTTTATTTTATTTTATTTTTTGGAACCAGTGTGAGTATTTCTAATCTGCTTTAACCCCCCTCCAGTAATTTTTAAGTTTTCCAGCTATTGTTCTTTTCATCTGCAGAATTTTTATTTAGTTCTTTTTAAAGTTTCTATTTCTTTATTTCTATACTCATTTTTGAGTGCACAAATCAGGTTTTACCAGAAAATCAGAACCATATCTATACTGCTAAATCACTCCAGTCATGTCCAACTGTGTGACCCCATAGACAGCAGCCCAACAAGGCTCCCCCATCCCTGGGATTCTCCAGGCAAGAATACTGGAGTGGGTTGCCATTCCTTATCCAATGCCTGAAAGTGAAAGTGAAAGTGAAGTCGCTGAGTCGTGTCTGATCCTAGCGACCCATGGACTGCAGCCCACCAGGCTCCTCCATCCATGGATTTTCCAGGCAAGAGTACTGGAGTGGGGGTACCATTGCCTCTCCATGGTAGGAATATACTATATTGCCATCTAATGTGGTCTATGTAATTTAATGTTTACTATCATTCATGCTGATCTATGTATGCTATGCACTTATCAGTCTAAATAATTTATTAGAAGAAATTGCCTTGCTTGACTTTGGGGGCTTTGCTAGGCACATCTGAAATCCATAAGGCAGCCCATCAGGGAAGTTCAGCCTTCAACTCTTGGGCTTGAGTTGAAGGTAATATTACAGGCAAATTTCCTTCTTCAAGAAAGCTTCAGTTCTGCTCTTCATTAAGGCCTTTAATTGGAATAAATCATTCCTAACTCAGATTATCTAAATAATGTCCCTTACATAAAGCTTACTGATTATGGTGTTTACTGTCTACAAAATACATTTACTGTGTTGCTTTTCAAATTATGATGCTGGAGAAGACTCTTGAGCATCCCTTGGACTGCTGCTGCTGCTGCTAAAGTCACTTCAGTCGTGTCCGACTCTGTGCAAACCCCAGAGACAGCAGCCCACCCGGCTCCACCGTCCCTGGGACTCTCCAGGTAAGAACACTGGAGAGGGTTTGCCATTTCCTTCTCCAATGCATGAAAGCGAAAAGTGAAACTGAAGTCGCCTCAGTCGTTGTCTCACTCCTAGCGACCCCATGGACTGCAGCCCACCAGGCTCCTCTGTCCATGGGGATTTTCCAGGCAAGAGAACTGGAGTGGGGTGCTACTGCCTTCTCCGCCCTTGGACTGCAAGGACATCAAATCAGTCAATCCTAAGGAAATAAATTCTGAATATTCATTGGAAGCACTTGATGATGAAGCTAAAGCTCCAATACTTTGGCTATCTGATGTGAAGAGTTGATTCATTGGAAAATAACCTGATGCTGGGGAATATGGAAGGTGGGAGGAGAAGGGGATGACAGAGGATGAGATGGTTGGATGGCATCACCAACTCAGTGGACATGAATTTGAGCAAACTCTGCAAGATAGTGAAGACAGGGTATCCTGGCATGCTGCAGTCCATAGGATCCCAAATAGTTGGACAAGGACTTAGTGACTGAACAATGACCAGTCTGTTCAGGATGCTATTAGCTAAATTTAAGAGCATTTTGAAAATATGCTATATAGCAAAGTCATAAAAAACAGTCATTAAATGATGGTATTAGGCCAAGTGCTGACTTTTTTTTGAATAAATCAATAACTTTGGAATAAAAAAGATAATGAAAAAACACAAAATACCACAGACAATGTAGCTTATAATAGCAGAATTATTTTTGACATATTTGAAGACTGAGAAGTTCAGGATCATCACACCAGCAGATTTGTGTTGTGGCTGGTGAGGACCTACTTTCCTGGTTCAGAACCTTTTTGGCTGTTGTCTTCACATGGTAAAGGAGTGAGGGAACTCTTTGAGATACTTGCAAATAGTTTTCTCAAATCTTTTTTTTTTTTTTAATTTTTTTAAATTTTATTTTATTTTTAAACTTTACATAATTGTATTAGTTTTGCCAAATATCAAATGAATCCATCACAGGTATACATGTGCTCCCATCCTGAACCCTCCTGCCTCCTCCCTCCTCATACCATCCCTCTGGTCGTCCCAGTGCACTAGCCCCAAGCATCCAGTATCGTGCATTGAACCTGGACTGCATGTAAATATTATGTATGAAACGAGATGCCAGTCCAGTTTCTCAAATTCTTTCACTTGCCTTTTTGTTCTCTTAACAGCCATTTGGAAGAAAAATTTTTATTGCTTGTAAAGTACAAGTTATTGATTTTTTCTTTTATAATTCAGGCCTTTGTGTTATATTTAAGAAATCTTTGCCAAAAATGGGTTAGCAAAGATAATGCCCTACACTTTCTTCCAGAAATTTTATGTTGGAGATATTTTATATCTTGATCTATGATGTATTTTGAGTAAATGTTTGTATATGGTGTGAAGTATGGATTAAAGTTGTTTATTATTACTACTATTTTTTTTTTTGCATATGGATATCTAGGTTTTTTTTAGTGTTTTTGTTGAGAAGACTATCCTTTCTCCACTGAATTATCTTTAGGAAACTATCCCAAAATCAAACTGACCATTTTTGTGTGGGTCAATTTATGGACTCCATATTCTTCTGTTTTGATTTATGTGTATATCTTAATGACAAATACCAAACCATCTTGGTTACCATAACCTTTATAATAAATCTGTAAAATCAGAAAGTTAAGTTGTCCAATTTTGGACTTCTTTTTTTAAAGTTTTAATGAGTATTATAGGTCTTTTGAATTTCATGTAACTTTTAGAATTAGCTTGTTCATTTAATTTGAAAAAACACTGTTGAGATTTTTCATTGAGATTGCACTGATTCTGTAGATAATTTGGGGGAGGAATGAAATCATAACAATATCGAGTCTTCCAACCCATACATATAATATGCATCTCAGCTATTCAAAATTTCAATAATTTTCATTTTTCCATGTACTTTATCAAGTTTATTCCTATGTATTTCATATTTTTAGTGTTATTAGTTTTAATTTTCACCACAGAAATATCATGGATTATTGTATATGGATCTTGTATTCCCACAATATTGCCAAACTCACTCATTATCAAAATTTTTTGTAGAATTTTAAGATTTTTCTACCTAGGTAATATGGCTGCCTCCTTAATAAACAGTGTTACCCCTTCCTTTTCAATTATGGATTAATTTTATTTTTCTTCCTTATTGCATTGACTAGAAACACTAATACAATATTGAAAAGAAGTGGTCTGCATTATCTTTTCCTTATTTTAGAAGAAAGCAATTAGATCATTTTCATATTAGTTTCAGCTTTTTTTAATAGATGTCTTTTATCAGAAGGGAAGTCCTTTTTCTAATTCTATTATCAGGAGTGGATATTGGGTTTTGTCAAGTGCTTTTTCTGCATCTATGGAGATGGATCATATGTTTTGTTTCTTTTTCTGGTATATTGATTGTTGAATAACTGATTATTTTTCTAGTGTTAATCCAACATTACATAAAATTCACTTGGTCATGGTATATTATGTATTTTGCATATTTTTTAATTTATTTGAAAATTGGTTAATATTTTTTTGAATTTATTCTCATAAAGGACATTGGTCTGCAGTTTTTTTGTAATTCTATTGTCCTGATTTTTTGTATTGAGGTAATGTTGGACTTATATAATTGAGGAATGATTTTTTCCCCCTGTAAATTTTCTGGAGGAGTTTGTGTAAAATTTGTATTACTTATTGTATGGATAATTGTCAGAATTCCCATGAAAGTCTTTTGCTCAGGAATTTCTTTGTATGAAAGTTTTATATAAAACTACCATTTCTTTTTATAAATTAGTGCTGTTCAGGTTATCTATTTATTTTTGTGTGAGCTTTTATTTTTAATCTCAGACCTGTAATTTACATTACTAGAAGTTAGATTTATTTATATATTTCATATGTCTACTTAACATGTTCAGCTTTTCTTCTTGTGACTTGAGCACTGGAATATAGTTGCAACAGACGTTCTAATGTTCTTGTCTAATCATTTGATCACATGTGCCCATTTTCTGGTCTGTTTCTGTTGAATGGTTTTTATCTTCATCACCGGTCCTATTTCCCTGATTACCTAAATTCCTGGTAAATTTTATTTGATGCCAGACAATATAGGGTTTTTTTTTTTATGCCTGTATTTTGTCCCTTAAAATTATTTCTCAAAATTAAATCTGAGTTGCTTTAAATTTACTTGGGAACAATTTGATTCTTTTGAGGCTTGTTTGTAAGCTTCATTAGACAGGACCAGACAAGCTATCAATCTAGGACTGATTTTTGTCCAATACAGAGGCAATGCCCTCTGAGGACACTACCTGATGTCATCTGAAACACAAGGTATTTCACTCTAAGTTGTAGGAATAGGAAATGTTTCCTGTCCTGTGGGAGCTCCAAGAGCTATTCTGTCTGCTCTTTTCCGATGAGTCTTTCTCCAGCCTCAGGTAATATTCTCATATTCATGCACTAAACAGTGCTCAGATAAGGAGTTGAAGAGATCCTCTACATATCTCTACAGTCTTCTCTTTGTGCATTTTTTTTTTTTTTTGTATTTTGCTTTCAGAATTCTCACTGCTTTTTGTCAGATTCTCAGCTCTCTCTTAGCTTAGGGAAGCCACTGAGTTCCACTTACATTCTCTCTCTCTGATGCAGCCTGAAATCTCCCATCCAGGAAGTAAGGTTTCATTTTGTTTCCTCTCTTGCTGGACCTTATCTCCAACATGTGAAAACCATTACTTCATATATATTATCCAGTGTTTTTAATGGTTTCTGCCAGGAAGATAACTTCATTCCCTGTTACTCCATCTCAGCTAGATGTTTCCTAAGATATTATTTTATTATTTAGCTTTTTATTATGAGGATGATATTTTCTTATAAAAATTTCAACCAAAATAGACATGTATAGAGAAAAATTAGACTTCTCACCGTGTTGCCCACCCTATATTCTCCCAAATTCAACTGTACCCATGATCTTTAGAGGAGAAAAAAAAATGAAATGAAGTCGCTCAGTCGTGTCTGACGCTTTGCGACCCGATGGACTGTAGCCTACCAGGCTCTGCTGTCCATGGGATTTTCCAGGCAACTGTACTGGAGTGGATTGCCATTTCCTTCTCCAAGGGATCTTCCCAACCCAGGGATCAAACCTGGGTCTCCCGCATTGTAAGCAAATGCTTTACCGTCTGAGCCACCAGGAAGTCTTTAGAGGAAACAGTTTGCAATTGGTATGTTCATATATAGAAAGTTTTATATTTATTTAAGTATATACATGCATATATCATATATATGTAGGATACAGATATATATAAATATTATGCATATATAAATATTTTAATCAAAATGAGATGTTAAATATTATTTAGTAAGTTACTTTTCTTGTTCTGTATCTTTGATTCATTCTACTATATGCCATATCAGTTAGGTTATTTACAGTCGCTCAGTCATGTCCGACTCTTTGCGACCCCATGGAATGCAGCACGCCAGGCTTCCCTGTCCATCACAAACTCCCAGAGCTTGATCATACTCATGTCCATTGAGTCGGTGATACGATCCAACCATCTCATCCTCTGTCATCCCCTTCTCCTCCAGCCTTCAATCTTTCCCAGCATCAGGGTCTTTTCAAATGAGTCTCTTCTTCACATCAGGTGGCCAAAGTATTGGAGCTTCAGCTTCAAGAACAGTCCTTCCAATGAATATTCAGGACTGATTTCTTTTAGGATTGACGGGTTTGATCTCCTTGAAGTCCAAGGGACTCTCAAGTCTTCTCCAACACCACAGTTCAAAATCATCAATTTTTTGGTGCTAAGCTTTATTTATGGTCAAACTTTCATATCCATACATGACTACTGGAAAAACCATAGCTTTGACTAGACAGACCTTTGTCAGTAAAGTAACATCTCTGCTTTTTAATATGCTGTCTAGGTTTGTCATAGCTTTTCTTCCAAGGAACAAACGTCTTTTAATTTCATGGCTGCAGTCACCACCTGCAGTGATTTTGGAGCTCAAGAAAAGAAAGTCTCTCACTGTTTTCTTTGTTTCCCCATCTATTTGCCATGAAGTGATAGGACCATATGCCATGATCTTAGTTTTTTGAATGTTGAGTTTTAAGCCAGCTTTTTCACTCTCCTTTTTCACTTTCATCAAGAGGCTCTTCAGTTTCTATTCACTTTCTCCCATAAGGGTGGTGTCATCTGCATATCTGAGGTTATTGATATTTCTCCAGGAAATCTTGATTCCAGCTTGTGCTTCCTCCAGCCCAGTGTTTCTCATGATGTACTCTGCATAGAAGTTAAATAAGCAGGGTGAAAATATATAGTCTTGATGTACTCCTTTCCCAATTTGGAACTAGTCCATTGTTTCATGTCCAGTTCTAACTGGTGTTTCTTGACCTGCATACAGATTTCTCAAGAGGCAGGTAAGGTGGTCTGCTTTTGAAGAATGTTCCACAGTTTCTTGAGATCCACACAAAGGCTTTGACATAGTCAATAAAGTAGAAGTAGATGTTTTTCTGGAACTCTCTTGCTTTTTCTATGATCCAGTGGATGTTGGCAATTTGATCTGTGGTTCCTCTGCCTTTTCTAAATCCAGCTTGAACATCTGGAAGTTCTCAGTTCATGTACTGTTGAAGCCTCACTTGGAGAATTTTGAGCATTTCTTTGCTAGCATGTGAGATGAGTGCAATTGTGCAGTAGTTTGGACATTCTTTGACATTACTTTTCTTCAGAAATGGAATGAAAACTGACCTTTTCCAGTTCTGTGGCTACTACTGAGTTTTTCAAATTTGCTGGCATTTTGAGTACAGCACTTTCACAGCATCATCTTTTAGAATTTGAAATAGACATATCAGTTCAGTTCAGTTCAGTCGCTCAGTCGTGTCTGACTCTTTGTGACCCCATGAATTGCAGCACAACAGGCCTCCCTGTCCATCACCAACTCCCCGAGTTCACTCAAACTCAAGTCCATCGAGTCGGTGATGCCATCCAGCCATCTCATCCTCTGTCGTCCCCTTCTCCTCCTGCCCCCAATCCCTCCTAGCATCAGAGTCTTTTCCAGTGAGTCAACTCTTTGCATGAAGTGGCCAAAGTGCTGGAGTTTCATAGACCCATCTAATTATTTTAATTTTCTCAAGCAGTTTAAGAGACATTTTTTGTTGTTTTTCAGTTACTTTAATTATGTCTGATTCTTTGTAACCCTATGGACTGTAGCCCACCAGGCTCCTCTGTCCATGGAATTCTATAGGCTAGGATACTGGAGTGGGTTGCCACATCCTCCTTCAAGAGATTTTCCCAATCCAGGGATCCATTCTGAGTCTTCTGTCTCCTGCATTGGCAGGAGGTTCTTTACCACTAGCAGCATCTTGGAAGCCCCATATCTGTAGTAAAATTTTCCTAAAAGTATAATGTGCATATTAAAGTTTGGGCAGGAATTGCCAAAATATCCTGCAAACTAATTGTACTTTGTATACTCCTAACCAACAGTGTGAGAGCATCTCCTACTCTTACGCTATTTCTTTCTTTTTCTTTTTTTGTCAATCAGATGGAAGCAAATTGCCCTTTTGTTTTAATTTATATTTACCTCTTGAATAGTGAAGTTGAATATCTGTTTTTATGCAATCAAGCAATTCAGCGAATTGCTTATTTCTGTCCACCATTCCTTCCTTCCTTCCTCCTTTTCTTTTCTTTCTTTTTCTTTGATGCAATACTTTTATAGATTATGCTCCATTTAAACCTATTACAAAGAGATGGCTATATTTCCTTGGGCTATGCAGTATGACCTTGTTGCTTACCTATTTTGTACAAAGTATTTTGTATCTCTTAATCTCATACCCCTATCTTGTTCACTGTCTTTTCAACTGGATTATTTGCTTTTCTTTTTGATTTATATGTTAGCTTTATATTTTCTATTATACACATTGCAATTATTTTCTCCCAGTCTCTTCTTTATGTTTTAACTTTGTGTACTATTTGCCATAGAAGTAGTGATTGAAAACGTGTTTTCTCAGAAAGAATAGACTCTTTCTCTTTTTCTCTCTAAGATTCTCCCTCCTCCATCACCAGCAGGCCAAACAATACAATGGTTAAGTGGGGTTTGAAAAAGACCAGGTGGCCTCTGACATTCAGGAGCTCTGCCTGAGTGTTTCTACAAGCTTGTCTGGCACTCATAGCTTGGTATTCTCCTGTGAACATAAATACATTCACAGAACATCATCATACAAGGTCCCTCTGTGACCATGACGGATTAGGGAAAAAACAAGTACACTCCATAGTCACATCCGAATGTAAACAAAGATGAACACTGTGCAAATTATAAAAAAATGATCACATATTTCTCTATCCTGGCTAATGCTACTGTTATTCTTTACCTGTTACAGCTTTACCTTTGTTTTAGACTGGCCTTCCAAAGCCTGAGTGCTAAGTTGCTTCAGGTTTGTGCAACTTTGTGCATCCCTATGTACTTGTAGCCTACCAGGCTCTTCTGTCTGTGGAATTTTCCAGACAAGAATACTGGAGCAAGTAGCCATTCCCTTCTCCATAGTATCTTTCTGACCTAGGGATCAAATCCGGGTCTCCTGCATTGCAGGCAGATTCTTCACCATCTGACCACTGGGGAGGAAAGATTGAGGGCAGAAGGAGAAGGAGGTGAGAGAAGATGAGATCATTGGATGGCATCATCAACTCAATGGACATGAGTTTGAGAAAACTCCAGGAGATAGTGAAGGCAGAGGAGCCTGGTGTGATACAGTCTATGGTGTTGCAAAAAGTCTGCACGACTGAGTGACTGATCAACAACAACAACCCTACTTCCTGACAGCATCTGATTCAGAACAAAACTGCTTCTTTGACACTTTCCTCCAATCATCATATATAAACCCAAATCTTCTAACAAGCCCTTTATGTTATCTTCTTACTGAGTTGTTCCACGGTTCCTATGGTGTGTGTTGCCTCTTACTGCAATGAATGGTAAATCCTAGTTGTTTAACTATGGTGTGTTCCTATCGATCTTTGGCTAGAGGACTTCGAAAGAATAATATGAACTTGTTGTAGCTCATAGTCAAACTGTTTTATTTTTTAATAGAAAAGGTCATATCCAGTCCCATGAAATCCTTTACTATTTTATTGCATTACCATATGTCTGTCATACAAAAATCTGACTTTTGAGAGATACTTTGTACTTAGGGTAAATAGTATTGGGGAGTCCAGTGTACTATGTTTGAAAAGCACTGCATTTGATGTGAGGAAATTTGAATTTGCAACATAATAGCAGGATGGTTTTGAAGGAATGAGTTAATCTCTCCAAGCTTTTGATTTCATCATCTATAAATGGAGATTAATAACTCTTATCTTATCTCACATGCTAGTAAAGTAATGCTCAAAATTCTCCAAGTGAGGCTTCAACAGTACATGAACTGAGAAATTCCAGATGTTCAAGCTGGATTTAGAAAGCAGAGGAACCAGATATCAAATTGCCAAACATCTGTTGGATCATCAAAAAGGCAATAGAGTTCCAGAAAACATCTACTTCTGCTTTATGGACTACATCAAAGCCTTTGACTGTGTGGACCACAAGAAACTGTGGAACATTCTTCAAGAGATGTGAATACCAGACCACCTACCTGCCTCCTGAGAAATCTGTAGGCAGATCAAGAATAAACAGCTAGAACTGGACGTGGAACAACAGACTGGTTCCAAATAGGAAAAGGAGTACATCAGGCTGTATATTGTCACCCTGCTTATTTAACTTCTATGCAGAGTACATCATGTGAAATGCCAGGCTGGATGAAGCACAAGCTTGAATCAAGGTTGCTGGAAGAAATATGAATAATCTCAGACATGCAGATGACACCACCCTTATGGCAGAAAGTGAAGAGGAACAGAAGAGCCTCTTGATGAAAGTGAAAGAAGAGAGTGAAAAAGCTGGCTTAAAAACTCAATGTTCAAAGAATGAAAATCATGTCCTCTGGCCCCATCACTTCATGGCAAATTGATGGGGAAACAAAGAAAACAGTGAGAGACTTTCTTTTGTTGGGCTTACAAAATCACTGCAGATGGACACTACAGCCATGAAAGTAAAAGACGCTTACTCCTTGGAAGAAAAGTTATGACAAGCCTAGACAGCATATTGAAAAGCAGAGATACTGCTTTGCTGGCAAAACTCATCTAGTCAAATTTGTTTTTCCAGTAGTCATGTATGGATGTGAGTGTTGGACTCTAAAGAAGCTGAGCGCTGAAGAATTGATGCTTTTGAACTGTGGTATTGGAGAAGACTCTTGAGAGTCCCTTGGACTACAAGGAAATCAGTCAATCCTAAAAGAAATCAACCCTGAATATTCATTGGAAGGACTGAGCTGAAGCTGAAGCTCCAACATTTTGGCCACCTGATGCGAGGAACTGACTCCATTGGAAAAGACCGCTGATGCTGGGAAAGATTGAAGGCAGGAGGAGAAGGGGGATGACAGAGGATGAGCTGGTTGGATGGCATCACCCAACTCAATGGACATGAGTTTGAGTAAACTCTGGGAGTTTGTGATGGACAAGGAAGCCTGGCATGCCTGCATTCCATGGGGCTGCAAATAGTTGGACATGACTGAGTGACTGAACTGAACAGGAACTGATCTTACAAAGTTGTTGTGAAATATCCATGATATAATGTATATGGAGCCTTTTGTAAACTACCAACTTGCACTGTAAATTTGAAAGTCTTAAAAAAAAATAATTTTAGAGCTGGAAAGGAACTGGTTCAATACACACTCCCTTTCATCACCTCATTCTATTCAAGGGGGAAAAAAACCAGAAGAATTGGCATGTCTTAGATCCTAAAGTGACTTAGGGGGTTGACTCAGATTAGATTTCAGGTGACGGTCCTAAGATGGTGGAGGAAGAGGACTGGGAGACCACTTTCTCCCCTACAAATTCATCGAACATTTGAACGCTGAGAAAATTCCACAAAACTTCTGAATGCTGCAGAGGACATCAGGCACCCAGAACGGCAGCCCATTGCCTTCAAAAGGAGGTAGGAAAAAGTATAAAAGATAAAAAGAGAGACAAAAAGAAGGAGGGATGGAGATCCATCCCGGGAAGGGAGTCTTAAAAAAGAGAGAAGTTGCCAAACACTAGGAAACACTCTCACCGGCGAGTCTGTGGTGATCCTTGGAACCTCAGAGGGCAACATAACCGGGAGGAAAATAAATAAATTAGTAAAACCCACAGATTACGTGCCTAAAGGCAACTCCTAGCGGAGAAGCAGCGCAGATGCTCGCATCCGCCACTAGTAAGTGGGGACTGGACAGGGAGGGTGCGGGCTGCATTGCTTAGGTAAGGACCGGGCCTGAAGGCCCTGAGGGCAATCTGAGGGAACTAACTAGAGATAGCAAGCCAGACTGTGGGATAGCTATCCCGTGAAAAGCCCTAACCAAAGACACCACCAGGCCCACTCACAGAACAAAGGACTGAGCAGAGCTAGCCAGGCTGCAGGACTGGCCCACTCCTGCCGGAGACAGGCAGGCAAGGGCAGCCAGAGCCGGAAGGGGGCAATCGAGGCCCCCAGAAGAGGCATCTTCTACCAAACCTCAAGTAGGCTTCATTTGCTAAACAAGATTGCTTGGGATTCTGGATGGTCGAACATCCACCGGAAGGTTGCAGCCAGAGATCAGTTCCCCAGAAGAGAATGCATGGCACACCTGAGAAGGTGCACCAGTTGTACACCCAGAAAACCGAGTGGCAGGGATAGGGGAGGCAATAAGTCACAGCCCCAACTGGGGGTGATGGCGCTCACCAAGCACCTGGTCACCTGAGCTGCTCAGACCGGGGAAGAGCACAAAACGCAGGCCCAATCAAGTCTGTGCCTTTGTGGAGTACCTGAAAACCTAAACCTGAGAGGCTTAGACCTGGGAAGTGCTCTCAACCCAGGGCACACCTCAGACAGTTCCTGGCAGAGCAACCTAGAGCCTGAGCAGTGTAGACTGGGAAAGCACACAAGCCATGAGCAAGGGGCAAACCCAGTGTGGCCAAGACACTGGGAGCACTCCCCATAGATGCCAGTGATATTTGTTTGCAGTGTTCCTCCCTCCCCACAGCACGACTGAACAAGTGAGCCTAAAAAAAAAAGTGACCACCACCGCCCCCTTGTGTCAGGGTGGAAATTAGACACTAAAGAGGCCAGCAAACAGAAGAAGCTAAAATAAACAGAGGGAACCACTTTGGAAGTGACAGGTGCAATAGAATAAAACCCTGCAGTTAGCACCGACTACATAGGGAGGGGCCCAAAGATCTTGAGAAGTGTAAGCCAGATCAAAGAACTATCTGAAAATGAACTGAACCTACACTGCCCACAACAACAACACCAGAGAAAGTCCTAGATCTATTTTGACTATTATCAATTTTTTAATTAAAAAAATTTTTTTTTACTTTTAAGTCTTTTGTTACTCATTTAATTTTAATTTTTATAGCCTGCTATTACTTTGCAAAAAAAAGACCCTATTTTTAAAGCAAACTTCATATATATATTTTTTATAATTTTTGTTATTTTTTTTAATATTGTATTTTTGAGAATCTAACCTCTACTCTAGATTTTTAATCTTGCTTTTTGGTATTTTTTATCAGTTTTTTGTACCTTTAAGAATCCAATCTTCCGTACTCATTTTTACTTGGGAGTGAGATTACTGGCTGGATTGCTCTCTCCCCTTGGACTTTCCCTTTTTCTCCACCCAGGTCGCTCTATCTCCTCCCTCCCCCTTCTCTTCTCTACTCAACTCTGTGAATCGCTTTGTGTGTTTCTGGGCTGTGGAGAACACTTAGGGAACTGATACTGGCTAGATCAGTCTCTCTCCTTTTGATTCCCCTTTATCCTCCTGGCCACCTCTGTCTCCTTCCTCCCCTTTCTCTTCTCCGTGTAACTCCGTGAAAATCTCTGAGGGATCCAGACTGAGGAAAGCACATAGGGAAGTGATTACTGGCTAGCTTTCTCTCTCCCTTTTGATTACCCCTCTTCTCCTCCTGGTCACCTCTATCTCCCTCTGCTCTTCTCCAGTAACCTCTTCTCCCTCTTGCTCCTCCCCATGTAACTCTGTGTACCTCTTCGGGTTCCCTCTCTGTGGAGAAACTTTTCATCATTTAACCTAGATATTTTATCATGCAGTGCTGTATAGATGAGAAGTCTTGAGGCTACGTAAGAATAAGACTGAAAACCAGAGGCAGGAGGCTTAAGTCCAAATCCTGAGAAAACTAAGAGAACTCCTCACTCCAGGGAACATTAATCGATAGGTGCTCATCAAATGCCTCCATACCTACACTGAAACCAAGCACCACCCAAAGCGCAACAAGTTCCAGAGAAAAACATACCACTCAAATTCTCCAGCAACACAGGAACATAGCCCTGAGCTACAATATAAAGTCTGCCCAAAGTCACACCAAACTGACATCACCAAAACTCATTAATGGACACTTCATTGCACTCCAGAGAGAAGAAATCCAGCCTCCACCCACCAGAAACCACTGACACAAGCTTCCCTATCCCAGGAAACCTTGACAAGCCAGCCATCCAACCTCACCCACAGCAAGGAACCTCCACAATAAAGAGGAACCACAAACTGCCAGAATAGCGGACAAGGCCACTCCAAACACAGCAAATAAACAAGATGAAAAGGTAAAGAATTACCCAGCAGGTAAAGGAACAGGATAAATGCCCACCAAAACTAAACAAAAGAGGAAGAGTTAAGGGAATTCTACCTTGATAAAGAATTCTGAATAATGATAGTGGAAATGATCCAAAATCTTGAAAAACGAAATGGAGTTACAGATAAATAGCCTGGAGACAAGGATCAAGAAGATGCAAGAAATGTTTAACAAGGACCTAGAAGAAATAAAAAGAGTCAATATATAATGAATAATGCAATAAATGAGATCAAAAACACTCTGGAAGGAACCAACAGTACAGAAATAACAGAGGCAGAAGATAGATTAGTGACAGGTAGAAGATAGAATGGTAGAAGTAAATGAAACAGAGATGAAAAGAAAAAGAATTAAAAGAAAATGAGGATAAACTCAGAGACCTCTGGACCATGTTAAAATGCCCCAAATTCCGAATCATAGGAATCCAGGAGAAGACAAAAAGAAACACCACGGAGAAAATACTTGAGGAGATAATAGTTGAAAACTCCCTAAAATAGGGAAGGGAAATAGTCAACCAAAGTCCAAGAAAACCCAGAGAGTCCCAAACAGGATAAAACCCAAGGTGAAACACCCCAAGGCACATATAATCAAAATTTAAAAAATCAAACACAAAGAAACAATATTAAAAGCAGCAAGGGAAAACCAACAAATAACACAGGAAGGGATTCCCATAAGGATAACAGCTGAATCTTTCAATAGAAACTCTTCAGGCCAAGGAAGGGAATGGCAGGACATACTTAAAGTGATGAAAGAAATAACCTACAGCCCAGATTACTGTACCCAGCAAGGATCTCATTCAAATATGAAGGAGAAATCAAAAGCTTTACAGACAAGCACAAGCTGAGAGAATTCACCCACCACCAAACCAGCTCTCCAACAAATGCTAAAGGATCTTCTCTAGACAGGAAACATAGAAAGGGTGTATAAACTCGAACCCAAAACAATAAATTAAATGGCAACAGGATGCATACTTATCAATAATTACCGTTAAAATGAAATGGGTTGAATGCCCCAACCAAAAGACAAAGACTGGCTGAATGCATACAAAAACAAGACCCCTATATATGTTGTCTACAAGAGACTCACCTCAAAAAAAGAGAACACATACAGACTGAAAGTGAAGGGCTGGGAAAAAGATATTCCATGCAAATAGAGACCAAAATAAAGCAGGAGTAGCAATACTGGATATCAGATAAAGTAGACTTAAAAACAAAGGCTGTGAAAAGAGACAAAGGACACTGCATAATGATCAAAGGATCAATTCAAGAAGAAGATATAATAATTATAAATATATATGCACCCAACACAGGAAGCACTGCCCTATTGTAAGACCAAACACTAACAAGTACGAAAGGGGAAATTAATAATAACTCAATAATATTGGAGACTTTAATACCCAATTCACATCTATGGATAGACCAACTAACAGAAAATTAACAAGGAAACACAAACTTTAAATGATACAATAGACCATATATCTATAGGACATTTCACCCCAAAAACAATGAATTTCACCTTTTCTCAAGTGCGCAGGGAATCTTCTCCAGGACAGATCACATCCTGGGCCATAAATCTAGCCTGGTAAAGTTCAAAAAAATTGAAACCATTCCAAGAATCTTTTTCTGACCACAATGCAAGTAAGATTAGGATGTCAATTACAGGGAAAAAACTATTAAAAATTCCAACATATGGAGCTGAACAACATGCTGCTCAATAACCAACAATCACAGAAGAAAAAAAAAAGAAATAAAAATATGCATAGAAATGAATGAAAATGAAAAACACAACAACCCAAAACCTATGGGACACTGGTAAAACAGTGCTAAGGGGAAGGCTCATAGCAATACAGGCTTACCTCAAGAAACAAGAAAAAAAGTCAAATAAATAACTTAACTCTACACCTAAAGCAACTAAAAAAGGAAGAAATGAAGAACGCCAGGGGGTTAGTAGAAGAAAAGAAATCCTAAAAATTAGGGCAGAAATAAATGCAAAAGAATCAGAAGATACCATAGCAAAAATCAACAAACCCCAAAAGTAGTTCTTTGGAGAAGTTAAATAATTGACAAACCATTAGCCAGACTCATCAAGAAACAAAGGGAGAAAAATCAAATCAATAAAATTAGAAATGAAAATGGAGAGATCACAACAGAACAACACAGAAATACAAAAGGATCATAAGAGACTACTATCAGCAACTATATGCCAAATAAAGTAGACAACTTGGAAAAAATGGACAAATTCTTAGAAAAGTACAACATTCCAAAACTGAACCAGGAAGAAATAGAAAATCTTAACAGACCCATCACAAGCCACGGAAATTGAAACTGTAATCAGAAATCTTCCAACAAACAAAAACCCAGGACCAGATGGCTTCACAGCTGAATTCTACCAAAAAAAAAAAATTAGAGAAGAGCTAACACCTATCCTACTCAAACACTTCCATAAAATTGCACAGGAAGGTAAACTTCCAAAACTCATTCAATAAGGCCACAATCACGCCTAATACCAAAACCTGACAAAAATGCCACAAAAAAAGAAAACTACAGGCCAATATCACTGATGAACATAGATGCAAAAATCCTTAACAAAATTCTAGCAAACATAATCCAACAACATATTTAAAAGATCATGCATCATGACCAAGTGGGCTTTATCCCAGGGATGCAAGGATTTCTTCAATATCCCACAAATCAATCAATGTTATACACCACATTAACAAATTGAAAGATAAAAACCATATGGTTATCTCAATAGATGCAGAGAAAGCTTTTTAACAAAATTCAACATCCATTTATAATAAAAATTCTCCATAAAGCAGGCATAGAAGAAACATACCTTAACATAATAAAATCTATATATGACAAACCCACAGCAAACATTATCCTCAATGGTGAAAAATTGAAAGCATTTCCCCTGAAGTCAGGAACAAGACAAGGGTGCCCACTCTCACCACTACTATTCAACATAGTTTTGGAAGTTTTGGCCACAGCAATCAGAGCATAAAAGAAATAAAAGGAATCCAAATTGGATAGAAGAAGTAAACACTCTCACTGTTTTCACGATGACATGATCCTCTACATAGAAACCCTAAAGGCTCCACCAGAAAAATTACTAGATCTAATCAATGAATATAGTAAAGTTGCAGGATATAAAATCAACACACAGAAATACCTTGCATTCCTATTACACTAATAATGAGAAAATAGAAAGAGAAATTAAGGTAACAATTCCATTCACCATTGCAATGAAAAGAATAAAATACTTAGGAATATATCTACCTAAAGAAAAAAAGCCCTAGATATAGAAAACTATAAAACACTGGTGAAAGAAATGAAAGGGGACACAAATAGATGGAGAAATATATCATGTTCATGGATCAGAAGAATCAATATAGTGAAAATGAGTGTACTACCCAAAGCAATCTATAGATTCAATGCAATCCCTCTCGTGCTACCAACAGTATTTTTCACAGAGCTAGAACAAATAATTTCACAATTTGTATGGAAACACAAAAAACCTCGAATAGCCAAGCAATCTTGAGAAAGAAGAATGGAACTGGAGGAATCAACCTGCCTGAGTTCAGGCTATAGTACAAAGCTATAGTCATCAAGACAGTATGGTACTGGCACAAAGACAGAAATATATATCAATGGAACAAAATAGAAAGCCCAGAGATAAATCCATGAACCTGTGGATACCTTATCTTCAACAAAGGATGCAAGAATATATAATGGAGAAAAGACAATCTCTTGAACAAGTGGTGCTGGGAAAAGTGGTCAACCACTTGTAAAAGAATGAAACTAGAACACTTTTTAACACCATACACAAAAATAAACTCAAAATGGATTACAGATCTAAACATAAGGCCAGAAACTATAAAACTCCTAGAGGAGAACATAAGCAAAACGCTCTCTGACATAAATCACAGCAGGATCCTCTATGACCCACCTCTCAGAATATTGGAAACAAAAGCAAAACTAAACAAATGGGACCTAATTAAAATTAAAAGCTTCTGCACAACAAAGGAAACTATAAGCAAGGTGAAAAGACAGCCTTCAGAATGGGAGATAAAAAGCAGCAAACAAAGCAACTGACAAAGAATTAATCTCAAAATATACAAGCAGCTTCATGCAGCTCAATTCCAGAAAAATAAACACCCAATCAAAAAGTGCACCAAAGAACTAAACAGACATTTCTCCAGAGAAGACATACAGATGGCTAACAAACACACGAAAGATGCTCAGCATCTTCATTATTAGAGAAATGCAAATTAAAACCACAATGAGGTACCATTTCACCCCAGTCAGAATGGCTGCGATCCAAAAGTCTACAAGCAATAAATGCTGGAGAGGGTGTGGAGAAAAGGGAACCCTCTTACACTGTTGGTGGGAATGCAAATTAGTACAACCACTATGGAGAACAGTGTGGAGATTCCTTAAAAAACTGGAAATAGAACCGCCATATGACCCAGCAATCCCACTGCTGGGCATACACACCGAGGAAACCAGAATTAAAAGAGACATGTGTAACCCAATGTTCATCGCAGCACTGTTTATGATAGCCAGGACATGGAAGCAACCTAGATGTCCATTGGCAGATGAATAGATAGAAAGCTGTAGTACAGATACACAATGGAATATTACTCAGCCATTCAAAAGAATACATTTGAATCAGTTCTAATGAGGTGGATGAAACTGGAGCCTATTATACAGAGTGAAGTAAGCCAGAAAGAAAAACACCCAATACAGTATACTAACACATATATATGGAATTTATAAAGATGATAACGATAACCCTGTATGCGAGCCAGCAAAAGATACACAGATGTATAGAACAGTCTTTTGGACTCTGTGGGCGAGGGCAAGGGTGGGATGGTTTGAAAGAATGGCTTTGAAACATGTATATTATCATATGTTGAAATGGATCGCCAGTCCAGGTTTGATGCATGATACAGGGTGCTAAGGGGCTGCTGCACTGGGATGACCCAGAGGGATGGGATGGGAGGGAGATGGGTTCAGGATGGGGAACATATGTACAGCCATGGTGGATTTATTGTCAATGTATGGCAAATCAATACAGCATTGTAAAGTAATTAGCTTCCAGAAACAAAAAATAATAAATAAATAAATAGAATAATAAATAAATAAAATACAGCAATTGTGACTCAAAAAAAGAAGAAGAAGAAGAAGAAGGGGGTGCCAGAGGATGAGATGGTGAGATGGTTAGGTAGCATCACCCAAACTCAATGGACATGAATTGGACCAAACTTCAGGAGACAGTGAAGGAACAGGGAAGCCTGGCATTGCTGCAGTCCATGGGATCATAGTGTTGGATAGGACTTAGTGACTGAACAACAACAACAGCAGAGACAGAAAGTTGATTTACTGGTTGCCTGGGGCTGTGAGGGTAGGTGGGGACATTGGGAAGTGAAAGTTAAGGGGTGTGAAGTTTCTTTTTGAGGTGATGAAATGTTCTAAAATTGATTGTAGTCATGGTTGCACAACTCTATGAATATATAAAAGCCATTGAATAGTACACTTTAAATCAGTGAATTATAGTTAATTACATTTCAATAAAGCTATTAAAAATAGGAAAAAAAAAGATTAGATTTCAGATCTTGTGATCCTTAGTCTAGCATCCTTTCTATTTGCATTATATATCTTTTCTCCTTTACCTTTCTTTATTTGCTTTGGCTGTAATAAAAGTCATTCTATTAAATGATCTTTGATAGATCATACAATCTTCAGAAATTAAGCTCTCTGAATCCCCAAACGATTTTGAAACATTAAAGATTTCTTGAGATTATGGTTAAGCCACAGAAATGTATTAGAAAATAATTACCAAACACTTTATATCCAAATGATTCTTGTTGGAATTACTGTTTTCTTTCTTTTTCTTTCTTTCTTGTTTTGATATGTTGACCATCTTATTCTAGCCAAGATTCAGAGTCTTATTTGATAATGCTTTCACTTGGTTATAATTGGGTGCTATAGAATTGTGTTTTGCTCTGGCCTGCAAAACAGAGTTTAAAAAAGAAAAAAAAAAAAAAAAAAGATAATCTTGGAACCTGAGGAAAGTATTCTCTTCACTGATTAGAAAATTTCTGTCTATTTGCTGGTCAGCTTTTTGTTCTGGTTACTTATTCTTTCTAACATGCTTGGCTGCACAAATCACAAAACAGAGGGAATGAAAAAGATCTTTTGAAATCTGTATTTGCTATGTTGCAAGCTCAGTAGTCATATGGAAAAATAAAGGCCCAAGGCTTTAAGTACAAACCAGAATTTTGTTGTCCTGCTTCCCCCTTAGCATTTTGAGTATGTGTCTTTTTAATCATTGATGTAGTGGAGTGCTCATTGAGAAAAAGAGATTGGTGTGTGTGTGTGTGTGTGTGTGTATCTGTGGGGGACGCCAAAATTATAAGAAGCAATATATTATGCTATAGGCAAAGATGGTTATATAGGCATTGCAAATAATTAGGAATTTCTTGTGAACTTTCTAAACACTTCCTAGGAATTGATTATGCAAACATATATATTATATGTTTCCATTATATTAGAAAGAATATTTACTATAGCATTACCCAAAGGATTTAGACTATAGGAACTGACATCAAGGCAGATGAAAAATGAGACAAATAAACAAATGAACCTTTTCATTCCCTTCCTCACTCACTTTTCACACATTTTGGAGACTTATTGTGTGCCCGTCTCTGTTCTCACCAGGAGAATACAGAGTAAGTAAAACATAGGTCTGCCCTTATGGAGCTATAGCAAAGTTTCTTAATGAAGCAAGAGGCAGAAGACACAAAGGAAGGAGACTAAGTGCTCTCTTGGTAGTGACCGTTCTAGAACTTCTCTTAGCTGTGTTGGTGAGGCATCTGCTATACAGTCTATTTTGCAGACTGAGCTTCGTCAGTTGTGCACTTCTTTGGCTAAAGGCCTCACAGAACTTAAATATTAGTGTAGACACATTTTTAGGAAGACATTTCTGCTTTCTAGGTTCACATGACATCCTTGAATCAAATATAAATTATATATATATATATATATATATATATATATGTATATTTGGTTGCTGATGTTAACACAGGCATTGGTAACATTATTTTGAAAAAGATTTATAACTAATATAATCTTTATTTCCTCACAAATTTGATAAAATGCATTATGAAAATACCAGAAAATGTAGATTCCCGTAAGAGGAACAAAACCAAATAAATTTTATTGATAAGGAAATTGAATCTCAAATGGTTAAATGACATCTCTAGGCTCACCAGCTACTAAGTGCCAGAGCTACAAATAATAACTCTTTTAATCCTCCCAATAACCTTTGATTTAGTTACTATCATTATTCCTCTTTTACAAGAAAGGTAACTGAAGTCCAGAAAAGACAATTTACTTGCCCAGGGCCATGTGCCTAATAAGTGTCAGAGCCAGGATTTGACCTGGAAGTTTGACTTGGGAGTCCGTTTTTAAGTCTACTATACCCTGCTTCTCCAGGAATAGCTGTAGTCAATTTCCAGGCTTTTCTTCCCTCAACCTCTCCCCATTTATGCCCACTTCCCCCACCCCCCTGTTTTATACTGTGGTGCTAAATACACATATGTACAAATGCATACACACATAACATAAAACATTTTACACATAAGAATGTGTGTATGTGTGTATATACCTATATCTTCTTTAATTTTCAGTGTGTCTGCAGAATTATGATTGATAAATGACTCAGCTCAGAGAGCAAAGAGACTGATTCTGTTTTATCATCAGCCAGAAGGAAAAAAAAAAAGAAGCTTCCTTTAGGCAGTCTAAGCATAAGGCAAGATGAACACGGTGTTAATTAGCTCTAGTTCTATCAACCTGCTGTCCTTTATTGGGAGCCCGAGAAGGAAACAGGTTAGGTTGTGCATAACAATATGGTCCACTGGCCTGATTACAAGGTTCCAAGGGGGCTTTTGCAGTGTGAGCATATGGACGTTTTGCAATATTTACAGGGGGAAATGTACGCTGATTGGCAAACAGGTTACAAATGGTTTCATGCTGGAAGCCATTTTAATTTCTACCCATAGGTATTGTTGCTTAACCATTCTTTCAGATTTTTTTAAATTCAAAAAGAATAATTTATTCAATTATAACCTGACCTATGGCTTTTCTAGAGGAAAATATGAAAAATACCATTAGAAAAATAATTTAATGGAAAGAATGTTCGTCTTAGAGTAATGAATCATGAGGGTGAGTCCCATTTCTGCCCTGTGTATTCATTACCCCTTCCTTATATGTGGGCTTCCCTTGTGGCTCAGCTGGTAAAGAATCTACCTGCAATGCAGGAGACCTGGGTTCGATCCCTGGGTTGGGAAGATCCCCTGGAGAAGGAAAAGGATACCTACTCCAGTATTCTGGCCTGGAGAGTTCCTGGGTCTCAAAGAGTTGGACCTGACTGTTTTGCTTTCACTTTCATACCTGGAAAAAATTAACCCTTCAGGCACCCTGGTTTCACTTTAAGTTAAAGTGAGTTTCATTTTAAAGTAATGCTCTCCAAAATTCCCTAGGGGTCCGGTAGTTAGGACTCTGCACTTTCACTGCAGGGGCCCCAGGTTCCATCCCTGACTGGGAAACTAAGATTCCGCTGTACTATAAGGCCAAAGAAAAAGTAATGATTTGAAAGCTCTGTTAGGTCTCAGTACTGCCTGGAATTTTGGTTGTTTCTTAGCAAGCTAATTTTTTCACCCTCTGAAATCTTATTTGCATACCTTTTCTCGTGTTAAACTTTGTATACTGCCGCCACTCACCCCCTTACTCCAAGTCCTATACCTGACTGAGAACATGGAAGCCATGGAGAGGAGCCGGCTCCACATTTTCACTGCAAAATCTCCACACCCCATGTTTTCATAGCTTCTGTCTTCTCTTACAACCAAGGAAGTACCTCTGTTACTATCAAAGGGCAGTCCCTCCACAATTGTACACAGTCCCATTCTCTTTCATCTGCCTAAGTGTTTTGCTCTTTCAGTTACACCCTCTTTGTCTTGCAACATTAGTTTCTCTTTTATTGGATCATTTCTCTTAGTATACAAACATACTATAATATTCCACCTTCACATTACTTATCTGTCTATAATCCAATTTCTCTGCCATCCTCACTGTAATAAGATATAAGGAGCTCTGGACCCTTCACCGTTTCTTCTTCCCAAAATTCCTCTCTCTTCTTATCCTCCTCTAGACTCATTGGTCCAATCTGCTGATCTTGCTTTTGGCATTGACTTCCCCATTCCTAACTTAATGATCTACCATCTTTCTTTATCTTATATAGTTGGTCATTCCATCTTTGTTTTTAAAAATCTTTCCCCCTTTTCTTTTGTAATTTCAACATTTGATCCAGCTTTCCTTCTACCTCACTGACTTCTCTTTCTTATGCTCCTTCTTTTGGCTCCTACTTTATTGACCCCTGAAACCTTGGTTCTAGGCTCTTTATTCTTTTCTACACTCATTAAATCCCACCAATCCTCCTTGGTGGCTTCCCTGGTGGCTCAGATTATAAAGACTCAGCCTGCAATGAAGGAGACCTGGGTTTGATCCCTGGATTGGAAAGATCCCCCTGAAGAAGGAAATGACAACCCACTCCAGTATCTTGTCTGGAGAATTCCATGGACAGAGGAGCCTGGCTGGCTGGACAGTGCATGGGGTCACAAAGAGTCAGAACACAACTGAATGACTAACACAATCCCTGCTTCCTGGGTTTTCTTTTTTCCCCTATCCATTCACTGCTTTTAATTTTCTTTCATACAGAACACTTACCAAAAACTGATCAGATATAGTTTGTAAAGGAATTTAGTGGTGGATAAGATCACAAAGACATTTTTGATCAGATTTTGTAGACCTTATATACTCAGCTTTGCTGAATACTCTATCTTGTATTCAGCAAAGTGCCAAAGAGAATTTTTTAGAGGTTAAATTTATGAAAACAGGAGCAGAATATGGGAGGCAAAGTGTATCAGTCATGAAGTTACAAATTTGAACATTGTAATATCTCGATATAAGATGAGCAAGACCTGAATTAGATATTTTGTGAGCATAACAAGGTAACAGACAAAGAAGGACACTGAAAAAAGACTTGAAAACAGCTGATGGAGAAGAGTAGTGCTTCCTCCTGATTCTCAGCCCACAGGGCTTAGAGGATAAGGTGTTGATATTGGTAATGAGCGCATTTCTCTCTAGGGACTGACTGACTCCAAAACTGGAGTTAAATTTACTCTTTTGGCTACACTTAAATTGACATGATGATGTATTGGAATGATTTCTTTTATGAAATCGTCTCTTAAAAAGTTTTCTTGTATTCAGACTACTTGTTCTGTTTGCTTTTTCTACTGTAAGTAAAGATCACTGTGTGCTTTTTCTTTGTTTTTGGTCAAAGACTGTTGCAAAGCAATGAAATTATGACCTAGTTCGGTGAGCAGAAAGATGAACATCTAGAGGGAAAACTGATTTGGGCCAACAGATGTAGTTTCAGTCATGTTGGTTTTAAGGTGATGGCAAGATATCCCTGTGGAAATGGCAGTTGCAGAGGTGGAGCTTGTGTTCAGGGAACACTTGAAACGGTGAGTGCAGTCTGGACAGTCATTCACCAGGCTGCAGTGGCTCTGACACATAGCTAGGAGCAGGTTTGAGCCTGAAGATTACATTATCACAACCAGCAGAGGAAGTAAAGCCAATCAAAAGACAGATGAGATGCAGACATTAAGTTAGGGGAAAATAAGAATGAATAGCCAAGGAGACATTTTGCAAAGCTTGGAATAGTTGACTATGCTGAAGGCTGGAGAGAGCTGTCAAAGAAAATAAGGACTCGAGGATTTTGGCAATGAAAAGGTTGACACTTGGAGAGTATTATTTTCAGTGGAGTGTAGAGTTGGGCAGTCTTATGAAAAACAATGAGTAAATATGGAAAAGAATCAGAAAAGAAAGAAAAAAATACATCTAGGTGGTGGTATTTTCAGGAAAAAACTTAAAAAAAATAGCTTTAATATGTATGTTTGTTTTGTGGGTAAATTACAGACATTGTAAGAATTAAAATATAAAAAAGTACAAACAGAAGGAAAAAACAGATGAAAGCAACAATACAGAAAAATAACCATTATTGTTTGATACACATACTTGGAAACAATTATCTATGCTTATATTCTTAGGGTTTTTTTTTTTTTTTTGGTGGGGGGGTGCATTTTGTTTTAGTTCTTCCATACCTCATCTGTATGGTTCAAATCTTAAATACCAGACATTAGAAAGTGGACCCCATTTGTTATGCAAATGGAAAAAAAGAAAAGATAGAAACAGTCTCAGTCACACACTACTAATTCTTTCTCTGTACACACTGGCCCTTGATAGAAACTCATGAATTGAAAACCCTTCCTAATGGGATTAATGTTTATTTGTTGTTAGTACAAAGTCAATGTCTCACTCTGGAACATGGTTCAGTTGTATGGATCTCCATTACTAATCTTTCTTTTCTATCTCACAGTGATCAAGAGAAGTACTGTTTGGTTCATTCTAAGGTCATGGGTATATTTTCAACTTAAGACTATAACTAGGGCTCAAAACATGTATACCAGTTTTCCCAATGGGAAGCTGGATTATATTCAGGTACTCAGAGTAGAGCCACACCTGTCAATGGGCTCTTTCCTGAAGACTACCACATCAGAAGTAGGGCTGTTGTGTCTTACTGGCTTATTCCCTCCTAAGAGGCAGAGCAGAGGGTGTCTAAAACTATTGATTTAGCTACTTTATCATTCTTAGGGAGATAAATATAACAAATCAGACCTACTTATGGAAGGGTCTTGTGGACCAAGTACAGTGGAATATCTTGATTCATGATATACAATTAGCCAAATCATTGTTGCTGTCTAAGCACTTGCTTTTGATTATGTTAGAATGAAGAAAGACATACATCTACAGAAAAAAAACTCCTGTATAGGTTGGAACCTGTATCATAGTTTTCATTCCAATCCTTGAGGGTGAGATAATTACAGAACTTTAAGGAAGATTTCCTAAATACATATATTCATAAATTATTGCATATGTTGAATCATACTATATATTATTTGGTAACCTACTTTTCATTGCATGATATATCCACATGTTAATAAATATAGATTTACATTATCACTTATAATGGCAGTTTATGTTCCATAATTCACTTCATAACCTTTTATTAAGTGGTTGTTCCAGGTTTCCTGGATATTATCAACAAAGTAACCATTGGCAGGAATTTCCTTATGCATACATAGTCCACTTATCCCCTCTTTTGCTTTATATGGTGTCAATTACCTGTGTTTAATTTTCAGTCTGATAATATTAAATAGAAAATTTCAGAAATAAAAATCCAAATGTTTTAAATGATGTACATACTGAGTAGCAAGATGAAATCTCATACCATCCTGCTCAGTCTTGCCTTGGACATGAATCATCACTTTGTCCAGTGGATCTGCTTATAAGTCACTTGGTAGCTGCACTTGGGCGTCAGATTGACTGGAGCAGTTATCAACAGTACTTGTGTCCAGGTAATCCTTATATCATTTAGTAATGGCCCCAAGAAGAAAGTAGTGATCGCTGGCAATTCAGATATTCTCTTATAGTTCCTAATTTATAAATTAAACTTTGTCATAGGTGTTCATGTATAGGAAAGTAGGTAATATAAATAAAGTTTAGTACCATCTGTAGTTTCAGGCATCCACTGGGAGTCCTGGAATGCATCCACCATAGATAAGGGGGACCACTGTATATAGATTTTGCACCACTCAATGAATTTCTGGGGATAAATTCCTAGAGTTGAGAGTTTTAGGTCAAAGACTACCAATATACTTTCTAGCTCAAGGAAATTATGGGCCAAATTGCCAATATCTAATGGATCATAGAAAAAAGCAAGGGAATTCCAAAAAATGTCTACATCTGCTTCATTGACTAGGCTAAAGCCTTTGACTGTGTGGATCACAACAAACTGCAAAATTCTCAGAGGTGCGAATACCAAGACCACCTTACCTATCTTCTGAGAAACCTGTATGCTGGTCAAGAAGCAACAATTAGAACTGAACATAGAACAACGAACTGGTTCAAAACTGGGAATGTCAAGGCTGTATATTGTCACCCTGCTTATTTAACTTCTATGCAGAGTACATCATGCAAAATGCTGGGCTGGAATGAAGCATAAGCTGGAATCAAGATTTCTGGGAGAAATATCAACAACCTCAGATATGTAGATGATACCACTCTAATGGCAGGAAGCAAAGAGGAACTAGTAGCCTCTTGATGAGGGTGAAAGAGGAGAGTGAAAAAAATGGCTTAAAACTCAACATTCAAAAAAACTAAGATCATGACATCTGGTCCCAATCACTTCATGGTGAATAGATGGAGAACAAGGAAACAGTGACAGATTTTATTTTCTTGGGCTCCAAAGTAGGTGGGGATGGTGACTGCAGCCATCAAATTAAAAGACACTTGCACCTTGGAAGGAAAACCATGACAAACCTAGTCAGCATGTTAAAAAGCCAGAGACATCACTTTACTGATAAAGGTTCATCTAGTCAAATCTATGGTTTTACCAGTAGTCATGTACGAATGTGAGAGTTGGACCATAAAAAGAGGGCTGAGAATTGATATTTTCAAGTTGTTGTGGAGAAGACTCTTGAGAGTCCTTTGGACTGCAAAGAGATCAAACCAGTCAATCCTAAAAGAAATCAACCCTGAATATTCATTGGAAGGACTGATACTGAAACTGAAGCTCCAATATTTTGGCCACCTGATGTGAGGAGTCCACTCACTGGAAAAGACTTTGATGGCTGGGAAAGACTGAGAAAAGAGGAGAAAGAGGGTGACAGAGGATAAGATGGTTGGATGACATCACAGACTCGATGGACATGAAATTGAAGGCAAACTGTGGTAGATAGTGAAGGACAGGGAAGCCTGACTTGCTGGAGTCCAATGGGGTCACAAAGAATTGGACACAACTTAGCAATTGAACAACCAGTTATTTGTTGAGTGTGTAAAGAAAGGAAATTTTTAAAAAACTTCATTATTGGCATAAAATAAAGTTAATATAATTTTTGTAGTGCCATTTAACAGTATGTAATAAGATGGAAGAATTATTTTAAAGTTGTACTGTGAAGTGTAATACATAGGAAAAGGCATAAACATGTGTGTGACATTTAACAAATGTTTGTATCGTGAGCAACACTGTAATAACAGACTGGGCTCAAGAAACAAAATATTACTGTCTCTCTTGACCTTCCTCCTGTACTTTAAGCAGTTATAACTCTGCCTCTCCTCAACAGTATCATCATTCCATTATAGTGCTACACGTGTGTGTGTGTCTGCTAAGTTGCTAAGCTGTGCATGACTTCTTTGCAACCCTATGGACCATAGCTGGCCAAGCTGAATCTGTCCATGGGATTCTTCAGGCAAAGAATGCTGGAGTGGGTTGCCATTTCCTTCTCCAGGGCATCTTCCTAACTGAAGGATCGAATCTGCGTCTTCTGCTTGGCAGGCTTCACCTGGAAAACCCCGCTACCTATGTGTATGTACCTGTAAACAATATAGATCAAGGGTCATTATGCTACAGCTCCATAGGTCAAATCTGACCTGCCATTTTTTAAAAAGTAGTTTTATTGGAACACAACCAACCCTCTATTATGTACTGTATCTGGTGTTTTTCTTGTCACAATGCCTGAATTGATTTGTTGGGACAGAAGAGCATGTGGCCTAGAAGATTGAAAATATTTACTATCTAATTCTTAAAAGGTTTGCCAATTCCTGACTAGTTTTGTTTTGGCCTGTGTTTCAACTTTATAATAAGAGAAGTGTATACACTTTGTGACTTGCTTTTTTCCTCCTTAACATTCTATTTATCAGCTTCATTCATCAGAGAGGCATTGTTTTCTAAAACAATGTTTAGAGCATTGTTTTCTAAAAGTTTAAAAGCATTTTAATGGATCACTTGATAATTTCAGAAAAATTATGCACATTGTTTTTTTTAAATATCATGTGAACATAAAGCTCTAGTGTTAAAATTTCTTGAGTTCCCTGAAATTGCAATTAATACTAGCATACAATAGATTATGAATAATATATTAATTTTTAAATTAACAAACATAAAATGTTAACATTTATTGAAAATGCATTTCTTAATGAGATGCATGGAATTTTTCTACCTCTCTCCATTCATTTCTGTAAACATAGATGATTATTACTCATTGCTAAAATGAGAATTGATTATCAATTCTATCTTTTTTTGTTTTTTATGGATGAAAGTGTTAAAAAGACTTTGTTCTCATAAATAATTATATGGAATGGTAGAGGTTTATCTTTTTCGGAAATTCCTCTTCACTAAAAAAAAACTGTGAGTTATGTACTCAAAATTGTTTACTTTATATGTAATATATTTAAAAGTATATATTATATAATTATAAGACAACTATAAATCATTCTTCAATTTTGTTAAAAACAAAGCATTAGAAATTAGCTGGCTTGCAAAAGGATTTGCTGTTAGAGTTGTTCAGGGCTTAAAGCTCAACATTCAGAAAACTAAGATCTTGGCATCCAGTCCCATCATTTCATGGCAAATAAAAGAGAAAAAAGTGGAAACAGTTACAGATTTTATTTTCCTGGGCTCCAAAACCACTGCAGATGGTGACTGAAGTCATACAATTAAAAGATGCTTGCTTCTTGGAAGGAAGCTATGAAAAATCTAGACAGTGTATTAAAAAGCATAGTCATTAAAAAAAAAAAAAAAGGATAGCCATCCCTTTGCTGACAAAGGTCCATATAGTCAAAGTTATGGTTTTTCCAGTAGTCATGTACAGTATGAGAGCTGGACCATAAAGAAGTCCGAGCACCGAAGAATCGATGCTTTCGAACTGTGGTGTTGGAGAACTCTTAGAGTCCCTTGGACTATAAGGAGATCAAACCAGTCAACCCTAAAGGAAATCAACCCTGAATATTCATTGGAAGGACTGATGTTGAAGCTGAAGCTCCAATACTTTGGTCACATGATACAAAGAGCCGACTCATTGAAAAGACCCTGATACTGGGATAGACTGAGGGTGGGAGAAATGGGTGACAGAGGATGAGATGTTTGGATAGCATCACCGACTCGCTGGACCTGAGTCTGAGCAAACTCTCTGAGATCATGAAGGACAGAAGAGCCTGGAATGCTACAGTCCATGCGGTCGTAAAGAGATGGACATGACTTAGTGGCTGAACAACAACATTAGAATTGCTCACTTTCTCAAGCTGCTATCAGTAGTGCTAATTATTTTTCTCTTGCCTTTGTGGTGATTTTTTTTCTTTTCTTTTCTTTTCTTTTAAGCTTTTCATTGTTAAATAGAACATAAATATAGAAAGTGCACAAAACGTGTATGTGGTAGTATATGGTTTGCATCTCTACCACCCAGATATCAAGCAATAGAATACTGCACCCAACACAGCACCCCTGGTATGTTCTCTGTCCCAGTTACTCCCTTTCTCCCTCAGACTGTAGTTTAAACAAATTTGAGACATCTGTCTGTCTTACAGGCAGCCTCTAAGTGACCAATAGAGAAATCAAGATTAAAGACACTTAGACTAGGAATACATGATGAAACGAGGTCTTGAAGAAGGCAGGAAGGGCTACAATCAGATAAAACTCTGTATCATTAAGAGATGTTTAGTCATGGAAAGGAAGCATTTCTCTTCCTTTTTAGTCAGAGAAAAAGTAAAGGAGGAAAATTCATTCAGCCAGTCATTTAACAAAGATTTATTAAGTCCCTACTAATTAGCAACACTCTAGAAAGCAATAGAGAGATTTTAAAGAGGAAAAGCTGTACATATGCTGTGTTGCTAGGTAAGCCTCATCTCTTCAGAATAAGTAGATAGGTCATAGGTTCTGAGTGAGAGCTGTTTAAAGGAGAGCATACTTGGATGTTTGAGGAGTGTGAACAAGATTTCAAAAAGCTGCAGTGAGGAAAGCCCCAAGGAATCAACACATTTTATTTGCAGGGCTCTGGAAAGAACCAAGTCTAGGGTTTTGTATTGAAAGTTAAGCTTGGAAATCTCATATTATACATCACAGTGAATCTTATTGATCCCATTTTTAAAATTGCACCTGCCATGGAGTCATGCCAAAACACACATACAAAATTAAAGCTCAAAAACCAATAAAACATAACAAGAGCTGAATGCTGCAAACCCAATTGCTTATTAAAAACCATTAACCTTAAAATGTTAGCTTGTCAGAAAACAATTCCCTTCCTCCAATGTCAGCTTTAAAGGTCAGCTAATTGGAAATATATAGAATTAGTGCAGGCCAGGGAATTCAATAAAGCAGATTCTGAAGTGGAATTAGAAAGGCATCATCAGGCACATGCCCACAGAACAGAGCTCTCATTAGGCGAGTGACAATTCTGGTATTTTGAGTTTGAAATAACTTAAGGGTTTTTTTTTTTTTTTCCTTAGTCATCTTGTAAAATATCCTGTTTGATATAATATTTTAATGTGTCACTTTAGAGTGCTTGTAAATACTAGGACACTTGAACACTTTGAAATAAAAATATCCAATAAGCTAGGCAGTGAGCTTTTTTTTTCCCCCCCTGCTCTCTTTCTTTCAGCAAGAAAGCTTTATCTTTTTTTATTTTTAGCTTTCAGTTATTTCTGTTCTTTGAAAATTAATCTGTGTTTTGATTTTTGATTGACATAGAATGGAGTGTGATTACTGAGGTCTTAAAATTCAGGCTGAGAGAAAGCAGTAGAAACTGCTTCTTATGTTTTGTGCTGGGCAGGGTGGTTGTTTGTAAATGCTCTGGGCTGTCTAAAGACTTGGGAGAAGGGGCAGAACATTGTTTTAGTATCATAAGGCTCAGAGAACTGCAAAGGTGACTTGGGAAAAGTTATTTATAAGATTCATTGAATAGAACATGAAAAAGAAACTATTTTTGCTTCAAATATGATAGTTTTTCATTACTATTAACTGAATCAGAATTTGAATTGGAAGGGATTTTATTCATGCTGGTTCAGTGATTTCCTAATGCTAATTTCCATACTGACACCGAGGCTGGGATGGTATTTTCACCAATCCATGACACACTTTTAAATAAAATAAGAAAACAGTGTAGAGAAGTTTCTATGAAGCAACATTTTTGTTTTTAATCCCAATATTATGATTCTTTCTACTTTTTGATCCTAAAATATTATTTCTTCTAGAGATGAATGGATGTACAAGAAAGGATGTCTAAAATGTCCTTGTTGATAAAATAAAACATTGATGGTTCCCCAATGTATTTTATGTTATTGTTTTTATTCAGTTGCTAGGTTGTGTCCAATTCTTTGCAACCCCATGGACTGCAGCATGCTAAGGGTCCTCTGTCCTCCACTATTCCTGGAGTTAGTGCAAATTCATGTCCATAGGTCCAACATATTTTATAAATCTGTATTTAATTATGAAATATTGGGTTGACTGAAAGATTCCTTTGGGTTTTTTTCATAAGATGTATAAAAAGTGAACAAATTTTTTGACTAACCCACTTGCATTCTGGGAGCACTAAACTGACTTTTAAAGGGAGAGAGAAAAGTATGCTCTGCACTTTGCCACTTAGTACTTTGTTAGAGGCAAATGAAACTATCTCTGTTCTTTTGGAATTTGGGGGCAGGTCTGACATGAAGCTCACTGTAGTTAGATGATCAGATCTCAGTTTGTCCCACCCTTCCTCCCTCTGTGGTTGGAATTCTTTACTTCCCTGTGAAGTCTATTGTGTCCTTCTCTTTCCTACTTCTTCTTTCTCTCAATAGAGCCCAGCTTTGGAAAGAATCTACTTTAAGTAATTTATCCAACTCAGATACAAGGTGAGGGTAAACTGGAGGTGTACTAGGCGTCATCCCCTGCTCCGTTTTCTTTCTCTCCCTCTCTACCAGCTCAGTATATACATGAGATATAAATTCTTGTATCACTTTAAGGAACTTGGATTTCTTCTGTTCTTCATTGCTCTCCAGCTACTCTCTCATTTCTTTTGTCTACTAAACACTCTCAATCCACTTCCCTCGTTTCTTCCCACTCACTTTTCAATTCACTCCATTTTTTTTTTTTTTTTTTCCTTAGCGGGAACTGCTTTCACCAAGGTCAACAGCAGCATCTGTGCTACTAAGACAATGGTCAATTTACCATTTTCATCTTACTCAACTTCTCAGCCTCATTAAACACAGTAGCAGTTTCATCTTCAAACACAGAAATATAACAAGATTGTCCCATTCAGAGCCTTTGCATTTAATTTCCCTGCTTCGAATGCTTGCTCTTTCTGATATTACCCTTCAGATCTCCTCTGAAATAACATTTCCTTAGAGAAGGCTTCTGTTAATGCCCAATGTAAGGTAGTTATGTCCATCACCCCAACCATCAATCATTACTGCCTGATATTCTCTTACAGCATCTCAAAACTTCCTTCACAGCACTTATAACTAACTGTAAATTATTGTGTGTTTTACTTATTTGTCTCTCTTAGTACATGAAGTTATTATATATGAAGGCAAGGACTATTCATTGCTATATTTATTGCTATACCTCCAGAATACAACAGTGCTTGATGCAGAAGTACTTATCTAATAAGGAGTTGTTGAGTGATTTAATCTGTAGATGAATGCTAATTGTCCCATAATTTACTTAGTAACCTCAAATTGAAAATGCATGCTTAGTCCTTTATATTTCATCTCTATAATGATTATAGCATCTGTCCCTTTCAATCCTTACTTCTATTTCCCTTGATTAACTCAACATCACCTCTTATTTTAACCATTTAATAAACCCATAACTCTTCAGTCCATTCTATACATTGCAGCTAACTTTATAATCTCCCCAAGTCTTGGGCTTTACTGTTTTTCAATACAAATACAAAAACAAACAAACAAAAAAACCTTCATAAAAACCACCAAAAACAAAAACCTCCCCTTTTTTCCTAAAGAGTTCATTCCTAAACTTTCTGTCCTGATGTTTATGACCCTTGAAGATCTGGATCTAACCCCTCTCAGCTCTAAGTGATAATGATATCTCATGAATTCAACATTTTATTTTTTGAGGTACCTCTCTATGGAACTTTTATGACTCATTGTGGAGTTACCATACCATTATAGTAGAAATAGAGAACTTTGAGAGTGGATGTATGCTGTTTTCTTAATCTCATCATTTAGCACACTTCTTGATTTATTCCTGGTTTATTTGCTGAAGTCATGTCCAACTCTTTTATGGCCCAATGGACTGCAGTCCACCAGAGTCCCTCTGTCCATGGGATTTTCCAGGCAAGAATACTGGAGTGAGTTGCTATTTCCTTCTTCAAGGGATCTTCCCAACCTAAGGATTGAACCTGCATCTTTTGCTTGGCAGGCAGATTCTTTACCACTGAGCCACCTGTGTAAGGTCTATAAATATTTGTTATATAAATTATTGCATGACCTTTTTCTTTCAGTTCTATGTTCAGGATCAAACAAGGTACAGAATATAAGAACTGATTGATTACAAACCCATAAAATGTTTAAGTATAACTAAGATGAAAATGTTTGATGCTATAAATGTTGTTGAAGGCAATGGATGACTTATTAGCTCTGGTAATCTTAAATATTTTTGCACAACTAATCCTTGTGGCTTCCTGAGCCAAAATACGAAAAAAAATATTTTCCTTGGAAGCTGTCCAACTAAAAGACCATCCATTAATCACAAGACCCTTAGAAAAACTGTTGATACATATAGCCTTTTTTGCAGACAGAACTGAAAGTTATGAAGAGAGCTATAGCCTCAGGCAACACAGTAAGGAGATGAGACAGTAAAATGTGGAAAAGCCCACTGTGAACATTTCCAGCAGAGACTGACTGCTTGGAGGTCCTTGTGTTGATACCTAAGCACACTGTTCAGACTCCCTTCATGAGCCCTATAGTTCCTCATGTGACATTCTTGCGTAACTTAGCAAAGGAATTCAATTGGCCAAACACATACTTAAAGTTTTTAAAACATTATTTTGGAGTTGAATGGAAATGATGTAATAGAATTGAGGCTAGACTAGTAGGTAAGATTTTGCTTCTATGGGGTATTTTTTAACATAGTATTTCTCAATTCTAGTTGCACATTAAATTTATTTGGAGAGCTTACAAAAATTCAGAGGTCCAGGCTCCACCCTACATATTCTAATTTATTGATCTGCAGGGGATCTTAGGCATGGTATGGTTTTTGAAAGTTCCCTATTTCAGTTCAGTTCAGCCACTCAGTCATGTCCGACTCTTTGTGACCCCATGGACTGCAGCATGCCAGGCTTCCCTGTCATCACCAACTCCTGGAGCTTGATCAAAACTCATGTCCACTGAACTGGTGATGCCATCCGACCGTCTCATCCTCTATCATACCCTTCTCCTCCTGCCTTTAATCTTTCCTAGCATCCAGGTCTTTTCCAATGAGTCAGTTCTTCGCATCAGGTGGCCAAAGTATTGGAGTTTCAGCTTCAACAACAGTCCTTCCAAAGAATATTCAGGGACTGATTTCTTTTTGGATTGACTGGTTTGATCTCTTTGCAGTCCAAGGGACTCTCAAGAGTCTTCTCAAACACCACAGTTCAAAAGCATCTATTCTTTGATGCTCAGCTTCTTTATGGTCCAACTCTCACATTCAACATGACTACTGAGAAACCATAGCTTTGATTAGATGGACTTCTGTTGGCAAAGTGATGTCTCTACTTTTTAATATGCTGTCTAGGTTGGTCATAGCTTTTTCTTCCAAAGAGCAAACGTCTTTTAATTTCATGGTGACAGTCACCATCTGCAGTGATTTGGAGCCCAAGATTTTAAAGTTCCTCACTGTTTCCATTATTTCCTTATCAATATGCCATGAAGTGATGGGACAGGATGCCATGATCTTATGAATGTTGAGTCTTAAGGTCAGCTTTTTCACTCTCTTCTTTCACTTTCATCAGAGGCGCTTTAGTTCTTCACCTTCTGCCATAAGGGTGGTGTCATCTGCATGTCAGAGGTTATTGATATTTCATCTGGTAATCTTGATTCCAGCTTGTGCTTCATCCAGCCTGGCATTTTGCATGATGTACTCTGAATAAAAATTAAATAATCAAAAATAGGCCAAAGAACTAAATAGACATTTCTCCAAAGAAGACATACAGATGGCTAACAAAACACATGAAAAGATGGTCAACATCACTCATTATCAGAGAATGCAAATCAAAACCACAATGAGGTACCATTTCACCCCAGTCAGAATGGCTGCGATCCAAAAGTCTACAAGTAATAAATGCTGGAGAGGATGTGGGAAAGGGAACCCTCTTACAATGTTGGTGGGAATGCAAACTAGTACAGCCACTATGGAGAACAGTGTGGAGATTCCTTAAAAAACTGGAAATAGAACTGCCTTATCACCCCAGCAATCCCACTGCTGGGCATACACACCGAGGAAACCAGAATTGAAAGAGACATGTGTACCCAAATGTTCATCCCAGCACTGTTTATAATAGCCAGAACATGGAAACAACCTAGATGTCCATCAGCAGAGGAATGGATAAGAAAGCTATGGTACATATACACAATGGAGTATTACTCAGCCATTAAAAAGAATACATTTGAATCAGTTGTAACAAGGTGGATGAAACTGGAGCTGATTATACAGAGTGAAGTAAGCCAGAAAGAAAAACACCAATACAGTGTACTAATGCATATATATGGAATTTAGAAAGATGGTAATGACAACCCTGTATGCAAGACAGCAAAAGAGACACAGATGTATAGAACAGTATTTTGGACTCTGTGGGAGAACGATGGTGGGATGATTTGGGAGAATGGCATTGAAACATGTATAATATCATATAAGAAATGAATCGCCAGTCCAGGTTCGATGCAGGATACAGGAAGCTTGGAGCTGGGTGCACTGGATGACCCAGAGGAATGGTATGGGGAGGGAGGTGGGAGCGGGGTTCAGAATTGGGGACACGTGTACACCTGTGGCAGATTCATGTTGATGTATGGCAAAACCTATACAATATTGTAAAGTAATTAGCTTTTAATTAAAATAAATAAATTTAAATTAAAAAAAAAAGAAATTAAATAATCAGGGTGACAATATACAGCCTGACATACTCCTTTCCTGATTTGGAACCAGTCTTTTGTTCCATGTCAAGCTCTAACTGTTGTTTCCTGACCTGCATACAGATTTCTCAGGAGGCAGGTCAGGTGGTCTGGCATTCCCATCTCCTTAAGAATGTTCCATAGTTTGTTGGGATCCACACAGTCAAAACTTATATGCAGAGTACATCATGCAAAGTTCCGGGGTGGATGAAGCACTTCATCTGGAATCAAGATTGCCGGGAGAAATATCAGTAACCTCAGATATGCAGATGACACCACCCTTATGGCAGAAAGCAAAGAGGAACTAAAAAGCCTCTTGATGAAAGTGAAAGAGGAGAGGGAAAAAGTTGGCTTAAAACTCCACATTCAGAAAACTAAGATCATGGCATCCAGTCCTATAATTTCATGGCAAATAGACAGGAAACAATGGAAACAGTGGCAGACTTTTTTTGGGGGGGCGGGGACGGGTGGTTCCAAATTCATTGCAGATGGAGACTGCAGCCATAAAATTAAAAAGATGCTTCCTCCTTGGAAGAAAAGCTATGACCAACCTAGAGAGTGTATTAAAAAGTAGAGACATTACTTTACCAACAAAGGTCTGTCTAGTTGGAGCTATCATTTTTCCAATAGTCATGTATGAAAGTGAGTGTTGGACTATAAAGAAAGCTGGGCACTGCAGAATTGCTGCTTTTGAACTGTGGTGTTGGAGAAGACTCTTGAGAGTTCCTTGGACTGCAAGGAGATCCAACCAGTCCATCCTAAAGGAAATCAGTCCTGAATATTCATTGGAATGACTGTTGTTGAATCTGAAACTCCAGTACTTTGGCCACCTGATGCGAAGAACTGACTCACTGGAAAAGACCCTGATGCTGGGAAAGATTGAAGGCAGGAGGAGAAGGGGACAACAGAGGATGAGATCGTTGGATGGCATCATCGATGCGTTGGGCATGAGTTTGAGTCGGCTCCGGGAGTTGGTGATGGAAAGGGATGCCTGGCGTGCTGCAGGCAATGGGGTTGCAAAGAGTAGGACATGACTGAGCAACTGAACTGAACTGAACAAAGTCAAAGGCTTTGGCATAGTCGACAAAGAAGAAGTAAACATTTTTCTGGAACTTTTGTGCTTTTTCGATGATCCAATGGATGTTGGCGATTTGATCTCTGGTTCCTCTGCCTTTTCTAAATCCAGCTTAAATCTGGAAGTTCCCCAGGTAAATCTAATTTTTTGCCAGTGTTGAGAATCATTACAACTCATCAAGGACTGACCTTTCTCTGTAGGTTATTAAGGAGTAAGATAATTGATATTCATGGTCTTTTGGTTTCACTACAGTATTTTTTTTCTCTCATAAAGCCGTAAGCTTGAGATGTGAGTACTGCACACTCAACATGTACAATGAATACGAGTGAAACTCCACAGTCACAGAATATCAATTAGTATGCTTTTGGGCACTAGTTGTTCCAGTTATATTTTTAGCAGTTAAGAGAGGACTGACATACCCTGTGTAAGCTCTATCAATCATGATCTAGTCTCTGAGTAAACAAAGTGGATGACTGACATTTGAGATACTTTATGCTTTATCCCTCTTTATCTTCTTATCTTCTGTTTTCATCTTATAGCATGCCTGATTCTCTTTCTGGCTTATGCTCCTATCATACTCAATTATTTTACAGTCCCTTTCACTCCAGTAATGCACAGGCTTTTTACATCTATAAGATGTTGATATGATGTTTCCTCTGCTTGCACTCTCTTCTTCTTATCTGCCTAAAAATTTCCTATTCACCCTTCAATATCAAGAGTTCTTAATGGTGCATGTTCTGAGTTAGGAAGAAAAATATACATGTGTGTGTGTGTTATATGCATTTTTATTGGAAGAAGTGTCATAATTTCATTATGTCCCCCAAAGGATTGTGACTTCATAAAGATTAAAACCCATTCCTTTTGCTTATGGTCAGATGTGACATAGTTGAAGCACATTCTGAGACTTCCTAGTCTCCAACTGCCCTAACCGAGTTTCCTGTCACAGGTACTCTGTCTTCATGTGGGTTCCCATGAAAGTGAAAGTGAAAGTCGCTCACTCGTGTCCAACTCTGTGCGACCCCATGGACTATACAGTCCATGGAATTCTCCAGGCCAGAATACTGGAGTGGGTAGCCCATAGTGCTTTAAATACTCTGTTTCTATATCATTTTTACTTGTATCCCTTTGAACTTGGAGCTCATTGAAAGCAGGGACAATGGTTTATTCATCTTTAATCCCAAAGCTTTTTATACATATGTTCATTAGTCTATAGCTAGGTAGAATATTGAAGCTTGGAATCACTATGGCTATCTCCTCTGCTCCAAGAAAAATTTCTTTAATATTTTAATAATATGAGTTCTAGGAAAAAAAAAAAAACAACATAAAATGGAGGGAAGAATTGTCAGCAAAATTATTCAAGAAAATTTGCAAAATGTAAAATTGTTTATTTACATTTTAGAAGACTAGCACCCACAAAAATTGATGAAAATAGACTCATGCCAAGATACATCAGGGTGAAATTTCAGAATACTGGGAACAAAGAGAAATTTAACCCTCAGGTTTCCAGAGGATTAAAAAATAGAAACACAATGGCTTAAGAAGTTTCAATATCATCAATATAAAACAGAAGGCAATGGAATGAAGATGTGAAGATTTGTAAGGAAAATGATTCTAGACATATAAGCTAAAAATATAAGTAAATGATACTCTCAGGCTTATGAGCTCTCAAAAATTTAATCTCCGTGTGCAGTTTTGTCAGGAAGGTATTGGAGATTTTTCTCCACCCAAAGTAAGAAGTAAACCAAGAAAGAGGAAGATGTGGAATGCAAAAAAAGATACGGTGCAGGAGAGAGACAAACGAAATCCCTAGAAGGATGCTGAAGGGCTCTTTGCCTTTCCATAAGAACTTTAGGATCACTTTATCAGTTTCTGTTGAAAAGAGAGCTGAAATTTTGATAGGAACTGCAGTGAATCTGTAGATCAACTTTTGAAGTATTGACATCTTAATGATTACTTATCAAATTCATGAACACTGGATTCATTTCCATTTGTTTTTGTGTATAATTTATTTCAAAATATTTTATAGTTTTCAGTGTACAAGTCTTATACTTTTGTTAAATTTATTCCTAAATGTCTTATTCTGTTTCATGCTATCATATGTAAATTGTTTTCTTATTTTCATTTTAGGTTGCTCACTGCTGATGTGTAGAAATACAACTGATTTTTGTACATTGATCTTGTACCTTGATATCTTGCTGAACTTCATAGCTATAACAGTTTCTTTTCAGGCTTCTTAGAATGTTCTATATGCACAATGTATATGCAAATAGAGGAAATTTTAATTTAAAAAAATTCTGGATGCCTTTATTTCTTTTATTTGCATATTTGTCCTGCCTAGAAGCTCTATTACAATGTTGAATAGAAATGGAAGAGCAAACATCCTTGCTTTGTTTCTAATCTTAGAGGGAAATTTTTCAGGATTTTGTCAGTAAATGTGATTGTAGTTAGCTGTGAGATTTTCACAGATGCCTTTAATCAGGTTGAAGAAATTCACTTTTATCCCTAGTTTGTTGAATAGCTTTTTATGAAGGGGTATTGAGTTTCACCAAATGTGTTTTCTGCCTTATTGAGATGGTAATCTTTTTTCTTTTTTTAATGTAATTCATTGATTTTCATGTTCAGCTACCTTTTCTTTCCTGGGATAAATCTCAGTTGGTCATGGAGCATAATCATTTTATAGGTTTGGTTTGAACTTTTTGTTGAAGATTTGGGGGAGAGTGCTGTGTTTATAAAAGATGTTGGTATCTAACTACTATTGCTGTGTTGTTTATGTCTTCAGTTCTGTCAGTATTTGCTTTATCTATTATGGGACTCTTTTTTGGTGCATATATATTTTAATCCTTATATCTTCTTCACAAATTGACACTTACAGCATTATAAAATGTCCATTTTTATCTTCAGTAGCAGTTTGTTTCTCTAGAGCCCATTTTGTCTGACATTGGTATATATTCTCTAGCTCTCTTTTGGTCATTTTTTGCATTGTGTATATTTTCACTTTTACATTCAACTCAATTTTGTATCTTTGCATTTAGTGTATGTCTTTTGTAGACTGTAAATGATTCAGTTATGGGTTTTTAAAATGTATTTCTTCCAACTTCTGCCATGTACTTAATGTGTTTAATCTATATTTACAGCAATAACTAATAACATAGGATTTAGTCTGCCATATTGCTGTTTGTTTTATGTATGTAATTTGATTTCTGTTCTTCTGTTCTCCCATTACTGCTTTCTTTTGATAGGTAGATATTTTTTAGTGTAAAGATTTTAATTCCTTCAGTCCATATTGAAAAGTGAAAGTTGCTCAGTCATGTCCGACTCTTTGTGACTCCATGGACTGTACAGTCCATGGAATTCTCCAGGCCAGAATACTGGAGTGGGTAGCCTTTTCCTTCTCCAGGGGATCTTCCCAACCCAGGGATCAAACCCACATCTCCTGCATTGCAGGCAGATTCTTTACCAGCTGAGCCACAAGGGAAGCTGTTCAGGTCATAGCAGATCTCTAGCTCTGTTCTGTTCTCTCCAGTGACTCCTAGGATGCTCATTTTCACTGTGGTTGTGGATTTGCATTTTTTGTGAATATGATGGAGTTGAAGCAGAGGATGTGGCAACATAGAAAGTTATAATGCAGAAACTAACTGTTAATTTCCTGATTTAGTTATTTGTCCTCAATGAATACTCAATTGCTACAAGCCTTGATTAATTTACATAGTTTTGTAAACACTGATTTTGATAATGTCAGCATTTTTGTTGTTTTTATGAAAGACATAAGTTTCAGAGATCATATCTCTGTTTTCACTGACAGCCCCTTATTTTAAGTTTTATAAATGGTACTGGTATATTACTTTCATACCAATTTCTGTCTCATTTGTCTATTGACACAATGGTGCTGCACAACAAAGCTACCTCATAATACAATGGTATTAAAAAATAACTGTTAATATAAATGCCACTTTTAGGATTTGGATTATTTTGGATGAATTTGTTTGGTTAATTCCTCTTTTCCACTAGGGCTTATTTATGTCTGTGGCAGGATAGTTGTTGGATACAAGATACATGCACCCCAATGTTCATAGCAGCATTATTTACAGTAGCCTTGACAGGAAAACGTGTCCATCAACATATAAATGGATAAAGAAGCTGTGGTATATATATGTAGAGAGAAAGTAGTGTTCCATTGTGCATATAGATATATTAATATATACACATATGCATACATATGTCTGTGTGTGTATATATATATATATACACACACACACACAATGGAACACTATTCACTAATATATATATATATATATACACACACACACACATATATATATATATATGTAGGTATATATATACAGTGGCATATTGAGTAGTGTTCCGTTGTATTTATCCATTTATCTGTTGATGGACACTTAGGTTGTTTTCATGTCCTGGCTGTTGTAAATAATGGTGCAATGAACTTTGGGGTGCATGTATCTTGTATCCAGCAACCATCAATATATAGGTACATATATATAAACATGTGTATATAGATATGTATTTGTATATATATATATGTATTTGTGTGTATACACACACACACACACACACAATGGAACACTGCTTGACCATAGAAAAGGATGACATTTTTCCATTGGCAGCAACACGAATGGACTTGGAGGATTATGCTAAGTGAAATAAGTCAGGCACAGAAAGACAAATATTGTTTGATATCACTTACTTGTGGATTCTAAAAATATAGCAAGCTAGTGAATAAAACAAAAAAGAAGCAGACTCACAGATATAGAGAACAAATTAATTGTTACCTATGAGGAGAGGGAAGTAGAGAGCAGCAATATAGAGGGAAGGGATAGAAGGTTAATGTCAGGGTACCTTTGACAATATATGAAATCATTTGTGTGAAACTTTTGAAAATTGAAAAGCTCTATAGAATGTAAAGAATCTTTCTTCTAATACAAATATATTATATATATTTATTTACATAAATATGTATATATAGTTATTTAAATTGGAAGATAACTGCATTATAATGTGTTGGTTTCTTCTGTACAACTACATGAATCAGCCATAAGTATATGAATATATGTATATATGCTATGCTGTGCTTAGTTGCTCAGTAATGTCCAACTTTTTGCCACCCCATGGACTGTAGCCCACCAGGCTCCTCTGTCCATGGGGATGCTCCGGGCAAGAATACTGGAATGGGTTGCCATGCCCTCCTGCAGGGGATCTTCCAAACCCAGGGATCGAACCCAGGTCTCCCACATTTCAGGTGGATTCTTTACCATCTGAGCTGCCACGGAAGCCCAAGAATACTGGAGTGGGTAGCCTATCCCTTCTTCAGGGGAACTTCCCAACCCAGGAATCAAACTGGGGTATCCTGCATTGCAAGCATATTCTTTACCAGCTGAGCTACCAGGAAAAAAAAAATATATATATATATATATATATATATATATCTCCCCTCTGTCTTGAGCCTCCCTCCCACTTCCCCTCGCTCTATATAGTTGTTATTATCCATTCATCCCTTGGTAGAGATTTAGGTTGTTTCCATATCTTGGCTATTGTGAATAATACTGCAATACACATGGAGGTACAAATAGCTCTTTGAGATACTGGTTTTATTTCCTTTGGGTATATACCCATAAGTGAGATTGCTGTTTTATTTCTAATTTTTTTGAGTACACTCTATATTGTCTGCCATAATGGCTACTCAAGTTTTCATTCCTGCAAACAGTCTCCTACCCAAATCTCAAAGTTCCCATAAAGGCACTTGTGTCCTCTGGTTGCCACCAAATTATTGTTGCTGAGAAGGGATATGAGTAGAGGATCTCCTATTCCACCATTTTGCTGATGTCACCTCCCTCAATGTTTGTAGGGAGTCTACAAATTTTTCATTCAAATTATTCTAGTATTTCCTGCTATCCAATACTACTGGAAATGGTATTTTAAAGTTTATTTTGAAATTTTGGTTGCTAGTAGATTAACAACTACATTTTTATATTGACTTGCTGTTCTGTAAATTTGTTAATTTACTTGTCCATTTTACTAGTTGCTTTATAGATAACTCAGAATTTTCTATGTAAACCATCATGCTGTCTTCTAATAGAGCTTTACTCCTTCTATTCCCAAACATAGAACTTTTAAAAAAAGTATTCTTGCTATATTTCACTGGCTACAGCCTTGAATAAATCCATTTTCTTTTTGGAAGACTTATGGAATATGTTCCATATTTCTGAGTTAAGTGTGAAACCATAGGTTTCACCTATAGTTTTATACATTTTTTTTTTTTTTTTTTGGTGCAAGGGCATGAAGAGTTCCCATCTATGTCCAGGTTTGTAAGAGGTTTTTCCATGAATGAATATTGAATTTTGTGAAATATTTTTAAATTTTAGTTTGTTAACATGGTAAACTGCATTGGTTGATTTTTAATCAGATAAATCATCTTTTTATTCCTTGGATATATCTCACTTGGTCATTGATCAGAAAAGAGTTAACATTTCAGTCGGAGACTGCTGTTATTGGAAAGGCTTACTTGCACAGTTTGCTTTTGGCTGGTGTTTGGCAACTTGGATTTTGGGAGAGCTCTCTCCACTCCAACTAATAAGGGTGGCTCACTGTGCTTAAATTGTTTATGCAAACAATGTCATTATGCTGAACATCTGCTTTCTTTTTGGAGTCCAGAATGTATGTGCTAGATAGACAATGCCTAGAAAATCAACCCACAGTAAAAGCAAACCAACTAACAAATAAAAATCCCTTGAAATTGAGTCTTTAGTGAGATTTCCTGATGGACAGCATTTCACACATTTTATTTCAACTTGTTGTAGAAAATAAGCATATCCTATGTGACTTTAATAGAAGAGGATTCTCCAAAGGTTGTCCCGGATTTTCTCTGTACTTTGCCCCATGTGACATTTTCCTTTGCTGACTTTGCTTTGTATCCTGTGCCTGTGTTTGTGCCTATGTTCATGAAGGATACAGATCTATAGATTTTTAGTGATAGTCTTGACAGATTTTGAAATTAGGGATATGCTGATCTTGTAAAATGAGTTGAGAAGTAGTCCATCCTCTTTTTTTGAAATTATATGTATAAATTGGGTACTATTTCTTTTTAAAATGTCTCATAAAATTCACCAGTGAAGACATTACAGCCTGAGAGTGTGTGTGTGTGTGTGTGTGTGTAGAAAGGTGTTTTAAAAAGTTATACATATATTGTTTATTTACAAAATCAATTTTTAATGTATGTGAGATTATATATCTCTATCTATATATCTATATTCACATCTACATCTATATATGTTTCACTTACTTCTTATGTAAGTTTTTATAAGTTGGGTCTTTCAATCAATTTGTTCACTTAATAGGTTTTCAAATTTATTGACATGAAGTCAGATTTATATTCCTTCAATATCATTTTACTGTCAGTAGGACCTATAGTGTTGCTCACCTCTTTCTTTCCTGACATTGGAAATTTATATTTTCTCTTCTGATTCCTATTTTACTAGAGATATATCAAGTTTATTAATCTTTTCAAAGCACCTTTTTTCACACTCTTACCTAAGTGAAAGCAGAGATCCATTTTACATGTATTCAGTTCAGTTCAGTTCAGTTCAGTTCAGTCGCTCAGTCGTGTCTGACTCTTTGCGATCCCATGAATTGCAGCACGCCAGGCCTCCCTGTCCATCACCAACTCCCGGAGTTCACTCAGACTCATGTCCATCGAGTCGGTGATGCTATCCAGCCATCTCATCCTCTGTCGTCCCCTTCTCCTCCTGCCCCCAATCCCTCCCAGCATCAGATTCTTTTCCAATGAGTCAACTCTTCGCATGAGGTGGCCAAAGTACTGGAGTTTGAGCTTTAGCATCATTCCTTCTAAAGAACACACAGGTCTGGTCTCCTTTAGAATAGACTGGTTGGATCTCCTTGCAGTCCAAGGGACGCTCAAGAGTCTTCTCCAACACCACAGTTCAAAAGCATCAATTCTTCGGCTCAGCTTTCTTCACAGTCCAACTCTCACATCCATAATGACCACTGGAAAAACCATAGCCTTGACTAGACGGACCTTTGTTGGCAAAGTAATGTCTCTGCTTTTCAATATGCTATCTAGGTTGGTCATAACTTTCCTTCCAAGGAGTAAGTGTCTTTTAATTTCATGGCTGCAGTCACCATCTTCAGTGATTTTGGAGCCCAGAAAAATAAAGTCTGACACTGTTTCCACTGTTTCCCCATCTATTTGCCATGAAGTGATGGGACCAGATGCCATGATCTTCGTTTTTTGAATGTTGAGCTTTAAGCCAACCTTTTCACTCTCCTCTTTCACTTTCATCAAGAGACATTTTAGTTCCTCTTCACTTTCTGCCATAAGGGTGGTGTCCTCTGCATATCTGAGGTTATTGATATTTCTCCCAGCAATCTTGATTGCAGTTTGTGCTTCTTCCAGCCCAGCGTTTCTCATGATGCACTCTGCATATAAGTTAAATAAGCAGGATATAGATTTGTTATTTAACCTAAACATTTTGTAAATTCCAGTATCGTGGCTATTTTTCTTTTTTTCTTTTAATTTGTTTTTTAATATAAATTTATTTATTTTAATTGGAGGCTAATTACAATATTGTATTGGTTTTGCCATACATTGACATATGAGTGATGTGAGAGAAGGCTTTCTACTTCCCAAACTTTTAAAATAATCTTAATTTCTGATTTCTACTTTAGCTATTTTTTTTGCAATGAGTTTTGTAATATGTCAATCCTTAAAAATGTATTGAAATTTTCTTTATGACCTGAAATAAGGGTTAGGTTGACAAGTTGACTTGAGGAGTAAATTCACCTGGCTGCTTGTTTTTTTTTTTAAGTAAAGTTTTTTTTTTTTTTGGCATACAACCGTGTTTGTTCATTTAGGTATTATCTATGACTGATTTTGTACTACTACGTCAGAGTTGAATGCTTGTGAAAGAGACCTTATAACTCACAAAGCTTTAAATATTTACCAGATATCTGGCTCTTTGCAGAAAGTTTACAGACCCCTGACCTAGAACACAGTCGATATTTGTAAACGGTCATTGTGTGCAAGTAAAAAGTCTCTTGCTTCCCTTCTCTCTCTCTTGCCCTTCTGTCTCTATTGACACATATGCACACATACATACACGGACACACACACACACAAATTCGATTGAGAATAGTAATGGAATTGTTCAAAATTTTTTGTCATTTGATTTTTTTTTTCAGTTTTGAAGAGGAACACATTTTAAAAAAGCTGCCCTATTGATTTATCTTTGTGTTGTCATCAAATTTGGCTTCATATATTTTCAGGCTACATTATCCAGTTCCTAAAAGTTGAATTTAGGTAGATTATGATTTTTATCATGTTGAAGTATACTTTATGTTTATCAAGGTTTTATGCTTTAAATTCAGTATATTCTAGTATTAGTATGGTACGCACACTAGCTTAATTTGGTTAGTATTTTCCTGGCATATCTTTTTATATCCTTAATAATTTCAAATTTTCTCCTGTTTCTTATTTTGCTTATAAGTGCGTTTCTTGTAAGCAGTAAAGAGCTGGATTTTTAGATTCAAATATAATTATCTTTCTTATTAAATCAATAAATTTAATCAATATTCATTAACATTATATTGTATATTTGGAAATATTTACATCTTTTTGTTTTATGTTTTCTGTTTACCATGCATTTTGTTTGATTTTTCCAACTGTCTTGATTTATACTGAAGCTTTAAAATTTTTCTTTTCCCTTAGGAACTATAGCTTATATGTCTGTATTTCTGGTGGGTTTTCTTTAAATTTTTAGCATCTGCAGTAACATACACAATTTTTATAACAAGTTCCAAAGTTGCTCAATATCTCTAGTCTCCTACAATGGAAGACAAAGATCTTAGAATGTTCTCCAAATCACTGAATCCCCACATGAAGTGAAAGTTGCTCAGTCATGTCCAACTCATTGCAACCCCATGGACTATACAGTCCATGGAGTTCTCCAGGCCAGAATAGTGGAGTGGGCAGCCTTTCCCTTCTCCAGGATATCGTCCCAACTCTGGGATCAAACCCATGTCTCCCACATTGCAGACGGATTATTTACCAGCTGAGCCACAAGAGAAACCCAAGAATACTAGAATGGGTAGCCTATCACTTCTCCAGCAGATCTTCCTGACCCAGGAATTGAACCGGGGTCTCCTGCATTGCAGGAAGATTCTTTATCAACTGAGCTATCAGGGAAGCCTGAATCCCCACGGCCTGTGTCCCTATTTATTGTCTAAAACTTAATTCTTCCTTTCAGTACAAATAGAATCTGTGTTCTTTGTTGGATACCAGGTATAGTTTTTCGCATGCACTTTGCTTGGAGCAAGGGATCGCTCTTAGATTCAGCTTCATTCAGTGAGGTAGTTCTGATTTGCAGGGTTTTTCTTTTTACCTCAAGGAAATCAAATGAGTCTCTGTCTACTTCCTGTTCTGTGACTTCAGTGGCACACCCCCATTGTTATGGGGCTGAATTGTGTTTTCTGTAAATTCATATGTGAAATCCTAACCCCCTAATCCTAATACCTTGGAATATGACTGTTTGTAGAGATGCTGTCTTTAAAAGAGATAAAGATAAAATTAGGTAATGGTCAGGGCTTAATCCACTATGCTTGGCATCCTTGTAAGCAGAAGAGGAGATTAAGATACAGATAAGTACCTAGAGAAGACCATGTGAATACAGAAGATGATGGCTATTAACAAGCCAAGAAGAGAGGCCTTTAGAAGGAACCACTTTGCTAACTTCTTGATCTTGGACACCTAGCATCCAGAACGGTGAGGAAATAAACATCTACTGTTTTAAGCCATCTAGTTTGTCATAGTCTGTTATGGAAGCCCTAGCAAGCTAGTATATCCACTCTATATTTGTGTTCCATTTGTGGTACATAGATTTATGTATTTATTTTAAAAGCCAATTATGTCTTTTTATTTAAAATAAAAACTCATTCATTTCTATGTGAGAAATGGGATGGGAAGCTTTGTTTTGTAGACTGATATTTAATTGGAGAATGCTTTGCAGTGTTGTGTTGTTTTCTGCTTTACAACATCACAAATAAGATATATATATATATGTGTGTGTGTGTGTGTGTGTATATATATATATATATATATATATATATATATATATATATCTCCTCCCTCTTGAATCTCCGTATCAGTCCCCCGAATCCCACCCCTCTAGGTGGTTACAGAGCACCAGGCTGGGCTCCCTGTGTTACATAGCAGCTTCCCACTAGCTATTTTACACATGGTAGTGTATATATTTTAAAGCTACTTTCTCAATTCATTCCACCCCTCCTTCCCCCTCTGTGTCCACAGGTTCATTCTCTATGTCTGTGTCTCCATTCCTTCCCTGCAAATAGGTTCATCAGTACTGTTTTTTCTAGATTCCATATATATGTGTTAATATGTGATATTTGTCTTTCTCTTTCTGACTTACTTCATTCTGTATAACAGGCTTTTGGTTCATATACCTCAGTTCAGTTGATTCACATTTCTTCCTTTTTATGGCTGAGTAATGTACCATTGTATATATGTACCAAGCTTCTTTATCCATTCATCTGTTGATGGATATCTACGTTGTGTCCATGTCCTGGCTATTATAAATAGTGATGCAATGAACACTGGAGTACATGTGTCTTGAATAGTTGTTTACTCAGGGCATATGTCCAGTAGTGGGATTGCTGGGTCATATGATGCTTTGGGGCTTCCCTGGTAGTTTAGATGGTAAAGAATCTGCTTGCAATGCAGGAAACCCAGGTTCAATCCCTGGATTGGAAAGATCCCATGAAGAACGGCTACCCACTCCAGTATTCTTACCTGGAGAATCCCATGGACCGAGGAGCCTGGCAGGCTATAGTCTATGGAGTTGCAAAGAGTTGGACATGACTGAACATGCATGCACTCTATGCCATGGTAGTTTTCTTCCTAATTTTTAAAAGAACCTCCATACTGTTCTTTATGGGGTGGGGCGCTTTGAATATGAACTCCTAGAAGCATTTTTAATCTTCTAATTTTTTTAATTAGAACTTTTAATTCTCATCCTCTCTTCTTTGTATAACATTCAATATGGATTTTTAATGTAATCTCTGAGTGTCATAGTATGATTAGGACACACTTTGCTTTCAGAAACAACTAGAAGACAAGAATGGTCTGTCTTTTGGTCTAATGTTCATTTTTGTATTCCCCTAAAGGTCTAACACAATGCCTGATACATCATTTGTGTTCAATACATTTTTAGTTAATTGACTAATGGAAAGAAGACTAGACTAGAGTCTAGAGATCTAGGTCCTATCATAGCTGTATATCTCACTAACTGGGCAAGTCATTTAAGTTCTCTGGGGCTCATTTTGTCCTTTTGAACCATGTGTGTCCAAGTTAAGACCTCTTAGGTTAGAATATTGCAAACCTATATATGTCCGAAAAAATATGCCCAGTCTATCCAAGGTCATGTAGAGAGAGAAAAAAGCTAATGGAGTACAATTTTCCTCTTGGTTCTCCTCACTTACTTTGAAATCAATAACCAGTCTAAGCACTCCTTAGAAGCAACTCTACAGCCCACCATTAGTCTCCAATTGACTAAACAAATCTAGACTTAATAAAACTTACTTTTGCTAATGGCAGGTAATGGAAGAATCAGAACTTCCCAGAGACCACAGGCTTCATTTCCCTTCATACATTACTTGCTGGATCAGTGGTTACTGCTGTACTTGAGCTGTATAAGGCTAATAACCCTGGAGCAGAGAAAAAAAATACCTCACTTACTGTTTTATAGCAGTCACTATCTGATAATCACAAAATGGTTTCTGGGTCAGTTATGCGTCCTCAAGGTAAGACCAAAATGCCAGCTCAAATAATAGGGCAATGAAGAGCCTTAATAAAGAGATTTTTATAAATGCTTAGAGGCACTGGTCTTAAAATTGCAACAGATTTTCTTTCATGCCAGGTGCTACCTAAACTTGGTGCTCTATGACATATATTTATTTAAAAGTTTAACTGAATTTCACTGATGTTGGTGGCAAATATAATATTTGAATGCCTCTATTAAGATAAGTACTATTAAGCAAGAGATTTATGAAGATGTGTGCAAAGACTATTCATACTTTACATAGAAACTCTGTCTTTGAGGGAATTCAATTAAAATTCCTGTACTCATACAGCTCAAGTGCCAGAAAGGGTTTCAGCCGGAAATCTCTTCTTAGAATTAAGAGATCAAAAGGATGGATTTTTAGTTCCTTTTTTAAATATCAGCACTCAGTGTTAATAACTAAGGTTTAATGAGGGTTTTTCCCTCCAGTTAATCTCTTTACAATTCACAGGTTTAGAAACTGTGGAAGAAAGAATCTTCTGCCTCAGTGTACATTATCTCCTGGTTGACTGTGAGTTTAAAAAGATGACAGCAGGGTACAAGCAGTTCATTGACAAGTATTCAAGGCAGTTTAGGATCCACAGGAATATTGGTTAGGAAAGTCATTATTAACAAAGTTTTGCAAAACTTTTGATTATCTATGCTTGATAGTCCTGTTAGTTCTATGTAGGTCAAATCTAGCCTGTAGGAGACATCAGTCTGCCTCATGAGTTTAGTCCCAGGTTAGTGAGTGTCAATAGCAATGCAAAAGGCTGAAATCAAAAGAATCTGGGGAAAGGAGATCTCTTAGAGGTACCAGTTACTAGTTAATCAAGGGAAAAATCTATCTTACCTGTTTTTGTGGTGGTATCCCACTGTTACAATTAGTTATTGTGCCAAATTCATTTATTTTTCAACAAATATTGATCGAATGCCCACCATGTGCCAAGCAGTTTCTAGACACCGAGCTTACAGCATTAAATAAAACAAGCACATTTCTAATCTCATAGAAGGTAAATTCTGATAGGAGGATATAGGCATGCAGGAAGGATTGTGTAGTAGTTTGAGTATGGTTTAAGTTAGATATGGTCACCAGAGAGACCTCACTAAGAAAATGGTTTTTGAGTAGAGATCTGAAGGAAGTGAAGGAGTAAACCATGCAGATATTTGAAGAAGAGCATACTAGGCAGATGGAACAGCAATTACAGAGGCCCTGAAGCAGGTAGAAGCCTGATATTATCTAGCAATATCTAGGAGGCCAGTGTAGCTGGGTCAGAATGAGTGAACAGGAGCATAGTCTGAGGTCAGGTCAAAAGATATAGGGGATTGTCATGCAGAATCTTATACAAACTCTGGCTTTTTCAGTGAGATGGGAATCCATCACTGAGTTTGAAGCAGGGGAGGCAAATACAGAAGCAAGAGGTCCAATAAGGATGCTACTGTAGCATTCCAGGGGAAAGATAATGGTGTTTTGGATTAAAGTAGTAGCAATAGATTTTGTGGAGAAGGTGTCAGAGTCTCGATATAATTTGAAGTTTTACTAATGGATTTGCAACAGGATTTACTGATGAACCAGATGTGGGTTGTGTGATATATTGGAGAATTAAGGATGGCTCCAGAAATGGCAACCCACTCCAGTACTTTTGCCTGGAAAATCCCATGGACAGAGGAGCATGGTAGGCTACAGTTCATGGGGTCGCAAAGAGTCAGACACAACTGAGTGACTTCACTTTCACTTTCCAATATTTTTGCCCTAAGCACCTGGAGCTACAAATTGTCACATGAAGAAAACTGTGGAAGGACAAATTTGGTGGTGGTGGTGATGGGGAACAGGAACTCAGTTTGATACATGGTAAGTTTGAGATGCCTAGTAGTTGCTGGAAGCGATGGTATATCATTAAGAGCACACATTCAAGAGCTAAACTATCTAAATTTAAATTATCTTTCCACCATTCAGCAGCCATGTGACCTTGAGAAAATTACTTGATAAGTGTGTGTCCCTATTTTCTCATCTTAGAATGGGAGTGATATTAGCACATACTTCATACACTGTTTTAAGGATTAAATACATTAATGTTTAGAAAAACTGCTTAAAATGAGGTTTAGAAAAGAATAAACACTATATGAGCTCAGTTGTGTCCGAATCTTTGCAAGCCCATGGACTGTAGCCCACTAGGCATCTCTGTCTGTGGAATTCTCCAGGCAAGATCACTGGAGGGGGTTGCCATTCCCTTCTCCAGGGAATCTTCCCAACTCAGGGATTGAACCCCAGTCTCTTGCAATTGCAGGCAGATTCTTTACCATCTGAGGTACTAGGGAAGTCCATACAAGCATTCATTTTTATTATTGTTATTATTATCATTACTATTATTTATTCTTACTATTAGACATTCCAGTTGAGCTGTCAACTATGCTACTGTCTGTTTCAGTCTAAAGTCCAGAAGAGGACGTAAGTTTGAGACAAATTTTGCAGTCGTCAGCATATAGATGGCACTTAAGCTAAGAGACAAGGAGAACAGCAAAGATATGAGTGTTGGTAAACTCTTCAAGGGCACTGGGACACACTGTACCTTTTAGAAGTATGGAAAATAAAGAAGAATTGAAAAGGAGATGGAAAAGGAGTGGTCAGAGAAGTGAGAGGAAACAATGTGTGGTATTCTGGAAACTAAGAAAGAAACTACATGAGATGAGGCCTTAGGAATAAGTAGTGGCTTCAATTCTATTTAATTCAATTTATTTGTGACCTTGACAAGAGCAGTTTTATTGGGGTGGTAGGAGCATAAGCTTTATTCTGGTTCAAGAAGAAATAGAAAGAGTATAGACGATTCTTTCCAGGAGTTTTGCTGTATTTCTATAAATGGGCATGAAGCTAAACAAGGAAGAGGAGCCAAGAAAATTTTTTACCTAGGATGGTAGAAATAGTATATTTGTATCTGATGATATTGATCCAGGAGAGAAGGAAATGTGATGATATTGGAGAGAGAGAATTATTGGACTGATATGATTAAGGCCAGTTTCTCAATATTACTGGGTGGGAAAAGACATTACTATTTTTCATTATCTCTGAGAGCTTTAACTATATAATAGATAAAATTGGGTGCAGACTTTGATATCACATAAAGAGGGAGATAAATTACCAGTAACATTTCTGAACAAATCAGAGAAGGGGGGTACTTCGGGGCTGGGTTCCTTCCTCACACTGATAAGCCTTGGAAGCCGCTAATGGTCATGGTCTTAAAAGAGCATATGTTGATAAAATCTCATATCAGCAGTTCCTGAAATCTCAACAACAAAATTATATTATGAATTCCTGTGCTTTTTTTTTTTTTCTCCATCTGCACTGATCCCATCTTAGTCCAAGTCCCTATTGACTCTCATCAGAAGCAGAGTAATGGACTTCTAAGTGGTCATCCTACTTTGATTGTTGCCTGTTGCAGTCTCTTCTCCACACAATATGAAGAGAAGTCCTTTTGAATGGAAGTCATGTAATATCAACATTCTACTTCCTCCAAGGTCTGTTGTGAATGAAAATTTTATACCAAACTTGGAAAATCACAAAATGTTAACTGCTCATGTCAATATCAAGGCTTCCCAGGAGGCTCAGTGGTGAAGAATCAGCTTGCCAATGCAGGAGACACAGGAGATGCAGGTTCGACCTCTGCCACCCTGAGTTGGAGAGATCCCCTGGAGGAGGATAACAATGTACTCCAGTTTTCTTGCCTGGGAAACCCCAAGGACAGAGGAGCCTGGTGGGCTAGAGTCCACGAGGTTGCAAGAGTTGGACGTGATTTAGTGACTAAACCACCAACACCACCATGTCAGTATCATGCTCACACATGTTCTAAGAAGCTTGCTTCATTCTCATTTGACACACATTTTCATATGAGTGTTGCCTTATTGTCACAGTTTATTCTGATTAGTGGACTTTTCTGGTGACTCAGTGGTAAAGAATCTCCCTGCCAAGCAGGAGACTTGGGTTGGATCCCTGGGTCAGGAAGATCTCCTGGAGAAGGAAATGGCAGCCCGCCCCCATATTCTTGCCTAGGAAATCTCATGGACAGAGGAGCCTGATGGGCTAAAATCCATGAGGTTGCAAAAGAGTTGGACACAACTTAGCAACAAAGCCACAAAAACAAATCTGATTAATAATCATCTGCAGCAATTAATGAATTGCTAAATAAATAAATCTATCTATTAAATAAATAAATAAATAAATAAATCTATTTAGAGTTCTGAAAGTTTCAAGGCTAACCTGTAGAAACTGGCAAGTTGACAGCAAAGCCTGCTGGAAAAGTTATCCACAAAACTGTTATGATTTTACTTTCCTGTAGAAAGATATATAACCATGTATCTGACTTAGCAGCCTTAGGCATTTCTTTTCTGTCTATACAATTCCTTATTTGTCAGTCTTTGAACCAGCTCTTATTTCTTTCTTATTTATTCCTTTATTAATTAAGTTCATAAAAAGTTCACATATGCTCATTATCTGTTTATATGAGAATATTGTAATGTTTCTCATGATATTTTAAATAAAGTAGAAAGTCTTTAGCTATAGCCACAAAGCCCTATGTGATCAGGTTGCTAACTCTGAGGTCATCCACTACCACTCTACTAAGCCCTGTTGGCTTTTCTAGAACACAGTAAGTCATTTCTGATCCTAAAGCCACTTCAGTGTGCTGTTATATCTTTTTGGAGAATTTTTTCCCCAGATTTCTACTTTGACTCATCTATTATATGAGACAGGTCTCTACTCAAATGTAAACCCCTCACAAATGCTTCACTGAGTTCCCTATCCAAAATATCACAACTACATACCACTCTATAAAACTACTTAACTGGATTTACTTTTCTTTTTTTTTCTTCTTCTTCTTCTTTTTTTTTTTTTTTTTTTACTTTACAATATTGTATTGGTTTTGCCATACATCAACATGAATCCGCCACGGGTGTACATGTGTTCCCCATCCTGAACCCCCCTCCCACCTCCCTCCCTGTACCATCCATCTGGGTCATCCCAGTGTACCAGCCCCAAGCATCCTGTATCCTGCATCAAACCTCAACTGGGCGATTCATTTCTTATATGATATTATACATGTTTCAATGCCATTCTCCCAATCATCCCACCCTCTCCCACAGAGTCCAAAAGACTGTTTTATACATCTGTGTCTTATTTACATTTAACGTAATTATTGATAAGTATGATCAATAATTACCTTAAACGTAAATAGACTTACTTTTTCTAACATTTCACTATGATCATTTTCAAACACATAGCATAATGGAAAGGAACTTAGACTGAACACCCATCCATCCACCAGTGAGATCCTATCATTAAAATTTTTGCCATTGCATAATATTTATAAATTCATTTATGATTCTAACATCGTTTTCATGCCCAAATGCACCCCCCCAACATTGCAATTTAAAATCCAGAAGTACAGTGTGTTTGTCTGTTTCAAACACTGCTATATCCTCAGTGCTTGTAGCAGCACTTAATATGCAGAAGATGTCATAGATTAAATGACTGGTTCTAATTATTTAGTCACCTGCAATAGTATTAATGCATCCATGTCCTATGATAGATGGGTAAGATCTCTGTAAGGAAGGAACCTCAGCCTTGCACAGGCTTTCTTCTCAGTGAAGCAGCATTCAACACACACTCAAACCTAGTGTCATGGCCCATGGTCCAGGCCCCTCACTATAACAGTTTCTGGGGAAACTGAGGAAGGGTTCCATAAGCCCTGACATCTTAGAATGGGTATCCTTATCCTTAAAGCTGTCATTACTGTTGGGCCCCTTAGACTTAGGCAGGTAGGGGCACATCATCACAGATTTATTAGGTTAAACAAATGTACATGCCTACTATAATTAATGTTTAGCAATCAAGAGATGTTTTACTTAACTGACAGAAAAACATCCAATAGTGCAGTAAACTATTTTTACCATTATAATAACATTCACCTCTTTTAATAAGTTGATTGCATTTGATGGTATAGTTTAAGACGTAATGGGGTAGTAAGAGTTGTGTGATAAAGAAAGATAAATATATTACCCAATTTGAACTATGTGTCAAACAATGGTAGATTTAAGACTTCATTTATTGGAATGAGCTAAAGAAAAAAATCACATGCAAAAGTGATAAAACTGTACATTTTAGCTTTCATTGGTAAAATGCTAAAGAAGTAGTCATTTATTAGTTCCCTTGATAGTCACAATGGTGATATTAATCATAATGGATTCACTAAATAATAATGTGACTGTGAGATGTGGTGTTAGACATTCTAATTTACTTTTGGAATAATTAATAAGATATACTCAGAAGCATTGGCCTCTTGTTCTGGGAAACATTTTAAATGGAAAATGTTAATTTTACTGGTGTCACAATTATATTATAGAATAATGATGATATTGTTCACCTAAATGGTAAAAAGGAATTTTAATGCAATTTTAAATTCTTAAAACTGTATTTTTGTGGATTTCAGTTAGGTTTACTTGCAGAATGAAAACTGAACACAGCATATTTTGATATGTGTAAAGTAGGTAAATGGGACAGCCTTTAGATACTTCTCTAAAACAGTAGATGTAATCTACTTGCAAGTGAGTCTTCTATGTACATTTTCCTATTATAATTCCTATAAATTTCCTTCTGATATTCCTATAAAATATACGAAGATTATGTGAATTAGTACATCGAAATGTATTGAAGTCTCCTTAAGGATATGGTGCCTGAAGAACCCTTTCAAGTGTTGGCATGATTGCAAACGGTGGGAGTTTTTTTCAGAAGATAATTTCACCCTCTATGGAGCTAGAGCTATTCCAGTGGGTTAGATCAATGTGCTTTAAAATTTCAGGGATATTTCAATACGGTCATTGGATCAGATTGGTGAAGGGTATTCCTCAAAGGGACAAGTATGTTCTTAAGTCAGTATTTTCAAACCTGTGTAAAACCAGCATGACTTTATGTTAATGCAATTTGCTTCATGGAGCTGGTTGTAAGGTGTGTAGGGTGACAGTTGCCCTATTAAAGGCTTGTCATAGGTCATGTTCTCCAACTTACTCATTGCATACAGAAGGAAAAATGTCCTGCTCAGGGAATAAACTTTGAAATGGTGAGGTATTTTAGAAGGCTGTTCTATAGAAATGTGTATTATCTATATAAACTCTGATCATATTTAGGTATAGTGTATAGAGATAAATTTTACTTGTCCAATTCACAGTGAGATATTCAGCAGATTCAGGTTACCAGTCTTTTCTTGTGGTAGGACTATGAATATATTTCCATTAGACAATATTTTAATGAAAATATATTTTCTTCATTTAAATTAAGAGGCTTAATCTTAAGGATTTTAAATTAAATGTCTTGAATTATTTAATTGAATTATTTATATGTTTAAAATGAGAGCTTTAATTTTATGTATTAAAACTCATATGAATGGTGTGCCTAATTCAACTCTTTAGTTTAATAATCAGAAATTAGAAATATCCATGACACCATTATTAAAAACATAAAATGAATCAGTGCTTCCCTTCCCCACAGGTGTTTATCATTCTCATCAAATCTAGTGAGAATATCCAACATACTATTGAAAAAAGTAGGCTAATTAAGAACTACCATAGGAAATAATTTTTTATTTAATTGTATTTGTGAAATAGCAATTTTTATTTGATTACCAAAGTAATACATGTTAATTGCTCTAAGTGTAACAAATGCATAAAACTACAAAGAGAGGAAATAAAAATAATTTTACTTCTTAGAGATGAGACCTGTGAACAGGCTGGCATTTATTTTTCTACTTTTTGTTACTACTATGTATATATCTAAATATATAGTCATTATTTAATAAAATCTTAGTCTATGATGCTGTTTGCTGTGGCTGCTGTTAAGTTACTTCAGCTGTGTCTGACTCTGTGTGACCCCATAGATGGCAGCCCACCAGGCTCCCCCATCACTGGGATTCTCCAGGCAAGAATACTGGAGTGGGTTGCCTTTTCCTTCTCCAATGCACGAAAGTGAAAAGTGAACGTGAAGTCGCTCAGTTGTGTCCGACTCTTAGCGACCCCATGGACCACAGCCTACCGGGCTCCTCCATCCATAGGATTTTCCAGGCAAGAGTACTGAAGTGGGGCAGCATTGCCTTCTCCATGACGCTCTTTAGTGATTGTTTTTTGGATATAATATATCATATATCATAAGATTTTAAGATTCTTTTTAAAAAATTATTTATTTTTAATTGAAAGATAATTGCTTACTGAATTTTGTTTTCTGTCAAATCTCAACATGAATCAGCCATCAGTTCAGTTCAGTTCAGTCGCTCAGTTGTGTCCAACTCTTTGCGACCCCATGAATCGCAGCACGCCAGGCCTCCCTGTCCATCACAAACTCCCGGAGTTCACTCAGACTCACATCCATCGAGTCAGTGATGCCATCCAGCCATCTCATCCTCTGTCATCCCCTTCTCCTCCTGCCCCCAATCCCTCCCAGCATCAGAGTCTTTTCCAATGAGTCAACTCTTCTCATGAGGTGGCCAAAGTATTGGAGTTTCAGCTTTAGCATCATTCCTTCCAAAGAAATCCCAGGGCTGATCTCCTTCAGAATGGACTGGTTGGATCTCCTTGCAGTCCAAGGGACTCTCAAGAGTCTTCTCCAACACCACAGTTCAAAAGCATCAATTCTTCGGCGCTCAGCTTTCTTCACAGTCCAAATCTCAAATCCATACATGATCACTGGAAAAACCATAGCCTTGACTAGACAAACATTTGTTGGCAAAGTAATGTCTCTGCTTTTGAATATGCTATCTAGGTTGGTCATAACTTTTCTTCCAAGGAGTAAGTGTCTTTTAATTTCTTGGCTGCAGTCACCATCTGCAGTGATTTTGGAGCTCAAGAAAAGAAAGTCTCTCACTGTTTCCACTGTTTCCCCATCTATTTGCCATGAAATGATGGGACCAGATGCCATGATCTTCGTTTTCTGAATGTTGAGTTTTAAGCCAACCTTTTCACTCTCCTCTTTCACCTTCATCAAGAGGCTTTTTACTTCCTCTTCACTTTCTGCCAGAAGGGTGGTGTCATTTGCATATCTGAGGTTATTGATATTTCTCCCGCCAATCTTGATTCCAGCTTGTGCTTCTTCCAGCCCAGCATTTCTCATGACGTACTCTGCATATAAATTAAGGTAAGCAGGGGTGACAATATATAGCCTTGACATACTCCTTTTCCTATTTGGAACCAGTCTAGGTATGCATATATCCCCCTCCCTTCAAACCCCCTCCCCACCTCCTTCCGCATCCCACCCCTCTAGTTTGATACAGAAGCCCCTGTTTTGAGTTTCCTGAGCCATAATAGCAAATTCCTGTTGGGTATCTATGTTACATTATATAACCACATTCTTAACAGCTCCATCAATTTTCTAGTAATTATGCTTAGGAGCTGGTTAAAGAAGACCAAAGCAGGTTTAAGGAAAGCTGAAAATAAAATTAGGACACCTATTGTTTTTACTCATAAAGTCTTATTAAGATAGAAATGATTAGAAGGATAGGATAGGCATAGAACAGCTGAAGTATGACAGTTTCTGAATGTCTCCTTTCATTCATTTGGAAGTCAATCCAAAGTGATGAGGAATGCAAGAATCTGTTAGATTCATCGAGTCTTGAGTAAACGAGCTCATACATAGGCTTTTATTCTTATGTCTACCAGAAGAGTCTCCAAAGACATTATTTTTCTACTCAAGAAACACCCTTATAAGACTTAACTTTAAACTTCCAAATCTTAGCGTGACAACAGCAAAATGGCACAATAGGAATTTTCTACCATCTTAATGTCAAGAGAGAACATTTCAGCCTGCAGTTTCTGCCACAAGGGAAAGTGAGAGTTTGTGAGTTAGTAAAATAGCTTCCTTTAGCTGTGCATGATGCTACTAAAGAGGCTCATTTCTTTTTTTTACCCTATCCAGAATAAAGAGATGTACTGCACAACTGGAAGGCATGGAGGGGCTGGGAAAACAGTAACAAGGGTTCTCCAAGAGCATCAAAGTGTTGTAGATCCTAAGAGCTTTGACGAATTCATCAGAAAGCCTGCCCACAAATCACAGGGGATGACTCACTTGTAGATACTGCCAGTGGGCCCACAAGAATCCCCCAGTGCTCCTAACCACAAACACACCCACACTGTGGCTCGCTCCCATGAATGCTCTGGACGACTTTGAGTGTAAAGCTTTTGTATATGTCTCATGAGGTTACTGGAGGGATTCCCTGGTGGCTCAGACAGTAAAGCATCTACTTGCAATGCGGGAGACCCAGCTTCGATTCCCTGGGGTCGGGAAGATCCCCTGGAGAAGGAAATGGCAACCCACTCCAGTACTCTTGCCTAGAAAATTCCATGGATGGAGGAGCATGGTGGGCTACAGTCCATGGGGTCACAAAGAGTCAGACACGACTGAGCGACTTAACTTTCTAGAGAGGTTACTCAGAAAACTGGCCTGATTCTGCAGGATTTAAAGAAAGCACACAAACTTAAGAGTTAGCATCATCATAGGGAAAGCAAATAGGAGGCTTTCAGTACTCAGCCTGGCTTGCAAGATTGAGAGAAGGCATACAGTTTTAGGAATTCTTTTCCCTGACCACACACAATAAGAGGAAACAAGAAGTGTGGAACCGGTATATTCATAAAAAAGGTCTGACAAAACCTCAGAATCTCTAGAAGGACTAAAAGAAGGTATTTTTGTCTCCAAAGCAGTGAATAGAGACTGGAGGACATGACTGCTTCTTTAAATGTGAAGACAATGGTGTAATACATCAAGAAACATAAGAAGTCAAGTAAGCATGGCAACACTAAGAAATATAATTTATTAATCAACCAAAAGAAATCAATAAATAGTTGTTCTGTAACTAACAACAGACTATTTGAAAGAGAGATTAAGAAAATGGTCCAATTTACAATAGCATCAAAAATACTTAGGAATAAAGTTGAGACCTGTGTATTTAATGTAAATTTCATGAGTGAACTGTATACTAAAAAATTTTAAAATGGTGATGCAAGAAATTGAGGAAGATGCAAATAAATGGAAAAATATCCCTTGCTCATGAATTGGAAATACTAGTATTGTTATAAAATTATTCTATACAAAGCGATCTACAGGTTCTATGCATTTCCCTATCAAAATTGCATTAACACTTTTTTGCAGAAAAAATGCTGAAAGTTGTAGGGAGCCACAAATGACCATAAATAGCCAAAGCAAAGCAATCTTGAGAAAGGATAACCAAGGTGGACATGTTGCAGTTTGTAATTTCAAGCTATACTACAAAGCTATAGTAATCAAAATAACACGTAACTGAGAAAAAACCAGACAAGACCAATGGAAAAGAATTGAAAGCCTCAAAATAAGACATGCATAAACAAGCAACCAATATTTGATGATTCAGAAAGGGTAGTTTCTTTAATAAATAGTCAGGAAAACTGGACAACCACAATGCAGATGAATGAAACTGGACCCCTGTTTTACACCACTCACAAAAATTAACTTGAAATGGATTAAAGCTTAAATACAAGACCTTAAACTATAAAATGTAGAAGAAAACACAGGGGAAAAGCTGCTTGACATTTGGTCTTTGCAATGATTTTTTTTAATGATACCAAGGGCACAACCAACCCAAAAAACAAACATTTTTTATGATATATATTCTTACTTTGTGTATGCTATACATTGCCAGTAACTCTGGAATATTCCATTTATTAATTTATCTATATATATTGAAATATTTTATTGCCACCTCATTTCCTTTCTTTCATTATCATTGTTTCCTCTCTTAAGGCTTCTTTTTTGGTTCATTTGGTGTTTGACTAGAATCCATAATCCTTTCTTGAAAATATTCACTCAGACAGGGTTGTGGTTGACATATTATCTGATGAGTGATTTATATCTTGCCTATATTTGGTAATCAACAGTTCTTCTTCTTCTTCATTTTTTTTCCAGTATTTTGTCTCTAATAATATACTATTTCCTAGTTGCTGGCGTTAGACATGAACAAGCTTCGTATTTGTCTGATTTTTTAAAAATCCACTATCTTTGGTCCAGATGCTTGTTTTCTAATTTATTTTGTAGTTTGGGATAATTTTAAATGAATATACGGCCTAGTTGTAGGGCTTCCCAGGGTGGGCGCTAGTGGTAAAGAACCACCTGCCAATGTGAGAGACGAAGAGACATGGATTCTATCCCTGGATTAAGAAGATCCCCTGTAGGAGGGCATGGCAACCCACTCTAGTATTCTTGCCTGGAGATTCCATGGATCAGAGGTGCCTGGTGGGCTACATTCCATGGGGATGCAAAGAGTTAGACACGGACTGAAGCAACTTAACAGGCGCGTGCACGCCAACCTAATTGTATGTTCCTTAATGAGTCCTTTCTGTAAATTCCTCAGTCTTTTCAATAGATTCATTCACATCTTTTCAATTATTTGACTAATGATTAGTTCTGTTGAATTTTCTCCTTCTGGACCTCCTATTCATTTTCTATAATCTGTTTCTTTGGATTTCAGTTCAGATTTACATCTCTTTATTTGTGCCTTTGTTTTTGAGGTATTTTTTTTCCTACTAGGTCCTTCAGGCATTTCATTTTGGTTTCAATAATATGATCCTCTCCATCTTATCAACTGAAAATTTAACTTCAAAACACATATTTCTTGTCATTCCGTAGTCTTTTCATGCAATAATGGAATGTTTTTAAGTGTTTTATTAAAATTGTTGTCATCCATCTTCTCTAGCAGCTTCCTTGTACTAGTAACCTCCTGTTACTTTGTTCTGTCTGATAGTTTTCTTGCCAATAAATCATCTTAAATTAGTGATTTTCCTTTACTTGCTCATGTATCTATTTACTCTCAGAGCTTAAAAGAAGCTGTTAAGGTTCACTAGACACTGTTGGTCTTGCCTGTGTCAGGTAACATGGTAGTTTTCTATCCTAGTAGGTGGTGATGTACCAACTAGCAAGTCATCAGCTCCCTGTCAAGGTACCAGCAGGAAGTATTTCTGTTCTATGGTCTCCTTAGTTGGAAACATGTCCACTCTATCTCTTAGGGGATAGAAGACTCAAATCACTTCTTAAAATCTTTCCATATCAAAAAGTGAGCTAGGGAGACTGCTACTCATCTTCTAAGAGGACTTGTAGATCTCCTCTTGCCAAACTCTTCCCAACATCTCCTCATTCCTGAGCTCTGCAGCAAATCACCAAGCTCTAGCTTGAGTCACAGAAGAGCAAATTCATCCTCTAATTTTCTTTGTGAGGACTGCAGCAGAGCTGGGGCTTGGTTTTTATAGTTTTGGGGCTCCATAGGTTTTTTGCGTCAGCCACTAGGCTGATAAGGAGAGTAAACTGGTAGTCAGATTAGAATTGGAGGTGAGAGATGCAGAGATGAATGTTAAAATTGGGATATTCTACAATCTTTCTCCATTTCACTTGACCATTCCTCACATGACATGATTTGATTCTCCTTACATAACATCCAACCAGTCTATCCTAAAGGAAATAAGTCCTGAATATTCATTGGAAGGACTGATGCTAAAACTGAAGCTCCAATACTTTGGTCACCTGAAGCGAAGTACTGACTCACTAGAAAAGACTCTGATGCTGGGAAAGAATGAAGGCAGGAGGAGAAGGGGACGACAGAGGATAAGATGATTGGATGGCATCACCAACTCCACGGACATGAGTTTGAGTAAACTCCGGGAGTTGGTGATGGACAGGGAGGCCTGGCGTGCTGCAGTCCATGGAGTCACAAAGAATTGGACATGATTGAGCGACTGAACTGAACTGAACATAACACCCTGGTCACGTTCATTAGACTACCCTCTAGTTTTCAAATGCTCCAAGATAGTTGTACTGACTATTGCAGAATTGGTAGGGAAATTAAAAAAATATATATTTTATTTAGGCTTCAGAGACAAAGCATAGCAGGCCTCTGACCTTGCTGCTAACCTGCCTGCACACTGCCCTGGCTGGGGGTAACTGTAAGTGACTGCCTGCTGTAAGTTCAAGACTTGCAGCACCTTAGATAAGGTGGGGGAGGAATCTTGAGATTGTTGAATCCCTGAAGGGGGCCTTGCCAGGCTTAGCAATATTCCAAGTTTTTCAAAACAAACATCATTAACATGAAACTAAGCTTGCAATTTGATCACAGATTGATGGTGATAATCAGTTTGCATCCATCCTGGGATTATATAGATGGGAACCAAACTGCAGTCTTTGAAGTCTCACCCACAGAGTGGACGTTGCCGCCTGGGACCCTTTCCCCATTGGGACTCCAGATGTACTGTGACATGGGACTTCCCAGTGCTGTTTAAATCTAGATGTTGGGTCAAAACCCAATTTGGTGATGTATTCTCTGTTATTTCTATGTCTCTCTTTTTTACTGTTAGTATTTTGAATTAAGCTAGGTTTCTCTAATGAATATTTATATTATTCATTAGTATATAACGAGTGGCTTATTTTGCTAACAAATCCTTTGAACCTGAGACAAAAGTAAAAACTTTCAGCAAAACAAGAATTTACACAATGAACAACATAATCATCAGCAGATTACTGCCCCTAAAGAATTAGGGACACTTCAATTTGCAAAAATGGAACTATCCCCACTTAAAAGTAAACTCCTAAGAAAATAAAATTTCTGACATTTACTTTAAACACATAATCTTTTAGTCATTTAAAACCATATGGCATGTAAACTTTCATTGTTTATCTTCTTACTAATTAGAGCAGCACATTTTAAAATTATTGCCAAATGAGAAATAAAGATTTTCCCCACAGAAATCTAGAAATGAAATAACATGCTTTAAACGTTTTTGGGAAAATGACATTTCATCAAGCAAGATACATGAAAAAAATTGAGAAGCACCCAATATTTGTATCTCATTTTCCCTACACTATTCACTGCTTAGAGTAATAGGAAAACTCTGCCCAGGTGATGCTAGTGGTAAAGAATCCACCTGCCAATGCAGGAGACATAAGAGACATGGGTTCTATCCCTAGGTTGGGAAGATGCCCTGGAGAAGGAAATGGCACCCTACTCCAGTGTTCTTGCCTGGAGAATCCCATGGATGGAGGAGCCTGGTGGGCTACAGTCCACAGGGTTGCAAGAGTTGGACATACTGAAGTGACTGAGCACAACACACACTCTGAAGAGGATAGTTTTTAATGATTTTGGAGAAACCACTTTCTCTAGGCCAGCTACTATAACATTAGGCCACATCTTCCTAGGATCCAAAATTTTTTGTAGTATTTCACTGATTTATAATTACTGTGACCATAAATTCTGGAATTTCTAGAATGTTTTCATTTGAAAGTTCCTGTAATATTGTCAAGCCATATTTTGCAACACTGGGCTCAGAAATATGAGTTGTATGTTGCATTTGGATTTTGTGGGAGAATTTCTCCAAGGTTATAGAGGATGAATATCTATTAACCAGATGATGAACAGGTAATGGATTTGGAACCTCTAGCCTACTTAGCAATTCCTTCCATGTAAAGTGAAAGTGATCTTCGTTTTTATGAAAACTAGTCTTGACAGTCTTGATATTGGGAAAAAAGAAACTGTAATTTGGAATGGACGGTTTAGTCCCTAATGCCTTACCAGAAAAGTTGCTTTGTTCCTGTTGTTATCTGTTCTGACTTGCTACTGTGAAAATAATATTTAATCCCAATTATAAAGACTTGAAATAAATGAAGGCCAGAAATCATTAAAACCTATTGGGTTTAATATAACATTTTATTTTAATGTTCCTTTTGCTACTTTTCATTTAACCTTTTCAGTGACCTAGTGTGCTCAGGCATGGTATAGAATAACCAAGGGAAGTAGGACAGTTAATTGAAGTTCATAGGACTCCATCTGAAAAAGTGTTTTCCGCTTTTTGTAATTTATTGTATTATTAAATGTAATATGTTTTGATTGTATTTTAGTTACTTTTCTGAAATGCTCCAGGGGCTGTTTTTTCTAGTATATGTTATGGAGTCGTGCTGGAACTAGCCACGTGTGGTTATTGCACACTTGACATGTAGTCAGTTCAAATGGAGATGTGCTGCAAGTATAAAATACAAAGTAGATTTCAAAAGATAATGTGTAATATGTTATTAAAATTTTTATATGTTGAAATAATAATTTAGCTTTATTGGGTTAAACCAAATCTACTTTTAAAATTAATTTCATAAATAAATTTATATTTAAAAAATAAATAAAATTAATTTCAATGTTTAAATGGTTGTATTGTGGCTATTGAAAAATTTTAACATGCATTTCTATTGTTCAACACTTGTACAGTGAAGAGAGATTTTTAAATGATTTAAAGGAGAAGCTGATAAAAAGCTTTTGCTGTTATTATCCCTGTTGGAAAGAATTTCAAGTAGGACTTAGCTACTCAGAAAAGCTAGTCAGCTGCTGGTCTTTCATGAAGAAAAGGACAGTGTCAATGTGCTTTAGTCAGTCCCTCACATTGTATTTTGAGGCTTGTGGCTTACTGTGTCTGGCCCATATCAGGTATTCCACATATATGTGTGAATTGATAATGACTGGCTTATGAATTAGGAACTTTTTGAGTTTTGTCTCCAGCTCTGCCATAACCTAGCTTTGTGACCTTGCACAAATCATATCCCTTTTAATTGTCTCAGCTTTTTTCATATGTAAAATGAGAGAATTTACTATGCTGACTAAATACTTTTCAGTTCAGACATGCTGTGGTTCTATTATATGACTCCATATTGCTAGTCTACTAGGCTGTTAGAATCCCCATTTCTAAAGAGGCACAGAAGTTTCTGCTCTAATGAAGATGAGTTTAGTTTGCATGTATCTGTCCTCTTAGACTGATTATTTCTTTTTTCTTGAATATGTTAACATAATGAGTTTCCTTACCTGGTAAGTGAAATATTTCCCCTCATCTCTCTCTTTACCCTCTGTAAAGTTCAATACTTTCGTTATTAGCTATGTCGGGATTTTAACTTTAATTTTGCATTAGAATATGCCTAATTGCTCAGCCCATATGAGCACATTTGGACTTTGAGGCATAGTGATGCCTTACTGGATGACACAGAGAATCTGTCACCACTTGGTGCCTTAGTTTATTACTCCATAGAATCTAGTTGATAATACTCTCTATATTCCTGCTAACCTGTGTGAGGGAAAGTTCTGCTTTGGCAGCTGTACTTTCAAATGAAAGATGAAGAAGAACTAGACTGGATAATATGTGCCAAGAAAAAAAAATCCCTTGAGGAGCCCATTTAGTACCTTTTGTTCCTTTCCATCTATGCTTCAAATTTTGCTGTTTGCATTGGTTCATACCTATTCCTCATAGTCCTGTTTTCCCATATATTTACCTTAATAATGGAGAGGACAAGAACTACTTCCGAGAATTTACAGCTACTCAAGGAGTGTAAATTGCTTGTTTCTGTGTACTGAATAATTCTGTGGCTTTGTCAAACTTAGATACTTCCACCAAAGAGCTCGCTGTCTGGTAGATGTCATATATAGATACAAATAACTCTAAAACAAGGAACACATAAGTTGGAGTGCCATTAGAATTCAGAGAAGACAATTTAGAAGAATTGGAGGGCCTTGGGAATATTTATGCTGGCCTTTTAGGGATAAGTAACAAGTAAACACGGGGAGAAGGTGGGAGGGTAAAGGATTAAAGGAAGGCGGAGCAATGTAAGAAAGGCAGAAGTAGGAGCCAAGTTAATAGAACAAGAAGTAATCTTATTTGAATTGATCATAGATTAGACGGTTAGTGAAATGGAATTTGTTAGATTGTTTAGGGTTCCAAGGGATCTGTAATAGGAAGCTGCAAATTTGAAATTTCTGAAATGTCATGGCATGATTTGCAGACATTATCTCCAACTGGTACAGTTCTCTCACTCACAATTGGCCAGTATAGTAAATACTATGGCTCTCCACCCAGATGCTAATCTCAAGTCTGTGCCGTCTGCAACAGAGAATTATAAACCATTTGAAAAGCAGCTCCTGCTGTTCTACTGTACTGGATGGTAGAGTTAGACTATCTAAGCATGGGACTTGAAGTGATCACAGAGACAGAGCTGCACATTAAGAGCTGGATCCTGTCAGACCTCCCAATGCATAAGGACAGGAGGACCCAGCAGGAATCCATTCTAAAATTGCAGAAATGCATTCAAGAACAGGATTGAACAGCTGTAAGCTGTAAAAATCTATGTGTCTCCCTGCTTCATCTCTATGCATTTCTAAGGTAATTTCCCTTGCTGTCCATTAGGGATATATGTGGAGCAGTCAGGTTTACTTCTAGTTCATCTTTATGCTGAAATTGTGAATTTATGAAGTTTAAATTTGTGAAAGCAGGGTCTCCTATTAAACTCTCCATCTTGTGAAAATCTAGGCACTGCCTTCCTTCCCCGCAGCCTCAAAGCTCAACTTCTACATGTTTGGCAACAAAATTAGTTTCATTGCTTTCAGAAATCCTGTCTTCATATATATTTTTCCATGATAAATTCTTACTAGTTTTCCAATGCTTTTAAGAAGCTGGTTTTTAATTCAATATTTTAATTTCTTTTTAGTAAAATTTTGGTTTGGATTCTCAGCCAGACATACTAATGGAAATAGGAGTCTCTCAGATGGTCTGTTCTCCCCATGCAAGCTACCATGTTCTGCTTAAAGAAGTGCAAATCTCATTATGTTATTTACCTTTTATACTTAAAATAAATTTCAATCTATTTATCATGGATTACAAAGTCTCACATGATCTGGCCTTCCACTGCCTCCTTCCAGCATTCTCTGCACCATTCACCTCTTTGTATACCCACTGGCTCCTTGCTAGTCCTGGAAAATGCCAAACATGCTCTTGCTTCAGGGCCTTTGCACTGTCTATTCCCTAGATATCCACAGGGCCTTTTCCTTTATTCCATTCTGCTCTAGTGTCACTTTTACAGAGAGATATTTTCTTTCTAAATTAGTATATTTTTTCCACATTTTGATACTCTGCTTTATATTTCTTCATAGCACTTTTCACAACCTGACATTATATTATATATAGTTTTATCAATTGTTTCTCTTCTCTCTGTACCTAAAGAGTATAAGATGATTGACTTGAGGGACATTTTTTTTTCCTACTGTACCCTAAACATTTAAAATAGGACTTTTCAACATCAGCAGGATTTGTTAAACAACTACTGACATTTTGGTCCAGATACTTGTTTATTGTGGGTGTCTATCCTATGCATGTAGTTTGTTTAGCAGTATCACTAGTCTCTAACCACTAGATACCCGTAGTACACCTCAGCTGAGATAGCCCAAAATATCCCAAGATTTTGTCAAACATCCTCTAGGGGGCAAAATTAGCCTTGTTTGAGAACCACCAATCTAGAATAGCTACTAAAATAATATTTATTTATTTATTAATGAGGAGTCATAGGGCTGAATTGCGATTTTGCCCTTACTGACAGTGTGACTTTGAGTCTATAAAATGACAGTCATAATAGTAATCCACTTACAGTTTTGCTGGGAGAATTAAAGAAAATAATGTATATAAAGCATTTACCAAAGTGTTTTATATGTAGAAACCACTCAGCAAACGTCTTACTATTGTTATCACTAACATCCTTTAAGACTTAGATCAAATATCACTTTTTACTTGAGGCCTTCTCTGATTTCTTTCTCACAAAACTACTCATTCTCTGATCTGAAGTGTATTAAAATTTTGTGTTTTATAGGCCGTGACACATCAAGTTTAGTTATTTGTTTCAGTGTCTGTTTATTCAAGTGGACTCTGAAATACTCTCCAGGAAAAGAGACAGGGCCATATATGTTTTGGTATCACTTGAGCTACATAGCATTTGGCACAATTGCTAACATCCTTTAAAACATAGAAAAAGCTAGAGAATCCCAGAAAAACATCTACCTCTCTTTCACTGACTACACTAAAGCCTTTGTCTGTGTAGATCACAACAAACTGAAAATTCTTAAAGAGATGGAAATACCAGACCACCTTACCTGCCTCCTGAAAAATCTATATGCAGGACAAGAAGCAACAGTTAGAACTCGACTTGGAACAACAGACTGGTTCCAAATTGGGAAAGGAGTACATCAAGGCTGTATACTGTCACCCTGCTTATATAACTTCCGTGCAGAGTACAACATGTGAAATGCTGGGCTGGAAGAAGCACAAGCTGGAATCAAGATTGCTGGGAGAATTATCAATAACCTCAGATATGCAGATGATACCACCCTTATATCAGAAAGCAAAGAGGGATTAAAGAGCTCTTGATGAAGGTGAAAGAGGAGAGTGAAAAAACTGGCTTAAAACTCAACATTCAAAAAATGAAGATCATGGCATCCAGTCCCATCACTTCCTTGCAAATAGATGGGGAAACAAAGGAAACAGTGACAGACTTTATTTTCTTGGGCTCCAAAATCACTGTGGATGGTCACTGAAACCTTGAATGTAAAAGATGCTTACTTCTTGGAAGAAATGCAATGACAAACCTAGACAGCATATTAAAAAGCAGAGATACTACTTTGCTGACAAAAGTCCTTATAGTCAAAGCTATTGTTATTCCAGTAGTCATGTATGGATGTGAGAGTTGGACAGTAAAAAAGGCTGAGTGTCAAAGAATTGATGCTTTTGAACTGTGGTGTTGGAGAAGACTCTTGAGAATCCCTTGGACTGCAAGGAGGTCAAACCAGTCAATCCTGAAGGAAATCAACCCTGTATATACATTGGAAGGACTGATGTTAAAGCTGAAGCTCCAATAATTTGCCCACCTGATGCAAAGAGCCGACCGACTAGAAAAGACCCTGGTGCTGGGAAAGATTAAAGGCAGAAGGAGAAGCAGACAGCAGAGGATGAGATGGTTGGATGGCATCACCGACTCAATGGACATGATGAGTTTGAGCAAACTCCAGGAGATGGTGAAAGACAAGGAAGTTTGGGATATTGCAGTCCATGGAGTCGCAAAGAGTTGGTAACAACTGAGTGACTGAACAACAAAAAGAAAATATGTTAAAAAAAAAAAAAAAAAGCTGAAAAGGCAAGGAAATGGATTCTTACCTAGATCCTCCAGAAGCCCCTGCTGATACCTTGATTTTAGTCCAGTGGGACTCATTTCAGACTTCTGACTTCTAAAACCATAAGATAATAAATTTGTGTTTTTATTTTTTTTCCGTTTCTTTTTTTTTTTGCAGTTTTTATTTTTATTTATTTATTTATTTTATTTTATAACTTTACAATATTGTATTGGTTTTGCCACATATCAACATGAATCCACCACAGGTATACACGTGTTCCGCATCCTGAACCCTCCTCTCTCCTCCCTCCCCGTACCATCCCTCTGGGTCATTCCAGTGCACCAGCCCCAAGCATCAGGCAAGAAAAAAAAAAAAAAAAAAGAAAGAAAATATGTTCCCTCTCCTTTAGAGTAAAAGAGAGTGAAACCCATGGAAGTGATGTGATGTTAGGAAAGGTCTTATTATTGATCTTAGTAGAATAGGAAACATTTTTCCTGCTCCTGGATAGTAAAGTCAAGTATCAACCAATAGCACCGGAGCAAGTGGAGGCAGAGCTGACATTAAGGAGAATCTTGCCTCATCTCACTACATTAACCTTCAAATAGAAGAATAGAATTAGGGAAATGAACACCCAAATTAATGGTATGAGCTTACTCCTTGGAAGGAAAGTTATGACCAACTTAGATAGCATATTGAAAAGCAGAAACATTACTTTGCCCACAAAGGTCTGTCTAGTCAAGTCTATGGTTTTTCCAGTGGTCATGTATGGATGTGAGAGTTGGACTGTGAAGAAAGCTGAGCGCCGAAGAGTTGATGCTTTTGAACTGTGGTGTTGGAGAAGACTCTTGAGAGTCCCTTGGACTGCAAGGAGATCCAACCAGTCCATTGTAAAGGAGGTCAGTCCTGGGATTTCTTTGGAAGGAATGATGCTAAAGCTGAAACTCCAGTACTTTGGCCACCTCATGCAAAGAGTTGACTCACTGGAAAAGACTCTGATGCTGGGAGGGATTGGGGGCAGGAGGAGAAGGGGACGACAGAGGATGAGATGGCTGGATGGCCTCACCGACTCGATGGACGTGAGTTTGAGTGAACTCCGGGAGTTGGTGATGGACAGGGAGGCCTGGTGTGCTGCAATTCATGGGGTCACAAAGAGTCGGACACGACTGAGCGACTGAACTGAACTGAGCTGAAGTGAACCCTAGTCCTAGGACCACAAGTCATACATATTATATAAAATGCTTCTTCTGAGAATATTCAGTGGAAATTAACCATAGGAAACAGTTATTCCCCTTAAAGAGGACTAAGAATTTTACACAGATACCATGTAGAGGCAATAGACATGGGAGGAAAGAATTAAGATGGCATATTCACACAGACCTGGGCTTGAAACCTGACTTTACCTTGTATTAGCTGCCTTATCCTTAGACCAGGTGGAAAAGGATCCACCTGCCAATGCAGGAGATGCAGGTTTGATTCCTGGGTCAGGAAAATCCCATGGAGAGGAGAATGGCAAGCCACTCCAGGTTACAAAAGCGTCAGACATGACATAGTGACCAAAGAGCAACTCAAATATTCTTTAAATGTTTTCTAAAAACTTCTAATTTTTCATTAACACAATAAACATAAACTGTAATGAGTAATGTTAGAAGTCTTAGAGAAACATTTTAAATATAGTGAATGGTGAATTATGACTGTGGTTTATGTTTCAAAGGCAGTTTCACATTAAACACCTTTTCCTTTGTTCTTCATTTTCCGGGTGAGAAAGAACTGCTTCCCACTAATCAAAAGTGCTAGTTTTCCTTTGACTTAGGTAGCACAGAGAAGAAATTACCAAGAGGGAAGAAAAGGCTATAATTCTTTTCTGGTTCTTATATTGCCATTCTCATCCCACAGTGCAAAGCTATTGACTAGTGTGAACTCTGTAATTGTGTTTCTTCAGTTAAAAATTTCAAGGATTTTTGCTTTTCTTTTTCTTCATTTGTTTTATTTAACCACATACTACCTACTTGCCCATATTACTAGAGCCCATTGCTTCTGTTAGTACTCTAAATATTAGAAAATGAAATGAATGGAGCAAATAGATCTGACTCCCAATTACAGACTATCCAAAAAGGCAATCTGGAAGTTAGATACATACAATCACAACTTATTTATAAACTTATTGTTTCAAAATGCATTTATTAGAGAAATACTTTGGAGAAATTTAAAGTGGATTCACCAAAATTCTGATAGATGTTACAGAAAGTCTACCCTGGAAAATTAAAATACATTTCTCAGAAATAGCCAATGATGTTTTTTTCCCTTTCATAGTTCTAGCCGTAGGAACCACGATCATTTTAATGCATACTGCCTGGCACACAGTTACATCTCAATGAATGTTTGTTGGGCATATGGATGTCAAATAGAATAATGCAATATTGTTTGTATGACCAAAAAAATACCAAATACCATATGCACAAACATACACACTGAAAGTGATGTTCATTAAAAGTGCCCTGATTATATACATAATAGTCCTTATATTTTATATAATATTAACAAAATTTTAAATACAATGAAAAATTTTAATCTGCAATGTATCTTTTACATGTTTTCAAAGGGTTGAAGTGGGGACAGCAAATAGCAAATACATATATGGTATGATTCCATTTTAAAAAACAATGAAAGGAGCTTCCATTTCTGCCCATGAAGGAATAACCAATTTAGCATTTTCCCTCCCAATACAAAATTAGAAAATAAACATTTGAAACAATCTCTTTTCAGCAATCACTATGATGGGTCAGTGCAGGACTGTGATCACTAAGAGAGGGAAATAAACAAGGTGAGCTCTACAATCATTTCAACTCCCCTCCCAGGAGTAAATTTGTACTGTGGCAAAGGAAAGAGAATTCAAGTAAACACTATTGTTCAATATAGTTGAAGAGTAAAATTGGAATTAGTAGGTTGAAATAATTGAAATTTGCATAGCAGAATAATGGAGAGGAAGGAGCTATTCAGAAAAGAAACTCCAGATATCTTCATGGGGCCTTTGAATATTTGTCTACTAATTAACACATTTGCAGGATGAATTTTGTGACATCCAAGAAAGAATGATTGCTTATGAGTCATAATGAAAATTTTCAGAACTCACTGTCACTGGCCCCCCAGGAACACACGAGTGAATGAAGAGAGGTTCAGGTTTAGTTAGTCAGTCTCAGTGAGGGTTAATGAACACCAGGGTATTCTTAGTGAGAGAGGGTTGTTAGAAAGCAACCGATTATAGCGGTTTAGGCTGGTTTGGGTGGCTTGGGAAGAAAGGTCTAGAGGAAGTAATGGCTTTGTCGTGCTTGAGTTTTGATGCTGTTAGAACAACAGAGGCAAGGTACGAGGAGTTGGGATATCAAAGTAAAGTCTTATGATAGGAGGGCAGACTAGGGCAAATATAAAGCTATAATTAGAAAAGCAGCATTTGGTCCTATTAGCAGAGAGAGGGGATATGAATATTTTGTGGGGTTACACAGTGATCTTATTTTGTGCTTAGACAAACTTATAAATGACCTTGTTTATTTCATGTTATCATGGTCTGAAATTGATGTTCTGTGAGGATTGTTTATGTCCCAACTAGAGAATATGGCTTAGTGAGTGCCAGGCCAGGTTCTAACAGCACTGAAGCCTAGTTATAAGAGTCAGAGAAATTCCCAGATGTGAAGGACCGTTGCTTTGTGTTTCCCCCCCCCCCACACACAGGGATGAAATATCTTCAAAGAATGCCTCACCCTAATTACTTTAAGCAATTAGTAGACTTGTCCAAGAGTACATGCTACTCTAGACTCACCCTCCTAAAGCTTCAAAAACAAACCTTAAAATCAAAGTCCAAAACTTTAAAGATCACCATCCAAAAAAAATCAAATAGGAAATCCTTAAATCAAACCCCCCAAATCTTCATTTAATTTTCTAACAAAACAAACTGAACAACAATGTATTAAATAATCTCAATGAGGAGGGGTGGGAGTGAAGGTGAATATGAATGGAGACTATGAGAGTAAAAGCAAAAGAATTTACATAAACACTGCAGACTGTTGGATGGACACAGTTTCCCATTGGTGTATAGGCTAACAATTCTAAAACACTTGACATGGTATACTGGAACTGGATACCTAAGTAAATATATGATGGATTGTTGAAACTCAGTTACTCACTTGGGAATGTGGAAGTTAGGCAGCAAGACCAAAGCTAGAATGATATATAAGTTGGGTGGATTAAGTTAAAAGTAATCAGTATAAAAATCATATTTAGCTTAATATAGATACAGATGGCTACATATAGAAATATTTATAGGTATGGGTATATAAAAAAATTGTGTATATGTACATATACTCACTCATTGTATCAGTTTGAGAGGGCCTAGAATTGATGACAAACTAACTACACACCAACATGCCTAGGGCTCAGAATTGATTTCTACATATCATTCTTTTTAAAAAATAAATCAGGGCTTCTTGAAGAAATGGCTGATTCTAGACTGGGGCAGAAAATACCAACAAATATGAACCTGGAGTGTCTTATAATACCACAAAGTGATCTAAAGTGAAAGAATGGGGGATTGTCCAAAGGACACAGAAACCAGCAGAAAGAGCCCCTAGGTCCAAGCTGGAATAATATGAAAAATAAAATTAATAAGCAGTATTTAGCTGTAATGCAAACTACACAGTAAATATCTGATATAAATAAAATTCCTGAGTAAATAATAAATGGAAGACAAGAGACAAATCTCCTATACAGAAAAATTCCAAATAATTGATGTTGATCATGCCATACTCAAGAGGTGGAGCTTAAGTCTCCTTTTCAATTGCGTGTTGGCAACATTCAAATTATTTGCTTTGAAAAATAGTGTATGGAAAGGGAAGGGTAAGTGTACTGTGGAGAACATGGCATTACACTATTTTGGCTAGGTATTTAAAGTTAATGTGGATGTATCACGTGATATCATGTAGCCCGGAGTATGATGTGATAAGAATAAAAGAGTTAATCTCTGTGGTATTCTTCCCTAAAACTTATGCTTCAGTTTAATAATAAGAAACATCTGACAGATCCCAGTTGAGGGGTATTCTACAAAATACCTCATGAGTAATTTTCACAGCTGTCCAAGGTCATCAAAAACAAGGAAAAATTTGAGAAATAGCTAAGAGGAAATAAGGAAACAAATTACCAAATATAATATGGTGCTCTGCATAAGATCCTGGAGCATATAAAGGACAACAGGTAAAACTTAAGAAATACTGAATGAAGTATGAACTTTAATTAATAATAATAAATCAATGTTGGCTCATTTGTTATGATATATAAACTATTACTATGGCACCCCACTCCAGTACTCTTGCCTGGAAAATCCATGGACGGAGGAGCCTGGTAGGCTGCAGTCCATGGGGTCGCTAGGAGTCGGACACGACTGAACGACTTCACTTTCACTTTTCATGCATTGGAGAAGGGAAATGGCAACCCACTCCAGTGTTCTTGCCTGGAGAATCCCAGGGACAGGGGGAGCCTGGTGGGCTGTCTATGGGGTCGCACAGAGTCGGACACGACTGAAGCAACTTAGCAGCAGCAGCAGCAGTGTAAGATGTTAACACTAGGGGAGCTGGCTATGGGGTTTTCTTGTATGTGAATTTTGCTATACAAGTTTCACATCTTACAGTAAATCTAAAACTATCCTAAATTTTTATTAAAAACTCTTCAGAGCACTGGGAATAAGTGCATGATGCTGTATCATGAAATATGTGTTATTTAGGAATCTAAGAAAGAAAAGGGAGAAAGATGGGTAACCAGAAAAAATCATTTGAGGATAAGTGGATATATTTAGTACATTTGACTGAAAACATTGTAAATTAATAGAACCAAGGAATTCAGTGTGACCACAGTGGATAAATACAAAGAAGACCAAGCTGAAGTAATCACAATCAAATATTTAAACAAGTAAAGAAATAAAATTAAAGGCAGGGAGGGAAAAAAAAGAGCATGTTACCTGTAGATGAATGCAAAGACTTATTACAGTCTTCTTGTAAGGAATTATGAAAGGCAGAAGACACTTTGACAAAATTTTTAAAGTGCTACAAACAAACAAAACTGATAAAGTAGATTTTTTTTTTTTTTTAATCACTCAGTCATATCTGATTGCTTTGCAACCCATGGTCTGTCCAAGGAATTCTCCCGGCAAGGAGTACTGGAGTTGGTTGCCCATTCCCTTCTCCAAGGAACCTAGATGTCTATATCGAGTCAAAATATATGGAGATGAAGAATTATATGAAATTTTCTTGGAGATGAAGAATTATAGAAAATTTCAGAACAAAACGAAGCAGAGAGAATATTTCAAAGCAGTCTAAAGTATTAAAATGTTTATAGGAAGTTCTTCAGATTAAAAAAAATGAAATATATGACAATGAAGTTTGGATTTTTACAAAGAATAGGGCCTAAAATGATGAAGTGTTTTATGATGAGATTTAAAATTTTTTTTTATCAGTTAAGATAAAAAGAGTAGGAGACACAAATGACCAATATCAGGAAAGAAACAGAAGATATCACTATATAGTCCCATAGTTCTTTCATAAATAGATATACATTTCAAACAACTTTATGACTACACATTTGCAGCTTAAATGAAATACACAATTATCATGAAAGACATAATACTTAAATATAGAGAATTATAATAGGTCGACATTGTGTACCTATATTGTATACAATGTACAATTCATATATGCTAAAAAAGCTGAATGTAATTTCCTTTTAAATATAATACTGACATTGTTTTCCCATTTGTACCTACATAAATATTTCTAATTATGCTTTCCATATACCTCTCATTAAATTTTGTTATTAAAGAAAAGGAAGAAAAAGTCACAATGTTTTAACCATGGTACAAAAATATTTAGCATAAGGAGCTGAGATCATCCAGCACCCTTCTGCTTTACCATGATCATGAAAAGAGGAATAAATCATTTCTGGTCAAAATCCCTTAAAAGAAATAGCTATGAAGAAAAAATAATTCCTGGAATGAAGTTATAATGTAAACTTGCCCCTTGAAGCACTTGACTGGAACATTCAGAGTTTAGAAGTCTTCCTTGACAGCTAGCAATTATTTTTATTTTGTTTTGACAAATACAAAAACAAGGGCTTTGGTCAGAAAAAGCTGACTAAGCTATGTACTTCCTTACTATGCAACTTGATGGAATTTACTTAACTGAGCTGAGTCTCACATCCATACTTATTAAACGGGACATAATACTTAGGTCTTCTTGTTATTATTGTTCAGTGTTAAGTTGTGTTCAACTCTATGACCCCATGGATTGCAGCATGCCAGTCTTCTCTATCCTCATATCTCCCTGAGTTTTCCTCAAACTCAGAGTTTGCTCACACTCAGAATTTGCTCAAACTCAATGGCATCCATTGAGTCAATGATGCCATTTCAAACCATCTCATCCTCTGTCTCCCTCTTCTCCTCCTGCCCTCAATCTTTCCCAGCATCCAGGTCTTTTCCATGAGTTTGCTCTTTTGCACCAGGTGACCAAAGTATTGGAGCTTCAGCATCAGAAGTTCCAGTGAATATTCAGTGTTGATTTCTTTTAGGATTGATTGGTTTGATGTCTTTGCACTCCAAGGAAATTCTGAAGAGTCTTCACCAGCACCACAGTTTTGAAATCATCCATTCTTTGGCACTCAGCCTTTTCATGGACCAACTCTCACATGAGTACATGACTACTGGAAAAACCATAGCTTTGAATATACAGACCTTTGTCAGCAAAGTGATGTCTCTGCTTTTAAGATATGATGTCAAAAAAGACTCTTCAGAGTTCCTTGGAGTGCAAAGACATCAAACCAATCAATCCCTAAAAGAAATCAACACTGAATATTCACTGGAACTTCTGATGCTGAAGCTCCAAGCTTTTAAATATGATGTCTAGGTTTGACATCTGGAGAAGGAAATGGCAGCCCACTCCAGTGTTCTTTCTGGAGAATCCCAGGGACGGTGGAGCCTGGTGGGCTGCCGTCTATGGGGTCGCACAGAGTCGGACATGACTGAAGTGACGTAGCAGCAGCAGCAGCAGCAGATTTGACATCACCTTTTCTTCCAAGGAGCAAGCATCTTTTAGTTTTATGGCTGCAGTCACCAGTCTACACTGATTTTGGAGCCCAAGAAAAGAAAATCTATCACTATTTCCACTTTTCCACATCTATTTGCAAAGAAGTGATGGGACTGGATGCCATGATCTTAGTTTTTTTTGAATATTGAGTTTCAAGCCAGGTTTTTCACTTTCACCCTCATCAAGAGACTCTTTAATTTCTCTTTATTTTCTGCCACTAGAGTGGTCATCATCTGCATATCTGAGGTTGTTGATATTTCTCCCAACAATCTTGATTCCAGATTGTGGTTCACCCAGCCCTGAATTTTGCATGTGTACCTTTGTGGTTCATATGGTAAATAATCTGCCTGCAATGTAGGAGACCTGGGTTTGATTCCCTAGTTTGGAAGATCCCCTGGAGGAGAACAGGCAACCCAATCCAATATTCTTGCCTGGAGAATTCTCATGGACAGACGACTCTGGTAGGCTACAGTCTATGGGTTGCAAAGAGTCGGACATGATTGAGTGACTATGCACACAGCATACACCCACTCTGCTTATAAGTTACATAAGCAGGGTGACAATATACAGCCTTGATGTACTCTTTCCCAATTTTGAACCAGTCCATCATTCCATGTCTGGTTCTAACTGTTCCTGTCTTGACCTTCATGCAGGTTTATCAGGAGGCAAGTAACATGGTCTGGTATTCCCATCTCTTTAAGAATTTTCACACTTTGTTAGATCCATACAGTCAAAGGGTTTTGTGCAGTTAATGAAGCAGAAGTAGATGATTTTCTCGAATTCCCCTTGCTGTTTCTATGATCCAATGGAATGTTGGCAATTTGTCTCTGTCTCTCTGCCTTTTCTAATTCTAGCCTCGACATCTGTAAATCTGGTTCATCTACTGCTGAAGCCTAGCTTGAAGGATTTTGAGCATTACCTTGCTCGCATGTGAAATGAGGACAATTGTATGGATTTTTGAAGATTCTTTTACATTGCCCTTCTTTGGGATTGGAATGAAAAACTTACCTTTTCCAGTCTGTGGCCACTGCTGACCTTTCTAAATTTGTTGACATACTGAGTGGCAGCACTTTAACAGCAATCATCTTTAAGAATTTCAATAGCTCAGCTGAAATCCCCATCACCTCCATACCATTGTTCATAGGGATGCATCCTAAGGCCCACTTGACTTTGCACACCAGGATGTCTGAATCTGCATGACCACACCATCATGGTTATCTGGGTCTTTAAGACATTTTATATAAGTATTCTGTATAATCTTCCCACCCTTCTTAATCTCTTCTGCTTCAGTTCAAGTTCAGTTCAATTCATTTCAGTTGCTCAATTGTGTCCAACTCTTTGCACCCCCATGGAGGCACGCCAGACCCTCCCTGTCCATCACCACTCTGGAGTTTACTCAAACTCATCCCATTGAGTTGGTGATGCCATCCAACCACTCATCCTCTGTCATCCCTTCTCTCCTGCCTTCAATCTTCCCAGCATCATGGTCTTTTCAAAAGAGTCAGCTCTTCACATCAGGTGGCCAAGTATTGGAGCTTCAGCTTCAACATCATGATATTCAGGACTGATTTCTTTTAGGGTAGACTAGTTGCGATCTCCTTGCAGTCCAAGGGACTCTCAAGAGTGTTCTCCAACACTACAGTTCAAAAGCATCAATTCTTCAGTGCTCAGCTTTCTTTATAGTCCAACTCTCACATCCATACATGACTATCAGAAAAATCATAGCTTTGACTAGACAGACCTTTGTTGGCAAAAGTAATGTCTATTGCTTTTTAGCTCATGCCATTCCAGTTTTACTGATTTCTAAATGTGCGCAGTGTCATATCTGCTCATGTCCTGCTTTGAGCACATCCATGTTACCTTAATTCAATACACCTAAACATTCAGGGTCCATTCCAATATTGTTCTTTACACTCATTGAACTTTATTTTCACCTACCTACGCATCCACAAATAAGCATCATTACTTCTTTGATTCAAACCACTTAATCTTTCTGGACAATTAAAATTATGTTTTGGAAATTACAGATATCACTTAGACATCTAAATAATGGGTAGATTGCCTAATAAATGGACCAGCTAATCTATGCTTGGTTTTACATGTTTAGTTTCTTGTTTGCAGTTATGCACAGGGCTGGTTTAGAGGTACATAATATTGTTCTCTTGAAGGTTTTGAATCCATTAAAGTTAAGAAATGATGTTTCTATTGCTAACAAAATTTATAAGGTTTTTTTTTTTTTTTTTTCATGGATAGGACGTATTAACACTGTGGGGGAGTGTGTTTTAAACTTGAGTCACAAAGTGACAATTTGAACAATGTAATTGTCTTTGTGTCTGGGGCCAAGGTACAAGAATTGCAATGGGGCAATTCTTCTTTGCTAAACTTTTTGATAATTAGTATATTGACAGGTTGATTGGCAAGGTTACTTAGTATGTGGGTTTCCTTTCTTTGTATTTGAATTAAAATGCAATTTAATTTAAATGTCATCCAAAATAAATTCTGAAAAAGTGAACAACTTGCAATGATCTTATTTTGGCACATGATAATTACATCTTTCATATTATTCCTTTCATTTAAATCTTGTTTCAGGTAGAAAAGTTTAATTTATAAGTTTTTATTATAAATAAGAATACAGTTATCACAGAGAAAGAAAAAAAATTGCATTGAGGAATTAGCCAACTTACATTCCAAATAAAACTTATTTCTGATTTGTTATACATCTATCTTACTATTCCCTTCAGGGTACCTCTGAGAGCAATAGTGTAAATGGAAAATAAACAGTGTGTGATCAAAGGTGTGAGGTCCTGCTTAGAGTCTTTTAACACATGAGATATATCATCATCACATGCCATGATCTTGTAGGAAAAGTCAATACAATCTACTCCTGAAACATACATCTTTTACAAGCAAAATCAACAACAATATACGTGATAAGTCACCTTTATTCTAACGTGGCAACTAAAGATTTGGGAATAAGCCACAGGGTAACATGTCTTTAGTATTAGACAATATTTTTTAAAAATTAATTATTTAAACATTAACTACTACAAACCAACCAATATTTTAACTGGATCTGAGATGGGGTTGTGTTGAAAACAGAATTGAACAGGGCATAACCCTAGTTATCAAGATATTTTCAATTTGATAAAATATATGAGTCTTGTGTTTTAACATTTATCTGATGTATTTAAAGTTGTGTATTTCAAGTTACATATTTCTACATATATTAGCTAATTAAATCTCCAAAACAACTCCACTGAGTGATTATCACCCACATTTTGTGAATGTGAGAGGAGGCCCATATAGACAAATTTGTTGCCAAAGGTCACAGATTTTGTAAATCACAGAAGTGGAATGTGAATCCCTGGCCTCCATTTTCTGAGTCTAAATGGCATTTCCACCACAATTTCCTCTCTATACTTCATAGTGAAATATTACAAGAGAGTAACAATGTAATATAAAAGTTTAAAAGAAGTAAATCAATCTACAGTCAAAGGTTTTGGCTATGTTTCATGGAAGAGGAAGGATTTCAACTGGGACTTTGGTGATAATCATACTTTCAATTGGCAGATGTGGAATGGAACAGAGGAGAAAGAACAGGTCTGTCAGCTAGGGCACATCAGCAATGACAGGCACATTGGGAACCTGGACCCATGGGAGGATGACAGCACCATTAAGTGTAATGGAAAACTTGACCAAGAAAATGGTTGGGATAATGGTATTTGCCAGGGCTGCAGAGTTGCTGATGATCTTGTCATCCATTTAAAATATTTTATTATTCAAAAAGAAATCACAAAAATATGTCAGTAAATCTGTGCTAGGGACTAAAGTAAAGACGTGAATAAGTAAATTTGAGAAAACATTCAAAAGATAACTCCAGAAAAGGGAAAAACAACTTTCCTTTTCTGAAATGAGACACTGAAATGAGAATGTGCTGAAAGTATACAAAGAAATTTAGGTGGCCTCAAGTAACATTGGAGTAGAGAGAATGTAAGTAGTAGTAGTAAGGAAAGTAGTAAGAGATGAGTTCACAGAGGTAACTGAGGGTGAATAAGAAGGGCTGGTGTGGGGACATCACAAAAGCATTTGGCTTTGGCTTTAATTCTGAGGATGAGTATTTTTGAGAACAAGAATGACTTGATTTGATTGAAATGCATAAGGACCAATATGGCTTCTGGGTTGAGGATAGATTGTAGGAGGGGCATGGCTGAAACCAGGAATCCAGAAGAGGCTATTGCAATATTCTAAACAAGAGTTGATGGTGACTTGGATCAAGATATTGGCAACTGGAATAATGATAAGTGGATGAATTGCAGACTGATTTTGAAGGTAGAATCAACAGGGTTTTCTGACCAATTGGATGTAAGGAGTGAGAGAATGAGAGGACTCAAAGGTAGCTCTGATATTTGTAGCCTAAGTAACTGGAAAGATGTTGATATTTATGAGATGAAGAAGACAGAATAGAGCAGGTGTTGGCAGAAAAATGCAATCTTGGCTTGGGGCATGTGTTAATTTGTATTAGGGATATGAATGTTGAATTCAGGTGAAAGGTCTATGCTAGAGAAATAAATATGGGAGTCACTCCCATCAAGATGGTATCTAAAGTCATATGAATGAAGATCACTTATAAAGAAAGCATTGACAAAGAGACTTAAGTTGTCTTGAAACCTAAGTGAAAAAAGTTTTCCAAAAAGAGTGAATAAACAATTGGGTCAAATGCAGTACAGAAATTGAATAATATGAGAACTGAGAGTTGAAATTGGATTTTTAGCAATGTGGATATTACCATGTGTGCTAAGTCACTTCAGTCCTGTCCGACTCTTTGCAACCCTATGGGCCGTAGCCCACCTGTCTGCACTATCTATGGGATTCTCTGGGCAAGAATCCTGGAGTGGGTTGCCACACCCTCCTCCAGAGGATCTTCCTGACCCAGGGACTGAACCCTCATCTCTTTCCTTTCCTGCATTGCAGGTGGGTTCTTTACCATTAGTGCCACCTGGGAAATAAAAGCAGTTTGGATGGACTGATAAAGGTGAAATTCTGATTGGAATAGGTTTACTTGAGAATAGGCAGAGAGTAAAAGGAAGTAGAGTTAAGAAAGGTTTGTTTTTTTTTTAATGGTATTTTGTTTGCTGATAATATTGTAAGAGTGTTTTTGTATTTTGATGTAAATAATGCAATGGAGAGGGAAAATCCTATGATACTTGAAATAAAGGGATAATTGCTAAAGCAGCATCCTTCAACTGGCAAGAGAAGATGGCATCTAATGTTTCATTGAAAAAAATGGCCCTAACTAGAAATAAGAATGGTTCATCCAGAGTAGTCAAAGTCAAAGGAGAGTGGCATATGGTACAGAGGCAGTTGTGTGGGTAGATGTAATGAAGTGGCTCTATGAAGTTCATGCCTTTAACTGCTTCAGTTACTCTTAACCCCAATGTTCATCGCAGCACTGTTTATAATAGCCAGGACATGGAAGCAACCTAGATGTCCATCAGCAGATGAATGGATAAGAAGGCTGTGGTACATACACACAATGGAGTATTACTCAGCCATTAAAAAGAATACATTTGAATCAGTTCTAATGAGGTGGATGAAACTGGAGCCTATTATACAGAGTGAAGTAAGCCAGAAAGAAAAACACCAATACAGTATACTAACGCATATATATGGAATTTAGAAAGATGGTAATGACAAAACCTGTCTCTTTTGCAAAAGAGACACAGATGTATAGAACAGTCTTTTGGACTCTGTGGGGGGGGGATGATTTGGGAGAATGGCATTAAAACATGTATAATATCATATAAGAAACGAATCGCCAGTTCAGGTTCGATGCAGGATACAGGAAGCTTGGGGCTAGTGCACTGGGATGACCCAGAGGGATGGTATGGGGAGGGAGGTGGGAGGGGGGTTCAGGATGGGGAACACATGTACACCCGTGGCAGATGCATGTTGATGTATGGCAAAACCAATACAATATTGTAAAGTAAATAATAATAATAAATTAATTTTAAAGAATTTGTACCAACAACAAAAAAGAAGATCTCAGATGAGACCAAACTATATGTTCTGCTTCCTTATTTATTCCTGTCTTCTACAGAAAAAGTGGTAAGTTCTTCCAATTGCTCTTTAAATCATGACAATGCTAAATCTATAACAAAGTAATCACAGAAAGAAAAATTAGGAAATAGGACTTGGAAAAGTCTCAAAGCAAAATGTATGTTTTATAACATAAAATTATAATGTTAATAGTAACAATAATATTTAATTCAATGTAAGAATTGTTACTATTCTAGGAATCTAATATAAATATTGTTTGTTTCTCATGATTTTCACCTGTTCTATTTTTGGAAGTAAGTATAAAGTAGAATTTATATGGCTGATCTTTAGTGATATACTCAGAATGGTGATGCTAATAAATTTATGTCATAAAAGTTATCCATCCATTTTATAGCATTTCTGAAGATCTGCTATATGTCAGATACTGTATAGGTTCTCTGGATACACAGAAAAGAAAGAATAATTCTCTGTTCTTGAAGAGATGTGGTTTGATGAGAGATAGTAGGGGAGAAAGACAAGAAAGTCGACAGTTGCAATGGAGGTGGTATGTGCTATCATGGTGAAATAGAATATAATAATTGTCATGGAAACAGAGGTAGGAGTGACTAATTGTGGAAATTGTTTACACTGGCTCATAGATGATATTTTGGCTGAATTTTTAAAATAATAACTGAGTATAATATACAACTTTATAATAACTTTTATGTGTTTATTTTATTTACTATTTATCATTATTTTACACATAACATTTACCCTTTTTAATTAACTGATGTTTAGTATATGTAAAGATGTACAATCAACAGAACTATGTGACTGCAGAAGATTTTCATCACTCAAAAAGAGACCCTCTACACATTAGTGGTCACTTTATTTTTCCTTTTCCTCAGGTGTGGCAACTGCCAATATGCTTTCTGTCTCTAAGAATTTGCCTGTTGACATTTTGTATAAATATGATTATATAATATGTGGCTGGTTGTGTATAGCTTCTCTGATTTAATCTTTTCAAGGTTCATACATGTTGTGGCATGTGTCAGAACTTCTTTTGTTTTTATAGCTAAATAATATTTGGTTTTTAAAAGAATCAAAGCTTTTGGTTTTGATGACATGAGTTTGAGCAAGCTCTGGGAGTTGGTGATGGACATGGAAGCCTAGTATGCTGCAATCCATGGGGTTGCAAAGAGTTGGACATGACTGAGCGACTGAACTGAATATTCCATTGTGTGGATACATCATATTTTGTTTATCCATTCTGCAGTTGATGAATATTTGGGTGGTTCTTACTTATGGTTATTATGAATAATGCTGCTGTGAACACTTGGGTATACATTTTTGTGTGAACAAGTGTTTCATTTCCTCTCTTTCCTGAACTTAGTAATTTGAATCCTCTTTCTGTTTTGGTCAGTCTAGCTAAAGATTAGTTGATTTTGTTGATCTTTTCACATATTCTCTGAAGTAAATTGATGAGTTGGAAAAGGAGAATTCTAATCCTAAGACATGGACAATTCTAGTGAGGTGAATGATAGGTACATAATGAAGAATTAAAACATACTTATTAGCGTGTAAAATTAGGAAGAGTGAAATACTAGGAACAGTGCAGAATGATAAATTGAAAGATTTCCTTTTTCAAACAGTAAAATGAATCAGTGTGTGAATAAAAAAAAAAAAAAAAAAAAAAAGAACCAGCTTTTGCTTTTTATTTTTCCTGTTCTTCTAATCTGTATTTCTTTTTTAGACTTCATTATTTTCTTCCTTCTACTTGATTTAGATTTACACTGTTCTTCTTTTATAAGTTCTTAAGGTGGTAGGATAGGTTATTGATTTGAGTTTACTGGGTTTTATTCCCTTATTTACATAAAACAGGTGAAAGTGGTCAAAAGGCCCAAACTTTCAAATATAAAATAAATAATGGAAAAAAATTCATCTCATAGTGTTTCTTAAATTTACCCATGATTTATTCTTTGATCCACTGGTTACTTAGGAGTGTATTGTGTATTGTTTAAACTGTATTGTTTAATTTAGGCAAAAATTTTCCAAATTTTGTTTTTTTATTGATTTCTAATTTTATTCTTTTCTGGTCAGAGAATGTATATTGTAGGAAAATTTATTGAGATTTGCTTTATAGCTTAAAATACAGTTTGTCCTAAAGAGTGTTCCATGTACACCTGAGAAAAATGTGTACTTTGCTAATGCTGTATGGAGTGTTTGATATATTTGTCAGGTCTAGTTGGTTTATAGTGTTGTCCAAGTTCTCTATTTCTTTGTTCAACTTCTGTGTAGTTTTTTCTATTCATTATTACAAGTAGTATATTGGCATTCCCAATTGTTAAAACTGAGTTGTCTGTATCTATTTTCAATTCTGTCAGTTTTTGCTTCTTGTATTTGGGGCTCTGTTGCCCTTGCCTCATGACATGGCTACCTGCTATTCCTGCTATACCTAAAATGCTCTTCTTCAAAATCTTCACACAACTGACTATATCTAATTGTTCAAATCTTAATTCAAATATTAACTCATCAGAGAAGGTTTCCTCACCCACTTTAGCCAAAGCAGCTCTCCTCTGCCCCACACCAATACCATGAACCACCTCTTCGCCCATGAAAATAGAAATTACTTGATGACAGGAACTATTCACTTTTATGTCCTTCATCATAAGTGCAGAACTAAGAACAATATCAGGCACATACTAGGCACTAAAAACATATTTGTTTCCTGAAATAGTGGTATCTTTCTTAAAGTATCATACTATATGCATATATACATACATATATATATACACACACATGCTGCTACTGCTAAGTTGCTTCAGTCGTGTCCGACTCTGTGTGACCCCATAGATGGCAGCCCACCAGGCTCCCCCTTCCCTGGGATTCTCCAGGCAAGAACACTGGAGTGGGTTGCCATTGCCTTCTCCATATATATACATATATATGGCTTTGTGAAATATGTGAGCATTTTTCCTCTCATAGAAGTGGAATGTACACCCATCGCACCAAATTTCATCCCAGTGTCAAGACTAATGATGCCACAAATACACCAAGAAAGTATGAAAAGGATACTCACACAATGAGTTATGCATCAAAAATAGAGTTAGGCCAAAAAAAAAAAAAAAAGAGAGAGAGAAAAAAATAGTAACTATGTAGTGATGGGTAATTAGATGATTGTGATTCTTTCATTCTATAGATATATGGATAGATATAGATACAATCAAAACACCAAGTCCTATGCCTAAAACATGTACAGTTTTCATTTGTCCATTATACCTCAATAAAACTGAATAAAAAATGGGATCAATCTCTATTACAATTTACCCATATGATCAATTGATAACTAAAATGTTTCATGTTTAATTTAATGTGGACATATTTATGTAAGCCATATTGCACCTGCAGCATAAGACCAGTAAAGGAATGACAGTTCCATTGTATGTCTTGTTCAGGATCTGGTATTGTGTATTCTGAAAGCAAAATGAGTGTCTTGGTTTCTAGCAATGTGTAGAACTCCAAAGAGGATAAGGAGTGCCAGGGTAAGACATGGTATTGTGGTTTTAACATGTGCAGAAAATATGTAACCTTGATTTATATTTTGGGTATATTCTCTCGGGAGGCAAGCAATTCCATGAGTTCTTTACCCTAAATGAGACAAGCTTGGTTAGGAATTGTTTGACTTGGCCAGAACAGACAGTTAGCCCATTGGCAGTGGCCCAAAGATCTATAAAGGTGTGAAGATGAGGCCAGTTGTTGGCCAAGACATTCTCTATTAAAATAACTGCCTAAAGTTTGGCCATTTGAGCTGACCTTTGGGTCCTGTCCTTTATCAGGAGTATTATGATTAAGAAATGAAAAGCAGCAACTCTCAAGCAAGCTCCATCAAGTGTAAGTGATGATACGATTGGTTAAGTGAATGAACTCCCTTTGTTTTTTGCTGTGTTGATCCTAATGGGCTCCCCAGGTGTCCAAGGGTTCTGAGAGATGAACTCTTCTAGCAGTGTGAGATCTAACAGGGGACTGAGCACAGGGGAAGTTAGTCTTTCCTGAATATAGGGTATGCAGAGGGCCCGGGTTCAGCTCCATCCTGTAGCAAGGGGGCCTCACTAGTTAAGCTGAGCTTTCAGAGTGCTGCTTCCATAATCAAAGGCCAAATGGGCAGCTGGATATGGAGGGTCATAGGTTCAAGACCTGAGAGAGTCTACTTTTCCAGGAAAGTCCAAATGTACCCATAATTGCTACACTAAGGGCATACAACATTGGTCCAAGGTGGGCAGTTCCTTGTATCAGAATCCCATGACACCAGTGGCAATTACTGATGGTACAGGGACTCCAAGACATGAGAGAAGGTTACTAAAGCTTGCACAGTGAAGGAGTCTCAGGGGACCATAATAGCAGTGCCTGTCCTATGGCAATTTAAGCAGATTCTAGGATCTTTGACACAGGGAGTCTCATTCAAGGAGGGTCTATTTGGAAGTTGCAGAGCAAACAAATGTGTATATGAGGAAATGTTGCCTCCAGAATCTAGGAATGTCTAAAACATGTTGGGCTTGTTTTACAATATGGATACTAAGAAGACTAAAAGCTGTTTCTCAACACTGTCAAGATTAGATCAGTCCTCCACTTACCAAAGAATTTTCAGGATCTTAACTAAAGTGGTGGGACTGTGTATTATGTGGGTCATAGGAATCTCCTCAAAGGAGGATGTCATCAGTGTGAAGTCATAATTGTGTACCTGGAAAAAGCTAGAGCTGATGAAAATATTGCCTGTAAACACTGTGTGAGATGGAAAGTGTGAACTCGAGGCCCAGTGAGTAGCCAGGTGAAGGTGTTCCTTTTAATGTGAAGGTTAAGTGTTGCTGAGAGGTTGTTGAAATAGGCACTGGATAGATCATTCTAGACAAATGCTTTGCTATGACTGCAAAGTATCAACCAGTTATTCAGAGAAAGCAGTACTTTCAATAATATGCATGGAGCTCTAGTGAGCAGGGCCATGACAAGAAGGGTACAAGTTCACAGTGAGGCACTATTTTTGTTTTCCATGTTTAAGATCAAGTAAAAGTTGTGTGTTAAGTGCAGCAGAATTGGGGATAATCACACCTTCTCTAAATAGGTCTCCTATGCTGCTGCTGCACTTCAGTCGTGTCGAACTCTCTGTGACCCCATAGACGGCAGCCCACCAGGTTCCCCTGTGCCTGGGATTCTCCAGGCAAGAACACTGGAGTGGGTTGCCATTTCCTTCTCCAATGCATGAAAGTGAAAAGTGAAAGTGAAGTCGCTCAGTCGTGTCCGACTCTTAGCGACCCCATGGACTGCAGCCTACCAGGCTCCTCCATCCATGGGATTTTCCAGGCAAGGGTACTGGAGTGGGGTGCCACTGCTTTCTCCGAATTCCAATGGTTAAGGTTAGGTATATCTGTTTTTATTGTACGTTCCTTTACTCCCTGGCTGTTTTAATCATCTTGCCCAAATTTGGGCCAGAAGAGGAACAGAAACTGATGAGGTTTAAAAATTCAATTGTCAAACATCAAAAGTGGAATTTGACTATTACAAATGGCCACCACCCCAACATCACCCCTCTCCCCAGCTGGGATCTCCCAGACACACAGAAATACCAAGTCCTTTTCCTCCTCACTAGTGGGATAAAGTGTTCAGGAAGAAGTCTTCTGTGCTCAGAAATCTTCGGTCTTCAGTGCTCAGTCTTCATCCTGTCCTCATTCCCAGTATCTGGCTAACTATGGACTGGCTGGTCTGGGCCCCAAACTGAAAGGATTCCACCTCCCTCCCTCCTCACCTCCCTGATACTTCCCTTCCCCCCTTCCCCATCATCAAAAAACAGATACACAAATCTTTTTATAGCTTTTTGATATTTTAATCATCAACATCTGAGTACTTGCTCTCTACAGAGGTGACCGTTGCTGTATGCTTGATCCCTTCACAAACGACTATTCTGCCAGTTATTTTCCTGGAGGGACAGCAGATTGCTCAAGGTCTTGGGCTCGAGGTGGGCACATAGGGGTATTTGGAGAATTGTTGGGAGAACTGTTGGAAGAACCCTCTGGGATTTGTTCATCCACCATTGGCTGATATTCATTCTTCTTCTTCTTCTTCTGCTGCTGCTGGTGGTTGAAGGCTAGCATCATTGATGTCGTCCATTTCTTCCTTTCCCAATTCTTCTGAAGGGCTAATTTTAACTTCTTAATGTTCTCTTGTATCTAGTAAGTAAACAAATTCATACAGGAAGAAATTAGTGAAGGAGGATGGGAAGGAAAACTTTGAGTGAAGGGGTGTGGATTGAGGAGGGGTTTTATGCCAGGGAAAAGCAGGGTAAGTCTCAGGTGGGGGATGAAGACAAAGAACATGAGTAGGTTAATCTGACCTCATTGTCCAATGTGTTGAATTGATCAGACTTCTTTCTCTTCCTTCCATTAGCGCTTGATTCTTGTTGCTCTAAATTTACACTGTCTATTTCAATCTCTGACTCCTCCTCCTTCACTCCCTCAGTTACTTCTGCCATGTTGTAGCAACAGTGGCTTACACCAAGGCTCCTGGCCTCTCTATATACGTTCCCAGGACAACGAAGAGCCACAGTCATTAACTTTGATTGGTCAGCAAGAAAATTCTCCAGCCAATGGTAGCCCTGAAATGGCTTGACATCACAGAGCACCACCTTTGAAAATTTATGGGTGATGGGAAGGGTTCAGCGGAGTCTAGGTGCTCTGGTTAGGAAAAAGGAGTGCTTCTTCAACACTCATTAAAGAGCCTTCCCAAGTTGACTTTCCGTGCTTCCTCATGTTCTCTGTTCAGTTCCCGTAGTGTACATGTTAGGAAGCAAGTGTTCCCTCCAAACCATTCCTCATGGCTACCCCCATTCAGTGTTTGATTCTATTGTCTTCCAGATTTAATTACCTAGTATTTTGTGTTTTTAAAAAATTATTTTAGTATTTTAGATATACAGAGTAATTGTGAAGAGTATACTTGTATACTGCACAACCAATTCCCCTTATTAACATTGTACATTACTGGAACATTTATTCAACTTAGTGAACAAACACTGAAACAGTATTATTAACTAAAGTCTGGACTTTATCAGATTTCCTTGGTTTTTATCTAACATCCTTTTGCTGTCCCATAACCCTTTCAGGATACTACATTGCAATTAGTCAATCCATGTTATGCCTTCGTAGGTTCCTCTTTGCTATGACAAGATTTAGATTTCTTATTTCTGAGGAACAACAATTTGGAGTCTTGTTTCATGGATTTAATATTAGATCCTGTGGTGTTATTGATCTTTTGGTTAAAAGTTTTTATAAGTGTTTTTCCAGAGGACCTCAAATCAAGTTAGTACTATCAGTGTTGTGGACTTCCCCATGGCAATGGTTGAATTAATCTCTTAGCTTTGTCACAGAGGTGACACACATGTTTCTTTCTAGAGTCCAGAGGATCAAGATCATTTCTATTTTTGAGGCCTAGGTGGCAGCAGAAGGAGCATTTTGTAAGGTACTAGTGAATCCATCTGCCAATGCAGGAGATGCAGGAGACCCAGGTTGAATACCCTGGAGGAGAAAATGGCACCCCACTCCAGTATTCTTGCCTGGGAAATACCATGGACAGAGGAGCCTGGCCAGCTACAGTCCATGGAGTCACAAAGAGTGAGACATGACTGACTATGCACAGTCACACACACAGACATACACACACAGACACCCCCCTGCCACACACACACACAAAGTCATTTACTTTTAGAAGTATGCCTTCATCATCCTACAAAGTACTGCTCTTCTTCCATGAGTGACCATCCTGTATATTGAACAGATTATCAGTTTTTCTCCTCAGTTCTATATAGAAAGGGAGCCAAAATATGGTTGAGACACAACCAGTGTTCACAAGGTAAGCATCATTTCTCTGAGGTTAGTATCAGTCATGAGTTATTTTGGAATTGATGCACATGATTCAACATGAGACTCACACATAAGTCCAGGTTGAGAGACACAATTCAGAACTGCTTTAAAGAGAGTTCCAATCCAATAATCCTTTCACTATATGCCAACTGGCTAAACTGATTTATGTTAGTCAAAGCTTTAGTGGGTGCTCACAAATGCAGCACAAAGAAGCAAGGTCAAAGCACAAGCTAGCCAGATGGCAGTAACTCAAAGTGCTTGTTCACCAGCATACGGTAGAGCCAGTTCAAAAGCCAAAGTAGAAAAGACACCTGGTGGTAAGGGACAGCATCTCAGTCTTCTTCTCTTAGGACCAGTTGCTGCCATCACTCCATAGAGACAGGATGGACACTTCAACCAAAATTTGGTTTGGATGTTGAGACTGATGACACATATATCCAGAGAATGAAAAAATTTATTAATCACATATTGAGTTTTTCTGAGGAGAGCAGAGCAAACTCTCAAGCAGATTCAAGAATGGTTTAAGAGAGCAGAGGAAGGAGACTTGCATGGCTTTTATGCTGGTTGAAGGGGATAAAGCTGGAGAGTTCCACACACAGGTCAGGGCTTGGATGGTCTGACCTTCATTTTGGCCCAGAGAAGAGAGTACTTGGGCTTTCTTATCAGATATAGATAAATAGGGGAAGAGGTGTGGTAGGGCTCTTTTATAGAAAACTGTATGTAAATTCAAGGTGTTTAGTAGTTTTCAATTCTCACAACCATTATAACCAAGCTTCTTGTATTGTTTTCAGTTAAAGTGCTCTTCATTAGATTTGTTGTTGTTGTTCAGTTGCTCAATCATGTACAACACTTTGCAACCCCATTGACTGCAGCACACCAGGCTTCCCTGTCCTTCACCATCCCCTGAAGCTTGCTCAAACTCATGTCCATTGAGTTGGGTATGCCATTCAACCATCTTATTGTCTGTCATCCCCTTCTCCTCCTGCCTTCCATTTTTCCAGCATCAGGGTCTTTCCAATGAGTCAGCTCTTTGCCTCAGGTGAATATTTGGGGCTTATTTCCTTTAGGATGGACAGGTTGGAACTCCTTGCAATCCAAGGGACTCTCAAGAGTCTTCTCCAGCCCCACAGTTCAAGGAATCAATTTTTTCGGCACTCAGCCTTTTTTATTGTCCTGCTTTCCCATTCATTCATGACTAGTGGAAAAACTGTTGCTTTGACTATACAGACCTTTGTAGGCAAAGTGTTATTTCTGCTTTTCAATACAATCTCTAGGTTTTTCATTGCTTTTCTTCCAAGGAGGAAATGTCTTTTAATTTTATGGCTGCAGTCGCTGCCCATAGTGATTTTGGAGCCCAAGAAAGTAAAGTCTGTCACTGTTTCCATTGGTTGCCCATCTATTTGTCATGAAGTGACGGGACCAAGTGCTATGATCTTAGTTTTTTGAACGTTGAGTTTTAAGTCAGCTTTTTCACTTGCGTCTTTCACCTTCATCAAGAGGCTCTTTAGTTCCTCTTTGATTTCTGCCATAGGGTGGAGCCTTCTGCCCCAGTTCAGTCAGTAAGTCATGTCTGATTTTTTGTGACCCCCATGAATTGCAACACTCCAGGCTTCCATGTCCATCAATAACTCCCAGAGCTTGCTCAAACTCATGTTCATCGAGTTGGTGATGCCATCCAACCATCTCATCCTCGGTTGTCTCCTTCTTCTCCTGCCTTCACTCTTTCATGGCCTCAGAGTCTCTTCAATGAGTCAGTTCTTCACATTAGGTGGCCAAAGTCTTGGAGCTTCAGCTTCAGCTTCAGCTTCAGTCCTTTCAATGAATATCCAGGACTAGTTTCCTTTACTATTGACTGGTTGGATCTTCTTGCAGTCCAAGGGACTCTCAGGGGTCTTTTTCAACCCCACAGTTCAAAAGTATCAATTCTTTGGCACTCAGCTTTCTTTATGGTCCAACTCTCACATCTGTACATAACTAGTGGAAAAACAATAGCTTTGACTAAATGAACCACTGTCAGCAAAGTAATGTTTCTGCTTTTTAATGTGTTATCTAGGTTTGTCAGAGCTCTTCTTCAAAGGACCGAGCATCTTTTAATTACATGGCTGTAGTCACTGTCTGCAGTGATTTTGGAGCCCAAGAAAATAAAATCTGTCACTGTTTCCTTTGATTCTCCATCTGTTTGCCATGAAGTGATGGGACTGGATGCAATTATCTTAGTTTTTTGAATGTTGAGTTTTAAGTCAGCTATTTCACTCTCCTCTTTCACTTTCATCAAGAGACTCTTTAGTTTCTCTTCGCTTTCTGCCATAAGGGTGGTGTCATCTGAATATCCGAGGTTATTGATATTTCTACTGGCAATCTTGATTCCAGCTTGTGCTTCATCCAGCCCAGCATTTTGCATGAGGCACTCTGCATAGAAGTCAAATAAGCAGGGTGACAGTATACAGCCTTGATGTACTCCTTTCCCAATTTGGAACCAGACCATTGTTCCATGACCGGTTTTAACTATTGCTTCTTGACCTGCATATAGATTTCTCAGGCGGCAGGTAAGGTGGTCTGGTATTCCCATCTCTAAGAATTTTCCACATTTGTTGTGATCCACACAGTCAAAGGCTTTGGCATAGTCAATAAAGCATAAGTAGATGTTTTTCTACAATTCTCTTGCTTTTTCTACATTCCAATGCATGTTGGCAGTTTGATCTCTGGTTCCTCTGACTTTTCTAAATCCAGCTTGAACATCTGGAGGTTCTCTGTTCACATACTGCTGAAGCCTATCTTTGCAAATTTTCAGCATTACTTTGCTAGCATGTGAGATGAGTGCAATTGTGTGATAGCTTGAGCAATCTTTGGCATTACCCTTCTTTGGGATTGTAATGAAAAGTGACCTTTTCCAGTCCTTTTGCCACTGCTGAGTTTTCCAAATTTGCTGGCATATTGACTGCAGCACTTGAACAGCATCATCTTTTAGGATTTGAAATAGCTCAACTGTAATTCCATCACCTGTGCTAGCTTTGTTTGTAGTGATTCTTCCTAAGGCCCACTTGACTTTGCCTTTCAGGAAGTCTGGCTCTAGATTAGAGATTACAGCATCATGGTTATCTGGGTCATTAACATCTTTTTTGTATAGTTCTTCTGTGTATTCTTTCCACCACTTCTGATTATCTCCTGCTTCTGTTAGGTCTGTATGATTTCTGTCCTTTATTGTACCTAAGTTTGCATGAAATATTCCCTTGGTATCTCTAATTTTCTGGAAAAATCTGTTTTGCTCTTTTTTTTTTTTTTGCATTAATCACCGAGGAAGGCTTTCTTATCTCTCATTGCTACTCTTTGGAACTTTGCATTCACATAGGTATATCTTTCATTTTTTCCTTTTCCTTTAGCTTCTCTTCTTTTCTCAGCTATTTCTAAGGCCTCTTCAGACAGCCCTTTTACCATTTTGCACTTCATTTTCTTTGGAATGGTCTTGATCACTGCCTCCTGTACAATGCCATGGACCTCTGTCCATAGTTCTTCAGGCACTCTGTCTATCAGATCTCATTCCTTGAATCATTTGTCACTTCCACTGTATAATTGTAAGGGATTTGATTTAGGTCATAACTGAATGGTCACTGCCTTCAATTTAAGTCTGAATTTTGCAATAAGGAGTTCATGATCTGATCACAGTCAGATTGGAAGCTGACTGTTTAGCATCATATGAAAAACTATTTATCCCAGCACAGTTTACTAAACAGATCATTGTTTCACCACTGCTTTGAAAATTCAACTTTCATGTAAAATAAACATACCAAAGTTTCTATTTGAATTCTCAGCTATACCAGATAGATCTATTTTCTCTGATAGCAGATAATCTTATACTACTCTAATTGGATACAACAAGATCCCATGTAAACTTCTCAGTCTATCCTAATCTGATGTGTTTATTATTTTGGATGAACATAATGTCTAGTTTATTAATTTTCCATTGGCTTTTCTAAAATACTCAACAAATTTTAAAGCTATGAAAACTCTTGGTCTAAATTAGCAAGTGAAAAATAGTTAAAATACTGCTTTCATCTCTTTAGAATCTATTTAGAGCCATGTATGGAAAGATAGTTGTAGTAGTGTACATATAACAGGGTGTTTGCAGTTTTTTGTGCTTAAGTTCCTTTTTTTAACTTTCATCCTTGTCCTTTGAATATTTAACAATAAAAATTTTAAATGATTTAAAGCTTAACATTTTCTAAAGCAAACATTATAAAGAGGGGGACATGATCTAGTATATGCAGAATTATTTGAGTATTCACTCCTTCCAGAAGATCATAAAACATGCATTGAGCAGTGACTATAATATTGTGTCCCCTGTGTTCAGGTGGTTGGGGTTACAGAGATGAATGAAATATGCTTGTCCTTGTTGTATATTGCATACTGGGGAAGACATATAGGTACATGAACTATTTTAATACAAAGTGGCAATTGCTTTAATATAAGTTCCTCTAAGGACAGCAGGAGCAATGGACTCTGCTGACATTGGTGGCTGAGAGATTTCAGAGCAGAAGCACCACTTGTGTTGAGCCTTAAAGAATGAGGGAACTTTCATCATTCGGCAGCTCTGGGTGGGGAAAGGAAAGCAATTCCTTCAAGTGGAAGGAAATATCTAGTGCTAGTTGGTTATGTGGAAAAGGCAGTAAACAGCTTATTACTCACAGTCTTAAATGATGCTAATGTGGAAAGATGGGCAAATATCAGAGACCAAAACAAGAAAGTAAAAGCATCAGGGGAACAAGGGACTTTGGAAAAATCCCTTCTAAGGAAGTAAGCAAATGGGAACCTGCTTTGAAAAATGCAAGCAGATTTTTCTGAGGAAAGAAGAACTCAAAGCTGAATTTAATGGAAGGAAGCAACTGTCAAAGCAGTCTGACTAAGCTCAGCATGTTCTATTTGCAGCTAGGGAAAAAATATGGGTTGCTGTTCATTTAGGACCCATGGTAGAGGTTGGAGAAAAGGAGGTAGGTATTCCAGAAATGACTCATTAGGTAGAAAGAGAAGATAAGAAATCAGATACTACTGACACTTATTAAATAAATTAATCGTAAGCCATATATGGACACATGATCTAAAAGTGTCAGATGGCTAAACACTGAGCAAAGATGCGCCCAAATACTGTGTTTTCAAGGGAAAAAAAAGGCACATTGTACATGAGCTAATGTCAGCTAACAAAGGAAATGCTAGATTCTGGGTTAGGGAAGAAAGAAGCAAGAGGCATGTACATATGTATGTATGTACGTATTTGTATCATTGATAAAAACAGAAGCCATTTAACCATATGCTTATTATGTTCTAATATAATGTCAGGTGTTGCACATAAATTGTTCCATTCAATCCCAGAATGACTCTAAGAGATAAACACATGCTCTCATTCCCATTTTACAGGGAAGAAAACTAGGTCTTACAGAAGTTAAGAAACTAACTCAAGGTCAAATAGCATTTAGGCCTTGAAGCTATAATTTGAGATTGAACTTGAAATCCAGTGGTTCTAACTGCTCAACTAGATACTGCTATATTCACTCTGCTACAACCCTAGTCTCAGTCATCATCAGATCATACCTGTATATGCCAGGAGTCTGACACTCCTATGATCCTACAGAGTTCACAACATTCAGTGAATCTTCTAAAACAGAAATCAGACTATATTGCTTTCCCTTATCAAACCATCTAGCAGCTCTCCACTGCATATAAGATAAAATCCAGGTTCTCACCCCACAAGTCCCTACAAGACCTCATCTCTACCTCTCCAGTCTCAGTCATCTCTCTCAGCTCTGCCCCTCTCTGACTGAACTCCAGTTCCACTCAACATTTTGCACTTCCTCAACACCCTGTTCTTGTTCTTGCCTCATGATACAGCTGCTTGCTATTCTACCTAAAATGCTGTCCTTCAAAATCTTCTCACAACTAACTGTATCCCATTATTCAAATATTGATGCAAATATCAACTCCTCAGAGAAGGTGTCCACACACCTTTTAGCCAAAGCAGCTCTCCTCTGCCCCACACCAATACCATGAACCACCCCAACGCCCATGAAAATAAAAATTACTTGATGACAGGAGCTATTGACTTTATGTCCTTTACTGCAAGTCCAGAATTAAAAACAATATCTGATACATGCTAGGCACTCAACATACATTTGTTTCCTGAAATATTGGTTTCTTTCTTAAAATATCATCAGTTCAGTTCAGTTCAGTCTCTCAGTCGTGTCCCATTCTTTGTGACCCCATGGACTGCATTATGCCAGGTTTCCCTGTCTATCACCAACTCCCGGAGCTTACTCAAACTCATGTCCATTGAGTTGGTGATGCCATCCAACAATCTCATCCTCTGTCATCCCTTTTTCCTACCACCTTCAGTCATTCCCACCATCAGGGTGTTTTCAAATGAGTCAGTTGTTCGCATCAGGTGGTCAAATTATTGGAGTTTCAGCTTCAGCATCAGTCCTTCCAATGAATATTCAGGGCTGATTTCCTTTAGAATGGTTGGATCGCCTTGCTGTCCAAGAGACTTTCAAGATATCATATTTTAATCTCAAGATGAAATATCATACTCATATGTATATATACATACATATATACACACTCACATACAAACACACACACACACACACATATATATATATATACACACACACACATATATATGCTTTTAGAAATATGTGAGCTTGTTGTCATCTCATGGAAATGGAATGTACAACCCCTGCCCCAAATTTCATTTCAATATCAAGACTAATGATCGTACACATACACCAAAAAGTATGAAAAGGATTATTACTCACATAATGAGTTATGCATCAAAATAGAGTTAGGCCAAAAAGAAAAAAAGAGGGAGAAAGACATAGTAACTGTGTGGTGATGCGTTATTAAATGATTGTGATTCTTTCATTCTATAGATATATGTATAGATAAAGATACTATTAAAACATCAAGTTCTACATCTTAACCATATGCAATTTTTACTTGTCAATTATACCTCTATAAAACTGAATAAAAAATGGGATCAATCTGTATTACAATTTACCAGTGATGTTGTCTGATAACTAGGACATTGCACATTTAATTTAATTTAGACTTGTTTATGTAGACAATTATGGCACCTGAAGCATGAGACCAGTAAAGGAGGTGCGGGTTCCATTGTGTAGCTTGTTCAGAAGCTGGAACTGTGTACTCTGAAAAGTGAAACGAGTGTCTTGGTTTGTATTAATGTGTAGAACTCCAAAGAGGATAAGGTGTGCCATGGTGAGACATTGTATTGTGTTTTTAACATGTGCAGAAAATGTGTGACCTTGCTTTACATTTTGGGTATAACCTCTTGGAAGGCAAGAGATTCCATGAGTTCTTTATGCTAAATGAGACAAACTTGGTTAGGAATTGATTGACTTGACCAGAACAGGTGGTCAGTCCATTGGCAGTGGCCCAAAGATCTATAAAGGTGTGAAGCTGGGGCCAATTGTTGGCCAAGACATTTCTGCTAAGATAACTGCCTAATGTTTGGTTGTTTGAGCTGACCTTTGGGTCCTGTCCTTTATCAGAAACATTCTGATTAAGTGATGAAAAGCAGCAACTCAAGCAAGCTCCATCAAGTGATAGTGATGATTAAATTGATTATGTGAAAGAAATCCTTTTGGTTTTCACTGTGTTGATCCTAAGGGGCTCCCCAGGTGTTCAAGGGTTTTAAGAGATGAACTCGTCTAGCATTGTGGAATCTAACAGGGGACTAAGCACAGGGAAAGTTAGTCTTTCCTGAATATAGGGTATGCAGAGGGCCCAGGTTCAGCTCCATCCTGTAGCAAGAAGACCATACTAGCTATGCTGATCTTGCAGACTGCTGCTTCTGTAATCAAAGGCCAAATGGGCAGCTGAATATGGAGGGTCATAGGTTCAAGATGTGAGATAGTCTATATTTCCAGGGAAGTCCAAATGTACCCACAATTGCTACACTGAGGGCATACATCAATGGTCCAAGGTGGGCAGTTCCTTGTATCAGAAGCCCATGAAACCAACAACCATCATTGATGGTATAGGGATTCCAAGACACATGAGAGAAGGTTACTAAAGCTTGCACAGTGAAGAAGTTTCAGGAGCCCCTAATTCGAGTGCTTGTTCTATGGCAATTTAGGCAGATTTTTGAATTTTTGACACAGGGAGTTCCATTCAAGGTGAGCCTATCTGGAAATTACAGATTAAAAAAAATGTGTATATGAGGAAATGTTCCCTGCAGAATTGAAAGATGTCTAAAATAGTTGGGCTTGTTTTAACAATATGGATACTAAGAAGACTAAAAGCTGTTTCTCAACACTGTCAACATTGGAGCAGTCCTGCAGTTACCAAAGAATTTTCAAGATCTTAACTGAAGTGGTGGGACTGTGTACTATGTGTGTCATAGGAATTTCCTCAAAGAAGGATGTCACCAGTGTGAGGTCATAATTTTATACTGGAAAATGCTAGAGCTGGCGAAAATAATGCCTGCAAATACTATATGAGGTAGTAGATGTGGACACTGGGCCCACTGAGTAGCCAGGTGAAGGTGTTTCATGTCCCTTTTAAGGTGAAGGTTAAGTGTAGCTGAGAGGTTGTTTAAATAGGCACTGGAAAGAGCATGCTAGCCAAATGCTTTGCTAAGACTACAAAGTATCTACCAGTTATTTGGTGGAAGCAGTATTTTCAGTAATACATGGAGCCCTAGTGAGTGGTGCCATGACACCAAAGATATATGCTTGGTGTCATGGCACTGGTCTTGTTTTCCAGGTTTAAGATAAAGTAAAATTCGTCTGTTAAGTGCAGCAGGGGTGAGGGTAATCATAGCACCTCTAAATAAGTCTCCTATAATGTGTTTCAATCTGTGAAGATACTTATTTTATTTAGACTGAATCTTCAAAAATCCATTCACCATTGCAATGAACAGAATAAAATACTTAGCTATAAATTTACCTAATGAAACAGAAGACCTATTATAGAAAAATATAAAAAACTGATGAAAGAAATCAAAGATGACACAAATAGAAGGAGAAATATCCCATGGTCATGGATTGGAGGAAACCATGTAGTTAAAATGGGCACACTACCCAAAGCAATCTACAGATTCAATGCAATCTCTAAAGCTACCAACAGTATTTTTCACAGAACTAAAACAAATAATTTCACAATTTGTATGGAAACACAAAAAGCCTCGAATAGCCAAAAAAGTCTTGAGAAAAAAGAATGGAACTGGAGGACTTAACCTGCCTGACTTCAGACTATACTACAAAGCTACCATCAAGACAGTATGGTACTGGAACAAAGACAGAAATATAGACCAGTAGAAAAAAATAGCCAGCCCATAGATAAATCCAAATGCCTTTAGCCAACTTACCTTTGACAAAGGAGGCAAAAATATGCAATAGAGAAAAGACAGTTTATTTAAAAAGTGGTGCTGGAAAGACTGGTCAACCACCTGAAAAAGAATGAAACTAGAACACTTTCTAACACCATATTAAAAAACAAAAACAAAAAAAAACAACCTCAAAATGGATTGAAGATCTAAATGTAAGGCCAGAACTATAACACTCTGAGAGGAAATCATAGGCAGAACACTCTCTGACATAACTCACGGCAAGATCCTCCATGACCCACCTGCCAGAGTAATGGAAATAAAAACAAAAATAAACAAGTGGGACCTAATTAAGCTTAAAAGCTATTGCACAATGAAGGAAACTATAAACAAGGTGAAAAAATAGCCTTCAGAATGGGAGAAAATGATAGCAAATGAAATAACTGACAAATAATTAATCTGTAAAATATACAAGCAGCTCATGAAGCTCAATACCAGAAAAATACATGACCAAATTAAAAAGTGGGTCACAGAACTAAATAGATATTTCTCCAAAGAAGACATACAGATGGCTAAACAAACAGGAAAAGATGCTCAATTTCACTCATTATCAGAGAAATGCAAATCAAAACCAAAATGAGGTACCATCTCACGCCAGTTGGAATGGCTGTCATCAAAAAGTCTAAAAACAATAAATGGTGGAGAGGGTGTGGAGAAAGGAGAACCCTCTTACACTGATGGTGCGAATGCAAACTAGTATAGCCACTATGGAGAACAGTGGTGGAGATTCCTTAAAAACCTGGAATTAGAACTGCCGTACGGCCCAGTAATCCCATCTGCTGGATATAAACTCTGAAGAAACCAAAATTGAAAGGGACACATGTACCCTAATGTTCATTGCAGCACTGTTTACAATAGCTAGGACCTGTAAACAACCTTGATGTCCATCAGCAGATGAATGGATAAGGAAGTTTGGTACATATACACAGAGGAATATTATTCAACTATAAAGAAAGCATATTAAAAAGCAGAGATATTACTTTGCCAACAAAGGTCCATCTAGTCAAGGCTATGGTTTTTCCAGTGGTCATGTATGGATGTGACAGTTGAACTGTAAAGAAAGCTGAGCACCAACAAATTGATGCTTTTGATCTGTGGTGCTGGAGAAGACTCTTGTGAGTCCCTTGGACTGCAAGGAGATCCAACCAGTCTCTCCTAAAGGAGACCAGTCCTGGGTGTTCATTGGAAGGACTGATGCTGAGGCTGAAACTCCAATATTTTGGCCACCTGATGCGAAGAGTTGACTCATTGGAAAAGACTGATGCTGGGAGGGATTGGGGGCAGGAGGAGAATGGGACGACAGAGGATGAGATGGCTGGATGGCATCACTGACTCGATGCACATGAATTTGAGTGAACTCTGGAAGTTGGTGAGGGACAGGGAGGCCTCGCGTGCTCCTATTCATGGGGTTGCAGAGTCGGACACCACTGCGTGACTGAAGTGACTGATAAAGAAAGAATGCATTTGAGTCAGTTCTAATGAGATTGACGAAACTGGAGCCTATTATACAGAGTGAAGTAAGTCAGAAAGTGAAACACCAATGCAGTATATTAATGCATATATATGGAATTTAGAAAGATGGTAACAATGACCCTATATGTGAGACAGCAAAAGAGACACAGATGTAAACAACAGACTTTTGGACTATGTGGGAGAAGGCAAGGGTGGGATGATTTGAGAGAATAGCACTGAAGCACGTATATTACCATATGTAAAAAAATGACCAGTGTAAGTTTGATGCATGAAACAGGGCACTCAAAGCTGGTGCTCTGGGACAACCCAGAGGGATGGTGTGTGGAGGGAGGTGGGAGGGAGGTTCAGGACTGGGGGATACATGAACATGCATGGCTGATTCATGTTGATGTATGGAAAAAACTACAACAATATTGTAAAGTAATTAGCCACCAATCAAAATAAGTAATTAAAAACAAAAACAACAACTGAGGGGGAAAGTGTTATTTTAACTAAGGGGAAAGGTCCATAGGGTCTCATATTTTTAAAGATGATTATAGAGGCCAAAGACTTAGTTTTGTTATTCATGGGGTCAGAATGTCTACGTGCACTGGAGGCTATTTTGGGGTAATGTATGTTTTTGCTATGTGAAATATAGGCAAGGCAATAATTCCAATGGTTAGGGTTAGGTATATCTGTTTCTATTGTATGTTCCTTTACTCCCTGGCTGTTTTTATCAGCTTGCCCAAATGTGGGCCAGAAGAGGAACAGAAACTGATGAGGCTTAAAAACTCAATTGTCAAACATCAAAGGTGGCATCTGATTATTACACATGGCCACCACTCATACACCACCCCTATCCCCATCTGGGACCTCTCAAACACACAGAAATGCCAAGTCTTTTTCCTCCTCACTAGTGGGATAAAGTGTTTAGGAAGAAGTCTTCCCTGCTCAGAAATCGTCAGTCTTCAGTGCTCAGTCTTCATCCTGTCCTCTTTCCCAGTGTCTAGCTAACTATGGACTGGCTGGTCTGGGCCCCAAACTGAAAGGATTCCACCTCCCTTCCTTCTCACACACTTGACCCTTCCTTTCCTCCCCTCCCCATCATAAAAAACCAGATATACACACATTTTTAAACAGCTTTTTGATATTTTAATCATCACCATCTGAGTACTTTGGTCTCTACAGAGGTGACCATTGCTGTACGCTGACCCTTCACAAACAACTATTCTCCCAGGGCTTTTCCTGGAGTGACTGCAGATATCGCAAGGTCTTGGGCTCCAGGTGGGCACATGGGGGTACTTGGAGAATTGTCAGGAGAAGTGTTGGAAGAATTCTCTGGGATTTGTTCATCTGCAATTGGCTGATTTTCATCCTTCTTTTTCTTCTGCCGGTGGTGGTAGAAGACTAGTATCATTGACATTGTCCCTTTATTTCTTTCCACTTTCTGCTAAAGGGCTAATTTTAACTTCCTAAAGTTCTCCCGTATCTGTTAAGAAAACAATATCATACAGAAAGACATAAGTGAAGGAGGATGGGAAGGAGCATTTGAGAGAATGGATGAGGATTAAGGTGGTTTTTTTTTTTTTTTTTGCCAGGCAAGGGCAGGGTAAATCTCAGGTGGGGGATAAAGAGAAGGAACATGAGTAGGGTAATCTGACCTTCTCAGTATCCTTGTCATTGGATTGATCAAAGGTTTTTCTTTTCCTTCCTTTAGTGCTTGACGCTTGTTGCTCTAAACTTAGGCTCTGTATCTCAGTCTCTGACGACTCCTCCTTCACTTCCTCAATTACTTCTGCCATATAGCAACAGTGGCCTACACCAAGTAGCTCCTGGCCTCTCTATATACCTTCCTAGGACAATTAAGAGCCACAACCATTAGCTTTGATTGGTCAGCAAGCAATTCCTCCTTCGAATGGTAGACCTGAAATGGCATGACATGTAAATCACCACCCATGAAAATTCATGGCGGAGGGGAAGGGAGCAGAGGAGTCTAGGTCCTCTGGTTTGGGAAAGTGTGTGCTTCCTCACCACCCATTAAAGAGCCTTTCCAAGTTGACTTTCCACTCTTCCTCATGTTCTCTGGTTCAGTTCTTGTGGTGTACATGTTATGGAGTGAGTGTTCCCTCCAAACCATTCCTCATGGTCAGCCCCATTCAGTGCTTAATTCTGTTGTCTTCCAGATCTAGTATTTTGTGGTTTTAGAAAAAAACTTTTTTATTTTAGAAGTTTCAGAATTGCAGAATAATTGTGCATAGTCTCTCAGTCGTGTCTGACTCCTTGTGACCTCATGGACTGCAGCCCTCAAGGCTCATCTTTCCACAGAATTCTCCAAGCAAGAACACTAGAGTGGGTGGCCATTTCCTTCTCCAACAGAATATTTATGAAGAGTATATTGGTGTACTCCACAACTAATTACTCTTATTAACATTGTACATTAGCATGGAACACTGATTCAACTTAGTGAATCAATGCAGCAACAGTTTTGTTAACCAAAGTCTGGACTTTATCAACTTTCTTTGGTTTTTGCCTAATGTCCATTTGCTGTCCCAGTATCCCATCCAGGATACTACATTAAATTCAGTCGATCTATATTATGCCTTCTTAGGTTCCTCTTTGCTGTGACAAGTTTTTAGATTTTTCGTTTCTGAGGACATTGACAATTTGGAGTTTTGTCTTGGTTTTTACATTAGATCCTAAGATGTTGATCTTATAATTAAAAGTTTTTATAAGTTTGTTTTTCCAGAGGACCTCAAATCAAGTTAGTACTATAAGTGTTGTGGACTTCCCCATGGCAATGGTTGAATTAATCTCTTGGCTTCATCATGAAGTACACAGATGTTTCTCTCTAGAGCCCAGAGGATCCAGATCATTTCTATTTTTGAGGCCTAGGTGACAGCAGAAGGAGCATTTTTAAGGTTCTAGTGAATCCACCTGCCAATGCAGGAGATGCAGGTTGGATCCCGTGGAGGAGGAAATGGCAACCCCCTCCAGTATTCTTGCCTGGGAAATACCATGGACAGAGGAGCTGGGCTGACTACAGTCCATGGTATCACAAAGAGTCAGACATGACTGACCACATACACACAGACATACACACACAAACACACAATGAGTCATTTACTTTTAGAAGTATGACTTCAGCATCCCACATAGTAACTACTCTTCCTCCATATGAGTATATATGACCATCCTGTATATTAAACAGACTATCAGCTTTCCTCCTGAGTTCATATAGAAAGAGGGACAACATATGATTGAGATACATCCAGTGTTCCCAAGGTAAGCATCATTTTTTCTGAGGTTAGTATCAGTCAGGAGTTATTTTGAAATTCTACCTGAGACTCACACATAAGTCCAGGTTGAGATACACAATTCAGAACTGCTGAACGGAGGGTCCCAATTCAATAATCATTTCCCTACATGCCAACTGTCTAAACTGATTTATGGTGGTCAAAGATTCAGCAGGTGTTCACAAATGCAGCACAAAGAAACAAAGTCAAAGAACCAGCTAGCCAGACGGCAGTAGCTCAAAGTACCTGTTCACCAGCATACGGCAGAGCCATTTTGAAAGCAAAAGTAGAGAGAAAAGACACTTGGTGGTAAGGAACAGCATCTCAGTCTTCTGCTCTTGGGGCCAATTGCTGCCATAACTCAACAGAGACAGAATGGATCCTTCAACCAAAATTTGGTTTGAATGTCGAGACTGATGACACATACACCCAGAGAGTATGAAAAAACTCATTAATCATATAATGAGTTTTTCTGGGGAGAGCAGAACAAGCTCTCAAACAGGTTCAAGAATGTTTTAAGAGAGCAGAGGAAGGAGACTGGCTTGGTTTTTATGGTGGTTAAAGAGGATAAAGCTGGAGAGTTCCACAAATAGGTCAGGTCTTGGATGGTCTGAACTTCATTTAGGCCCACAGAATTTTTAGTTAAAGTTCTTTTCACTAGATTTCTTGTTGTTTGATTGTTCAGTCGTATCCGACTCTGCGAACCCATGGATTGCAGCATACCAGGCTTCCCTCTTCTTCACCATCTCCTGGAATTTGCTCAACCTCATGACCTTTGATTCGATGATGCCATCCAACCATCTAATCCTCTGTCATCTCTTTATCCTCCTGCCTTCCATCTTTCTCAGCATGAGAGTCTTTTCCAATGAGTTGGTTTTTCACCTCTGATGGCCAAAGTATTGGAGGTTCAACTTCAGCATCAATACTTCCAATGAATATTCAGGGTTACTTTCCTTTAGGATTGACTGGTTTGGTCTGCAGGGGACTCTCAAGAGTGTTCTGCAGCACCACAGTTCAATGGCATCAATTCTTCAGTGCTCAACTTTCTTTGTGGTCCAACTATCACATCCATATGTCTACTGGAAAAACCATAGCTTTTCTAGACAGACCTTTGTCAGCAGAGTAATGTCTATGCTTTTTAATATCTTCTCTAGATTGGTCATAGCTTTTCTTCCAAGTAGCAAGCATCTTTTAATTTCATGGCTGCAGTCATCATCTTCATTGGTTTTGGAGTCCAAGATAATAAAGTCTGTTACTGTTTCCTTCCCCCCACCCCCGCCCATCTATTTGGCATGAAATGATGGGACTGGGTGCCATGATCCTAGTTTTTTTAATGTTGAATTTTAAGCCAGCTTTTTCACTCTCCTCTTTCGCTTTCATCAAGAGGCTTTTAGTTCCTCTTTGCTTTCTGCCATAAGGTTGGTATCATATGTATATCTTAAGCTATTAATATTTCTCCTACAATCTTGATTACAACTTGTGCATTTCTCATGAGGTACTCTGCATAGAAATTAAATAAGCAGGGTGACAATATACAACCCTGACATACTCCTTTCTCTATTTGGACAGTCTTTTGTTCCATGTACGGTTCTAACTGTTGCTTCTTGAGCTGCATACAGATTTCTCAGAAGGCAGGGAAATTTGTCTGGTCATTTTTGTCCATCTTTTTAAGAATTTTCCACAGTTTGCTGTGATCCACAGTCAAAGGCTTTGCTGCAGTCAATAAAGCAGAAGTCAATGCTTTCTGGAACTCACTTGCTTTCTCTATGATCCAGCAGATGTTGGCATTTTGATCTTTGGTTCCTCTGCCTTTTCTAAATCCAGCTTAAACATCTAGAAGTTCTCGGTTCATGTGCTGCTGAAGCCTACACTACTTTGCTAGTGTGTGAGATGAGTGAATTGTGTGATACTTTGAACACTTTTTGGATTGCCTTTCAATGTGGTTGGAATGAAAACTGACCTTTTCCAGTCCTGTTGCTGCTGCTGAGTTTTTAAAATTTGCTGGCCTATTGGGTGCAGCATTTTCCCAGCATCATCTTTTAGGGTTTGAAATAGCTCAACTGAAATTCCATTACCTCCACTAGCTTTGTTTGTAGTGATGCTTCCTAAGGACCGCTTGAATTCACACTCCAGGATGTTTGGCTTTTTGTGTGGGATCAGACCATTGTGGTTATCTGGGTCATTAAGATATTTTTTGTATACTTTTTGTATTCTTGCAACCTCTTCTTAATGTCTCCTGCTTCTGTTAGATTTCTGCCATTTCTGTCCTTTATTGCATCTATCTTTGCATGAAATATTCCCTTGGTATCTCTAATTTTCTTGAAAAATCTCTAGTCTTTCCCATTCTATTCTTTTCCTCTATTTCTTTGCATTAATCACTGAGGAAGGCTTTCTTGTCTCTCCTTCCTACCCTTTGGAAATCTGCATTCAGATGGGTATATCTTCCCTTTTATCCTTTGCCTTTAACTTCTCTTCTTTTCTCAGATATTTCTTTTTCTTTTTTTTTTTATTTATTTTTATTTTTTTTTAAATTTTCTTTAATAGAAAATTATTTAATTAGTATACATGTATTCCCCATCCTGAACCCTCCTCCCTCCCCACACCATCCCTCTGGGTCGTCCCAGTGCACCAGCCCCAAGCATCCAGCATCGTGCATTGAACCTGGACTGGCATCTCGTTTCATACATGACGTTTCACATGTTTCAATGCCATTCTCCCAAATCTTCCCACCCTCTCCCTCTCCCACAGAGTCCATAAGACTGTTCTATACATCAGTGTCTCTTTTGCTGTCTCGTATACAGGGTTATCATTACCATCTTTCTAAATTCCATATATATGCGTTAGTATACTGTATTGGTGTTTTTCCTTCTGGCTTACTTCACTCTGTATAATAGGCTCCAGTTTCATCCACCTCATTAGAACTGATTCATTGTATTCTTTTTAATGGCTGAGTAATACTCCATTGTGTATATGTACCACAGCTTTCTTATCCATTCATCTGCTGATGGACATCTAGGTTGCTTCCATGTCCTGGCTATTATAAACAGTGCTGCGATAAACATTGGGATACACGTGTCTCTTTCCCTTCTGGTTTCCTCAGTGTGTATGCCCAGCAGTGGGATTGCTGGATCATAAGGCAGTTCTATTTCCAGTTTTTTAAGGAATCTCCACACTGTTCTCCATAGTGGCTGTACTAGTTTGCATTCCCACCAACAGTGTAAGAGGGTTCCCTTTTCTCCACACCCTCTCCAGCATTTATTATTTGTAGACTTTTGGATCGCAGCCATTCTGACTGGTGTGAAATGGTACCTCATAGTGGTTTTGATTTGCATTTCTCTGATAATGACTGATGTTGAGCATCTTTTCATGTGTTTGTTAGCCATCTGTATGTCTTCTTTGGAGAAATGTCTATTTAGATCTTTGGCCCATTTTTTGATTGGGTCATTTATTTTTCTGGAGTTGAGCTGTAGGAGTTTCTTGTATATTTTTGAGATTAGTTGTTTGTCGGTTGCTTCATTTGCTATTATTTTCTCCCATTCTGAAGGCTGTCTTTTCACCTTGCTAATAGTTTCCTTTGATGTGCAGAAGCTTTTAAGTTTAATTAGGTCCCATTTGTTTATTTTTACTTTTATTTCCAATATTCTGGAAGGTGGATCATAGAGGATCCTGCTGTGATGTATGTCAGAGAGTGTTTTGCCTATGTTCTCCTCTAGGAGTTTTATAGTTTCTGGTCTTACGTTGAGATCTTTAATCCATTTTGAGTTTATTTTTGTGTATGGTGTTAGAAAGTGTTCTAGTTTCATTCTTTTACAAGTGGTTGACCAGATTTCCCAGCACCACTTGTTAAAGAGACTGTCTTTAATCCATTGTATATTCTTGCCTCCTTTGTCAAAGATAAGGTGTCCATATGTGCGTGGATTTATCTCTGGGCTTTCTATTTTGTTCCATTGATCTATATTTCTGTCTTTGTGCCAGTACCATACTGTCTTGATAACTGTGGCTTTGTAGTAGAACCTGAAGTCAGGTAGGTTGATTCCTCCAGTTCCATTTTTCTTTCTCAAGATCGCTTTGGCTATTCGAGGTTTTTTGTATTTCCATACAAATTGTGAAATTATTTGTTCTAGCTCTGTGAAGAATACTGTTGGTAGCTTGATAGGGATTGCATTGAATCTATAAATTGCTTTGGGTAGTATACTCATTTTCACTATATTGATTCTTCCAATCCATGAACATGGTATATTTCTCCATCTATTAGTGTCCTCTTTGATTTCTTTCACCAGTGTTTTATAGTTTTCTATATATAGGTCTTTAGTTTCTTTAGGTAGATATATTCCTAAGTATTTTATTCTTTTCGTTGCAATGGTGAATGGAATTGTTTCCTTAATTTCTCTTTTTTCTCATTTTTAGTGTATAGGAATGCAAGGGATTTCTGTGTGTTGATTTTATATCCTGCAACTTTACTATAATCATTGATTAGTTCTAGTAATTTTCTGGTGGAGTCTTTAGGGTTTTCTATGTAGAGGATCATGTCATCTGCAAATAGTGAGAGTTTTACTTCTTCTTTTCCAATTTGGATTCCTTTTATTTCTTTTTCTGCTCTGGTTGCTGTGGCCAAAACTTCCAAAACTATGTTGAATAGTAATGGTGAAAGTGGGCACCCTTGTCTTGTTCCTGACTTTAGAGGAAATGCTTTCAATTTTTCACCATTGAGGATAATGTTTGCTGTGGGTTTGTCATATATAGCTTTTATTATGTTGAGGTATGTTCCTTCTATTCCTGCTTTCTGGAGAGTTTTTATCATAAATGGGTGTTGAATTTTGTCAAAGGCTTTCTCTGCATCTATTGAGATAATCATATGGTTTTTGTTTTTCAATTTGTTAATGTGGTGTATTACATTGATTGATTTGCGGATATTGAAGAATCCTTGCATCCCTGGGATAAAGCCCACTTGGTCATGGTGTATGATCTTTTTAATGTGTTGTTGGATTCTGATTGCTAGAATTTTGTTTAGGATTTTTGCATCTATGTTCATCAGTGATATTGGCCTGTAGTTTTCTTTTTTTGTGGGATCTTTGTCAGGTTTTGGTGTTAGGGTGATGGTGGCCTCATAGAATGAGTTTGGAAGTTTACCTTCCTCTGCAATTTTCTGGAAGAGTTTGAGCAGGATAGGTGTTAGCTCTTCTCTAAATTTTTGGTAGAATTCAGCTGTGAAGCCATCTGGACCTGGGCTTTTGTTTGCTGGAAGATTTTTGATTACAGTTTCAATTTCCGTGCTTGTGATGGGTCTGTTAAGGTTTTCTATTTCTTCCTGGTCGAGTTTTGGAAAGTTGTACTTTTCTAAGAATTTGTCCATTTCTTCCTCGTTGTCCATTTTATTGGCATATAATTGTTGATAGTAGTCTCTTATGATCCTTTGTATTTCTGTGTTGTCTGTTGTGATCTCTCCATTTTCGTTTCTAATTTTATTGATTTGATTTTTCTCCCTTTGTTTCTTGATGAGTCTGGCTAATGGTTTGTCAATTTTATTTATCCTTTCAAAGAACCAGCTTTTGGCTTTGTTGATTTTTGCTATGGTCTGTTTTGTTTCTTTTGCATTTATTTCTGTTCTAATTTTTAAGATTTCTTTCCTTCTACTAACCCTGGGGTTCTTCATTTCTTCCTTTTCTAGTTGCTTTAGGTGTAGAGTTAGGTTATTTATTTGACTTTTTTCTTGTTTCTTGAGGTGTGCCTGTATTGCTATGAACTTTCCCCTTAGGACTGCTTTTACCGTGTCCCACAGGTTTTGGGTTGTTGTGTTTTCATTTTCATTCGTTTCTATGCAAATTTTGATTTCTTTTTTGATTTCTTCTGTGATTTGTTGGTTATTCAGCAGCGTGTTGTTCAGCCTCCATATGTTGGAATTTTAAATAGTTTTTCTCCTGTAATTGAGATCTAATCTTACTGCATTGTGGTCAGAAAAGATGCTTGGAATGATTTCTATTTTTTTGAATTTACCAAGGCTAGCTTTATGGCCCAGGATGTGATCTATCCTGGAGAAGGTTCCATGTGCGCTTGAGAAAAAGGTGAAATTCATTGTTTTGGGATGAAATGTCCTATAGATATCAATTAGGTCTAACTGGTCGATTGTATCGTTAAAGTTTGTGTTTCCTTGTTAATTTTCTGTTTAGTTGATCTATCCATAGGTGTGAGTGGGGTATTAAAGTCTCCCACTATTATTGTGTTATTGTTAATTTCTCCTTTCATACTTGTTAGCATTTGTCTTACATACTGTGGTGCTCCCGTGTTGGGTGCATATATATTTATAATTGTTATATCTTCTTCTTGGATTGATCCTTTGATCATTATGTAGTGACCTTCTTTGTCTCTTTTCACAGCCTTTATTTTAAAGTCTATTTTATCTGATATGAGTATTGCTACTCCTGCTTTCTTTTGGTCCCTATTTGCATGGAAAATCTTTTTCCAGCCCTTCACTTTCAGTCTGTATGTGTCCCCTGTTTTGAGGTGGGTCTCCTGTAGACAACATATGTAGGGGTCTTGTTTTGTATCCATTCAGCCAGTCTTTGTCTTTTGGTTGGGGCATTCAACCCATTTACGTTTAAGGTAATTACTGATAAGTATGATCCCGTTGCCATTTACTTTATTGTTTGGGGTTCAAATTTATACACCATTTTTTGTGTTTCCTGTCTAGAGAATATCCTTTAGTATTTGTTGGAGAGCTGGTTTGGTGGTGCAGAATTCTCTCAGCTTTTGCTTGTCTGAGAAGCTTTTGATTTCTCCTTCATACTTGAATGAAATCCTTGCTGGGTACAGTAATCTGGGCTGTAGGTTATTTTCTTTCATCATTTTAAGTATGTCTTGCCATTCCCTCCTGGCTTGAAGAGGTTCTATGGAAAGATCAGCTGTTATCCTTATGGGAATTCCCTTGTGTGTTATTTGTTGTTTTTCCCTTGCTGCTTTTAATATTTGTTCTTTGTGTTTGATCTTTGTTAATTTGATTAATATGTGTCTTGGGGTGTTTCGCCTTGGGTTTATCCTGTTTGGGATTCTCTGGGTTTCTTGGACTTGGGTGATTATTTCCTTCCCCATTTTAGGGAAGTTTTCAACTATTATCTCCTCAAGTATTTTCTCATGGTCTTTCTTTTTGTCTTCTTCTTCTGGAACCCCTATGATTCGAATGTTGTAGCATTTAATATTGTCCTGGAGGTCTCTGAGATTGTCCTCATTTCTTTTAATTCATTTTTCTTTTATTTTCTCTGATTCATTTATTTCTACCATTCTATCTTCTAATTCACTAATCCTATCTTCTGCCTCTGTTATTCTACTATTTGTTGCCTCCAGAGTGTTTTTAATTTCATTTATTGCATTATTCATTATATATTGACTCTTTTTTATTTCTTCTAGGTCCTTGTTAAACCTTTCTTGCATCTTCTCAATCCTTGTCTCCAGGCTATTTATCTGTGATTCCATTTTAATTTCAAGATTTTGGATCAATTTCACTATCATTATTCGGAATTCTTTATCAGGTAGATTCCCTATCTCTTCCTCTTTTGTTTGGTTTGGTGGGCATTTATCCTGTTCCTTTATCTGCTGGCTATTCCTCTGTCTCTTCATCTTGTTTAAATTGCTGAGTTTGGGGTGTCCTTTCTGTATTCTGGCAGTTTGTGGAGTTCTCTTTATTGTGGCTTTTCCTCGCTGTGTGTGGGTTTATACAGGTGGCTTGTCAAGGTTTCCTGGTTAGGGAAGCTTGTGTCGGTGTTCTGATGGGTGGAGCTGTATTTCTTCTCTTTGTTCAGTCGCGCTGTGGGGAGGGAGGGAGGGATGCTGCAAACAAATAACACTGGCGTGCGCTCGCAGTGCCTCAGCCACACTGGGTCTGCCCCCGCTCACGGCGCGTGTAGCCTCCCTGCACACTGCTCGGGCTCTAGTTTGTTCCGCCGGGAACAATCCGAGGCTGGCCCTGGGTTGCATGTACCTCCCAGGTCCAAGCCGCTCAGGTTCAGGCACTCGGGTAGTCCTCAGAGGCGCAGACTCAGTTGGGCCTGAGTTTTGTGTTCTTCCCAGGTCCGAGCAGCTCAAGTGATGAGGTGTTTAGCGAGCGCCAATGCTGCGACTTATCACCTCCCCGCCACTCGGTTATCTGGGTGTAAAACCGGCGCACCTTCTCAGGCAGATGTTGACCGTCCAGACCCCCAAGAAGTTTTAGTTAGCAAAGAAGCCTGCTTACAGTTTTATAGATAATGTCTCTCTGGGGCTGCGATTGCCCCCTTCCGGCTCTGGCTGCCTGTCACCGGAGGGGGAAGGTCTGCAGCCGGCTATCTCTGTTCAGTCCTTTGTTCCGTGCGTGGGCCTGGCGGTCTTAGGTTAGGGCTGGCTTTTCGCGTGGTAGATATCCCACAGTCTGGTTTGCTAGCCCAAATTATTTCGCTCAGATAGTGCTCAGGGTATTCAGGCCAGATTCTTACTCTAAGCAATGCAGCCCGCGCTGCGCCTCCCTGCCCAGCCCCCGCTTGCTAATGATAGATTATCTTTAAGGATAAAATTGTTTTCCCTTTATCTCCACTAGCTTTGTTCGTAGTGATGCTTCCGAGGCCCACTTGACTTCACATTCCAGGATGTCTGGCTCTGCCGGGGTCCAGCCCCAGTGGATCCAGGGCATTCGAAGCAGGGACGGCGTCAGCAAGGATCAGGAAACAACTGCTTAATTAAACGTTAATTAAGGATATAAAGAGTAATAGAATAAGGATAGCTCAGTGAGGAAATTCAGTGGAGAAAAGAGGCTGAAATAAGGATCTCTCAGATACTTCTAAGGCCTCCTCAGACAGTCCTTTTGCCTTTTTGCACTTCTTTTTCTTTGGGATGGTCCTGATCACTACCTACTGTACAATGTCATGAACCTCTGTCTATAGTTTTTCAGGCAGGCTCTCTATCAGATCTAATCCCTTGAATCTACTTGTCACTTCCACTGTATAATCATAAGGGATTTGATTTAGGTCATACCTGAATGGTCACTTTCTTCAATTTAAGTCTAAATTTTGCAATAAGAAGTTCATGATCTGAGCCACAGTCAGACAGGGAGCTGGCTATTTAGCCTCAGATGGAAAACTATTATCCCAGCACAGTTTACTAAACAGATCATTGTGTCACCACTGTTTTGAAAATTCAACTTTCATGTAAAATAAACATATGAAAGTTTCTATTTGAATTTCCATACATATCAGATAGATCTATTTTCTCTGATAGCAGATAATCTTATACCTCTGTAATTTTATATTATAAGACCCCATGTAAACTTCTCAGCCTATCCTAATCTGATGTATTTATTATTTCAGATGAACATAATGTTGTTTATCAACTTTTCATTGGCTCTTCTAAAATACTCAATGAATTTTAAAGCTATGAAAAATCTTGGTCTAAGTTAGCAAGTGAAAAATAGTGAAAATACTGCCTTAATCTCTTTAGAGCCACATACAGAAAGATAGTTGTAAATACTGTGTGGATCGCAGGGTGTTTTCAGTTTTCAGTGCTTAGATTTCTTTTTTTAAACTTTCATCCTTACACTTTGACTTTTTAACAATAAAAATGTTAAATTATGTTCAGGTTAATATTTTCTAATTCAAACATTATAAAGCAAGGGACTATATGCAGAATGATATGAGTATTCACTCCTCCAGTAGCTCATCAAACATGCATTGAGCAGTGACCATAATATTGTGTCTCATGTGTTCAGGTGTTTGGGTTTACAGAGATGAATTAAATATGCTTGTCCTTGCTGTATATTCAGTTCAGTTCAGTTCAGTCGCTCAGTCATGTTCGATTCTTTGTAACCCCATGAACCTCAGCACGCCAGGCCTCCCTGTCCATCACCAACTCCTGGAGTTCATCCAAACCCATGTCCATTGAGTTGGTGATGTCATCCATCCATCTCATCCTGTGGCGTCCCCTTCTCCTCCTGCCTTCAATCTTGCCCAGCATCAGGGTCTTTTCCAACTAGTCAGTTCTTTGTATCAGGTGGCCAAAGTATTGGAGTTTCAATTTCAACATCAGTCCTTCCAATGAATATTCAGGACTGATTTCCTTTAGGATGGGCTGGTTGGATCTCCTTGCTGTCCAGGGGACTCTCAAGAGTCTCCTCCAACACCACAGTTCAAAAGCATCAATTCTTCAGTGCTCAGCTTTCTTTATAGTCCAATCCATACATGGCTACCGGAAAAACCATAGCCTTGACTAGACGGACTTTGTTGACAAAGTAATGTCTCTGCTTTATAATATGCTCTCTAAGTTGGTCATAACTTTTCTTCCAAGGAGCAAACATCTTTTAATTTCATGGCTGCAGTCACCATCTGCAGTGATGTTGGAGCCCCCCAAAATAAAGTCAGCCATTCTTTTCCCATCTATTTGCCATAAAGAAATGGGACCAGATGCTATGATCTTAGTTTTCTGAATATTGAGTTTTAAGCCAACTTTTTCACTCTTCTCTTTCACTTTCATCATGAGGCTCTTTAGTTCTTTGCTTTCTGCTGAAAGTGTGATGTTACCCATAAGGAGTTATGCTAACCCTAACCCTGTGTACGAGACAACAAAAGAGACAGTGATGTATAGAACAGTCTTATGGACTCTGTGGGAGAGGGAGAGGGTGGGAAGATTTGGGAGAATGGCATTGAAACATGTAAAATATCATGTATGAAACGAGATGCCAGTCCAGGTTCGATGCACGATACTGGACGCTTGGGGCTAGTGCACTGGGATGACCCAGAGGGATGGTATGGGGAGGGAGGAGGGAGGAGGGTTCAGGATGGGGAACACATGTATACCTGTAGTGGATTCATTTTGATATTTGGCAAAACTAATACAATTATGTAAAGTTTAAAAATTAAATAAAATTTAAAAAAATAAATAAATAAAAAAGAAAAAAAAAATAGAGTTTGACCAAAAAAAAAAAAAAAAAGAATAGAGAAAAATGGCCCATGAAACCAACAGCCATCATTGATGATAGAGGGATACCAAGATACATGAGAGAAGGATACTAAAGGTTGCACAGTGAAGGAGTCTCAGGGGGCCCTAATAGAAGTTCTTGTTCTATGGTAATTGGGGCAGGTTATAGAATCTTTTGACACAGGGAGTATCATTCAAGGCGGGCCTGTTTAGATGTTACAGAGTGGGAAAAAAAAAGTTTATATGAGGAAACGTTGCCTCCAGAATCTAAAAATCTCTAAAACATGTTGGGTTTGTTTTAACAATATGGGTACTAAGAAGACTAAAAGCTGTTTCTCAACACTGTCAAGATTGGAGTAGTCCTCACCACTTACCAAATAATTTTCAGGAACTTAACTGAAGTGGTGGGACCGTGTACCATGTGTGTCATCAGAATCTCCTCAAAAGAGGATGTTATCAGTGTGAAGTCATAAGTGTGTACCTGAAAAAGCTAAAGCTTGTGAAAATATTGCTTGCAAAGTCTATGTGACATGGCAGGTTTGGACACTGGGCCCACTGAGTAGCCACGAGAATGTGTTTCATGTCCTTTACAAGGTGAATGTTAAGTGTAACTGAGAGGTTGTTGAAATAGGCACTGGAAAGATTATGCTAGACAAATGCTTTGCTGTGACTACAAAGTATTTACCAGTTATTCAGTGGAAGCAGTATTTTCAATAATATACATGGAGCCCTAGTGAGTGGGGCCATGACACCAAGGGTACACGTTCACAGTGAGACACTGTTCTTGTTTTCCAGTTTTAAGATCAAGTAAAATTTTTCTGTTAAGTGCAGCAAAGTGGAGATAATCACACCTTCTCTAAATTGGTCTCGATAATGGGTTTCAATCTGTGAGGATCGTACTTTCATATAGAATGAATCTTTCCAAAATGCATTCACCATTGCACTGAAAAGAATAAAATACTTAGGAATAAATTTACTTAAAGTAACAAAAGACATATAGAGAAAATATAAAACACTGATGAAAGAAGTCAAAGATGACACAAATAGATGGAGAAATATCCCATCATCGGGGATGGGAAAATCAATATAGTGAAAATGAATATACTACCCAAAGCAATTTATAGATTCAATGCAATCCCTATCAAGCTACCAACAATATTTTTCACATAATTGGAACAAATAATTTCACAATTTGTATGGAAATACAAAAAACCTCAAATAGCCAAAAAATCTTGAGAAAGAAGACTGGAACTGGAGGAATCAACTTGCCTCATTTCAGACTATACTACAAAGCTACAGTCGTCAAGATAGTATGGTGCTATAAGAAATTTAAAATTTAAAATTAAAAAGAAATTTTAAAATGTTAAAAATTATTAAAAAAACAAACAACAAAAAAAATTAAATCATGCTATACATACAAAAAAAAAAAAAAAAAGAAGCATCAGTGAACTCAAAATAGAGCTATAGAAATTGTTCAATCAGAACTACAGAGTAAAAAAAAAAAAAAAAAAAAAAAAAACCAGAAAGAAAACAGGAAAAAAGAACAGAATCTCAAAGACCTATGGGATAACATCAAGCATATAATAGGAACCCAAAAGAGAGGAAAGAGTGAATGATTCTGAAAAATATTTGAAGGAAAAAGGCCAAAACCTCAAATTTGATGAAAAACAAATGTATATATAGATTCAAGAAGCACAAATAATCCTAAAAAAAAAAAAAAAAGAACATTTATTAAGCAGCATCACTGACGCATGCCTCCCAGTTTGGATATAATCAAAAATATTAAGTCATGATAAGGGCAAAATTGTAGGTATAAGGGTGTTTCTAGCAGAAATGTTAATAAAACAATGAAAAATGCAAAAAAAAAATAGTATGGTGCTATAAGAAATACAGAAATATAGATCAATGGAACAAAATAGGAAACCCAGAGATAAATCCACTCACCTATGGACACCTTATCTTTCACAAAGGAAGCAAAATATGGAATAGGGAAAAGACAATCTCTTTAACAAGTGGTGCTGGAAAAACTGGTCAACCAGCTGCAAAGGAATGAAACTAGAACACTTTATAACACCATACACAGAAATAAACCTGAAATGGATTCAAGATCTAAATGTAATACCAGAAACTATAAAACTCTTACAGGAAATCATAGGCAGAACTCTCTCTGACATAATCAAAGCAAGATTTTCTATGACCCACCTGCCAGAGAATGGAAATAAAAACAAAAATAAACAAACTGGACCTAAGTAAAATTAAAAACTTTTGCACAAAGAAGGAAACTATAAGTAAGGTGAAAAGACAGACTTCAGAATGGGAGAAAATAGCAAAGGAAACAATGGACAAATCATTAATCTACAAAATATACAAGCAGCTACTGCACTCAACACCAAAAAAATAAATGACCCAATCAAAAAGTGGGCCAAAGAACTAAACAGACATTTCTTCAAAGAAGATATACAGATGACTAACAAACCCATGGAAGGATGATCAATATTACTCATTATCAGAGAAATTCAAATCAATAACACAATGTGGTACCATCCTACGCTGGTTAGAATGATTGCCATTAAAATGTCCAGAGATAATAAATGCTGGAGTGGATGTTGAGAAAAGGGAACCTTCTTATTCTATTGGTGGGAATGCAAACTAGTACAGCCACTATGGAGAACACTGTGTAGATTTCTTAAAAATGGGAAAAACCTGCCATATGACCCAGAAATCCAACTGCTGGGCATAAACTCTGAGGAAACCAAAATTGAAAGGAACACATGTACCCCAATGTCCACTGCAGCACTGTTTACAATAGCTAGGACCTGGAAGCAACCTAGATGTCCATCGGCAGACAAATGGATAAGGAAGTTGTGGTACATATACACAATGGAATATTACTCAGCTATAAAAGAGAATGCATTTGAGTCAGTTCTAATGAGATGAATGAAACTGGCGCCTCTTATATAGAGTGAAGTAAGGCATAAAGAGAAACACTAATACAATATATTAACACATATGTATGGAATTTAGAAAGATGGTAACAACAACCCTATATGCAAGACAGAAAAAGAGACACAGATGTAAAGAACAGACATTTGGACTATGTGGGAGAAGGTGAGGGAGTGAAGGTTTGAGAGAATAGCATTGAAACATGTATATTGCCATATGTAAAACAGATATGGCCAGTGCAAGTTTGGTGCATGAAGCAGGGCACTCAAAGCTGGTGCTCTGGGACAACCTAGAGGGATGGCATGGGGAGGGAGGTGGGAGGGTGTTTCACAATTGGGGGACACATGTACACCTGTGGCTGATTCATGTTGATGTATGGCAAAAATCACCACAATATTGTAAAGTAATTAGCCTCCAATTAAATAATTAACAGAAGAAAAACAACTGAGGGGAAAAGTGTTACTTATCTAAGGGGAAAAGCCCATAGGTCCATATTTTTAAAGATGATCACAGGGGCCGAAGACTGAATTTTACTACTCACCGGGTCAGATAATCCACATGCACTAGAGGATATTTTGCGGTAATGGGTGTTTTAGCTATGGGAAATGTAGGCATAGAAATAATTCCAATTTAAGGTTAGGTATATCTGTTTTTATTTTGTGTTCATTTAGTCCCTGGATGTTTTTATCAGCTTGCCCAAATTTGGGCCAGAAAAGGAACTGAAACTGATGAGGCTTAAAAACTCAATTGTCAAACATCATAAGTGGCATCTGACTATTACACACAGCCACCACCCCTACATCACCCCTCTCCCCAGCTGGGACCTCCCAGACACACAGAAATACCAAGTCCTTTTCCTCCTCACCAGTGGGATAAAGTGTTCAGGAAGAAGTCTCCAGTGCTCAGAAATATTCAGTCTTCAGCGCTCAGTCTTCATCTTGTCCTCATTCCCAGTGTCTGGCTAACTATGGACTGGCTGGTCTGGGCCCCAAACTGAAAGGATTCCACTTCCCTCCCTTCTCACACACCTGACCCTTAACTTCCTTCCCTCCCATTCATCAAAAAACAGATACAAACACATCATTTTACAGCTTGTTGATATTTTAATTATCAACATCTGATACCTTGGTCTCTACAGAGGTGACCATCACTGTATGTTTGATCCCTGCACAAATGACTATTCTGCCAGTGCTTTTCATGGAGTGACAGCAGATTGTGCAAGGTCTCGGGATCCAGGTGAGCACAGAAGGGTACTTGGAGAATTGCTGCCATCACTTCACACAGACAAGATGGATCCTTAAACCAAAATTTGGTTTGTATGTCGAGACTGATGACACAAATACACAGAGCATATGAAAAAATTCATTACTCATATAATGAGTTTTTTCTGGGGAGAGCAGAACAAGCTCTTAATCATGTTCAAGAATGGCTTAAGAGAGCAGAGGAAGGAGACTGACTTTGGCTTTTATGGTGGTTAAAGGGGATAAAGCTGGAGAGTTCCAAACATAGGTCAAGGCTTGGATGGTCTAAACTTCCTTTTGGCCCATAAAAGAGAATACCTATATCTGATACCTTTCTTATCAGATATAGGTAAGTAGGGAAAGAGATGTGGTAGGGCTGTTTTATGGAGAAGGCAATGGCACCCCACTCCACTACTCTTGCCTGGAAAATCCCATGGATGGAGGAACCTGGAAGGCTGCAGTCCATGGGGTCGCTGAGGGTCGGACATGACTGAGCGACTTCACTTTCACTTTTCATTTTCATGCATTGGAGAAGTAAATGGCAACCCACTCCAGTGTTCTTGGTGGGCTGCCATCTATGGGGTCGCACAGAGTCGGACACGACTGAAGCGACTTAGCAGCAGCAGCAGCAGGGCTCTTTCATATAAAAATATTATGTAAATGCAAGGTATGTAGCACAGTTTTGAATTATCATGACCAGTATAACCAAGCTTCTCATATTGTTTTCAGTTAAACTGCTTTTCACTAGATTTTTTGTTCTTGTTCAGTGGCTCAGTCATTCCCAACTGTTTGCAACCCCATGGACTACATCACACCGGGCTTCCCTGGCCTTCACCATCTCCTGGAATTTGCTCAAACTCATGTCCTTTGAGTTGGTGATGCCATCCAAACTTTACACCCTCTGTCATTTCCTTCTGCTCCTGCCTTCCATCTTTCTCAACATGAGGGTCTTTCCAATGAGTCAACTTTTCATCTCAGTTGGCCAAATTGTTGGAGCTTCATCTTCAGCACCCATACTTTCAATGAATATTCAGGGTTGATTTTCTTTAGGATTGACTGATTTGATCTCCTTGATGTCCAAGGGACTCTGAAGTGTTTTTCCAGCACCACAGTTCAAAGGCATCAGTTTTTTGGTGCTCAGCCTTTTTTATTTTCCAGCTCTCCCATCCATTCAAGACTACTGGAAAAACTATTGCTTTGACTATACAGACCTTTGTAGGCAAAGTAATATCCCTGCTTTTTAATATACTCTATAGGTTTCTCATTTCTATTCTTCCAAGTAGGATGTGTCTTTTAATTTTATGTCTGCAGTTACTGTCCATAGTGATTTTGGAGCCCAAGAAAATAATCTGTCACTGTTGACATTGTTTCCCCATTTATTTGCCATTTAGTGATTGGACAAGATGCCATGTTCTTAGATTTTTAAATGTTGAGTTTTAAGCCAGCTTTTTCACTCTCTTCTTTCACCTTCATCAAGCGCTCTTTAATTCCTCTTTGCTTTCTGCCATAGGGTGGTGCCATCTGCAGCAGTTCAGTTACTGAATCATGTCTGACACATTGCATCCCCATGGAATGCAGCATGCTAAGCTTCCCTGGCCTTCACCATCTCCTGGAGTTTGCTCAAACTCATGTCCATCTCATTGGTGACACCATCCAGTGATCTCATCCTCTGTAATCTGCTTCTCCTCCTGCCTTCAGTCTTTCCCACCATCAAGATCTTTTCCAATGAGTCAGTTTTTTGCATCTGGTGGCCAAAATCTTGGTGCTTCATCTTCAGTCTCGGTACTTCCAATGAATATTCAGGACTGATTTCTTTTACAATTGATTGGTTTAATCTCCTTGCAGTTCAAGGGACTCTCAAGAGTCTTCTCCAATATCACAGTTCAAAAGCATCAGTTCTTTGGCCATAACTTTCTTTATGGTCCAACTCTCATATCCATACATGACTACTGTGAAAACCATAGCTTTGACTAGATGGACTTTTTCAGTAAAGTAAAATCTCTGCTTTTGAATAAATTTGTCTCTGTTTGTCATAGCTTTTTCTTCCAAGGAGCAAGTGTCTTTTAAATTCATGGCTGCAGTCACAATCTGCAGTGATTTTGGAGCCCAAGAAAATAAAATCTGTTACTTTTTCCATTATTTCCCCATCTATTTGCCGTGAAGTGATGGGACCACATTCTTAGTTTTTTGATTGTTGAGTTTTGAGCCAGTTTTTTTTTTTTTTTCACTCTCCTCTTTCACTTTCATCAGGAGGCTCTTCAGTTCCTCTTTGCTTTCTGCCATAAGGGTGGTGTCATCTGCATATCTGAGGTTTGATATTTCTCCCTGAAATCTTGATTCCAGCTTGTGCTTCATCCAGTCTGGAAATTTGCATGATTTACTCTGCATATAAGTTAAATAAGCAGGATGACAATATACAGCCTTGACGTGCTCCTTTCTCAATTTGGAACCAGTCCGTTGTTCCATGTCCGACTCTAACTGTTGCTTCTTGACCAGCATACAGATTTCTCAGGAGGCAAGTAAAGTGGTCTGCTATTCCCATTTCTTTAAGAATTTTCCACAGTTTGTTGTGTTCCACACAGTTAAAGACTTAGCATAGTCAATGAACACAAGTAGATGTTATCTGGGATTCTCTTGCTTTTTCTATGGTCCACCAGATGTTGGCAAATTGATATCTGGTTCCCCTGCCTTTTGTAAATCCAGCTTGAACATCTGAAAGTTCTCAGTTCACATACTGTTGAAGCCTAGCTAGGAGAATTTTGAGCATTGCTTTGCTTGCATGTGAGATGAGTGCAATTGTGTGGTTGTTTGAACATTCTTTGGCATTGCCTTTCTTCGGGATTGGAATGAAAACTGACATTTTCTGGTCCTGTGGCCACTACTTCATTTTCCAAATTTGCTGGAATACTGAGTTTAACACATTCCTAGCATCATCTTTTAGGATTTGAGACATCTCAGCTGGAATTCCATCACCTCCTCTAGCTTTGTTTGTAGTGATGCTCACTTGACTCAGGCTCACTTGACTTCTCACTCCAGGATATCTGGGTCTACGTGTGTAATCACACCATTGTGGTTATCTGGGTCATTATCATCTTTTTTGTATAGTTCTTCTGTGTATTCTTGCCTCCTTTTCTTAATATCTCCTGCTTCTGTTAGGTCCATACTGTTTCTGTCCTTTATTTTGCCCATCTGTGCATGAAATATTCTCTTGGTAGCTCTGATTTTCTTTAAGAGATCTCTATTCTTTCCCATTCTGTTGTTTTCCTCTGTTTTTTTGCATTGGTCACTTAGGAAGGCTTTCATATCTCTCCTTGCTGTTCTTTGGAACTCTGCATTCAGTTGGACATATCTTTCCTTTTCTTTTTTGCCTTTCAATTTTCTTCTTTTCTCAGCTATCTGGAAGGCCTTCTCAGACAACCATCTTGCCTTTTTGCATTACCTCTTCTTGGGGATGGTCTTGATCACTGCCTCCTTTACAATGTTACAAATCTCTGTCCATAGTTCTTCAGGCACTTTATCTAGCAGCTCTAACCCCTTGAATCTATTTTTCACTTCTACTGTATAATCACAAGTGACTCAACTTAGGTCATACCTGACTGGTCTAGTGGTTTTCCTACTTTCTTCAATTTAAGTCTGAAATTTGCAGTTAGGAGTTCATGATCTGAGCCACAATCAGCTCATGGTCTTTTTTTTTTTTTTTTTTTTTTTTTGCTGATGGTATATAGCTTCTCCATCCTTGGCTCCAAATAATTTAATCAATCTAATTTCTGTATTGACCCTCTGGTGAGGTCCATGCATAGCCTCATCTCTTGAGTTGTTGGAAGAGGTATTTGCTGTGATCAGTGCATTCTTTTGGCAAAACTCTGTTAGCCTTTGTCCTCCTGCTTCATTTTGTACTCCAAGGCCAAACTTGCCTGTTATTCCATGTATCTTTGACTTTTCCCTTTTGTATTCCTATCCCCTATGATGAAAAGGAAATCTTTTTTGGTGATAGTTCTGAAAAGTCTTATAGGTCTTCATAGAACCATTCAATTTCAGCTTCTTCAGCATTACTGGTTGGGGTGTAGACTTGGATTACTGTGAATCCAGTTACTGAAACCATTGAATGGTTTGCCTTGGAAATGAACCGAGATCATTCTGCCATTTTTGATATTGCACCCAAGTACAGCATTCTGGACTCTTGTTGACTATGAAGGCTACTCTAAGGGATTCTTGCCCATAGTAGCAGATATAATGGTATTCTGAATTGAATTCACCCATTCCAGTTGATTTTAGTTCACTGATTCTTAAAATATCAATGTTAACTCTTGCCATCTCCTGTTTTGATGACTTCCAATTTATCTTGATTCATGGATCTAACATTCCAGGTTCCTATGCAATATTGTTCTTTACAGCATCAGACTTTACTTCCATCACCAGTCACATCCACACCTGGGTGTTGTTTTTGCTTTGGCTCTTCATTCTTTCTTGAGCTATTTCTTCACTCTTCTCCAGTAGCATATTGGGTACCTATTGACCTGGGGAGATCATCTTTCAGTGTCTATCTTTTTGCCTTTTCATACTGTTCATGGGGTTCTCAAGGCAAGAATACTGAAAAGGTTTGCTATTCCCTTCTCCAGTGGACTATGTTTTGTCAGAACTCTCCACCATGACCCGTCCATCTTGGGTGGCCCTACACAACATGGCTCATAGTTTCATTGAGTTATACAAGGCCGTGTCCAAGTGATCCATTTGGCTAATTTTCTGTAGTTGTGGTTTCCATTCAGTCTGCCCTCTGGTGGATAAGGATTAAGAAGGTTGTGGAATCTTCTTGATAGGAGAGATTGGCTGTGGCAGAATCATCTGCATATCTGAGGTTATTGGTATTTCTCCCGGCAATCTTGATTCCAATTTGTGCTTCATCTAGCCTGACATTTTGCATGATGTACTCTGCATATAAGTTAAATAGGTAGGGTGGCAATATACAGCCTTGGCATACTTTCCCAATTGGAACCTTTCTGTTGTTCCATGTCAGAGTCTAACTGTTAGATCTTGACTTGCATACAGGTTTCACAGGAAGCAGGTCAGGTGGTCTGGTATTCCCATCTCTTTAAGAATTTTCCACAGTTTGTTGTGATCCACAGAGTCAAAGGCTTTAGCATAGTCCATGAAGCAGAAGTAGATGTTTTTCTGGAGTTCTCTTGCTTTTTCTGTGATCCAATGGATGTTGGCAATTTGATCTCTGTTCCTCTGCCTTTTCTAAATCCAGCTTGTACATCTGAAAATTCTCAGTTCACATACTGTTGAAGCCTAGCTTCAAGGATTTTGAGCATTATTTTTTCCTGGCCTGTGAAATGTGTGCAATTGTGCAGTAGTTTGAAAATACTTTGGCCTTGCCTTTTTTAGGGATTGGAATGAAAACTGGCCTTTTCCAGTCCTGTGGCCACTGCTGAGCTTTCCAAATTTGCTAGCATATTGAGTGCAACATTTTAACAGCATCTTCTTTTGGGATTTGAAATAGCTCACCTGGAATTTGATCACTTCTACTAGCTTTGTTTATAGTAATGCTTCTTAATGACCACTTGACTTCACACTCCAGGATGTCAGGCTCTAAGTGAGTGACCATACCATCATATTTACTTGGGTCTTTAAGACCTTTTTTGTGTAGTTCTGTGTACTCTTACCACCTCTTCTTAGTATCTTCTGCTTCTGTTAGGTCCTAACAATTTATGTCCTTTATTGTGCCTATCCTTGCATGAAATGTTCCCTTGATATCTCCAATTTTCTTGAGGTAATCTCTAGTCTTTCCTATTCTATTGTTTTCCTCTATACCTTTGCATTGTTTACTTAAGAAGACTTTCTTATCTTTCCTTGCTGTCTCTGAAACTCTGCATTCAGTTGGGTATATATTTCCCTTTCTCCCTTGCCTTTCACTTGTCTTCTTTCATTAGCTATTTGTAAAGCCTCCTTAGACAACCACTTTAACTTCTTGCATTTCTTTTTCCTTGGGATGGTTTTGGTCACTGCCTCTTGTGTAATGTTACAAATTTCCATCCATAGTTCTTCAGGCAGTTTGTCTACCATATCTAATATTTTAAATCTATTGCTTGCCCTACTTTGCAATTTAAATTGCACTGACTCTCTTTTGGCTTGTTGTTTACTTGCAATGTCATTTCTGACTGTTTGTGATCCCATGGCCTCTAGCTTGCCAGGCTCCTCTTTTCATGGGATTCTGCAGGCAAGAATACTGGAATGGGTTGCTATTTCTTTCTCCAGGGGAGGTTCCTGACCCAGGGATCAAACGTAGATCTGCTGCATTGGTGGATTCTTTACCATCTGAGCCACCTGGGAAGCCATTCTCTTTTGGCTTATCCACAGGCTATAAGCTTCCAGTGCTAATAGTAGCCATACCTTCTTCCTATAATCCTGAAACAACTTTCATGGTTCCCACCATTTAAGAATGTGAACAAAATACAGTATGTGAAATAAATAAAGAAAACTATTTTTTTTTGTTTTTCTTTTAGCCAGAAGGAGCCTGCAAGAGATCACTATTTTTAAATAACACCAATTCAGGTGCTTTGTTGCTGCTAAGACTGACCTAATGCTTTTAAATGTAAAAAGCAGTCTCTGAGGACATTTTATATCAAAACAGATCAGTGAATCAATTTCTCAACATAGCCTATAATATCACCTAAATCTTTCATATCCTTTGAATAGATACTTGAACCATTCTCCCATGGGAAACTATGCAATTATGTGAACACAATAAAAGCTTGGCTTCATGGAAACACTTCCTTATTCAAATAAAAGGTAATTGATGATGAGATCCAGATGTAGAGCATATTAATTTGGCTTCATCACAAGGTTACAGTATAGTAACCCTAAATATTTCAATAATTTTTTATAAAAAGAAACTGTCACCAAAAACAATAATGATGTTACTTTTTTTTTAATTGTAAAAGAAGTTCACTAAAATGTTAAATCCAAGTCTTCAACTTTAGGCTACAAATAGGATTCATACTGATTGTGTGGCAAAAACAATCACAATATTATAAAGTAATTATCCTCCAATAAAAATAAATTCTATAAAAAGCTAAAAAATTCCTATCTTATGAGAACATTAAAAAAATTAATATCTCTTTGATCACACTTATTTTTACCTCTAACAAAGATATTTATTTTTTATCAGTTATGTACCACTTATGCTAGGGAATATTGATTCAGTGTTAAAGAAAAACAGACATGGTTCTCATGAACTTTATCGTCTAATTGGCAAATATATATATTAATCAGATAGCCACATGAGTAAGTGTATAATTCTATCTTGTAGGACATTTTATCTAAGAACTAGGCAGTAATTTAGGTTTTAAGAGTCTTGAGCCACTAGCGACTTTTAGGCATGCAGTTTACATGCCCATCTTTGTGTTTTGAAAGATTCTAGTTTCAGCAGAGAAAGTTAATGGAAGGATCTGGACTAGGAACAGGGAGACTAGATAGGAAGTAATATCAAGCTGACCAGAGGAGAGAAGCTTAGGATAGACTTGTGACAGTGGAGACTAAGGGGAAAATAGATTCAAAAGATATCAAAGAAGCAGCTTTGACAGAACCTGGTAATGAATTGGAAATGTGTGGCAAAGATGAGAAAAGAATCAAGAAGAACTCTGAGGTTTCTGAGTAGCACTCCTGAATGCATATGATGTGTATACTTTAAAGACTTCTGGATAGGACACTTTCATGAGTAAGATCAGGATTCATTTAGAAACAGAGATTTACAGTATAAGGTAACCAAGACGGTTTCAGACTCCTACAAACAAGTTATTGTCCAGACATCCACTCTACGTATTAGAGCCAAGTGCAATGGTCCTATAGATGCTATGCACAGCCATTTAAATCGCTTTTCTTGTAAGTTAGAATGGTTGATTATTATCAGTCTATTCATCCATAATTCATGTTGACAGCACCATCTAAATTACTTTTATAGCTATCTCTTTTCCTCCATCTTCCTGTCTTATTTTTATCTTTCCTTTCTTGTTTGCTTTTTTCCCTTCACTCCAGTTCACTCTCTCCACCCATATATTTATTGAGCATGTATTAGGGATTCATAATTATGTTAGGCAGTAGAAATACAATTGTGAATGAAACACATTTGCTGACTTCGAGACATTTAAAATCTATTAGGGTGCATGCATGCTAAGTCACTTCAGTCGTGTCAGACTCTTTGCGACCCTATGGACTGTAACCCACCAGGCTCCTCTGTCTATGGGATTCTCCAGACAAGAACACTGTGGTGGGTTGCCATGCCCTCCTCCAGGGGAACTTACTGACTCAGGGATCGAACCTGAGTCTCTTATGTCTCCTGCAATGGCAGGCAGGTTCTTACCACTAGCACCACCTGGGCAATCCAAACACTAAGAAACAAATATTTGATTATACTTGTGATAAGTAACATAAGGAAAATATGTAGGTGCTATGAGGGTGATGGGCTTCTCAGGTGGCCCACTGGTAAAGAATTTGCCTGCCAATACAGGAAGCACGAGAGACGCACGTTCGATCCCTGATCGGGAAATTTCTCTGAAGGAGGAAATGGCAACCTCCTCTAGTGTTGTTGCCTGGAAACCTCATGGACAGAGAAGCCTTGTGGGCTACAGTCCATGAGGTCCCAGAGGGTGGGACTTGATGGCGACTGAGCATGCATGAGGGTGATGCCCAGAATATATGGTCACTTGGGTATACAAAGGAGGTAGCTACTTACGTGATGAGACAGCGCCTTTTGAACCACGTTTCCTAGAGATAGAACAAAGTAGAACCATTATCTTCACAATAGGCCTTAACACAGAGAAATTCTTTCTTTTTAAACTTTTTACATCTTCCTATTTATTTTTCTGTATTTTTAATTGAAGTATAGCTGATTTACAATATTATATTAGTTTCAGGTGTACTGCATAATGATTCAATATTTTTATAGATTGTACTCTAAGTTATTACAAAATAATATTGATGGCTATAATTCCAGGTGCTGTACAATATATCCTTGTTGCTTAGCTTTTACACATAGTAATTTGTACCTGATAATCCCCTACCCTATATTGTACTTCCCCCTCCTTCCCTCTCCCCAGTGGTAACCAGTAGTTTGTTTCTTATATTTGTGAGTCTGTTTCCCTATTACACCTTTTAAAATCTTCCTTTATATATTTTTTTTAAAAATACTTGTATATTTATTTTATTCTTTTTTTTTCTAATTTTATTTTATTTTTAAACTTTACATAATTGTATTAGTTTTGCCAAATATCAAAATGAATCCGCCACAGGTATAAAACATACATATTTAAACTTTTCAACAGGATGATTTGATATATATAGTGAAATGATTATTATAGTCAAGCTTGTAACATATTTCCTCATATATTAATATTTACCATTTTTATGTGTGATGAGAGCACCTGAAATCTCTTCTCTTAGCATATTTTCAGTGTTCAGTGCAGTAGTAATTGCAGTTATCATGCCAGTGCATTAGATGTCTAGACTTACTTGTTTACATAACTGCAAGTTTGTACATTTTGATCATCTCCCCATTTCCCCCACCTTCTCCAACCGTTGGTAACCACTGTTCTATTCTGTGCTTCTGAGTTAGACTTTTTATTTTTAGATTCCACTTATAACTGAGATCATACAGTACTTGGTTTTGTCTGGATTATCTTGCATAGCATAAGGTCCTCCAGATCCATCCATAATTCATGCTGTCACAATTGGCAAGGTTTTCTTCTTTCTCAAGGCCAAATAGCATATATATATATAATGAAAGTATATATGCTCAGTCACTCAGTCATGTCTGATTCTTTGTGACCCCATGGATTATAGACCATCCCGCTCCTCTGTCTGATGGGTTTCCCAAGCAAGAATACTGGAGTGGGTTTCCATTTCCTTCTCCATATATATATAACATACACTTTATATATTAATAAAGACAATGTACACTTGAATGGTTCTATATGTTGGAGATTGTGAATAATGTTGCAATGCCTGTACGAGTGTAGATATTTCCTCCAGACGCTGAGCTCATTTTCTTTGGGTATACACTTAGCAATGAGCTTGCTGGATCACATTCTAGTTCTATTTTTAATTTTTGAGGAATCTCCATACTGTTTTCTATAATGGCTCTGAAAATTTATGTTCCCACCAACAAAATACAAAGGTCCCCTTCTCTCCACATCCTTGCAAATGTTTATTATCTTTTGTCTTTCTGATAATACTTTTCTAATGGGTGTGAGGCAATATCTCACTGCAGTTTTGATTTTCATCTCCATGATCATTAGTGATGTTGAGCACTTTTTCATATATCTGTTGGCCATTTTTATGCCTTGTTTATTCAGGTCCTTTGCCCATTTGGGGAGAGCTGCTGTTCAGTTGTTTGAGTTATTTGTATATTTTAGATATTAGCCTATTATCAGACGTATGGTTTTCAATTATTTTCTTCCATTTTGTAGATTATCTGTTTGCTCTATTGATTGTTTCCTTTGCTGTGTGGAAGATTAAAAAAGTACAATCCCATTTGTTTATTTTTGTTTCTATTGCCTGTGCTTTTGGGGACATATTAAAAAAATCGTTACCTGGACCTATGTCAAGAAGCTTTTTCCCTAAGTTTTTTTTTTTTCCCTAACATAAGTTTCTAGTTTTGTGGTTTCAAGTCTTACAGTTAAGTCTAATCTATTTTGAGTTGAGCTTTGTATTTGGAGTGAGATAGCACTTCTTTCCTAAAAGATTTTCCTAACTAGTTTTCCTAGCACCATTTATCGAGGAGAAATTCTTTTGTGCTATTACACCATCCCCTGTGTGTCCTGTTTCTTGACCAAGTAATTACAATTCTGGGGAAAAGCTAGGGTGCCTAAACTATGCTCTTGGATTTACTGAGAAGATGCATAATATTTCGTTGATGTGATCACTAAACAAGCATGTGCTGCAAATGCTCTTGTTTAATTATAGTATTTGGAGGCTGAAATTGTTTCTTTGGGTTTGGTTATATATTTTTTAAAAATGTATTTATTTTTCATTGGAGGATAATTGCTTTACAATATTGTGGTGGCTTTTATCATACATTAACATGAATCTGCATTAGGTATATATATGTCCCTTCCCTCTTGAGCCTCCCTCCCATCTCCCACCCCATCCCACCCCTCCAGGTTGTCACAGAGCACCAGATGTGAGCTCTCTATCAGTTCAGTTCAGTTCAGTTGCTCAGTTGTGTCTGACTCTTTGTGACCCCATGGACTATAGCATGCCATGCTTTCCTGCCCATCACCAACTCCAGGAGCTTGTTTAAACTCATGTCCATTGAGTTGGTGATGCCAACCAAATATCTTATTCTCTGTCATTCCCTTATCCTCCTGCCTTCAATCTTTCCCAGCATCAGGGTTTTTTTCCAGTGAGGCAGTCCTTTGCATCAGGTGGCCAAAGTATTGGAGTTTCAGCCTCAGCGTCAGTCCTTCCAATGAATATTCAGGATTGATTTCCTTTAGAATTGACTGGTTTGATCTTGCAGTTCAATGAACTCTCAAGTGTCTTCCCCAACACCACAGTTCAAAAGCATCAGTTCTTCAGTGCTCAGCTTTCTTTACAGTCCAACTCTCACATCCATACATGACTACTGGGAAAACAATAGCTTTGACTAGATGGACTTTTGTTGGCCAAGTAATGTCTCTGCTTTTTAATATCCTGTCTATGTTGGTCATTTCTTTCAAGGAGCAAGCATCTTTTAATTTCACGGCGGCAGTCACCATCTGCAGTGATTTTGGAGCCCCCCAAAATAAAGTCTGTCAATGTTTCCATATCTATTTGCTATGAAGTAATGGGACACAATGCCATGATCTTAGTTTTTTGAACGTTGAGTTTCAAGCCAACTTACAACATACAGCTCTCTATTTCATACAGCAAATTTCCACTGGATATCAAATTTTACATATGGTAATGTATAGGTTTCAATGCTACTCTCTCAATTCATTCCACCCTCTCCTTCCCCAACTGTGTCCACAAGTCTGTTCTCTATGGCTGCGTCTCCATTGCTGTCCTGCAGATAGGTTCATCACTACCATTTTTCTTGATTCCACATGTATGTGTTAATATACAATATTTATCTTTCTCTGTCTGACTTACTTTACTCTGTATAATAGGCTCTAGGTTCATCCATCTTATTAGAACTGAGTCAAATGTGTTCCTTTCTGTGGCTGAGCAATATTCCATTGCATATATGTACTACAATTTCTTTATCCATTCATTTGTTGATGAACATCTTAGGTTGCTTCCATGTTCTAGCTATTGTAAATAGTGTTGCAGTGAACATTGGGGTACATGTGACTTTTTCAATTATACTTTTCTTTTTTTTTTCATGTATTTTTTTAAATGGAAAGATAATTGCTTTATAGAATTGTGTTGGTTTCTGTCAAACATCAACATGAATTAGCCATACCTATACATATGTCCCCAGCTCTTGAAACTCCCTCCCACCATCTCCCCATCCCACCCCTCTAGGTTATTACAGAGACCTGGTTTTTGAGTTCCCTGAGTCAAACAGCAAGTTTCCATTGGCTATTTATTTTACATTTGGTAATGTAAGTTTTAATGTTTCTTTCTCCACAAATCCCACCCTCTCCTTCCTCCCTCCTCCCCCTATGTGTCCATAAGTCTGTTCTCTAGTTCTGTGTTTCCATTACTGCCCTGAAGATAATTTCTTCAGTACCATCTCTCTAGATTTCATATATTTAGACACATTAGTATACAATATTTGTTTTTCTCTTTCTGACTTACTTCACTCTGTATAATAGGCTCTAGATTCATCCACCTCATTAGAAATAACTCAAATGTGTTTCTTTTTATGGCCAAGTAATATTCCATTGTGTATATGTGCCACAGCTTCTTTATCCATTCATCTGGCGAAGGACATCCAGGTTGCTTCCATGTTCTAGCTATTGTAAATAATGGTGCAAAGAACACTGGTGTACATGTGTCTTTTTCAATTTTGGTTTCCTCAGGGTATATGCCGAGGAGTGGGATTGAGATCAAATTGCCAAAATCCGTTGGATCATCAAAAAACAAAAACAAAAAAACAAGAGAGTTCCCCAAAAATATCTATTTCTGCTTTATTGACTATGCCAAAGCCTTTGACTGTGTGGATCACAACAAACTGGAAAATCCTTCAAGAGATGGGAATACCAGACCATCTGATCTGCCTCTTGAGAAATTAGTATGCAGGTCAGGAAGCAACAGTTAGAACTGGACATGGAATAACAGACTGGTTGCAAATAGGAAAAGGAGTACGTCAAGGCTGTATATTGTCACCCTGCTTATTTAACTAATATTCAGAGTACATCATGAGAAATGCTGGGCTGGATGAAGCACAAGTTGGAATTCAAGATTGCTGGGAGAAACATCAATAACCTCAGATATGCCTGGAGAATCCCAGGGATGGAGGAGCCTGGTGGGCTGCCATCTATGGGGTCACACAGGGTCAACTAAAGCGACTTAGCAGCAGCAGCAGCTGATATGCAGATGACACCAGCCTTATGGCACAAAGCGATGAAAAACTAAAAAGCCTCTTGATGAAAGTGAAAGAGGAGAGTGAAAAAGTTGGCTTAAAACTCAACATTCAGGAAACTAAGATCATGGCATCTGGTCCCATCACTTCATGGCAAATAGATGGGGAAACAATGGAAACAGTGACAGACTTTATTTTCTTGGGCTCCAAAATCACTGCAGATGGTGACTGCAGTCATGAAATTAAAAGACGCTTTTAACTATTATCTCCTCAAGTATTTTCTCATGGTCTTTCTTTTTGTCTTCTTCTTCTGGGACCCCTATGATTCGAATGTTGTAGCGTTTAATATTGTCCTGGAGGTCTCTGAGATTGTCCTCATTTCTTTTAATTCGTTTTTCTTTTATCCTCTCTGATTCATTTATTTCTACCATTCTATCTTCTAATTCACTAATCCTATCTTCTGCCTCTGTTATTCTACTATTTGTTGCCTCCAGAGTGTTTTTAATTTCATTTATTGCATTATTCATTTTATATTGACTCTCTTTTATTTCTTCTAGGTCCTTGTTAAACCTTTCTTGCATCTTCTCAATCTTTGTCTCCAAGCTATTTATCTGTGATTCCATTTTGATTTCAAGATTTGGATCAATTTCACTATCATTATTTGGAATTCTTTATCAGGTAGATTCCCTATCTCTTCCTCTTTTGTTTGCTTTGGTGGGCATTTATCTTGTTCCTTTATCTGCTGGGTATTCCTCTGTCTTTTCATCTTGTTTAAACTGCTGAGTTTGGGGTGTCCTTTCTGTATTCTGGCAGTTTGTGGAGTTCTATTTATTGTGGCGTTTCCTCGCTCTGTGTGGGTTTGTACAGGTAGCTTGTCAAGGTTTCTTGGTTAGGGAAGCTTGTGTCAGTGTTCTGGTGAGTGGAGCTGTATTTCTTCTCTCTGGAGTGCAATGAAATGTCCAGTAATGAGTTATGGGATGTATATGGTTTTGGGGTGACTTTGGGCTGCCTGTATCTTGGAGCTCAGGGCTGTGTTCCTTGCTGCTGGAGAATTTGCTTGGTATGTCTTGCCCTGAAACTTGTTTGGCCCAGAGAGATTTACAGCATTATATGGAGAAGACAAGAGTGAGGAGGGAGTTAGAGGTGACCCAAATGAGATGAGGTGGAATCAATAGAGGAGAGAGTGAGGTATTCAGTAATCTCTTCCTTATGTGCACTCCACAACTGGACCGCTCAGAGTTGTTCACAGAGTTATACAGAGAAGAGAAGAAGGAAGAAGGTGGCAGAGGTGGCCAGGAGGATAAATGTGGGGAATGAAAAGGAGGGAGACAGATCCAGCCAGTAATCAGCTCCCTAAGTGTTCTCCACTGTCTGGAACACAAAGAGGACACTAATAGATGGAGAAATATACCATGTTCATGGATTGGAAGAATCAATATAGTGAAAATGAGTATACTACCCAAAGCGATTTATAGATTCAATGCAATCCCTATCAAGCTACCAACGGTATTCTTCACAGAGCTAGAACAAATAATTTCACAATTTGTATGGAAATACAAAAAACCTCGAATAGCCAAAGCTATCTTGGGAAAGAAGAATGGAACTGGAGGAATCAACCTACCTGACTTCAGGCTCTATTACAAAGCCACAGTTATCAAGACAGTATGGTACTGGCACAAAGACAGAAATATAGATCAATGGAACAAAATAGAAAGCCCAGAGATAAATCCACACACATATGGACACCTTATCTTTGACAAAGGAGGCAAGAATATACAATGGAGAAAAGACAATCTCTTTAACAAGTGGTGCTGGGAAAACTGGTCAACCACTTGTAAAAGGATGAAACTAGACCACTTTCTAACACCATACACAAAAATAAACTCAAAATGGATTAAAGATCTCAACGTAAGACCAGAAACTATAAAACTCCTAGAGGAGAACACAGGCAAAACACTCTCCGACATACATCACAGCAGGATCCTCTATGACCCACCTCCCAGAATATTGGAAATAAAAGCAAAAATAAACAAATGGGACCTAATTAAACTTAAAAGCTTCTGCACAACTAAGGAAACTATTAGCAAGGTGAAAAGGCAGCCTTCAGAATGGGAGAAAATAATAGCAAATGAAGCAACGGACAAACAACTAATCTCAAAAATATACAAGCAACTCCTACAGCTCAACTCCAGAAAAATAAATGACCCAATCAAAAAATGGGCCAAAGAACTAAATAGACATTTGTCCAAAGAAGACATACAGATGGCTAACAAACACATGAAAAGATGCTCAACATCACTCATAATCAGAGAAATGCAAATCAAAACCACTATGAGGTACCATTCCACGCCAGTCAGAATGGCTGCAATCCATAAGTCTACAAGCAATAAATGCTGGAAAGGGTGTGGAGAAAAGGGAACTCTCTTACACTGTTGGTGGGAATGCAAACTAGTACAGCCACTATGGAGAACTGTGTGGAGATTCCTTAAAAAACTGGAAATAGACCTGCCTTATGATCCAGCAATCCCACTGCTGGGCATACACACTGAGGAAACCAGAAGGGAAAGAGACACGTGTACCCCAGTGTTCATCGCAGCACTGTTTATAATAGCCAGGGCATGGAAGCAACCTAGATGTCCATCAGCAGATGAATGGATAAGAAAGCTGTGGTACATATACACAATGGAGTATTACTCAGCCATTAAAAGGAATACATTTGAATCAGTTCTAATGAGATGGATGAAACTGGAACCTATTATACAGAGTGAAGTAAGCCAGAAAGAAAAACACCAATACAGTATACTAACGCATATATATGGAATTTAGAAAGATGGTAACAATAACCCTGTGTACGAGACAGCAAAAGAGACACCGATGTATAGATCAGTCTTATGGACTCTGTGGGAGAGGGAGAGGGTGGGGAGATTTGGGAGAATAGCATTGAAACATGTATAATATCATGTATGAAACGAGTCGCCAGTCCAGGTTCGATGCACGGTACTGGATGCCTGGGGCTGGTGCACTGGGACGACTCAGAGGGAGGGTAGGGGAGGGAGGAGGGTGGAGGGTTCAGGATGGGGAACACGGGTATACCTGTGGCGGATTCATTTCGATATTTGGCAAAACTAATACAATATTGTAAAGTTTAAAAATAAAATAAAATTAAAAAAAAAAAAAAAAAAGACGCTTTCTCCTTGGAAGAAAAACTATGACCGACCTAGATAGCATATTAAAAAGCAGAGACATTACTTGGCCAACAAAGGTCCATCTAGTCAAAGCTATGGTTTTCCCAGTAGTTGTGTATGGATGTGAGAGTTGGACTATAAAGAAAGCTGAGCGCCAAAGAATTGATGCTTTTGAACTTTGGTGTTGGAGAAGACTCTTGAGAGTCCCTTGGACTGCAAGGAGATCCAACCAGTCCATCCTAAAGGAAATCAGTCCTGAATATTCATTGGAAGGATTGATGCTGAAGGTGAAACTCCAATACTTTGGCCACCTGATGAGAAGAACTACATCTGCAGTGGTGCTAGGAAAGGTTGAAGGTGGGAGGAGAAGGGGATGCAGAGGATGAGATGGTTGGATGGCATCACCGCCTCAATGGACATGAGTTTGAGTAAACTCTGGGAGTTGGTGATAGATAAGGAGGCCTGGTGGAGAAGGCAATGGCAAACCACTCCAGTACTCTTGCCTGAAAAATCCCATGGGTGGAGGAACCTGGTAGGCTGCAGTCCATGGGGTTGCTAAGAGTTGGACACGACTGAGCTACTTCACTTTTACTTTTCACTTTCATGCATTAGAGAAGGAAATGGCAACCCACTCCAGTGTTCTTGCCTGGAGAATCCCAGGGATGGGGGAGCCCAGTGAGCTGCCATCTATGGGTGTGCACAGAGTCAGACACGACTGAAGCGACTTAGCAGCAGCAGCAGCAGGGAGGCCTGGTGTGCTGCAGTCCATGGGGGTCGCAAAGAGTTGGACACAACTGAGCAACTGAACTGAACTGATGGTGGTTTTATTCCTAGTCTTTTAAGGTATCTCCATACTGTCTTCTATAGTGTCTGTATCAATTTATATTCCCACCAACAGTGCAAAAGGGTTCCCTTTTCCCCACACTCTCTCAAGCATTTATTGTTTGTAGATTTTTTGATGATGGCTATTGTGACCAGTGCTAGGTGATACCTCACTGTAGTTTTGTTACTGAATCACAAATCCTTGTGCCTGATGCACAGTAAGGCTCATCAATTCTAAAACATTAGAGTTTGTAAAAAAAAAAAAGTTTATTACATAATTGTACAAGGAGATGGGTGGCTCATGCCCTGAAATCACCAAAGTTACCGAAAGCTTTCAGCAAGACCCTTTAAATGCATAAAGTGAGGGAGGGGTGTGGTTAGTTGTTACAGACTTCTCGGTGTCAGATCCTTTGTTCTTGAGGTCAGGTAATGATGTTCCTGTGAATCTCTACCAGATGAATGTTATATTCTCTGTTTTGACAAGAAAGGGCAAAGTCCCAACAGACAACTTTCACCCTCCAAAGTCCCAGTCCTGGTTAATCGTAGGCAGATCTCAGTTGGCAGCTCTTTCAGGGCCAGGTTCCCACACCCTTCCCAGCTGTCGTCCCTGAAGGAGCCAGGCACCCAAACCAACTGCTCCTCATTCTCCTCAGGCTCCCCAAATGGGGAGTCTAGGTCTCATAGACTGTGACCAGAAAGACAGCCACTGCCAGTAGGTTGCAGAGACAGGGATGGGGGAGAGGTTCACCGCTCCTCAGGGTCTGGGCCAAGGATAGTGAAGGGCCTTAGTGAGGGCTATGGAGCCCTTGGGACATAGTCCCAAGTCTGTTCCCTGGGCCCTCCAGCTCACCTGCTGGCCCAAGACTAGGTGAGCTGGAGGGCCTCCAGGAGAAGGCCTGAATCTGCCTCTTACCTCACTCTCCACCTGATGGCCACCACACCACCAACCCCTTGACTGAATTGCTTATCCAGTCATCCCTCATTGACAGTTAGTTACTTATGGGGCAGGGCCCACTGTGGCACTGACCAATAGCTGAGCGGGACAACTAATGTTGCTCATTGACAGTTGGTTGCTTATATGTGGGGCACACTGAGGTGCCAAGCAATGGCTGAGCCAGACCTGTTGCCTAGAAACAGAGTGCCAGTATAATGAGGCACAGCAATGGCTGCCTGCTAAGGGCTGTGCTCATCCTGCTGTTACAGTTTTGATCTGCATGTTTCTAATAATGAGCAATGTTGAGCATCTTTTCATGTGTTTCTTAGCCATCTGTATGTCTTCTTTGGAGAAATGTCTGTTTAGGTCTTCTGCCCACTTTTTGATTGGGTTGTTTGTTTTTCTGGTATTGAGCTGAATAAACTCCTTGCATATTTTGGAGATTAATCCTTTGTCAGTTTTTTTTGCTATTATTTTTTCCCATTCTGAGAGATGTTGGATTTGGTTATATTTTAAGCTTCTTGAGTGTATTGTTTTATGTATATAAGCCCTGATCTCTCTTTTGATTAGATCAAAACCATGATCTCACTGATTTATGCTAAGTAAGGCCTTTTAGATTTGGAGAAGGGGTTAACAACCCACTCCAGTTTTCTTGCCTGGAAAATCCCATGGACAGAATATCCTGGCAGGCTACAGTTCATGGGGTCACAAAGAGTCAGACACGACTGAGTGGACACTTCATACACACCTATACATAGAGCTGTTTTCCTTGAAAGAGGATAGTACAACTTTTCAGCTGATATGTTACTCTTTTGATATGACTGGGGAGATATTATTTGGGAAATATGGGGGGATCTGAGAAGCACCTATATGTTTTTAGGTTTAGCAACTTCTGCTCCTTTATGTCATATTTGTGCTTTGTGGGGGCCCAGCATTCAAGAAAGCCCAGGCCACAACTCAGCCACTTCTCAGCAACTTGCCTGAGTTGCAGTCATTGCAGTCATTGCTAAGTGCTCTGGGCATGCTGCACCCACTATCTGCACAGAGAAGCCTGGTGACCTGAGTGTGGAGGAAAGACCCTCTGCCCCATGCTCAGCTCTCTTACCACATCCCTAGTGATCCTCTCTAGACTCAGGCTTAAGCTCTAAAGGATTGGTTGGGAAGGGTGGTGAACCAGGCCCAGTTAGATTCTGTGAGCCATGAAGTGGTAGGAACAGTTGGGATTGTTGACCTGAGGTTAGAAAATACAGACAGACTCAGAGATGATTGACTGAAGAACTAAGTGGAGCCACTCTTTGTAATGTGTTTGTGCTGGGGAGAGGCTATATAAAGTCGGCAGGAGTGAAGCGACAGGCTACAACAGTAACCAAAGAGAGGCCTCAACTACCATCTTAGCCTCAGGTTTGCCATCTCTAGCTACTTTCTCTGGCACTGAGCACATCCCCTATCCTGGCTCCGTGGGCCCCGGTATTAACTTTCTGTTTGGAAGACTCCAGCCAACGATTTGGCCCCTGCAGCTTCCTTAGCCTGAGCTAGTTGAGCTTTAGCCTAAGTCAAGGAAAGTAGAAAAAGTAAAATAATTTTAAGTTATATATGGTGGTGGCTTAGTCGCTAAGTTGTGTCCCACTCTTGTGACCCCATGAACTGTAGCTTGCCAGGCTCCTCTCTCCATGGGATTCTCCAGGCAAGAATCTGGAGACAGTAGTTGTTCCCTTCTCCAGGGGGTCTTCCCAACCCAGGGATCAAACCCAGATCTCCTGCATTGCAGGCAGATTCTTTACCAGCTGAGCCACCAGGGAAGCCCTAATATATATATAAAACTTTATATAATATACGTATACATACTATAATATACCATTATTTCTTTGAATTCAGTCATCCATGGGACTGGATCTTGAGACTAGCAGCTGGCCTTAATATGAGTTATATATTGAAAGCCTCAAGGTGAGATGGAATCACAGTGTCTTAGGGAAACACATTTTGTGTACTTCATGCTGTATACCTGTTTCACAGCTCTGAACATTCCTTTGCTCTATTAACATAGTTCTTCTTGTATGAGTCTGAATCTTCCATTAGATGTAGAGTAAGAAAAATAAGTGCTTTCTGTGTTGCATATCTACCACTCTGTCACTTAAATTGCAGCTCTTCATAAGTTGTGGACGCATGACCGAATGCATGCCTGTTATGTCTTTAGAACTGCATTTAAAGATCTAAAGGAACCTTGTCAGATTTTTCTCTGATCATAGAAAATCCTTCAGATGAGAATTTTTTTTCCGTAGTCAGAATTATTTTTTTCATAACTACCCATTTTCTAAGACATTAAAAATCTTATTAACATTCTAGAGAATATATCAGTTTTTCCAATTGCACATCAATATTTGACTCTGCAAATACAGATGCCAAGGACAAAGCTGGTTGAGAGGGGAGCAGGGGTGAAAATAGCAATCACCTTTTTCTAGGCATCCTTATGGGATTGTTATTCAGTACAGGCTGCACTGCACTGGGGAGAGCATGCTCATGGGATTCAACAGCTCCAGTAGTGCATGTTTTCATTCCCATTTTTTCAAGAGGTGAAGGATTTCATGATATTGCATTATTTTATATTCTTATGTTCCTGCATCTTATAGACAGCAAGGTGTATCCTGGAAACTTCCATAGTCTTGCTGGCATAACTGCAGGTTATCTTGTGACAAGGCTACTTTTCTAGGAGTGACTGCTGTGCCTCCTTCCTTCCCCCTACCATCTGACCCATAAGGCCAGCAAGGCACATTTTTCAAATCTCTGCCCCAGCTGAGTTGGTTAATATATACTATTATTTGCCTTTTAAATTCAAGCTTGATGTAGAATTACTACAAGTGATTTTATATTCTACCAAATAACATTTTTATGTTTCCATCCTAATCAGAAAATCCCAGTTCAATCAGACTTTCTCAGCGCTGAGCTACAAAATGTCCTCCTATTCCAATTTTTAATCTCCACCTTGAGATAAATATGCAGAAAGGCTCTATAGGCAGCAGTTAATCTGACAGTGATTTCTTTACATCAAAATTAGTTTCTAAAAATTATTTCTAAATTTAAAAATTCACCTCAGGAAATAAGACTGCAGCAGTCTTATATATAGGCTTTTGCATAAGGAAAGGTTCTTCAAACCATGTTTTCTCCTTAGAAGGAAGGAAGGAAAGAAAGAAGGGAGGAAATTGACATTTATTGACCACTTACTATGTATCATGTGATATGCAAAATATTCTCACTGACCTTACTCAACCCATCTTTTTAGTTTTCACGGCAACCCCTGAAATTGTCCCCATGAAGTAGTTATTATGTTCACTTTTGCATGTAAAGACAGACACACCTATTGAAGTTTGGTGATTTGCCTAAGGTTGCACAGTGCTCAACTGGCAGTGCTGTTTCTTGAACCTACATCTGCCTGATTACAGCACCTATCCTTTTTTCACCACATAGGACTGCCCACTTACTCTTTGGGCATCTTGTTTTCCTGCTTCTATTTAGCTTTATACTTTAAATTTAGCCTTTCAGACTCATTTTGTTTCATTCTTGGGTCATCATTATGTTTATAGTTGAATTGCTGTATACTTTCAGTAGAACAACAGACAGATTAAGACCAGGTACATCAACATCAAGTAATCCCCTGTCCCATAATTCTCTATAGTTGTCTTCTTTTTTCTTAGCCCAAGAAAAATACCCTATAAGCCATGTTCATTATGATACAAAAATCTTTCTCTGCTCACGAATTTCATGAGAGCTTATAAAGGAACTCAAAAGAGAAGTGAGTCAATGAAATTGCAGAAGATCCATGCTTATCACGTCTATTTTTAAATAGCTAGGACAGGAATCATTAAAAAAAAAAAAAAAAAACACACAACACAGGAACATGAGTTCGTGGAACTGGAAGGCAGTTTAGAGATCATTTCCAAGGAAGTGGAATAAGATTCACCTTGCATGTCGGCTCTGATGGTTTGCTAGCAGCTGCCTGGATTGCTGAGTTGAGGATTGTGAGGTTTTATGCAGGTTCAGGGAAAATGGTGACATGATTCATTATAAGTATCTGCTGTTGCAGATACAATCATGTTTCCCCCAAACCTACCTTTGCTCAATTTATTCAAACCTCCCTCAATTTCAAGATACATAAACTGAGACCCAGAGAGGAGAAATGACTTCCTGAAGATTTCATAGCTAGGTGGTGGCAGTGTCAGAACTAAAACCCATGTCTCCTGCATCATAGCGTGATGTTCTCTCCATTTAGCATCACTGTCTCCAGACAGACACTTTCCTACTTTGCAAAAAGACCCAAGCATATAAAGTTGTCCCTTTGACATTTTGAATGAGTTTGCTACCAATGAGCTCTGAAAATTCCTTAAAGTTTTCTTTAGGGGTTAGCTCAGAGGAATTCGTTAGAGGAAGAGCTAAAGTTTATTTCTTCAACGACAACATTGGATGTATGTATGAAATTTGCTCAGTCATGTCTGACTCTTTGCGACCCTATGGAGGAGTCCACCAAGCTCCTCTGTCCATGGAATGCTCCAGGCAAGAATACTGGAGTGAGTTGCCATTCCCTTCTCCAGAGGATCTTCCTGACCCAGGGATCAAACCCAGGTCTCCTGCATTGCAGGCAGACTATTTACCATCTGAGCAAATTGGATATCTGTGTTAGTTTAAGAATAAGAAAAAATATGTATATTGGGAGGGGGGTTGAGATGCAGCACCTCATTCAGATGGTGAAATTCAGCACACATGTTTTTTGTTTTTGTTTTTTCCAAGTTGATCTCTCTCTCTCTCTCTCTCTTAGGATTGCCTTGAATGTGACCTCAATGGCATCCCAGCCCTAAAGAGCAATGGCTTCTTATCATAGATTTAGAAAATTTGAATAGATTCTATGAAAATAAGCCATTGCACTTTTTTCATATTTATGTTATTTCATAAACATAAATAAACTCACTCTTCACACCTGTGAGTTTATTTGCCTCATCTGCTTTTGATGGTAATCATTTCATTGCACATCTGGAATTCCATCACCTCCATTAGCTTTGTTCGTAGTGATGCTTTCTAAGGCCCACTTGACTTCACATTCCAGGATGTCTGGCTCTAGGTGAGTGATCCTACCATCGTGATTATCTGGGTCATGAAGATCTTTTTTTGTACAGTTCTTCTGTGTATTCTTGCCACCTCATATTAATATTTTCTTCTTCTGTTAGGTCCCTACCATTTCTGTCCTTTATTGTGCCCATCTTTGCATAAAATGCTCCCTTGGTGTCTCTAATTTTCTTGAAGAGATCTCTAGTCTTTCCCATTCTATTGTTTTCCTCTATTTCTTTGCACTGATTAATGAGGAAGACTTTCTATCTCTCCTTGCTATTCTTTAGAACTCTGCCTTCAAATGGGTGTATCTTTCCTTTTCTCCTCTCTTTCCTTCTTTTCACAGTTATTTGTAAGGCCTCCTCAGACAGCCATTTTTCTTTTTTGCATTTCTTTTTCTTGGGGATGGTCTTGATCCCTGTCTCCTGTACAATGTCATGAACCTCCATCCATAGTTTATCAGACACTCTGTCTATCAGATCTAGTCTCTTAAATCTATTTTTCACTTCCACTGTATAATCATAAGGAATTTGATTTAGGTCATAACTGAATAGTAGTTTTCCCTACTTTCTTAATTTAAGTCTGAATTTGGCAATAAGGAGTTCATGATCTGAGCCACAGTCAGCTCCTGGTCTTGTTTTTGCTAACTGTATAGAGCTTCTCCATCTTTGGCTGCAAAGAATATAATCAATCTGATTTCGGTATTGATCATCTGGTGATGTTCATGTGTAGAGTCTTCTCTTGTGTAGTTGGAAGAGGGTGTTTGCTATGACCAGTGTGTTCTTTTGGCAAAACTCTATTAACCTTTGCCCTGCTTCATTATGTACTCCAAGGCCAAATTTGCCTGTTACTCCAGGTGTTTCTTGACTTCCTATATTTGCATTCCAGTCCCCTGTAATGAAAAGGACATCTTTTTTGGGTGTTAGTTCTAAAAGTCTAGTAGGTCTTCATAGAACCCTTCAACTTCAGCTTCTTCAACATTACTAGTCAGGGCATAGATTTGGATTACCATGATATTGAATGGTTTGCCTTGGAAATGAACAGAGATCATTCTGTCATTTTTGAGATTGCATCCAAGTACTGCATTTCAGGCTCTTTTGTTGACTATGATGGCTACTCCCTTTGTTCTAAGGGATTCTTGCCCAAAGTAGTAGATATAATGGTCATCTGAGTTAAATTCACCCATTCCAATCCATTTTAGTTCATTGATTCCTAAAATGTTGACGTTCACTCTTGCCATCTCCTGTTTGACCACTTCTAATTTGCCTTGAATCATGGACCTAACATTGCAGGTTCCTATGCAATATTGCTCTTTATAGCATCAGACTTTGCTTCCATCACCAGTCACGTCCACAGCTGGGTGTTGTTTTTGCTTTGGCTCTGTCTCTTCATTCTTTTTGGAGTTATTTCTCCACTGTTCTCCAGTAGCATATTGGACACCTACTGACCTGGGGAGTTCATCTTTCAGTGTCCTATCTTTTTGCTTTTTCATATTGTTCATGGGGTTCTCAAAGCAAGAATACTGAAGTGGTTTGCTATTCCCTTCTCCAGTGGACTACATTTTGTCAGAACCCTCCACCATGACCTATCCATCTTGGGTTGCCCTACATGGCTTGGCTCATAGTTTCAGGGAAAAAACAAACAAACAAACAAACAAAAAAAAAAAACATCTATTTCTGCTTTATTGACTATGCCAAAGCCTTTGACTGTGTGGATCACAACAAACTGTGGATAGTTCTTAAAGAGATGGGAAAACCAGGCCACTTGACCTGCCTCTTGAGAAATCTATATGCAGGTCAGGAAGCAAGAGTTATAACTGAACACGGAACAATAGACTGGTTCCAGATAGGAAAAAGAAGTATGTTAAGGCTGTGTATTGTTACCCTGCTTATTAAACTTCTATGGAAAATACATCATGAGAAATGCTGGGCTGTATGAAGCACAAGCTGGAATCAAGATGGCCTGGAGAAATATCAATAACCTCAGATATGCAGATGACACCACCTTTTTGGCAGAAAGTGAAGAACTTAAGAGCTTCTTGATGAAAATGAAAGAGAAGACTGAAAAAGTTGGCTTAAAGCTCAACATTCAGAAAACTAAGATCATGGCATTCGGTCCCATCACCTCCTGGCAAATAGATGGGGAAATGGTGGCAGGTTTTATTTTTTGGGCTCCCAAATCACAGCAGATGGTGACTGCAGCCATGAAATTAAAAGATGCTTACTCCTTGGAAGGAAAGTTATGACCAACCTAGATAGGATATTCAAAAGCAGAAACATTACTTTACCAACAAAGGTCCATCTAGTCAAGGCTATGGTTTTTCCAGTAGTTGGGTATGGATGTGAGATTTGGACTATAAGGAAAGCTGAGCACATAAAAATTGATGCTTTGAACTGTGGTGTTGGAGAAGACTTTTGAGAGTCCTTTGGACTGCAAGGAGATCCAACCAGTCCATCCTAAAGGAAATCAGTCCTGAATATTCATTGGAAGGACTGATGTTGAAGCTGAAACTCCAGTACTTGGCCACCTGATGCAAAGAGCTGACTCATTTGAAAAGACCCTGATGCTGGGAAAGATTGAAGGCAAGAGGAGAAGGGGATGATAGAAGAAGAGATGGTTGGATGACATCACTGACTCAATGGACATGAGTTTGAGTAAACTCCAGGAGTTGGTGATGGACAGGGAGGACTGGTGTCCTGCAGTCCATGGGGTTGCAAAAGTTGGACATGACTGAGTGACTGAACTGAACTGATTTCATTGCTATCTCTGTGACCATGTCAGGTCCCATGTGTAATGGTTATGAACTCTGCTTTTAGCCTACTGCATTATCCTCCTCCCTTGCTCCACAAAGCCTTCCTCAATGCATCACATGAGATGATGATTTCATCCATGCCTCAGACTGGGCATACATATGCCTGTTTTCATATCCACTATTTTTTTTTTTTTTTCATCGTTGAGGGAGGAGGGTTCAGGATGGGGAACACTTGTATACCTGTGGTGGATTCATGTTGATACATGGCAAAACCAATACAATATTGTAAAGTTAAAATAAATAAAATTTAAAAAAGAAAAAGAAAGGAATATAATGATTGAGTTAAAATTCTATTATACTTGATTCCAAGCAATTGTTTATATGCATTTGAGTTGAATTCAGCTAATCTGAGCTGTCAGGTTCCTGACAATATACTACTGCCTATACAGAAGCTTCTTTCCACAAAGTTTATTTTTCTTTTGCAGGAAAATGTTCCATTAAAAGTATTATTTAGGTGCGGATTAACTAAAGGCTCACTTTACGGCACTTCAAGCTAATTGCTTCCTCCAATCTAGTCAGAAATAATGTTTTAGAGTTTTTTCTAACTAATAAATAAGATTTAACATATTCTCAGAACTATATTGTCTCTTTTGATACCTGAAAATAGCACCCCTAGTTGGTTGACAGTTTTGTTTCTTAGGACTTGTTACAGAAAATGTGTAGCATGTAATTTTTCTTCTTTTCTATTGACACTTTCCCTGTGAATCTAGGAGGCTCCCTGTATTAGTTTCTTATGGCTACCATAACAAATGATTGCAAATTAGGTGGCTTAACACAACCCAAATTTATTATCTTCAATTGTAAAGTTCAAAATCCAAAATGGGTCTCAACTGGGCTAAAAACAAAGTGTCAGCAAGCCTATGTTCCTTTCTAGAAAGTTCCTTTCTAGGGCAAAATCTGTTTTTCTTGCTTTTTCCCCGATCCTAGAGACTTTTCACATTTCTTGATTTGTGGCCATCTCACAAAGCCAGCGATGGGCAGTGGAGGCTTTCTTATGACACCGTCTCCCTGCTTCTGACTCTTCTGCATGCTGGTTGTCATGTAGGGGCCCTTACTGTTATGTCAGTTGCACCTAATATTCTAGGATAATCTCCCCACCTCAAAATCCTTACCAGGAAAGTCCCTTTTGTGATGTAAAGTAAGGTATTCACAGTTTCTGGGAATTGGGACATGGAATCTTGGCACAAGCATTTTTCTCTCTACTGTAGTTACTAATAGTGAATGGGATAACACACCTATTGAAGTTACACGTCTGATTTTCCAACGTTGAAAAAAATGTTGCAGACTGTGCTGGATTCAGAGTAGACACAGAGTTTCAAGGAACCTACTTTGTATATGCATAGGGAAATAGACTTGACAACACATCTACACATTTAATTAATTTGAGTGAAAGAAATTCTCTCAGCTGAAACACATATATCTTCTGTCTTGGAATTGCCATTAAGTAATATCATTCAGAGCTTGGCAAAAACACATCCCAATGACATTGGCAAAATCAATTTCCACCTACTTGCTTTAGGTGTGCCACTATGCCAATGAACACATTAAACATGATTAATCTTTTTGGAGATGGAAGTTGCAATTGCTTATCAGGAAGGCCTAAATGAACAAAAAAAATGAACAAAACATTACCTTATTATTCATTCTATCAAAAAGAGAAACTGCTAAGGAGGAGAAAGAACTATACACAGAAAATTATAAGACAACTGATTAAAGAAATCAAAGATGACAGAAATAGATGGGGAGATATTCCATGTCCCTGGGTAGGAAGAATCAATATTGTGAAGATAACTACTACCAAATGCAGTCTACAGATTCAATGTGATCCCTATCAAATTACCAATGGTACTTTTCACAGAAACTAGAACAAAAATTTCACAATTCCTGTGGAAACACAAAAGACCCAAAACAGCCAAAGCAGTCTTTCAAAAGAAGAATGGAGTTGGAGGAGTCAACTTTCCTGACTTCAGATTATACTACATAGCTACAATCTTCAAGAGAGTATAGTACTGGCACAAAAACAGAAATATAGACCAATGGAATGTGATAGAAAGCCCAGAAATAAACCCATGCACCTAGGGGTACCTTATTTTGACAAAGGAGGCAAGAACATACAATGGGCAAAGACAGCCTCTTCATTAAGTGGTGTGGAAAAGAGGACACTACATGTAAAAGAATGAAATTAGAACACTTCCTAACAACATACACAAATATAAACTTAAAATGGATTTAAGATCTAAATGTAAGACTAGAAACTATAAAACTCTTAGAGGAAAACATAGGCAGAACACTGGATGACATAAATCAAATCAAGATCCTCTATGACCCACCTCCTAGAGTTATGGAAACAAAAACAAAAGTAAACAAATGGGACCTGATTAAACTTAAAAGCTTTTACACAGCAAAGGAAACTAAAAGCAAGGTGAAAAGACAACCCTCAGAATGGGAGAAAATAATAGCAAATGAAACAACTGACAAAGGATTAGTTTCCAAAATATACAAGCAACTCATACAACTCAATACCAGAGAAACAAACAACCCAAGCAAAAAATGGGAAAAAGACCTAAACAGACATTTCTCCAAAGAAGACATACAGATGGCTAAAAATCACATGAAAAGATGCTCTAAACATTGCTCATTATTAGAGAAATGCAAATTAAAACTACAATGAGATATCACCTCATGCCAGTCAGAATGGCCATCATCCAAACGTCTACAAACAATAAATGCCAGAGAGGATGTGGGAAAAGGGAACCCTCTTGCGTTGTTGGTGGGGATGTAAATTGATGCAGCCACTATGGAAGATGGTATGGAGATTCCTTTAAAAACTAGGAATAAAATTACCCAGCAATCCCACTCCTAGGCATATACCCTGAGGAAACCAAAATTGAAAAAGACACATGTATCCCATTGTTCATTGCCGCACTATTTACAATATAGTATGGAAGCAACCTAGATGTCCATTGACAGATGAATGGATAAAGAAGCTGTGGTACATATATACAATGCAATATTACTCAGCCATAAAAAGGAACGCATTTGAGTCAGTTCTAATGAGGTGGATGAACCTAGAGCCTATTATACAGAGTGAAGTAAGTCAGAAAGAGAAAGATAAATATCATACACTAATGCATATATATGGAATCTAGAAGGTCAGTTAAGTTCAGTTCAGTCGCTCAGTCATGTCTGACTCTTTGCGACCCCATGAATCGCAGCACGCCAGGCCTTCCTGTCGATCACCAACTCACGGAGTTCACTCAGACTCACGTCCATCAAATCAGTGAGGCCATCCAGCCATCTCATCCTCTGTCGTCCCCTTATCCTCCTGCCCCCAATCCCTCCCAGCATCAGAGTCTTTTCCAATGAATCAACTCTTCGCATGAGGTTGGCCAAAGTACTGGAGTTTCAGCTTTAGCATCATTCCTTCCAAAGAAATCCCAAGGGCTGATCTCCTTCAGAATGGACTGGCTGGATCTTGCAGTCCAAGGGACTCTCAAGAGTCTTCTCCAACACCACAGTTCAAAAGCATTCAATTCTTCGGCGCTCAGCCTTCTTCACAGTCCAACTCTCACATCCATACATGACCACAGGAAAAACCATAGCCTTGACTAGACGGACCTTTTGTTGGCAAAGTAATGTCTCTGATTTTGAACATGCTATTAGGTTGGTCATAACTTTCCTTCCAAGGAGTAAGCGTCTTTTAATTTCATGGCTGCTGTCACCATCTGCAGTGATTTTGGAGCCCAGAAAAATAAAGTCTGACACTGTTTCCACTGTTTTCCTCGTCTATTTCCCATGAAGGGATGGGACCAGATGCCATGATCTTTGTTATCTGAATGTTGAGCTTTAAGCCAACTTTTTCACTCTCCACTTACACTTTCATCAAGAGGCTTTTTAGTTCCTCTTCACTTTCTGCCATAAGGGTGGTGTCATCTGCATATCTGAGGTTATTGATATTTCTCCCGGTAATCTTGATTCCAGCTTGTGTTTCTTCCAGTCCAGCGTTTCTCATGATGTACTCTGTATATAAGCTAAATAAACACGGTGACAATATACAGCCTTGAGGTACTCCTTTTCCTATTTGGAACCAGTCTGTTGTTCCATGTCCAGTTCTAACTGTTGCTTCCTGACCTGCATACAAATTTCTCAAGAGGCAGATCATGTGGTCTGGTATTCCCATCTCTTTCAGAATTTTCCACAGTTTATTGTGATCCACACAGTCAAAGGCTTTGGCATAGTCAATAAAGCAGAAATAGATGTTTTTCTAGAACTCTCTTGTTTTTTCCATGATCCAGCGGATGTTGGCAATTTGATCTCTGGTTCCTCTGCCTTTTCTAAAACCAGCTTGAACAATGGAAATTCACGGTTCACATATTGCTGAAGCCTGGCTTGGAGAATTTTGAGCATTACTTTACTAGTGTGTGAGATTAGTGCAATTGTGTGGTAGTTTGAGCATTCTTTGGCATTGCCTTTCTTTGGGATTGGAATGAAAACTGACCTTTTCCAGTCCTGTGGCCACTGCTGAGTTTTCCAAATTTGCTGGCATATTGAGTGCAGCACTTTCACAGCATCATCTTTCAGGATTTGTAATAGCTCAACTGGAATTCCATCACCTCCACTGGCTTTGTTCGAAGTGTTGCTTTCTAAGGCCCACTTGACTTCCCATTCCAGGATGTCTGGCTCTAGGTCAGTGATCACACCATTGTGATTATCTGGGTTGTGAAGATCTTTTTTGTACAGTTCTTCTGTATATTCTTACCTCCTCTTCTTAATATCTTCTGCTTCTGTTAGGTCCATACCATTTCTGTCCTCTATCGAGCCCATCTTTGCATGTAATGTTCCCTTAGTAGCTCTAATTTTCCTGAAGAGATCTCTAGTCTTTCCCATTCTGTTGTTTTCCTCTATTTCTTTGCATTGATCATTGAAGAAGGCTTTCTTATCTCTTGCTATTCTTCGGAACTCTGCATTCAGATACTTATATCTTTCCTTTTCTCCTTTGCTTTTCACTTCTCTTCTTTTCACAGCTATTTGTAAGGCCTCCCCAGACAGCCATTTTGCTTTTTTTGAATTTCTTTTCCATGGGGATGATCTTGATCCCTGTCTCCTGTACAATGTCACGAACCTCAGTCCATAGTTCATCAGGCACTCTATCTATCAGATCTAGGCCCTTAAATCTATTTTTCACTTACACTGTATAATCATAAGGGATTTGATTTAGGTCATACCTGAATGGTCTAGTGGGTTTCCCTACTTTCTTCAATTTAAGTCTGAATTTGGCAATAAGGAGTTCATGATCTGAGCCACAGTCAGCTCCTGGTCTTGTTTTTGCTGACTGTATAGAGCTTCTCCATCTTTGGCTGCAAAGAATATAATCAATCTGATTTCGGTGTTGACCATCTGGTGATGTCCATGTCTAGAGTCTTCTCTTGTGTTGTTAGAAGAGGATGTTTGTCTTCTCTTGTGTTGTTGGAAGAGGGTGTTGTTGAAGAGGGAATCTAGAACAATGGTACCAAATAATTTATTTGCAGGGAAGCAATGGAGACACAGACATAGAAAACAGACTTATCGACATGGGAAGGAGAGGGTGAGATATGTAGAAAGAGTAACATGAAAAGTTACATTACCATATATAAAATAGATAACCAATCAGAATTTGCTGTATGTCTCAGGAAACTCAAACAGGGGCTCTGTATCAACCTAGAGGGGTGGGATGGGGAGGGCAATGGGAGGGAGATTCAGGAGGGAGGTGATATATGTATACATATGGCTGATTCATGTTGAAGTTTGACAGAAAACAACAGAATTCTGTAAAGCAATTATCCTTCAATTAAAAAATAAATTAAAAAAAGAGAAACTGCATTTAACCTTATCTGTAAATGCTTTACAGTTTAACTTTTTAAAAATTAACTTATTGTGTATTTTTTGATTCACCAAATACATTACAATAGAGACAATTTCTGAGTTTACATTGAAATTTATTTTGTTAGACTTAATACCTCTATGTTAAGGTTAATACCTACCTCTTTGCTTTTGTTGTTTGTCTCCTCTGTATGATCACTGGACTCTTACCTTGATCATAACAATGGCATCATGAGTGTGTGTTTGTCCAATTTTATACAATTTTATACATTAAATATGTGCAGACTTTGCATATCAATTATACCTCAATAAAGCTGCAACATTTTTAAATTAAGAAAAATCTAGAGTGTAAGGGTGACTCCAAGGATGACAGAACTTTCCCATGAAGACAGCACCAAAGCAAGCATTCAATGATTACTGAATGCTTGCTTGACTTGTTGATTCATTTATTCAAAACTTATATTGGTTATCAATTAACTGCCAAAAACTATGTTAGAAAGGGAGAATCGGAGAGAAAACAGGCGTAATCGTTCTTTGCTTCTTTGTGAGACTTACAGTCCTCAGAAAAAGAGATCCCAGGAATTTCTTTGGTGGTCATTCTTAATGACCAAGATGACTAGAGAGTTGGTAAGGCATTTTGGCCCATATAATAAGTGCCCATTCCAAAAACATGAAATAATATCACATGGAGCATGCTCAGTTTTGTTTTGTTAAAGAGCATAGCCAAGCTGTACGTGGTCAGTTAGATTTTATAACCAACTAGTTCATCTATCTGGCTATGAGAATTCTTGTCGTAGCTTTTCATGCAAGAAAAATAATTTTCTTAAAATATGTTAATGATTAGTGGGCCAAACAAATGGCATTGCAGAGGAAATGTGAATCACCATGTGCTTCTAAGCAACACAAAGAAAAGGTGAAATGCTGTTAGTTATCTGAATATGACTCCAGAACTTTCACATAGTATCCACCTTATACCTTAGAGACTGCTTTCAGTAATGAAATGCCCTGTGACTCTGGAGGGGCAAACTGAAGACTTCATTTAATTCAGGCAAAGTTATTTTAGATTCTCTGTTGCCATAGCAAATTACATGACTTTGCTGTTACCATTTCTAAAAAAATCAATGTGGCTCTGAATGAGGTCTGCCCACGCCTCTCCCCTGCTAACCACCCCCCCCATTTCATTCTACTCAGCTAGCATATGTTAGAGCCTTGCTTTGTGACTCATGTGATATCAAAGTAATTGGATGAAAAGTAGAAAATTCCATAGATAGGGACTAATTTACCATTTTAACTGATTTTTTAATGAATTCATTTAGGCTCATAGATTTGATCTGTTTTAGACTCAGGTGAATATACTCCTGTCACATCACTATTGCTATTCATATTTAATAAAATCAGCTTAATGATAACTGAATAATATTAAGTTTTTGTACTTTCTAAACAGAAGTCAGGTATGTATGAAATATCAACTGCTTTATTCTCACAGACACTGTACTCCTTCTTTCTGACACCTTTTAATGAGACATATACAATTTATTCCTCAGCAATCCTTCCTAAATTTGTGGGAAGAATTTTATTGACTACTTCTACATTTTATTTTTTAAGAGTTATTTCACTTATATTGAAAAACTATGTACTTTTTCGGTTTTATTATGGCATTATTGACAAAATTTTATACATGTAAGATATGCAACATGATATATGTATATATATGCATATCAGATCAGATCAGTCACTCAGTCGTGTCTGACTCTTTGCGACCCCATGAATGGCAGCACGCCAGGCCTCCCTGTCCATCACCAACTCCTGGAGTTCACTGAGACTCACGTCCATCGAGTCAGTGATGCCATCGAGCCATCTCATCCGCTGTCGTCCCCTTCTCCTCCTGCCCCCAGTCCCTCCCAGCATCAGACTCTTTTCCAATGAGTCAACTCTTCGCATGAGTTGGCCAAAGTACTGGAGTTTCAGCTTTAGCATCATTCCTTCCAAAGAAATCCCAGGGCTGATCTCCTTCAGAATGGATCAGTTGGATCTCCTTGCAGTCCAAGGGACTCTCAAGAGTCTTCTCCAACACCACAGTTCAAAAGCATCAATTCTTCGGCACTCAGCCTTCTTCACAGTCCAACTCTCACATCCATACATGACCACTGGAAAAACCATAGCCTTGACTAGACGAACCTTTGTTGGCAAAGTAATGTATAGTGATATATATATAATATAGTGATTATATATATATACATATTGTGAAGTGATTGTCACAATCAAACTAATTAATCTATTCATCACTCCACATAGTTACCATTTCTTCTTGTGATAAGGACACTTGAGATCTATTCTCTTAGCAAATTTTAAGTATACAATATGATATTAGGGCATCCCCATCGGCTCAGCAGTAAAGAATCTGCCTGCACTGCAGGAACTGCAGGAGACTCGGGTTTGATCCCTGGATCGGGAAGGTCTTTGGCATAGGAAATGGCAAGCCACTCCAGTATTCTTTCCTGAGAATCCATGGACTGAGGAGCCTGTCCAGCCTATACAGTCATAGGGTCTCAAAGTGTCAGACATGAATGAAGTGATATTATTAACTATAGGCAACGTGCTGCACTGTGATCTCCAGAACTTATTCATCTTATAACTGAAATTTTGTGCACTTTGGACCAACAGGTCCTGATATCCTCCACTCCCCCAGCTCCTGGTAACCTGCCCCTTTACTCTCTGTTACTGTAAATTTGACTTTTTTAGCTTTGAGATCTTAAAGTATTCATTTTTATCTATCTGACTTATTTCACTTAAATTCCTCCAATTCATCTATGTTGTTGCAAAAGGCAGGATTTTCTTTTTTTAAGGCTGAATGATATTAATATTCCATACTGTGTATATATATAATTATATATATATGTCATTTTTTCTTGTATTTATCTATCAACAGACACTTTAAGATTGCTTCCATATCTTAGCTATGGAGTTCATATACGCCTTCAAGATACTGATTTCATATATGTATACCCAGAAGTGGAATTGCTGGATTGTATAGCAGTTCTATGTTTTCATCATTTGAGAAACATCCATACTGTTCTCCCTAGTGGCTGTGCCACTTTCTCACCAACAGGTTAGGAGGGTTCCCTTTCTGTGCATCTTCTCAACACATCCCTCACCAACACACATGCACATCCTGTTGTTTTTTTTTACTTTTTGATAATAGCTATTTTTCCAGATTTGGGGTAATATCTCATTTTAGTTTTGATTTTCATTTTCTGATGATTAGTGATGTTGAACATCTTTTCATATACATTTAGTCAAATTGTATGTCTTTATTGGAATGTCTACTCAGATCCTTTGCCCATTTTGAAACCAGGTTATTATTATTATTTTACCCATTGAGTTATGTAAGTTCCTCATATATCTTGGATATTAATTCCTTATTGAACATATAATTTACAAATATTTTCTCCCCATTCTGTAGGTTGCCTTTTCATTTTGTTTATTGTTTACTTTTCTATGCAGAAGCTTTTTAGTTTGATGTAGTCCCACTTGTTTATTTTTTTAATTTATTTTTAATTGAGGGATAATTACTTTACAAGATTGTGTTGGTTTCTGCCAAACATCAACATGAATCAGTCATAGGTATACATATGTCCCCTCCTCCTCGAACCTGCCTCCCAACTCTCTCCCTATCCCATCCCTCTAGGTAGTCATAGAGCCCCAGTTGTGTTCTCAGAGTCATATAGCAATTCCCATTGGCTATCTATTTTACATGTGGTAATGTATGTTTCCATGTTACTCTCTCCATACATCCCACCCTTTCCTTCCTCCCTCTCCACTGTGTCCATAGTCTGTTCTCTATGTCTGGGTCTCCACTGATACCCTGCAATAATTTAATCAGTACCATTGCCCTAGATTTCATATATATGTGTTAGTATACAATATTTGTTTTTCTTTTTCTGACTTTCTTCACTCTGTATAATAGGTTATAGTTTCATCCATTCTCAATAGAACTGACTCAGATGCATTGCTTTTTATGCCTGAGTAATATTCCATTGTTTATATGTATCACAGCTTCTTTATCCATTCACCTGTTGATGGACATATAGGCTGCTTCAATGTTTGAGCTATTGTAAATAATGCTGTAATGAATATTGGGGTACATGTGTCTTTTCAGTTTTTGGTTTGCTCAGGGTATATGCTTAGTAATGAGATTGTTAAGTCATATGGTGGTTTTATTCCTAGTTTTTTAAGGTATCTCTAAACCATCTTCCATAGTGGCTGTATCAATTTACATTCCACCCAACAGTGCAAGAGGGTTCCCTTTTCTCCACACCCTCTCCAGCATTTACTGTTTGTAGACTTTTTGATGATGGCCATTCTGACTAGTATGAGGTGATATCTCATTGTAGTTTGATTTACATTTCTCTAATAGTGAGTGATGTTGAGCATCTTTTCATGTGTTTATCAGCCATCTGTATGTCTTCTTCAGTGAAATGTCTGTTTAGGTCTTTTTCCAACTTTTGATTGGGTTGTTTTTCTGGTATTGAGTTGTATGAGCTGCTTGTATACTTTTGTCAGTTATTTCATTTGCTTTATTTTCTCCCCATTCTGAGGGCCGTGTTTAATCTTGTTTATAATTTCCTTTTTTGTGTAAAAACCTTTTAAGTTTAATTAGGTACACTTGTTTATTTTTTATTTTTTTACTTGTGTCAAGAAAATCATTGTCCTGACAAATGTCAAGGAGATTTTCCCCTATGTTTTCTTCTGGGACTTTTATGGTTTCAAGTTTCTACATTTTTGTTTAGTACTTTATTTCAGGAAAGAGAAATACTGGGTTCATAGCACCACTAGTTCTCATTGGTTATTTATGGTCATCAGGTATTCTTTCTATTTTAAATGGCCAGCCTCTCTGCCCTCTGTGGATTCCTAATGGAGGAACAGAGCAATCTCAGGCCTGTAGCAGTGGTGTGCTGTGTTTGCATTCTTGGTCACTCAGTTGTGTCCGACTCTTTGTGACCCTTTGGACTATAGACTGCCAGGCTCCTCAGTCCATGGATTTCTCCAGGAAGAATACTGGAGTGGAGTTTCAATGCCCTCTTTCAGGAGATCTTCCCAACCCATTCACTGAACCCACATCTCCTGTGTCTCTTGCATTGCAGATGGATGCTTTATTAGCTGAGCCATCAGGAAAAGACAAATGTTTAATAACTGGTTCTCTGAAAAAAACATAAAGGCCCATTTTAAAGGGTAGAATGTATCTTTCCAAAATTTCATATGCTGAATTTCTAGTGTCCAGTACCTCTTTGTAAGTATTGATTTTGCAGATATAATTACTAAGCTAAGGTTATACTGGAGTAGATTGGGCCCCCAATCCAATGTGATTTTAATCAAAGAATGTCATGTGGAGGGAAAGAGACACACATAGAGGGAAGATAATGTGAAGAAACACTGGAAGGAGATAGCCGTCTACAAGCCACGGAGAGAGGCCTGAAACAGATCCTTCTCTCATAGCTCCAGAAGGACCCAACTCTGTCACTCCTGATTTCAGATTTCTAGCTTCCAGAACTATGAAAGAATCAATTTCTGTTGATTAAATCACCCAATTTTTGATAATCATTATCACAGCCCTAGTAAACCTCATTTGTAGCGTTTGCCTATTTTCATGGAACAACTACTCTCACAATGGCTGATATCAGCCCTACTGATATTACTATCACCAAACACAAAGTTATGAAGAGACATAGACAATAAACTCTGTCAAACTGGTTTATGCCAGCTCCAGCATACCACTACCTATGGGTCAATAAATTATACCCAATCAGGGCTACGTATAAAAGCAGTGAACAGGTAGGTGATCCTGAGGTAAACATAAAACGGTCAATTAAAAATAATGTTTATCTTTGTTTTTTAATGTTTATCTTCTTAGTCATGCTCCATCTCCAAGCTAACTGCATTACATAAAGAAAATGTGCATTGAAGAAGAACAAGAGGAGTAGAATGAGAAGATGTGACAGAAACCATATGACTTGCAAAGACTAAACTATTTACTATCTGTTCTTCTACAGAAAAATTTTGCTTCTCCCAGAAATAAAGAATTATTAGAAGCAGAGCAGTATATGGTCAAGTTAATTCCACTTAGAGGAAAGATATCGGAAGGAATTTACACCATTGACAAAGCAATGAGGCCATCAGGAACACAACTGGTGTTCCATATACAAGAGGTAATTTGAGTCTGCTGATTCCAGAAGATTCTGGGCATTGTTGATCTTACTCTTGTTCCACTGACTTAGTTTAAGGTAGTATAATACTATATGGTTAGAAATATATATTTTCTCACCTGCTCTAGCTTTGACATCAATCCTTGTAAGGAACCTTGAATTGGGAAAAGGCAGAAATTCACTTTCTTAGTGCCCTATGTAATTAATCATATAATTCTTGTAGTCTGCTACTTAGATTGCTGTTCTACCACTTCCATTTGTCGATAACAGTAGTGAAAGTAAAACAAGAATGCAGAAATCTATTGATATTATTATTATAATTATTATTCTCACTGTGGATTAAGTGTGCTTCAAAATTGCAAGGCTTTTCCTCCATAAAATTGAATAAAAATTATCTCTCTATAAATTCATATATAAAATGAAAAGGTACATAACCAGAAAAAAGGGATGCATATATTATACAATAATTATTAAAGATCTTTTAGAAACAATAAGGTAAATATAAATGTTCCAATAGGAAAATTGGCAAATATTTAGTTAAGTAACTCCCAAAAGAAATATATATATGGTCATTTAACTTTAAAAATATGCTGTAGTTTTACTGGCTTTAGTTGGATTGATTACTGACAAATTACTTGACATATTTGTTCTCATCTCATTTGACAGTAATGAAAAGACAAACATTTCCAAATATTCACCAAATATTTACTGGTCACCTACTATGTGCTGCTGCTGCTGCTAAGTCGCTTCAGTCGTGTCCGACTCTGTGCGACCCCATAGAGGGCAGCCCACCAGGCTCCGCCATCCCTGGGATTCTCCAGGCAAGAACGCTGGAGTGGGTTGCCATTCCTTCAATGCCTGAAAGTGAAAAGTGAAAGTGAAGTCGCTCAGTGTGTCTGACCCTCAGTGACCCCATGGACTGCAGCCTTCCAGGCTCCTCCGTCCATGGGATTTTCCAGGCAAGAGTACTGGAATGGGGTGCCATGGCCTTCTCCATACTATGTGCTAGACATTGCATATTCAACCCCTCCCCCACCCAAAATATTAACCAGGTCTTTGTTCCTATTATGTTGGCTTATCCTTGGGTAGAGGCATGTTAATATATCTTTTATGTTTTAGTAACCACTCCCACTCCTGCAAAAAACAAAAGATGAGAATTTCCAGGTACCCAGAAATCAATCCTAAACAGACTGTGGTTTAGAAATTCTAGATTTAAAGTCATGAAATTAAATATATGTAGAGGTCAGGTCAGGCAGTTTACTTCAGAAACACGGGGAACTGAAGAGTTGCATGGTTTGTCTAAAGAAAGCAGTTTCTGTTGAATTGAAGAGATCTTGCCTTGTAAAAAATGTGGATTAATGTTCTCAGATCTTTGAGGGTGGGAAGAGGAAGTAAGTGTGGGTTTTCACATTAATGTTTTCAGTTTTTAATTGTTGGAAACTAATGTTAATAAGAAAAGAACAATGTGTGGGATTTCAAAGAGGCATCTTCATTTGGCTTCTAGAACTAAAATTTGACTGGGAGTTCTATATGTGACTTATAGAACTGAAGTTTACAACATCTAGTCTACGCCTAAAAAGAAATTATGATTAGCCTGACCCACAGGAGATTTGGAAGCTATCCGGCTCAAGAAGAGAAGGTTGACTGTTTCAGATGAGGAGAAAAGACTAGGGATCTTCTTGGGTTCTGCTGATGTCAGAGACTTCTATTGCCCTCAAAAGCTGTGCCTTGAGGTGGCAGGACCTTGGACACCAATGACTCCATTGAGGAGGTAGGATCCTTAGAGCTATAGTTTAGAGAGCAGTGGTAGTGGTTGGAGGGCTTACACCTAGGAGCCTAAGAATCATGAATGGGGAGGAGATTGCTGTAGCCTCCTGAAAAATCACTGAGGACTACAATTCAACAGTGCCACTGGGGAGCAAGAAAGGCCATGCTACTAATTTATCAAGATTGCCCACATTGTCCAGCAATATCTCCTTTATTTCTCCTAATGTTAAATTCTAATATTATGATTTTGGTTCTATTGTTATAAAGAATAAATCAAAGAAAACATGTGCAACATGTCTTATATCCCATATTTCCTGGAGCATTCTGTCTCTGCTGCAGTAGAAATTGAGAAATGCAAGTTGATGCTATGTTTTTCATCTATAATTTAGCAAAGGATAAAAAATGAATGAGACAGTATTACCTAACATTTTGAATCATAAATTATAGCTATAAATACCAACTCTGCTACCTTTTGGGTCCTTTGGCAAATACCATATATCTTATATTATATAAACCTATATATTTTGTGATCTTCAGTTTCCTTATTGGCAAAATGGAGCTACTAAGAAAATCTACTCTTAAGATTGCTGGCTCAGCTCTTTCAGCCATCTTGGACCCTGTGAAGGCCTGCTGGGAATGGGACTTCTAAACCGACAAATATGTCTGGAAGGCTGTAGTCCAAGGCCATTTTTGCTGGCTATAAACGGGGTCTACGGAACCAAAGGGAACACACTGCTCTCCTGAAAATTGAAGGTGTATATGCTCGAGATGAAACTGAATTCTATTTAGGCAAGAGATGTGCTTATGTGTACAAAGCAAAGAACAACACAGTAACTCCTGGTGCAAAACCTAACAAAACCAGAATACTCTGGGGAAAGATAACTTGAGCTCATGGAAACAGTGGCATGGTTCATGCCAAATTCCAAGGAAACCTTTCTGCTAAGGCCATTGGACACAGAATTCGTGTGATGCTGTACCCTTCGAGAATTTAAACTTCTTGAAAATAAATAAAAGTGTTGAAAAAAAAAAAAGATTGCTGGCTCAGTTAAGGTAATGCATGTGAAGTGCATACAACAGTGTCTGGCACATGGTGAAAGCTCTAATGACCTATTAATATGAAGAAAGTATTCAAGATAAGGTCATGCTGGTAAGGCAGGATGACATAAACCTGAGGACTCTGGAACAGAGGTATCTACATAGTCAGTGCCATTGGCATGGCCCAGCAAGAAAACAGACAGAGGAATCTCAAAAAAGACAAAGCCAAGGAGGGAGCAGAGTAAATCTGAGGCTATGAGCATGGCCCAGTGAATTACAGCTGGGGAGGGGAAAATGGGTGGAAATAAGGCTACTAAAGGAAGAGTTCCAGAAAAATATCTATTTCCGCTTTATTGACTATGCCAAAGCTTTTGACTGGGTGGATCACAATAAACTGTGAAAAATTCTGAAAGAGATGGGAATATCAGACCACCTGATCTGCCTCTTGAGAGGCCTATATGCAGGTCAGAAAGCAACAGTTAGAACTGGACATGGAACAACAGACTGGTTCCAAATAGGAAAAGAAGTACGTCAAGGCTGTATATTGTCACCCGGCTTATCTAACTTACATGCAGAGTACATCATGAGAAACACTGGGCTGGAAGAAGCACAAGCTGGAATCAAGATTGCTGGGAGAAATATCAATAACCTCAGATATGTAGATGACACCACCCTTATGGCAGAAAGTGAAGAGGAATTAAAAAGCCTCTTGATGAAAGTGAAAGAGGAGGGTGAAAAAGTTGGCTTAAAGCTCAACATTCAGAAAACTAAGATCATGGCATCTGGTCCCATCCCTTCATGGGAAATAGATGGGGAAACAGTGGAAACAGTGTCAGACTTTATTTTTTTGGGCTCCAAAATCACTGCAGATGGTGACTGCAGTCATGAAATTAAAAGATGCTTACTCCTTGGAAGGAAAGTTATGACCAACCTAAATAGCATATTGAAAAGCAGAGATATTACTTTGCCAACAGAGGTCTGTCTAGTCAAGGCTATGGTTTTTCCAGTCATGTATGGATGTGAGAGTTGGACTGTGAAGAAAGCTGAGCACCAAAGAATTGATGCTTTTGAACTGTGGTGTTGGAGAAGACTCTTGAGAGTCCCTTGGACTGCAAGGAGATCCAACCAGTTCATTCTGAAGGAGACCAGTCCTGGGTGTTCATTGGAAGGACTGATGCTGAGGCTGAAACTAGACAAACCTAGACAGTATATTAAAAAGCAGATAAATCACTTTGCTGACAAAGGTCTGTATAGTCAAAGCTATGGTTTTTCCAGTAGTCATGTATGGATATGAGAGTTGGACAATAAAGAAGGCTAAGGGCCAACAAATTGATGGTTTTGAATTGTGGTGTTGGAGAAGACTCTTGAGAGTCCCTTGGACAGCAAAAAGATAAAATCAGTCAATCCTAAAGGAAATCAACCTTGAATATTCATTGGAAGGACTGATGCTGAAGCTGATGTGAAGAGTCAATTCATGGAAAAGACCCTGATACTGGGAAAGATTAAAGGCAGGAGGAGAAGGGGACAACAGAGGATGAGATGGTTGGATGGCATCATGGATTCAATGGACATGAATTTGAGAAAACTCTGGAAGATAGTGAAGGCCAGGGAAGCCTGGTGTGTTGCAGTCCATGGGGTCATGAAGAGTTGGACATGACTGAGTGACTAAACAACAAACTTCCTCTCAAGAACAATATCTATGACCTTCAGGTCATCTTGTTCTCAGAAGCAGCATCATGACATATCTTCTAAGGATTTAAATTTTCACACTGGCCTGTCACATCCTTGCCCACACATTGGCAAAAGACAATGAACTTGATACGTGCCATTCCCTGTCTAGAGACTTGCTGTAGGACACAGCTTTTCCTCAAATAGCCTATAATGTATGTTTTTCTTTTGCTAATGTTTCTGTTAGGTTAGTTTAAAACACTTAAAATTCCAGAGCCAAAGCAAAATTTTGGAATCTATTTATGAAATCTGAGACTTTTATAGCCAGTTCCTATGCTGAATTTCTGAATGAAGTTATAAGGTATAAAAATGTATTTTATTCCAATGTAGTATAATTTAAGCTTGGTTATGAAAATACATATGGTTATCTTTAAATCAAACGAATGTGATTCTAGTTTATAGAATGAAATTTGCAGATTTCATAAACTTGAAAAAAAACCAAACGTCTGGTTGGATGACACATGGTTTTGACAGAAGTGCTCTTCTCTTTAATCCCTGGAGCAAAGAATGTGATTTCTTCCGGTAGGAATTTTGTGGTGGTATCATCTTCCTTTCTTTGTACTAAGAGCAACTGTGTATTGATTTCAAAGCCCATCTTGACATGTTCTTTAACATCTTGTTTTATTTTTCTTTAGTTATTTCAAGTCACTGATTTAGAGTAAATATAAAACAAAAACAGAAACAAAAAACCCTTGAGTGTGGAAGACTTCAATTAGCACAATCTTGAATCAGCTGATAGTAGTTTTCATTTCTACTATTGGCAGCCATATTCATTGAATCACATTTATTATTCCATTGACTTTTCAGTGAATGGTTTTCTTACTGATAACCAAGAGAATGGCAAAGATGCACCAGTGACTGATTAAAATGAAGAATACCTCTAACTCAACCAGCATCAGTGACTTGTATTCATCAAGTTATCAGTAGAGGACAATGAGATTAAGAATGTAGCCTTTTGGAGTAATTGACATTTTGGCAGCTGACACTATTCAAGTAGTGAACCATTATTGGAAGCATCTTTCAGGAAAAGTTTGACATTCAAAATAAAAGTAAACATTGAAGAGACTTTTTGAGGTGATTAGAACATGTGGAAAATTGGCACAAAAGAAGAAAATCTAATTTTTGCTGAGATCTATTATGTTCTAATCACTATCAGTTGTCCTAAGCACATACCTTATATCATTTACTCCTAGCAATATTTATAGTAAATTAAGCTGATGCTATTATTACTAGAATCTTACAGATGAGGACACTGGGAAGTTAATATGTTTAGGATCATATATTAGTGATGGTATACCTATGGTTTTCTAGCTCCAAAGATCATTCTCTCAATCATTAAGATTTATGGATCTAATTCAATTCATTCCTAGTAATTTAGTTATTTGGCATAGATTGATTTTGAACCTAATTTTTCAGAAAAATGTAGTAAATCATTATGGAATAATAATAAGCATTTTCTATGTTCTAGGTAATGTTCTGTACTATTTTTTTTGTACCTACCACAGAGGCTTTTTAAACAACTTTATTGAGGCATAATTTACATTATATGTAATTCACACTTTTAAAGTATATAGTTCAATATTTTTAGTATATTCATAGATACATACAACTATCACCATGGACTATTTTAGAACATTTTCAACACCTCAGAACGAAACCCTTGTACCTTGTAGCCATTATTCCCCTACGCTCCCAACAACTTCTGCCTCAGCCTTAAGCAATTACTGATCTATTTTGCCTCTATAGATATGCCTGTTCTGAGCATTTCATATGAATAGAATAACATAACTTGTGGTCTTTTGTGACTGACATTTCATTTAGCATACGTTTTCAAGGTTCATCCCAGTTGTAGCTTATAACAATACTTCATTCTTTTTGATGACTGAATAATATTCCCTTGTATGGATGTGCCATACTTTGTTTATCAATTCATCAGCTGATGGACATTTAGGTTGTTTACATCTTTGGGTATTATGAATATTGCTGCTATGAACATTCATGTACAAGTTTTTGTGTGGATATGTGCTTTCATTTCTCTTGGGAATATACCTACAAGTGAGATTGTTGTGTCATATAGTAACACTACTTCACTGTTTGAGAAATTGCCGAATTTTTCCAAAGCAGCTATACCATTGTACATTCTCACTAACAGTATATGACGTTTCTGGTTTCTCTAAATCCTCACCAACACTATGATTACCTGAATTTTTGGTTTTGGCTATCCTAGCAGGTATGAAATCGTAGCTTTATGTGGTTTTGATTTGTATTTTCCTGATGAATAATGATGTCAAGTATATCTAATGTGCTTGTTGAGCATTTATATATTTTCCTTGGAGAAAAGTCCATTTTAGATCTTCTGCCAAAAAAGATTTAGAAAACTAGGCTATTCATCTTCTTATTGTTGATGTGTAAGGGTTCTTTATATATTCTGAATACAAATCCCTTATCAGATACATGACTTGAAAATATTTTCTTCCATTCTGTAGGTTGTTGTGCTATATTTATTACATGAATTATGTAATTTGATCTTTACAAAATCCATATGAGATATCATGCTTCTTTTTTTTGTGATCAGAAAACAGGCTCATAGTGGTTAAGTACCACTAGTCTAGTCTAACTCACAGTGTAATATGGGATGGTTCCGGTATTTGCACTTAGAACTTTATTGGAATTTCAATTAAAGTTCTTTACCCTCTTGCCTTGATGCTCATATACACTGTATGTATTTGATGAAAGAAATTGAATCTCAGGATTGCATTGCTCTGTCTATGCTTCACTCCTAGACATTCCAATGGATAAACACTGAGAAGGAAAACACTTTGGCAATACTCCTCAAATTGATTCTCTGGGGACTGTGCTAAGTCCCAGCAGGAAGGTGCAGCCACAAAGCTCCTGAAGTACATTGAATTGATGTTCTGAGTCTCAATATATAAGCATTGGGAATTGTTCTTTTAAAAGACAATGACAGAGAGAAACCTTTTAATGTGAGCCAGATGCAGCCATGATTTTGATTAAATGTTTGCTGGTAACCAGACTGAGGTGGGAACATCTGCCCACTGATGAGCTCCCTGGAGTTTTAGCAGGTGAATTTATGTAGTAAATATAACTCTAAGTACTTCTTCCTGAGGAGAGATGTTAGGGGGGAAAAAGCTTACTTTCCTTTTCTGCCATTTTTTCCCGCCTGACATTTAGGAACCCTAAGTAAATGCATTTCTGCACTGAGATAATACCACTTCCCCTTGGCCTCTTTGCTTCCTCAGCTTTGGCTTTACAGGTGACCAGTAAGTGTTGGTGCCAACATCTGGGCCACATGTGTGCAGGCATCTTGGGTTGTCCAAGAATAGTGCACAGCTCCATATGTGTCTAGTAGCAATCCTCTGATGTTAGAATTTGCTGTTGATATTTTTCATACACACTCACCCTCTTGAGCAAACACACTTCTCTCCTTTCAAATCTACCATCTTAGATGTCCTTACTAGACTGTCTTTGAAAGCTTGGATCATCATGCAGGATACATGATATTTAGAGGAAACGTGTTTCAGTTGATGTTTTTGGATTCTTCTTGGTTCTAAGTCAGTTTAGATAAAACAATCTCAGATTAAACAATCTCCATCTGGAGGGCTTTACTCACCTCCCAATCTTCCATGCAAATACAAGGTCTATCTTGTCTTATCACAAGTTACCACCCTGCAGATTATCCATCACTACCTAGACCCTTATTCATATACTGTTCTACACTTGACAAAATTGGACCCAACTCTCTCCCTTTCTTCAGAAGCCCTTCTTTCCTGCCCTCTGAAATTCAGTCTGTCATTAAGAAACTCCCCATTAGCTCCAAGTTCTTCTCTCAATCTTCCATTAATCTCTGTTTTATAACTGGAATATGACTATGGCTTGAGGAAATCACTTCCTCTGCAGTCCTCTTAAGTGAAAATTTGTTTTCCTCACATACCCCAAGGAGTTGAGGTGAACTAGATGGATGCTCCTCATTGTCACTTTCAAACCACTTTTGCTGCTTTATCTTTCAAAACTCACAGGTCATTTGTAGTTCTTGCTATTAAATACTATCATGTGCTGTCCCATCTTATTTTTTTTAGCATTATTCATTAGACACCTTCCTGAGTCACTTTCTTCTTGTCCACTTTTAGTACTGCCACCATTTTGGCAATGTCAACATCTGTCATCTATGTGGATATTCATCCAGTGTTTTTGGCTTTATAAATCATTCATGCCCTCAATTCTAATGATAGTTTTCTTCTATTGTTCTTCTTTTTTTCAAATAAACATAATTTATGATAGACCACACTTGAAACGTCTCAAATGCTCATCAACAGAGAAACAGATAAATTCTGGTATTTTTGCACAGTGAGCCACTCACTTTAATACTCATGCTCTAGACATTAATAAACTCAAAAATTATAACAACTTGGAAATCTTGATGTTAAAACATACAGTTTTTGGCCTACAACTGATTATTCTTCCTGCAAAATATTAATACCTCTCTCACATGCATGCACGCGCACACACACACACCTCTAAATATTCATCAGTTTTGAACTTCAGTCTGTGAACTCTACTACTTTTCACTATCAGCCATACTTCTCAATTCTCATTTCCTCATTCCTTACTAATTTATCATTAGTATCACTTACCTTCATAAACCTTCATCTCTCTATTCACTTTCCCACCCTAGTATTTCCCTGGCCACCAGGGAAGCTCCAAGAAAACTGGAGTTGGTAGTCATTCCCTTCTTCAACGGATCTTCCCAACCCAGGGATCGAGCCTGGGTCTCTCACATTGTAGGGAGATTCTTTACCATCTGAGCCATTAGGCTCACTCATAAAATGGGAACATGACTTTTGGGAACCCTCGCTGGTGGCTCAGTGGGTAAAAAATCTGCCCGCCATGCAGAGATACAGGAGCCATGGTTTCAATCCCTGGGTCGAGAAGATCCCCTGGAGAAGGGCATGGCAACCCACTCCAGTATTCCTGCCTGGAGAATCTTATGGACAGAGGAGCCTGGTGGGCTATAGTCCATGAGGTGGCAAAGAGTTGGAAATACTAAAGTGACTGAGCATAGCACACACATGGACTAAATTGGGCTTCCTTGATGGCTCAGATGGTAAAGAATCTGCTTGCAATATGGGATACCCAGGTTTGATCCCTGGGTTGGGAAGATCCCTTGGAGAAGGGAATGGCTACCCCCTCCAGTATTCATTCCTGGAGAATCCCATGAACAGAGGAACCAGTCAGGCTACAGTCCATGGGGTTGCAAAGATTCAGACATGACTGAGTGACTAACACTTTCACTTATACAAGGTAGGCTACATTTCTCATTTTCTTTTGCAATTAGTTGTGGCTGTGTGAGTTTTTTCCCAAAGAAATGCAAGCAGGAGTAATTGTGGTTATGTGCATTTTTTCCAATGAAATGCGAGCAGGAGTAATACATGCTTCTTTTGACCATGGCCCATAAATATTTCCATGTGCACTCCTATATGCTCTTTTCTGCTTCTAAAATTGGAATGGAGATGTCCTGGCAGAGATGACAGAAAGTGCTATTTTGTCATTTATCTGATAGAGTTATGATGGGGATTAACTCATATATGAATATTTAGCATATTTCCTACATAGAGCTAGTGGTCAATAAATGTTTTATATCCTATAATTATTATTAAAGTCTTTGTACATTACAGTAATCATCCAGGATGGGAAAAAATGTACACAATCTCTCATAATTCAGGAGACAGTACAACTAAGTCTGCTGTTTTGTGGTCAGTTCTGTGCTGTTCTGTGGTCAGAATCAGACTTGCTGATTCAGCAGTCTTTTCTCTTTTTACACAGTTTCTCTGTTGATGAACTGTGAGAATTCTAAGCTGTATTTAATAATAGTTAAAGGTCCATAATTTGGGAAATACTTATCTAGTGAAAAGCAGTTTAGCTAAAAACAATATGAAAATCTTGGTTATAATGGTTATGAGAATTCTAAACTGTGCTAAACACCTTGTATTTACATAACATTTTTTCTATAAAAGAGCCCTACCACACCTCTTTCCCTACTTACCTATATCTGATACTCTCTTCTGTGGGCCAAAAGGAAGTTCAGACCATCCAAGCCCTGACATATGTGTGGAACTCTCCAGCTTTATCCCCATTTGCTTCCATAGAAACCAAGCCAGTCTCCTTCCTCTGCTCTCTTCAGCCATTCTTGAACTTGCCTAAGAGTTGTCTTTTCTCCCCCCAAAATCTTATTATATCAGTAATGAAAATTTTCATACTTTCTGGGTATATGTGTCATCAGTCTCAACATCCAAACCAAATTTTGGTTGAAGGGTCCATTCTGTCTCTGTGGTGTGATGGCAGCAACTGGCCCCAAGAGCAGAAGACGAGATGCTGTCCCTTACCAGCAGGTGTTTTTTCTCTCTTTTTTGGCTTTTGAACTGGCTCTGCTGTATGCTGGTAAACATGCACTTTGAGCCACAGCCATCTGGATAGCTTGTGCTTTGACCTTGCTTCTTTGTGCTACATGTGTGAGTGACTGTTAAATGTTTGACCAACATAAATCAGTATAGACTATAGCCAGTTGGCATATAGTGAAAGGATTATTGGATTGGGGCCCTCCATAAAGCAGTTCTGAACTGTGTATCTCAATCTGGATTTGTGAGTATCAAGTTGAATCATGTGTATCAATTCCAAAATAACTAATCACTGATACTAACCTCAAAGAAATGATGCCTACTTTGTGAACATTGGTTGTGTCTCAACCATATGTTGGCCCCCTTTCTATATAGAACTCAGGAGAAAAACTTATAGTCTGTTCAATATAGACGATATAAAGGAAGAGCACTAATATGAAGGAAGAACAGTTATTATGTGGGATGCTGAAGTCATACTTCTAAAAGTAAATGACTGTGTGTGTGTGTGTGTGTGCACACATGCGTGCATGTGCATGTGTGTATGGTCAGTCATGTTTGACTCTTTGTGAACCCATGAACTGTAGCCAGCCAGCCTCCTCTGTCCGTGGGATTTCCCAGGCAAGAATACTGGAGGGGGTTGTCATTTCCTCCTCCAGGGCATCCAACCTGCATCTTCTGCATTGGCAGGTGGATTCACTAGTACCTTACAAAATGCTCCTGCTGCTGCCACCTAGGCCTTATAAATACAAAGGATCTGGATCTTCTGGGCTCTAGAGAGAAACATGTATGTCACCTCTGTGACAAAGCCAAGAGATTAATTCAACCATTGCCATGGGGACCATGCCATGACAGTACTAACTTGATTTGGGGTTCTCTGGAAGAAGAAACTTATAAAAAACTTTTCACTATAAGATAAATAACATCTCAGGATCTAATTTTAAAATTAAGACACAAAACTCCAAATTGTCAAGAACCTCAGAAATGAGAAATCTAAAAACTTGTCACAGCAAAGAGGAACCTAAGAAGGTGTAACCTGTAATGACTAAATTTAAAGTAGTATCCTGGATGGGATACTAAGACAGCAAAAGGATATTAGGTATAAAGCAAGGAAATCTGATAAAGTCCAGACTTTAGTTAATAATACTGTTTCAGTGTTGGTTGACTAAGTTGAGCAAATGTTCCATACTAATGTACAGTGTTAATAAGGGGAATTGAATGTGGGGTATACGAATATACTCTTTACAATTCTTCTGTAAATCTAAAACTTCTTAAACAAAAAAGTTTTTTAAAAAACCACAAATACTAGGTGATGAGATCTGGAAGACAACAGAATTGAACACTGATGGGGGTGACCATGACTAATGGTTTGGAGGGAACACTTGCTCCCTAACATGTACACCACAAGAATTGAACCAGACAAGATGAGAAATCCTGGAAAATCAACATGGGAAGGCTCTTTAGTGGGTATTGAGGAAGCACACACTTTCTCAAACCAGAGCACATAGATTCCTCCATTCCTCTGTATGCTTCTCCTCCCCCATGGATTTTCAAGTGTGGTGCTTTGTGATGTCAGGCCATTTCAGGGCTACCATTGACTGGAGGACTTTCTTTCTGATCAGTCAAAGCTGATGGGTGTGGCCCTTTATTTTCCTGGAAAGGTATATAGAGAGAGGCCAGGCGCCTTGGTGTTGGACACTATTCCTACAACATGGCAGAAGTCATGAAGGAAGTGAAGGAGGAGGAGTCAGAGATTGAAATAGACACAATAAATTTGGAGCAACAAGCGTCAAGCACTAGAGGAAGGAAGAGATGTCTGGTCAATCCAATGGCTTGGACAGTGAGAAGGTCAGATTACCCTACCCATGTTCCTCCTCTTCATCCCCCAACTGAGATTTACCCTGCTCTTGCCTGGCACAAAGCCCTTCCTCAATGCACACCCTTTCTCTCAAAATTCTCCTTGCCATCCTCCTTCACTAATGTCTTTCCGGATGACTTTGCTTTCTTACCAGATAACCGAAAACTCATGAAGAAGGTAAAATCAACTCTTCAGCAGAATGTGGAGAAGAGTAAGAAAGGGAAGAAATCGATGATACTCGACTTCTACCACCACTCACAGAATAAAAAGAAGGAGAGTCAGCCAATGGCGGATGAACAAATCCCAGAGGATTCTTCCAACAGTTCTCCTGACAATTCTCCAAGTACCCGCCTGGACCCACCTTCAGTCTGAGACCTTGAGCAATCTGCTGTCCCTCCAGGAAAAGAACTGGCAGAATAGTCGTTTGTGAAGGGATCAAGCATACAGCAATGGTCACCTCGGTAGAGAGCAGGTACTCAGATGTTGATGATTAAAATATCAACAAGCTGTAAAAAGATGTGTGTGTATCTTTTTTTTGATGACGGGGAGGGCAGGAAGGGAAGGGTCAGGGAGGGAGGTGGAATCCTTCCTGTTTGGGGCCCAGACCAGCCAGTACATATTTAGCTAGTCATGAGAATGAGGACAGGATGAAGACTGAGCACTGAAGACTGAAGATTTCTAAGCACGGAAGATTTCTTCCTGAACACTATATCCCACTGGTGAGGAGGAACAGGACTTGGTATTTCTGTGTGTCTGGGAGATCCCAGCTGGGGAGAGGGGTGATGTAGGGGTGGTGGCCATGTGTAATAATCAAATTCCACTTTTGATGTTTGACAATTGAATTTTTAAGCCTCATCAATTTCTGTTCCTTTTCTGGCCCACATTTGGGTAAGCTGATAAAAACAGCCAGGGAGTAAAGGAACATACAATAGAAACAGATATACCTAACCTTAACCATTGGAATTATTGCCTTGCCTACATTTCCCATAGCCAAAACATCCATTATCCCAAAAGATCCTCTAGTGCACATGGATAATCTGACTCAGTGAGTAATAAAATTCTTTGCCCCCTATAATCACCTTTAAAAATATGAGACGCTATCGACCTTTCCCCTTAGTTAAAATAACACGTTTCACCTCAGATGTTTTTAAAAAGATTCATTTAGATGAAAGCAGTGTCTTCACAGATTGAAACTCATGATAGGAGACCTATTTAGAGAAGGTGTGGTTATCCCCACTCCTGTTGCAGTTGACAAGTTTTACTTGATCTTAAACCTGGAAAATAAGAACAGTGCCTCAGTGTGAACTTGTACCCTTGGTGTCATGTCCCCACTCACAAGGGCTTCATGGATATTATTGAAACTACTGTTTCCACTGAATAACTGGTAAATACTTTGTAGTCATAGCATATAATTTGGCTAGCATGCTCTTTTTAGTGCCTATTTCACCAACCTCTCAGCTACACTTTACCTTCACCTTAAAAGGGACATGATACACCTTCACCTGGCTACTCAGTGGGTCCAATGTCCAAACCTGCCGTCTCACAGCAGGAAATATTTTCACCAGCTCTAGGTTTTTCCAGGTACACAATTATGACCTCATACTGGTGACATCCTCCTTTCAGGAGATTCCTATGACACACATAGTACAGCCCCACCACTTCAGTTAAGTTCCTGAAAATTCTTTGGTAAGTGGAAGACTGCTCCAATCTTGACAGTGTCGAGAAACAGTTTTAGTCTTCTTAGGACCCATATTGTTAAAACAAGCCCAACATATTTTAGACATTTTTAGATTCTGGAGGCAACATTTCCTCATATACACATTTTTTTTTTTCGCTCTGTAACTTCCAAATAGGCCCACCTTGAATGAGACTCCCTATGTCAAAGGATTCTAGAATCTGCCTAAGTTGCCATAGAACAGGCACTCCTATTAGGGTCCCCCGAGTCTCCTTCACTGTGCAAGCTTTAGCAACCTTCTCTCATGTATCTTTGAGTCCCTGTAGCATCAGTGATGGTCGTTGGTTTCGTGGGCTTCTGATATAAGGAACTGCCCACCTTGGACCAATGTTGTATTCCCTTAGTGTAGCAATTGTGGGTACATGCTGGACTTCTGGAAATATAGACTATCTCATTTCTTGAACCTATGATCCTCCACATCCAGCTGCTCATTTGGCCTTTGATTATGGAAGCAGCACTCTTAAAGTTCAGCATAGCCACTGAGGCCTTGTTGCTACAGGATGGAGCTGAACCTGGGCCCTCTGCATACCCTATCTTCAAGAGAAGATAACGTCCCTTGTTCTCAGTCCCATGTCACATGTCACACTGCTAAGAAAGTTCATCTCTTAGAACCCTTGGACACCTGTGGAGCCCTTTAATATCAACACAGTGGAAATCAAAGAGCGTTCATTCACTTAACCAATGCTATCATCACTACCACACTTGATGGAGCTTACTTGAAAGTTGCTGCTTTTCATCTCTTAATCAGAATGTTCCTGATAAAGGACAAGACCCAAAGGTCAGCTCAGATAGCCAAACTTTAGCCAGTTATCTTAGCAGAGAATGTCTTGGCCAACAATTGGCCTCATCTTCATACCTTTGTAGATCTTTGGGACACTGCCAATGAGCTGACCATATGTTCTGGCCAAGTCAAACAGTTCGTAACCAAGCTTGTCTCATTTAAGGTAAAGAACTCATGGAATCTTTTGCCTCCCAAGAGATTATACCCCAAATGTAAAGCAAGGTCACACATTTTCTGCACATGTTAAAGACACAATACAATGTCTCATCATGGCACACCTCATCCTCTTTGGAATTCTACACATTGATAGAAACCAAGACACTCACTTTACTTTTCAGAATACACAATACCAGCTCCTGAACAAGACATAGAATGGAACAGTCACCTCCTTTACTGGTCTCATGCTGTAGGTGTCATAACGGCTTACAGCAACAAATCCAAATTAAATTAACTATGCAATGTCTTAGTTATCAAACAAGCATCATGGGTAAATTGTAATAGAGATTGATCCAATTTTTTATTCAGTTTTATTGAGGTGTAATGGACAAATTAAAATTATATATGTTTATGGTGTAGAACTTGTTTTGAGTGTATCTATATCTATAGCAGTATCTATAGAAGAAAGAAGCACAATCATCTAATTACCCATCCCCTCAGTTACTATTATTTTCTCCTTTTGGGGAGTCTAACTCCATTTTTGATGCATAATATTATGTGTGTAATAATTCTTTTCATATCTTCTTGATGTATGTATGCCTCATTAGTTTTAACACTGAGATGCAATTTGGCGGGGATTGTACATTCCACTTCAATGAGATGACAACAAGCTCACATATTTCACTGAATGTTGTGAACTGTTTAGGATCAGAGGAGTGTCAGGCTCCTGGCACAATACAGGTATGATCTGATGATGACTGAGACTAAGCTTGTAGCAGAGGGAATATAACAGTATCTAGTTGAGCAGTTGGGACCACAGGATTTCAAGTCCAATCTCAATTTATAGCTTCACCACCTAAAAGATATTTGACCTTGAGTTAGTTTCTTAACTTCTGTAAGAGTTAGTTTTCTCATCTGTAAAATGGGAATGATGAAAGCATGTATCTATATCTTAGAGTCATTCTGCGATTGAATGGAACAATTTATGTAAAACACCTGACTTTATACTAGAACAATAGTAAGCATATAGTTAAACAGCTTCTGTTTTTATCAATAATATATGTACATACATACTTCTTGCTTCTTTCTCCTCTACCCACCCCAAACCTAGCATGTCCTCTATCAGCTGCTATTAATTCATGAGTAATGAGCCCTTGTTTTTTCCTTGAAGACAGTATTTGGAGGCGTCTTCCCTCAGTGGTTAGGCATTCTGGTACCTTTAGGCAATAAGTGTCTGTATATGGCTTATGATTAATTTATTTAATAAGTGGCAGTAGTATCTGATTTTAACCTTCTCTTTCTACCTAATAAATCATTTCTTGAATGCCTATCCCTTTTCTCCAACCTCTTCCATGGGTCCTAAATGAACAGCAACCCATATTTCTTCCTTAGCTGCAAACATATCATGCCGATCTTAGACTGCTTTGGCAGTTGCTTCTTTCCATTAAATTCAGTTTCAAGTTCTTTTTTCCTCAGAAAAATCTGCTTACATTTTTCAAAGTAGGTTCTCATTTGCTTACTTCCTGATCAGGACTCTTCCAAAGTCCCTTGTTCCCTTAATGCTGTTACTTTGTATTTTTGGTCTCTGATATTTGCCCATATTTCCACGTTAGCATCATTTAAGGGTGTGAGTAATAAGCTGTCTACTGCCTTCTCCACATAATGAAATAGGACTAGATATTTCCTTCCTCTTTGAAGGAATTGTTTTCCCTTCCCCACCTAGAGCTGCCAAGTGATGAAAGTGTCCTCATTCTTTAGGGCTCAACACGAATGGTGCTTCTTCTCTGAAGCCTCTCTGCCACCAATGCCAGCAGAGTTCATTGTTCCTGTGGTCCTACAGAAACTTACATTAAAACAATTGCCATTTTGTATTAAAATTTTTCATGTATCTGTTTGTCTCCCTCAATATACAATATACAGCAAGGACAAGCATATTTAATTCATCTCTGTAATCCCAACCACTTGAACACATGAGACACAATATTATGGCCACTACTCAATGCATGTTTGCTGAGCCGCTAGAGGAGTGAATACTCTAATCATTCTGCATATCCTAGATCATGTCCCTTGCTTTATAATGTTTGCTAAATAAAATTTTAATGTTTATTGTTAAAAACTCAAAGTACAAGGATGAAAGTTAAAAAACAAAAAACCCTAAACACTAAACGGAAAACACCCTGTGATAGTCACACTTGTTACGAGTATCTTTCTGTACAGGGCTCTAAATAGATGCTAGAGAGATGAAGGCAGTATTTTAACTATTTTTCACTTGCCAATTTAGTACAAGAGTTTTAATAATTTAAAATTGAGTATTTTAAAACAGCCAAGAAAAATGGATAAACCAAACATTATGTTCATCTGAAATAATAAATACATCAGACTCCCATAGGCTGAGAAGTTTACACGGGATCTTGTTGTATCCAATTAGAGTAGTATAAGATTATCTGCTATCAGAGAAAATAGATCTATCTGGTATAGCTGAGAATTTAAATAGAAACTTTGGTATGTTTATTTTACATGAAAGTTGAATTTTCAAATCAGTGGTGAAACAATGATCTGTTTAGTAAACCGCACTGGGATAATTGGCTTCCATATGATGGTAAACATACGATAATAATCTCACAATAAATAAAAAATACATTCCAGATGAATTAAGCTTGAAATCATGAAAATCAAAAACCAATAAGATACTAGAACGAGATCTAGGCTATGAAAGTTATCACTTTTGACATTCCCAAGAATGACAAAAATCTCAGGAGTCATAAGGAAAAAACTGATAGGTTATCTTCATTAAACACACAGACACATGCACACACATAAACCCACAGGCACAGACACACACACACACACACACACACACACACACACACACACCTGTAGATCACAAAATACTATTAGAAAGTTTAATAAATACAGAGTTACTATAAATTTAGTAAAAAGGTATTTTCAATTCAATAATATTTAATAGAATTATATTGATATATTTTATTAATATGTATAGACACATGTTGATCTCTGCTTGGGCTACCATAACACGATACCACTGACTGGATGATTTAAACAACAAAATTTATTTTCTCAAGTTTCTGTAGGCTGGAAGTCTGAGGTTAGGATACCAACATGACTGAGAGAGCTCTCTTCCTAACTTCTTGCAGATGGCTACCTCCTTGCTATATCCTTGCAAGATAGGCAGAGTGTGGGCTCTCTGGTGTTTCTTCTAAGGACACCAATCCTAATGAATCATGGGCCAACCCTTATGATCGCATTTCATCTGAATTATTTCCTTAAATGTCTTATCTCCAAATACAGACACAATTGGAAATAGGGCTACAGCATATGAATTTTGTGGGCACACACATTCAGGATATATATTTATATATATAAATATATATATACATATAAACATAAATTTCTACAAATCGGGATTGAAACCAAAAACAAATGAACAATCACGCAAAGGTTATAAAGAGGTAATTCGGGGAAAAAAACATACAAATGACTAGTAAACACATTAAAAATTATTTAAAATGAAACTTTTTTCAAATTCATATAACAAGTAAATAAATGATACTTATATACAGAAAATGATATTAATGTTAAGCTATTTCCTTGGCTTGCTTGGTGCCAGATACTTGATGTGGATTAGTGCATTTAATTCTACAACAGCCTAATAAGGTAGCTACTACATGATTACTATCTCCATTTCACAAATGGAAAAATAGAGGTGGAGAGAGGATAAATAACTATCAGTCCAATCTGACTAACTCTGAAACCTTCAGTCCTAGACTCCACTGTGCTCTGTGCTCAGCTGTGTCTGACTCTTTGTGACCCTTTGGACTGTAGTCCACCAAACTCCTCTGTCCATGGGATTTTCCAAGAAAGAATACTGGAGTGGGTTTCCATTTCCCACTCCAGGGGATCTTCCTGATACAAGAATCGAACCCGTGTCTTCTGAGTCTCCTGTGTCTCCTGCATTGCAGATGGATTCTTACCGCTGAGTCATAGAGGAAGCACCCGCTATACTCCACACTACAATGCATACAAGCTAAAGCCACCTTCTTGGGAAGGTTTAGAGTCTGAAATAGGAATTTGCCTTTGACCATTAAAAAACATTTCTTTCAGACATATCCATAGTCAGGTATATTAATCTGCACCCTCACACATTGGGGTGTTTTATCACTGGAGAAAAAAAATAGTTCTCATTGACAGTATTAAAAGTCTGAAACTTCACTGTAGGCATATGTCAAAAACTGTTAATAAGGATAAATTTATTTTCTTTTCCAATGAATAAAGCAGGGGGAAAGTGAAATTTCATCATTTTCATTTAGACCCTAATGCATTCTCAGTGATCTTCCCAAATGACTTTCTGCATTAACTCAGTGGTAGTAAAGAATTTGTTAGCTGTTGAGCAACTTTCACGGATCCTTTTACATCAAGAGCAGCAAATATTTCTCACCTACTTATGACATAGAAGTAGCGAAGAGGGAAAAAAAAATACCTCATTGGCTTTGTGCTCTCTAATCAGTTGTGAATGAAGTTAATTTGAGAACTTTGGGAATGAGAGGCTGGGTTTTTGCCAAATAGCAATCATGATAAGCATTACCCTTTTGCTGCTGACAGGAAAGTTCAAAAATTCCATCATGTCCCAGTTTCTCAGCAGCTGATAAAGGTTAATAAAACAGAATTTTAGGAAAGCAGAGTTTCTACATTTTTTATGCTCTTAAAGGACAATTCTTGTTAGTTCCACTTGGCTCTCACATTCCAGTGGAACTTGTCTCTTTCCTCTGTTTTGCATGGACCAGTAAACTATGGATAGAGCTCTCGGTTCTGATAGCTGATGAGAAAGAGGGCGCACTTTAAAACAAGTCTGAGCTGGTGACAGTACATAACAGGAGGAGATGAGATTGGAACAGAAGTCTCCTCGGTACACAACATCTGCATCATTGAATTGTTATGTTAGGATGGGCTATGGGGTTCTTACTAGGACTCCTGAGATAGCTGGGTGGTGAATTTTTTCATGGGCTTTCACAGTTTTAAAAAAGTTCCTCCAGGATGAGGCAGAACCACAGCTCCTTTAAAAGTGTCAATATGTTTCACACTCTTACTCCTTAGTCATATGATATTTAAATGTGAATAACACTGTTGTTGCAGGAAGTATTATTTTGACTTTCAAATTATTTTGAGAATATGCTACATGGCAAAAATATTATTGCTTGAAGAGTACAAGTATACTCAGCTTACAAACAATGAAAACTTGTTAAGTTCAAAATGATAAATTATTTCAGAGTAATTATAATTTCTTCTGATTTAATTTCACTGAGCCTCAGTTTTCCAACTTCAAAATATACAAATGATTTTTATCTTTCATGTTTTATGGAGGATTAAAAGAAATATTGTATATAAAATCCTTAGCATATTGTAGAGTATATCATACTGCTGCTGCTAAGTCACTTCAGTCGTGTCCGACTCTGTGCGACCCCATAGACAGCAGCCCACTAGGCTCCTCTGTCCCTGGGATTCTCCAGGCAAGAATACTGGATTGGGTTGCCATTTCCTTCTCCAATGCATGAAAGTGAAAAGTGAAAGTGAAGTCGCTCAGTCATGCCCAACTCTTCGCGACCCCACGGACTGGAGCCTACCAGGCTCCTTCGTCCATGGGATTTTCCAGGCAAGAGTACTGGAGTGGGGTACCATTGCCTTCTCCGGAGTATATCATAAGTACTCAATAAATGTAAATGTTTATTATTTTATTATAATTTTATTTCTTCTTATTATGAAATTGTTGAATAGCTTTTGAGATGAAGTTTATGCAGCAAAGAAAACACATATGGATCTCAGCAGTTCATTCGGAAAAGATTTCTCATATCCTTGTGGACAGCCTGAAGAAATACAAACATAACTTGAGTTTCTCCTTGGTTAAATACAACTGATTGGCTTCTAGTTTCAAGGGAGATAGGCTTCTAAGGCATGCCACTGGACTCTAGCCCAAGCCCTGCCCTGATCATCATTAAGTTTCAGTTCAACCTTTCAGTCATGTCCGACTCTCTGTGACCTCATGGACTGCAGCACGCCAGGCTTTCCAGTCCAACACCAATTCCTAGAGCTTGCTCAAACTCATGTCCATTGAGTCAGTAATGCCATCCAACCATCTTATCCTCTGTAATCTCCTTCTCCTCCTGCCTTCAATCTTTCCTAGCATCAGGGTCTTTTCAAATGAGTTGGTTCTTTGCATCAGGTGGCCAAATTTTGGAGTTTCAGCTTCAGCATCAGTGCTTCCAATGAATATTCAGGACTGATTTCCTTTAGGATGGACTGGTTGGATCTCCTTGCAACCCAAGGGACTCTCAAGAGTCTTCTCCAACACCACAGGACATGGGCCCCTCCCTCTGCCCACCTGAGACTGGGCCCCACAGACCAAGCCTCTGACTCCCTGAGTTCACTGACAAAGTGAGGGAGGTGTGGGGTCTCAGCCTGACAGCCCGGACTGGGGCCCCCAGGAGTCCCAGTCAGGCTGGAATTGTATTCTATAGGATCCTCTGTTTCGGGGTGACTGGACCCTCTTGTCCTCTCTCAGGAGGGGGCCTTGTTAACCCTTGAGGTAAGGCTGCAGTCTTAGCACAGATGCTGGATGAGGGGCTGCTGTGCCCATAACCTTGAGGGAGCACAGGGAACCACTCATCTTCCCATAGGGGACCCTCTGTGTCACCACACTTTGGGAATTTTTGCATAAATGATGTTGTTTTAGCTGAAGAGGGTGAGCAGTGGCAGGTGAGTTAGCAAGGACTCAGCAGCCTATAGATGGCCTTGGCCGCTCATAGTGACTTAACACTACTCCTCTCTGGGGTATCTCCTGGTGGCTCTCTTCCACTGGTCTGCACGGATACCCACCTCCCCCGCCCCGACCCATGGGCCCTTTTGGTGCAGAGTGTCCAGAGGGGCTCTCGGGGGCCAAGAACTCATGAGTTGTGGGTTCTAAGTCTCCACTGGTTAGGCGACTTTAGACTCTTCCCCTAGGAAGGAGAGGCATTTGGGAGGAGGGTGGGTGGCTGACCTGCCCTGCCCCTGGGGCCCCTGAGGGCTAAGGACTCAGCCTCACTGCAGTCCAGCCCAGCCCCCATGATGGCCTGGCCCCCACCTGCCCCCCTACAACACATCAGAGCACCACTCAAAGGCTGGAGGTGCTGCCTGAGTGAGGCTTGGGCATCCCCAGGTTTGCTGAGGGTGGGGGGGGTGCAGAGCTCAACATCTGGGGGGTTTGCATGGGGCCTTGGGGAGCACCCAGGGCTGGACCTCAGACCCTGGGGATGGGGACCTTACCTCCCTTTCCAGAGGCTCAGCAGATGGCTAATCACATTATTGCCTGGTCACAGGCCTTGCTTGTGGGGTCGGGCGTGGACAAGACCCTGGCCGTGGTGTCTCATCAGCCTCCCCTGCTGGTTTGTAGCTTGATACATCCCACGGCCTTCCTCATGACAGTTCCCACAGAGTCCCAGGCGGTTCCTCCTGCAGAGAGCTGGCACTCCAGAGCAGTACCAGGTTTGCTCATCACGGGCTAAGCCTTGTTTCTGTCATCCAGAAATAGACTCTTGGAGCCTCCCCACCTCATCCCTGTTAGGCCATGGCACCTCCCTTTGTGAAAGGACAGAGCAAGGGAGCCAGGGGATGAAAGAGCCACTGAGGACCAAGATGAGCACTGGGCCGAGGGAGGCTCGGGCAGAGCTGGTGGGGAGTTGGCCATGGATCACTGGCTCCCTGGGGTCTTCCCAGTTGGGCCTCCAGGGTCACCCTTACCTAGTTGGAGCACTTGTGAGGCGGAGCACTTGTGAGGCAGAGCCCCTCTCTGAGACACCCTGTCTGGATGAAATGCATTTGCACTCTCCTAGACACTGTCGCCTGTGCGGCCCTGGGGACAGAAGTTAACCCATGCCTCTGGAGCCTCCTGGCCTCTCCTCTGGTGACCCGGGCATGTGTGGGGCTCCGGACAGTTTGACTGTCCAGGGCCAGCCCATCAATTCCATGCTCCCTCCCTACACTCCTGTGTGACCTTAGGCTGCTGCCTCTGCCTGGCCCAGGAGGACGCATGCTTAGCTGCTTCACTCTGGAGTCAAAATCTACCAAGGACTGAGCGGTCGGAGTGAAGTACTGCATGAGTCTCTTTTGATGTCAGTCTTGGCTTGGAAGTGAGCAGCCTGGTTGGGTGTCACAGCAGTTCAGTGCTGTGGCTGACAGAGCCCTGGCCTGCATCGCCCCATCTCCTTTCTCAGGGTCTCTTCTGCCTGCGCAAGACTGCCAACAAGGGAGACCCAGCCTTTCAGTTCAGGTGGACTGGTGTGCATGCTCTCCCCTCACCTGACCTCAGAGCCGTTGTCTCTGTAGCATGACCCTGGAGGGGTCATTTGCTATGCGCTTCAGGACAAACACTCCTTTAAGAGTATGCACATTATAGACTGGACACTCCAACGAGCAGAGGGTGCTGAGGTGTGACACCCTTGAAGTGCTCAGCTGAAAAAAGGAAAGAAAAGAGAAAGAAGAAAATGACACCAGATGCAGGCCCTGCAACAAAGCCAAACCTCGGGCCTGGTGTCCAGACACCAGCAAGTCCCCAAACTGAACACTCACAGGCCTCGGGCAGGCTCCAGCCCTGTGCATCTCAAGACAGGAAGGGCTCTTTGGGGGCCCCTGACAAGGGGAGGCATAATTTCTCCTCATCTATGTCTCTGTACCCATGAAGCCACTCTGCCAGGCTGTTGTCAAGCTGTTGATGGGTCTTTTCAATGAGTGGGTGCAGAGCATCTGAGGGTCTTCCCCAGGTGTTTAAGAGGTGCCCACACTGTGCTGGGGGTGGGCGGCCATCTCTCTTGCTTTTGCAAGCAAACAGCTGCCTGAGGGGACTCAAATGCTCAGCCAGGCCCAGAATGAAGGCACTGAAGATGTGTGCTGGGTGAGAAATCCCTCGTTATTTTCAGGTTCTTTATTGCCATGCAGTGTTTTGACCACAGGGCTGCCTCTATCTTTCTGAATAGGGTGCATATTTGGGGTCCTCTGGGGGGCACACCTGAAGGGGATGGGGATTAAGGGAAAGAATGGCTGGAGATTATGGGAAAGAGGGGTTGCCTGAGCCATAGTAGAAGGGGTTCCTGGCCTGAGCCACGACAGGCATCCAGGTGGGGCACAGAGGCACCAGCGTGGCCACTGAGAGCTGCCCAGGGAGCAGGTGGAAGATCTGGGTGAGCACAGTGGTAGAGTCAAGCACCATCACAGGAGGAGCCATCTGGGCAGGAGGCTAGGTGAAGCAGTCACAGGCCCTCGATGGGCAGAGCCATCTCCATCAGGGCAGGGATTAGAGAAAATGGAGCCTGTGTGCCCTTGGGCTGTCAGGCCTCAGGACCTAACAAGGGGGGCTGGGCTTCTGTCCCCAGACCAGCAGCATGGGCGGCATAGGTCCCAGCCAGGGCAGTGGTGGGGGCGAGTTCTAGGTGGCTCTTGTTCCCCTGGGCACCCTCAGGGCAGGGTGACAGGCCATCGTGTGGTTGTGCAGTGCTGGGCATAGGAAGGATGCCCAGGGCTGCCAGCCTGCCCTCCACCTGCTGAGATGCAGACTTAATGCCACCTCTCCTCTTCATCTTCCCCAGGCTGTATGGGCTGTCTCTCTTAAACAGAGGACTGCAACAGAACTGTAACTGGGGTTCACCAAGAGAGAGAATAGCAAAGTCTGAGTCTCAAAAGGCTTACTGAAAACAGTACCCTCCCGGCTAGGCCCCTGCATGCCCTCACCCAGCCATCCCCAGGCCTCATGGAGAAAGTGGGACCCTGTCCCACAGGAGGCAGTGCCCCAGCTTGCACATCCTCGGGACTCAGTAACTCACCATCACCTCTTGACCTTGGGAAATGACAAAGAGTAGCCCAAGAGTTTCTGTACAAGTGCCAGAGAAGAGACTTGGCATTTGTGGCAGGCAGACTGCAGAAGCTTCTCTGCTTTCTGTGCAGGTGTCGACCGCAGGCCTGTACTTCCTCGGCTTCCCAGGAAAGGACCTGTGCTTCCCTGGACTAAACTTCTGCTCCATATAACTGGAGTCATGCGCTTAGTCTCTCAGCCATATACGACTCTTTGTGACCCCATGGACAGTAGCCCACCAGGCTCCTCTGTCCATGAGGATTCTCCTGGCAAGAATACTGGAGTGGGTTGCTATGCCCTCCTCCAGGAGATCTTCCCAACCCAGGGATCATCCCTCCCCAGGCCTCCCGCCTTGCAGGTGGATTCTTTCAGGTCTGAGCCATGAGGGAGTCATGGGGTACACAAACCACTGCCTGCCTGCCTGCCTCTGCCTCTGCCTCTGCCTCTGCCTCTGCCTCTGCCCTGGGTCCATTTGTGCCCTGGCTGGAGGATAGGAAGGCCCAGCATTTGAGCAGTGTCATCTTTTTCCCTGGTGTGACTGTGATCTGAGGGCCCATGGGTCAGTGGTACAAAGTGACACCTGGCCCCCAGGTATCCTGACCCAATCCCTACTGTGCATTCAGCTCACCTCCATCATCTCCCACAGACATCCACACCGGAGAAAGAGAGGAGGGGCAGTGACTTTGGGCTGAGAGTGCTTAGGCTCTCCCCCTCACAACTCCCCAAAGCAGCATGCACACTGGCAGCTCTGGCAGTCACGCCGGTCCCCCATCCTGTCTTTACACACAACTTTCCCTGCAGGCTGGCCACCATCCCAGGCGGCCCTGAGGTTGGCACCAACCCCGCCCCCAGGGCCCAGCAGGTACTCCCCTGCCCTTACCTTGCTCAGTACACAGACAGGCAGCTCCCCCGTGAGCAGGTTGTTCAGGCATAGGGAGGTGAGCACATCCTGGAGCACTTTGCTGAGTCGGTATAGGCTAAGCTGGCGGACAAAGCTCTTCAGTCTGTCTCAAATACCTTGTCTGAGCCCACCCTCTCCAAAATGTTCTCAAAGAGCTCCTCAATGATGCCTATGCAAGTGCCATCTTCCTCCCACCAGATGGACACAAAGTGGTGACTGTTGACAATGCTACACAGCTTCCTGGGAAAGGCTGCCCTCTCCCCTAGGCAGGGCAACACACTCAGTGTGCAGCCTCTTCAACAAAGGCTCTTGCTTCAAAGCCTGGAAAGTGCTCTCTTCCAGCAGCAGCCTGAAGCTGCAGTGGCCCATGGGCACAGGCAGGGCCAGGGCAACCAAAAGGTCTGCAGGGAGGGGCTCAGCTTCCTGAGCTCAGGGCCAGAGGCCCTGCATTTGGAAGAAAGGGAGCTCCCCCAAAGCTGGGCACCCTGCCCATCGCCAGGCCCTCCTTGTCCCTAGCCACACAGAGGATGGTGCTTCCCTCCTTCCTGGAAATGGCACAATGCAGTGGCCAGGAGCAGTCCAGGCTCACAAGGGTGCTCAGCCCCTCACCAAAGGCCTCTGCTTGCTCAGGGTTGACATCACAAGGCAGTCATTAAGTGACCTAATAAAGGGCTGGCTGCACCCAAGCTGGTTAGCGTGTCAGCCTCCTGGTCCATGCTCGTCAAGGCAGTGGGCACCATGACACTTGTGCATGGGGGTGAAGTCTCAGGCCGAGCACTAGTGCAAACTGGGCACAATCTTCTGGTCCTGGAGTCCCATGTGTGGGCAGATGCACACCGACAGACCTGTGATCCTCAAAGTCAGCCCTTCCTTTGTGTTCACAGGTGCCTTGAGGGTTCTGCATGGCACCCTTGTGCTCAAGCACAGCCTCATCCAGGGTGGGGATCCATGGTCAGGGGTACAGCCAGCCAGTCCTCTGTGCACCTCATTGGCCGGGCATCCAGTCCCCCACACAGACCCTCTCTGGGCCCTGCCATTGGTCTCTGGGAGCCCCAGGGTGGGGGCTGTAGAGGTGATGGGTGAGGTCCCAGGGACACAGAAGGAGGACAGGCTGCTGTCCTCTGGGCTCCGCAGCCTGCCCATGTCCACCCCAGGCCGGCCTTGCTCTGCACATCACAGTCCCAGGAATGTGGGAGGGGGCAGTCTCCCTGGGCCTTCATGCAACAGTGTGCTTCCTTTTCTATGACTGCTGTCCATGGAAACTCCATCTGGCTCTGCATCCAGACCATGAGAGATTCCATCCTGCTCTGGGGCCTAGTGCTCTAGCATCAAAGAGGTGGCCATGGGCAGCCCACCCTACTAATGCCTCCCACCCCCACTCTGCTGCTGGTGTTAAGGATCTTCCTGAGACTTCCAGAATCAGAAATGCCTCTGACGTTGAGGCGTCAGCCATCTGGGGCCCAGGCGCCCAGCCCAGTGGGTGAGAGGGCGGGCTCAGGTGAGGAGATGCCAAGGTGGGCACTGCTGCTTGCTGATCCCCAGTTGCCTGGCTCACCCACTCTGAGCCTCTGCTTCCCCACACAGGTAATCCTAGGGGCACCTGCCTCACGTGGCCCTGAGGACTTGGGGGAGGTACAGGAGGTGGCGAAGTTCCTGACATGTATGTCTGCCATGTAGTTATGGGGAAGCATGCTGTGTCTCACAGTAAGTCTGCATCTAAGGCGTGTAAGCACTGATCTCCCGGTGGACCTTGGCTCCGTGCTGGAAGCCTCCAGTCACCAGCGAGGGGTGGGCTTCCTTGTCGATTCTTGCAAACTGGGGGCTGACACACCACCTGAATTAAATCTCTCTAGACACAGCTCAGGTTAGCTAGATAGCATTGCCCAGTGTTTCCTGTAGACAAAAGCCCTATTCAGTGCCCTCCCATGTGACCCGGGGGTGCTTCAGACCCCTAAAAACCTGAGTTCCATTTTAGACTGTCTGGGACCCTGCAAACACTCTCGGCTGCCTCCTCAGCTATCAGGATTGTGGCAGGGCACTCCTTGCCAATGGCTGAATCCCCGGGCCTGCCCTTTCCTCTCTGTATGTCCTGGCTGCCCCTGCATACTCCTGAGAGATGCTCACCCACCCCTGCTCCCCTCGGCTGCCCATGGCATCTTGAGGCTCCCTTTTGTTCTTGCTGAGAGAACTCCCAGCGTTCTGGTTCTGAAAACTACTAGAGCTCATCGATGAATTCAGTGAAGTTGCAGTATACAAAATTAATATATAAAAATCTATTCACATTTCTGTACACTAACAGTGACTAGCAGAAAGAGAACTTCAGGATATTATCCCATTTACCAGTAAATAATCCCATCTAACTGCATCAAAAAGAATAAACTACCTAGAAATAAACCTACCTAGGGAGGCAAAAGACATGTACTTGGAAAACTGTAAGATATTGATGAAAGAAAGTGAAGACAGTGCAATGAGATGGAAAACTATACCATCTTGGATTGGAAGAATCAATTCTGTAAGATGACTATGCTATCGAAGGAAATCTACAGTTTCAATGTAATCCCTATTAAATTACCAATGGCATTTTTCAAACAACTAGAAATTTGTATGGACATGAAAAACCCCAAATAGCCAAAATCATCTTGGGAAAAATGAACAAAGTTGGAGGGACTTCCCTGGTAGTCCAGTGGCTAAGATTCCATGTTCTCAATGTAGGGCGCCCAGCTTTGATCCCAGATCAGAGAACTAGATTCAACATGCAGCAACTAAGAGTTTAGTTCAGTTCAGTTCCTTAGTTGTGTCCGACTCTTTGTGACCCCATGAATTGCAGCACGCCAGGCATCCCTGTCCATCACCAACTACCAGATTCCACCCTAACCCGTGTTCAGTGAGTTGGTGATGCCATCCAACCATCTTATCCTCTGTCGTCCCCTTCTCCTCCTGCCCTCAAACTTTCCCAGCAACAGGGTCTTCTCAAATGAGTCAGCTCTTCATATCAGGTGGTCAAAGTATTGGAGTTTCAGCTTCAACATCAGTCCTTCCAATGAACATCCAGGACTGATCTCCTTTAGGATGGACTGGTTGGATCTCCTTGCAGTCCAAGGGACTCTCAAGAGTCTTCTCCAACACCACAGTTCAAAAGCATCAATTCTTCGGTGCTCAGCTTTCTTTAAAGTCCAACTTTCACATCCATACATGACCACTGGAAAAACCATAGTCTTGACTAGATGGACCTTTGTTGACAAAGTAATGTCTCTGTTTTCTAATATGCTATCTAGGTTGGTCATAACTTTCCTTCCAAGGAGTAAGCGTCTTTTAACTTCATGGCTGCAATCACATCTGCAGTGATCTTGGAGTCCCAAAAAATAAAGTCTGACACTGTTTCCACTGTTTCCCCATCTATTTTCCATGAAGTGATGGGACCAGATGCCATGATCCTAGTTTTCTGATTGTTGAGCTTTAAGCCAACTTTTTCACTCTCCACTTTCACTTTCATCAAGAGGCTTTTGAGATCCTCTTCACTTTCTGCCATAAGGGTGGTGTCAGCTCCATATCTGATGTTATTGTTATTTCTCTGGGCAATCTTGATTCCAGCTTGTGCTTCCTCCACCCCAGTGTTTCTTATGATGTACTCTGCATGTAAGTTAAATAAGCAGGGTGACAGTATACAGCATTGACGTACTCCTTTTCCTATTTGGAACCAGTCTGTTGTTCCATGTCCAGTTCTAACTGTTGCTTCCTGACCTGCATACAGATTTCTCAGGAGGCAGATCAGGTGGTCTGGTATTCCCATCACTTTCATAATTTTCCACATTTTATTGTGATCCACACTGTCAAAGGCTTTGGCATAGTCAGTAAAGCAGAAAGAGATGTTTTTCTGGAACTCTCTTGCTTTTTCCATGATCCAGCAGATGTTGGCAATTTGATCTCTGGTTCCTCTGCCTTTTCTAAGGCCAGCTTGAACATCTGGAAGTTCACAGCTCACATATTGCTGAAACCTTGCTTGGAGAATTTTAAGCATCAGTTCACCAACGTGTGAGATGAGTGCAATTGTTCGGTAGTTTGAGCATTCTTTGGCATTGCCTGTCTTTGGGATTGGAATGAAAACTGATCTTTTCCAACTAAGAGTTAGCATGCTGCAACTGAGATTCACATGCCACAACTTAGAGTTCACGCGCTACAGCTAACGACTCTACATGCAGCATCTAAAAACATCCCAAGTGCTGAAACTGAGGATTTCAAATGCCACACCTGAGGATCCCACATGCTTCAATGAATATCAAAGATCCCATGTGCCACAACAAAGACCAGACACTGTAAAGTAAAAAGAAAACAAAGAACAGAGCTGGTGGAATCAAGCTTCTTGACCTTAGACTATACTACCCAGCTATAGTAATCAAAACAGTGTGGTATTGCACAAAAACAGACATACAGATCAATGAAATAGGATAGAAACCATAGAAACAAGCCTATGTACCTATGGTCAATTAGTCTACAACAAAGGAGGCAAGAATACAGTATACAGTGGAGAAAAGACAGTCTCTCCAGCAAGTGATGCTGGGAAAACTGGACAGTTGCATGTAAAAGAATGGAATTACAACATTATCTAACACTATATTCAAAAGCAAACTCAAAATGGATTTGAGAACTTTGTGTAAGATTGAATATGCAAAACTTCTGGATGAAAACCTGGGTAGAACACTCTTTGACATAAATCACAACAGCATTGTTTTTGGATCCATCTCTGAAAGTAAAAGAAATAAAAGCAAAAATAAACAAATGGGCTTCCCAGGTGGCACTACTTGTAAAGAAATTGCCTGCCAATGCAGAAGACATAAGAGACGAGGGTTCAATCCTTGGGTCAGGAAGATAGAAGGGCATGGCAACCTACTCCAGTATTCTTGCCTAGAGAATTCCATGGACAGAGGAGCCTGGCGGGCTACATTCCAAAGACTCAGACATGACTGAAGTGACATAGCATAGCACAGGGACCCAATTAAACCAAAAAGTTCTTGCACAGCAAAAGAAACCATTGAGAAAATGAAAAGAAGCTACTGAATGAGAGAAAATATTGCAAATAACTGATTTGGGGTTAATATCCAATATATATACATAGCTCAAAAACACAGCATCAGGAAAAACAAACAAACAAAAAAACCCCGCACACTTTAAAAATAGACAGAAAAACTGAATAGACACTTTTCCAAAGTAGATATACAGATGGCTAACAGGCACATGAAAAGATGCTCAACATCACTAACCCATCAGGGAAATGCAAATCAAAATCACAATGAGATGTCACTTCATACCTGTGAGAATGGCTATCATCACAAAGAACACAAAAAATGGTACCAAGGATGTGGCAAAAAGGGAATCTTTGTGCACTGTTGGTGGGAACGTAAATTGGTGCAGTCACTGTGGAAAATAGTAGGGACGTTTCTCAGAAAACTAAAATTGAGCTATGTGACCCAGCAATTCCATTCCTGGGTATATATATATATATATAAAAACACTAATTTGAAAAGATACATGCACCCCAATATTCACAGCAAAATTATTTACAATTGTCAGATATGGAAGCAATCTAAGTGTCCATCAATGGATGAATGGATAAATAATGTGTGATGTGCGCACACACATGCACCCATATACACACATACAAATAATGGAATACTACACAGACATAAAAATGAATGGCATTTTGCCATTTGCAGCAACATGGATGGACTTGGAGGAAGAAAGACAAATACTGTATGCTTTCACTTAGATGTTGAATTTAAAAAATAAAACAGACTAATAACCTCAGATGACACCACCCTTATGGCAGAAAGCAAAGAGGAACTAAAGAGCCACTTGATGAAAGTGAAAGAGGAGAGTGAAAAAGCTGGCTTAAAATTTAAATTTCAAAATTGAAGACCATGGCATCCTGTCCCATCACTTCATGGCAAATAGATGGGGAAACAACAGAAACGGTGACAGACTTTATATTCTTGGGTTCCAAAATCACTGTGGATTGTGACTGCAGCCTTGAAATTAAAAGATGCTTGCTCCTTGGAAGAAAAGCTATGATACACCTAGACAGTGTATTAAAAAGAAGAGACATCACTTTGCTGACAAAAGTCCGTCTAGTCAAAGCTATGGCTTTTCCAGTAGTCATGCATGGATGTGAGAGTTGGACCACATAGAAGGCTGAGCACCAAAGAATTGATGCTTTTGAACTGTGGTGTTGGTGAAGACTCCTGAGAGTCCCTTGGATGGCAAGGAGATCAAACCAGTCCATCCTAAAGGAAATCAGTTCTAAATATTCATTGGAAGGACTGATGCCGAAGTTGAAACTCCAATACTTTGGCCACCTGATGTGAAGAACTGACTCATTTGAAAAGATAATTATGCTGGGAAAGATTAAGGGCAGGAGGAGAAGGGGAGGACAGGAGAAGGGGAGGACAAAGGGTGAGATGGTTGGAAGGCATCACCAACTCATTGGACATGGGTTTGAGCAAGTTCTGGGAGATGGTCAAGGACTGGGAAGCCTGGCATGCTGCAGTCCGTGCAGTCACAAAGAGTCTGACATGACTGAGCAACTGAACAACAACTGAATATTAACATAGAAGAAGCTGACTCACAGGAACAGAGAACAAAGTAGTGGTTACCAGTCGGGAGAGAGAGGGATGATGGGGAAAGATAGGAATAGAGGAGCAAGAGGTACAAACTGTTATGTATAAAATAAGCTACAAGGATATATTGCAAAACATGGGGAATATAGCCAATATTTTGTAATAGCTATAAACAGAGTAAAAGCTTTAAAATCGTAAATCACTAAATTGTACATCTATAACATATAGTTTTCAAGAGGCAGGTCAGGTGGTCTGGTATTCCCATCTCCTTCAGAATTTTCCACAGTTTATTGTGATCCACACAGTCAAAGGCTTTGGCATAGTCAATAAAGCAGAAAGAGATGTTTTTCTGGAACTCTCTTGCTTTTTCCATGATCCAGCAGATGTTGGCAATTTAATCTCTGGTTCCTCTGCCTTTTCTAAAACAAGATTGAACATCTGGAAGTTCACAGTTCACGTATTGATGAAGCCTGGCTGGGAGAATTTTAAGCATTACTTACTAGCGTGTGAGATGAGTGCAATTGTGCAGTAGTTTGAGCATTCTTTGGCATTGCCTTTGTTTGGGATTGGAATGAAAACTCACCTTTTCCAGTCCTGTGGCCACTGCTGAGTTTTCCAAATTTGCTGGCATATTGAGTGCAGCACCTTCACAGCATCATCTTTTAGGATTTGAAATAGCTCAACTGGAATGCTATCACCTCCACTAGCTTTGTTCTAGTGATGCTTCCTAAGGCCCACTTGACTTTGCATTCCAGGATGTCTGGCTCTAGGTGAATGTGAATGATCACACCATCATTATTATCTGGGTCATGAAGATCTTTTTTTTGTACAGTTCTGTGTATTCTTGCCACCTCTTCTTAATATCTTCTGCTTCTGTTACATCAATACCATTTCTATCCTTTATTGAGCCCATCTTTGTATGAAATGTTCCCTTGGTATATCTCATTTTCAGTAGTCATGTATGAATGTGAAAGTTGGACTATGAAGAAAGCTGAGCACCAAAGAATTGATGCTTTTGAACTGTGGTGTTGGAGAAGAATCTTGAGAGTCCCTTGGACTGCAAGGAGATCCAACCAGCCCATCCTAAAGGAGATCAGTCCTGGGTTTTCATTGGAGGGACTGATGTTGAAGCTGAAACTCCAATACTTTGGCCACCTGATGTGAAAAGCTGACTCATTTGAAAAGATTCTGATGCTGGGAAAGATTGAGGGCAGGAGGAGAAGGGGACAACAGAGGATGAGATGGTTGGATGGCATCACTGAGTCAATGGACATAGGTTTGGGTGGACTCCGGGAGTTGGTGATGGACAGGGAGGCCTGGAGTGCTGCAGTTCATGGGGTCGCAAAGAGTTGGACACGACTGAGTGACTGAAGTGAACTGATAGTGGCTACACTGAAATATATGTTCAGTTCAGTTTAGTTGCTCAGTCATGTCCGACTATTTCCAACAGCACGCCAGGCCTTCCTGTCCATCACCATCTCCTGGAGTTCACTCAAACTCACGTCCATCGAGTTGGTGATGCCATCCAGCCATCTCATCCTCTGTCATCCCCTTCTCCTCCTGTCCTCAATCCCTCCCAGCATCAGAGTCTTTTCCAATGAGTCAACTCTTTGCATGAGGTGACCAAAGTACTGGAGTTACAGCTTTAGCATCAGTCCTTGCAAAGAAATCCCAGAGCTGATCTTCAGAATGGATTGGTTGGATCTCCTTGCAGTCCAAGGGACTCTCAAGAGTCTTCTCCAACACCACAGTTCAAAAGCATCAGTTCTTTGGCGCTCAGCTTTCTTCACAGTCCAACTCTCACATCCATACATGACCACAGGAAAAACCACAGCCCTGACTAGATGGACCTTAGTTGGCAAAGTAGTGTCTCTGCTTTTCAATATGCTATCTAGGTTGGTCATAACTTTCCTTTCAAGGAGTAAGCGTCTTTTAATTTCATGGCTGCAGTCATCATCTGCAGTGATTTTGGAGCCTCCACAAATAAAGTCTGACACTGTTTCCACTGTTTCCCCATCTATTTGCCATGAAGTGATGGGACTGGATGCCATAATCTTAGTTTTCTGAATGTTAAACTTTAAGCCAACTTTTTCACTCTCCTCTTTCACTTTCATCAACAGGCTTTTTAGTTCTTCCTCAATTTCTGCCATAAGAGTGATGTCATCTGCATATTTGAGGTTATTGATATTTCTCCCGGCAATCTTGATTCCAGCTTGTGCTTCATCCAGCCCAGCGTTTCTCATGATGTACTCTGCATATAAGCTAAATAAGCAAGGTAACAATATACAGCCTTGACATACTCTTTTCCAGATTTCGAACCAGTTTGTTATTACATGCCTAGTTGTAACTTCTGCTTCCTGACCTGCATACAGATTTCTCAAGAGGCAGGTCAGGTGGTCTGGTATTCCCATCTTGTGAAGAATGTTCCACAGTTTGTTCTGATCCACACAGTCAAATGCTTTGATGTAGTCAATAAAGCAGAAGTAGATGTTTTTTCTGGAACTCTCTTACTTTTCCAATGATCCAGCGGATGTTGGCAATTTGATCTCTGGTTCCTCTGCCTTTTCTAAAACCAGCTTGAACCTCTGGAAGTTCACAGTTCACATACTGCTGAAGCCTGGCTTGGAGAATTTTGAGCATTACTTTACTAGCATGTGAGATGAGTGCAATTGTGCAGTAGTTTGATCATTCTTTGGCATTGCCTTTCTTTGGGATTGGAATGAAAACTGACCTTTTCCAGTCCTGTGGCCACTGCTGAGTTTTCCAAATTTGCTGACATATTGCGTCCAGCACTTTCACAACATCATCTTTCAGGATTTGAAATAGCTCAACTGGAATTCCATCACCTCCACTAGCTTTGTTCGTAGTGATGCTTTCTAAGGCCCACTTGACTCCACATTCCAGGTTATCTGGCTCTAGGTGAGTGTGAGTGATCACACCATCGTTATTATCTTGGTCATGAAGATCTTTTTTGTATAGTTCTTCTGTGTATTCTTACCTCCTCTTCTTAATATCTTCTGCTTCTGTTTGGTCCATAACATTTCTGTCCTTTATCAAGCCCATCTTTGAATAAAATATTCCCTTGGTATCTCTAATTTTCTTGAAGAGATCTCTAGTCTTTCCCATTCTATTGTTTTCCTCTATTTCTTTGCATTGATCGCTGAAGAAGGCTTTCTTATCTCTCCTTGCTATTCTTTGGAACTCTGCATCCAGATACTTATATCTTTCCTTATCTCCTTTGCTTTTCATGTCTCTTCTTTTTTAAAGCTTTTTGTAAGGCCTCGTCAGACAGCCATTTTGCCTTTTTGTATTTCCTTTCCATGGGGATGGCCTTGATCCCTGTCTCCTGTACAATGTCACGAACCTCTGTCCTTAGTTCATCAGGCACTCTATCTATCAGTTCTAGTCCCTTAAATCTATTTCTCACTTCCACTGTATAATCTTAAGGGATTTGATTTAGGTCATACCTGAATGATCTAGTGGTTTTCCCTACTTTCTTCAATTTGAGTCTGAATTTGCCAATAAGGGTTTCATGATCTGAGCCACAGTCGGCTCCCGGTCTTGTTTTTGCTGACTGTATAGAACTTCTCCATCTTTGGCTGCAAAGTATAGAATCAATCTGATTTTGATGTCGACCATCTGGTGATGTCCATGTGCAATGTCTTCTCTTGTGTTATTGGAAGAGGGTTTTTGCTATCACCAGTACGTTCTCTTGGCAAAACTCTATTAGCCTTTGCCCTACTTCATTCTGTACTCCAAGGACAAATTTGCCTGTTACTCCAGGTGTTTCTTAACCTACTACTTCTGCATTCCAGTCCCCTATAATGAAAAGGACATCTTTTGGGTGTTAGTTCTAGAAGGTCTTGTCGGTCTTCATAGAACTGTTCAACTTCAGCTTCTTCAGCATTGCTGGTCGGGACACAGACTTGGATTACCGTGATATTGACTGGTTTGCTTTTGAAAAGAATAGAGATCATTCTGTCGTTTTTGAGATTGCATCCAAGTACTGCATTTTGGACTCTTCTGTTGACTATGATGGCTACTCCATTTCTTCTAAGGGATTCCTGCCTGCAGTAGTAAATATAATGGTCATCTGAGTTAAATTCACCCATTCCAGTCCATCTTAGTTCGCTGATTCCTAGAATGTCAATGTTCACTCTTGTCATCTCCTGTTTGACCACTTCGAATTTGCCTTGATTCATGACCTAGCATTCCAGGTTCCTAGGCAATATTGCTCTTTCCAGCATCAAACCTTGCTTCTATCACCAGTCCCATCCACAACTGGGAGTTGTTTTTGCTTTAGCTCCATTCCTTCATTCTTTCTGGAGTTAGTTCTCCACTAATCTCCAGTAGCATATTGGGCAACTACCAACCTGGAGAGTTCAACTTTCAGTGTCCTATGTTTTTGCCTTTTCATACTGTTCATGGGGTTCTCAAGGAAAGAATACTGAAGTAGTTAGCCATTTCCTTCTCCAGGGGACTACGTTTAATTAGAACTCTCCACCATGACCTGTCCTTCTTCAGTGGCCCTACACAGCATGGCTCGTAGTTTCATTGAATTACACAAGACTGTGCATGGCATTCAGTCCCATCACTTCATGGGAAATAGATGGGGAAACAGTGGAAACAGTGTCAGACTTTATTTTTTTGGGCTCCAAAATCACTGCAGATGGTGACTGCAGCCATGAAATTAAAAGACGCTTACTCCTTGGAAGGAAAGTTATGTCCAACCTAGATAGCATATTCAAAAGCAGAGACATTACTTTGCCACCAAAGGTCCGGCTAGTCAAGGCTATGGTTTTTTCTGTGGTCATGTATGGATGTGAGAGTTGGACTGTGAAGAAGGCTGAGTGCTGAAGAACTGATGCTTTTGAACTGTGGTGTTGGAGAAGACTCTTGAGAGTCCCTTGGACTGCAAGGAGATCCAACCAGTCCATTCTGAAGGAGATCAGCTCTGGGATTACTTTGCAAAGACTGATGCTAAAGCTGTAACTCTAGTACTTTGGCCACCTCATGCGAAGAGTTGACTCATTGGAAAAGACTCTGATGCTGGGAGGGATTGGGGGCAGAAGGAGAAGGGGTCGACAGAGGATGAGATGGCTGGATGCGATCACTGACTCGATGGACGTGAGTCTGAGTGAACTCCGGGAGTTGGTGATGGACAGGGAGGCCTTCCGTGCTGCGATTCATGGGGTCGCAAAGAGTTGGACACTACTGAGCGACTGAACTGAACTGAACTGAACTGTGGTCCATGTGATCAGATTTGTTAGTTTTCTGTGATTGTGGTTTTCAGTCTGTCTGCCCTCTGGTGGAGAAGGACAAGAGGCTTATGGAAGATTTCTGACATATTTGTAATTACCCATTTTTGTTGTCTATATGCCTTGGCACTTCCAGAGCATAAAGAAAGAACTTTGTTATGTGACAATTTATTGTTATTCAGTTGCTATGTCGTGTCAATGCTTTGTAACCCCATGAACTGCAGCACACCAGACTCCTCTGTCCTCCACTATCTCATGGAGTTTGCTCAAATTCATGCCCATTGTTTCAGTGATGATATCTAACCATCTCATCCTCTGCAGCCTCCTTCTCCTTTTACCTTCAATCTTTCCCAGCATCAGGGTACCCTTCATGGATCACAGCCTTGTCGAGGCAAAGGGGTTTCCGTAAATCAATGAAGCTGTGAGCCATGCCGTTCAGGCCACCCAAAACGGATGTGTCACAGTGAAGAGTTCTGACAAAACATGGTCAACTGGAGGAAGAAATGTCAATCCACTCCAGTATTCTTGCCTCGAGAATCCCATGAAGAGTATGCGGCCAGACCTCCTATGTGATCACGAGCTGCTCAAGTCAGAGTTCACATGTTATTCTCTGTGGTCCTGGTGGCCACCATGGGCCTTGGCACTCAGTAGAAGATCAGAAAATATCTTACAGATCACATGATCTGGTCGTATCAACTTTATTTGGCCCCCAATACATGTCAACATGACCATAAACACAAACAGGAGCAATGACACACATTCATTTCTGCAAACATCTGTAGGAGAGGTCCCTGCAACTTACACAGCCAGCATAGACAAACCATTTTAGCCCATGGGTAACTTTAAAAAGTCCCACTTTCCAGAAAAATCAGATCAATACAGTAAAGGAATAAGATGGTGGCAAGACAGAGCTCCTCTCTCTTGCCTAGTCATTTGTTATGACTAGCTTCTTCATTTCATGGAAGAGTTTCTGAGAAGGCCAGATTTGCCTTGATATCCTCCAGATATTTAAGTGCCTCCTATGTGGCAGATTTTTCAAACATGGAATGACAAGCTGAGCCAGTGTCCCCCTATTGCTGGGGGAACTGTAGTGGCATTTAGGAGGAAATGACCCATCAGGCACAATAGGAAGGCAAGTTAAGCTTGGGGCTGGAAGTGGAGCCTGCTACAGAATGGTTATGGAAGTGTGAGATGGAGCCCTTCCCTAAAATATTCCCTAACAAGCTCAAATTTTTGAACATCTAATTACTTTTAATGTAGTCCAAATAAAGTGATTTTCATCATTTAGAACCTACCTTCTTGGCATACCTTGAAAAACTGTACCCCAACCTCAGATATGCAAATGACACCACCCTTATGGCAGAAAGTGAAGAAGAACTAAAGATCCTCTTGATAAAAGTGTAAGAGAAGAGTGAAAAAGTTGGCTTAAAGCTCAACATTCAGAAAACTAAGATCATGGCATCCGGTCCTATCACTTCATGGCAAATAGATGGGGGCACAATGGAAACACTGGCTGACATTATTTTTCTGGGCTCCAAAATATCTGTGAATGGTGATTGCAGCCATGAAATTAAAAGACACTTGCTCCTTGCAAGGAAAGTTATTATCAACCTAGACAGCATATTAAAAAGCAGAGACATTACTTTGCCAACAAAGGTCCGTCTAGTCAAGGCTATGGTTTTTCCAGTAGTCATGTATGGATGTGAGAGTTGGACTATAAAGAAAGCTGAGCACCGAAGAATTGATGCTTTTGAACTGTGGTGTTGGAGAAGACTCTTGAGAGTCCCTTGAACTGCAAGGAAATCCAACCGGCCCATCCTAAAGGAGATCAATCCTGGGTGTTCATTGGAGGGACTTATGTTGAAGCTGAAACTCCAATACTTTGGCCACCTGATGCGAAGAGCTGACTCATTTGAAAAGATCCTGATGCTGAGAAAGATTGAGGGCAGGCAGAGAAGGGGACTGCAGAGGATGAGATGTTTGGATGGCATCCCCAACACCATGGACATGGGCTTGGGTGGACTTCAGGAGTTGGTTATGGACAGGGAGGCCTGGTGTGCTGCAGTTCATGGGGTCGCAAACAGTCAGACATGACTGAGTGACTGAACTGAACTGAGGATGTGGAATTCCTCAGTAGCCAACAGGATGTTTCATATATCAAACTAAGAAACTTTTCAACTTATACCATAGGGTTAGATGCTCAATCATGTCTGACTCTGTCACTCCATTGACTGTAGCTTGCCAGGCTCCTCTGTCCATGGAATTCTCCAGGCAAGAATACTGGAATGGGTTGCCATGTCCTTCTCCAGGGGATCTTCCTGACCAGGGATTGAACTCAGGTCTCCCACAATGCAAGCAGATTCTTCATCATATGAGCTACCCAGGAAGCCCCATTTCCAGTTAGAGGACCTGTGAAATTTGGGTGTAGAGGAGTGTTCCAGCAGGACCCAAGTTGCTCTGGGAAATAGAAGCAAGAACCACTCTTTGCCTGTGTCCCAGGTGGTCTTCCATCCCAACCCTTACTTTTCATCATTGCACTACCAACAAAGGTTGAGTCTTTGATTTTAATGCCCAACTACAATCAAGATAATTAAAAACGACTTAACACCGATTTCTGGGCATCACTTCAAGGGAGTGTGACCTGAGTTCTGCAGGATGCCTACCAGATACGGGGTAGAAAACACCCACTCCATCCCTGTGGTCAGCAGCAATGCAACAAGAGCCAGGACCCCTTCCATCCTGCCCAGAAAGAGATATCTCTGGGGTTTATCCAAGATCCAAAAGGACACTTCACAGCAATGTCCCATTTCAGAATTTCCCCTCACTCCCATAACACACCTCATGTGACTGTGGCTCCTAGACCTTCGTTCCAGGTGTGGGGCTGTCCTGCTTCTCCCAGTGTCCCCACTGCTAACACAGGGCGTTTCATGGAGCAGAGGCTCCATAAAAGTCTTTGGAATAAATGAGCTGGTGAGGAGTGGGCTGCTTGACTCAGATTAATTGCTACTTCCTTAGATAACCCAGGCGAATCCAAGTAAACCAAGATCCCTTAGCTATACAAAATGACACACAAAAAGTATAAGAAGCAAGAATTCACTACTATCACTTTTTATTTTCTAATTCTTCCACCAACTATATCACTGCTAGAGAAATTCACATTTCCAAAATCATTCTAATTCTAATTCCATGTTATCTTGTGCAGGACCACAAAATAGAATGAAAGCATTCCCAATCTCTTTTATAAAACAAGAAAACTCTTGTTCTTCAACTGGCAAAGTACACACACACTGTGATCAATGTCACTGACATAGTTAGAAACTGGAACACATTGTCTTCTATTAAAATGAATAACAAATTCCTAAAGAAAACAGAGATGAGTGTCCATGTCACTGTAGAGAACAGGAACATGAAGATGCCACACACTGGGTTCCCCCAACGGGCCTGGGCTCTCACTGCTAAGAAGGTTGACCGCTCCCTCTTCAATCACAGAGGGAAGGATTAGCCTCCCTTCCTGACCCCCATGACAAGGTGTTGGACGTGGGACCGGAAGGAGCCTAGCTGCACCTCTGGCTCAGAGTCCCCCTTTCTCCTTCCTCGCAGCCTCTGCAGAGGGGCTGGAAGGAGCTGGGACCCCTTCAACCGACTCTGTCCAGATATACCAGGACTTTAAACTTGCGGGTCTCCGCATAGGCCCGGGGACCCCACAGGAACACATAGCGAGTAGGGTCGCTATCAGACACCTGCTGGTACTCCAGGTACACCTCCCACACCCACACTTGGGTCAGCAGCTCCCTGGGCTCCCCATAGATGCAGTGCTCCCTCCCGGGACACACTCCTATCCTGCTGAGTGCTCCCCAGATTTCCTCTGCAGGGGAACAGTTGTCCTCCACAGTGATCAGGCAAAGAACCATCACCAGGAGGCTGGCCTTGGGCAACCTCTGTCCATCCCTCAGCATCTCTTTGAGGGTGAGGCCCAGGGTGGGGACCAGGATATAGGTATGCTCACTGGGGTCCACCTCCTTCACCTCCAAACCAAAGACCAGCTGCAGGTACTCTGAGGCTTGATCGAGGACCATCAGGAAGTAGTCCTGGTAATCTTGGAGGACACTATTCAGCACTTCTGCCTTTGTGAGTGGCTCCTTGGTGAGATACCTGCTGAGCAGGAATCATACCAGCTCATTCTTCTTCAACCGTAGTACATCTCAGACCAAGGGCCTGTCACCTCCCTGGTCACGTGAGCTTCCTGGTACTTCATCTTGCCTGCTGAGGCCATGGTCTTCAAATTGGCTCCCTAGAGTGGAAGCCATGACAGTGGGAGTGGGGCAGACACCCAGAGGGCTCTGGGGGAGACTGGGTGTTGCAGCAGCAGCCACTTCCTCCAGGGTGCCCCAGACCAGGAGAGAGGAGGAGGGGGAAGCTCCATCTCCTTCCTCCACCTGCTCCTCCTCCTCCTCACCCCAAATGAAGTGTGCCTCCATCAGACCCTTGTCCCCTTTGGATCCTGAAAGAGTCTCTCAGGCTGGTGGAGCTCATGCATCCCAGGCATGATCACTGGGGTCAAACTGCAGATAGGAGTGAGGCAGGGGGACAGATGGGGACCATGGGCCTGCGGGAGCGGGGAGGTTGTGAGCAGCCTCGGCTGAGAAACCCACCCTGGGCTGTCTGACTCAGGCCACTTATAGGTCTCTGCTTGAGGGGTGCTCTCAGGCCTCATAGAGGAGCTCCTCCTGAGCAGCCTGAACCCTGGCTACCCAAAGGAGGATGTGAGGTGGCTCCCAGGGGGTAGCCAGCACAGCTTGAGGTTTCAGGGCTGGCACAGTAGGGCATTAGGGCCTTCTGGGGTCTCCTCTGTTCTGGGATGGGTAGTCACTGGTGCACACTCAGGGGAACCTACTCATCTTGACTTCTGGCAGTGCCTGGACCTCCTCTGATCTCTGACCTGTGGACTCGGGCAAGTGTCAGAATTTTTTTTCCCCTCTCTTAAGCAGCAGAAGGAAACAAACTACAAATGTCAGACTTTTTTTTTCCTTCTATATACAAAAGTAAAAGGAGGTTTCTTTTAAAATTCCGCATTTCCATGATAATACCTGTTACCACCTGAACTTAACTTTTCTCAAACCTTTAGTTAACGAATGTATTTTTCCTATGGAAATATTTCTCTTAAGCAATGTTATTGAACTTATTTCATTATTTACTTTAAACTCTGTCTTTCTTCAAGTAGGTTCCACCCAAGACTCAGAGGGGATAATGGCTCAACAAATCAATATGTTTTACTCATGGAAATGTTCACTTAAGCTATGTTAATGAAACTTTGTATTTGCTTGGAAACCTGCCTTTCTTCAAGATTCATGTCAATTGTTTTATGGCCCAGATGACTCACCTTGTGCCAATGCTATCTCCAAATGCATGTTGTGGGTGAGGGGCCTGGTGCCACTGTCTCATTTTTGAGACATTCCTTTCTCTAATGAGCAGCTTGCTGATAGGGCTTCCCTGATGGCTCAGAGGTAAAGCCTCTCTGTGCAATGTGGGAGACCCGAGTTTGAGCTCTGGGTCAAGAAGATCCCCTGGAGAAGGAAATGCCAACCCACTCCAGTACTCTTGCCTGGAAGATCCCATGGGCTACAATCCATGGGTCGCAAAGACTCGGACACAACTGAACGACTTCACTTTCACTTTTGACTTTTCAATAGGTATATAACTTCTTGCTCTAAACAAACAAGGGTGCACTCTTTCTGCTGCCTTCTGATGTCTATGTCAGAAGCTTTCTCTATCTCTTTCATACTTTAATAAAAACTTTACTACACAAAGCTCTGAGAGATCAAGCCTTGTCACTGGCCCTGGATCGAATTCCTCTCTGCAGGCCAAGAATCCTGGCGTCACTCACGGCTCATAGGGACAACCTTTCAGTATTGGCTCAAGATGAAGCATTTTATGGCATGGCTGCAGTCAGGTCATCAGGCAGTTCGCCTTGTCCCTCTGGAGGCAGTTACAGTATCTGTAAAACTCAGAAATGTGGGACTTCCCTTGTGATCCAGTGGTTAGGAATTTGCCTTCAAATGCAGGGGACATGGGTTTGATCCCTGGTCAGGGAAGTGAGATCCCACAGGCTATACAGCAGCTCAGCCTGCGTGCCACATCAAAAGATCCCACATCCACAACAAAGATCCCATGTGCCACAACTAAGACTTGATGCACTCAAATAAATATTTTTCAAAAAAAAAAAAAGAGGAAAAGGGAAAATGGTAGGGAGACAGATGAAAAGAAATGGGTCATGAGTTAATAACTGATGACCTTCAGTGATGAGCACGTGAGTTTTATTATTCTCTTTTCTTTACTTTTGTGTATGCTTGATCAATTACCGCAATCAAAAATTTAAAATATAGACTTAAAAAGACAAAAGGATGAGTGAACTATAATGCCATCTAGCATAGCAGGAAGTCAGCAGAGAATGTCTAAAGTTGAGAACTACATTAAAAAGTTAATATAGATATAAGCACAGTATTTACAAAGATCGAGGCAAACTATCAGACAAACTGAAACTAGAAACGCTGAAAATGAGAAAGGGATGCTGATGGGAAGGGCATAGGACCTTTGATTTGTATTATGTGCCTTTTGTTCTCCCTGACTTTCATTCCGGGTTGAATTGTGTCTGCCCACAACCCACTGCCCCAAAAAAGATTTTTTGAAGTCCTCATCCCTAATAATTCCACATGTGACCTTATCTGGAAATACGGTTATTACAGAGGTAATCAAGGTAAAATCAGGTCAGTAAGGTGGGATGTAAACTAATGTGACTGATGTCCTTATAAAAGGGGGAAATTTGCACACAGAAGGCAGGCAAATACAGAAAGAAAATGTCTATCTGAAGATGGAGGATTGGAATAGTGCATCGACAAGACAATAAATAGCAAAAAATGCCAGTAAACCACCAGCAGCTGGATGGGGTAAGGAAAGATCCTTCTTTTACTGGTTTCAGAAGGTTCGAAGCTCTGCAAATACCTTGATTTCAGACTTCCTGTTTCCATACAGTAAGAGAATACATTTTTATTGTTCTAAGCCATCTAGTTTGTGGTATTTAGTCACAGTAACCCTAGAAAAGAAATACAACTTAAAAACATTTCAAAATGCAATGAGATTGATGAGCTATGCTGAAGGTAAGCTAAAATAGAAAATTACTTGCACCAGTTGGCATAATTCTATTGGTTTTGTTATTATTTCGCTGGGAAGTAGCAGCAGAAGGACAAGAGTGAGAGCAAATGCAGGGGGCTCATGAGAGAGCAGCTTGGGTGACAGTGGTTAAGAGTTAGGGCATGAGAGAACTGATTTTAGTCAGAGTGGGATCCCAATGTTTAAGATGTTTGAGGTGGAGCAGATTGTGAGAATGAAAAGTGGAGAATGTGGCTGTGCAGGTGGGGAGCTGAGGTGCAGAGAAGAGAGATTGTCAGAGGCAAGGGAGAAGTCAAGGAACTATGAGTAGCATGGGCTGCCCAGGTAGATACTAAAGTCAACCAGGATGATGGCAGGACTCAGGATGCCAGAACACCAGTGAGCCAGGTGCCTGAGTCTTCAATGAATGAAGAAGGACCAATAAGTGCTGTGTAACCACAATCTCAGTGGCTGTAAAGACCACCCATTTATTACCTCATAGCTTCTTTGGGTCAGAAGTCTGGGTGCAGGTTAACTGGGTCTTCTGCTCAGGGTTTCACAAAGCTGCAGTCGATGTGCTAGCCAGGGCTATGTTCTCATCTGAGGCCCTGGGTTCTCTTCCAACTGATTCTTATTGTTGACAGAGTTCAGTTTCTTGGGGTATAGGACCAAGGTCCTCATTTTCTTGCTGGCCATCAGCCAAGGATTGCTCTCAGCTCCTAGATACAAGTTACAGTTCCATGCCACACAGCCCTCTTACAGGTGCTCTCACATGGTAGTCTACTTCATCAAGGCCAGCAAGGGGAAGCTCTCTAATGCGGGGAAAGCCTGGCCCTCTTTTGTAAGGATCACCTGATGAGGTGAGAATCACCTGGGATAATCTCCCTTTTGATTAAGTGAAAGTCATCTGATTAGGGACCTTAATTATATCTGCAAAAATTCCTACACCTTCCCCACACACTATTGTTGACAAAACAAGTAGTCCATTCCACCCATACAACATATATTCAAGGAGAAGGGATTATACATGGACATATATACCTGGGGGGGGTGGGTAGAAAACTTGGAGGCCATAATAGAATTTGACCTACCACAAACGAGCCGTATCTGGAACCTCGACTCCACCAGAGAACGACATCTTAATTCCACATTGCTCCAGTTACTTCTTACTAATGACTAATTATTGCTATCCAGCAACTTGGGATTTTCTCCTCCTAGCAGGCTATCACCTAAATTCTGTGAGCCTTAGTTTCCTGGCATCTGGAGAAACAAAGAATCTGGCCCCTGTCATTGGCCACTGTACACGCCAGCATCCACTGGACTGTGATGTAGCAGTACATCCCATGTGGCCCTCAAAGACAGCACATTCTTCATGCTGGCTTCCAATGAGGTGTCGTCATCCTAGCCTGGTTCCTAGCTACCACCGTCCACAGCAACATCCTTTGGAGGGTGACTTTTTCTTTCTCTGGACACAATCACAACTTCTTCTTGGGGGCACAGGTAAGTTCAGCTGGCTTTCCTATGCTACTTTAGTGCCACAGGAAGCACAGGAGGCTGCCTCCGGCAATTCCACAGCAGAGCCATGCTGGTGGGAGAGGACTTCTAAGACTGAACACTGTTCAGGGTACAGTCCAGCGAGAGATCACAAGTTCCTCTGACCTGGGATTTCTATCATCCTCCTACCTTTGACCCTAACTCCTGGGGTGAGGGCATAACACATGGGTCTGTTGGTCAACATCCCCCAAATATCCTGCCACAGCAGAAGGATGAGGATTCAGGGAGAATTCAAGGCTTGTTTCAATCCGATCTGGGATCTTCAGATGGGCACTCCATAAAGTCAACCTCTGCCTCTTCCATTCACACTGCTGTATGCACAGGGCTGGCACAATTTGTTGGATTTTTGAGGAATCATTGAGATGAGCAGCCACAATCAGAAGTACTTGAGTGAGAAGGCCAGAGCAGCCAAGATTTGTGCTCAGCATGCTCCAGTGAGGGCTCTCACTCTGCACAGAGGCAGCAGGCAGCACCCTTGTTCTCTGGGGCATGTGAACTGAATCTGAGGAGCCCGATGTGGACTGCAATTGTTACCACACAGTGCTGGGTACCGAGGGCCCCTTTCCAGGCAGTGACTGTCTCAGGGTGTGCTAGACGGGTCTCTGCCTGGGGAGTGGCTGGTGCATGGATCTGGATCTGGGCTGCCAGGAGGTGGATGATACAGTAGGACTAGCCTGGTTTTCTGCAGCTTCCCCAGGTGGCTCTAGTGGTGAAGAACCCGCCTGCCAATGCAGGAGACACGAGAGATGCAGGTTTGATCCCTGGGTCAGGAAGCTCTCCCATAGTAGGAAACGGCAACTCACTCCAGTATTCTTGCCTGGAGAATCCCATGGACAGAGGAACCTGGTGGGTTACAGTCCATGGGGTCACAAGTGTTGGACAAGGACTGTAGAGACTTAGCACACACACAGCCTGGTTTCTAGCTGGGGACTTCTGGAGGGAGTGAAAGTGAATTGAATCACAACCAGAAACCTGATACTGCTGAAGTAAAACCCAGTGGAACATGAGGGCACAGAAGAAGGACTGGGCATCACTGCAGCCTTGACATTTGCTGAGCTTTGGGCTTCCCTGGTGAATTGATGCCTTTTGAACTGTGGTGTTGGAGAAGACTCTGAGAGTCCCTTGGTCTGCAAGGAGATCCAACCAGTCCATCCTAAAGGGAAATCAGTCCCTGAATGTTCATTGGAAGGACTGATGCTGAAGCCAAAACTCCAATACTTTGGCCACCTGATGTGAAGGACTGATGCATTGGAAAAGACCTTGATGCTGGGAAAGATTGAAGTGGGAGGAGTAGGGGATGACAGAGGATGAGATGGGTTGGATGGCAACACCGACTTGATGGACATGAGTTTTGAGTAAGCTCCAAGAGTTGGTGATGGACAGGGAGGCCTGGTGTGCTGCAGTCCATGTGGTCACAGAGTTGGATACGACTGAGTGACTGAACTGAACCGAACTGATTCCTGAGTCTGTGAAAAATATCCACCTGATACACCAGCCAGCAAAGGCCTGACCTGTCTTAAAGAAGTACTATCTCAACAGATACAAAGAAGAGACTACATATAGGACTGGAGTATGAGATAGATTGAAACATAGTATAGCAGATACTCTGTAACAATTTAAATATGTATATGGTTGGTCAATAGTAAAAGAATTGCCTGCAGTGCAGGAGATACAAGAGGACTAGAGTTACAATCCCTAGGTACAAGAAAGATCCCCTGGAGAAGGAAATAGCAACCACTCCAGTTTCTTGCCTAGAGAATCCCATGGACAGAGGAGCTGGTGTGCTACAGTCTGGGTTGCAAAAAGTTGGACACGACTGATGCAACTGAGCAACAGCAGTGTAGCCCAAGAATTAATATATAGCTAAAAATCCAAACATACACCCACATATACATGTTTAGTACATACATTGTGGTTTGTCCATGTATGAGTATGCTGCTGCTGCTAAGTCGCATCAGTCGTGTCCGACTCTTTGCGACCCCATAGACGGCAGTCCAACAGGCTCCTCTGTCCCTGGGAGTCTCCAGGCAAGAATACTGGAGTAGGTTGCCATTTCCTTCTCTAATGAATGAAAGTAAAAAGTGAAAGTGAAGTTCCTCAGTCGTGTCTGACTCAGCGACCCCATGGACTGTAGCCTACCAGGCTCCTCCATCCATGGGATTCTCCAGGCAAGAGTACTGGAGTGGGGTGCCATTGCCTTCTCCGATGTATGAGTATATATGCACATATAACCATTTTTCTTTTTTAAAGTCACTCGGTCATGTCTGACTCTTTGCGAACCCATGGACTATAGAGTCCATGGAATTCTCCAGGCCAGAATACTGGAGTGGGTAGCCTTTCCCTTCTCCAGGGGATCTTTCCAACCCAGGGATCGAACTCAGGTCTCCCACATTACAGGTGGATTTTTCACCAGCTGAGCCACAGGGGAAGCCCAAGAATACTGGAATGGGTAGCCTATCCATTTTCCAGCAGATCTTTGCAACCCAGGAATTGAACCAGGTCTCCTGCATTGCACACAGATTCTTTACCAATTGAGCTATGAGGGAAACATATAATCTACACACATATATACATACAAATCTGACAGACACCTCATAGACATGTAAAATGTATTCATCAATATGAATGAGGATTAAACAGTGAAAAGGACAGCGCTCCCACAGGATCAATTCTTATGGCTGAATGGTGAAGAACTGATGCTTTCGAACTGTGGTGTTGGAGAAGACTCTTGAGAGTCCCTTGGACAGTGAGGAGATCAAATCAGTCAGTCCTAAAGGATATCAACCCTGAATACTCATTGGAAGGACTGATGCTGAAGTTGAAGCTCCAATACTTTGTCCACTTGATGCAAAGAGCCAACTCATTGGAAAAGACTCTGATGCTGGGAACAATTGAAGGCAGGAGGAGAAGGGGACAACAGAGGATGAAATGGTTGGATGGCATCACAAACTCAATGGACATGAGTTTGATCAAACTCTGGGAAATAGTGAAGGACAGGGAAGCCTGGCACGCTGCAGTCCATGGAGTTGCAAAGAGTTGGACATGATTGAGCGAATGAACAACCAACAGGTAATATTATCTAATCATCAAACCAAGGGTTCCCCTAAATCACCTGCCATGACTCAGTCTCTTCACCTAAAACCAAATATTTTATACAAAATGTTTTCCAAGTATGGTGACTGCTGACGGGCCCCCACGGGAAGATGTGTGGTTCCCTGTGATCCCCCATGGTCATGGGCACAGCAGGCCCCCATCCAGCATCTGTCCTGGGACTGCAGCCTTTTCTCGAGTGTTAAGGAGGCCCCCTCCTGAATGAGGATGAGGGGGTCCAGTCACCCAGGAACAGAGGTTCTCATAGAATACAACTTCACTCCTACTGGGACTCCTGGAGACCCCGGTCCGGGCTGTCAGGTGGAGCCCCGCCTCTTCCACCACTTCCTCAGTGACTCAGGGAGTCAGAGTCAGCCTGAGGGCACAGTCTCATGTGGACAGAGGGAGGGGCCCACGCCTTGCAGAGACTCGAGGTGAGGACAGAGGGTCCCCAAGGGATGCATGTGCAGCTCTCCCAACAGCCATGGGGGACCACGGGGTGTGGTGTCCAGATGTGACATCACTGAGCCTGCTGGGAGGGGAGAAATGAGGGCCTGAGTCACGGAGCTTGTGTTTAGGTCAGCAGAGTGAAGGAGCCCAGCTGTGCTAGGAGTCAAGGTAGAACCCTGAGGGGGGCGCTGGTAGCCCAGGACATACAGGTCATCACTGCTTTTAGCCCTGGAAGACCCTGACAGGCTTGTGGGAATGAGCCCCCTCTACTGCTTGCCTCTCAGGAGTCCTGGTTTGGGGGGATGCTGGCTCTAAGGCGAGCAAAGTTGGCAGCTGAGGGTGGTGACAAAGAGAAAGAGGGTTGAGGAAGCCCTGTGGAATCATCTCAACTTTGGGAAGCCCTGGAATTGGAGCCCTGATATCATGTCCACAGTCTCCTCCAGGGGTCTCAGGGCAGTGAAGGCCTTGATGTGAGGGTCCTGCTTTAGGTCAATGTAGGGACATCCCCGGACCTGCCAGGGCTCAAGATGAGGACCTTGAGGGAGGACACAGGTAACCCCACAGGTCCTGGCACCTGCTGTCAGCCCTGAGAGACCCTGGTGGTAGCATGAGCACAGGATTGCAGAGACACTGGAAACTTGATATAAGGGGATGGGCCTCAGAGCATGAAGGGGAGCCACATATGATGTTAGGTTCTGAAAGAGTCTGGGTGAGGATGCTGAGGGAGGTCTGCGGGGACTCTGGGCCTGGGATAGGTTGAGCCCAACATGCGGGGTCTCACTTCCTGACATCCGGGTCTCAGACTGGGGACTTCACATATGGGGCCAAGACTCAGGTGCGCCAATTCCCAGGTCCTGTGGTGTGTCAAGTTGAGGACACTGAGGGAAGAATAGGGTACCATGGACCACAATCAGAGGAGACCTCAGAGTAGCCCATCTTTATTATCAGTCCAGGCTGTCCGTGGGATAGAATGAGCAAAACAGGCATGGTCTGACTTCCTGACATCCGGGTCTTGGAGAGACTGGGGCTCTGGTATAAGGGGCCGGGGCTTCAGTTGGGGAGAGGTGAGAATCCCAGGTCCTGACTGGAGGCAAGGTGAGGTGCCTGAAGGAGGACTGAGGGGTCTCTGCGTGAGGACTGACAGAACCCCACAGATCCCCACCCCGGTAGTTGGCCCTGGGAGCCCTTGTGGTGAGAAGAGCACACTAAACCTGTCTGACTTCCTGACATGCGGGTATCAGAGAGACTGGGGACTTGGTGTGAGGAGACGGGCCTCAGGTAGGGAGACGACAAAGTCCAGGTCCTACCGAGAGTCAAGGTGAGGACACTGAGGGAGGAGGGGAGCCCGACCCCAGAACAGAGGGGACCCTGGTAGTCCGCGGGCAGGATGACCATGTACAGGATTTCCTGACATCCGGGTCTCAGAGAGCCTGGGGACCTGGTGAAAATGGCGGGGTTTCAACATGGCAGATGGGACAATCACAGGTCCTGCCTGGAGTCTAGGCTCCATGTGGGGAAGGACTGAGGCTGTTAGACCCTAAGGCAAGGAGGATCCTTGCTCTTGCCCGGGGTGTGGGGGTTAGGTGGTGCGGGGGCCGGTCTTGGAGGCCCCAGAGTGGGGTGAGCAGCTTATTCACCTCTTTCTTAGGGGCCTTAAGGTGAGGTGTTCTGGTGGAGGGTGGAGGCTTAAGGTCTGCAGAGGCTGGACTCCCTGGATACCGAGGGAGGACTCAGCAGACGCCCGCCCCTCTGTTCAGTGCTGGGAGGCCAGGTAGGACGTGAGGAGCGGTGACCCAGCATCTTCCCAGCCTAGGACTCGCAGGAGGCCCTAGGCAGGTGTGGCCACATATGAGGCCCCCCGAAACTTTGTCCAGACGTGGCTCTTGTTCTGAGTTTCCCTGCAGGCCCCCAAAGGGGGAAGGTCCAGGCCATTCCAGTGGAAAAGTGAGCACTACACGTGATCCCCAAAGGGACTAGCCACCCCAGATCTGGGGGGACCTCACAGATTCAACCCCTCCTACCAGCACAGAAAGCCTAAGTCTGTGCCACAGTCTACCCCCTAGGTGCCCCCTCCATTTGTCTCACAGGGGCTCCAGAAACCAGGAGAAGACTGAGGTCTGAGGTCTGTGTTCTGAGGTCATAGGAGTGCCAGCAGTCAAGGTTAGGTGAGTGTCCTGAGTGTGCACAGGGGCTCCCCATCCCAGAACAGAGGGGACCTCAAAAGGCCCTAATCCGCCCCCCACCTTGTCAGCCCCAGAACCTCAGGCTGTACTGGCTGCACCCTGAGCCAGAATTTCTCTTCCCCACTTGACAGGGGACTGACCACCAAGGAGGAGCGCCCTGGTAATGCTCAAGAGCAGCCCTCAAGGAAGACCAGTAAGTGGACCCAGTCAAAGCCACCCGTGGAGCATTTCAAAACTGAGACCATTTATACTCTCTCTCTTTCCCAGGTCAGTGGTCTCCATTTTCTCCCTGCCACACCCACACTGGGCACAAGACTCCAGTCATCATGCCTGTGGTCCCGATGAATGAACTCTGCACTTCTGAGGAAGACCTTCAGGGCCAAATCCAGGCCCAGGGCCCAGTGGAGGCGCAGCTCCTGGGGGCTGAGGCAGAGGATGCCTCAACCCCTCTGGCCTCCTTCCCTCCAGTCTCATCTTCCTCTGCCGCCGTGGATGCAGAGATCTTGTTCAAGCAGGCTCTGAATGGGATGATGGCTCAACTACTGGAGTTCTTGCTCCTCAAGTATGGCACTAAGGAGCAGATTTTCCAGGCTGAAATGCTGAATACGATCCTCAGGGATAACCAGGCCCACTTCCCAGTGGTCTTCCGTAAAACCACACAGTGCCTGCAGCTGGCCTTTGGCCTGGATATGAAAGAGGTGGACCACAGAGAGCACATCTATGTCGTGGTCCCCTTCCTGGGCCTCACCCTAAATGAGATGCAGAGGGATGAGCAGAGCATACCAAAGGCTCTGGTGGCAGCCCTGAGCCTGATTCTCCTAGCAGGGGACCGGATCAGTGAGGAGAAGGTCTGGGGAGCACTCAGCAAGATGGGGGTATTTGCTGGGATAAAGCACTGCATCTATGGGGAGCCCAAGGAGCTGCTGACCCAAGTGTGGGTGTGGGAGGGGTACCTGCAGTACCAGCAGGTGCCTTACAGCCACCCTGCTCGTTACGAGTTCCTGTGGGGTCCCCGGGCCTATGCAGAGACCAGCAAGCAGCAAGTCAAGGACTATCTGCGCAGGGTCAATGGAAGGGGTCCCAGGTTCTTCCCACCCCGGTGGGCATAGGTGTGAGGGAGGAGGAAGAGGGGCCCTGAGCCAGAACAGCAGCCAGGCTCCTTTCAGGCCCACATCCAGCAGCTTGTCCTGGGGGTAGGAAGGGAGGCTGATCCTTCCCTCTGTGTTTGAAGAGGGAGCATTCAGCCTTCTCAGTCATGACGGCTGGGAGAGTTGGGGGAACTGGTGTGTAGCATCTTTGGTTCCTGTTCACTACAATGACATGGAGATCCACTTCTATTTCCTTTAGAAATTTTTCAAATGTTATTCCTTGTAATAGAAGGCCTAACGAGCTTCAGTGTCCAACTATGTCAGTAGCGTTGATCACAGTGTGTTTGTGCTCACAGTTCAAGAACACGAGTTTTGCTGTTTTGTAAAAGTGATTGTGAACTCTTTATTTTATTTTGTGATCCAGAACAAGATTACATGGACTTGGGATATAACTATTTTGGAAATATGATATTACTTAGTAAGAATTAAGAAATAAAATGTATTTGAGGTGAGATCCTCTATACTTCTTTTCTGTCATTTTATACACCTAAACTATCTCTGTTCAATTGGAGTTTTTCAAGTTATTATTTAAGAAAGTACAAAAAGCCTGATTTGACTTAATAAGTGCCCTGCTCTGGCTCATTTATTCCACAAACCTTCATGGAGCCTGTGCTCTGTGGAAGGCCCTGTGTTCGCAGTGGGGACACTAGAAGCAGGACACCCCAACACCTAGAGCGATGATCTAAGAGCTGCAGTCACATGAGGAAGGTGGACAGCCATCCCCTATTTCCACAGAACAGGGCAACCAAGGGCAGGGTCCAGGAGGATCACTTGAGTGTCGGTGCCTGGGCCAGGGTGGTTTGGGGCTTTGGGAAGCTGGGTTCATTCTGTGGGAGGTGATTGTGATGAGGGTAGATGGTGGCAGCAGCCAGAGTTATACACAGTGTCTTATGGGTGAGAAGAAAATCTGAAATGGGACATACACATTAGAAGATCGTCTTCTGTCCTAGATAAATTTCCTGGGGCAGGAAGAGAAGTTACACTATGGTCAGGAACACTTGTTTATGCTGCTTGATCTAGGTACACCAAAATTTTTCAAAATGGGGAGGGGTGAGTGGACTTTGGTTTGCTGCACAATCTACTCAGTCTTGGAGAATATAGTTGAAGACATCTTGGTAAGCAGCCCCAAACTTTCGGCAGGATTTTAATGGAGTATCTTCTTTGAAACTGGTGGCTGTGCACTTAACCTAATGGATCAGTTTATCCAGGTGGTCAGGCCCTAAAGCCATAGATGAGTAGGGGTTATGGAAACCACAATGGCAAAATCTGCACTGAACTTGAATTCACACACCTCAGAATTCTCTTTGGAGGTGAAAAGTGCGGCATTGTGCATATCCTAGCTAGATTTTATGAATAAAACTCCCACTGTTCTTGTCCTCTCACTGTCGTTTGTCTGATACCTGCCCTCATGAAGCTCATGGCTGTCGCGGAGCCTAAGGGAACCTGTGCAGGTGCTCAGGCAAGTTTCATCATGTGGAGGCAGCCGGGCCTCCCGGGGGAGACTGTGTCTGGCATCAGGAGGCAGGGGCACATCCTCAGCTCGCTGAGACTGTGGGCAGCATCACTGCAAAGGGAAGGGCAGAAAGAGCACTGGAGGGAGCCGGGGGGACCCCTCCCTGACATTCCCAAGAGCCTTGGAAACTAAATCAGATCTTGCATTTGAAAGTGCCAGCACAGAAGGGTGACTAGAAACAGTTGGGGATTCAAGGCACCTTTGGCTTTCTCAAAAACTCCTCAACACACAAAGGGAATCATCTTCATCTCAAGCTACACCTACTGGCTGCTGTCTGTTGAGCACCGAGCACACTGCAGGGCAGAGGAGAGACTCCAGGTCCTTGTTCATGTCTCTTCTCCCTCTGCTTCCTGGAAGCTGCCTGCAGGGAACATGGGATCCTAGGTAAACCTCCAACAGTTTGGGAATAAATACATGACCAACTCACCAATTTAAATACAAAGACAGGAAAAAAAAAAAAAAACAAAAAAACTTTTCATCTAAATAACAGTAGCACATTGGGGAAAAAGGATCCCATTTGTGCCGATATCTGGGGTGGAAAGATATTCTTGAGAAACGTTGTGCCACATCCATGGGGCTAAATTCCCAAGAAGCTGGAAAGGCTCCTTCCTGACTGACTGATGGAAGCTCTGTCCTGGCGCCATCCATTCAGGGCCAAGGTGAGGACCTGGGCTCCTCCCAGTGGCACTGATCTTGCGAGGCAGCAGTGAGTGGTTGAGTGAGGAGACATCTTAATTCCCTGCCCAGGAATTGAACCTGGGTAGCGTGGATGAGAGCCTGGAATCCTAGCCAGGAGACTAGCAAGGGCTAGAGGCTGAACGCTATTTTTTCATGGATCATTGCCTCCAGTGAAAAATGCATTTATCACAGAGGCAGAAACTGTAAATGCAGGTACAAAGTTTATTATTAGAAACATAGCACAACAAGTGGGAGAGCACATAAAGAAATGGTTTAGTTGAGACAGAAGCAAGGCAGAGATGGAATTCTGGAGAGAAAGAGTGTGGATGTCACACCTGGTGAGCAGGAGCACAGTCAAGAGGCGGTAAAGTCATTTATATGAGGCAGTACTTCTGAATTTTTGTCTTCCTTCAAGTCAATTATCTGGTTTCTTTTAAACACACCTGACCTACACTGGGACACTCCCCTGCATTCATACACACACTCCTCAGCCAACATGGATCTCGAAGTGAAGGTTTCCGTGAGGAGCAAGATTCATTATGGTCTGGCATTATCCCTTGACTTTGAGCCACAAGGAGCCTTGCTTCACATGTCTGATGTCTCCCTTGTCCCAAAAGATGGGGGAATGGAGATCCTTTTATCCTTTACTCAAACAAGGTTTTGCCCCTCTTTGTCCTTGCCATGACTGTTACATTTAGGTATTTATAAGAGACAAACACTGTCTTATAAATGTCTCCATTTACGCTGTCTCTATTGTTTTGTTCATTTCATAGAGCAAACAGGAGGCTGATTGTAAGTGCTTAAACTGTAGCCAAACTATCTCTTGGCACAGGGAATACTAACATTTTTAAGTATCCGACCTGAAGCCCACTTCTTTGTGCCCCATGAAATGCAAACAGGAGGCCAGTTGAAAATGTCTAACTTGGAGTCCATCCATCCATACTCCTCTGCCTTATTGTGTGATGCATAAATACTTTCTTCCTTTTTTTTTTTTAGCTGTAAATACGACACCATTTTATTTATTATTTATTACTTTACAATATTGTATTGGTTTTTCCATACATCAACATGAATCCGCCATGGGTGTACACGTGTTCCCCATCTTGAACCCCCCTCCCACCTCCCTCTCCATACCAGCAAATGCTTACTAATTCTGTTCCATATATTTGCTGGGACAAGAAGATGATCTGACTTGCCAAAATAACCATCAGGGCACAGAAGCCTTGAGATATATATAGCTTTGTGATTGAGTCCAACACAAATACTTGGAAGTCATACTCCTTGAACTTCGGACAGGGCACAGGGATCCCCCATGCCCATGACTTCAACCTCCAAAGGCTAAATCTCTGTGTCCAACTTGCCTTTCATTCGGTTGTTCACTTCTGGTGCCATTTCAGAGCATGATGATCATAGTAATTTTCAGAAGACAGACATGAAAAGGGAAGACCCTGCAGAGATCAACCTGATCAAGGTGAGGGGGTCAGGCAACTGTATGCTCCCCACATTGATCCCATGAGTAGTCTCTCACAATGAGCTTTCCCCAGGGGGGCAGCTCCTTCAGTGGAGGCCAATTCCAGAGAAGACTTTTGTTCTGAGTCCTCATCCATGAACACCTGTGGCCCTGGGCAAATGAGTGGGCTAGTGACAAGGAGGAGACCTGGGTGGCACCACAGCATCCACTATAATCCACCCCTCATGACTTTGACATACAATCCCTTCATCTTGAGAGATTGCCTCATCTGAGGACAGCTCCTTGAGGATTCTGGTTGGTCTCCTCTCCTCCTAAAGAAGCTCAGAGAGAAAGACTGGACAAATTCTGGGCCCTCACAGATGCAGCAGCTGCTGCACCACAACTGATGGTCACTCTTTCTTGCCTGAGATCCATTCTAAATCCCCTGTACCCTCAGCCAGGACCTTGGCCATTTCCAGTGGCTTCCCTGGTGAGGTAATACAGACTTTGTCCCTCAGGGTTCTGAAGCTTCTCTGACCCTTGCTCTTGGACTTGTCAATTCACCATTGAAATGGGGCAGGAACCCAAGATACATCACCTGGCTGTTAGAGATGTTTCCTTGATGTTCTTCCTATGCCAGAGTAACCCTCACACTCCTTAGGATCAAGGTCAGCGCTGCCTGCCAGGATGGGAACCATTCTCTGTGTGTGCTGGTCCCCTAGCAGGAGGAGCCCAAAGTGCCCAGATGGAAACCATGGCTCATGGGTCAGTAGGACTGTTATCATGTCTCCTGGGGGAGCCTTCTTGCTTTGGGAACAGCCTGTCCCATGTCACCACCGGCAATAGGGTAACCAGTAGCCACATGAGGCTGGGTATTGTGAACTCAAATGTGCTTAGTGTGTCCCAGGGCCTGGCCTTCTACCTTAACATAATGTGAAGTGAAGTCTCCCAGTCGTGTCCGACTCCTTGTGACCCTGTGGACTGTAGCCCACCAGGCTCCTCCATCCATGGGATTCTCCAGGCAAGAATACTGGAGTGGGTTGCCATTTCCCTGTCCAGGGGATTCCCCTGACCCAGGGATTGAACCCAGGTCTCCCGCATTGCAGGCTGTGGCTCAGCTAGTAAACAATCTGCCTGCAATGTGGGATACATGAGTTCAATCCCTGATAGGGAAGATCCCCTGGAGAAGGGCATGGCTGACCACTCCAGTAACATAATGTGAAGTCAAATGTAAATAGCTAGATGTGGCTACTGTGGACATCTGCGCTGTGGAACTACAGAACTTATTCTTAAGAACTGGAAGCACAACTAAGGATGGCAGATGTGGAGTATGTCCGATCCCTGGAGGGTGACACCCCAGTACCACGGGCTCTCATATCCCAGTGTGCACCCCACGTGTGCTTTGTAGAGGCCAATCCACTGTTCCAGAAGACCAGCAGCTTCTGGATGGTGGGGGCTGAGATAGCGACTTTGGATCCCATGGCCACTTGCCCTCTGAGCCCCTGGTGTGCTGTTAGAGGGTCTCTTGGTCTTGGATGGTTTTGTGGAATATCCTGTGTCAGTCAGTTCTGCTTTCTGTGAGCCCTCAAATAGTGGTGCCAGACAAGGTGCTGCAAGCAGGAAAGAGAAACCCACATCTAGAATGTGTACATATCGATTTCAGTAAAGATGAACCTCTCCTCCTTCAAGGATGGAAGTGAGATGTTGTGATCAAGTCACCATTAGCGGCTCAATGATCTGGAGGGACGGTGCCACTGAGGGATCGGCATCACTTTTTGTCCATGGTGGGGCAAACCCCTGGTAGGTGCTGTAGCTCATCTGGCCTGCTGGTGGCGCCTGTGCTGCTGAGCCCAGATGCAGCATCATCCTTGGCCCCACAGCTCCTCCATGCGTGAGAGCATTTTGTAGCCCTGAGGGACCACTGACAGAGGCTGGGCGCTCTCAGTTCTTCAGGCACTGGGTCTTCAGTGATGTTTCTTCCCTCTTATATGCTGCATGCTTTTGTGAGTAGCAAGAGGCAATGCACATATCTTCCTTTTTGGTGTCCCTTCCTATAGGTTCATTGATGTACTCCTTCTCCAAACCTACTTGTGGCAATCTACCAAAATGTCTCATTCTAAGTACCTGACTGAATGGCCAATCCATTTTCCATCATCTTTAAGCCCATGTCTATTCTTGGCTCGGGCCATTTCCTTTATCCATATATAGTGGATCCCTAGAGGCACCATCAGAAGTTGCATCCACTGGGAGCGGATTTCTGCTTGCCACTGTCTCTATGGCCACGTGCGGTGGAGGTGGTACTGCAGCAGGAGTCCATTTCCACCTGCAGTTTCAGTTCAGCCAACCCACCCCTCATGTATGCTCAGCATTTCTACACTCCACTCCTAGCAGCTGGTCAGGAAAGAACTTCCTGGTCCATTAATCTCCAAGAATAAACTGTGGCAGAGGTGCTTGTGACACATTTGCAGGTCATATTGGTGTTTAGCTCACCTTTTTGTAATCTATGGCCCTGCTTAGGTCTGATCTCCTCAGAGACGCCACTTCTGTTTTGCGGTGGATTACTGTTGCAGTCGCCTCCCTTTGTGGGTCTGACAGAACCTAGCTCATGAGGACCAATGGCTGCATGCTGTATGCCGAGGAGGTGGCCATGTGTTCCAGCAAAGATAACAAACCTGGCAAAGCAGTTGCTATCGAGTGGGTGGTGGTCCAGTGTCCTCCTCAGGAGCCTAGAGGTTTGAGTAGGGTCCAGACCGCTGAGGAGGTTCGGTGGGGACCACCTCCCTGCATCCTTTTGGTGTTAAGGGTGTCATTAATGTTTCACATCTCCCAAACCAGAGGGAATCTTGGTTTGTATTTACTGTCACAGTCAAGGTGCAGGGAGTGCACTTGGTCTTCCCCGCTCTGATAGCTTCTATACTAATGGGCTTGTGTGCATTCAGGGCTTGTGCCCATCATCAAGCACGTCTGTTCTAATCACACATCTGGAGGTGGCAGGCAGGAGCTCTCTGGGTCAGATCTAGGCCAGACCTCCATATGTTCCTGGTGCACACATGCTCCCCCTCCACTGCGGACACTGACGGAGTGAAGGCCTGACTATCACTTCCCAGAGCATCTCGCTTCTAGACGTCCTTACAATGTTTGCGTCTTTCCTCTCTCCCCCTCATCCAGTCACCAAGGTGAACGATGTGGGTCTCTTTGTGGGACAGACTTGGGGAATGATGGCTGCATACATCTGCCATGGTGTTGCAGAGTCTTTACTCATAAGGATCCTTCCTTCCCTTTGGTCAATGAATTCTGTTTCTGACAATTGACTCAGGTCTGGGAACTGGGGAAGACATCATGACTCTTTTGGAGCACTCTCCTGCATCCTCCTGCTCACTCATTCTTGTTGTCTGTCAGACAGTAAGGAATCTACCTGCAATGCAGGAGACCTGGGTTTGATCCCTGGGTGGGGAAGATCCTCTGGAGAAGGGAATGGCAACCCACTCCAATATTCTTTCCTGGAGAATTCCATGGACAGAGGAGCCTGGCTGGCTACAGTTCACGGGGTTGTAAAGAGTCAGACAACAACAACTGATCCATCCATCCATGCACCCACCCCATCCATCTATCTGTCTGGGTCCCCAATAGAAAAATGCATAAAGGAGACAAAAGGCAACTAACAAAAGAAATAGAAATGACTAAAAACCTTGAGAATCTCAATGTTTCTAGAACTCAAAGAAATGTATATTACAACATTGAGAACATCCAGTGAACATGGACAGTAGTTAATGTCATGTAGGAAAAGGGAAAACAGACTCGCTCAAGCATTACTGATGGTGATGCACATTGATCTGACCTTTCTGGAGGGGAATCTGGCAATAGGTAGGAAAAATCTAAACAGGCATACCCTTATACAGCAATTTCACTTCCAGGAATTTATTAGGAAATAACTGGACAACTTCACAAGGACATATGTACAGGGATTTCCAGGGAGAACAACCTAAACCTCCACAGTAGAAACCTGGTTAAATAAGTTATGCTACATGGATATCATGGAATTGTCTTTAGCTACCAAAAATGATATAAAGCCATATTTAGTGATATAGAAAGAAGCCCACAATATAATAAGTACAAAAGCTAGACTACAAAAGTGTGCAGTGTGATACATTTCTTTTTGGAAAATTCTGTGTGAAATGTACAAAAAAAAAAAAGTCTGGAGAATATATAGGCCAGAAAAAATATTTTTGGTTACCTCTGAATTATAGGATTTTGTTTGAGTTTTACTTTTTCATATGTATCTGCATTCTCTGAATTTTAGGTAATGAACATGTATAACTTTTGAAATCAGATAAAATCAGCAATGCTGAAATGCTCTGAAAAGTGGAATGAAATGCTTGGTCAGGAGACTTCACTCTTCCCTTTCATTCCCACCTGAAGCCAGTGCATCAGAGCATCTCCAGATGGAATTATGCTTCAACTGTCCCAGGCAGATGAATATCTATCCTCTTTCTTAAAGTTTCCAGAAAAAGAAGCTTCAAAATTTCCTATGACAATCCATTCCAGAGTTTATCAAATCCGTCTGAAAGAGAAATTTCACCTAATGTTTAATCTGAAACACCTGCTCTGTGATTTAAGTCACTGCATTTCTGCTTCAATTTGTAGTGAAAATAGGAACTGGTGGCTACCGTTGGTCCTCAATCAGTTCAGCTCAGTCATGTCCGACTCTTTGCAAACCCATGGACTGCAGCATGCCAGGCCTCCCTGTCCACCACCAACTCCTGGAGTTTACTCAAACTCATGTCCATTGAGTCGGTGATGCCATGCAACCATCTCATCCTCTGTCATCCCCTTCTCCTCCCGCCTTCAATCTTTCCCAGCATCAGGGTCTTTTCAAATGAGTCAGTTCTTTTCATCAGGTGGCCAAAGTATTGGAGTTTCAGCTTCAGCATCAGTCCTTCCAATGAATATTCAGAAACAATTTCCTTTAGGATGGACTGCTTGGATCTCCTTGCAGTCCAGGGGATTCTCAAGAGTCTTTTCAAACACCACATTTCAAAAGCATCAATTCTTCAGTGCTCAACTTTGTTTATGACCCGACTCTCACATCCATACATGACTACCGGAAAAACCATAGCTTTGACTAGACGGACCTTTATTGGCAAAGTAGTGCCTCTGCTTCTTAATATGCTGTCTAGGTTGTTCATAATTTTTCTTCCAAGAGGCATGTGTCTTTTCATTTCATGGCTGCAGTTACCATCTGCAGTGATTTTGGGAGCCCCCCAAAAGTCTCTCACTGTTTCTATTGTTTCACCATTTATTTGCCGTGAAGTGATGGGACTGGATGCCATGATCTTCGTTTTTTGAATGTTGAGTTTTAAGACAGCTTTTTCACTCTCCTCTTTCACTTTCATCAGGAGGCTGCTAAGTTCCTATTCACTTTCTGCCATAAGGACGATGTCATCTGCATATCTGAGTTTATTGATATTTCTCCCAGCAATGTTGCTATGCCAACAGGAAGCTGCTTAAAAATAGTCCACTGAACCCCAGAGGGACACGATTGCAGGCTGGAGACATGGTGGCATGGAACACTTTTTTCTGCCCTTGTCAGCCAATGGTAGGTCCCAAAAGCAGATGAAAGACCCTGGCATAAATTTCCTGGTTCCCGTCCCCATAACATCTTTGTGCACCAAGTTTATTCCAGCCTTTCAGTTTATGGAACCCTCCCTGCTGTCCCAGCAACTGTGCACTGTTACTACACCCAGCATACAGATGTGAAACCTTAGGCTGGAAAAGGGTCATCACTGGCTCAAGATCTTGAACCCTGGCCTCTGAGCTACAACACCACAATGCCAAGGACAAACCCAGGCAAGGACACTGATCTGGGCTGCTCAGCTCTGCACTGTGAGGCTGATGGCCATACACCCTAATGGTTAACCGGGGTACCTGGAGGGTGACCAGGGCACAGAAGCCAGGGTGGGCATTCAAGAGACAGCTTCCAGATCATGGGCTGACAGAAAACCACAATTTTGCTCAGGGAAAACATGGCTTTTGCAATTCAGGGTCCACGTTAAACCTAAGAATATGATTAGCATGTTGCAAGTGAGGGCCAGGTGCCACTCCCTGAAGGCAGCTTTCTATCCTGTCCAAAGTTAATGCACAGGTTTCTCCGAGACAGAGGGGACTGCCCAGCAGGGCAAGCAGCAGCAGCAGCAGCACAATGCCATTTACGCCATCTCCTCTACCTGCATTTCCTATCAGCACTTGAGAAGTGTGCTATGAAAGCAAGTCAATGAGGTGAGCTTGATGCTGCTGAGCTTCCGGTGTCCTTGCCTGTATCTCAAAACCAGAGACTCCTGAATCACGTTAACACCCCAGAATTGTGTGGCTGGACCCAGGTTTTGTGAGGCTGTAGTGGGAGACTGCACAGGGCTCCGGATGTCCTGAAACAAGATGGTGTATAGGTTTCCAGAATTACAAACTAGTGAATACACGTGCTTGCCAAGGGTCCTTCCTCTTTTTAGCTCTGCTAAATCACTTCAGTCGTGTCCGACTCTGTGTGACCCCATAGACAGCAGCCCACCAGGCTCCCCCGTCCCTGGGATTCTCCAGGAAGAACACTGGAGTGGGTTGCCATTTCCTTCTCCAATGCATGAAAGTGAAAAGTGAAAGTGAAGTCTCTCAGTCGTATCCAACTCTTAGTGACCTCATGGACTGCAGCCTGCCAGGCTCCTCCGTCCATGGGATTTTCCAGGCAAGAGTACTGGAGTGGGTTGCCATTGCCTTCTCCGACTAGTGAGTGCTTATTTTTCTATATTATGGATATACCTCAGTTTTTTCACTCTTTTGTTCAAATTTCTATCATTCTGTTCAATTTTCTGCCCATCCCTCCCAGCTTTATTGAGGCATACTTGACCAAAAGTAAGATATTTAAAGTGTACAGTGTGATAGTTTGATATACATATATATGTGTTTGATATAGTGAAGTTCTGGAATTAACTGATAATGAGACTATAATCTCTTATCTCTAGGGACCTGAGGCCTGAATTGGCTGCAATCTCATTCCTAACTATCACTTAGAGATGGAAATGGTATGTAAATCACCCTATATCTCTGACACTACTTTACCACTCATAGGAAGACATCACTAGCATTCCATTGCCAGTCGATTTTGCAAAATTCTATGTGACTCACAAAATGTAAAAATTCTATAAAAGATTCACCCATGAAATTAGATTGAAATATCTATTCCATGCATATTAGTGACATCAATAGAGACAGTTAAAGCTCTAGATTTTATATATTGGTGGGGTCTAGCATCAGAAATGATTGAGGGAAGGGAGGAGAATGGTTTAATGACTTATCCTGGGCTGAATTTGCACAGCAATCTCACTGTTTCTTACTTGCATATGTTTCTTTATAGAGGCATTTGTTGGGGAATCTAATGAACATTATGGTGTCCTAAGCCCTCTATCAGATGCCTTCACATCTCCACTCATGGCAGAAGCTACACAAAGCCTAATGTGTAGATTTATAAAAGAATAATTAGCACATTTCTAATTGTTGAGATCTGGATTTTGCTTTGAAATTACTACTAGGCATTTGGGTGATGATGAATAAGTTACTTTCTCTCTTTGGAATCTATTTTTTAAATGAGGGGCTTCCAAGGTGGCTCAGTGGTTAAAAAAAAATTGCCTGCCATTGCAGGAGACATGGGTCAATCTCTGATCCAGGAATATCCCACATGCCATGGAGCAACTAAGCCACAACTATTGAACCTGTGCTCTACAGCCCAGAAGCTGCAACTACAGATCACACATGTTGCAGCTAATGAAGCCTGTGTGCCCTAAAGCCTGTGCCCTGCAACAGGAGAAGCTGCTGCAATGAGAAGTCCACAGACTCACCTCATTGTTAAAAAAAAGTCTGAAATGCATTGAGTGCAATCTCAGAAATGACAGAATGATCTCTGTTCATTTCCAAGTCAAACCTTTTAATATCACAGTAATCTAAGTCTATGCCCCAACCACTAATGCCAAAAAAGCTGAAGTTGAATGGTTCTGTGAAGACCTATAAGACCTTCTAGAACTAACACCAGAAAAAGATGTCATGAAATAAGTGGAGTAGCAGGCAAGTTTGGCCTTGGAGTACAACATGAAGCAGGTCAAAGGCTAACAGACTTTTGCCAAGAGAATGCACTGGTCATAGCAAACACCCTGTTCCAACAACACAAGAGACAACTCTACACATGGACATCACCAGATGGTCAGTGCTGAAATCAGATTGATTGTATTCTTCACAGCCGAAGATGGAGAAACTCTATACAGTCAGCAAAAACAAGACCAAGATCTGACTGTGGCTCAGATCATGAACTCATTGCCAAATTCAGACTTAATTGACGCAAGTGGGAAAACCACTAGACCATTCAGATATGACCTAAATCAATTTCCTTATGATTACACAGTGTAAGTGACAGATAGATTCAAGGGACTATATCTGATGGATAGAATGCCTGAAGAACTATGGATGGAGGTTCATAACACTGTACAGGAGATGGTGATCAAAACCATCCCCAAGAAGAAGATGCAAAAAGGCAAAATGGTTGTCTCAGGAGGCCTTCCTGATAGGTGAGAAAAGAAGAGAAGTAAAAGGAAAAGGAAAAGATATATCCATCTGAATGCAGAGTTCCAAAGAATAGCAAGGAGAGATAAGAAAGTCTTCCTCAGTGATTAGTGCAAAGAAATAGAGGAAAAAAATTGAATGGGAAAGACTAGAGATCTCTTTAAGAAAACTAGATACCAAGGGAACATTTCATGCAAAGATGGGAATAGTAACGGACAGAAATGGTATGGAGCTAACAGAAGAAGAAAATACTAAGAAGAGGTCGAAAAAATACACAGAACTATGCAAAAAGATCTTAATGACCCAGATAAACATGATGGTATGATCATTTATCTAGATCCAGACAGCCTGGAGTGCAAAGTCAAGTGGACCTTAGGAAGCATCACTACAAACAAAGCTGGTGGAGGTGATGGAATTTCAACTGAGCTATTTCAAATCCTAAAAGATGGTGATGTGAAAGTGCTGGAATCAATATGACAGCAAATTTGGAAAACTCAGTAGTGGCCACAACTGGAAAGGTCAGTTTTCATTCCAATCCCAAAGAAACAGTATGCCAAAGAATGTCCAAACTACCACAGAATTGTACTCATCCACATGCTAGCAAAGTAATGCTCAAAATTCTCCAAGCTATGCTTCAACCTCAGTAACCTCAGATATGCAGAATATACCACCCTCAATAACCTCAGATATGCAGATGACACCACCCTTATGGCAGAAAGCAAAGAGCAACTAAAGAACCTCTTGATGAAAGTGAAAGAGGAGAATGAAAAAGCTGACTTAAAAGTCAACATTCAGAAAACGAAGATCATGACATTGGGTCCCATCACTTCATGGCAAATAGATGGGAAAACAATGGAAATAGTGACAGACTTTTACTTTCTTGGGCTCCAAAATCACTGCAGATCGTGACTGTAGCCATGAAATTAAAAGGCTCTTCCTCCTTGGAAGAAAAGTAATCACAAACCTAGACAGCATTTTTAAAAGAGAGACATCACTTTACCAACAAATTTCTGTATAGTCAAAACTATAGTTTTTTCAGTAGTCATGTATGAATGTGACAGTTGGACTATAAAGAAAGCTGAGCTCTGTAGACCTGATGCTTTTGAACTGTGGTGTTGGAGAAGACTCTTGAGAGTCCCTTGGACTGCAAGAAGATCAAACCATTCTTTCCTAAAGGAAATAAATGCTCAATAGTCACTAGAAGGACTGAGGCTGAGGCTGAAGCTACAGTATTTTGGCACCTGATGTGAAGAACTGATTCATTTGAAAAGACCCTGATTTGGGGAAATATTGAAGGCAAGAGGAGAAGGGGATGACAGAAGATGAGATGGTTGGATTGCATCATCAACTCAATGGACATGAGTTTGAGCAAGCTCCAGGAATCTGGTGATGGACAGGGAATCCTTGCTTGCTGCAGTCCATAAGTTCACAAAGAGTTGAACACGAATGAGCAACTGATTCGAACTGAACTGAACCACTCTGCCTGTGATGAAAACTATGTCTCTTGAGAACTGCAAGCTTCTTAAAGACAGGCAGATAATTTGCCATCACACTCTCAGCAGTTACTGTGGTGCTTGGCAAAGTTGATTAACTAACTACTAAATAAATAAGAAAATGTAGATTAGTATAATCTTCCCAAATTGCTAACATTAATTCAGAAAAATGCAAATCCAAAAGTAAGTATACATACTGAGTGCTCAGTTGTGTCTGACTATTTGAGATTCCATGGACTGTAGCCCACCAGGCTCCTCTGTCCATGGAATTTTCCAGGCAAGAAATACTGGAGTAGTTGCCATTTCCTCCTCCAGTGGATCTTCCTGAGCCGGGGATTGAACCCAGGTCTCCTGCATTGCAGGCAGATGCTTTACCCTGTGAGCCACCAGGAAAGCTCAAAGTTTCTTTTGAAACTCAACATTAAAAAAAAAAAAAAAAAAAACTAAGACCATGGCATCCAGTCTCATCTTGTGCTTGTGCTTAGCCTCTCAGTGATGTCTGACTCCTTGTGACCCCACGGACTGTAGTTTGCTAGGCTCCTCTGTCCATGGAGATTCTCCAGGCAAGAATACTGGAGTTGGTTTCCATGACTTCCTCCAGGGCATCTTCCCAACCCAAGGATCGAACCCAGGTCTCCTGCATTACAGGTGGATTCTTTATCATCTGAGCCACCAGGAAAGCCCTCCAGTCCTATAATTTCATTCCAAGTAGAAGGAGGAAAAGTGGAAGCAGTGACAGATTTTATTTTTTTGGGTTCCAAAATCACTGTGGATGGTGACTGCAGCCATGAAATTAAAAAACACTTACTCCATGGAAGAAAAGCTATGACAGACCTAGACAGCATCTTAAAAAAGCAGAGATATCACTTAGCTGACAAAGGTCCATATAGTCAAAGCTATGATTTTTCCAGTAGTCATGGACAGATGTGAGAGTTGGACCATAAAGAAGGTTGAGCACAAAAGAATTGATGCTTTTGAACTATGATGTTGGAGAAGTCCAACTATGATGTTGGACTTTTAACTCTCAAAAGTCCCTTGGACAGCAAGGAGATCAAACCAGTCAATCAAAAAGGGAATGAACCCTCAATATTCATTGGAAGGACTGACATTGAAGCTGAAGGTCCAATACCTTGGCCACCTGGTATGTGAAGAGCCGACTCACTGGAAAACACCCTGATGCTGGGAAAGATTGAAGGCAAAATGAGAAGGGAGTGGCAGAGGATGAGATGGTTGGAGAGCATCACTGACTCAATGGACATGAATTTGAGCAAACTCCTGGAGATAGTGGAGGACAGAGGAGCCTGGTGTGCCACATCCTTGGGGTCATAAAGAGTCAGACATGACTTAGCAATTGAATGACAACAATCTCTCTTTTGAACTCCATTTCCACCACTCTAAGTACAAAATGAATATCTATGCCTAAATGTTCTATAGTAAGCTTATATTAAAAATATTTAAAACTGAGTTCCTCTCCCCCAATGAAACCACATCCTCTTGGACTTTAGTATACATCCAATTACAGCAGTGATCATGTCTGTCTTGTTTTCAGCTGTTTATGACCAGTGCCTAATACACAACCTGTCTTAAAGGTTTTCAATAAATGTTTCTTCCAAGGCCACATCCTATATGGCATCAGAGTCAAGCCCTGTAGCTTCTAAATTCCTCAGATCCCTTCTCCATATCTACTATAGCAGCCTTCACAATCTTGTATCAAATTGTTCATATATGTTTCTCTATTTACCTTCAGATTTTAAGCTCTGTGGGAAAAGAGATTGTCTGCATCATTTGTCTTTACCACATATTCCAACCACAGTAAATGTTTACTGAATTAAATAATATTAAAAACTTTAGCTTGTTGTGGCTGTTAATTTTTAAGTAGTTCAAGTGACTTTGTTTCTGGTGATTCAGTACAGTCATGCTAGATAACAATCATAGTGATTATGACACATGCTAAGTGCCATGTGACACATGCTAAGTGACACATGCTTAGGCATAGTATTAAGTGTTTTCCTGGATTACCTTATAAAATCCTACCCAAAGCTATTATTATATTCATTTCACACATGAGAAAACTCAGACACAAATAGGTTAATAACTTACTTAATCTCAAACAGGTAGGAATCAAATCACCGTTAGTTAACTGACTATATACTTATTTTTGATAGCCCCCCTGGTGTTTATTCTTATATCATTCTTTGCTGAAGAAATACACTTTTTCTTATATAGATCGTCTAAATATAAAAATAGTCCATTTGGATTCCAGGACACTCTTACTGGCCATTCAGAGCCCAGAAGTTTTACCAGAAACTTTGTTGGTCATCACTTTGGCAAGCAACTTCAGTAGTCTGGCAGGTGAACTAGAAATTTTCCTGATATAGTTTGAGTTTCACTTTAAATGTAAGTCACTAGAGATTAGCTATCCTATTGATTATGAACTCAGAGATCAGTCCACTGATGACCTGAGGCTCTGGAGTAGGCACTCACCATCTGATCAACTGTGATGCCTTCTATGGGTGAGATTTGGGTGAGAAGCGTTAGTAATAAATGCAGAAAAGAAAAAAAAATATGCTATGCTTCTCTGGTTGACTTGGACCTGGACATTTGAGGGACTGAAAGATCATTTTTTTTCTTTAAAATACAAATAAAGATGTGAGCAGCATGCAACGAAGCAAGCTTTTTCAGAATATGACAGCCTTTTGTTCAGCTCTGTGTGGTGAGAGGATATTCTCTCACCTCAACTGACTGGAAGGTGTCAGAACATAAATGCTTCAAACTAGGCCCAGGCTTCTTTAAAATGCCCTCATTTAACATCAATAAAACAAAGCTTTTATCTATTTTCCTGTGAAAATATATTTCAGTTGGAAATCTATAAATTCTTGTTAGAAGTCCAGGTGTTTCATGCCTAAACAGCAAAAGGACTTGGCATTTTAAATAACTACTTTGATAAAGACTCTGCTTTCTGGGTGCACAACTCCAGGTGGACATAGCAAGTCTGCTGGAATACACCTAATGACAACTCAAGATAAATGCCTCTGAGTTTATTGTCTCAAAACTGTGGTGTGCTTTCCTTTGGTGAATGATTTTATTCTGTATTCTCTCCCTGCACCACTCACCATGCCCTAACCATCAGACTATCACCCTTTAGAGCTCTGCTACCTGTGTTTTACCACACTAGACAATTTTACCACACTATTCTTTTTTTAGTGTAGTTTTACCAAACTACTCTTCATTCCCTGGACACTTTCCTGCTTTTTCACTTTTGTTTCCTGAGGGAGCATATTTTGCTCCTCCTGATAGACACTTACCCAAGGCTTTGTTCAAATGTTACCTCTTTGGGGAAGTCTCTGACAGACAGCCTCTAATTGCAAAATGAGCTAATCCTTCTCTCTGCTTCCTGGCACCATACCTCCATTGCAGTGTATATCATGTTGTGTTGCAATTATTTAGGGATGTGATTCCCCAAAAACGTTCTACAAGGGGAAGGGCTAGTTTGTGTGTGCAAGCATACAGACTAAATAATTTCCTTACTTACTCATACTGAATCTTTTTTTCAGCAAGGATTTGAGAAAACTAAAAGGCTGCACAGCAACAACTAAAAAAACAAATAGGTGAGAGTAAAGTACAATATGTGAATCAGGACACAGAGCTGTGAATGACTCAGATAAGGACTGAGATTATATTTTATCCATCTTAATATTTCAGTAACTTAGAAAGTGACTAGCATTTAGAAGACAAGTATGCATAATTTAAATGCATTTATTTATTTTTTATTCATTATCATTGCCCTTGAATGCATTAAGTGGTAATTTATCAAGGCATGAAGCCTCCTCCTATTTATGAACTGATCATTCAGTCACCAACACCAGGACACAACTTACGAAGCACTGGAATTTATCATTCATTTTCCCCAACAGTTCTCCCCATATATAGATGTGAAACCAAAGGTCTAGAGAGATCAAGTCATTTGATCAAATCACATAGTTTAAACATTGGTGTAATCATCTCTTAGGACCTCATCTGCAAAATGAAAAAGATGAAAGGGAACTCAGCATTCATCTAGCCCAATCTTTCACATTATATAATTCTAAAGTTATTTTGGATGTATTATATTAAAAGTCATTTCTCATTTTCACTCATTCTAATTCACTGATGATATTTTATTTTTAGGTTGTCCCTGCATTTCATTCAGAGCAGCATCATTTAATCTACATCAGGAACACCGGTGGCTTCCTTCTGTTATCCAAGGGATTCTGACACACCTGAACCCACTTCAGTATTCTCCGGCTTCCCTTGTGTCTCAGCTGGTAAAGAATCTGCCTGCAATGCGGGAGACTGGGGTTCGACCCCTGGGTTGGGAAGATTGCCTGGAGAAGGGAAAGGCTACCCACTCCAGTAATCTGGCCTGGAGAATTCCATGGACTACAGTCCATGGAATTGCAAAGAGTCGCACATGACTGAGCAACTTTCTCTTTTGAGTAAAGAAGCAGTGGCTGGAGAAAAGGGCTAGGAGAAGAATAAAAGCAAACAGATGGGGGTTGTAGAAGGGAAAGAGAAAACAGAGGCATTTGTTTGGATATCACTTTCAAATCACAGTTACCAAAAACAAAAATGGATGATTGGAGCAAGATAAGCCTCCATGGTGCACACTCAAGAAATGAAAATCTAAGAGAAGACAGATGAAAATTTTCCATGAGGTGATGACCTCATACGTTTTTCTTAGAAACTAATCAGGACTGTTTAGAAATGTAGTCTAGGATATTCTGGCCTGACTACAAGCTCATCAGAGCAATTTCTTGAGATGATATTTCTTTCCACCCAAGAATCATTCTTTGAGCATTTGAGAAAGTTTTATTTGCAAAGCTTCTATAGAGAGAAGTGATTTTTAACAAGCCTCAGCATGAAACTTGGAATCAAGATTGCTGGGAGAAATATCAATAACCTCAGATATGCACATGACACCACCCTCATGGCAGAAAGCAAAAACTAAAGATCCTCTTGATGAAAGTGAAAGAGGAGAGTGAAAAAGTTGGCTTAAGGCTCAACATTCAGAAAACTAAGATCATGGCATCTGGTCCCATAACTTCATGGCAAATAGATGGGGAAACAGTGGAAACAGTGGCTGACTTTATTTTTGGGGGCTCCAAAATCACTGCAGATGGTGACTGCAGCCATGAAATTAAAAGACGCATACTCCTTGGAAGAAAAATTATGACCAACCTAGACAGCATACTAAAAAGCAGAGATATTACTTTGCCAACAAAGGTCCATCTAGTCAAGGCTATGGTTGTTCCAGTGGTCATGCGTGGATGTGAGAGTTGGACTATAAAGAAAGCTGAGCACTGAAGAATTGATGCTTTTGAACTATGGTGTTGGAGAAGACTCTTGAGAGTCCCTTGGACTGCTAGGAGATCCAACCAGTCCATCCTAAAGTAGATCAATCCTGAATATTCATTGGAAGGGCTGATGCTGAAGCTGAAACTCCAATACTTTGGCCACGTAATGTGAAGAGCTGACTCATTTGAAAAGACCCTGAAGCTGGGAGAGATTGAGGGCAGGATGAGAATGGGATGACAGAGGATGAGATGGTTGGATTGCATCATCAACTCAATGGAGATGGGTTTGGGGAAAACTCTGGGAGTTGGTGATGGACAGGGAGGCCTGATGTGCTGTGGTTCTTGGGGTTGCAAAGAGTCGGACACTATTGAGCGACTGAACTGAACTGAGCATGAAATGTATAAGGAGGTATCTTCCCAAGTCTGCAATTATAACTCTGGACAATGTTATTGTTTGGTCAGTGGACTTGTGAAAACAATCATTTGTGTAACAACTTGTACTAAAAGTAGTGTTGGCAAAGTAATGTCTCTTCCTTTTAACAGAGACATTACTTTGTTGACATTACTTTGCTAAAAACGGTTGGTCTAGTCAAAGCTATGGTTTTTCCAGTAGTCATGTATGGATGTGAGAATTGGACTATAAAGAAAGCTGAGCACTGAAGAATTGATGCTTTTGAACTGTGGTGTTGGACAAGACTCTTGAGAGTCCCTTGGACTTCAAGGAGATCCAACCAGTCCATCCTAAAGGAAATCAATCCTGAATATTCATTGGAAGGGCTGATGCTGAAGCTGAAACTCCAATACTTTGGCCACCTGATGTGAAGAACTGACTCACTGGAAAAGACCATGATGCTGGGGAAGATTGAAGGCAGGAGAAGGGGACGACAGAAGATGAGATGGTTGGATGGCATCACTGACTCAATGGACATGAGTTTGAGTAAGTTCTGGGAGTTGGTGATGGACAGGGAAGCCTGGCGTGCTGCAGTCAATGGGGTCCCAAAGGGTCAGATCTGATTGAGCAACTGAACTTTATTAAAAAGATGGAGCCAAGTCATTTTGCTAAGTCAAATTATCCAGTCACAGAGGACAAGCACTGCCTGATTCAGCTTATGGGAGGAGTCTAAAACAGTCAGACTCATAGGAACAGAGAATGCAGTGCTGGTTGAGAGGGGCTATCAAAAGGGGAAGTGGAGAGTGTAAACAGGTATAAAGTTTCAGTTCTATGAAATGAATATATTCTAGAGATCTGCCGGACTGGACATTGTGCCTCTATGGTTAATGATACTGTGTGATGCACTTAAGGCTTGTTAATATGGGAGGTCTCATGTTAAGTGCTCTTATTCAAATTAAAAAAAAAATACTTTTGTCATTAAGAGATGTAAATTTCTCTGAACTGACCTAGTACAATGTTTTAAAGTATGCCATGTATTACAATTCTTGGCTATTTAATATTTCTAAGCAGGCTGCTTCTCTGTAGAGTTGGGTGCTCTGACTCACATGATTTGAAAAGTGGTTGGTTTAATATTAACTACCTAGAGATTGTGTAATTAAAACAGAAGGATGCTTCACCTCATTACCTTGTTAATTGATAGTGGATTCTATTCAAAGTAGGTAAATGAATTTTGAATGATAACCCTTAAAACAGAAAATATAAGATGAAGCATGCTGTCTTTTCAACACAGCTGGATTTTTTATAGTTATATTAAGCAAGGAAAACTGATAGCTCTTGAGGGGAAAAAGTATGAACACTGCACTTTACAGCTGTGATAAAGCATTCCAGATAAGGAAAATCAAGCAATTTTATTAGGAGAAAAATAGAGAACCTAAATAAAACCCAGCTCTCACTACATAACATCAATGTTTTGAATCTCTATATACTTACATTTCTGACTACTTTAATTTAGCTAAAATCATTTCTGCAAACAGGCAAATATACATATTTTTTTCATGGTAAAGGGAAAGAAAAAGACCATGTTTATTTCCTTTTATAACACATCTCTGTGACTGATGATTGGAAACTGTTCATCTGATTTACCAAAACTGGGGCCACTCTGTAGTTTTAGAATACTTTGAGAATCATCTTTTATTTTTTTGTGAAATTAAAATTTTAAAAGATGATAGCCATTGAACAACTAAGGTGTGCTTCTTAAATAGTACATGGTTGTCCGAGTCACCATGTCAGTAATAAAGTGCCTGTCTGGCCTTTTAATGAACATGTAAACAGAGAATTTTAAAGCTGCTCATAGTTTACCTTCTGGGTTTTAATTTCCCACATATCTTGTTTAAAAAGTATCAGTTCAGTTCAGTTCAGTCTCTCAGTTGTCCAACTCTTTGTGACCCCATGAACCTCAGCATCATGTAAATCCAAATTTTGAGTCATTTAAAGTATTCATTGTTTGTTTGAAAGTCTCTGGCAGTATCTCAAGAGCTATTAACTACTATCATACAAACATGTATTCAGTTCAGTTCAGTTGCTCAGTCATGTCCGACTCTGTGACCCTATGTACTTCAGCATGCCAAGCCTCCCTGTCCATCACCAACTCCTGGAGTCTACTCAAACTCATGTCCATTGAGTTGGTGATGCCATCCAACCGTCTCATCCTCTGTCATCCGCTTCTCCTCCTGCCTTCAATCTTTCCCAGCATTAGGGTCTTTTCAAATGAGTCAGTTCTTCACATCAGGTGGCCAAAGTACTGGAGTTTTAGCTTCAGCATCAGTCCTTCCCATGAATATTCAGGACTGATTTCCTTTAGGATGGACTGGTTGGATCTCCTTGCAGTCCAAGGGACTCTCAAGAGTCTTCTACAACACCACAGTTCAAAAGCATCAGGTCTTCAGCACTCAGCTTTAGAGTCCAACTCTCACATCCATACATGACTACTGGAAAAAAACATCTTTGACTAGACGGACCTTTGTTGGCAAAGTAATGTCTCTGCTTTTTAATATGCTGTCAAGTTGGTCATAACTTTCCTTCCAAGGAGTAAGTGTCTTTCAATTTCATGGCTGCAGTCACCATCTGCAGGGATTTTGGAACCCCCCAAAATAAAGTCTGTCATTGTTTCCACTGTTACCCCATGTATTTGCCATGAAGTGATGGGACCAGATGCCATGATCTTAGTTTTCTGAATGTTGAGTTTTAAGCCAACTTTTTCACACTCCTCTTTCACTTTCATAGAGAGGCTCTTTAGTTCTTCTATGATTTCTGCCATATTTGCCATAATGTAAATATGTATTAGGAATTGTTAAAAATATTTTTCCTGCCATTTTAATTTGTTGCAATATAGTATAATGAGGTCAAGCCCATTTGTTTGGTTAAGAAAGAAGTATTCAGAATAAATTTTTACTGGGCTAGAATAAGAGTTTTATAAAACTTCATAAAGATTTTCTTGGCAGAATCACTAATTTGTAGTGTCAATGTGAGGATTCCATATTTATTAAATCTGCTTCTAGATTTGTTTTATTAAAGAGGTGAATGCAAGGGTTAATGCTCAGCAGTGATAGGTTTACATGTTTTGGGGATGATTTTTGAAGTTCAAATATTGAGCCAATGTTGTAGAAATCAAAATCCACGGGTGGTGTCTTAAAGGGACTACTTTGATTTAATCATTTCTCCTTTATAAGTCACTTCATACATGTCAAGCACTGAGTTAGGAATCCTGTCAGGTAGAAATGCAGGAAATAATCAGTTACATGCTCTACACTCATGGAGAGTAGTTGGAGAGGTAGGCTGTCCACATACACTGTGGTGTGTCCAGCACTGGATCTGGCCAGGTAGACCTGGGCATGGTAGACATATTAAGTCTATGTATTAAATAGACAATGCATATTTATTTCCTGAAATCATGAACAAATGTATTTCATAGTGTGTGCATGCTAAGTCACTTCAGTCTGTGTCCGACTCTTTGAACCTTATGGATTGTAGCCCACCAGGCTCCTCTCTCTGCCCATGGGATTCTCTAGGCAAGAATATGGGAGTTGGTTGCCATTTCCTTTTCCCCACCCAGGGATTGGACCCAAGTGTCTTATGTCTCTTGCATTGGCAGGCAGGTTCTTTACCACCAGCCCCAACTGGGAAGCCCATTTCGTAGTATGCTGCTGCTACTACTGCTAAGTTGCTTCAGTCGTGTCCAACTCTGTGTGACCCCATACACGGCAGTCCACCAGGCTCCCCCATCCCTGGGATTCTCCAGGCAAGAACACTGGAGTGGGTTGCCATTGCCTTCTCCGTTTCATAGTATAGGGACACACAAATGCTCTGAGAACTCACAAAAGTGAGGGCTTCATTTTAACTCAGAGAGATAGTGGCTTGAATATAGAGGAAGTCTTTTCTGTTTTAGTGCAATATTGAAACATTTTTAAGGTTTTAATATGACTCTAATCATTAAAAACAATGCTGTTAACTACATTTTTAACCTTAAACTCTTGACTTATTGGTTGTCTTGAAATAAACTTGTTCTTTATTGTAGATGCAAAAGTTTAAGGATATGTCAACAATTATGAAAACTTGAAAGGAAATTTGATAAACACCATAAGAGAATAAGATCATAGAAAGAGCTCCTCCTGCCTGGGTCAATCCGTGCAAAACTAAGGAGGGAATGATATTTAAGAGTACAACTTTCTTCCTCATACCAATCTTAAGTGCTAGGATGTCATCTCAAACATCCCAGTTTTAGTTAATAATCCATTGTAGTCACTTAATCACGGAGATAGCTAAGCATTTTTATAATCTTCATCACTTCTTAAGTTAATGAAGTTCATGAAATAGTCAATTTCCTTCTTCTTCTGCACTCCCCTCTTTAAGATTAAGTTATGTGAAATGCTACTCAAAATTTATGAATATATAAATGGTACACCATGAATTATACTCTTTCTTAAGTAGCTGAATTGCCCTACATCATTTTTATAGAAGTTATCATATTCATTTATTCATTTTCTCCATTCCAACTTAAGAAGTGGTGACTATGTGCCAGGTAATGGACCTATACCTTGGAGACACAAAGACAAAGACATTTACATTGGTATCGGCTCCAATGTAACTCATGGTCCAGTTGCAAAAAAAATGGACATGTTGCTTTATTAAGAGCAATGAAAGAAGGAAATATAGCACTGTGATAGAGACAGACAAGGGCAAGATAGCTAGTTTAGACTGGTGGACAGAGAATTACTCTTTGAAGAAGTGACATTTAAACTGAGCTTCTTAGGATGAGAAGGAGCTAGCCATTCAAACAGCAGAAGAAAGAATATTCCTTTCAGGAAACAACACATGTCAATTCCCTAAGGTGGAAAAGAGACTGATTTGTTATAGGAACAGAAAAAAAGGGTCAGTGGTTAAACAATGAGGGAGTAGCATAAGATGAAACTGGAAAGAAGGGCAGGAGGCTGGATCATGCAAATCCTTAGAGGCCAGCATGTAGAGATGGGACAATATTGAAATCTTGCATATAGAAACGTATCAGGATATAACTTAATTATTAAAATGGTTCTGGATGTTGTAAAGAGAATAGATTAGAATAAGGAATAAGTTGAAGGAGGATGATTTTTTCTTAAGAACCTTTTTAAATGATCCAAGCACAGAGTGGAGGGTGGTAGTGACAATAGAAATGAATGTATTAAAGAGATATTTGCAGGTTTATCTGATGGGGTAAAATTATAATTAGACATTTACTTGTGTTTATCCCCTTACAGCCTGGAGCCCATTGAAGGGAGGGACTAAATCTTGTTCATCTCTGTTTCCACTTCCGATTGGGAATGTTTAATAAAAATGATTTTTTTTCATAACTTGGGGTTTCTGGGCTATGGCATGTTCTCATCAAATCTTGAAATAGATGAATCAATTTTGTATCTGCTATCTAGAGAGAGAAAAAAAGAAAGAATTTCTCTTTCTTTGCCCCTCTGGTTTTGATAAACTACAATGCAACAGGCATGGCCACATTCTCTTTCTCTATTGTCCCCTCACCTTCAAGAGCTTATAGACTTAAATGATATGCTTTCCTTATTTTTCTCTTTCAGGTTGAAGAAAGATAATCTTTTGATTTTTTCCTATATGGCAGTTCCTTCTTTTCACTGATTGTTTCTGTTTTGTCCCCCTGGATTTTCTTCAGCTCTTTTATGTCTTGTTTGAGATGTGATAGCACAATACTCCTGGGGTTAGTTAGCATACTACAATCCTGTATGGCAGTTGAATGTTGGGTTTTGTTTTATTCCAATATTCCAATTATCTAATAAAGCTTAATGTTTTCTAGATAGATTTTAGTTATAAGGAGCAGACCCAAAGACCCATAAGTCTTCTCATAGTAATAATTTACCTTATATTAATACCTTAAAATGAAATATATTTTTCCTTGTAGTTACATACATATTTTCTCCCATTTCATATGGCCTTATGTTATTTTCCTGCACCTTGTCCCTGCCAGTTTGGTATCTCACTATCTGCAGAAGAGCTTAGTGTCAATTTCATTCTTTCCTTCAGATCACTTATAAAAACCATGGTATCAGGCTGACCCCTGGGAGATATCTCTATTTGTAGCTTCTTTCCAGAGCAATTTTCCCCTACTCTTAGTTTTTTGTCTGTAAAGCAATTCTCTATTCATGATGAAAATAATCTTCTCAACCTCATGGTAATTCTGATGGAAGATTATGCACTTTGAAAATGAATATGACATATATCAATCTATCTAACCTTCCATTAACTTTCCTGATATGCAGGTGAAATCTGTAGATCTTTAACTGTGAAAATGTCCACTAGAACTTTTTAAAATAGAAATCAATGTCATCCTTTCAGAATTTATGACTATTTATATTTGTCACTAATAACTCCACAGTTTCACCCTTGGAGTCTCTAAAAATTTTTAGGCACTTAACAATTTATCAATTAAATCTATAGAATCATACAGAAATCCCTTGCATTCCTATACACTAACAATGATAAAACAGAAAGAGAAATTAAGGAAACAATTCCATTCACCACTGCGACAAAAGGAATAAAATACTTAGGAATATATCTACCTAAAGAAACAAAAAACCTATATATAGAAAACTATAAGACACTGGTCAAAGAAATCAAAGAGGACACTAATAGATGGAGAAACATACCATGTTCATGGATCGGAAGAATCAATATAGTGAAACTGAGTATACTACCCAAAACAATCTATAGATTCAATGCAATCCCTATCAAGCTACCAATGGTATTTTTCACAGAACTAGAACAAATAATTTCACAGTTTGTATGGAAATGCAAAAAACCTTGAATAGCCAAAGCTATCTTGAGAAAGAAGAATGGGACTGGAGGAATCAACCTGCCTGACTGCAGGCTATATTACAAAGCCACAGTCATCAAGACAGTATGGAACTAGCACAAAGACAGAACTATAGATCAGTGTAACAAATAGAAAGCCCAGAAATAAACCCACGTACCTATGGACACCTTATCTTTGACAAAGGAGGCAAGGATATCCAATGGAGAAAAGACAATCTCTTTAACAAGTGGTGCTGGGAAAACTGGTCAACCACTTGTAAAAGAATGAAACTAGAACACTTTCTAACACCATACACAAAAATAATCTCAAAATGGATTAAAGAGATAAACGTAAGGCCAGAAACTTTAAAACTCCTAGAGGAGAACATAGGCAAAACACTCTCCGACATACATCACAGCAAGATCCTCTATGACCCACCTTCAAGAATGTTGGAAATAAAAGCAAAAATAAACAAATGGGACCTAACTAAAATTAAAGGCTTCTGCACAAGAAAGGAAACTATAAGCAAGGTGAAAAGACAGCCTTCAGAATGGGAGAGAATAATAGCAAATGAAGCAACTGACAAATAATTAATCTCAAAAATATACAAGCAACTCCTGCAGCTCAATTCCAGAAAAATAAAGGACCCAATCAAAAAATGAGCCAAAGAATTAAACAGACATTTCTCCAAAGAAGATATACAGATGGCTAACAAACACATGAAAAGATGCTCAACATCACTTATTATCGGAGAAATGCAAATCAAAACCACAATGAGGTACCATCTCACACCAGTCAGAATGGCTGCTATCGAAAAGCCTACAAGCAATAAATGCTGGAGAGGGTGTGGAGAAAAGGGAACCCTCTTACACTGTTGGTGGGAATGCAAAGTAGTACAGCCACTATGGAGAACAGTGTGGAGATTCCTTAAAAAACTGGAAATAGAACTGCCATATGACCCAGCAATCACACTGCTGGGCATACACACTGACGAAACCAGAATTGAAAGACACGTGTACCCCAATGTTCATCACAGCACTGTTTATAATAGCCAGGACATGGAAGCAACCTAGATGTCCATCATCAGATGAATGGAAAAGAAAGCTGTGGTACATATACACAATGGAGTATTACTCAGCCATTAAAAAGAATACATTTGAATCAATTCTAATGAGGTGCATGAAACTGGAGCCTATTATACAGAGTGAAGTAAGCCAGAAAGAAAAACACCAATACACTATACTATGCATATATATGGAATTTAGAAAGATGGTAATGATAACCCTGTATGCAAGATAGCAAAAGAGACGCAGATGTATAGAACAGTCTTTTGGACTCTGTGGGAGAGGGCGAGGGTGGGATGATTTGGAAGAATGGCATTGAAACATGTATAATATCATATGTGAAATGAATTGTCAGTCCAGGTTCAATGCATGATGCTTGGGGCTGGTGCACTGAGATGACCCAGAGGGATGGGATGGGAAGGGAGGAGGGAGGGGGGCTCAGGATGGGGAACACATGTACACCCATGGCAGATTCATGTCAAAACCAATACAGTATTGTAAAGAAATTAGTCTCCAATTAAAATAATAAATTTTTATTAAAAATAAATAAAATTTACGTTTTATTTATACTCAAACCAGAATTCTTTATAATTTTTTCTTCACTCTAATAAAAGGAAACTAATAGTTTTCAAAATAAAAATAAATAAATAAAAATCTATAGCATCCTATAATTATTTGCTTAAATCCTTTTGTGTCACTCTACTTTCTCAACTGTGAGATACCTTCTTTGACTTTGTGAGGATTATTCAAGCATTCATTTAATGAACATTTTTGGGGAGGCTATATTCCTAACACAGTGAAGATACCACTGAACAATGTAGGGGAAATTTTCAATTCCTGCCTTTTAGGATTGAAAGACAATAAACAAATAAGTAAATAATATGTTAGGAAGTTATAAATGCTATGAAGAAAATTAAGCACTTAAGGGGATAAAAGATGAGATATGCACTAAGTCACTTCAGTCATGTCTGACTTTTTGTGACCCTATGGACTGTAGCCCACCAGGTTCCTCTGTCCATGGAATTCTCCAGGCAAGAATACTGGAGTGGGTTTCCATGCCCTCCTCCCGGAGATGTTCCCAACCCAGGGATTCAGCCCATGTCTCTTATGCTTCTTGCAGGTGGGTTCTTTACCAATAGTGCCACCTGGGAAGCCATATTTTGTCTTACCCCCATCCAAATTTTTACTGTTAAAACAATTAAAAAAATATATTCAAGATCTCACCTGGCACTGCCAACCTGCTCTTTTAAACATGTTACTAGAACTGGCTTGTTTCTGACAGAAGCATCCCTTTGGAATTAATAATACTATTCACACAGTAACTATTTGGCCTTACACACTTTTATCTCATGTCCTCTCTCTCTCTCTTTTTTTTTCTGGTAGAACTCCTCCCGATGCCTGGACATCATGAGCAACTATTAGGATGCTACCCCTCTGACCACACTTCATTGGTCAAGGGTTGGCTTAAGAGAGGTTACCACAAAATTTTTCCAATTACAATGGAAGAAACATGCTATTTTGTGGCTGGGACTGCACTGATTTAATATTTTAAAAGTCAGTATGCAGTGCATCCTAGGTCTCTGTTTATTTCACAAGAATGTCAGGGGATTCCCTAGGAGAATGTTCAAGGATCGAACTTAGAAGAATTTTGGTATAAATCAGGTTGTTCAAATTTCTTGTTGCTTAGAATACTCTAGGCAGATTGTTAAATATATAGGTGTCCAACCTCTTATGTACAGATTCTGATTCAGTCATCTGTATTTTAATAAGTAACTCTAAGTGATTTTATTTTCAGAAAAATTTAGAAAATGCTGAACTTGATACTCATTCTGACCAGGTCCTTTGCCTGCAATTCAAGTAATTAGCACTTAATGGCATTGTGCCTTTTCTAAAGACTCTGTACTATTTTCTAATGGAAGTCTCAGCCAATCATCAGCTGCTACTTCAAAAGAGATAAGTCTTTGGTCATGGCTTTGTTTTTTTACTTTTTAATGACTCTATTTACTCATTCAATAAATACAAGGTGCTTACAGGTTAATAATGGGAGAGGACAGATATTAAGTGGATAATCATATGACCCTTGATTGACAATATGAAGCAATAGTAAAAGGTGCAATGACTGCAAGGGATCTGATAGGGTGGAGCAATAATTCACAAAAGATTTTCCTGGGAACATGATTTTTAAACTAATTAGATCATGAAACTTGTTTCTGATCCTAGCACATTGAATTACTGGTATAGATCTGTTCCAGATATTCTGACCCTGAGTTCAGTTGTGAATGGGTCGATAACTCCAGATTTATTGGACTTTTGTACTGTCTATGAAGATGTCATGATTTTTCACCTATGGCTTCTCACAGACCTAAGCTTTCTTCATTCTATGTTAGGTAGAATAGATTGGCATACAGACTCTGCAAATCTATTGCATTGATCCCATCATGGGTATCCTGGTTTCTCTGGCTGACTTTTTTCACTTCCTTATTTATCAAAAAGGTTATCCAACTGAGTATCTCAATCTTGCTCCATATTTCAGCTCTTTCCCTTTCCCTCTCTTGGCCCCAAGGACAGAACATTCAGAGAGTGACTCTCCAACTACACATGAAACCACTTCCCTGCTAAATTTAGAAAGGCCCAAATATTAAGTTATTGTTCAGTTACTAAATTGTGTCTGACTCTTTGTGACCCCACGAACTGCAGCACACCAGGCTTCCCTGTCCTTCACTATCTCCTGGAGTTTGCTCAAACTCATGTCCACTGATTCAGTGATGCTATCTAACCATCTCATCCTCTGCTGCCCACTTCTCCTTTGCCTTCAATCTTTCCCAGCATCAGGGTGTTTTCCAATGAGTTGGCTCTTCACATCAAGTAGCCAAAGTATTGGAGCTTCAGCTCCAGCATCAATTCTTCCAATGAATTTTGAGAGTTGATTTCCTTTAGGATTGACTCATTTGATCTTTCTCAAGAGTCTTCTCCAGCACGTCAATTTGAAAGCATCAATTCTGTGCTCAGCATTCTTTATGATCCAATACTCACATTCATACATGACTATTGGAAAAACCATAGCTTTGGCTATATGGACCTTTGCCAACAAAGTGATGTATCTGCTTTTTAATACACTGTCTAGCTTTGTCATAGCTCTCCTTTCAAGGAGCAAGTGTCTTAATTTCATGGCTGCAGTCACTCTCAGCAGTGATTTTGGAGCCCAAGAAAACAGTCTGTCACTGCTTTGACTTTTTCCCCTTCTACTTGCCATGAAGTTATGGGATGCTATGATCTTTGTTTTTTGAATGTTGAATTTTAAGCCAGCTTTTTCACTCTCCTCTTTCACCCTCATTAAGAGGCTCCTTAGTTCTTTTTCACCTTCCACAATTAGTGTGGTATCATCTGCATATCTGAGGTTGATATTTCTTCTGGCAAGCTTGATTCCATCTTGTGATTCATCCAGCCCAGAATTTCACATGATGCACTCTGCATATAAGTTAAATTAGCTGGGTGACAATATATAGCCTTGTAGTACTCCTTCCCCAAATTTGAACCAACCAGTTGTTCCATGTCCAGTTCCTACTGTTGCTTCTTGACCTACATACTGGTTTCTCAAGAGACAGGTAAGGTGGTTTGGTACTTCCATCTCTTTAAGAATTTTCCACAGTTTGTTGTGATCCACACAGCCAAAGGCAAGGGGTTAGCATAGCCAATGAAGCAGAAGTAAATTTTTTTTTTTTTGCTGGAATTCTCTTGCTTTTTCTATTATCCAGGAAATGTTGGCAATTTGGTCTCTGGTTCCTCTGTCTTTTCTAAACCCAACTTGTACCTCTAGAAGTTCTTGGTTCACATACTGCTGAAGCCTAGCTTGAAGGATTTTGAACATAACCTTGCTAGCATATGAAATGAGCCAATTGTCTGCTAGTTTGAACAGTCTTTGGCACTGCCTTTCTTTGGGATTGGAATGAAAGCTCCCCTTTTCTAGTCCTGTGGCAACTGTTTTCCCAATTTGCTGAGTTTCCCCAAATTTACTGAGTTTTACAAACATTAAAATATTAACTTAAATAATTGTTTTTTAGCACTGCTATAAATATTACAACTTGAAGAAGGAGGAGAAGGAGGAGAATGATAAAAAGAAGAAAGACTATTATCTACTCTGAGGAAAAATTAATAGATAAGAAACACAAGGATCAAGTGTTTTCATTAGTGTGTTAACAACCTTACAATTTTTAAAGAGTTTTAACATACACTTTCATTTGTGCCTGACAATAATCCAATATAAGAGTGGTGTTATTATCATTTTACTGATAATGAAACCAAGGCGCAGAGATAGAGATGTGTAGCCTGAGGTCAAAACTCTACCTAGTTCAATCTGTTTCTATCTCTGATTATAATGACAAGGTAGCTCATTCAATTTTGTGACTTACCTTATTCTGCTTCTCTTTTCTTGTCCCTGGGAACCTGCTTATTTGCAGTTCAACAAGGGTCCTGCAATTTCCATTTGCTTTGTGACTTGCTTTTTCCAGCTGTTCCTGCTGTTTCAGGGCTGGGACATCAAAGCTCAGCTTGAATCCTGCCACTTTAGGCATGGAAACCTTTATCAGTCTAACTGCTTGACTTGAATCCTTAACTACAATGAAGTCCTGCTTGTTCTCAGCAGAGAAGGTGCTGGAGCAAGAACCCCATGTTGTTTATGGGGTTGTTGTTGTTTAGCTGAAGATAGCTCACATCCCCAAAGGATATGGTGTCTAAGTGGAAGAACCTATTTTGGCCAACTAGCACATGCTGGATTACTGCTCCTTAAAAACCCCTGCCAGCCACTCTGCTATCTGTAGCTGTGGTTGCTTTAAGAATTCCTCATCACAGTTTTCTATACAATTCATAAAACCAAAGTGTTCTCCCAACTTTGTGGTCTAAGTTATCATTAGGGATTTTTATTTTGTGATTATTTTTATTTTCTTGGGCTTCAAAATCATTGCAGATGGTGACTGCAGCCATGAAAGTAAAAGACACTTGCTCCTTGGAAGAAAATCTATGATCAACCTAGACAGCATATTAAAAAGCAGAGACATTACTCTGCCTACAAAGGTCCACCTAGTCAATGCTATGGTTTTTCCAGTAGTCATGTATGGATGTGAGAGCTGGACCATAAAGAAAGCTGAGCACCAAAGAACTGATGCTTTTGAACTGTGGTGTTGGAAAAGACTCTAGAGAGTCCCTTGGACTGCAAGGAGTAAAATCAGTCAATTCTAAAAGAAATCAGTCCTGAATATTCATTGGAAGGACTGGTGCTGAAGGTTGAAGCTCCAAATACTTTGGCCACCTGATGTGAAGAACTGACTTATTAGAAAAGACCCTGATGCTGGGAAAGATGGAAGGCAGGAGAAGGGGATGACAGAGGATGAGATGGTTGGATGGCATCACCAACTTGATGGACATGAGTTTGAGCAAGTTCAAGGAGTTGGTGATGGACAGGGTGGCCTGGTGTGCTGCAGTCCATGGGATCGCAAAGAGTTGGACACGACTGAGGGACTGAACTGAACTGAACATGCTTTTCAAACATACAGAACAAGGATTTCCTTACAATTCATAATCTGTACACTACCAAAGACAAGGAGCAGGGGCACTCTTCATGTCCACCTCAGTCAACACTGAGGCAGAAATGAGTAATCTGGCTGCATTATAGGCTGGTTTCATCCTTGTGCCTACCGTTTGCTTTGTATCGTTCAGTATTTTGCTCTGGTTCTCAAGTCGGCATCAGAAAGAAATTGCAATTGCTCAGAGGACCTTCACAAGTATTCTCTCAAGTCCATTTTGGACCCATATTTAAGGTATTCATTTTCCTACTCAGACATGTCTCTGCTCTTTGCCTTGGGGTGCTCTAACTATATTTGAAAATGTCTTTCCTTAAGCTCTTGCCTTTTCTCTTTAGTCCCTATATTGTCACTTGATTCCATCTATCACTTTCTGACCTCCCCCATCACACACCCATTAATCACTATAATAGAAGTATTAAAACCTCTGATTCCATCAGTTTCAAAAGCCTAGTGACTTTAAAGTAAAAATATTGGGGTTGTGATTCTGACTACACTCCTATGAGCTGACTTCATCATGGAAAAGTTATAAATCCTTCTATATCTTTATCTCTTCATCTGTAGATTGGAATAATTTAAAGCACCTACTCTTGGTTACCAAGAGAAACAATAAAAAGGCATGCAAAATGTTTAGAATAGTGTCTAGCAGGTAATAAGAATGCATAATGTGAACTGTATTATTATGAACTTAGTGTATGTTTCTGAAAAATAAATTTAAGCATATTGACCTTACAGGTTTACCACGAAAATTAGATTATGTATGCAAAATATTTAGCAAGGTTCTGGCAGAATATAAGCATTCAAAAAATCATAGTCCTGTTCCCTGGTCTCCTTTCCCCATTCCATACTTTCTTGACTCACTTAGAAGACTACGTTTCCTCATGTATTTTTTCTGTTGTGAATTAATGACTACAAATTTAATGCTATCTTAAAGTGGCAATTTTGTATAAAGTCATCCCAAATCAAAGGAAAGTAAAGAGGAAAATTGTTAAATAGCAGCTATGTTTTCAGGCTAAAAAACATTATAGCAGTGACTCATTTTTAAAAGTTTCTTTAAATGCCACAGTGAAATGGACATTATAATAGTCCTTACCTTCTGGCTATTAGACACCTGAGAGCTTCCAGAGACACTGCAAGACTATGTGCTCTGCTCAAAGTCATTCTTCTTAATTTCATGAGGTCAAATGTAAAGTGTAATCACTTCACTTATGTTCAGTTGGTGTCACTATTCATTTTGCCCTTCTTCATAGTCTCATAGATTTCCAGGCTTTTTAGGGGCTAGTATCTGCCATCATCTTTAATTCCAGTTCTAGCGTTTGAACCTCTTCTTTTTTACCCCTGCCAACTGGTCTTGTAGCTTTTGTTGATACCTTCCAGGAAAAGGGTGCCAAAAATACCCAGAAAGTTGCCTAGACAAGCTTGAGAAAGACATATCTGTGAGAAAATTCTCCTTTGATTAGCCAAAATCTACTTCCATATATTCTCTCCCAATGTCCAAGCTTTGCCTCTGGAGACCTTAAAGAACTAATGTCTTCGTTCTTGTGCAATAGCAGTCAATCTATCATTGAAAGGAAGCTCTCATACTTCTTATGGATTTTTCCCCTCAGCCAGATAAAATCTAAGTAAGTGTAAGAAAACAAAAATTAAAAAACACACACACACAAATTAAATTGAAATGCATATACAGATACTGTAGAACCAGTGATATATTAGATTTCACCAAAGTGTTCCCTTAAAGAAATTTTATATTTGGACACCCATTGCACACCTCTAGATTCCACTCCATATTCTATTGTTTGAGATGCTAACAGTTGATGTTTAGAGAAACATGGCCTCTTAATGAAGACATTTATCCATTTATTCATTTACTCCAAGTTGTAAATATTTGATATAATTGTATGTCATAAAAAGTGTATCTTTCAGGGCACTATTATATGCTCCTCACATTGGTCCCCTGTCATCTGTAAACTCCATTTACCCGATTGTTGGATCTATTTTTATTGTTAAGTTATAGTAATCATAGCAGCTTACATTTATATGGGGCATTATGTGTTGCTTCTATATTCAGTTTCCCATTTGAGCTTCATAACATCTCTTGAAGGTACAGAATGTATTGAGTTACTATCCTCATTTTACTGTGAAGAAAGTATGGCTCAGAGAAGTGAAGCAACTTGAAAAATTAATAAGAGCTGGATGAAGGAATGGAATGTGCTGAATATGAAAATAGATTTCAAATAAAGGGCAATCATACATTATTTCAATTTTCCACCTATTACTACCTATGTGACCTTAGACAAGTCAATCTCTCTGAGTGTCCAATTTTCTTAAGTCTAATGATAATGTTTATCAGTGAAATAAGTGATGAAATATATATATATATATATATATATATATATATATAGGTTCTTTATGTAATAAAGGTAGGTATTCTGATTTCTAATTTGCTCCCCATTTCCAGTGTGTGGGGGAGGTTCCACACACCGACAAATAAATCTTCAGGACACCAGCTTGGTGTCCTACAATTTAACTCAATTCTGACACTATCTATCCAGAAATAGCATCAGATTCCATAGGTTAAGGATTCAGTAGTATATGACTGCCATCACCCCACCTCAGATGCTAGTTGAAAATCCAAATCCAGAAAACCTCTGTTTCTGACCAACCAGTTACAGACTGGAGGTTCCCAGAACCTTCTTGGGTTCAATTAATTTGCTACAGCAACTCACAAAACTCAGTGAAACATTTTATTTACCAGATTGTCAGATTATTATTATACTTATATTATTATTATTATTAATTATTATAAAAGGATGTAACTCAGAGATAGCCAGAAGGAAGTGATGCATAGGGCTAAGCATGGAACTTAAGTATGGGACTTCCATGTCCATGCCTTTCCAGGCACATTAGTCTCACAGAATCTCCTTATGTTCACCAACCCAGAGGTTCTCTGAACCCCATTCTTTTGGATGTTTATGGAAGATGCATTACATAGGCATGGTTGAGTAAATCATTGGCCATTGGTGATGGATTTAACCTTTAGCCCATTTCTCTTCTCCACAAATCAGGAGGTGGGACTGAAAGTTCCAACCCTTTTTCCATGGTTGCTTACCAGGCAATCAGCCCTCATCCTCAGCTTGTTTCCAAAAGGCATATCATTAACATAAACCCAGTTGTAGAGCAAAGGGGCTTGTTGAGAATAACAAGACACCCATTTCATCTTTATGGCTCTGAAGCTAGCTCTGAAGTTTTTGGTAACTGAGGACAGGAGAAAAAAATATTATAAAAGATGTTCCTGTGACTTCCTTTGTGGTCCAATGGTTAAGAGTCCACTGGCTAATGCAGGATACACAGGTTGGATCCCTGGTCCAGGAAGAATCCATATGCTGTGAGGCAACTAAACCCATGCACCCATGCACCAGAACAAATATGATAAAAGATGTTCCCATGACTTCCTTGGTGGTCCAGTGGTTAAGAATCCACCTGCCAATGCAGGAGACACAGGTTGGATCCCTGGTCCAGGAAGAAGCCATATGCTGTGAGGCAACTAAACCCTGCACTCTAGAACCTGCAAACCATGAATACTGAGCCTGACTGCCACAACTACTGAAGCCTGCATGCCCTAGAGCCCATACTCTGCAAGAAGAGAAGCCACAGTGATGAGGAACCCAGGTACTGCAACTAGAGAAAGTTTGCATGCAACAACATAGATGCAGCACAACCAAAAATAAATAACTAAATAATAAACATATTTTTTAAAAAATTTTAGAAATATTGCCTTTGCTTTTAACTGCTCAAGAAATTCCAAGAGTTTTGCAAGCTATGAGCCAAGAACTGTGGATGAAGACCAGAAATACATGAGAAATATATTATGGATATCTGTGTGTTAGTCACTCAGTTGTGTCCAACTCTTTGTGACCCTGTGGTCTGGGATTCCCCCAGGATCCTCTGTCCATAGAATGCTCCAGGCATGAATACTGGAGTGGGTTGCCATTTCCTTCTCCAGGGGATCGTCCCAAGCCAGGGATCGAACACGGCTCTCCCTCATTGCAAGCAGACTCTTTATCCACTGAGCTACTTCGGAAGCCCTTATGAACAAATATATATTTCACATATATATAAAATACCTAGAAAACTCTATAGCTCACGACCCAGATAATCATGATGGTGTGATCACTGACCTAGAGCCAGACACCCTGGAATGTGAACTCAAGTGGGCCTTAGAAAGCATCACTACGAACAAAGCTAGTGGAGGTGATAGAATTCCAGTTGAGCTATTCCAAATCCTGAAAGATGATGCTGTGAAAGTGCTGCACTCAATATGCCAGCAAATTTGGAAAACTCAGCAGTGGCCACAGGACTGGAAAAGGTCAGTTTTCATGCCAATCCCAAAGAAAGGCAATGCCAAAGAATGCTCAAACTACCGCACAATTGCACTCATCTCACACGCTGGTAGAGTAATGCTCAAAATTCTCCAAGCCAGGCTTCAGCAATATGTGAACTGTGAACTTCCTGATGTTCAAGCTGGTTTTAGAAAAGGCAGAGGAACCAGAGATCAAATTGCCGACATCTGCTGGATCATGGAAAAAGCAAGAGAGTTCCAGAAAAACATCTATTTCTGCTTTATTGACTATGCCAAAGCCTTTGACTGTGTGGATCACAATAAACTGTGGAAAATTCTGAAAGAGATGGGAATACCAGATCACCTGATCTGCCTCTTGAGAAACCTGTATGCAGTCAGGAAGCAACAGTTAGAACTGGATATGGAACAACAGACTGGTTTCAAATAGGAAAAGGAGTACGTCAATGCTGTATATTGTCACCATGTTTATTTAGCTTATATGCAGAGTACATCATGAGAAACGCTGGACTGGAAGAAACACAAGCTGGAATCAAGATTGCCGGGAGAAATCTCAACCTTAGATATGCAGATGACACCACCTTTATGGCAGAAAGTGAAGAGGAACTAAAAAGCCTCTTGATGAAAGTGAAAGTGGAGAGTGAAAAAGTTGGCTTAAAGCTCAACATTCAGAAAACGAAGATCATGGCATCTGGTTCCATCACTTCATGGGAAATAGATAGAGAAACAGTGGAAACAGTGTCAGACTTTATTTTTCTGGGCTCCAAAATCACTGCAGATGGTGACTGCAGCCATGAAATTAAAAGACGCTTACTCCTTGGAAGGAAAGTTATGACCAACCTAGATAGCATATTCAAAAGCAGAGACATTACTTTGCCAACAAAGGTTCGTCTAGTCAAGGCTATGGTTTTTCCTGTAGTCATATATGGATGTGAAAGTTGGACTGTGAAGAAGGCTGAGTGCTGAAGAATTGATGCTTTTGAACTGTGGTGTTGGAGAAGACTATTGAGAGTCCCTTGGGCTGCAAGGAGATCCAGCCAGTCCATTCTGAAGGAGATCAGCCCTGGGATTTCTTTGGAAGGAATGATGCTAAAGCTGAAACTCCAGTACTTTGGCCACCTCATGCAAAAAGTTGACTCATTGGAAAAGACTCTGATGCTGGGAGGGATTGGGGGCAAGAGGAGAAGGGGACGACAGAGGATGAGATGGCTGGATGGCCTCACTGACTCAATGGACGTGAGTCTTAGTGACCTCCAGGAGTTAATGATGGACAGGGAGGCCTGGCATGCTGCGATTCATGGGATCGCAAAGAGTCGGACAGGACTGAGTGACTGATCTCATCTGATTTTTATGAGTAGCAAGAACACATAAAATCATTCATTCATCTGTAAAACAGGAAGACTAGAACTTGACTCATATGATTGTCATTAGTATTAAATGAGATGTTAAAAGCAAAGCATTAGTATCTATATTTATTGTTATACATGCAGGTATTCAATCAATCGTAGCCAATATTGATTATTTTTATTTTATGTTAAGACTCACTTTCCTGAAAGTGACTTAAATCTATCAAATTTAAGCAAAGATGGGGACTTATGACTCAAGTAACTAAATAATGAAGAGATATATCTTGCTTCTGCTGTGCCTAGATAAAGAAAATTAAATGATGTCTTCAGGATATTTTTCCACCACCTGACCCATTTTTCTGTGTTAACTCCATTATCAGGTGATTTCAAGCTATCTTCCAGCAATTCCCAGGTCTACACGCCCCAGTGTTTCTACCTAATGGCAAAGAGCAAAAGTCTTTATCCAAGCATTTCCAGTAAATGTCCCAAGGTTCAGTTGATTGTATCAGCCTAGTTTATATGCTCATCCATGTATCATTCATTCTGTTCAGAGGAATACGATGTGTAGGTTTACTTATTCCTGAGTGACATGCAAATGTCTAACACATCGTTACTGTTCTGTATACACTTGCTCTCAAAGGAGATAGTTCCGTGTTATTGATCTATGTAATTAGGTTGTTTCATTGTAATCCCCATAGCCATAGTTCACAACCATCTATACAATCTCTCATTTTCCTGCTTGGTAACACAGAAGAGTGAAATTTAGCACAGATGAGTTTAACAAAACTGTTAATTAACATACTAACCGATCACACTATTCATTGTAATTAAATATTTATGTGATGACTCCTTATATTGTGTAATAGTACCCTGCCCTGGGCACTGTAATGGAGATTAAAAGAAAGCCCTACCTTCAAGAGGGTCCCAGAAACAGCTTGAAACCAAGTTCCCCTAAAGCTAACTTTTCCTGCTGAGTTTATGGTTAACCTCACTGTCCAAACACTATTCCCTTTCTTGTCCCACCCAATTTCCCCTCAGGATTGAGGAATATCAAAGAAAAGGGACAACTGAAACTGACCATAATCCTATGGGGCCTTCCCAGGTACAAAACCCCCTTCATGTCCCCCATTTCTTGTTTGCAGAAAAAAGGCTTTAGTCTCCAAGGCCTTTTCTGAGTGCCAAAGAGCAGCCTCAAGTAATTACTAATTAAGGAAGTCAAGGAATGAAGAAACAAAGGAAGAGGAATTAAACAAGAAAAGTAACAATAGCTTAAACATATTAATATTAATAGTTCACTGATAAAAGAGTCCTAATTCCTCCTCAAGGGCTATGTATAACAATCTGACACATATCTTTGAGTGGTTCTGCAAAAACCAAGACCCCCTCAACCCAGGAGGAGGATGGTGACTACTTGCTGACCGCACATAGACCCCAGTCTGGTTGGAACCAGAAGGTTGATGATTAACTTTATGGAAACATCACCCCACTACCTTATCACCAACCAATCAGAGCAGAGTCCACAAGCTGCAACAAGGTTGCCTTAAAAAAAACCCTTCCCTGAAAGCCATTGAGAAGTTCAGATCTTTTGAGCACTGGCTGCTCTCTCCCCTTGCTTTGTGCAAATAAATGTATGGACTTCCCTGGTGGCTCAGATGGTAAAGAGTCTGCCTGCAGTGCTGGAGACCTGGGTTCGATCCCTGGATCAGCAAGATCCCCTGGAGAAGGAAATGGTGACCCACCCCAGTATTCTTGTCTGGGAAATCCCATGGATGGAGGAACCTGGTCAACTACAGTTCATGAGGTCATGAAGAGTCAGACACAACTGAGAGACTTCTCTTTTTCTTTCTTTTGTTTCAGTAGGTTGGCTTTGCTGCACAGAGGGTGAGAAGACCCACATCCAGTTCAATAAGTTTTTTTTCTAATATATGGGCAAATATGAGGGGTAAGATAGCAGGTCTATCCCCAAATGCTCTAGAAATGCAGAGGATGATACTCATCCACTGAAACAGAGACAAAAACTGAAGAGAAATGGTGATAGAAATTTGGTGGCAAGTTGGGAAAACTTTTGTTTTAAGGTGTTAACACTATAGTTCTCAAAAGTTCATAGACCAGGGTGTATGTTGAGGAAGTTATCATGAAGTCAGGGAGCATATCATTTGCAGATTTATAAATGTATTCTTTCCTTTTTTCCCAAGGCATTCTTATTTTTCCTGTCTCTTGTTTCCATCAGATAAAAGAAAATCAATTATATTTATCAATTTCCACAGGCAATTCCTCAGTTGCCTCCACCAACCCACCCCTGGGACCTACTCTTCTGATTACAATGGATTAAGTAACAGTGTTCATTCATTCACTCAATCTAACCCGTCAGTGTCACTTGTGTACCAGTCACATTAAGGGATAGAAAGATGCTAAGATATGTTTGTTTCTTGCCTGAGATTTAATTTATACATTTTGTTTGGGGTACCAACTTAAAAAGTATAATGTGAGAAATGTACTAGATATCTATCTATGGAACATTTCTAGAAACATTAGAAGGAAGAATTAATGCTGGCTGATAATGATACAGATGGATATTTGGTAGGAAAGTTTTCACTGAGGAGATGACATTTGAGCTGGGTCTCTAAGCAGGGGAAGAAATTTGGTTAAAGGAAGAGAGACAAAAATAAACCACCTTGAGAGTTCCCAAGAATTGGGCAGTAACTTGATATGACTGGAGTTGGTGCAGTTCTAAGAGAAGTGGCAAGAGATAAGGCCAGAAATGTGTGCAGTCAGCAGATCAGGAAAGATCTTAGAGATCTGACTTCATCTTTTGATGGCATTTTTATGATGGTGGTACAGGGGGTTGTGGCTGGGATAGACACGGGCACGGGAAAAATTCAATCAGGGAAGTGATAAAATTGCTAGACATAATTACAAGTATAATTACTAAGTTAGAGAACAGAAGGCTATTTGCAACATTTTATAGAAGTCTTATTTTAGGAAAATCTAGTGAACCCAACCAGTACATTCTGAAGGAGATCAGCCCTGGGATTTCTTTGGAAGGAATGATGCTAAAGCTGAAACTCCAGTACTTTGGCCACCTCATGCGAAGAGTTGACTCATTGGAAAGGAGTCTGATGTTGGGAGGGATTGGGGGCAGGAGGAGAAGGGGATGACAGAGGATGAGATGGCTGGATGGCATCACTGACTCGATGGACGTGAGTCTGAGTGAACTCCAGGAGTTGGTGATGGAAAGGGAGGCCTGGCGTGCTGCGATTCATGGGGTCGCAAAGAGTCAGACACGACTGAGCAACTGAACTGAACTGAACTGAACTGAGTGAACCCAAATGCAAACTAAAATTAAATGCATGAATAAACAGATAAATAATTCTCCACTTTAAGGAAAGATAGTCCATTGAAACTGAGACCTTCCCTGGTGTAATATCACATATAATTCTATTTATAATAAATCATCATAATATTTTCCAGAATTACTTCCATTATCTAAACCAAGGACTGCTTGCTTATTTGAGCCAAATGTGTAAATCAGACACAAATTGATGATGTAGCTGAAATGCATTGCTGGATATATCTAATATTTAAAGAGAAAACTGAAGATGACACAGCTATGTTCTCATAATATATCAGAGTCTCACTTTAACAGTGACCTTGGGATCCTTGCTGTAAGATCATCAGACAGGTGAAAGAAAACAGCAACAGAAAGACCTCATGATGCTTGAATAACTAAATCCTCTTATAGTAAATCCAAAAGCTCATCTTATTCTGATTTCTATGCCATGAGAATACCAGGTTTATATTCAAATTATGATGACTTTGTGCTTTTTATTAGGAAGTTTACAGAGATTAGTATTCAAAAGTAGTTTGAGGCTTGAATTTCCAAAGCTATTGCAAAGACTTACAGAATGCCTATACATCTTTTAGTTTTTCTTATTGACTCTGCAGTTGTAGCTTAAGTGTTTACTCTTGACATCATCATACTCTTATTCCTTTCAAGCTTTTAGCTGAAGCAAAATTTCTATTAAACGCCAGTGACACTTTGAAAAGCCATTCAAAAGGAAACCTGTATGGTAACTTTCAAAACCATCATTTGAAACAAAACATGGATAAATTTGCATGTGTTTGAGTATGATATCAAAGAAAGCCACTAAATATAAATAGTTTACCACTTTTTTTTTGCCATAAGCTCATGAAATATCTCTATCATCATTCTTTTTATTTAATATAAATTTATTTATTTTAATTGGAGGCTAATTACAATATTGTATTGGTTATGCCATACATCAACATGAATCTGCCACGGGTGTACACGTGTTCCCCATCCTGAACCCCCCTCCCACCTCCTTCCCCATCGCATCCCTCTGGGTCATCCCAGTGCACCAGCCCTGAGCACCCTGTATCGTGCATCGAATCCGGACTGGTGATTTGTTTCACATATGATATTATACATGTTTCAATGCCATTCTCCCAAATCATCCCACCCTTGGCCTCTCCCATAGAGTCCAAAAGACTGTTCTATACATCTGTGTCTCTTTCTCTGTCTTGCATACAGGGTTACCATTACCATCTTTCTGAATTCCATATATATGCATTAGTATACTGTATTGGTGTTTTCCTTTCTGGCTTACTTCACTCTGTATAATAGGCTCCAGTTTCATCCACCTCATTAGAACTGATTCAAATGTATTTTTTTTAATGGCTGAGCAATACTCCATTGTGTATATGTACCACAGCTTTCTTATCCATTTGTCTGCTGATGGACATCTAGATTGCTTCCATGTCCTGGCTATTATAAACAGTGCTGTGATGAACTTTGGGGTACACGTATCTCTTTCAATTCTGGTTTCGTTGGTGTGTATGCCCAGCAGTGGGATTGCTGGGTCATATGGCAATTCTATTTCCAGGTTTTAAGGAATATCCACATTGTTCTCCATAGTGGCTGTACTAGTTTGCATTCCCACCAACAGTGTAAGAGTGTTCCCTTTTCTCCACACCCTCTCCAGCATTTATTGCTTGTAGATTTTTCGATAGCAGCCATTATGACTGGTGTGAGATGGTACCTCACTGTGGTTTGGATTTGCATTTCTCTGATAATGAGTGATGTTGAGCATCTTTTCATGTGTTTGTTCAGTTCAGTTCAGTTCAGTCGCTCAGTCGTGTCTGACTCTTTGTGACCCCATGAATCACAGCACGCCAGGCCTCCCTGTCATCATCAACTCCCAGAGTTCACTCAGACTCACATCCATCGAGTCAGTGATGCCATCCAGCCATCTCATCCTCTGTAGTCCCCTTCTTTTCCTGCCCCCAGTCCCTCCCAGTATCAGACTCCTTTCCAATGAGAACTCCTCGCATGAGTGGCCAAAGTACTGGAGTTTCAGCTTTAGCATCATTCCTTCCAAAGAAATCCCAGGGCTGATCTCCTTCAGAATGGACTGGTTGGATCTCCTTGCAGTCCAAGGGACTCTCAATAGTCTTCTCCAACACCACAGTTCAAAAGCATCAATTCTTTGGTGCTCAGCTTTCTTCATAGTCTAGCTCTCACATCCATACATGACCACTGGAAAAACCATAGCCTTGACTAGATGGACCTTTGTTGGCAAAGTAATGTCTCAGATTTTCAATATGCTATCTAGGTTGGTCATAACTTTCCTTCCAAGGAGTAAGCGTCTTTTAATTTCATGGCTGCAGTCACCATCTGCAGTGATGTTTGTTAGCCACCTGTATATCTTCTTTGGAGAAATGTCTATTTAGTTCTTTGGCTCATTTTTTGATTGGGTCGCTTATTTCTCTGGAATTGAGCTGCAGGAGTTGCTTGTATATTTTTGACATTAATTCTTTGTCAGTTGCTTCATTTGCTATTACTTTCTCCCATTCTGAAGGCTGTTTTTTCACCTTGCTTATAGTTTCCTTTCTTGTGCAGAAGCTTTTAATTTTAATTAGGTCCCATTTGTTTATTTTTGCTTTTATTTCCAATATTCTGGGAGGTGTGTCATATAGGATCCTGCTGTGATGTATGTTGGAGAGTGTTTTGCCTATGTTATCCTCTAGGACTTTTACAGTTTCTGGTCTTACGTTTATATCTTTAATCCATTTTGAGATTATTTTTGTGTATGGTGTTAGAAAGTGTTCTAGTTTCATTCTTTTACAAGTGGTTGACCAGTTTTCCCAGCACCACTTGTTAAAGAGATTGTCTTTTCTCCATTGGATATTCTTGCCGCCTTTGTCGAAGATAAGGTGTTCATAGGTGCATGGGTTTATCTCTGGGCTTTCTACTTTGTTCCATTGATCTATATTTCTGTCTTTATGCCAGTACCATACTGTGTTAATGACTGTGACTTTGTAGTAGAGCCTGAAGTCAGGCTGGTTGATTCCTCCAGTTCCATTCTTCTTTCTCAAGATTGCTTTGGCTATTCGAGTTTTTTTTTGTATTTCCATACAAACTGTGAAATTTGTTCTAGTTCTGTGAAAAATACCATTGGTAGCTTGATAGGGATTGCATTGAATCTATAGATTGTTTTGGGTAGTATACTCAGTTTCACTATATTGATTCTTCTGATCCATGATCATGGTATATTTCTCCATCTATTAGTGTCCTCTTTGATTTCTTTCACCAGTGTTTTATAGTTTTCTACATATAGGTCTTTTGTTTCTTTAGGTAGATATATTCCTAAGTATTATATTCTTTTCATGGCAATGGTGAATAGAATTGTTTCCTTAATTTCTCTTTCTATTTTCTCATTATTAGTGTATAGGAATGCAAGGGATTTCTGTGTGTTGATTTTATATCTGCCACTTTACTATATTTATTGATTAGTTCTAGTGATTTTCTGGTGGAGTCTTTAGGGTCTTCTATGTAGAGGATCATGTCATCTGCAAACAGTGAGAGTTTTACTTCTTCTTTTCCAACTTGGATTCATTTTATTTCTTTTTCTACTCTGATTGCTGTGGCCAAAACTTTCAAAACCATGTTAAATAGTAGTGGTGAAAGTGGGCACCCTTGTCTTGTTCCTGACTTTAGGGGAAATGCTTTCAATTTTTCACAATTGAGGATAATATTTGCTGTGGGTTTGTCATATATAGGCTTTATCATGTTGAGGTATGTTCCTTCTATGCCTGCTTTCTGGAGAGTTTTTATCATAAATGGATGTTGAATTTTGTCAAAGGCTTTCTCTGAATCTATTGAGATAATCATATGGCTTTTATTTTTCAATTTGTTAATGTGGTGTATTACATTGATTGATTTGTGGATATTGAAGAATCCTTGCATCCCTGGGATAAAGCCCATTTGGTCATGATGTATGATCTTTTTAATGTGTTGTTGGATTCTGATTGCTAGAATTTTGTTAAGGATTTTTGCATCTATGTTCATCAGTGATATTGCCCTGTAGTTTTCTTTTTGTGTGGCATCTTTGTCAGGTTTTGAAATTAGGGTGATGGTGGCTTAATAGAATCAGTTTGGAAGTTTACCTTCCTCTGCAATTTTCTGGAAGAATTTGAATAGGATAGGTGTTAGCTCTTCTCTAAATTTTTCATAGAATTCAGCTGTGAAGCCGTCTAGACGTGGGCTTTTGTCTGCTGGAAGATTTCTGATTACAGTTTCAGTTTCCATGCTTGTGATGGGTCTGTTAATATTTTCTATTTCTTCTTGGTTCAGTTTTGGAAAGTTGTACTTTTCTAAGAATTTGTCCATTTCTTCCAAGTTGTCCATTTTATTTGCATATAATTGCTGATAGTAGTCTCTTATGGTCCTTTGTATTTCTGTGTTGTCTGTTGTGATCTCTCCATTTTCATTTATAATTTTATTGATTTCATTTTTCTCCCTTTGTTTCTTGATGAGTCTGGCTAATGGTTTGTCAATTTTATTTATCCTCTCAAAGAACCGGCTTTTGGCTTTGTTGATTTTTGGTCTCTTTTGTTTCTTTTGCATTTATTTCTGCCCTAATTTTAAGATTTCTTTCCTTCTATTAACCCTGGGGTTCTTCATTTCTTCCATTTCTAGTTGCTTTAGGTGTAGAGTTAGGTTATTTATTTGACTTTTTTCTTGTTTCTTGAGGTATGCCTGTATTGCTATGAACTTTCCCCTTAGCACTGCTTTTACAGGTTCCCACAGATTTTGGGTTGTTGTGTTTTCATTGTCATTCGTTTCTATGCATATTTTGATTTCTTTTTTGATTTCTTCTGTGATTTGTTGGTTATTCAGCAGCGTGATGTTCAGTCTCCATATGTTGGAATTTTTAATAGTTTCTTTCCTATAATTGAGGTCTAATCTTACTGCATTGTGGTCAGAAAAGATGCTTGGAATGATTTCAAATTTTTTGAATTTACCAAGGCTAGATTTATGGCCCAGGATGTGATCTATCCTGGTGACATTTCCATGTGCACTTGAGAAAAAGTTGAAATTCATTGTACTGGAGTGAAATGTCCTATAGATATCAATTAGGTCTAACTGGTCTATTGTATCATTTGAAGTTTGTGTTTCCTTGTTAATTTTCTTTCTAGTTGATCTATCCATAGGTGTGAGTGGGGTATTAAAGTCTCCCACTATTATTGTGTTATTGTTAATTTCCCCTTTCATACTTGTTAACATTTGTCTTACATATTGCGGTGCTCCTATGTTGGGTGCATATATATTTACAATTGTTATATCTTCTTCTTGGATTGATCCGTTGATCATTATGTAGTGTCCTTTGTCTCTTTTCACAGCCTGTTTTACAGTCTATTTTATCTGATATCAGTATTGCTACTCCTGCTTTCTTTTGGTCTCTATTTGTGTGAAAAATCTTTTTCCAGCCCTTCATTTTCAGTCTGTATGTATCCCTTGTTTTGAGGTGGGTTTCTTGTAGACAACATATATAGGGGTCTTGTTTTTGTATCCATTCAGCCAGCTTTTGTCTTTTGGTTCTGGCATTCGACCCATTTATGTTTAAGATAATTATTGATAAGTATGATCCCATTGCCATTTACTTTATTGTTTTGGGTTCAAGTTTATACTCCCTTTTTGTGTTTCCTGTCTAGAGAAGATCCTTGGCACTTGTTGGAGAGCTGGTTTGGTGGTGCTGAATTCTCTCAGCTTTTGCTTGTCTGTGAAGCTTTTGATTTCTCCTTCATATTTGAATGAGATCCTTGCTCGCTACAGTAATCTGGGCTGTAGGTTATTTTCTTTCATCACTTTAAGTATGTCCTGCCATTCCCTTCTGGCCTGAAGCATTTATATTTAAAGATCAGCTGTTATCCTTATCGGAGTCCCCTTGTGTGTTATTTGTTGTTTTTCCCTTGCTGCTTTTAATATTTGTTCTTTGTGTTTGATTTTGTTAATTTGATTAATATGTGTCTTGGGGTGTTTTGCCTTGGGTTTATCCTGTTTGGGACTCTCTGGGTTTCTTGGACTTGGGTGATTATTTCCTTCCCCATTTTAGGGAAGTTTTCAACTATTATCTCCTCAAGTATTTTCTCATGGTCTTTCTTTTTGTCTTCTTCTGGGACTTCTATGATTCGAATGTTGGGGCGTTTAACATTGTCACAGAGGTCTCTGACGTTGTCCTCATTTCCTTTAATTCGTTTTTCTTTTTTTTGCCCTCTGATTCATTTATTTCTACCATTCTATCTTCTACCTCACTAATCCTATCTTCTGCTTCCATTATTTTACTATTTGTTCCCTCCAGAGTGTTTTTGATCTCATTTATTGCATTATTCATTATATATTGACTCTTTTTTATTTCTTCTAGGTCTTCGTTAAACCTTTCTTGTATCTTCTCAATCCTTGTCTCCAGGCTGTTTATCTGTGATTCCATTTTGCTTTCAAGATTTTGGATCATTTTCACTATCATTATTCGGAATTCTTTATCAGGTAGATTCCCTATCTCTTCCTCTTTTGTTTGGTTTGATGGGCATTTATCCTGTTCCTTTACCTGCTTGGTATTCCTCTGTCTCTTCATCTTGTTTATATTGCTGTGTTTGGGGTGGCCTTTTGTATTCTGGCAGTTGTGGAGTTCTCTTTATTGAGGAGTTTCCTCACTGTGGGTGGGATTGTACGGGTAGCTTGCCAAGGTTTCCTGGCTGGGGAAGCTTGTGTCGGTGTTCTGGTGGGTGGAGCTGGATTTCTTCTCTCTGGAGTGCAATGACGTGTCCAGTAATGAGTTATGAAATGTCAGTGGGTTTGGTGTAACTTTGGGCAGCCTGTATATTGAAGTTCAGCACTATGTTCCTGTGTTGCTGGAGAATTTGAATGGTATGTCTTGCTCTGGAACTTGTTGGCCCTTGGGTGGTGCTTGGTTTCAGTGTAGATATGGAGGTGTTTGATGAGCTCCTGTTGATTAATGTTCCCTGGAGTCAGGAGTTCTCTGGTGTCCTCAGGATTTGGACTTAAGGCTCCTGCTTCCGGTGTTCAGTCATATTTTTACAGTAGCCTCAAGACTTCTCCATCTATACAGCACCATTGATAAAACACCTAGGTTAAAGATGAAAACTTTCTCCACAGTGAGGGACACCAGAGAGGTTCACAGAGTTACATGGAGATGAAAAGAGGAAGGGGGGAGATAGAGGTGACCAGGATGGGATGAGGTGGAATCAAAAGAGTAGAGAGCAGTCTAGCTAGTAATCACTTCCTTATGTGCACTCCACAGTCTGGACCACTTAGATATGTTCATGGAATTATAGAGAGAAGACAAAAGGGAAGAAGGAGACAGAGGTGGCCAGGAGGATAAAGGTGGGAATCAAAAGGAGAGAGACAGATCCAGCTAGTAATCAATTCCCTAAGTGTTCTGCACTGTCCAGAACGCACAAAGAGATTCACAGAGTTGGGTAGAGAAGAGAAGAGGGAGGGAGGAGATAGAGGCAAGCTGGTGGAGAAAAAGGAGAGTGCAAAGGGGGAGAGAGCGGTCAAGTCAGTAATCTCACTCCCAGGTAAAAATGGGTACTGAAGATTGGGTTCTTAAAGGTATAAAATTGATAACAAATACCAAAAAGCAAAGATTAAAAATCTAGAATAGAGGTTGGATTTTCTTTTTTTTTTTTTAAGAGGTTGGATTTTCAAAAATTCAATATTAAAGAAAAAAAAGTCACAAAAATTATAATATATATATATGAAGTGTGCTTTAAAAAATAGGGTCTCTCTCTCTCTTTTTTTTTTTTTTTTGCAAAGTAATAGTAGATTATAAAAGTGAAAATTAAAGGAGTTATAGAGGACTTAAAAATTTTTAAAAAAATTAAAGAATGATAGTAGAAATATATCTAGGACTTTCTCTGGTGTTGTTGTGGGCAGTGTGGGGTCAGTTCATTTTCAGATAGTTCCTTGATTTGGCTTATATTTCTCATATATATTTCTCATATATTGGCCCCTTCCTATGTAGTCAGTACTAACCACATGGTTTTAATCTATTGCACCTGTCACTCCCAAGGAGGTTCCCTCTGTTTTAGCTTCTGTTTGCTGGTCTCTTCAGTGTCTAGTTTCCGCCCTGACACAAGGGGGTGGTGGTGGATAGTTTTTTAGGCTCACTTGTTCAGTCGTGCTATGGGGAGGGAGGGACGCTGCAAACAAATAACACTGGTGTGTGCTTGCAGTGTCTCGGCCACACTGGGTTTGCCCTCACTCACGGTGTGTGTGTTTTCCCTGTCTACACTGCTTAAGCTCTAGGTTGCTCTGCCTGGAACTGTCTGAGGCCGGCCCTGGGTTGTATGCACTTCCCAGGTCTAAGCCATTCAGGTTCAGGTACTCAGGTACTCCTCAAAGGTGCAGACTCAGTTGGGCCTGCGTTTTGTGCCCTTCCCATGTCCAAGCAGCTCAGGTGACCAGGTGTTTGGTGAGCGAGGTCACTGTGACTTATCACCTCCCCCATCCCTGCCACTCGGTTTTCTGGGTGTATAACGAGGGCACCTTCTCAGGCGGATGTTGACCATCCAGAATCCCAAGAACTCTTGGTTAACCACAAAGCCTACTTGCAATTTGGTAGATAATGCCTCTCTGGGGCCACGATTGCCCCCTTCCGGCTCTGGCTGCCCTGGCCTGCCTGTCACCAGAAAGGGATGGGCTGGCCTGCAGCTGGCTAGCTCTGCTCAGTCCTTTGTTCTGTGATCGGGCCTGAAGGTGTCTTAGGTTAGGGCTTTTCACGTAGCTCTAGTCAGTTGTTTGTTCTGAGAGCAGGCCTGGCGGTATCTTAGATTAGGGCTTTTCACGTGGTAGCTATCCCACAAGTCTCATTTGCTAGCCCAAGTTAGTTCCCTCAGATTGCCCTTGAGGCATTCAGGCCCAGTCCTTACTCTAAGCAATGCAGCCTGCACCTCCCTGCCAAGCCCCTGCTTGCTAGTGGTGGATGCAGGCCTCTGCGCTTCTTCTCTGCTGGGAAAGTTACCGTTGGGCATGTAATCTGTGGGTTTTAATTATTTATTTATTTTTCCTCCTGGTTATGTTGCCCTCTGTGCTTCCAAGGCTCGCCACAGACTGGGCAGTGAGAGTGTTTCCTGGTGTTTGGAAACTTCTCTCTTTTTAAAGACTCCCTTCCCGGGACAGAGCTCCATCCCTACTACCTCTTTTGTCTCTCTTTTTATCTTTTATGTTTTTTCCTACCTCCTTTCCAAGACAATGGGTTGCTTTTCTGGGTGCCTGATGTCCTTTGCTGGCATTCAGAAGTTGTTTTGTGGAATTTGCTCAGCATTCAAATGTTCTTTTGATGAATTTGTGGGGGAGAAAGTGGTCTCCCTGTCCTATTCCTCCACCATCTCTGGATCATTCTTAACTTTAAATCATCTTAGTGGGGAAAAAAAAAAGTAGTAAAATGGGAGATAGTGGACTCACTTTTTTCCTTCTCAGGTTCTCAGAATATGCTTACTGAACTCAATTATTTCTCTTTAATGTGGAAGGCAGTCCAGAAACCTACTTTTCTTCTACTTTATACAGCACAGAAATGATTTCTCCTCCTACAGTGAGGACATAAAATATAGTTTTGGTCTCAGTTAGTTGACATGCAAATGTACCCAGTGTATCACAAGCAAAAACTCATTAAAAGCCGCTGGAATGCAATTGTGTTATCTTCCAGGAACACAGAAAATAACATTAGTCATCACTCCAGTGCATTTCCATTTGCTAACATAGTGAAATCACATACCCCATGTTCATTCCCCAAGGTTTCCATAGAAATTTTTCATATTTTATTCTAATTCCATCAGACAAATGCTCTAGGTGTCTATTTATCAGTAAGACACATTTAAAAAATTTAAATTGCAGAATGTTGCCACCTGATTTCATGTATAACCATGGAGACTTTTGTTTTCTAATAGGTCATACAGGTCTGACCCTGTAGATAATGCTAAAAATTCCCCATCAAGTGTTTGGGAATTGTTGCTTAGATAACTAGTATTTGGCTAAATCACACAGAAAAGAGAGGCTAATGTATAAAAAAATTATACATATCATCTGAAAATATATCCTTTCTCTAATATTTTACTCATTTTATGGAAGCATTTCCTTTGCAGAGAGGATGTCAGTGCTTTCATTTTGTAGGTACTCTCTTAATGGGCCTGTAATAGACATTTGGGCAAATCTTACCCTAGCTTGCCTTCTCCATGTTTCCTGTTTCTACTTACTATAAGCAGCAACTCATAAACTGAAAGGAATCTTACTTAGTCTTGGGAAACTTCAGAAGAAAAAACTAAATGAATGAGATAAACTAATATAGAAATGTTTGTTTATAAAGGAAATTAAATAGGATGTTGTTGGGAGAAATGCTTACATTGGATTTTGATTAATGGAATGATTCAATGAAAGGATAATATTTGATTTTTTTCCAGGTTTATTGAGGCGCACTTACAAAAATGTGTATATTTAGGTTGCACAATGTAATTTTTTTAAAGGTTTAAAACACGATAGTTTAATGTATATATATTAGTACATTGTGAAATGATTACTATTGTGAAGTTAATTATCATGTCCATCACCTCACATAGTTACCATTTTTCTTTTGTGGTAAGGATACAAGATTTATTGTCTTAGGAAATTTCAAGTAGACGATAGTTGTACAGGAGACAGGGATCAAGACCATCCCCAAGAAAAAGAAATGCCAAAAAGCAAATTGGCTGTCTGAGGAGGCCTTACAAATAGCTGTGAAAAGAAGAGAAGTGATAAGGAAAGGAGTAAAGGAAAGATATACCCATTTGAATGCAGAGTTCCAAAGAATAGCAAGGAGAGATAAGAAAGCCTTCTTCAGTGATCAGTGCAAAGAAATAGAGGAAAACAATAGAATTGGAAAGACTAGAGATCTCTTCAAGAAAATTAGAGATACCAAGGAAACATTTCATGCAAAGATGGGCTCAATAAAGGACAGAAATGGTATGGACCTAACAGAAGCAGAAGATATTAAGAAGAGGTGGCAAGAATACACAGAAGAACTATATAAAAAAGATCTTCATGCCCCAGATAATCACACAATGGTGTGATCACGCACTTAGAGCCAGACATCCTGGAATGTGAAGTCAAGTGGGCCTTAGCAAGCATCACTATGAACAAAGCTAGTGGAGGTGATGGAATTCAAGATGATGCTTTGAATGTGCTGTACTCAATATTCCAACAAATTTGGAAAACTCAGCAGTGGCCACAGAACTGGAAAAGGCCAGTTTTCAGTCCAATCCTACAGAAAGGCAATGCCAAAGAACGCTCATACTACTGCACAATTGCATTCATCTCACATGCTTGTAAGGTAATGCTCAAAATTCTCCAAGCCAAGCTTCAGCAATACGTGAACCGTGAACTTCCAGATGTTCAAGCTGGTTTTAGAAAAGGCAGAGGAACCAGAGATCAAATTGTCAACATCTGCTGGATCATCAAAAAAGCAAGAAAGTTCCAGAAAAGCATCTATTTCTGCTTTATTGACTATGCCAAAGCGTTTGACTGTGTAGATCACAATAAACTGTGGAAAATTCTGAAAGAGATGGGACTACCAGACCACCTGACCTGCCTCTTGAGAAATCTGTATGGCAGGTCAGGAAGCAACAGTTAGAACTGGACATGGAACAACAGACTGGTTGCAAATAGGAAAAGGAGTTTGTCAAGGCTGGCATATTGTCGCCCTGTTTATTTAACTTAAATGCAGATAACAATCACGAGAAACCCTAGGCTGGATGAAGCACAAGCTGGAGTCAAGATTGCTGGGAGAAATATCAATAATCTCAGATATGCAGATGACACCACCCTTATGGCAGAAAGTGAAGAAGAACTAAAGAGCCTCTTGATGAAAGTGAAAGAGGAGAGTGAAAATATTGGCTTAAAACTCAACATTCATAAAACTAAGATCATGGCCTCTTTGTCCCATTACTTCATGACAAATTGATGGGGAACAGTGGCTGACCTTAATTTTTGGGGGGCTCGCAAATCACTGCAGATGATGACTGCAGCCATGGAATTAAAAGACACTTTCTCCTTGGAGAAGGAAATGACAACCCACTCCAGTAGTCTTGCCTGGAGAATCCCAGGGACAGAGGAGCCTAGTGGGCTGCCATCTATGGGGTCACACAGAGTCCGACACAACTGAAGCGACTTAGCAGTAGCAGCAGCAGTACTCCTTGGAAAGAAAGTTATGACCAACCTAGACAGCATATTAAAAAGCAGAGATATTACCTTGCCAACAAAGGTCCGTCTAGTCAAGGCTATGGCTTTTCCAGTAGTCAGATATGGATGTGAGAGTTGGATTATAAAGAAAGCTGAGCAGCAAAGAATTGATGCTTTTGAACTGTGGTGTTGGAGAAGACTCTTGAGAGTCCCTTGGACTGCAAGGAGATCCAACCAGTCCATCCTAAAGAGATAAGTCCTGGGTGTTCATTGGAAGAACTGATGCTAAAGCTAAAACTCCAATATTATGGCCTTCTAATGTGACGAGCTGGCTCATTTGAAAAGACCCTGATGCTGGGAAAGATTGAGAGCAGGAGAAGGAGATGACAGAGTATGAGATGGGTGGATGTATCACCGAATCAATGGACATGAGTTTGGGTAAACTCTGGGAGTTGGTGATGGACAGGGAGACCTGGCATGCTGCAGTCCATGGGGTCACAAAGAGCTGGACATGGCTGAGTGACTGAACTGAACTGAATAATTTTATTAACTACAATCATCATGCTGTACATTAAAATGCTATAAATTATTCATGTTATAACTGGGAGTTTGTATTGATAGAAGAAATGTTCACATATTGAGGTATGAGTGTGTCATTCTGGCTTATACATGATTTAACATGAAATTTAGGCTAACTAAAACAGCCTGGTTTTGGCCTCTTAAACATGTGTTGTTCGTATGTTTGAACCACTTAAGGAAAGAATGCATTTAAAAATCAAAATGAAGTAACTGTAGTTCAGGCTTTCAAAATGGAACTAGGTAGCCATTGTGGATGTGTTTTAAGACACATTCCTGTGTTACTGAGAACTGGAATATTCTGAACTGTATTTTGAGTCTGTATCAGACTCAAGGACATCACCAGCTATTCTTAAAGCAATATCTGCTAGCAGCTGCCAGCTGCAAACTTATAGTCCAAATGTCTCTCCTTGTAACTATGGAACCATTTCAGACCCCAACCAATCCTTGCTTAACAAACACCTTTACTTCTTGCCAGCTCCGTCAAGGCTGTATATTGTCACCCTGCTTATTTAACTTATATGCAGAGTACATCATGAGAAACGCTGGGCTGGAGGAAGCACAAGCTGGAATCAAGATTGCCGGGAGAAAACTCAATAACCTCAGATATGCAGATGACACCACCCTTATGGCAGAAAGTGAAGAGGAACTAAAAAGCCTCTTGATGAAAGTGAAAGAGGAGAGTGAAAAAGTTGGCTTAAAGCTCAATGTTCAGAAAACGAAGATCATGGCATCTGGTCCCATCACTTCCTGGCAAATAGATGGGGAAACAATTGAAACAATGGCTAACTTTATTTTTCTGGGCCCCAAAATCACTGCAGATGGTGACTGCAGCCACAAAATTAAAAGACGCTTACTCCTTGGAAGGAAAGTTATGAGCAACCTAGACAGCATATTAAAAAGAGACACATTACTTTGTCAACAAAGGTCCATCTAGTCAAGGCTATGGCTTTTCCAGTGGTCATGTATGGATGTTAGAGTTGGACTATAAAGAAAGCTGAGCGCTGAAGAATTGATGCTTTTGAACTATGGTGTTGGAGAAGACTCTTGAGAGTCCCTTGGACTGCAAGGAGATCCAACCAGGCAATCCTAAAAGAGATAAGTCCCGGGTGTTCACTGGAAGGACTGATGTTGAAGCTGAAACTCCAATACTTTGGCCACCTGATATGAAGAACTGACTCATTTGAGAAGACTGATGCTGGGAAAGATTGAGGGCAGGAAGAGAAGGGGACGACAGAGGATGACATGGTTGGATGGCATCACTGACTGAATGGACATGGGTTTGGGTAAACTCCAGGAGTTGGTGATGGACAGGGAGGCCTTGCATGCTGTGATTCATGGGGTCACAAAGAGTTAAACATGACTGAGTGACTGAACTGAACTGAACCAGTCCTTATTCTTGACAAACAACTTGTATAATTTTGTGGATTTGCCTTTACAAGCCTTTCATTTTGTAGTTCAGCAGAACACAATTCAGATATCTCTTGAATCTATGTCTCCCAGGCTACTGTCTTCAGTCTGGCTCAACTAAAACTGTTTCGTATTATAGGTTGTTTACTGATTATTTCTGTCAGTAGCATCTTTTGATCGACATCTTTTCATTCCCTACCTCACCCAACTCCGTTTTACTTTCTGTTACATAAGTTTGGCTTTTTGGATGCCACATATAAGTGAGATCATACATTATCTGTCTTTTTCTGTATGACTTATTTCACTTAGCATAATGTCCTTCAGTTTTATTCATGCTCTTTCAAAGATCAGGGATTTCGTTTTAATGACTTAAAAATCTTTCGTTGTGTACACATACCACATTTTCTTTTGTCATTTATCTGTCAATGGACTCTTAGGTCGTTACCATATCTTGACCATTGTGAATAATGCTACAGTGATCATGAAAGTGCAGATAACACTTCAAGATACTGACTTCATTTCCTTTAGATACATTCCCAGAAGTAAGACTAGTGGATCATATTTGATCTTGAGAAAAGCCAGCCATGTAAAGATCTGGGTGAAAAGAATCTGAGATAGAGGATACAGCAAGTGTGTACGATAAGGTGCTCAAAGATTATTTGAGAAATGAGGAATTATCTTTAATCACTTTAAAATTTAGAACTATTTTTGTATTTATTGTCCATTCATATTTTCCTCTTGTTAATTTTTATTTTTGCAATTTTTCTATTAAGTAATCATACTTTAGTAGAAAAGGTGTTTTGTATGTTGGGGAAATTAACCCTTTGCTGACAGTTTGGCAAGTGTTCTACCCTTTTCTTTTTTATATATTGATTCATTTTACTATTTTTATTCTTACAGAATTTATATTTTATATTTAACTCTATAAATCTTTTTAATACTTTTTAATTTTCATTATATGTGTAGAAATATCTTCTCTACTTAAAAATAATTAGTGCTTAAATCAGCAATATTTGTACTTCCTCTTTCATTAAAGATTTTAAAGTAAAACATTTGATATGTCTTGCATTTACTTGAGTTAGGAAAAAATTAAAAAAAATTTCTTCAAAATGGCTAAACAGTAATTACAATGCACTTAGTTGAACAATTGACATATTTCCTGTATGATTTTAAATTTTACCTTATTCTATACTAAATTGCATATTTTTGGTCAAAATTCAGACTCTGTAATATGTTCCTTTCAGCTATTCAGTACATAACAACTTTTTTTTTTCATCTTTATAATGCCATTGATTTATTTTGGGACAAATTCTCTTCATTATTCTTTATCAAAATAATCTTAGTTATTATGAAGTATTGTTCCTGGTATATCTCTTTGAATCAGTTTGGCAATTTAGTTTTAAATTATATTTTGATAGGAACAAATTGAAAATTATACATTACACTTATAGAAAATATTTTAGCTTAATATATTCTTCAGTGCAGTTTGTTGTTTACTATATTAAATACACTTTCTTTTTACTGTATTGAACTTCTAATTAGTCCTAAAAAGATATATGATACATTTGTTTAGGTTTTCTAGGTAAACAAAAATGCATTCTGCAAACAATTATGTTTGTTTATATCTATCATCATTATCTTTCTAACACATATAAATATGTATTTATTTGTTTATTGGAGCCAGAGTACATGTATATCGATGTGGATTCACCACTTATGTCCTGTGCTTCATTCGTTATTCATAGTTAGTTTACACCTATTTACTTCAGCTTTCTGGAAAATTGACCAACCCTAACCTACCTGATAAGGTGGTTTAGAAAATCAAATGTGTTAGTTTATGCAAAATCCTTAGATCAGTGCCTGGCATATAGTAAACATTATAAAAGTTTTGTTGCTGCTGCTAACTAACTATTCTTAGTATTATTTTATTAGCTACAACTTTCAAAGAAAAGCTAAATAATTGTGGCACAATTTTGTTGTTTTTCAGTCCCTAAGTCATGTCTGACTCTTTGTGACCCCGTGAACTGCAGCATGCCAGGCTTCCCTGTCCTTCAGTGTCTACCAGAGTTTGCTTAGGTTCATGTCCATTGAGTCAGTGATGCTATCTAACCATCTCATCCTCTGTCATCACCTTCTCCTCCTGCCTTCAATCTTTCCCAGCATCAGGGTCTTTTTCAATGAGTTGGCTCTTCAAATCAGGTGGCCAAAGTATTGAAGTTTCAGCTTCAGCATCAGACCTCCCAGTGAATATTCAGGGTTGATTTCCTTTACAATTGACTCATTTGAGCTCTTTGTAGTCCAAGGAACTCTCAGGAGTCTTCTTTAGCACTACAATTAGAAGGCATCAGTTTTCCGGAGCTCAGTCTTCTTTATGGTCCAACCCTCGCATCTGTACATGACTACTGGAAAAACCATAGAAAATTAACATCTTTGTTTTGCCTCTTACTTTAAGGATAGTACCCCTGGAGATTTTTCCCCCCTCTATTCAATTCCTCTATGTTTTTATATTATGAAATATTTTAAAGATTATTATAGACCTTTGGGCATTTTTACCTTATTCTGTTAGTATCTATGTAAAAAAATCAAGATATTTTCTACATACCACGATACTACTATTAAGATAGTTAACACCTAAAAGCTTTTTGTTTTTCTGCTGGTTTGCTGAAATTGACATCTCATCCAGAATTATGCAGTGCATTTAGTTTTTATGTCTCTAAAGAGTCAGTCTGGAAGAGTCTCTACCTTTGGTTTAATGATGTTAGAAAAATGTCCCACTTTCTGCCTTTGTCTGATGGTTTACTTATGGTGTCACTTAGCTTGTTTCTATACCTCCTGTGTTTTCTGTAAACTGGCAGTTCATCTTACAGCCTTGATGGTATCCTAGTTATGAACATTTTGAGGAAGAGTACTTTCTATTGCGTTATAGGTCATTATTGGTCCCCTAGGAAGCAGATGTCAAAGAAGAAATAGAAGTGCAAAAGATTTATTAGAGAAAGACCATGAAGGATAGAGGTGAGAGGGAACAAGAGGAGGCTGAGAACCTCAGACCTCAGTGCAGATCTGACTTCCCTGAAAGGAGAGAAGGCAGAAAGGAGGACGGGGTAGGAAGCCCTTCAGACTGCAGCACAACTCTGAGAACATGTGCCAGGACATTAGGGAACCACAGGGCAAGATGGCCCAATACAGGAGTCTCATGGTGTGCTGATGTGGCTTGGCTCTAGTATTCCTGCTGTACTCAGTTAGCGATTGGAAGCAGCCCAGGATGAGCATGGCCTTGATGGGAATATTGTATTGGATCTTGAAAGTATGGCAGCTGGAATCTGTCTAGCTCACTACATTTTTACAGAAGGTTCTCTACTAAGAGAAAGTCTGAGCAGCACACTCACCTGGCTGCCACATATCATACCAGAAGGCAGGTGCTATCTCTTTTTCCCACTGTTAGACTTGATAAGGTTAGAGTCATCATAGCCTGATCCCTCCACTGTAAAACTATATTTTTCCTTTTATGACCAGAAAATAATCGGAAAGGTGATGTGTGAGCACCATAAACAAGTTCAGATCCTTATCAACTTTTTGCCTAATCATTTTAGCATCTACTAATTACCCCTGCCTGAATCGAGTATCTCCTTTGGGGGTAAGGGTGATTTTCTAATTCTACCATTTTCCCTTTAGTGTGTCCCATTTGCCAATGATATTGACTATTGATTTGTGATAGAAATTAAACCTATTAAATGCAAATAGGTTTTGCAGTACTAAAACCACTTTCAGGATATATCTACCAAGCTATCTCACAGGCATTTCAACTTCAATATATCCAAAATAAGTGTATCTTTCTCCATACCTAAATTTGTTCTGCATTTCAGCCTCAGGGAATAGCAATACCATCCATGTAATTATCCAAACCAGGACCTTTGGCATCACCTATTATTTCTTCTTTCTCCACATTCTCCTGCCCAGTCACCAAATCATATGGATGCAACTTTCTTCATATTTCTCAAATCCGATCCCTGCTCTACATCCCATCTGCTACTGACACAATTCTGACTTCATCTTTTCTAGGACTATAGCAAGTCTTTTAAGTGGTACCATGTGCCTGGCCTTGCTTTCCTCCAAAATAAACACGATGTTAAATCCAGCAAGACCTTTCAAAGTTGGAAATCTGATGGTGTTACTTTTCTATGTACTTTTTTTCCTTAACTTTTCGTGATCTTCACAAAAATTCCAAAACCTTAAAATATGTATAGTTTTATTCATTATTTATGCTTTGCTTCCCTTTATGCATTTGTCCATTGCTTCCCTCCCCAGAAAACCTTGTTATTTAACAAAGCTGAACCCTTAAAATTTTGGGGTAGCCCATACTCTTTATTTGAAGGCAGGGCAAGAAGGGGAAAACAGAGGATGAGAAGGTTGGGTGGCATCACCGACTCGATGGACATGAGTTTGAGCAAGCTCCGGGAGTGGTGATGGACAGGGAAGCCTGGTGTGCTGCAGTCCATGAGGTCCCAAAGAGTTGGACATGTATGAGTGACTGAATTGAACTGAGCTGATGCTCTTTTTTGTGTTCATTACTTGTGCATGCTATTGGCCGTTTGTGTGGAACTCTCCCTCTTGGTCAATATGAGCTCCTCTAAAGGCAGCTTAAATGCAATCTCCTTTAGAACACTCATCTTAACTTGCCTGGGAACTGCTTGAGTACTCCCTTCTTTATATTTTTGTAGATTCATGTACATATGTCTAAAACAGTGTTTATCAGGTGGCTTATCACAAATTATGTGTTTATTTCCTGTGCTAAACTGTGGGTCAGAAGGGCTGTAAATGTGCTCTATTCATCTGTATGTTCAGATACATACAGAGTCTGGTCAGTATTAGATGTTCAAAAGAGTAAATTATTTCTCAAGTAAGTATAATTTCAAAGCTAGACTAATTTATGTTGTTCTGTCTACAATTATATATCTTCCAAACTCGTACTGAAGCTACATTTCGGGGTCAGTATAACATGCAGTAGTTAAACTCAAGGGTTCTGAATTCAAACTCCTGAAATTAAAATTCTATCTCTGCCACTTACTTTAACCTTCTGGTTCTCATTTTTTTTTTCATCTGTGAATTAGTAACAGGATTTAATATCTAATTTTTGTGCTTCAAAAATTAAGATGACAGATTTATAAAGATCAAATTTTGTCATATATTTCCTCTACTGTAATTCTTATTTACTCCACTCACTCATATATCCCATGCTCCAGGTACATTAATACAACAGTTACTAATATTTCTATTGTCTCACATTTCTTTACTATGTTTGAGGCAAAATTTAAGTGGCTCTTATGCATTATTTATTTGTTCGTTTATTCATTCAACAGATTTTATTGAGCACCTATTTTGGATCAGGCACTGTTGTAGGCATTAGGGATAGAGCAGTACACAAACAGACTAAATTCTTTGTCTCTCTGCCATCATGTAGCTTACATTCTAGTAAGGGGAAAGGTGAAATTTGAGAAAAAAATAGAAAATGTGAGGGAACAGGTCTTATGGATATTTGAGGAAAAAGCAGTTCATAAATGAACCAGTGGCTTCCCTGGTGGCTCAGATGGTAAAGAGTCTTTCCGCAATGCAGGAGACCGGGTTCAATCTCTGGGTCAGGAAGATCCCCTGGATAAGAAAATGGCAACCCACTCCAGTATGCTTGCCTGGAAAATCCCATGGACAGAGCAGCCTGGTGGGTTACAGTCCATGGCATTGCAAAGAGTCGGACACGACAGAGCGACTAACACACAAATGAGCCAGAACGACTAACACACAAATGAACCAGAAATGCAGAGATAGTGAGGCACAAATGTGTTTTACACAAAGAACCACTAAGGTTGACTGGAGAAGAGTAAGAAAGAGACACAGCAGTGGAGGCTCTGGTCACAGAGTAGCAGGGTGCAGATGACAGACTGTACTTCGAGAGAGCTGGAAAGCCATTGCTAGTTTTGAGTAAATGCTGTGACGAACTTTAAAATGATCATTCTGGAACATGTGTGCATAATAAACTATAGATAGGTAAGGGTAGTGCAGATCCATCAAACAGGAGTCTCTTTCAACAATCTAGGTGAGAGAGGATGATTATTTGGGCCAGAGTTACCATGGTAGAGAGTTGGACTATAAAGAAAGCTGAGAGCCAAAGAATTGATGCTTTGAACTGTGATGTTGGAGAAGACTCTTGAGAATCCCTTGGACTGCAAGGAGATACAACCAGTCCATCCTAAAGGAGATCAGTCCTGGGTGTTCATTGGAAGGACTGATGTTGAAGCTGAAACTCCAGAAAAACTTTGGCCACCTGATGCGAAGAGCTGACTCATTTGAAAAGACCCTAATGCTGGGAAAGATTGAGGGCAGGAGGAGAAGGTGACAACAGAGGATGAGATGGTTGGATGGAATCATTGACTCAATGGACATGAGTCTGAGCAAGCTCCAGGATTGGTGATGGACAGGGAGGCCTGGCATGCTGCAGTTCATGGAGTCACAAAGAGTCGGATACGACTGAGTGACTGAACTGACTACCATGGTAGAGGTGGTGAGAAATAGGCCAGTTCTGAAAGTATTTTGAAGAGCCTACAGAATGCTCTGATTAATTGGATTTGGAGTGTGATAAAAAAAAGAAAAAAGAGGCTTCCCTGGTGGCTCAGAAGGTAAGACCTGACTGTGATGCAGGACACCCGGGTTCGATCCCTGGATGGAGAAGATCCCCTGGAGAAGGGAATGAGTACCTACTCTAGTATTCTTGCCTGGAGGATTCCATGGACAGGGGAGCCTGGTGGGCTACAGTGCATGGGGTCACCATATTAATAATGATATATACACTGTCATGTGTAAAACAGATAGCTAGTGAGAATATGTTATATAACACAGGGAGCCCAGCCTGGAGCTCTGTGATGACCTGTGGGGTGGGATGGGGGGAGGGGAGGGAGGGGATAGATATTTCATTATGACTCATGTATGCTATTGTACGGCAGATACCAACACAACATTGTAAAGCAATCTTCCTCCAATTAAAAAATAAAGTAAAAAACAGAGTTGTAATGTAATAGATAATGCATATTGAACTTATGTATACAGAAAAGTGTGTTATAAATATGAACTCATTTATTTTTCAGAAAAGGTGAGGAAACAGCTGTCAGTACATATAGGTACCTCAGTATAATACCTATAGCGTAGGCTACAAATAGGTAGGTAGTGGACCCAGAAGTCAAACACAGACAATCTGGCTACAGGGCCCATGCTTTTAGCTACTACATGATAGTTAGATGTTTCCAAGGCTTTGGATTGGACTAATTGGAAAGATGGATGACTATACAGATGTGGGTGTCAGTATGGCCTGAGGCAGAATGAAATCACCTAGGGAGTGATTGAAGGTGGGAGGAGAAGAGGATGACAGAGGATGAGATGGTTGGATGGCATCACCAATGCAATGGACATGAGTTTGTGTAGGCTCCGCGAGTTGGTGATGAACAGGGAAGCCTGGCATGCTGAAGTCCATGAGGTCGCAAAAAATCAGACATGACTGAGCAACTGAACTGAACTCAGGGAGTGATTATACATAGAGTAGACAAGAGGTCTAAGACAACTGCAGGAAACTCAAACATGTATAGTTCTGGAAGATAAGGAGGTATCAGCAAAGGAAACTGCAAAGAAATAACCAAAGAGGTGGGGGAACATCTGCAAGGGTGTGGTGTCTTGAGAGCCAAGTAAAGAATATATTTAAAGAATAACTGGGTCAAATGCTGTCGATAAATCAAGTAAGATGAGGTTTGTGAATTGAACAGTAGATTTAGCCTAGATTTAACCTTGAAGAGAGCAGTTTCTATGGGACAGGAAAGTGAAAATGAAAGTGTTATCCATCCAGTCATGTCCAACTCTTTCTTTGTGACCCCATGGACTGTAACCCCCAGTCTCCTCTGTCCATGGAATTCTCCAGGCAAGAGTACTGAAGTAGGTAGCCATTCCCTTCTCAGGGAATCTTCCTGACCCAGGGATCAAACACAGGTCTCTCACATTGTAGGCAGATTCTTTACTGTCTGAGCCACGAGGGAGGTCCTTGGGTGAGGAAATAAGTTCCAGAAGAAAAATAAAAGGGGAGAATTGGACACAATGAGTACAGAAAGCTCTTTCCAGAAATCCTCTTGTTATAGATGTCAAAGGAAAGGTGCAATGGACTTACAGGTTTGTTGTTTTTGTTTTCCTTTTAATAGAAGGAATGTTTTCTTGCTGATGGAAATGTTACATTAAAATGGAATAACCTGATGATGTAGAGAATGAGTATCATTTCTAGTCTTAAATCCTTGAATATATCAGGCACATAAGCACAGAGAACTGACGTAGAACTGTGGTTCTTTTCTGTAGACATATTTTTGGAAATGTTGTGATGTCATGTTTCATTTTCTAGTGTGGTCATGCTTCCACACTTACATATTTAAAAGCATTTTAAAAGCAAATAAAAATTTTAAAGGTCTTCCTTTATCTTATACTTAATATATTGTGTTGATCTTTTGAAACTATATATGTAAGTAGTTTATGGATTTTATTTCAGAATAGTAACAAAAGACATTCTAGTCCAATTAAATCAGGCTTTCTGGCCCAGAGGCAATACCATAGGAATTTATAAAAATGATTCCTGGTGGATTTTAATATGCAGCCAAGATCTTCTAACAAATCACAACAAACCTCAGAGGCAGATACTATTATTATTATCATTGCTATTATTATTATATTACATATAAGAAAACCAAGGCTCAAAGTGGTGAAACTATTGGAACCAAATATTACCAAGATACTATTGGTAAATGATGGATTTGAGAGTAACTCCAAAACTCACTTTTCTATTCCACCTTCCCAATCATCTTTAGAATTATAAGAGTACATTTCTGTCCCTGTGCCCTTTCATATGTTCTTTCCTTTGCTTGGATCACTTTGACATCCTTTTTTTTTTTTTTCTTTTCCAGGTCCTTGTAGACGTCAAAGTTTGAGAATGTAAGAATTATATGTATAGCTTCATATCAATATATCTTTATATCTGGCTATCTATCATCCGTCTAGCTCTCTGGCTCTAAAGTCAGGGACATCTGGGTTTGACTCCTGACTGTCAGTTCCTAGCTATGTGACCTTAGAGGTTACTTAGCCTTTCTAAACTTTAATTTGCTCATCTTTGAATCAAGGGCAATAATAAAATTCAGTTTACTCTAGAATGGAGAAGCTTGAAACCAGAGAAGTGATAGGATATCGGTAAGATCACAGTTTGAATGTGTGTGCAGCAACAGCCTTCTTTTATGCTTCAGAAATAGATTTTAGCCAAACAAGACTCAAAATTACTTGGGGACCTGGGAGGAGAGCCAATATTAAATGAATATCTAGGCTTCCTAAACCATGGTGAGTGACTCCACCATCACTCAAATCCCAACTAATCCCAAAGAAGAAAATTAGCCTAAAAGGCTCTCAGGTCAGTCTCTATCCAGTGGGCTAGAAGTTATGCCATCTAAAATTCCAAGGCAATATCACAGGAGCCCATTCAAGCCAAAGAATTGAATTGAGTGCTTAGTCTTCTCTGTACTTCAAGAGGGTGATTATAGTTAGAAGCCATATATTTCCCTTTTCTTTTCAAGTAGATAAGCAAATGACTTAAAAAAGTCACACCAGACTTGACCTTGGTAGATAGCACATTGGACTTGTTCCCATACTTCATCTGCCAATAATTGTGTGTGATCTTAAAGATATTATTAGCCTTTTATGAGTTTTGTATCTTTTGTAAAATAAAAGGATTGGATTGGATGACCTCTCAATTACCACATTTTATAATTTTTCAATGACCTGAAAAGCTAAGCTTTCATGTGATTGAGATGATCATAGTTTTTTGGAGTAAAATCAGAATGTTTCCTATATTTATAGATGTTCACAGAGAGGGAAAGCCCTCTCTCAGGTTTGCATTTTATTTTCTTACCCCCCCCCACATCAGTCAGAATGCTTCAGAGTACTGATAATTAATGAAAATTGCTTAGAGCTTTGCCACATAGAAGAATTTCATTTGATGTTTATGGAAATCCTGTGGCATGGATACTGCATAGTCATACGCATTTATAGATGAGCACAATAAAGCTCAAAGAGGGATAAGAGACTTGTTCAAGGTAACAAAGTTTAAGAAAAGAGCTGAGACACAAATCAAGGTTTTGTAATGATATGATTTCTCTGAAGAAACTCCTCTATGTCACCCCTTGATTTTGTTTCTCTAGAAATAATTATTAATACAATACTGGATGCTTTGAAAGAATGCTAGAACAACGGTCTGGGATCTACAACAAAAAGGGATGACAATATTTGTGTAAGGATAATGGTCGGAGGTGCCTGTGGCCACTGAGAGAGCAAACGTTCTGCTAAGAGGCCTGCTGCCCCAAGCCATTTGTTCTTTCCCCTCTACAGGATGTTGGGAGAGACCAAACTTGCAGTAATTATTCTATGAAGATAACAGATGATATCTGACTTAGTCATATTAAAAATAGGCCTTCTTGCTCGTCTATGGGGAGCATGACTATTTTGCCTAGGGAACACCTAGGGACATGACTATTTTGCCTAAAAAAGTATATAACACAATTTGTCGATTGAAATGAACTTCATGTAAAAGTTTCATTGTTTGCCAAATTACCTCACTGGGAACATATTTTATAGTTTTTACAAGAGGGCAAAAATGAATTGAGAAACGTGGAGGGATCAGAGGAGCCTCTCAATGTGTCTCTAGGTTTATCAGCAGCTTCCCCTTTATGCCATGTCTGTATTTTGTGGGGTCCAAGCACCCCAGAAAGCCCAGGCCACAGCTCAGCCTCTTCCCCTCCTTGAGTGGGGAGAACAAAAGCTTCTCTACCCCACACCTTGTTCTCTCACCACATCTCTGTGACTTCTCATCAATGGAGGCAAGTGATTCTCAGCCTGGGAGTGATTTTGTCTTCCAGGGGACATTTGTCATTACCTAGAGCCGTTTGCTATTGGTATGAATGGGTAAAAGCCTATGATGTGACTAAACACATTATGTTGCACAAGACAGCCCCCGACAATAAAGAATTATCTGACCCTAAATGTCAGTAGTGCTGAGAATGGAAACTCTGGTGCCAACTGAAACTTGACTGGACTTAGGTTGGAGTGGAGTGATAGGATAAATTGCCTCGGGGCTTGTAGGACACAGAAATCTAAGCGAGAAACACGGGGGATACTCATCTGAGGTTAAAGGCCAGGAGAATCAGAAGGTGACAGGTCTAAGAAAAATGAAGCAGAATCCTGTTCCCTCCTACGTTGCTGTCAGGGAAAGAGAAGGAAGCAAAACCTGCAGGAACGGTCATCTGCTGCAATAGGGGCTAATGGGAAGCCACCGCTAAGGAGCAAATGTGACATACAGTAATAAGCATCATTATCATAAAGGAAGCCCCAGAGCTATAATCATTATCAAGTTCTCTTCTTTCCTGGCATCTTCAAGCTCTCTAAGCCCTTCCTCCTTGAAAGGAGACACCTAATGGCACCTGACTTTGAGTTTCTCTCCGCTGTTGTTATTCCCCGCCCCCCTCCCTGGCTCTTACCTGTTTCTCCTTCCACTTGTAAGAAAAGTGACAGGTGCTAGCTATGTTAGGCCTCCAAAGTAGAGTGAGTGTAGAATTCTCTCATCCTTATATAGTTCCATGGCTTGTGGATGCTGAGGAATTGGTCACGTTCTCATGGTGCTGGGAGAGCATCATGGCAGGGCACACTAAAAAGCAGTCTTCTGATAACCCAGGAAGCCAGCCTGTAGACAGTCTACTGGGATGTCTGCTCACTAGATCCTGGCCTGACCTCAGGGGTTCTGTCAAACTAACTCTAGAGTCAAACTCTCTTGGCTTCATGGGAAAACTAATGTTGAAATATTATCTATTAGTGAAGAGGTCCGAGGCACCCAGGATATACAAAATGTGTTCTGAATGGATGATTCCCTAACAGAAACAGGGTTAATCATCTGTTAAATAATTCTCCAAAAATAACACTGAAACATAAATAGATATTTTTGGTAAATCCTCACAAAGACTAATACATTAAATCCTGCCAGTCATTTATGTACCAAACATGATGGGCTTTATCAGCTCAGCTCTGGAAAGCACACTGGATTTCCTTTTTGTCACTAAAGATGTGTGATAGAGTTGATTGAAGAGCTACTAGTGACAAGGAAAGATAACTAGTGGTCACATGACTTAGTGGTCTAGGACTGTTACAATGGGAGCAAAGTGGAATTCTTGGACAAGCTACGCTTCTGCTAAATCAGTCAGTCAAAATTCAGGCAGCCTGCTGGGAGGTGCGCCTGCAGGTTTTGCTAGTTTGACCCGCGTGGAACAATCAAGCTGGTCATAGAATAATTGGCTATTCTTGGAAAGCAAAATAACTTGATCAAAATAAACAATATATAAATAATATTATAGAACTGGGGGCATCTCCATTCTTCATCATAGAAATGGGCTACCAATGCCACTTAAAAGACAATGTGACAATTTACCTATTATAATAAAGATTCTGTCCCCACCTTAATTCCATAAACAAACAGACAAAAAAGTAAATCAAAGGGGCTAACAAACTAAGTAACATATTACAAACAACAAAGACCATTTGCAGGCCAATATATTAAGTTCAATGTATCATTCAACTGGTTTCATGTTCCCCTCATTATATTGTTTCTGCTTTTTGTTGGTAAGGGCAAGTTATTTTAAGAACACAGGGGAAACAGATGCATGGGGTGATCTAGGCAGAACCACCAAGGCTGTGGATTCAAAAACTGGTGATACTGAGGAAGGTGTTACCTTATGGGGATAGGTTTGCTATAGAACCTGTAAACAAGTAATATGTGAGATGTATTTACAAAAGGCCAAGCGTGCTAATCTGTGGCCCAACAACTCTGATGAATTTCTGTTTTTCAAAAAAGCATACTTGAGCATGGTAGTCATGGCAGCCATTGAATGAGGAATCAGAATTTGATTCCTCATTTCCTATAGGCTTCCAAGGCTGCCATGTTATCTAGACTTGTGGGTTCACTGCTTTTTATACTAATTGATTAAGCTTTTGACTTGCAGATGAAAATAGAGGAACATTTCAGTCTTCAGAGGGTCTATGCTCTTAAGTATATATGGAAATTCTTTTTGGGCCCATTACAGACTCACTTGTCCCATTGCTTTCTGTGCTAGGATGCCTACTCAAGGGTTCAGAGCAATTGTCCTGGGTGTGACATATCAGAGTGAAAGAAGAGAGCTCACTGACACCACTTTGTGAAAATTCAACAATAGCCAGAGTTTATTGAGCACTTCTTATGAGCCAACTACTATGCTCAACATCTGATATGTATTAACACATATAATCCTCACCTTCCCCAACATCCAACTGTCTTAGTGTGTGAGTGGGTCTGATTGTACTATGGACAGGTGCCAGCAAAATAAATGGTCATTGTTAATTCTATCTGCATAGCATGAACTTGTCTTCAAATTAGGGCTATTCATTGAAGTGAAAAGAGTGTTACTTGAAGTTAAGATGAAACTCCTTAGATAGAGATGGTATCAATGGGTCAGCAGCATCGCATTCACTTTTCTACCCTCCTGTTAGGTGGTTCACCTTCAAAGGCTAAACATTGGAAATTATAAAATAATTAAGGAAAGAAGGTAGCATTCTTTTAAGAGGAGAAAAATAAATGCTTTCTGGATATTGGAATAGATAGTACATTTGTCATTGTCTTGGTTTATCTGGAGCATTTCCTCTCTCCAACCATACTTCATTGAGAGTTGCCCGGGTTTACTCAATCGGCAAGTGAAGCTCATCATTTCACTAATCACTTAGATCCTGTGACTATTTTCATTGCCTAACTCTAGAAATCCTTGCTATAAAATGTGGTTATCAGCTGTGGTTGATTTTGCCATGCCCTCAAGGACATTTTGATTGCCACGCCAGGAGAATCCCACGGACAGAGGAGCCTAGCGGGCTGCCGTCTATGGGATCGCACAGAGTCGGACACGACTGAAGCTACTTAGCAGCAGCAGCAGCAGCAACTGGCATCTAATGAGTAAAGGACAGGAATGATGCTGAACTTTTTATAATGCATGGAGTAGCTCCTATAATAAATAATTACCAAGTCTAGAATATTAAAAGTGCCAAGGTGGAATAACTCTGCTATAGACTTTAGAGAACTCCTTTATCATGGAGATTCGTCACCATACAGGATCTAATTTCATAGTTCAGAACTCTGTATGCTTACCCAACAAGCCTAGTGATTCTGATGCAAGGGGTCCCTGGATCAGATTTTGAGAAATACTACTCTAGGTTTGTATTTTTTATCTTGTGTTCACCTAGGACACATAATATCTACATTCCTCTGCTTAGAGAGTTTGAATTTGATAACTACCTTTCGCATTTTATTGCATATCATATAACTCACCAGGAAGAGATGAAATGTCTCATATTTTCAAACCTATTGATATTACCTATTAGTGTAATAAATAGAATATTGCAAACAAGCTGTGATGTTTTCCTGACTATGACTGTGTTTTTTACTGGTGTTGATACACAGTGTTTGGATGTATTGGGCCAATACTGCTTCCCAGTTTTAGACAGACAAGCATCATTTCATACCTAGGACACCATGTGTCAAAGGCAGATTGTTAGGTATGATGACAAAGGTGAAAAGGTGTGTTATTCATTTAGTGTTAAAAGTGATGACCACTACAGGGGATTTCTGATGAAATGAAGAGTCATTGCAATGACTTTGAGCATTGTTAACTCGTTTCCTCACTCTCTGTCCTCTCTCTGTCTCTGTGTCTCTCATCTCTCTCTCTCTATATATATATATATACACACACACACACACACACACGTATGTAAAAGGCCAAACTTAGATGAAAAGCCTATACATTCATTTTCCATTGAGTTCAGGCTGCTTAACAAGTTCACATTGCATTCTCAGTGGTAATGGATATATAATTAATGTGTTACTTAAAGTAGGCAAAAATACACAGGCCTCAGAGCAATCTCTCCTTTGTTACTGCTAAAAGTTCTCTGGGCAATCCCCACCCTGAATTAAAATCAGATGCTACTATGAGAATCAAAAGGCAGTGAAACAAAAAAGTTTCCTGACAGACCTAACAGTAAGCATCATGGTAGAAAGAGGCCTGGCTCTGAAATCAGACAAATGTGGATTACAATTCTCTACCCTCCATTTATTATCTGAGCAATCTTTAACAGAAAATCTCCCAGAGCCCCAGTTTTTGTATCTGTGCTATGGTAATTATAGCATCATGGTTTCCCTGGTGGCTCAGATGATAAAGAATCTTCCTGCAACGCAGGAGACCTGGGTTCAATCCCTGGGTTGATAATATCCCCTGGAGAAGGAAATGGCTACACATTCTAGTATTCTTGCCTAGAGAATTCCATTCCATTCCAAGAAGAGCTTGGCCGGCTACAGTCCATAGTGTCACAAAGAGTCGGATACAACTGAACAATTAACAATAATACCATCTACTTCATAGATTTATTGTGAAGATTAAGTAATGAGACAGTATATGTACAATCCCAAGTATATAATGCATGCGTGCATGCTAGGTCGCTTCAGTCATGTCTGACTCTTTGTGACCCCATGAACTGTAGTCCACCAGGTTCCTCTGTCCACGTGATTTTCCAGGCAAGAATACTGAAGTGGGTTGCCATGCCCTCCTCCAGGGGATTTTTCTGACGCAGGGATTGAACCCACGTCTCCTGCAGCTCTTGCAGGCAAATTCTTTCCACTGAGCCCCCAGGGAAGCGCCAAGTATACAATAGGTGTATGCAAATGGTAGTTACTAAGTAAAATATATTAACTTGCTTTATTCTCAACCAATTTATATTCACTTATATTGTAATCCATACATTTAAAATAAATTTTCAAAGATTGACATTTTCCTTTTTAAGATTTTATAGTTTACTTATTACTATTTCTATTATTTTTAATTATGATTTTTATTACTTTAATTTATCAGCTTGACTAAAATCAACACAAGTTTGACATTTCTGAAAGAAGAACTTCAGGGGGAGCTCATTTACTCACTTCCAAAGAACATTGTATCATATAAGAAGTGTAAATTGTTGTATTCCACTTGAATTTTTCCTTTTTGGGTATTGGAACATAAATAAAACACAGAGTTTAAATTGTTGAGCACAAGTAGTCTAACACAAAGATAGACAATGTGTGCCTCCATTCATGTAAACTGTAAAACCAGGCAAAAGTAATATTAGCTGTTACAAGTCAGGAAAATGGTAGCCCTGGGTGGAGAGTAGAGAAGTAGCTAATGAGTCAAAGAGACTTCAAGGCAGAGCAGGGCGATTAGGTGATGTCTTATTTTTGAGTATGGTACAAGTAACACAGGGTGCATTCAATTCATGAAACTTCAAGATGAACACTTATGTGCTCACTTTTTTGCACACACATTATTTTAAATACTAAGTTAAAAAAAAAACATGGTCATGAAAAAGGTAATATATATTCTTTTAGACACATTTTAAAAATACAGAAAAAGAACTAAAAATCACTGGGTAGTTCTGCCATCAAAATATAGCCAGTACTAACATTTTATTTTGTTATCATTATTGTTTTTAAACAAAAAATGAGAGTCATGGTGTATGTGGAATTTTATATCTAACTTTTGGTAATTTGCATTATATTTTTGTAATTTCCTCATGCCATGAAATATACTTTGAAGATATGATTATAATACCTACATAGAATTTGATTACATGGATATGCCTTATCTTATTTGAACAGCCTCATCTGCATGGCATTTAGATTGCTCCATGTTTTTGTGCTTTACAAATAGTGCTGTTATTAGCAATACTGTGCATAAATCCTTGTGCATATCTCTGATTATTCCTTTGTAATGCGTTACCGTAAGTGAAATTACTGAGTCAAGCTCTTGAACAATATTATCATGGACTTAACTTTTACCAGAGATATTCAAATCTACCAATTTCCTTGCACCATTATCATCACAAGATTAATATTTATTAACACTTTACTGTGAGCCAGTCACTACACATGTTTTACCTCATTTATTCTTTAAAATAACTCTGAAAGTTAGGTACTCATTATCCTCACTTACAGATGAGGAAACTAAGGCTAGTTTCCTTCTAGCTAGTAAATTACTTTCTCAGCTAGTAATGAGCAGGGACTTCTGGTGTTTTTCATTCAAAGCCCAAGATTTTCAGTTTGTATTGGAGTTTAAAAATTGCCATTTTGATGGGCAAAATACAGTAACATGTTTTTATTTGTATGCTTGATTTATCATAAGGTTAATTTTTTCTTTCAAATATCCAGTGATTCTTTAACATTTCCCCTCTTATCAATAGTCTGTTCATGAGCTTTAATCTTTAGTAACATGTTGATCTTTTTTTTTTTACTGATTTATAAAAGCTTTTAAAACAACACATACACATGGTAAAAATTGGTACAGAATAGACCAATTAGCCTCCCTCCCACAACAGAACTCCATCTTCAGTGTCTAAATTTTTATAATCATCAGCAGTTTACTGTGTGCCCTTCCAGAAAGTTCCGCATGCTCATATTTCCCCACTCATATCGATATATATATGTATTATATCCTGTATTAGTTTGCTAGGACTATCATAACAAAGTCCCACAGACTGGGTGGCTTAAAAATATAAATCTATTTGTTTTGTCACAGGTTTAGAGGGATAGAAGTTCAGATTAAGGTGTGGATGGGGTTGGGTTTCTTCTGAGGTCCTCTCTTCTTGACTTGTAGATAACACCTACTCACTCTTCACATGGGCTTCCTCCACGTGTGTCTATATCTTAATCTCCTCCTCTTATAAGGACAACTGTAAGGTCCATTCAGATGACTTCATTTTATCTTAATTACCTCATTAAAGACACTATCTCCCAAATACAGCTGGTCATATTCTGATGTATTGGGTGTTATGAACTTCAACATATGAATTTTTGAAGAGATACAATTCAGACCATAGCAAAAGAAAAATACGTATACATACAGTATAGCACATTGCTTCTTATATTTATGCAATTTGAGGTCAACCCATATCACACATAAAAATCTACTATAATCATTTAAATAGTGGCATATTATTCCATTTTTATGGTTATTGTATAAATTGCTTTACCAATTTCCCATAGGTGGACATTTAGGTTTTTTCCAGGTATTTGAGGTCATAAATGGGCTTCCCAGGTGGCTCAGTGGTAAGAATCCACCTGCCAATGCAGGAGGACGAAGGAGAAGTGAGTTCAATCACTGGGTTGGGAAGATCCCCTGGAGGAGAGCATGGCAACCCACTCCAGTATTCTTGCCTGGAAAATTCCATGGACAGAAGAGTCTGGTGAGTTACAATCATGGGGTTCAGAAAGAGTCAGACATGACTGAGTACACTTGCATGCATGGGTGAGGTCATAAATCATGCCACTGTGAACATCACTGTAGCATCATTTCTGTACAATGTAAGTATATCTGAGCATAATTTTAAAAGTAGAATCATTGGATAAAAGATCATACGCTCTTAAAGTTTTGATAGAACTTGCCAAATTAACTGTCTATTAGGGCAACAGAGGATGAGGTGGTTGGATGGCATCACTGATTCTATGGACATGAACCTGGAAACTCTGGGAAGATGCTGAGGGACAGGGAAGGCCTGGTGTGCTACAGCCCATGGCATCACACAGAGTTGGGTATGACTTAGTGACTGAACAACAATACCAAAGTGAAAGGGACAGCCTAATTTCTTGCAACCTTGGACAATACTGTATCAAACTTTATATTTGACATTTTGATAGGTACAATATGATGTTTTTATTCATTGAATTAATTTCACATGTTTATAACTATCAGCATTTTATTTCTTTATTAAATAGCTTTCACATCACTTTTAGATATTTTTTAATTATGTTGGTCTTTTAATTAACTTATTTTATTTTTAAAGGTTCTTTATATATTAAGAAAATTATCCCTTTGTAACATGTGTTATATTTTTAAGTAGATAAATTTAATCTTTCTTCATATATTATGAGAGAGCCAAATTTATATGTTTATTTTTATTAGTCTTTTTTTTCCTGTATTTTTCTGAACTACATGAAAATCATCCCACACTATCAGCTTTTTATAGGGTAGTACTATTTTTAATTTGAGGAACTGCCATACTATTTTCCAATAGTGTCTATAATAATTTACATCCACACACTACTATTATTTTTGATTGCCAGATTTTACATCTGGAAATTTTATAGTTTTAATTTGTTGATTTATTGATTCCTTTATTAAAAAACCTAATTATTCTAAATTTATTTTAAGAATGCAGAGACATAGTTTTTATTTTTGCTTCTAGGGTGAGACTATATAACAATCGCTTTTTTGTCCTGGATGTTATTTTTTTTCCACTTTTCTTAATAATACTTATTCTCGTAGGGATTTTCCTGCCTTCTTATAGTCTTTTTTAAAAATTTTATTGGAATGTAATTGATTTACAATGTTGTGTTAGTTTCAGGTGTACAGCAAAGTGAATCAGTTATACATATACATATATCCCCTCTTTTAAAGATTCTTTTCCCATGTAGGTCATTATAGAGTATTGAGTAGAATTCTTTGCTATAGAGTAGATCCTTATTAGTTATCTATTTTATATATATGGTGGCACATAGTATCAATAGGAACCTTTTTTTAAACAACCTTTTTTTTTTAATGGAGGCTAATTTACTTTACAATATTGTGGTGGATTTTGTCATACATTCATATGAATCAGCCACAGTTGTACGTGTGTTACCCATCCTAACCCTCCCACCCACCTCCCTCCCCATCCCATCGCATCAGGGTCATCCCAGTGCATCAGCCCTGATCACACTGTTCTTATGCATTGAACCTGGACTGGCGATCTATTTCACATATGATAATATACATGTTTCAATGCTATTCTCTCAGATCATCCCACCCTCGCTTTCTCCCACAGAGTCCAAAAGACTGTTCTATACATCTGCTGGCTCTTTTGCTGTCTGCCATATAGGGTCACTGTTACCATCTTTCTAAATTTTCATAAATATGCATTAATATACTGTATTGGTTTTTTTTTCTTGACTTACTTCACTCTGTATAATAGGCTCCAGTTTCATTCCACCTCATTAGAACTGATTCAAATACATTCTTTTTAATAGCTGAATAATATTCCATTTTGTATATGTACCACAGCTTTCTTATCCATTCGTCTGCTGATGGACATCAAGGTTGCTTCCATGTCCTGGCTATTATAAACAGTGCTGGGATGAAGTTTGGGGTACACGTGTCTCTTTCAATTCTGGCTTCCTCAGTGTAAATGCCCAGCAGTGGATTGCTGGGTCACATGGCAGTTCTATTTCCAGGTTTTTAAAGAATCTCCACACTGTTCTCCATAGTGGCTGTACTAGTTTGCATTCCCACCAACAGTATAAGAGGGTTCCCTTTTCTCCACACCCTCTCCAACATTTATTGCTTATAGACTTTTCAATAGCAGCCATTCTGACAGGCATGAGATGGTACCTCATTGTGGTTTTGATTTGCATTTCTCTGATAATGAGTGATGTTGAGCATCTTTTCATGTGTTTGTTAGCCAGCTGTATATCTTCTTTGGAGAAATGTCTGTTTAGTTCTTTGGCCCATTTTTTTATTTGGTCATTTATTTTTCTGAAATTGAGCTGCAGGAGTTGCTTGTATATTTTTGAGATTAATTATTCGTCAGTTGCTTTGTTTGTTATTATTTTCTCCCATTCTGAAGGCTGTCTTTTCACCTTGCTTAGAGTTTCCTTCGTTGTGCAAAATATTTTAAGTTAAATTAGGTCCTGCTTGTATATTTTTGCTTTTATTTCCATTAGTGTAGGAGGTGGTTCATAGAGGATCCTGCTGTGATTTATGTCAGAGCATGTTTTACCTATGTTTTCCTCTAGGAGTTTTACAGTTTCTAGTCTTACGTTTAGATCTTTAATCCATTTTGAGTTTATTTTTGTGTATGGTGTTAGAAAGTGTTCTAGTTTCATTCTTTTACAAGTGGCTGACCAGTTTTCCCAGCACCACTTGTTAAAGGGATTGTCTTTTCTCCATTGTATATTCTTGCCTCCTTTGTCAAAGATAAGGTGTCCACAGGTGTGTGGATTTTTCTCTGGGCTTTTTATTTTGTTCCATTGATCTATATTTCTGTCTTTGTGCCAGTACCATATTGTCTTGATGACTGTAGCTTTGTAGTATTGCCTGAAGTCAGGCAGGTTGATTCCTCTAGGTCCATGCTTCTTTCTCAAGATTGCTTTGGCTATTTGAGGTTTTTTGTATTTCCATATGAATTGTGACATTATTTGTTCTAGTTCTCTGAAAAATACCATTGGTAGCTTGATAGGGATTGCATTGAATCTATAGATTGCTTTGGGTAGTATATGCATTTTCACTATATTGACTCTTCCAAACCATGAACATGGTATATTTCTCCATCTATTTGTGTCCTCTTTGATTTCCTTCATCAGTGTTTTATAGTTTTCTATATATAGGTCTGTTGTTTCTTATGGTAGATATATTTCTAAGTATTTTATTCTTTTTGTTGCAATGGTGAATGGAATTGTTTCCTTAATTTCTCTTTCTGTTTCTATTGTTAGTGTATAGGAATGCAAGGGATTTTCTCTGTGTTAATTTTATATCCTGCAACTGTACTATCTTCATTGATTAGCTCTAGTAATTTTCTGGTGGAGTCTTTAGGGTTTTCTCTGTAGAGGATCATGTCATCTGCAAACAGTGAAAGTTTTACTTCGTTTCCAACTTGGATTCCTTTTATTTTTTTTTCTTCGATTGCTGTGGCCAACTTCCAAAACTATGTTGAATAGTAGTGGTGAGGTGAGAATAATTGTCCTGTTCCTGGACTTTGGGGAAATGCTTTCAATTTTTCACCACTGAGGATAATGTTTGCTGTTGGGTTTATCATATATGGCTTATATTGATGTTGAGGTATGCTCTTCTATGGCCTGGCTTTCTGGAGGGATTTTATCATAAAGGATGTTGAAGTTGTTGTCAAAGGCTTTCATTGATATTATGAGATAATCATATTGTTTTTTCTTCAATTTATTAATTGTGGTTTATCACATTGGATTGATTTTCAAATATTGAAAGAATTCCTTGCATCCCTGGATAAAGCCCCACTTGCTCATGATGTATGATCTTTAAATATGTTGTTGGATTCTGTTTGCTAGAATTTTCTTAAGGATTTTTGCATCTATGTTCATCAGTGATATTCGCCTGTGGTCTTCTTTTTTGTGGCATCTTTGTCTGGTTTTGGTATTAGGGTGATGGTGGCCTCGTAGCATGAGTTTGGAAGTTTACCTTCCTCTGCAATTTTCTGGAAGAGTTTGAGTAGGATAGGTGTTGGCTCTTCTCTAAATTTTTGGTAGAATTTAGCTGTGAAGCCGTCTGGTCCTGGGTTTTTGTTTGCTGGAAGATTTCTGATTACAGTTTCGATTTCCATGATTGTGATGGGTCTGTTAAGATTTTCTATTTCTTCCTGGTTCAGTTTTGGAAAGTCATACTTTTCTAAGTATTCGTCCATTCTTCCAAGTTGTCCATTTTATTGGCATATAGTTGCTGATAGTAGTCTCTTATGATCCTTTGTATTTCTGTGTTGTCTGTTGTGATCTCTCCATTTTCATTTCTAATTTTGTTGATTTGTTTCTTCTCCCTTTGTTTCTTGATGAGCCTGGCTAATGGATTGTCAATTTTATCTTCTCAAAGAACCATCTTTCAGCTTTGTTGGTTTTTGCTATGGTCTCCTTTGTTTCTTTTTCATTTATTTCTGCCCTAATTTTTATGATTTCTTTCCTTCTACTAACTCTGGGTTTCTTCATTTCTTCTTTTTCTAGTTGCTGTAGGTGTAAAGTTAGGTTATTTATTTGATTTCTCTCCTGTTTCTTGAGGTAGGCTTGTATTTCTCTGAACCTTCCCCTTAGCACTGCTTTTACTGAATCCCATAGGTTTTGGGTTGTTGTGTTCTTGTTTTCATTCATTTCTATGCATATTTTTATTTCTTCTGTGATTTTCAGGTTATTCAGAAGTGTTTTGTTTAACCTCCATATGTTTGTATTTTTAATAGTTTTTTTTTTTCCTGTAGTTGACATCTAATCTTACTGCATTGTGATTAGAAAGAATGCTTGAGATGATTTCAATTTTTTATTTTTTTAATTTACCAAGGCTAGATTTATGGCCCAGGATGTGATCTATCCTGTTTTCTGTGTGCATATGAGAAAAAGGTGAAATTCTTTTTTTTGGGGGGGGGTGAAATGTCCTATAGATATCAATTAGGTCTAACTGGTCCATTGTATCATTTAAAGTTTGTGTTTCCGTGCTAATTTTCTGTTTAGCTGTTCTATCCATAGATGTGAGTGGGGTATTGAAGTCTCCCACTATTATTGTGTTATTGTTAATTTCCCCTTTCATACTTATTAGCATTTGCCTTACATATTGGGGTGCTCCTATGTTGGGTGCATATATATTTATAATTGTTATATCTTCTTCTTGGATTGACCCTTTGATCATTATGTAGTGTCCTTCTTTGTCTGTTTTCATGGACTTTATTTCTATTTTATCTGATATGAGTATTGCTACTCCTGCTCTTTTGGGTCTCTCATGTGTGAAATGATCTTTTCCAGCCCCTTACGCTTCAGTCTGTTATGTGCCCCTATGTTTGAGGTGGGTCTCTTGTAGACAGCATATATAGGGGTCTTGTTTTTGTATCCTTCAGCCAGTCTTTCTCTTTTGTGCTTGGGGCCATTCAACCTCATTTACATTTAAGGGTAATTTATTGATTAGTATGATCCCATGGGCCATTTACTTTGTTTGTTTTGGGGTTCGAGTTTTATACCACATTTTTCTGCTGTTTTCCCTGTCTAGAGAAGATCCTTTTATCTATTTGGTTAAAGAGTTGGTTTGGTAGTGCTGAATTCTCTGAGTCTTTTGGCTCCATGTCTTGTTAAAGCTTTTCGATTTCTCCTTCATATTTTGAATGAGATTTTTCCTGGGTACAGTAATATGGTTTGTGTAGCGTTTTTCTCTTTCATTGCTTTAAGTATGTCCTCTGCCATTCCCTTGTTGGCCCTGAAGAGTTTCTATTGAAAGATCAGCTGGTTATCCTTATGGGGATCCCCTTGGTCGGTTATTTGTTGTTTTTCCCTTGCTGCTTTTAATATTTGTTCTTGTATTTAATCCTTATTAATTTGTGAAAATATGTCCTTGGTGTTGCCTTGAGGTATCCTGTTTGGGACTCTCTGGTTTCTTGGACTTGGGTGGCTCTTTCCTTCTCCACTTAGGAAGTTTTTAAACTATTATCTCCTCAAGTATTTTCTCATGGCCTTCTTTTTGTCTTCTTCTTCTTGGACGCCTATGATTTGTATGTTGTAGCATTTAACATTGTCCCAGGAAGGCCTCTGCGTTTGTCCTCATGTAAACTCTTTTTTTCTCTCTGCTTCATTTATTTCCACCATTCCACCTTCCACCTCACTTATCCTATCTTCTGCCTTGGTTATTCTACTGTTGGTTTCCCTCCAGAGTGTTTTTATCTCAGTTATGGAATTAATCATTATTGACTGACTCTTTTTTATTTCTTCTAGGTCCTTTGTTAAACTTTTCCTGTAAACTTCTTAATCCTTGTCTCTAGGACTATTTATCTGTAACTCCATTATGCTTTCAAAATTTAGGATCATTTTTACTATCATTATTCTGAATTGTTTTTCAGTTAGACTCCCTATCTCCTCCTCTTTGGTTTGGTTTAGTGGGGCATTTAATCATGTTTACTTTACCTGCTGAATATTTCTCTGCCTTGTCATCTTGTTTAGGTTGCTGGTGTTTGGGGTGGTCTTTCTGTATGCTGGAAGTTTGTCATTCCTCTTTATTGTGGAGGGTCCTCCCTGTGGGGTGGGGTTGGAACGAATGGCTAGTCAAGGTTTACTGGTTAGGGAAGCTTGCATCGGTGTTCTGGTGTGGAGTTGGATCTCGTCTCTCTGGAGTTCAATGAAGTGTCCAGTAGTGAGTTTGAGGTGTCTATGGTTTGGGTGTGACTTTTGGCAACCTGTATTTTTGTGCTCAGGTTTATGTTCCTGCTTTGTTGACTTAGCTTAGTATGTCTTGCTCTGAAATGTGTTGGCTTTTGGGTGGAGCTTGTTTTCAGTGTACGTATGGAGGCTTTTGGATAAGCTCTTGTTGATTAATGTTCCCTGGAGTCAGGAGTTTTCTGGTGTTCTCAAGTTTTGGATTTAAGCCTCCTGCCTCTGGCTTTCAGTCTTATTTTTACAGTAGCCTCAAGACCTCTCCATCCATACACACTGATGAGATAACATCTAGGTTAAATGTTGAAAAGATTCTCCACAGTGGGGACACCCAGAGAGGTTCGAAGAGTTACATGAAGAAGAGAAGAGGGAAGAGGGAAATAGAGGTGATCATGAGGAGAAGAGGGGGAATCAAAAGGGGAGAGTGGAATCAAGCCAGTAATCACACTCCTAAGTAAAAATGTGTACCGGAGATTGGATTTTTAAAGGTACAGAATTGATAACCAATACCAAAAAGCAAAGACTAAAAATCTAGAGTTGAGGTTAGACTCTCAAAAATACAATATTAAAAAAAAAAATCACAAAAGTTATAAATATATATATATTTATATATATGAAATTTGCTTTAAAAAAAGATATTTTTTTCTTCAGGGTAATAGGTTTAAAAAATGAAAATTAAAGGAGTAAAAAACAACTTAAAAATAAAAAATATTAATATTTAAAAAATGATAATATAAACTATAGCTAGGAATTACTCTGGAGCTGATGAGTGCAGTGTGGAGTCAGTTCAGTTTCAGATAGTTACTTATTCCAGCTTATACTTCTTCTCAAGTTCTATAGGTCCCTTCCAATGTAGCCATTGCTAACTACAGGGTTTTAATCTGTTGCACCTGTCACTTCCAAAGCGGTTCCCTCTTCTTTGTTTATTTTGGCTTGCTCTGTTTGCAAGTCTCTCCAGTATCTAACTTCCGCCCTGACACAAGGGGGCGAAGGTGATCATTTATTTAGGCTCACTTGTTCAATTGTGCTGTGGGGAGGGAGGAACACTGCAAACAAATATCATGTGGCATGTGTGGGGAGTGCTTGCAGTGTCTGGGCCACACTGAGTTTGCCCCTTCTCACAGTGTGTGTGCTTTCCCAGTCTACACTGCTCAGGCTCCAGGTTGCTCTGCCAGGGAACTGTCTAAGACGAGCCCTGGGTTGCATGCACTTCCCAGGTCTATGTCACTCAAGTTCAGGTTCTTGGGTACTGCACAAAGGCACAGACATCAGTTGGCCTGCCTTGTTGACCTTCCCAGGTCCAAGCAGCTCAGGTGACCAGGTGCTTGGTGAGCACACTCTCCCCAGGTGTAGTGCAATCTTAATTACCTCCCTGTTCCCCAGCTGCTCAGTTTCCTAGGTGCACAGCGGGAGTGCCATCTCAGGGGTTCCATGTATCTCCTCTGGGGGAGCTGATCTCTGGCTGGGACCTTTCTGTGGAATGTCAACCGTCCAGGATCCCAGGAAGAACTTGGTGAGCAACTGGGAGCTTGCTTGCTCTGGGCCGAGTTTGCCCCTAGCCTTCTGGCTCTGGTGTTGCCTTCCTGCCTTTCTGCCTCCGGCAAGGGATGGGACAGTCCTCAGCTGGCTAGCTCAGTCCTTTGTTCTATGAGCGGGCCTGGCAATGCCTTACATTGGAGCTTTTCACGGGAAAGTTCTCTCTCTCTCTTTCCTCTATTTTTTTTTTTTTTTTCCTCTCTGGCTGTCCCAGGGTTTGGGTTGCTATCTCACATTAGCTCCCTCAGATTGCCCTCAGGGCATTCAGGCCCCATCCTTACCCTAAGCAATGCAGTTTGCACCTTCCTATTCGGCCCCTCCTTGCTGGTGATGGACTCGAGCATTTGGGCTACTTCTCCGCTAGGAGTTGCAGTTAGGCATGTAATCTGTCAGTTTTATTTATTTATTTGTTTATTTATTTATTTTTTCCTCCCAGTTATGTTGCCCTCTGAGATTCCAAAACTCTCCACAGACCCACTGGTGACAGGGCTTCCTGGTGTTTGGAAACATCTCCTCTTTCATAACTCCCACCCCAGGATGGGTCTCCATCCCTAACTCTTTTGTCTCTCTTTTTATCTTTTATATTTTGTCCTACCTCCTTTCAATGACAGTGGGCTGCCTTTCTAGGTGCCTGGTGTCCTCTGAAAGTGTTCAGAAGTTATTTTGAGGTATTTTCTCAGCATTCAAATGATCTTTTGATGAATTTGTTAGGGAGAAAGCAGTCTCCCCATCCTATTCCTCGTCCTGAATGTTATTTTCACCTCTTTTGATCCATACTATTTTTTCATGTTGAGTGTATGCATCAATTTTTATTTTAACCAGATTTAGATGTTTTTCTTGTATATGTGTATATATTTATATAAAATAATGTTAAATCAAATGCCTTTTCAGCATCTCTAGAGATAATAACAGATTTCTCTTTTACATTTTTGTAAAATAAGATGACATTTTCTTTTTTATTTCAATTATGTAGATGGATTTTCCAGTCTTCACTGGAACCTTTTCTTAAAATTCCAAATCACAAATCTAATCTGTTGTCCCATGCATCAGTAAGAAATCCTATTTTCTACCAAGTTCCCCTCCTCCTGTATATCTAGAAATGCCAAAGGAATCTATCCATGTTACACAAACTCTCTCTCATTTTCTGTCTCATCCAGCTACCTGATTCCAGACTGGTGTCTACGTACAGCCATCTCTTAACTTGCTTCCATTTCTCAGCTGTCATTCTTCCCTTTACTATTTTCTCACAAGCATGGAAAATGACCTTCCCTTTAGTTCCCTGCAGAGTTAGCTGAGGGTGGGTTTTTAAAATTTAACAAAGACTTTACCAAAGGCTTACAGAAAACAGAAAGGCATTATATTCCAGACACAGTAAAATTGAGTTCTATTTAATAGATACTCATACTCTAAGACCCAAGTCTCGCCATCAAAGTCATGGGTACATCTTAGCTTGAAGCTGACACCTTCAATGGGAGATGTGACCTCTAACTATAATCCTGCTGCCATTTTTACGGAGGCACTTACCACCTCTTGAGAAGAATTATGCCCTTGAACATGTATCTTATAAGCTGTGATCACGACTCCAAATTTTATAAGTCTATTTTATCTGTCTGATGGAACTGCTAAACAATGAAGTGTGAAGAATGTATATTACAATCCCTTCATTCAGTGACATCAAGTTAGTAGCTTAAAATCACCACTGGTGGAGATATTTACACCATGGATATTTGAAAATGCTGCAAATAAGGGCTTGACTTGTTGTTGTTGTCAATTTTCTAGATTTTAAGCATGTGGTATAGAAAAATGTCACCAAATGAAGATTACATTTAAAGGTGTTGTTTTGTAGGCATTACATTGTGAATAGTACAAAAATATTGAGCAGATAGATATTCTTTTAGTATTAGAAAACTATAATCAGATTCAGCGAGGTTGTCATTCTTGTCATTGATAAACCTGTCATTGGTAACCAGTTTCCAATGTATATCTGTGTTATTTTACTTGAATGCTACTTTTTGATGTAAATGAAAATAACAACATTCATGTTGAAAACTAAACACATTCATCATCTCCAACCATAGTTTGGCTATGGATACAAGAGTCTGGCAAAACTTAATGGAAGCATTTCATAAAAATCAACTGGCTGTATGGAATTTACCAAAGAAAGAATATTGTGTATTTTATAAATATTTATAAATTTTGTGATAGCCATCCTTTAAGTCAGCAAATTTATTATATTTATAGTATGTGTACACACACATACTGTTTTTCTATAGAACTAGTTGATGAACCCTGGACAGCACACCACTGATATAGAAGATTTGGGACACTGCATTCAGGGATTTTATTTATAGTGAGATGGAAGGAATTGAGGGGATTTTTCAAGAGAGAAACAATAACATGATTAACTTAGGACTTAGCAGGATTTAATGGGATCAGAGTGGCTTTCATGCTGAGAAAAGACTGTCAGATGGAGGCAAGGAGACCAGTTAGGAAGCTACTGGCAATAATCCAAGAAAAATAGATGACAGTGGTTAGGACAAGGGTGATAGGAGTGGAGACAGTGAAAAGTTGTCAGATTCCTTGATATGTATTGAAGTTAGAATTCACAGGCCTTGCTGGTGAATTAAATGTATATTTTGAATAAATAGTAAAATGGAGAGTAACTCTAAGGCTTTTGCCTTGAGGCAACAGAACAAATGGAGTTGCCACTCACTGAGATAGGGAAGACTATGGGAATAAAGGATTTGGGTAGATTGTCAGGAGCTGCTTTGGATACTTTAAGATGCTTGTTTAACTCCCAAGTGGTGATGCAGATCAAACTGTTGAAAATAAGAGTGTGGAGTCAGTTCAGGACTCTAGATAAATCTGTGAGTCAATCAACAGATAGATGCCTAAAGCATGTGACCAGATAAAATCACCTTGTGAGTGAAAGTAGACAGAAAAGTAAAATGATACAAGAAACTGAACCCTGAAGTATTCCAATATTTGGAGGATAGAATATGAGGAAGAACAGACAAAAGAGATTTGGAAGAATTGAGGCAAAAATGTAAGAGGACACAAATGGCTATATTGTCCTAGAAGTCATATTAAGAGTATTTCAGAATTAGAAGTGATTAGCTGTGTTAAATCCTGCTGATGGGTCAAATAAGATGAAGTTAGGAATGACTGCTGGATCTAAGAGCATGAAAGTCATATGATAATCTAATATTAGAGTAGCTTTAAATGGATTGGTGAAGTTAAAACTTTATTGACTAGTTCAAGGAAAAAAACGAGATAAATTTCAAGATAAGGAATATAGAGCTGTTTCAAGAAACTTTGCTATGAATGGAAGGATAAAATGGAACAGTAGTTGAAGGGGACATGGGGTCAAGAGAGCTTTTTTGCTGTATAATAATTAGCAATAGCTGTATGCTGAGGGCAAGGGGGAGGGTTTGAAGATGCAGAGGACAGAGGGGAAATTGCTTGAGTAGGCAATAAAGGAAAGAATGCCCAAGTTGGGGGAGAGTTTAGACTCAGTCATAGGCTGGCAGGAAGAGTCACCCATAGCAACAAGATAGAATACATGACCACAGGTACAGATGGGTGTGTAAATGAAGAAGTGGGAGCTTTGGGGAAGTCCTGACTTCTCTAGATTTGCAGAATATGAGTAAGGGCAAAGAGGTATTAAAAGTCTGGGGAGAGAAGAGACAGTGTGAAATGGTCCTCTGGGAAAGTAAAAATTAATAGACTAGGAGACAAAAACGATGGAAAACCTAAATTTATAAGTGAGTTCAGGGCTCAATCATGTCCCAACTCTTTGCCACCCCATGGGCCCCAGCAAGCCATTTTCCCTGTCCATCACCAATGCCCAGAGCTTATTCAAACTCATGTCCATTGAGTCCGGTGATGCCACCCACCATCTCATCCTCTGCTGTCGCTTTCTCCTCCCACCTTCAATCTTTCCAGCAAACAGGGTCTTTTTACAATGAGTCAGCTCTTCACATAGGTTAGCCAAAGTATTGGACCTTCAGCTTCAACATCAGTCTTTCCAATGAATATTTAGGACTGATTTGCTTTTAGGATTGACCAGTTAGATCTCCTTGCATTCAAAGAGACTCTCAAGAGTATTCCCCAACACCACAGTTCAAAAGCATCAAATACTTCGGTGCTCAGCTTTCTTTATAGTCCAACTCTCACATACATACATGACTACTGGAAAAACTGACTAGATGGACCTTTGTTGGCAAAAATAATGTCTCTGCTTTTTAATATGCTGTCTAGGTTGTCAAAGCTTTTCTTCCAAAGAGCAAGTGTCTTTTAATTTCATGGCTGCAGTCACTGTCTGCAGTGATTTTGGAGACCAAGAAAATAAAGTCCGTCACTGTTTCCATTGTTTCCCCATTTATTTGCCATGATGTGATGGGATCACATGCCATGATCTTAGTTTTCTGAATGCTGAGTTTTAAGCCAACTTTTTCACTCTCCTCTTTCACTTCCATCAAAAGGCTCTTTAGTTCTTCTTTGATTTCTGCCATAAGGCTGGTGTCATCTGCCTATCTCAGGTTATTGATATTTCTCAGAACAATAGTGATTCCAGCTTGTGCTTCATCCAGCCTGGAATTTTGCATGATGTACTCTGTATATGAGTTAAATAAGGCAGGGTGACAATATACAGCCTTGACGTACTCCTTTACCGATTTGGAACCAGTCTGTTGTTCCATGTCCAGTTCTAACTGTTGCTTCTTGACATGCATACAGATATCTCAGGTGGTCTGGTATTCCCATCTCTTGAGGAATTTTCCAGTTTGTTGTGATCCACAAAGACAAAGGCTTTGCTATAGTCAATAAAGCATAAATAGATGTTTTTCTGGGATTCTCTTGCTTTTTCAATGATCCAACGGATGTTGGCAATTTGATCTCTGGTTCCTCTGCCTTTTCTAAAACCAGCTTGAACATCTGGAAGTTCACAGTTCACCTACTGTTGAAGCCTGGCTTGGAGAATTTTGAGCATTACTTTACTAGCGTGTGAGATGAGTGCAATTGTGCGGTAGTTTGAGCATTCTTTGGCATTGCCTTTCTTTGGGATTGGAGTGAAAACTGACCTTTTCCAATCCCGTGGCCACTGCTGAGTTTTCCAAATTTGCTGGCATATTGAGTGCAGCACTTCCACAGCATCATCTTTTAGGATTTGAAATAGCTCAACTGGAATTTCATCACCTCCATTAGCTTTGTTCGTAGTGATGCTTTCCAAGGCCCACTTGACTTGGCATTCCATGATATCTGGCTTTAGGTGAGTGATCACACCATTGTGGTTATCTGGGTCATGAAGATATTTTTTGTATAGTTCTTCTGTGTATTCTTGCCACCTCTTCTTAATATCTTCTGCTCTAGGTCCATAACATTTCTGTCCTTTATTGTGCCCATCTTTACTGTGATGGGCCATTATAATAAACAAAAGAGTCTGAAATGCAGTACTGCATGCAATCTCAAAAATGACAGAATGATCCCTGTTAATTTCCAAGGCAACCCATTCAATATCACAGTAATCCAAGTCTATGCCCCAACCAGTAATGCTGAAGAAGCTGAAGTTTGAATGATTCTATGAAGACCTACAAGACCTTCTAGAACTAAAACCGGAAAAAGGTGTCCTTTTCATTATAGAGGACTGGAATTCAAAAGTAGGAAGTCAAGAGATATCTGGACTAATAGGCCAATTTGGGCTTGGAGTACAAAATGAAGCAGGTTAAAGGCTAACAGAGTTTTGGCCAAGAGAATGCACTGGTCATAGCAAACACCCTCTTCCAACAACACAAGAGAAGACCTCACCAGATGGTCAATACTGAAATAAGATTGATTATATTATTTGCAGCCAAAGATGGAGAAACTCTGTACAGTCAGCAAAAATAAGACCAGGAGCTGACTGTGGCTCAGATCATGAACTCCTTATTGCCAAATTCAGACTTAAATTGATGAAAGTAGGAAAAGCCACTAGACCATTAGGTTTGACCTACATACATCTAATCCCTTAAGACTTTACAGTGGAAGTGACAGATAGATTCAAAGGGATTATATCTGATAGACAGAATGCCTGAAGAACTATGGATGGAAAGTTCATGACATTGTACAAAAGGCAGTGATCAAGGTCATCCCCAAGAAAAAGAAATGCAAAAAGGCAAAATGGTTGTCTGAGGAGGCCTTACAAATAGCTGAGAAAAGGAGAAGCAAAAGGCAAAGGAGAAAAGGAAAGATATACCCATTTGAATGTCGAGTTCCAAAGACTAGCAAAGGAGAGAGGAGAGATAAGAGAGATAAGAAAGCAAGGAGATTCCTCGGTGATCAATGCAAAGACATTTACAAAGGTGCATTCTAAATTCCAAGCCTGAATGCTCAGAATGCTGTAACAGAACACCATAGACTAGGTGGCTTGAGCCTGTTATTTCTCAGAGCCCTTGAGGCTGGGAAGTCTGAGATCAGTGTCCCAAGACAGTTAGGTTCTGTTGAGAGCCCTCTTCCTGGCTTCCAGATGACTGCCTTCTTGCTATATCCTCACAAGCCAGAGAAAGAGAGAACTAGCTCTCTTCTCTTCTTATGCTAATCCCATCATGAGGATCCTACCTACCCTCTTGAATTCATCTAAACCTAATTACTTCTGAAGGTTCCACCTCCAAATATAAACACCAGCAAATTGGAAGTTAAGACTTCAACATATGCATGTGTGTTGTGGGGAGGAGTCACATTCAGTCCATAACAGATGCTTTTCAAACAACTCATATCAATATGTCTAAAATTAAATGCCAACTTTCCTTTACTTTCCTTCAACTTCCCTGGCGGCTCAGACGGTAAAAGCATCCCCCTACAATGGGGGAGGACCCAGGTTCGATCCCTGGGTCGGGAAGATCTCCTGGACGAAGGAAATGGCAACCCACTCCAGTACTCTTGCCTGGAAAATCCCATGGATGGAGGAGCTTGGTAGGCTACAGTCCATGGGGTCACAAAGAGTCGGACACGACTGAGCAACTTCCCTTTCGCTTTTCCTTTACCTGATGTTCTACTCTGTCCTAACTAGTGCGTGCAACTAACACACTCACACACACACACTGTGCCTGCATGCTTGCTCAGCCACTCAGTAATGTCTGAATCTTTGAGACCCCGTGCACTGCATGCCACCAGGCTCCTCTGTCCGTGGGATTCTCCAGGCAAGAATACTAGAGTGGGTTGCCATTTTCTCCTCCAGGGGATCCTCCTGACCCAGGAATTGAACCCATGTCTCCTGCAGTGGAAGGTAGATTCTTTACCATTACGCCCATTGGGAAGCCTGTACTAACTACTAGCTAACATTTATTGAGCCAGCCACTGTGCTAAGCACTTTATCATCATTATCTTATTCAATCTTCACCATAACCTTATTTATTGGATATAACTATTTCCACATCTTACAGATGAGGAAACTGATCCTATGAGATATATTTTTTATGTGTTTGCTGCTGCTGCTGCTGCTAAGTCGCTTCAGTTGTGTCCGACTCTGTGCGACCCCATGGACAGCAGCCCCCCATCCCTGAGATTTTCCAGGCAAGAGTACTGGAGTGGGGTGCCATTGTTCTTCTCCAGTTTATATGTATAACAAACTATTAAATGTCCAAAACCATTATTCAAATCTAATTTAGTTTATCTCTAGGGCCATATTTCTTATGTACATAGAGAGCCTTATTAGGATATTGTAAGGACTCTGGATTTTACTTATCATGAAATGTGTATTTTAAGCTATAGTAATATTTCAGCTGGGTTTCCCTGGTGGCTCAGACAGTAAAGAATCTTTCACTTTCTCAATATTTAGATATTCAAAGAAGCAATTCAAAAGTCACTGTGGTAGGCAGAATTACAGCAATATGCAGATGTCTATGTCTTAATCCCTATAATTCATCAATGTATTTCATTACATGGCCAAGAGAAATTAAAGGTACAGATAGAATTAAGATAGCTAATCAATGATCCAATAAAAAAATGGGCCAAAGAACTAAAATAGACATTCTCCCAAAGAAGACATACAGATGGCTAACAAACACATGAAAAGATGCTCACATCAGTCATTATCAGAGAAATGCAAATCAAAACCACTATGAGGTACCATTTCACGCCAGTCAGAATGGCTGCGATCCAAAAGTCTACAAGTAATAAATGCTGGAGAGGAATGTGGAGAAAAGGGAACCTCTTACACTTGTTGGTGGGAATGCAAACTAATACAGCCACTATGGAGAACAGTGTGGAGATTCCTTAAAAAAATTGGAAATAGACCTGCCTTATGATCCAGCAATCCCACTGCTGGGCATACATACTGAGGAACCAGAGCAGAAAGAGACACGTGTACCCCAATGTTCATCGCAGTACTGTTTATAATAGCCAGGACATGGAAACAGCCTAGATGTCCATCAGCAGATGAATGGATAAGGAAGCTGTGGTACATATACACAATGCAGTATTACTCAGGCATTAAAAAAGAATACATTTGAATCAGTTCTAATGAGGTTGGATGAAACTGGAGCCTATTATACAGAGTGAAAGTAAGCCAGAAAGAAAAACCACCAATACAGTATACTAACGCATATATATGGAATTTAGAAAGATGGTAACAATAACCCTGTATACGAGACAGCAAAAAGAGACACTGATGTACAGAACATTCTTTTGGACTCTGTGGGGAGAGGGAGAAGGTGACATGATTTGGGAGAATGGCATTCAAATATGTATAATATCATATATGAAACAAGTAGCCAGTCCAGGTTCGATGCACGATACTGGGATGCTTGTGGCTGGTGCACTGGGACGACCCAGAGGGATGGTAAGGGGGAGGGAGGAGGGAGGAGGGTTCAGGATGGGGAATGCATGTATGCTTGTGGTGGATTCATTTCGATATATGGCAGAACCAATACAATATTGTAAAGTTTAAAAAAAAAAAAAAAAAAAAGATGGTTAATCAGCAGACTTCCCTGGTGGCTTTAGCTGCATAAAGAATCCACCTTCAATTTGGGAGACTGGGTTAAATCCCTGGGTTGGGAAGATCCCTTGGAGAAGGGAAAGGCTAACCCACTCCAATATTCTGGCCTGGGGAATTCCATGAACTGTGTAGTCCATGGGGTTCACAAAGAGTCGGACACCAATGAGTGACTTTCACTTTCAGTCAGCAGACAGTGCAATTATCTGGAACTGCCCAATGTAATTAGAAATTTGCTTAAAAGTGAAAAAATGCAACAGAGTAAGAAAAGTGGGAGCAATATCAGCCTGTCCAACATTATTGGTCTTGAAGATGGAGAAATGGAGCCACGAGATAAGGAAAATGGACTAACTTTAGAAAATGGAAAGAAATAAGTAAACAAATTCTTCCCTTGAATCTCCAAAAGGAATATAGCCCTATACACCTTGATTTTATCTCAGTGACAACCATTTAAGAATTTTGCCCTTCATAATTTTCAGATGATAAATTTCTGTAACTTTAAGCCACTCAAATCAGGGCAATAATTTGTTATAGCAGCAATAGGAAACTGATACAGTCATAATTACCTTTTCTTTCTCCCTATCCATCATCTCTACCCAATCCATAACCAAAAGTCTTGTGGGTTTTATCTCCTAATGTTTGTTGATTCATCACTACCCTACCACCATCTTGTTCTAGGAATAATTTAAGATTCTTACTTGGTTAATATAGTCAGACAAAGCCATTTATTTTCATTTTTGTTTAATTCATCAGGTCATTATCTCTCAACTAGATATTTGTAGTATTATCTTTGCTACCTATCTTGCCTTCTACATATAAGCCACAGTCCACATTTGGGCTAAATTATTCATCATTCTAAAATGCATAAAAATTACACTGGGGAATAAATTAAAAGGGAAGAGTCTTGGATAAAGCCTGAGGATGGAGGAAGAAATAAGTTTTTCCTTGTTTCTGTGTAGGATTAGCTTTGTTTGTTTAAGCCATTTGTTTATCTTTATTGTTTCCATACAAAATATTTTGCTTAGAAACTACAACCATGCAGAGTACAGGAAAGTAGATGGTCTGCACAGCTGACAGTCACGTGGGTACATTGCTATTTCTTATTATTTCTTACCACAAGATTTTGCAGTGCAAAATGATTAATTTTCACTCTCCCAGTTAAGAAACTGTTAATCAAGGAGCTGATGGTGCCTATTTTCGAAGGAGAACTGCACTTGATAACCTTTTAGAAGTGTTTTACTCTAGTCAGGGAAGGCCAATAAAGAAACAATGATTATTCTTTCATTATTTTAAAATAGTGTAGTAGCAGATGCAAAGAGATATTTATCCCAACTTATTCCTAAGTTATTATGCTCTATATTTGAATTATTCATTTGGTGTGATAGAATGATGGCTGGATTGGAGTCCTGAATTCCAAGGATGAATTCTACCTTCAATTGCAAGTATGGGCTCACAACAAGCCCACAAGGTTTCAGTTTGCTCATCTAGAAAACTGAGAGTAGAATGGAAATTAACTAAAGTTGGGTGCTGGGCTATACACATTACATCCATTGCCTCATTTAATCTCCCAGGAAAAAGCAAGGGAGCATTAGTTCACAGATCTGTCTTTTCATTCATCTATCTAAAACCCCAAACCTGTGTGATATCTTATCGGTTGAAATATGAACTCTGGAAACCTGTACACCTCAGTTATAATTCTTGGAGGAAGTATCCATTTCCCCTAAAGGACATCAGGAAGGCTGGTGTCTAATAACTACTTTACTACTGATAAACTCTGTAACTTTGGGAAAACAACACACTTTCTCGAAGCCTCTGTTATTTTCCCCTCTGCAAAATGAGAGCACTGGCTTATTTCTACAATCCCTTCTCTTTGATAGTTTATGCCAGAAGTTGGTGACCATTTTCTACAAAGGGCCAGATAGCAACTATTTATATGTTGCAGGGCACAATGATGTCACAACTATTCAACTCTGCCTTTACAGTACAAAAACAGCTGTAGACAATATGTAAATGAACAGGCTTGGCTGAATTTCAATAAAACTCGACTCACACAGATGATGGCTTAGTTTTAGCCCAGGGTACCTAGTTTGCTGACCTTATCTATACAGAAATAACAGATTTTATGTGTGTCAACTCTTCCCTTTCCTCTTTGAACTAACATCAAAAACTGTATCTTATAACATCTCAGAGATAAGAAAGCCTTCCTCAGTGATCAATGCAAAGAAAATAGAGAAAACAACAGAAAAGAAGACTAGAGATCTCTTCAGGAAATTAGAGATACCAAGGGAACATTTCATGCAAAGATGGGCTCGATAGGACAGAAATGGTATGGACCTAACAGAAGCAGAAGATATAAAGAAGAGGTGGCAAGAATACACACGAACAACTGTACAAAAAAGATCTTCACAACCAAGATAATCACGATGGTGTGATCACTGACCTGGAGCCAGACATCCTGGAATGTGAAGTCAAGTGGGCCTTAGAAAGCTTCACTACGAACAAAGCTAGTGGAGGTTGAGCTATTTCAATCCTGAAGATGATGCTGTGAAAGTGCTGCACTCAATATGCCAGCAAATTTGGAAAACTCAGCAGTGGCCACAGGACTGGAAAAGGTCAGTTTTCATGCAATCCCAAAGAAGGCAATGCCAAAAGATGCTCAGACTACCGCACAATTGCACTCATCTCACACCACTAGTAACATAATGCTCAAAATTCTCCAAGCCAGGCTTCAGCAATACGTGATCCGTGAACATCCAGATGTTCAAGCTGGTTTTAGAAAAGGCAGAGAAACCAGAAATCAAATTGCCAACATCTGCTGGATCATGGAAAAAGCAAGAGAGTTCCAGAAAAACATCTCTTTCTGCTTTACTGACTATGCCAAAGCCTTTGACTGTGTGGCTCACAATAAACTGGGAAAATTCTGAAAGACATGGGGAATACCAGACCACCTGATCTGCCCTCTTGAGAAATCTGTATGCAGGTCAGGAAGCAACAGTTAGAACTGGACATGGAACAACAGACTGGTTCCAAATAGGAAACGGAGTATGGCAAGGCTGTATACTGTCACCCTGCTTATTTACCTTATGTACAGAGTACATCATGAGAAACGCTGGGCTGGAAGAAACACAAGCTGGAATCAAGATTGCTGGGAGAAATATCAATAACCTCAGATATGCAGAGGACACCACCCTTATGGCAGAAAGTGAAGAGGAACTAAAAAGCCTCTTGATCAAAGTGAAAGAGGAGAGTGAAAAGGTTGGCTTAAAGCTCAACATTCAGAAAACAAAGATCATGGCATCTGGTCCTATCATTTCATGGCAAATAGATGGGGAAACAGTGGAAACAGTGTCAGACTTTATTTTGGGGGGCTCCAAACTCACTGCAGATGGTGACTGCAGCCATGAAATAAAAAGACGCTTACTCCTTGGAAGGAAAGTTATGACCAACCTAGATAGCATATTGAGAAGCAGAGACATTACTTTGCCAACAAAGGTTTGTCTAGTCAAGGCTATGGTTTTTCCAGTGGTCATGTATGGATGTGAGAGTTGGACTGTGAAGAAGGCTGAGCACCAAAGAATTGATGCTTTTGAACTGTGGTGTTGGAGAAAACTCTTGAGAGTCCCATGGACTGCAAGGAGATCCAACCAGTCCATTCTGAAGGAGATCAGCCCTGGGATTTCTTTGAAAGGAATGATGCTAAAGCTGAAACTCCAGTACTTTGGCCACCTCATGCAAAGAGTTGACTCATTGGAAAGACTCTGATGCTGGGAGGGATTGGGGGAAGGAGGAGAAGGGGACGACAGAGGATGAGATGGCTGGATGGCATCACCAACTCGATGGACATGAGTCTGAGTGAACTCCGGGGGTTGGTGATCACATGGAGGCCTGGCGTGCTGCAATTCATGGGGTCGCAAAGAGTTGGACACGACTGAGAGACTGAACTGAACTGAACCTAAAGATATCTGTTTAATGAAGCAGAGTTTATCTATGTGCTTCAATTTAAAAAAAAAAAGACTAGATAAAACTGAGAATTTGGAGAAATTAATGATCTGGGTTTTGGTAGCAGCTTGTTAAGAGCAGCACTTAGTTACACAAAGAACAGAAACAGCAAACACCTTGATGAAGAAAAGTCCTATAGCAGTTACATAGATTAAAAAAATTTTTCTTATCTATCCTAATTTTAATGTATCTTACATGAATCATCAAAAGTTACCTAAAACATTGCTTTTCTGAAATACACAATGATCTTCAATGAGACCTATTGCCTACAAGAGAATATTTCACAAAGGATGGGAAGGAGAGACGAACAAAGAGTTCTCATGAATTCCTACTGACAGTAAATGGACAAATGGTATGTTAAGATGTATTTGATTATGTTCTGCAACTGAAAAGTGGAGAAAATGGAAACTGGAAAGTGCCCTGGAAATAATTTTCAAGGCCAGCATTTGAACCACGATTACCTTTGGGTCTGTATACTGCAAGCTTTCATTATGGATGGCCTGGCTAGCTGCACCTATGGGATCGTCACTCTGCAATTTATTTTTTGTGTTGTTTTTCACTGTTGTTTAATTCTAGTACCTCTTAGTACTGAAGATGTATCTGATGCTAATGTGTCACCAAACATTTCCATCACAGTAATGAGTTCTTCTGAAAACAAGGGGAAGCTCATTGGCACATTGACAAATTCCCCAAAGCGAGTTTGCAGTGTGGGCTTCTAAACTAGCAAGAGTTTTGACGTTTGTGTGTTCTATTTATTTTATATTCTCATTGTTTTCTTTCTACTCAGCAAAGCCTTGAACTTCACTTGTTCAATGAGTTCAGTCATAGAAAATATTCAGAGGACATGGGCAGATGGTGAATTCACCAGGGAGTTTATGCAATTCTCTGGTTCATTCCATCAATCAAGAATTATATAGAAACAATCCCAGTATGGGCTAAAGCATAATCTGCCTTGAAGAAAGACAGAAATGACAAAATGATTAAAAAATAAATTTGAGTAGCCCTCTGTTTTCCCTGTAGAATACTTCTAATTAGATTTTGGCTGAAATGTGCAGGTTCCTCATCCCTGATAGTTGCATTTTTTTTTTTTTTAGTTCATTATAGCATTTTTATCACTGCTATTTCTGTTGTTGTAATAACATTTTCTAATTATTTTTTGTCTAATCAGCCTTTAATGAATTTTAGAAATAAATATGTATTTATTGTATGAGCTTTAGCATTTTGGGGTGCTTACTTTTGACATGATTAACTTGTCTTATTTTATAAATTTGAAACAGAATTTATCATGATGCAAAAATGATTTATATATATAATACAGATGTACACACAGATATATGTGTGTATATAATTATAAACAATCTTATGCCTCCCAAAAGGTCTGTGTCAATTCCTATGGTTCTCCAGTGAGGTACATTTTTGACCCCTATGGCACAATTGGCGATGTTTGAAACATATATCTGATAGTCACAACATGGGGAGGGGGTAATAGGACATTTAATGGCTAGAAGCACAGATGCTACTAACAATTCCATAATATACAGGTCAATTTTCCCACCTCCAATCAAGGAAAATGATTAATTCAGCCCAAATTGTCAATAACTCTGAGGTTGAGGAATTGTGGTCTAAAACATGTAGAAATGTCAATGTGCAATTCAAGAATTACATCTGAAGTTACAGATCTTTTAACATGCTATGAGCCTTTACAGTGCACATATGAAAGACTCACAGGAAGTGCAAGAAATTGTTTTGAATGATATAGAATGAATTTTTTTTATCAAGAGCATTGTAAAGCAGGGAACCTTGCAATGCAAAAAGTCAACCTATTTTTAATTGGAAAAATAACCAAGAAGACTTGATTAAAAATATATATTTAATCTTTGCAGTTATCTTTATTGTTGTATCTAACCCCAGGCCATTTTTTCTATTTTTCAATTTCCCTTCATCCACCCTGCCCTATCCCTTAATCTCCTCTATGTGAGTAATGAAGAGGTTGCCAATTTTTAATTGCAATATAGATTGCTTTACAATGTTGTGTTAGCTCTGTATACAACAAAGAGAATCAGCTATAAGTATATAAATATCCCCTCCCTCTTCAAGCCCCTCATCCCACTCATCTAGGTCATCACAGAGCACTGGAGCTAACCTCCCTGTGCTATACAACAGGTTCCTACCAGCTATTTTAAAACATGGTAGTAGTACATATGCCAATACCAATCTTCCAATTTATCCTGCATTTTAATTCGGTATGAGCCTTTCCCCTGAAAATTTTAGGAAAGACACTAGAAATGAGAATCCTCTCTCTGTCTCTGGCTGATAAACCAGAGAGATTTTTAAAGCTGTACTTCCAATTGCATGAATTGAAGAAGCACTGAAGACCTAGAGGGAGAGAGAGGAGAAAGTGCTTCAGAAGTTTTGTTGTGCCTTAGGAATACATTCTCCACTAAGGCACTCTTCAACACTAGGAAGTAAAGGGTAAAGTTGTTTTTCAATCATTTGAAATGATCAATGGTTGTTTCTTTGAATGAGATGCCCTTTGGAAATAATGAAAGAACAAGAGGTCAATATTTTTGTTGTATGTTCATAAATGTGCATACATAAACACACACACCTACTTACACTTTAATACAAAAATGGTTATATTGTGCCTGCTATTTTGGGGCTTCCTGCTGGCTCAAACAGTAAAGAATCTGCCTGCAATGCAGGAGACTTGGGTTTGATTCCTGGGTTGGGAAGATCCCCTGGAGGAGGGCCTGGCAACCCACTCTAGAATTCTTGCCTGGATAATCCCATGGACAGAGGAGGCCTGGCGGGCTACCGTCCATAGTCACAAAGAATCAGACACAACTGAACAACTGAGCACAGCATGCCATTTGGTGTGTGGCTTTTCTCACTCATCAAAGCATTGTGGACTTCTTTTCATGTCCATGTCGAAATCAATGTTTTCATGGCTGTCGAGCATTGTCTTTCCTGGCTTTACAGCTACTTATTAAGCCACTCTTCACTTGATCAACATTCAAGTCGTTTGTTACCAAATGCTCCCTATAAAAAAAAAAATAATGCAGAGGTGATCATGTTTGTGTATACACATTTATGCATCTTTGGGGTATCATCTTAGAAAATATTCCAGAAAATATGCTGAGTCAAATAATATTTAATTGAATATTTTTGATGCACAACACTAATTGCCCTTCCAAAAGGCTGGAACAAATTGCATTCCCACGATCAATGCACTAAAATACCTCATCCTATGCCTTTCCAGACAGTGGGTTTTCTTATGTTCTTTCATCTTTGTTAATATTTTTCCTCATTATTAACATGAAGGATGAAAAAGTCCCTTTTCCATTAACATTTTTGGTAGCTAGTGAAGGTGAGCATCTTTTCATTTTTAATAATCAATTTCAACTCATTTTTCAATTGGCTTTTCATATTCTTTGCCCATTTTAAAATAACTTCCCTGGTGGCTCAGACATAAAGCGTCTGCCTACAATGCGGGAGACCTGGGTTCGATCCCTGTGTTGGGAAGATCCCCTGGAGAAGGAAATGGCAGCCCACTCCAGTACTCTTTGCCTGGAAAATTCCGTGGATGGAGGAGCCTGGTAGGTTTCAGTCCATGGGATCGCAAAGAGTCAGACACGACTGAGCGACTTCGCTTTCTTTCTTCTTCTTTCTTTCTTTCTTCTTCTTTCTTTCTTTCATCTTTTAGTTTTTGATTTATATAAGCTTTTTGAATATTAAGAAAATTAGTCTGTCAAATGTATTACAAATACTTCCTCACAGATTGTCTCAACTTTGATTATGGTATTTTTAGCTTGAAAGAGGCTTTACATTTTTATGTCATCATATTTATCAAAATTTTGTGACTTCTAGGTTTACCAGTGAGGCTTAGAAAGACAACTCCTTCATCAAGATAACAAAGCACATTCATACATATCTTCTTCTACAAAGATTTAGTTTTTAACATTTAGTTATTTGATCTATCTCTAATGTATTTGAGTGCTTTGGAGCGAGGTAATAATCAAGTTTGACAGCTAATGCTAAGCTCTGTGATAAGAAAGACTTGGATCTGGGCTTTACCACTTAATAGCCAAGTGACCTTGAGAAAATCACTTAACCTCTTGAAGTCTGTTTCTTCATTTGTAAAAAGAGGGTAATAATACTCCCTAACTCATAGGCTTGTGATGTAAATGAAAGAATTCATTCCAAGAACTTAGAACAAAACAGGAACATGTAAGAATATAATCACTATTAGTTGGACATCTTATTTCTATTTCTATTCTCAATAGATAATATTTTCCCTAGATGATTTATTGATTAGATCACTTTTTTACCCAAAGGTAAAAATGCTACTTGTATTATATTTCTAATTAAAGTATATGATTAGATATGTGTTTAAACTCTCTATTATTGTGTTTTTCTATCTGTGCATTTCCAAAACCTAGGTCCTAGTACTTTCAAAAAAACTTTATAATAGTAAACATTCTTTTCTTGTTCTTGGATTTAATTTTGATATTTTTAATTTCTTACAATTAAACGTGGTTTTGAGTTTGAGTCATGTATTTAATTTGTTAAGAAAGTACAATGCTAATTGCTTTCTCCAAAAAAAAAATGGAACAACTTGCATTTTCAATGTTATTCAGAATATGCCCACATCCCCACGCCTTTCCTACCAGCAGGTTTCTTCATGTACTTTCCTCTTTGCTATATTTTTCATTGTTATCAATCTGAAGGTTGAAAAATAACTTTTAATCTTTATTTTATAGACACAAGGAGAATTGACATCTTTAAATTATTGTCTTTTTTGTATTTTGCTGCTTTTATTTGAGTCTTTTTCTTTCAATTTCTCTCAGTAAAGTTTTATATGGCAGTTTTCTTCATTTAATACTTATGCATTGCTTGTTAAACTTATTTCTTAGTATTTTATTTTCACTTTATTTTTGACTGCTTATTTTTTTTTTAAATTCCATTACATTTAAATTTGTTTTTGTTAGTATAAATGGAAGATATTAATCACTTTATATGAATTTTGCATTATCTTCATATCAAATATGTAAAAGTGCATTATCTAGCACTTTTTAAATAATTTTAAATAATAGTCGTGAAAGCAGCATCGTTATTTTGTTCCTGAATTTACATTCAGATTTTTCAATTTTTTTTGCAATAAAATATAAGGTTTTTAATTTGTGTTATATGTCACACTTTTTAGGGAAGCATTCATGTTTTAATGAAGGTTGAATTTTATAAAGCCTTTATTGGTATTTACCAGGATGATCATATTTTTATCTTTTTTGACTTGTTAATATGGTAAATTACATTTATACAGTCCCTAAGGGATTCCTGCTTTTGAACTCTTTGCATTCTTAGAGTGCCTCCTGCTTCATTAGTATTCATTTATTCTGTTGATACGCTGTTGCATTACATTTGCAAATGTTTCATCTCAGATTTTTGAATCAATACTCACAATGTACATTTTTTTAGTAATTTTCTTCACATTTGTTGCCCTCATCAGGTTCAGGTTGGGTATTAGCATTATGCTGCCTTAAAAAATAATTAGAAAATTTCCCTTGTCATTCCATGCTCTAAAACAGTTTCAAATGCATAGATGTTATAGGATTATAACTTGTAAAAGAGTGATCTGTATAGACAGAGGAATGAATTTAAAATCTGGCCCTACTACTTTTTATTTGTTTCAACGTTTATAAATGAGCATAATAAAATTCATGAAATGAGTCTCTTCAGGAGACATCAAAAGGTAATGAAGGCAACTGGATGCTCGCACCTCTTAATTTCCCTCTTTTTCACTCATCCACCATAAATGAGTCACAGGGATGAAATATACAGTATGGGACATTTATTCAATAACTATGTAATATCTCTGTGACAGATGGTAACTAAACTTATCATGGTGACCATTTTGAAATACATAGAAATATCAAATCACTATATTGTGTAACAGGAATTAGCATAATGTTCTAGGTTAATTATACTTCAAAAACAAACATAGACACAGAAAAATAGATCAGATTTGTGGTGACTAAGGCAGGGATAGGAATGGGGGGGATGAGATGAAGGTGGTCAAAAGGTACAAACTTCCAGTTGTAAAATAAATAATTACTATTAATGTAATATACATCAATGATTACTATAATTAACACTACTGTATACATGTGAAAGTTGCCAGTAGAGTAAATCCTGAGTTCTCATCACAAGAAAAAATACATTTTTCTTTTATTCTGTATCTATATAGGATGATAGATGTTCACTAAACTTATTGTGGTCATCATTTCATGACATTTGTAACTCAAATCATTATGCTATACATCTTACATAGTGCTGTATGCCAATTGTATCTCAATAAAACTGGAAGAAAAATAAATAAAATTATACCCACTTTTATTCTTAAAAAAAGATAATAAATATAAAACACTTAGCATATATGCCTTGTGTTTGCTGTGTGCATGCTAAGTCGCTTCAGTCATGTCTGACTCTTTGAGACATTATGGACTGTAGTCCCCCAAACCCCTCTGTCCATGGGGTTCTCCAGGCAAGAATCCTGGAGTGGGTTGCTATTTCCTCCTCTAAGGGATCTTCCTAACTCAGGAGTGGAACCCTCATCTCTTCTGTCTCCTGCTTTGTCAGGCATGTTCTTTACCACTAGTGCCACCTGAGAAGCCAGAATATGCCTTAGTTCAGTTCAGTTCAGTCATTCAGCTGTGTCCGACTCTTTGTAACCCCACGGACTGCAGCCCGTCAGGCTTGCTTGTCCATCACCAACTCCTGGAGCTTGCTCAAACTCATGCCCATCCAGTTGGTGATTCCATCCAATCATCTCATTCTCTGTTATCCCCTTCTCCTCCTGCCTTCAGTCTTTCTCAGCATCAATGTCTTAGCATATGTCTTGCAAGGAGTTAAATAAGTGAATGTTATATTATCCATTTCTCAAAATATGGAAAATTTTACCTGTGAAACCATTTTTTCCTGACAATTTGGTTAAGAAGAAAATATAGTTCTTCAATATTTTTATCAATTTCTATCATGATTACTAGCCCATTTCTGCTTTTTGTCTTTTTGAGTCATTTTGGAGATGTATATTTTTCTAGAAAGTAACCATTCCAGTCATGTTAAAATATTAAAAAACATTGTGACTGTACAATACATTCTTAAATGATCTATGCACTTTAGGTTAGTTTGCCTTTCTTAATATTTTCTCTCTTTTCTTATTACTATAAATAGCTCTTAATTTTTTATTTTCTCATATTTTTAATCTTATTATGTAATTCTATCAAATGGAAAACTATATATAATGATAAAATTAATGCTTGTGTACCTAACATTCAGCTGTGCCAAATCTCAGTATTCTCCCATAGGTCATGCATGCTTACCTTTACAGTTTCAAAGAATAAAATATTGAAGATAGAATAAATCTCCTTGTGTATCCCTCCTTTGTCCACTTCTTGTTCCATGTTGCCTAGCAATATCTTTAATTTTGTGTCTACACATACCAAATTTGGTGGTTAACTCTATTCACCAACTGTTTTCAATTCTTAGAATTTCTGAACATATAGCAGGATGGCACTTCTCAGTCCCCTTGAGGTGGGATGGGACTTTATGGCTACTTCTAGCCAATAAATTATGAATAGAGATAACATGTGCCATGTTGAGGCCGGATCATTTAACTGTTCATCTGAGGTTCTCAAATGCTCTATGTCTATCCTGCATGGCAGCCTCCAACTTTCCAGATAATGGGTGTTGAATTGCCTGAGCCTCAGAATAAAGATGATGTGGATCTGGACTCCTTAAAAATCCTCAACTGACTTGTAGCATGAGTGAGAAATAAACCTTTGGTGCTTAAAATTTCTGAGATTATTTTATTGCCTTTGTTGTTTTTACCACAACTCAATCCAAACTATCTTGACCAATGCATACATAAACAACAGATAATATGTTTTCATCTCTACATAAATGTTATCAAGCCTCTTGTGCTCTCCCACAACTCGCTTTTCTCATCTGATATTATGCTTTTTAAGATTAATCCATGTGTTACCTGCATAGTTCTTTTATTTTAAGTACTGCTAATTTTTCTGCTGTCTGAGTGAACCACAATGAATTTATCCTTTGTTCTATTACTGGAAATGTGTGTTGTTTCCAACTTTACACTGTTAATGATGATCCTACATTATTGGACACTGCATACTATGAACATTTTACGTGAGTGTAATTATTAGCTTATGGAGAGCATGCATCTTTAAATTATTGGGTCTTGTCAAAATCCTCTCCTCTATGATTATAGAAATTTGCACTTCGGCCAGCACTACATAAGAATTCCTATTTCTACATCCTACCAACACAATATTCTCAAAAATTCTCATCTTATCAGTATTATTTATAGTATTAATTTGCACTTTCCTGATTATTATTGTGAGCTTCCTAGGTAGCTTGGTGGTAAAGCTTCTGCCTGCCAATGCAAGAGATGAAAGAGAAGTGGGTTTGATCCCTGGATCAGAAAGATCCCCTGGAGAAGGAAATGGCAATCTGCTCCAGTATTCTTGCTTGGAGAATCCCATGGACAGAGGAGCCTGGTGAGCTACAGTCCACAGGGTCTCAAAGAATTGGACAAAACTGAGAGACTGAGCACACACAATTACTGGTGTAACTGAGCATCATTTTGTTATGCCTATTTTCCATGCATAAATGACATTTACCAGTACATGTCATGTAGTCGCTAAGTTGTGTCCAACTCTTGCAACCCCATGACTATATAGCCCACCAGGTTCCTCTGTCCATGGGATTTCTCAGGCAAGAATACTGAAGTGGGTTACCAGCACATTTACCTTGTCTTTTGTTTTTTCCACTTGGATTTTGTTATTTGAAATTTAGTGGTGCTCTTATAAGTTACATACACTGGAAATATCTTCTCTGAGTCTGTTTTTTGTTTTGTTCTATATAAGTTTTTAAATTTCAATGTTGTCAAACACTGTATTCCAATTTATTCATTTATCACTTGACCTTGTTCTTCATAGCTTTAAGATATAATTTTCACATCATGCAATTAACATATTTAACGCATAAAATTCAATACTTTTAAGTATATTCACAGTTGTATATAACTGACACTGCAGTCAGTTTTAGAACACTTTTATCACCTTAAAAAGCAGCCCTATACCTTTTAGTAAATTCCCCCAATCCCCATTCCTCCAGCCATAAGCAATTTCTAATCTACTTTCTGTTTCTCTAGATTTCCCTGTTCCAGATGTTTCATCTTATGTGACTAGGTTTTTCAATTTGCACAATATTTTCAAGATCTATCCATGTTGTAGCATGATTTCACCTTTGTATACCTTTAAAAGAGATCCTTCCCTAACCTGAACCCATAATACTAGTGTCTTTTGTTTACTTTTTAAATTATATACTTTGATTTTTTACATGTAGGTCTTTAATCTGCTAGGAATTGCTATCTGTGTTTGATTACAGGTAGGGAAATATTTTCCCATATGGACAGCCAATTATATCAGCACCATTTATTAAAATACTCTGCCATTTCCCCTCAGATTTATATCATTAGTGATATTACATAACAAGGTTCCATATTTTGTGAGTTTGTTTCTAGTCTCCATACTATGATCATGAGCTCTATTTGTCTGTTCTTTCAAGTATCTTACTGTTTTGGATGCTATAGCTCTCAGTTCAGTTCAGTTCAGTTCAGTCTCTCAGTCACGTCCGACTCTTTGTGACCCCATGAACCGCAGCATGTCAGGCCTCCCTGTCCATTACCAACTCCCGGAGCTCATCCAAACCCATGTCCATCAAGTTGGTGATGCCATCCAACCATCTTATCCTCTGTCATCCCCTTCGCCTCCCTTAGAGCTATATATATATAGCTCTAGCTCTAATTTTAAATAAATTTTGCTCCCTAAAAATGAAAACCCCTTACAGTACTTTTGAAAATTCTCTTATTTATTCTGGGCTCTTTGCGGTTCCATTTCATTTTTAGGATCAACTTCTCAAAATCCATGAAAAATTTCTTATCATAATTTTGATTAGAATTTCATTGAATTTATATATTAATGGAAAACTGATATATTTATTATACAAATGTGTGTGTGTATGTGTGTGTGTGTTAGTCATGTCTGGCTGTTTGAGATCCCATGGACTGTAGCCCACCAGACTCCTCTGTCCATGAGATTCTCCAAGCAAGAATACTGGAGTGAATTGCTATGCCCTCCTCCAGGGGATCTTCCCAAATCAGGGATCGAACCCAGGTCTCCCACATTGCAGGCAGATTCTTTACCATCTAAGCCACCAGGGAATATTTCCATCCAAACATGTGGTATATATTTCCTTTTCCTTAAATTTACTGTATTACTTCATACAATATTTATCAATTTCAAAACAAAAAAAACTTGCGTATTTTCTATTATTCTTTTCCCTATGTACCTTATAGTTATTTTTAAATGATGTGCAAATCATATCTTTTATAAAAATGCATTGTCTAGTTGTTAGTATTGTGTAAAAATGCAATGCAATTTATTTTTCCTTATGTTGTTCTTATGTCTCTTTCATTAAACTTCCTTATTAGTTCTAATAATTTCATAGCATGGAGATTTTCTTGGTTTTCCATATAAACAATCATATTGTTTGGGAATACTAAACTCTTTCTCTTTTTCTATCTTTCCAGTCCTAACATATTCTGGTTATTTTCCTCATCTTACAGTTCTGCCTATGGCCTCCTGTGCAATGTTAAATATAAAAGTGACAGCAGCTACCCTTTTCTTATTCTTGACTTTAACCATTTCATCATTAAGTATGATGTTTGCTAAAGGTTTTTGCAGGTTATATTTTATCATGTTAGGAAGGTTGCCTGATTTTCTTAGTTTACTTGGCATTTTTGAAAATCAAGAACTTGTGTTGAAATTTACAAAATGCTATTTCTCTCCTTAATGAAATGTTTCTGTGATTGTTCTCCTTTAATATCAGTGTCTTCAAATGATGAGTTATGCTAAATAATTTACTCAATTTAAATCATGGGTACATTCCTGAGAGAAAAGTTTCTTGCTATAACACATGCACCCACATACATGTAAATGTACATAAAATCGGTGCACATGTATTTTTGTGTGCACATATATATTACTGAATTTGATCGGTTTAACCTACTCCAGTATTATAACCTGGAGAATCCCATGGACAGAGGAGCCTGGTGGGCTTCTGTTCATAGGGCCACCAAGAGTTGGACACAACTGAAGTGACTTAACAGTAGCAGCAGCATATATTACTGAATTTGACTGGCTTAGAATATATTTAGTGTTTTTCTGTCTATAATGATAAGTGATACAGACCTAAAGTTTTATTTTCCTGAACTAACTTTTATCTTACCAATAACTTAATACAAGTTTGGAAAATTAGACCAGTTTGCAAAGGAATGGAAAGAAAGATCATCTAGTACTTGAATATTTGGAAATGCATGCCTTTAAATTTCTAGATGCTTTTGAGGTAGGAGACACTTCTTTAAACTATTGAGTCAATTTCTGTCATGAATTTTGCTCTATTCGGATTTTCCATTTAATTTCATATTTGTAGGGGATATTTCTCACACGTAGAAGTTGTAATGCTAGATCACTCAGTGTGCCAATTAATTGTGTATGTGAACCACCTTCATAAGATCCTACAGAAAGGAATATCAGCCATTGATGAAAAATTTAATTTAGCTTAATTTTTAATAAAAATCATCCTTTAAAGTTTGTGTTGTATAGAGTGTACCGTTTAAAATGTTCCTTCCCTTGCTAGTGGAGTGAGTTATTGTAACATTAGTGCATGAAACAATATACATTAGACTCTGTCCAAAATACTTTTCATGTATTAACTAATTTAATTCTTCTACAACCCTAATGGTGGCTTCTATTATTATCCTTATTTTAGAGACCAAGAGACTGAAGGACTGAGAAGGCTGACAACATGCCCAAAGTTACACAGTTAGTTATTCACATGTGAACGTCAAGCCTCCTCACTCTAGAATGCACAGCTTTAACCACTGTGCAAACTTGCCACCTCGAGTGTGATCCACCACAACAGTGCAAGGTAAGCAGGGCTTATTATCCAGATTCTCCAGAAGAGGAACCCAGTGTTCAGAGAGGTGAGAGACTTGTCCAGAATAACATTGTAGCAGCAAAAAGTGACAAAAGTGAGAATGAGATTCAGTTCAGTTCAGTCACTCAGTCATGTCTGACTCTTTACGACCCCATGAACCGCAGCACACCAGGCCTCTCCATCCATCACCAACTCCCAGAGTCCACCCAAAGTCATGTCCATTGAGTCGGTGATGCCATCCAACCATCTCATCCTCTGTCGTCCCCTTCTCCTCCTGCCCTCAATCTTTCCCAGTATCAGGGTCTTTTCAAATGAGTCAGCCCTTTGCATCAGGTGGCCAAAGTATTGGAGTTTCAGCTTCAGCATCAGTCCTTCCAATGAACACCCAGGACTGATCTCCTTTAAGATGGACTGGTTGGATCTCCTTGCAGTCCAAGGGACTCTCAAGAGTCTTCTCCAACACCACAGTTCAAAAGCATCAATTCTTTGGCACTCAGCTTTTTTTATAGTACAACTCTCACGTCCATACATGACCACTGGAAAAACCACAGCCTTGACTAGACGGACCTTTGTTGACAAACTAATGTCTCTGCTTTTTAATCTGCTGTCTAGGTTGGTCATAACTCTCCTTCTAAGGAGTAAGCGTCTTTTAATTTCACGGCTGCAATCACCATCTGCAGTGATTTTGGAGCCCCAAAAAATAAAGTCAGCCACTGTTTCCACTGTTTCCCAATCTATGTGCTCTCCTGAAAAGTTCATTGTTCTTTGTCCTTAATTACACTGCCTCTGTCCATGTCCTGCCTTTTCATATATCTAAAGACTGCTGCTCTGTTATGGTAGGTTATTCTCCAAGTGGAAATGTTACAAATACATAATACCAGTACTTCTCTCATAAGGAGTTGTGAGTCTTATATTAGATGATAATAGTAAATTCCTCCCATAATCCGTACACTTAATAAGTCCTCGGTAAATGGAGTGCAGTGCCTACTACATTCTTTTCCTGATTCTCAGTCCTTTATTCTGCTTCTCTTTACCCCAGGGCAACTAGTAGCTTTTTTGACCTTTATCTCTTTGGCCTCGTCCCTTGATCATTGCTGCTTCCCTTAGCTTTCTATTTTCACTGACTGCTGGGCTCAGTTTCCTTCATGAAGCCTGCCAGGCTTTGGAGAAAAAAAAAAGAGTGGAATAAAATATTAATAAATAAACAAAGTTTGGGAGCCTGGAGGAAACAGGACATCAGTGACAGGAAGTATGACAAATTCTTGTGAGCAACAGTGAGCAGAGTTCAGAGCTGAGGTGAATGCTAAACAAGTATATAATATGATAAATGATAAAATAATACAAAAATGATCATCTTCTCAAAAGTAGTACATTCTACAAAGCCCCACATAGTAAAGACACCAACTTCACTTTTTGGGTTTATGCCTGAAGCTTTGATGGGGCCTATGTCTTTTAATTTTTTTTTCAGATAATTTTATCATTGTCAACTGTAATTGCAGATTGATTGTAGCCACCATGAGCATAGAATATCAATTACAAATACACTTATTACTGCCCTGCTTTTACATACATTATCTCATTTAAACTTTATAACAACACCATGAAGCACAAAGCTATTATAATCTTGATTTTAACACAGGGAATAATCAAGGCTCAGAGATTTCAAAAAGTTGCCTTTGACTCACATGCCAGCAAGTGGGGTAATAGGTTTTGCATCTCTGTTTATCTGACCCCATAGTCTTTTTTCCCCATTTTCCTACACAACCTCATGAAAGAAAACCCGTGAAGGTTTGTTGATGTATCAACTACTGAACAGTTGATAGCAGAAATATTCAGAGTGTTTTCTTTTACTGTTCATGACTTTTGTTTGGTGTTCTCCTGGTTTGTATGACACAGGATTCAGACTGGGGCTACCCCAGTAGATTTTGTCTTGGTATTAAACCTCTGCTTTCTCCTACTGCTGCACTATACACCACCCAGGGTCTAGGCAACCTGTGGTTTGTTGTGGCTGTTTTGAAGATGGTCTTCCCTGGTGGTTCAGCGGTAAAGAATCTGCATGCAGTACAGGAGACCACAGTTAGATCCTTGGGTCAGAAAGATCCCTTGGAGAAAGAAATGGCAATCCACTCCACTATTCTTGCCTGAAGAATTCCATGTACAGAGGAGCCTGGTGGGCTACAGTCCATGGGTTCACAAAAAAGTTGGGCACGACTGAGTGACTAAACAACAACAACCACTTGCTTAAAGGTAGTCAGATTAATACCTTGAGAAAACCTCCCAATGTAGAAGAACTTCTCCCCTTTCCTTTTCAGCTTTCTATACATTGTACTCTAGCGTGTTCAACAAGGATGCTTTCTAAATGGTCTGTTGGTTTTCTTCTGTCCAACTCTGTCACTTTGCTGGATACTGTACCTTCATGGATTCCCCGGGGGAGACGATTTGGGTGCACAGCAAGAAAACATCACTCACTATTTATTTTCTCGAAAGTAAATAACAGAGATTTGAATCCATTAATTTGTACTGAATCTTTTTTTTGATATTGTCTTTGCTTCATCTTCCTCTGTCATGAGGTAGGAGAGAGAAGATGGAAGCATTGTGACTCAGAGAAAAGTAATTTTTTGGTCTGAAAGTAGCTTACATGTAGAATACTGGTGGGAGGGCTAGGTAGTTTGGACCCATGTGTTTGTGTATGTGTGCCTGTGGGCACATTTTTTTTTTTTTTTTTTTGTGGGCACATTTTTATGCGAGGACTCCTTCACGTTTAACCACTGGGAGTTGTCTTGTGGAGGGGATCTGCATAATACATCAATTCGATCTTTAGGGTTTTGTGCTTGCTAGAAATACAGAGTTGAAGAGTCTGTCAGTCACTTTGCTGGCCTCTATTCAGGAAGTGTGAGCACCTTGAGGGTGTGGCCTATGCTGGATGATCTCATTGAATTCCTGGCATGATACAGAGATATTCTACAGAATGAATACTAGGTGTTTCAAAAATAAATAAATGAATAAAAAACTGTGAAGAATGAATGGATAAGAGGATAAATAAATTAAAGAATTATTAAATAAAAATAGAAGCTGGAATGACTTGGAAAGCAAGGGCTAGATCGGGCTAAGGATATAACTCATAAAGAGTCAGAGAAATGAAACCCTTTTATGATCTCACAGAGGATAATCAGATATTCTAATTTAACCACCTTAAAAATTACACTTGTTCACATGGTGGATTAAACTCTTGTGTTTACCATCTCTCACTTCAGAGACACTGCTGAAATGAAAGTAAAGGAATAAAAATTGCATTAAGCTAAGGGCAAAGAAAGTAAGAGAAACAACAGTGACAAAAAAAAAAAGAAGAGACTTCAACATAAATTCATTTCACAAATGTGTATCCAATGCCTGCTATGTGCGCGACATTGTTCTCAGAACTGGGGAAAAGTCAGTGAGCAGAACATACGAAAATCCCCGCATCTTGGGGTCTATATTCTAGTAGAAGGAATACCTTTTCAGAAAAAGGCTGAAAGTGGATGGAAAAGTTGACTGATCTAAAAAAATGGAAGAAGTTATAACTATAAAATAATATAAAAATGCCAACATGGGGCAGATATTGAAAGATGAGATGATCTTCCACACAAACCCCAGAACGATTCATCCTGATGTATCAGATACTGCAGAAGACAGGGGCAAGGAGCTGGGATGAAAACAGCTGGACTTGCTGAAATTTTGTATTTAGAGCGGTGGACATCCAGGTCTTCACCCCACCTTCCACAGCAATCACCCACTTTCTATTCCTTCCAGATAGGAAATCAAATGTTGTGTGTCTGAAAGTGGAACTTGAGAACCTCCAGACGTTAAGACACCTAACACAATGGAGGCCAGTGGTGAGATCCAGAGTGGAAAAAAAAAGAATTAAGTGTAAGTGAATGTACTGAGACTCCCAGCTGGCTTTCCCCTCTCCTCCTCATAGGACACTAGGTTGTGTAACCCCAGCATAACAGGAATGCATTAGTCTCTTAAGAAACTGACTCATCTCATAAACTTGACCTTGAGAGACCAATATTCAATGGTTCCTCAGAAAGAAAACCAGTTTATCCCATGATTATCATATAGTTCCTCCTCTACAAACAGAGTTCTCAATCAGTGTGTGGTTTTACTCTTTTTTTTTTTTTTTAATAGTTTGTGAATTCTGTAGCATTTATTTGGATAAAAAATATTTATATGTACTTTGCATCACTAACACGATGGATATGAGTTTGAGTAGGCTCTGGGAGTTGGTGATGGACAGGGAAGCCTGGTGTACTGTAGTTCATGGGGTTGCAAAGAGTTGGACATGACTGAACTGAACTGAACTGAAGTTTGGTTTAGGTTTTAAAATTAATTGTTGTTGGAGTATAGTTGCTTTACAATGTTGTGTTTGTTTCGACTGTATAGCAAAATGAATCAGCTCTTAATTATGAACAAGCCATCCAAAGATCATCAGACATTTCAGAAATCCAGAGAAAATGTAGTAAATGCATTGAAAGAGAAAAGATAGAAAATGGAGAGTCAGAAACTATCAAAGAAATAGCAGTATAAGAACTGAGGGACTCGAGATTGCAGATGGAAAGGATTCTCTGAACATTCTGATATTGATAAGGACTGGGGTGTCACTGGTATTTTTATATAGCCCTATAAATAATTATAATATATTTGTAGGACTGAAAACAATTGTTCCAGCTATTAATTTATATTTTCTTTTTTTTTTTGAGGTTAGCACACAAAGTGACATGTAAATAGTTTTCCTGTGCAATTATCATAGTGCTTGTCATGGTGGAACATGTGGAAGACAAAGGGTGGAGGAATAGGACTGCTTTCTCCCAGACTGGCATTCCTATAATGCCTTTTTGTCTTTCTCAGGTTGTGGAAATATATAAGAAACAATAAAAATAAAGTTCTGTTTGATTATGATCCTATGAAAGAGTTAAAAAGCCTCTTTTTGTATAAGCTTATATCTTTCCTCCTACAAAAACTTTTATTTTTTAAAACAATGCCCATATCTCATGTAGATTACTTTGTCGAGTGTTGGCTTGTCCCAGGACCGTGCCAAATCTGATTACAAATAAGGAGAGAGGACCCAAGGATGACAGAGATGTGCTTCTACACACCTATTCTAAAGAGTTAGTTATGTAAAAGCAATATAAACTATCCAATATCTGGGGCAAGGGATACAGCCTGACAGGGTAGAGAAAAGTTCCTGGTGTTTCAGATTCCACAAATCTATCTGATAACTTCCTCTGCTTAACTACTGTTCTAAGGCTATACTGTTCTGACCATAGTGGGAGAAGATAACCCCCAATGTTACTGTTTGTTTGCTCTATCTAATAGCTTTCTCTACTCTTGGCAATTGAAAGGGTTCTCTCAGTAGATGGTAACAGAATGTTAGAGTGGCTAAATTTTAATTTGGTTATGAGAATATTCTATCTTTCAAAGCACCGCTCATGTGTGTGCTGTCGTTTCAGTTGTGTCCAACTCTTTGTGGCCCTATGTACTGTAGCCTGCCAGGTTCCTCTGTCCATGGGATTCTCCAGGCAAGAATACTGGAGTGGGTCACCATGCCCTCCTCTAGGGGATCTTTCAGACATCTCTTAAGTCCCTGCATTGGCACCTCCCATCAGTAAAATGAAAAAGAACTAGGATTAAGGCAGAAGGCACATTAGTAGAACCTAAAGCAAGTCATTCTTTGACCAAAACTTTAAACAGTGCAGTTTTGGATATGAATGATTTGATCTTGTCCCTGCTCAACTTGGCAGCTTAGAGGTCAAATGTGTTGAAATCTTTCTTTACTGTTGACAAGAATGAAATAGAGACGGGAGTAGGCCTTTCTGAGTGGTAATAATGAAACCAGAATTTGAAACCAACTCAGTTGCTTTGATGTTGCATTAAATCTGTGGGTTGCTTTGGGTAGTATGGCAATTTTAACAATATTAATCCAGAAGCACAAGCTATCTTTTCATCTTTTTTTTTTTTTTTGTATTGTCTTAAATTGCCTTCATCAGTGTTTTACAGTTTTCAGAGTATAGGTCTTTCACCTCCTTGGTTAAGCTTCTTCCTAGGTATTTGATTCTTTTTGATGAAATTATAAATGGGGTTATTTTCATGCTTTCTCTTTCTGATACTTTGCTATTTGTGTATAGAAAAGCAATCTTGTATAATGAAACTTTACTGTATTCATCTATTCTAATAGTTTTCAGGTGGAGACTTTAATATTTTCCTATATAAAGTGCCATGTCATCTGCAAATAGTCCCAGTTTTAGTTCCAATTCAGATGCTTTTTATATTTCTTTATCTTGTTTGATTGCTGATACTGGAACTTCCAATACTATGTTAACTAGAAGTGACAAGAGTGGGTTTCCTTGTCTTATTCCTGAATTTAGAAGAAAGACTTTCAGCTTTTCACTGTTGAGTATGATGCTGACTATGTGTTTCTTATAGACGTCCTATATAATGTGAGATATGCTCCCTCTATACCTACTTTGATGATAGTTATTATCATGAATGAATGTTGAATTTTGTCAAATGTTTTGTTTGCAGCTATTGAGATGATATGTGATTCTTATATTTCCTTTTGTAATGTGTTATATCACATGGATTGATTTGTGAATGTTGAATCATCTTTGTGACCCCAGAATAAATTTGGCTTGTTCATAGTGTATGATACTTTTTTATACATTGTTTTATTTGGTTTGCTAATATTTTTGGAGGATTCTTGCATCAATATTCATCAAAGATATTGGTCTGTAATATTTGTTTTTTTGTAGTCTTTGGTTTTAGTATCAGGGTAATGGTGGCTTTATAGAATGAATTTGAGAGTGTTATACATTTTTCACTTTTTTGGAATAGTTTGAGAAGGATAGGTATTAATTCCTCTTGAAGTGTTTGATTGAGTTCTCCTATGAAACTGTATGATCCTAGAGGGTTTTGTTTTCTTTTTGGTTAGGACATTTTTATTATAAAATCGGTTACACTACTAGTGACTGGTCTATTCAAATTGTTTCTTTTTGATTCAGTCTTGACAGGTTGCATATTTCTAGGAATTGTTCCATGTCTTCTAGGTTGTCCAATTTGCTGGCATATAACTGTTCTTAGAATTCTCTTATGATTTTTTGTATATCTATGGCATTGGTTGTAATTTCTCCTCTTTTATTTCCTATTTTGTTTATTTGGGTCTCACAGAACTAGAACAAATGATCCTAAAATTTGTATGAAACCAGAAAATACACCAATTTGCCAAAGTAATCTGAAGAAAAAAGAACAAAGCTGAAGGTATCACCCTCTGAGACTTCAGATAATACTACAAAATTATAGTAATCCAAAGAGCATGATGTTGGCACAAAAATAGACACATAGACAATGGAACAGAATAGACATCCCAGAAAGAAATCCACTCAGTTATGTTCAATTAATGTACAACAAAGGAGACAAGAATATACAATAAAGAAAAGACAGTCTCTTCAGGTAGTGGTGCTGGGAAAACTGGACAGCTACACATAGAAGAATGAGATTGGAACATTCTCTAAAACTGTATACAGAAACAAAACCAAAATGGATTAAAGATATACGTGTAAGATCCGAAACCATAAAACTTCTAGAAGAAAACAAAGGCAAAATATTCTTTGACATAAATTGTAGCACTGTTTTTTTTTGTTTTTTTTTTTTTTTCCAGATTTATCTCCTAAGGCAAAAGAAACGAAAAATTGAATGAATAGGACCTAATTAATCTTAAAACCTTTTTTCAGAGGAAAGGAAACCATTGACAAAATAAAAAGACAACCTACATATGAGATGGGAGAAAATATCTGCAACCAAAAAGGGGTTAGCAGCCAAAATATATAAACTCAATATTAACAAAAAAGCTCTATTAAAAAATGAGCAGAAGACCTGATACACATTTTCCAGTGAAGACACACAGATGGCTAATAAGAACATGAAAAGATGCTCAACATCACTAATTATTAGAGAAACGCAAGTGAAAATCACAATGAGATATAACCTCACACCTGTCAAATGGCTATCACCAAAATGTCTACAAATAACAGATGTTGCTGAGGTTTTGGAGAAAAGGGAACTCTCCTACACTGTTAGTAGGAATGTAAACTGGTTTAGTCTCTATAGAAAACAATACACTGCAGCCTCTATAGAAAACAACATGCAGTTGTTTCAAAAACCTAAAAATAGAACTGCCATATGATACAGAATTTCCACTCCTGGGCATATATCCAGAAAAAGTTAAAATACTAATTTAAAAAGATATATGCACCCCAATATTCATCAGTTCAGTTCAGTTGCTCAGTCATGTCCGACTCTTTGCGACCCCATGAATTGTAGCATGCCAGGCCTCCCTGTCCATTACCAACTCCCAGAGTTCACTCAGACTCATGTCCATCAAGTCGGTGATGCCATCCAGCCATCTCATCCTCTGTTGTCCCCTTCTCCTCCTGCCCCCAATCCCTCCCAGCATCAGAGTCTTTTCCAATGAGTCAACTCTTTGTATGAGGTAGCCAAAGTACTGGAGTTTCAGCTTTAGCATCATTCCTTCCAAAGAACACCGAGGACTGATCTCCTTTAGAATGGACTGGTTGGATCTCCTTGCAGTCCAAGGGACTCTCAAGAGTCTTCTCCAACACCACAGTTCAAAGCATTAATTCTTTGGCATTCAGCTTTCTTCACAGTCCAACTCTCACATCCATACATGACCACTGGAAAAACCATAACCTTGACTAGATGGACCTTTGTTGGCAAACTAATGTCTCTGCTTTTGAATATGCTATCTAGGCTGGTTATAACCCTCCTTCCAAGGAGTAAGCGTCTTTTAATTTCATGGCTGCAATCACCATCTTCAGTGATTTTGGAGCCCCCAAAAATAAAGTCTTACACTGTTTCCACTGTTTCCCCATCAATTTCCCATGAAGTGATGGGACCAGATGCCATGATCTTTGTTTTCTGAAAGTTGAGCTTTAAGCCAACTTTTTCACTCTCCTCTTTCACCTTCATCAAGAGGCTTTTTAGTTCCTCTTTACTTTCTGCCATAAGGGTGGTGTCATCTGCATATCTGAGGTTATTGATATTTCTCCCGGCAATGTTGATTCCAGCTTGTGCTTCTTCCAGCCCAGCGTTTCTCATGATGTACTCTGCATATAAGTTAAATAAGCAGGGTGACAATATACAGCCTTGATGTACTCCTTTACCTATTTGGAACCAGTCTGTTGTTCGAACTATTTAACCCTGTGTATGAGACAGCAAAAGAGACACTGATGTATAGATCAGTCTTATGGACTCTGTGGGAGAGGGAGAGGGAGAGGGTGGGGAGATTTGGGAGAATGGCATTGAAACATGTATAATATCATGTATGAAACGAGTCACCAGTCCAGGTTCGATGCATGATACTGGATGCTTGGGGCTGGTGCACTGGGAAGACCCAGAGGGAGGGTATGGGGAGGGAGGAGGGAGGAGGGTTCAGGATGGGGAACACAGGTATACCTGTGGCGGATTCATTTCGATATTTGGCAAAACTAATACAATATTGTAAAGTTTAAAAATAAAATAAAATTAAAAAAAATAAAAATAATAAAGGATAAAAAAAAAAACATGAACTATTTACAATAGTCAAGATATGAAAGCAACCCAAGTGCCCGTCAACATATATATATATATATATATATATATATGCATCTTTATCCATTGAGCTGTTGAGATATATTTTTATATATTATATATATATATATATATATAAAATCATATATACACACACATGAAATATTACATATAAATGGTCAGTTTTCATTCCAGTCTCAAAGAAAGGCAATGCCAAAGAATGTTCAAACTACCAGACAATTGCACTCATTTCACATGCTAGCAAAGTAATGCTCAAAATTCTCCAAGCCAGGCTTCAGCAGTACATGAACCAAGAACTTCCAGATGTTCAAGCTGGATTTAGAAAAGGCAGAGGAACCAAAGATCGAATTGCCAACATCTGTTGGATCATAGAAAAAGCAAGAGATTTCCAGAAAATTGACTATGCTAAAGATTTGACTGTGTGGAACAGAACAAACGGTGGAAAACCCTTAAAGAGATGGGAATACCAGACCACCTTACCTACCTCCTGAGAAACCTGTATGCAGATCAAGAAGAAACAGCTAGAACTAGACATGGAACAACTGACTGATTCAAAATTAGAAAAGGAGAATGTCAAGGCTGTATATTGTCACCCTGCTTATTTAACTTCTATGTAGAGTACATCTTGTGAAATGACAGGCTGGATGAAGCACAGGCTGGAATAAAAATTGCCAGGAGAAATATCAACAACCTCAGATATGCAGATGACACCACCTTCATGGCAGAAAGTGAAGAGGAACTAAAGAATCTCTTGATGAAGGTAAAAGGGGAGCTGGCTTAAAACTCAACACTCAGAAAACTAAGATCATGGCATCCGGTTCCATCATTTCATGGCAATCAGATGGGGAAACAATGGAAAGAGTGACAGATTTTATTTTCTTGGGCTCCAAAATCACTGCAGCCATGAAATTAAAAGAAGGCTGCTCCTTAGAAGAAAAGCTACTATAAACCTAGACAGCTTATTAAAAAGTAGAGGCATTACTTTGCCAACAAAGGTCCATACAGTCAAACCTATGGTTTTTCTAGTAGTCATGTATGGATATGAGAGTTGGACTGTGAAAAAGGCTGAGCACCGAAGAATTGATGCTTCTGAGCGGTGGTGTTGGAGAAGTGTCAGGAACGTTTAACTTTAGGATTCTTGTATGTTGTTTTCTGTTTCTCATGAACCCTCTGTTCCTTATCAGTTCCTTGTAGACAGGAATGAGTGGAGTGGCACGCTGTTCCTAGGACTGAGGTCATAAACTCCTGGTTCCTAACAGGGAGAGGAAACAGGAGAGGGCTACATTAAGACTATGAGATTGACAGATACATACTACCATGTTTAAAATTGATAAGCAACAAGGATATACTGTATAGCACAGGGAATTATAGCCATTATCTTGTAATAACTTATAATGAGTCTTAATCTGTAAAAATTCTGAATCACTATGTTGTATACCTGACACTAATATAATGTTGTATATCAACTATATTTCAATTAAAAAAAAACAGCTCAGTTGTTCACTAGACATATAGAAACTTCTCTTAAAGTATCTTTCAGTACAACTGGAATATCAGGAAAGGAGATCTGAAGTGTTACCCTAGGGGTTATGAAAGTTACTCAGAGTTGGTGATACTTGAGTTGAGATGTGAAAATAATGAGGAGAGGGTAAGAGAGAAGGAAAAAGGAAGAGCAGGAAACATATGGCAGGTGGAGGGAAGAACCTGTGCAAAGTCATGTCAGGTGAGAACAAAATGTGACCTTTGAGAGATTATATAACTCTCTTGCTTCATTCTTGGGAATAAATAAACCCCTATTCTATGCCAAGTGCTAGGAATACAGAGACAATTAAGATTTATTTCTCTTGTCCTCAAGAAGTACACAGTATATTGTGAAGGTAGAAGTTTTATCTTTACACACTTGTACATCTGTTTATTTCTATTTTGTATGAAGTTCAAATGGGCCAGGAAGCTTAGATCTGCTTCCCAACTAAACGCCATGTGCCTAATCTGGTTATCCATATTGCCAGTGGTGCTGATATGAGAAACTACTTGCAGATTCCTTTCAACTGCAGGATGAAGATACATCAGAGTACATGTACTACTGATGGAAGAATCTATTTATGTCCTCATATTCATACACAAAGGACCATTTTCCAAAATATATTCATGCATCACATTACATTTACATTTTATTGCCAAACTTGAGGTCAGTATTCATTAATTCAATCCACTAACCCCCCTACACTGAGCACTGACTAGGTGCACAGCATTGAGCCAGGTGTTATGAGGCTGTGAACATCAACTGAATGTTGATGCTGTCCATTCAGTAGCTAAAGGTTTCACTGGGATAAATATATGTATATTATTAAAGTAAAATAGATCAGGGCACACATTTCCTGTAGGGAAAAGAACATTAACTTTGCAGTAATCAGAGTCACGTCTACAAAATTTTGGTTTCATAATCTTGGACAAATTATGTAATGTCAAGTCTCAATTTCCCCATCCATAAAATGGAAATGATAATTTAAAAGACGCTTACTCCTTGGAAGGAGAGTTATGACCAACCTAGATAGCATATTCAAAAGCAGAGGCATTACTTTGCTAACAAAGGTCCATCTAGTCAAGGTTATGGTTTTTCCAGTGGTCATGTATGGATGTGAGAGTTGGACTGTGAAGAAAGCTGAGCACCAAAGAATTGATGCTTTTGAACTGTGGTGTTGAAGAAGACTCTTGAGAGTCCCTTGGACTGCAAGGAGATCCAACCAGTCCATTCTTAAGGAGATCAGTCCTCGGTGTTCTTTGGAAGGAATGATGCTAAAGCTGAAACTCCAGTACTGTGGCCACCTCATGCGAAGAGCTGACTCATTGGAAAAGACTGTGATGCTGGGAGGGATTGGGGGCAGGAGGAGAAGGGGACGACAGAGGATGAGATGGCTGGATGGCATCACTGACTCGATGGACGTGAGTCTGAGTGAACTCCGGGAGTTGGCGATGGACAGGGAGGCCTGGTGTGCTGTGATTCATGGGGTCGCAAAGAGTCGGACACGACTTAGCGACTGAACTAACTAACCTCATAGTTGCATATGTGTTTGTGCTGAATAAATTAAATAATATAGTAATACAAATCAATCAACCTATAATATGACTTCAGTATATTTCTTAGCCACTACACTTCTGGCCAATCGTCCCAACACTGAAATATTTAAAGTTGTTTTGAAGTTCAGAGGAGCAGTCTACAGCCATAACACCCTGAACATACCTGATCTCATCTGAAGTTCGGAGGAACATAAAATTTTTGGTGTTATTTTACTCTTTCAGAGAAGGCAATGGCACCCCACTCCAGTACTGTTGCCTGGAAAATCCCATGAACGGAGGAGCCTGGTGGGCTGCAGTCCATCGGGTCGCGAAGAGTCGGACATGACTGAGTGACTTCCCTTTCACTTTTCACTTTCATGCATTGGAGACGGAAATGGCAACCCACTCCAGTGTTCTTGCCTGGAGAATCCTAGGGACGGGGGAGCCTAGTGGGCTGCCGTCTCTGGGGTCGCACAGAGTCGGATACGACTGAAGCAACTTAGCAGCAGTTACTTCTTTTATAAATGATCCAAATTGAAAGAAATTTACATGGCTACCCATATATAGTTCTCTCAAAAGTCAAAATAATGTCTTTACTAAAACAATTTGGAGTAGTGACTTACTGTGGCCTTGGATCCTGCTTCAGAGAGATTTGGCATATATTATCAAGATGCCATTTTATTTAAAAAGCTCATAAAGCTTCATCCTCAGCTGTTACTGATTTAGGAGTAACAGATATATGGAAACTTTCACACTCTACTGAACGGGATTATACATTCTTCTCTAACCCACATAACTCATATTTCCAGGCTGACTTCTAAGTTCCTCACGTTCTGATTAATGATGTGAATAGCAGGGCTCTAGGCAGCATTCTCTTATCTGACCATGCCACAGACTCACTTTCAGTTGACCTTCAGAAAGTATTAGGCAGCATTTCTGCAAAACTTTCTTCAGTAATAAATGTTGGAAAAGAAAGTTATAATTTGTGATTCTAAAACTACATAGAAATACAAAACATACACACCAACATTCACGTGAGGACTTTCTCTCTCTATATATATATGTGTGTGTGTGTGTGCGTGTGTAGGCTCTCTTATTTTTTACTTATTGACATCAGTTTCTTTTTTTAGAAGCAAAGTATCATTAATTACAAAAATAAACTAACTGGCAAAGTTCTCATTAAAGGTAAAGGTGAACTGGGGAAAACATATGGATAAATCATTCCCTGCCTCATTCAGATTGAAAAGAAATATTTTGACTCTGGAGGAACATGAGAAATGTGTATATTGTAAAGTCACAGGTTTTAATAACTTCACCTCATGTCTATTAAGCCTCTAACCCCCTTGGAATCATAAAAGGTTAATATTGAAATGAACCCTAAGAGCATAAATTAGGCATTGACCATTACATGCCCCCCTCCCCCAAATGCACCTTAAGCTATGTAACACTTGATCAGCAGGAATTTCCTTTTTTTTATTAAAGAAATGAAAATACACTGCATTGAATGATATTATTGAGAAAATCTAAAATTTCTCATTATCCTACAAGTGCTTAAAATTGCTATTACAGATTTCTGCAGGCCAAATCCCAGTTCCCAGAGGACCCCTGCAGTTTATGGAGTACTAGTAGGAAATGTGCTTCAATTGCCCACAGATACATACTTATATAGTTACATTGGGTATTTTCAGGATAAAATGAGATGTCTTATTTTTACTATATCTCTAAAGAAGGGTCAATCTGAAATGGTGTGCTGGAGTTACAGGCCACAAATCAAAACTAGGGCATCACCAAGACTATTCCTCATTTTTGAACTTTTTATGATACTAAAAATGCACCATGTTATCTATCACTTCTTGCTCCTTAGGTAGCTTCATTTTTCCACATTAGATATTATTACTTCACACTTGCTGTTCATCAACTTTAAAAGTGACACTTGTCCAATAAAAATATTGTAGCTAGACATCCTTGGCAAAGACATCTATTCCATCAACTTCTAAGAGGAACTCCTCACATGATAAATAATGGAAGTATGAGTTTATCACAAAGAAAGCAGTTTTACAAGAATCTTTTTTGGCATGTTCTGTTTTTTCCAATAGCTAGAGCATTTCACTGTCATTTCAATTTTGCATTTCTCAGAGAAATGCAGAAACAAATAAACAGTACCTGATATAATAAATATTCTAAGGAGAAAAATTCACAGTTCTTAAAAATCCTTTCTTCTTCAGTATCTGAAATAAAAAGTTCTCAAAGTTGAAATATATTAAAACATTGTTTTAGTTTGTGGCACAAATGTTTATATGTATGTGTGTATGTGTGTATATATATATATGTAATATTGCACATATGCAATTTCTAGAATGATGACATTTATTCAATCTAAATCTTATTTTTCTTTCAAAACATCTTTTAATATTTCATTAATGATCTTGAAATGATTTTATTTTAGTTATTATGTCAAATCTAGAAACGCCAATCAATTGTCTTCATGATTCAGGTTTCACACTGAAACACTGGAAGAAAAAAATAAACAAGAATTTAATTACTGAAATGATGTATTTTGTCAAAACAAAGACATTAAAGTAGTACAAAATTGAGAAAGTGTTTTCTCGTCTAGTTTCTAAGACAATTTTGTCATTTGATCCTCTTAACCCAGAGAGAAGATAGGCAGAGATTCTTTTTTTTCCTACAAAGTGAGGATAATCACTCCTATTACATAGTATGCTATAGGGACAAATAATATAATGTATGTAAGCCATCTATTGAACCCACTAGAAGACAGTAGATGCTCAACAAATATCTATTTTTAAATGAATTGAATTTGCCCATTTCATCATGTGAGTAAATTGAAGTTCACTTTGTTTTATTGACTTGTTCAAGGTCATATAGAAATTAATGTTAGTCTGTCTATATTAATGATGTTACTAGAACTCAAGTCTTACTGATTCAGCTAAATTATTTCTAAAGATGAAGATTTAAATGTCCAGTATTAGTTTAGTCCTTCTGATACTCTTAATCAATGTGACCTGGACTTATTAATTTCATTTTAAGAAATATTTTTGGCAGTGTATTCCAGAAAACAAATAGATTAGAGCTTGTTTCAAAATTGCTGTAACCTAATCATGCAATACTTTCAAATCACAAATTTGACCTGCATCACCTAGTGCATGGAAATAGTGGAAAGAGCAGATTATTAATAGCTGTGATTTACTCATCACTTATTTTGTGCTAGGCACATAACTGTTTTACACGAATCATCTCATTTAATCCTTGGAATATCTTAAGTCTACTCTCATTATGGTCATTTTACGAACAGGAAAAATTAAGCACACAGGAAGGTTAAGTAGCTTTGCCCAAGGTCATGAAACTAGGAAGTAGGAGAAGAAATGGTTTCAACTCAAGCAAGGGTGATTCTAGTCTTAATCCTCATGCTCCACAGTACCGTATCTACACATTAATGCACAGTTCCATGGATAATATAAAACCAAGAGTGTGGCTCAGCTGAAATGCAGAGAAATCCAGGGTATTAACAAAGAGCATACAAATTTGAACATTATTGAGACTTAGAAAAGAGGAAAATGAGGGTCTGGAAGAGCAAAGAGAATGTGAATGGATGGCAGAGCAGGGGTAAGCAAAATAGCTTTAAGTGAGAACAAAAAAAGTTAAGGAAAGTGGAATCCTGAACCTGAAGACTGCACTCTTGCATCTGTAGGGGGCTAAGGTGTAGAAAGGCTAATAGGACCAGAAAAGAACATTCTGGAATGCTCTGGCGTGGTCTAGTATAAAGTACTCATGTGCCAAGTTAGGAAAGGTGTGCAGCGGTAATCCACTGAAACAGTAAAGGGGAATTGAGACTGTGCATTAGTGTGCAGATATGGTACTGGGAGAATTCCGTTAGTGTGTGAACAAAGGAGCATGGCCTTCCCAGCTCACCTGTCTAAATAAGTTGGATTTCTGAAGCCAAATTAATAGGACTCTCAAGGCCTGAGGTGACAAGGTAGATACAAGTAAGAGTTGGAAGGATCAGGAAAACTGTCAAAACATGGTGGTAAGGAAACCAGATATGTGTGGCTAATACCACAAATACACACATACATCCACACATATATGCAGCAATGCACAATTCCCACTCCACATTTTCTGAGTGTTTTTTTAAAATATTTTTATTTTTTTATTCAAAGCAGAAATTATCTAGTATATGTTATTTATTCCTCTATAAAACTTAGTTATTTTTGACAGCTATTAGTACATAGCTAATATATAGTTTGAGGAGAGTAATATCTTGCTCCAAATATATGGATGATATCTTAGTTGCTTCACACTTCTATACCAAAATACCATAGACTGAAGGGCATAAATAACAAACATTTATTTCTAACAAACCTGGAGTCAGGAAAGTCCAAGATCGAGGTGCCAGCAAGTCAGATTTTATTTTGAGTTTCTTCTCTTGATTTGTAGGCAAATGCCATTTCTCTGTGTGTTCTCAGGACTTCCTTTTTGTTTGACTGGGGAAAGAGAGAGAGAGAATGAGTAAGCTCTCTAGTGTTTATTCTTATAGGGGCACTAATCCCATCTCTTTTTATAAGAGCCCCACCTTAATGAGATATGAATTTTGGAGGAACACCAGCATTCAATTCATAACATAAGGAAATTATATACATAGTGAACTTTTACACTAACTTCTGGTGAACAAGTTTCAAACCTCTGAAAATAATTGTGAAATAAGAAATCACTTATTGTGTTCTATTCAAAGAACCGACTGCCAATGCAGGAGATGTAAGGGTCTGATCTCTGGGTGGGAAAGATCCCCTGGAGGAGAGAATGGCAACCCACTCCAGCATTCTTGCCTGAAGAATCCCATGGACAGAGCAGCCATGGGATTGGTGGGCTATGGTCCCTGGGGTCACAAAGAGTCAGGCATGACTGAAGTGATTTGGCATACATGCATTCTAACTTTATAAGATGAATAGAAATGTCTTCTTCAGATCTCAATTATTAACCTAAAAATGAATATTATTTTTAAATTTATTCATAAATTTTGATCAGTCAGTCAGATTCTGATCAATGAAAGCCAAATGTCATACTAGCAAGATCTGTGAACTGGAAGTGTGAAAGTGTTAGTCACTCAGTCGTGTCTGACTCTTTACGACCCCGTGGACTGTAGCCCACCAGGCAACTCTGTCCATGGAATTCTCCAGGCAAGAATACTGGAGTGGGTATCTTTTCCCTTCTCCAGGATCTTCCCAACCCAGGGATCAAACTCAGGTCTCCCACATTTCAGGAAGATTCTTTACCATCTGAGCCACCAGGAAAGTGCTTTGAACTGGCGGTCAGTAATATAGGGTGAAGATTATTAAACTGGAATGATATTCTGTGTAAAGGATCTGCTCTTTCCAAGTCTTATTTTCTTCTCTGGAAAAGATATGTAGTTGAACTGAATGATGTTTACCTTAACATATCATTTGAGTGACTATATTACCCTTTTTCTCCCACACTGTCTTGGTTTTGATCTTATAAGACAAGCTTACTGGAAATTTCTATCCTGTGATGTGAATATTTCTGAATTTCCATTATTGGTGAAGCCATATGGGGGAAAGCACAGAATTTATATGGCAGGCAAAAAAAGGGGGGAGGTCTGAAAGACACACTGTTTTCAGTGCTAAATGGATAAGGCATAAACTAGCTGACTTCCATGGTTGCTGTTGCTCCTTTTTGCCCCTGATTGCTGATGTTGAAACTATGATCTGTGGTCCATAGTACTGGATAGTCCACTATTGCATCACTCTGAGTGAAAATGTTAGTTGTTCAGTCATGTCTGACTCTGTGACCCCATGGACTGTAGCTCGCCAGGCTCCTCTGTTCAGGGTATTCTCCAGGCAAGAATACTGGAGTGGGTTGCCATTCCCTTCTCCAGGGAGCTTCCTGACCAAGGTATTAAACCCAGGTCTCCTGCAATGCGGGCAGATTCTTTACCATCTGAGCCATCAGGGAAGCCTGAGTGATGCAACTTAAATATGGAACTCAAGTATTCTGTGTTGTTGTTCAGTTGCTAAGTCATGTCCAATTCTTTGCAATCCCATGGACTGCAGCATACCAGGCTTGCCTGTCTTCACTATCTCCCAGAGTTTGCTCAAACTCATGTCCATTAAGTCAGTGAAGCTATCTAACCATCTCATCCTCTGCTGCCCCCTTCTCCTGCCCTCCATATTTCCCAGCATCAGGGTCTTTTCTAATGAGTTGACTCTTTACATCAGATGGCCAAAATATTGGAGCTTCAGTATCAGTCCTTTCAATTAATATTCACCATTGACTTCCTTTAGTATTGACTGGTTTGATCTCCTTACAGTCTGAGAGTCTTCTCCAGCACCAAAATTCAAAAGCATCAATTCTTCAGCATTCATCCTTTTTCATGGTCCAAATCTCACATCCATATATGACTACTGGAAAAACCATAGCTTTGACTAGATGAACCTTGGTCAGAAAAGTGATGTCTTTGCTTTTCAATATTCTGCCTAGGTTTGTCATAGCTTTCCTTCCAAGGAGCAAGTGTCTTTTAATTTCATTGTTGCAGTCACTGTCTGCAGTGATTTTGGAGGCCAAGAAAATAAAATCTGTCACCGCTCCCACTTTTACTCCTTCTATTTGCCATGAAGTGATGGGACCAGTTGCCATGATCTTAGTTTTTTGAAAGTTGAGTTTTAAGCCAGCTTTTTCATTCTCCTCTTTCACCCTCATCAAGAGGCTCTTTAGTTCCTCTTCACATTCTGCAATTAGAGTGGTATCATCTGTATATCTGAGGTTATTGGCATTTTTCCTGGCAATCTTGATTCCAGCTTGTGATTTATCCAGCTGGACATTTTGCATGATGTACTCTACATAGAAGTTAAATAAGCAGGATCACAATATACAGCCTTGACTCACTCCTTTCCCAATTTGGAACAAGTCCGTTGTTCCATGTAACATTATAACTGTTGCTTCTTGACCCACATGCAAGTTACTCAGGAGACAGGTAAAGAGGTCTGGTATTTCCATCTCTTCAAGAATTTTCCACAATTTGTTGTGATCCACACAGTCAAAGGCTTTAGCATTTAGCAAAGTGAGTGCAATTGTCTGGTAGTTTGAATACTCTTTAGCATTGCCTTTCTTTAGGATTGGAATGAAAACTGACCTTTTCCAGTCCTGTGGCCACTGCTGAATTTTCCAAATTTGTAGATGTATTGAGTGCAGCACTTTAACAGCATCATCTTTTAGGATTTGAAATAGCTCAGCAGGAATTTCATCACCTCAGCTAAATTTGTTTGTAGTAATGCTTCCTAAGGCCCACCTGACTTCACATTCCAGCATATCTGGCTCTAGGTGAGTGACCACACCATCATGGTGTTCTGTAGCTATGTTAATAGTCCACTTTTGACTCTGCCTGTAGATTAGTTGTTGTGCTTTGTATCAAGATAGTCTTAATTTAAGTTTTAATTGTGAATAGTATTACTGTTTTCTCAGAGTTTAGATAATGACAAAGAGATTACCATGCTAATACAGGTATAACCTGGACATAACTGAAACAGAAGGCTAAGTGACTGTGTGATTTAATGACTAATAGAAAGACCTGAACAATAATATTAAGGAGGTAGATAACCAAAACACAACACACTGTGCAGTATGCAGAAATTAATTTAGAATTGAGCATAGTGGAGAAGGCAAAGTGAAAGCATATGTGGAGACTGCATATCATAAATCTTGGAAGCAAACACTCAAATCGCTAAAGATTTTCATCTCCCCAAAATTCACCAATACACAGTCAAAAATTCAGGCCACTGAATTAGCCCAGGCGCATCACATGCAGGAACAACCATTATCTTATTGTCCTTTTGATTACTCTTTGAATCTGAATGAAGTTACATTTCCTGATTCAGAGTTGCAACTGAAATGTCTTATGAATGAAGAAAGAGGTTTAATTACAGATGTGTCTGTCTCTTACAGTATAGCACTGATTCTCTTAGTATATCAATTGATACCTCAAATAATGGCAACAAGTCCTCTCTAGCTCTTAGATACTTTGATTTGAGATAGAGTTTCATACTGATTTCTTGATTTCTTGTTTCCTTAGAGTTTAATAAAACAAAAGGTGCAAATTAGACTTTGCTCATCTATCTGCATATTTGGCAGTACTGCAAACGTAAATTATCACAAATTCCTTTTAGTTTATAAACATTTTACCAAAGAAAATTAAAAGATCTTTTCCGGTAAATGTTCTGTAGACCTTGTCCACAGCACTGTTAAATAAAGTTGGCATGATTTGCTTACCTGAAGCGTTGAAGCTTTCATAGTGAACAATTCTGAATTTCCTAAATGTACAGAAACACTTAATGAGGCTTTTTTAGAGACCAAAGGAGGTAGGGCTCTTTAGAACTGTGCCTAAAAGATGGCTATCAGTGCTGTTGGCCATAGAAAAGATGTTAAAATGTTGGCCTGCCAAAAAATCCCATATTTTCAAGCTGAGATGAAAGAAGAATATCCTTCTCTAATTTGTAAATACATTGAAGGTGAATATATGAAAAAAAGAGATGATAATAAAAAGGAATATACATGCAGCTTCTCCAAAAGTTTGCTCTTGAGCTGTTCAGTGTTACAACAAACAATACCAGTCACAATGAGTACAAGTAAATTATGTAACACAACAAACACTTTAACAGATTTCAAAGAACATTCATACAGAAAATTTTACCTAGAATGTATTTTATCTAATATTGAGGTAGCTGAGCCATATTTTTGTTTACATTTATTTGGTATTAATTTCTATTCTTCAAATATTTTTGTATCTTTATGTGTAAGTGTGACTTCTATAAATAATGTATTAGTAGATTTTTAAAAACCATCTAATCTGAAAATCTTTTTACTGGAGAGCATAATTTACTGGTACTGATTGTAATTGCTATTGTATTTTGATTCAATTCTATCATCTTATTTAGCATTTTCAATTTGTCCCCCTTTTACAAGAAGTGTTGGTTTTATTTTTTATATTCCTTACTTGACTGCTTTTGCTTTGGCTGTGATTCTTTCCTCTGGTTATGTTTTTCACAACACTGTTTGGGAGTTGTACATTCTGTTTTAATTATTTTTACTAGCTCATCTAGAAAATTTTATGTAAGTGTAATGTGACAAATTATAAAATTAATCAATACCATTTTCTGTGCTCAAACTATATAAAAACCTTAGAATGCTTGAATTTCAATTATACCATCCGAAATTATATGCTGTTTTTTCAGTACTTTTAGTTTTATCTTCATTTTCTGTAAACATGAAATCTTCCATATTGACAGAAATGAAGCAAAATATTTTGTTATTAAATATTTTTTCTTATATGATTTTAAATAACACATGTATTATAATTTGATTATTTAGGAAAAAATAATAATTTAACTAAATCACTTTTTACTGGACATTCAGCTTACTTTCAAACTTTCAGTATGACCAACAGTAGGTTTGATTGACTAAAACTTATTTAGAAGTAAAACCAGTAGTTCATAATGAGTTAACATTTATTTATCACCACTATGCAAAGTGGTTTTCAGAAATTATTTCATTAGTATTCACAATGGCTCTGAAGTAGGCACTATTATTAGAGCCATTTTTGAAGTCAGGAAACTAAGAATCTGAATTTATATAACGTGGTTAAGCTCATACAGCTAGTGAATGATGAAAGTGAGCTTTGGACTCAGGCAGTTTACTTTTTGAGATGGAGAGCAAACAGAGAGGATTTTAAAAACACATTTTCCGGGCTCTAGTAAAAGAATTAAAAACGGTGCCAAAATACTCCAAAACACACTAAAAATGATCAATTAATGGCAAAATATATGCTTGTGCTCAGTTGTATCCAACTCTTTGCGACTCCATAGACTGTAACTAGCCAGGCTCCTCTGCCTATGGGATTTTCCCAGGCAAGAATACTTGAATGGGTTGCCATGCCCTCCTCCAGGGATCTTTCAGACTCAGGGATCAAACTGGCATCTCCAGCATTTCCTGCATTGGCACATGGATTCTTTACCGCTAGCACGACCTGGGAAGTCTTTTTAGACAATTTGCTTTTAAACCTCTTTTCCCACCAAGGCAACACAAGACCATGACTGCAACTCATATCATCTAATTCTTAAGATCTCTAGTGTGCAGGCATGGCTGCTATAAGACATGCCTCACTTCAGGCCTCCTTAAGAAAAAGATATCCTAAATCACAAAATAGATAATCATGACAAAATGATGTGTATTTAAAAATGCCTTATTTCCCAGCTTTCACTGATAAAGGATTAAATGAACATGAAGATGCTTTATGCTGTTGTTCAGTTGCAAAAGTCATGCCTGACTCTTTGCAACCCCATGGACTGTAGCATGCCAGGCTTCCCTGTCTTTCACTATCTCCTGGAGTTTGTTAAAAAAAATGTCCATTGTATCGATGATGCCATCCAACCATCTCATTCTGTGTCACCCCCTTCTAGGTGACAGTGCCTCCCAACACACTCCATGTCTTGTTAGTAAAGAAGTTTTAGTGACCAAAGCCTTCTCTGAGTTCCAAAAATCATATTTAATCAGAGTAGTGAGAAAATGTCAAAGCAAAGGAAAACAATCAAGCAAGAAAAAATAATAATAGTTTAGCCATTTATAATGATGTAGATGAACCTAGAGTCTGTCATACAGAGTAAAGTAAGTCAGAAAGAGAAAAAAATATATCATTTTAATATATATATATATATATATATATATATGAAATCTAGGAAAATTGTACTGATAAACTCATTTGCAGTGCAGGTATAAAGATGTAGATATAGAGAAAGGACTTGTGGACACAGAGTGGGGAAGGACAGGGTGGGGCGAACTGAGAAAGTAGCACTGACATATACACACTACTATGAGTAAAATAGGTAGCTAGTGGGAAGCTACTGTATAGCACAAGAGCTCAGTTCCATGGTCTGTGATGACCTTGAAGGGTAGGATGGGGGGGTGGGGTGGAAGGGGGCACAAGAGGGAGGGGAGATATGTTTACATATAGCCGAATCACATTGTTGTATAGCAGAAACTAACACATTTAAAGCAATTATATTCCAATTAAAAATAAAAAATAAATAAAAATACTAAAAGAAGAAACCCCCACAATCAAGGACTTTTAGTTACTATTTAAGGGCCATAGGTAGCATCTCGAGTCATATCCTTGAGTTTTTACAGTTAATAAAACCCTCACCAGGTGGAAGAAGACTACTGAGTGCTGACCACAAGCATATAGACCCCATACCAGCTGGAAACAGAAGGTTGATGATCTAGACTCTCAGAATACCACCCTGTCACCTCACCACCGATCAAATAGCATGTCCATGAGGTGACTAGGCACCTTGCAACCTTCACCCCTAATGATGCCTTTAAAAACACTTTTCTGAATACTTTCAGGAAGTTCAGGTCTTTGAGCATAAGCTGCCCATTCTCTGTGTGAGGCCTTGTGATGTGTTGTACTTTCCTTTACCACAGCCTGATATCAGTACTTACTGTACATGCAGCAATGGACCCAAGTTTGGTTTGGTAACAGTCCCAGTATATATCTGGGGCAGGACTTGTAGTTTGAAAAATTTCCCTTGATGATTCAGAATTATACTCATGCTTTATAACAAGTTTTCCCAGGTCCACAAGTGCAAACTACTTATCATGTGTCTTTCTGGGTAGATTTTTTTCTATTAAGTGACTCTCAGAGTCATGAGTGTAGCCTCGCATGTGTAAGAATATTTTCTCATTGAAATTCATCCTCTGTCTTTTGTTCAAAAAAATATATGTCCATCTTGAGTATCATCAGATGTGATAAGGAGTTAGTAGGCAGTTGTACAGTGTCAGCTGGAATGGAGTGAGATAGCAGACAGATTGTCAACACACAGTGGGTACAATTACCTATATCAGAAAAGCCATTTTAAGTATTCCATTTGTGTGTCCAGTGATTTGCAGATGTTCTGGAAAACATCCTGCAATTTCATTTTAGCATCTGAATCAAGAGATCATTCTAATCATTTTAAAAGCTTTTCATTATAAAAAGTTTTAAAGGAAGCTGTGCATTATTAGCAGCTATTGAATATAAAGATTTTGGAGAAAAATATTTTTAAGTGACTTATTTTACAATTTTTATGGAAAACTGGGCAGTATTGTGCATTGTTTCTCAACAAGGAATGCAGATTTAAATCAATATAGGTGTGCCCCAGTGTGTGAGGTAAAAATTTACTTGTGTGAATTTGAAGACTCTGTTGGTTTGTTACATTTTCTGTGCAGAGATGGTCTTCATGTTCAGGAAAATCCAGCAAGACCTCATAGAGACAGCACAGAGAAAGCAATCTTGAATTCCTGCCCTGATTTTGCTTTATGAGATTGGGCAGTATACTCTGGTACTCTGGGACTCAATTTTCTCATTTATAAAATAAGATAATTTTTTAAAAAACTCCTCTATTGTACAAGCCTCTATGAAATAATGAATGCCTGCTCTCTGGGGAGGCCTTACAAATAGCTGTGAAAAGAAGAGAAGTGAAAAGCAAAGGAAAAAAGGAAAGATATAAGCATCTGAATGCAGAGTTCCAAAAAACAGCAAGGAGAGATAAGAAAGCCCTCCTCAGTGATCAATGCAAAGAAATAGAGGAAAACAACAGAATGAGAAAGACTAGAGATCTCTTCAAGAAAATTAGAGATACCAAGGGAACATTTCATGCAAAGATGGGCACAATAAATGACAGAAATGGTATGGACCTAACAGAAGCAGAAGACATTAAGAAGAGGTGGCAAGAATACACAGAAGAACTGTACAAAAAGAGATCTTCATGACCAAAATAATCACGATGGTGTGATTACTCAACTAGAGCCAGACATCTTGGAATGTGAAGTCAAGTGGGCCTTAGAAAGCATCACTACGAACAAAGCTAGTGGAGGTGATGGAATTCCAGTTGAGCTATTTCAAATCCTGAAAGATGATGCTGTGAAAGTGCTGCACTCAATATGCCAGCACATTTGGAAAACTCAGCAGTGGCCACAGGACTGGAAAAGGTCAGTTTTCATGCCAATCCCAAAGAAAGGCAATGCCAAAGAATGTTCAAACTACGGCACAAATGCACTCATCTCACACGCTAGTAAAGTAATGCTCAAAATTCTCCAAGCCAGGCTTCAACAGTAGGTGAACTGTGAACTTCCAGATGTTCAAGCTGGTTTTAGAAAAGGCAGAGGAACCAGAGATCAAATTGCCAACATCCGCAGGATCATGGAAAATACAAGAGAGTTCCAGAAAAACATCTATTTCTGCTTTATTGACTATGCCAAAGCCTTTGACAGTGTGGCTCACAATAAACTGTGGAAAATTCTGAAACAGATGGGAATACCAGGCCACCTTACCTGCCTCTTGAGAAACCTATAGGCAGGTCAGGAAGCAATAGTTAGAACTGGACATGGAACAACAGACTGGTTCCAAATAGGAAAAGGAGTGCATCAAGGCTGTATACTGTCACCCTGCTTATTTAATTTATATGCAGAGTACATCATGAGAAACGCTGGGCTGGATGAAGCACAAGCTGGAAACAAGATTGCTGGGAGAAATATCAATAACCTCAGATATGCAGATGACACCACTCTTATGGTAGAACGCGAAGAGGAACTAAAAAGCCTCTTGATGAAAGTGAAAGAGGAGAGTGAAAGAGTTGGCTTCAAGCTCAACATTCAGAAAACGAAGATCATGGCATCTGGTCCCATCACTTCATGGCAAATAGATGGGGAACAGTGGAAACAGTGTCAGACTTTATTTTTGGGCTCCAAAATCACTGCAGATGGTGACTGCAGCCATGAAATTAAAAGACACTTACTCCTTGAAAGGAAAATTATGACCAACCTAGATAGCATATTCAGAAGCAGAGACATTACTTTGCCAACAAAGATCTGTCTAGTCAAGGCTATGGTTTTCCAGTGGTCATGTAAGGATTTGAAAGTTGGACTGTGAAGAAAGCTGAGTGCCAAAGAATTGATGCTTTTGAACTGTGGTGTTGGAGCAGACTCTTGAGAGTCCCTTGGACAGCAAGGAGATCCAACCAGTCCATGGAAGGACTGATACTAAAGCTGAAACTACAATATTTTGGCCACCTCATGCGAAGAGTTGACTCATTGGAAAACACTCTTATGCTGGGACGGATTAGGGCAAGAGGAGAAGGGACGACAGAGGATGAGATGGCTGGATGGCATCACCGACTCAATGGACATGGGTTTGCGTGAGCTCCGGGAGTTGGTGATGGACAGGGAGGCCTGGTGTGCTGCAATTCATAGCATCGCAAAGAGTCAGACACGACAGAGTGCCTGAACTGAACTGAACTGAATCAATTTTATTCTAAATCATGTTCCCAAGTGTCCAGTACTAAGTCGACTGCATAAGTACCTTCTGTAGGACTACTTAAAGTTATAGATATCATGGCCTCACCTGTAGATATTATAAAATCTGCAGTTTCCTTCAATATTGTTTTCAAAGTGAATCTCATGCACTCCTCCCACCACCCCCTTTACCTCCGCTAAATCCAAAATTTTGGAGTTTCTTTTTTTAAGCATTTCCTGAGACTATTTAATCTTTAATAGACATAGTGGGGCTTCCCATGTGGCTCAGTCATAAAGAATCTGCCTGCTAATGCAGGGGACACAGAAGACTCGGGTTTGAGCCCTTTGTCTGGAAGATCCTGTAGAGAAGGAAATGGCAACCCACTCCAATATTCTTGCCTGGAGAATTCCATGGACAGAGGAGCCTAGTGGGCTACAGTCCATGGGTTGAAAGAGTCAGATACGACTGAGCAAGGAAAAAAATCTACAAATCAAAGACATATTAGTCAAATTTGAAAATACACCTTTTTATTACATATCTTTTCATGTACCTGAGTTGATTATCCTTTTCTGTTCTAAAACACTGTTTAAGATCTATATTGCAAGTTTTCCATGCTTCCCTCTTATTTTATATTTCTTAGGTCCTCACTTTCAAGAGGTAGAATTATTAGATCAAAGGTTAGGAACAATGCCAAGTAGGCCAGTACTAAGTATGAGGCTGAGAAAAATGAGGCATTCACTTTGGACCTGAATTTAGAGATATTTTAATGCAGTATTTGAAAAAAAAAAAAAAAAGTTTATTGCAAAACATCCATGTCTGACAACTTTGTGGCCCCATGGACTACAGCCTACCAGGTTCCTCTGTTCATTGGATTTCCAGATAAGAATACTAGAGTTGTTAAAAGCTTCTGCACATCAAAGGAAACTATTAGCAAGGTGAAAAGACAGCCTTCAGAATGGGAGAAATAATAGCAAATGAAGCAACCGACAAACAACTAATCTCAAAAATATTACAAACAACTCCTACAGCTCAACTCCAGAAAAATAAATGACCCAATCAAAAAATGGGCCAAAGATCTAAATAGACATTTCTCCAAAGAAGACATACAGATGGCTAACAAACACATGAAAAGATGCTCAACATCACTCATTATCAGAGAAATGCAAATCAAAACCACTATGAGATACCATTTCACACCAGTCAAAATGGCTGCGATCCAAAAGTCTACAAATAATAAATGCTGGAGAGGGTGTGGAGAAAAGGGAACCCTCTTATACTGTTGGTGGGAATGCAAAGTAGTACAGCCACTATGGAGAACAGTGTGGAGATTCCTTAAAAAACTGGAAATAGAACTGCCTTATGATCCAGCAATCCCACTGCTGGGCATACACACTGAGGAAACCAGAAGGGAAAGAGACACATGTACCCCAATGTTCATCGCAGCACTGTTTATAATAGCCAGGACATGGAAGCAACCTAATGTCATCAGCAGATGAATGGATAAGAAAGCTGTGGTACATATACACAATGGAGTATTACTCAGCCATTAAAAGAATACATTTGAATCAGTTCTAATGAGGTGGATGAAACTGGAGCCTATTATACAGAGTGAAGTAAGCCAGAAGGAAAAACCACCAATACAGTATACTAACGCATATATATGGAATTTAGAAAGATGGTAAAAAAAAAAAAAATAGTTTTCTTCTTTCTTCTAAAAATTCTGTTCATGTGATGTTATGATTTGGAATTATAAAGTCATTCTCCTCTCTACATGCTTTTTTACTTGCCATATTACTGAGTAGGTAACACATCCTGTCATATGACCCATACTGTATTTCTACTGATCTCTGCCCTCTTGCTAGTCATGTAATCTAAGTGTCAGTTCCTCTGCTAGTCATGTAATCTAAGTGTCAGTTTTTTTCTAGACTTGCTCTAGCTTCCTGAAGTGAGTTCTTAATGAAATGTCTTGACATTTTTAAAAAAAGTAGTCCATTACATGATTAAAATATGTTCTGTTAATTAGCTATTAAAATATTTATAATACTTATAAAGTATCAAAACTATATCATATTAAATGTTAATTTTTTTATTCCTTTAAACAACTGCCAGCACTCTTTCAGGTTCCTAGTTCAATCTGATAGTGCCTTTTATGTAGTAACAAACCTTTTCTATTTATGTATGACCCAGAAGAGAAACACTACCAAAATTCTTGGTTGTCATAAAAAAAAAAAAAAAAAAAAACAATACTAGAGTTGGTTGCCATTTTCTCTTCTATGGGATCTTTGTGACCCAGGGATCCAACCAGGTCCCCTAAGTCTCCTTACACTGGCAGGCACATTCTTTATCACTATCATCACTCGGGAAGCCCCACCATGGTGAACAAAACAACATTTTAAATACTGATAATACCAGATTTTTCCTTTTCCTCAGGCTCTAGTATTGCTCCACAGTGGCACTGCTGTCAGCATCTACTGAATATTATTTTTTTCTGAAGACATTACAAATTTTAAAAGTGGAAAATAATATGTTAGTGCTATAATTTCTCACAGGTATCTTTCATACACACCTTTATCCCTCAATGCCACAATAAACTAAGGTGATGCCAAAATCATATATAATTTGGCAAAAATTATGTGAATTTATAAACAGATGAGAAATAATAGAGGATGCTTCTTTTCTCTGCATTTCTTTCTGTTTTCTTTTGATATTGTTCATTCCCATGCTATTTGCTTCATACCAGCTTATGATTATTGCCTTCTTGGTGGATTGTTTCTTTTATCAGGGTGAGATCTCTATCTTTGTCCCATTAATGTTTTTCACCTTAAGCCTTGTTTTTGCGGAAATATTAATTATGATTTATTTTGCTAGTAATTTACTTGAATATTTTATTTTAAACCTGTTCATTTTGTTTTAGATATTGTAAACAAATCTTGTAAATAGTATGTAGCAGGAATGATTTTGGTTTCTGATTTGAATATATGTCTTTCAATGTGTGTGGGGTGTGTGTGTGTGCACTCAGTAACTCAGTCATGTCTGACTCTTTGTGACCTCATGGACTGCAGCCAGCCAGGCTTCTCTGTCCATGGGATTTCACAGGGAAGAATACTGGAGTGGGTTGCCATTTTCATACTCCAGGATCTGCCTGACCAGGAGTATCAACCCACATTTCTTATGTCTCTTGTCTCCTGCATGCTTAATTTATTTTTATTTATTGAGATCACTGGTGTATTTTGTGTGTTTACCATGCTTCTGCATCACTTCTTTTTTCTCCTTTCCTGCTTTCTATTGGATTTTTGAGCTTTATTCTTCTTCCTGTTCTATTATATTACATCGTCACATCCTACTATTTTATTGGTTTTCTTACATTTTCACCATTTAAACAAAAGTCTAACATTTACTGGGTCCACTGGATATCTACTGCAAAATAATGAAGTTAGACTCCTATCTCAAATGATATACAAAAACACCTCAAAATGGGTCACAGAATAAATATAAGAGTTAAACCCTATACAACTTTTGTAGAGTAAAACATAGGCATAAACCTTTTGTGACTTTGGATTAGACAGTGTTTTTATTTTTAATATTGATATAAAAAACATAAGGAATAACACAAAAATAAATACATTCAGTTTAGTTCAGTCTAGTTGCTCAGTCGTGTCCAACTCTTTGCAACCCCATGAATTGCAGCACGCCAGGCCTCCCTGTCCATCACCAACTCCCGGAGTTCACTCAAACTCAAGTCCATTGAGTCGGTGATGCCATCCAGCCATCTCATCCTCTGTCGTCCCCTTCTCCTCCTGCCCCCAATCGTTTCCCAGCATCAGAGTCTTTTCCAATGAGTCAACTCTTCACATGAGGTGGCCAAAGTATTGGAGTTTCAGCTTTAGCATCAGTCCTTCCAAAGAACACCCAGGGACTGATCTCCTTCAGGATGACTGATTGGATCTCCTTGCAGGTCCAAGGGACTCCCAAGAGTCTTCTCCAACACCACAGTTCAAAAGCATCAATTCTTCGGTGCTCAGCTTTCTTCACAGTCCAACTTTCACATCCATATATGACCACTGGAAAAACCATAGCCTTGACTAGACGGACCTTTGTTGGCAAAAGTAATGTCTCTGCTTCTGAATATGCTATCTAGGTTGGTCATAATTTTCCTTCCAAGGAGTAAGCATCTTTTATTTTAAACCTCACCAAATGTAGTAACATTTACATTGCAAAGTATGCCATCAGGAAAGTAAAGACAACCTGCAAAATGACAGAAAATATTTGCAAAATCATGTATCTAATATGGTGCTTGTATCCAGAATATATAATTTTTACAAAAGACAAAATGAAAACTGATTAAAACAAATGATCCCCATTGTGCACTTGTGATTAAATTTGGTGTTTATCATGGTCACAATGACACATGAATAAATTTCTTGAGGTTTCTTAAAGTTGCTATGGATACTTGATTTTTAATTTGACTGGTCAACTGTCAATTTCTTTCCCTCATCATACTTCCATTTGCATTTCCATATTTCCTCAAAGGAACCACCATGCATGCACAAAGAATGAAATTTCAGTGGCATGTTGCAAAAGTTTGTATAAACACAGACTGTAACTGAGAAACAAAGAAATGAGACTTGAGCAACAGCTGAGATGTGTTTTATTAATATTTAAATTGAGTTTCTCATGTCTAGACTGGTTGGACTGTTTTAAAGAACAGAAAACTAATTTTACTTCACTTCTGAGCATTTCTTCAGCAAAAACATACATTTTGTTTCTCTTTCTTTTGTCATTTTAGACTTATCTCGCTTTGCTCCTCACAATAGTCAATGGCTCCTTACTTTGTAAAATAGAAGCCAAATTACTTATTATGGAATTCAGAGTCATACATTATTTGACTTCAAGCTATTTGCCCAATATTATTAAATAATAATAATGGTGAACTATGTCTCTGTCATTAAGACATTGTCCAGCACTCTTGTAAGTGCTACTGGTTATAGCCAACAATGATTTTTTCGTTAGTGTAGATAGCTTCAAAGGAGGGATATTCCAGATATAGCATAACAGATATCTGAGTTAGTTTATATAAATTATTATTAAAGTGCTCTGAAGAAGAGCAGCAAAGGTACAACATTTTCAGTCATCTACCTGATAAACCTCTAAAAATATTGATTAGAGATTTAATGGAAATAAAATTTCATAATGAACATAGTATTTAGTTATTCATTTTCTCATTGATTTAGAATTCCATATATAGAATATTTTGGAACCTGAGCCAACAGCCTGATGGCATTTTGATTTCTATAAAATAATGCCACCATGTATAGTTTAACTCATGAAAAATATTTCTGTACAAATTTTTAAAATATCGGTAACAAGAAGAAAAGCCTCCACCAAAGTCAAATGTAGTAATTCATCTTTATCTATGTATATTCTATCTTCATGACCAAAAAACACAGGTGTATATGCATATACACAAAATCTAAATATTTTATAATACTCAAACGTTGAGTACTTCCCTTGTGTTCTGCTGTACTAGGCACTAAAGTATAACTACCAAGCTATACAAAGTTGGAACTTGTCTACAAAGAACTTGCTATCAAATTAGGAAGATTTCAAGGGTATTCTTTCTGGATGACTCCTTTGTAAGATGCCTCTAGTGGCCCCCTCAGAGTTCTTTCCTTCCAAAGTTCACTGTTGAAATAAAGAGGGTAGCTAATTTCATTTCTGCAACAGTTTCAAAAAGCCAGCTTTTTTGACCTAATTAAAAATAAAATTTCCATATTTTTATTTATTTTCTTTCAATTACTGCATGAACTTACATTGCTTAAGGGCATAAGCAAAAAGAAAATTAAAATTTTCTATCACTTCCCCCATCAAAGCTTTCATGGAACCAATCATATAAATAGTTCATCAAAATAGACACTCCTGATACAATTAACTAGGACACATCTGATTTTTAATTCATTAGTCAATAATTCAATTCAATATTCAAATATTAATAATTTTGAATTTTATAATATTTCCTTATTGTGGTGAAGAACCATCCATAGTGTCCTATCTTCTGACAAAACTTCTCCAACTTCAGTAGCTGGTTAGGCTTCAATAACTCATGTGTTACTTGATTATTTTCTTGATTAAAATAATATATCTGTTAAAAAATCAATACAAAATAAGCTTTGAGCTAATTATTTTATTCTAAGTACATAATAGTAGATAAAGACCTGAAGTAACTTTAGAGTACAAAAAAGAAATAAAATAAATGAATGACTCAAAGGGGCAAGAATGTCAGTGATTTGCTTATTCAGCATTTCTCAAAATGATGTTCCTCAGATTTTATTTTATGGAATGCTAAGAAGTATTCATGCGAAGAGTTGACTCATTGGAGAAGACTCTGATGGCTGGGAGGGATTGGGGGCAGGAGGAGAAGGGGACGACAGAGGATAAGATGGTTGGATGGCATCACTGACTCGATGGACGTGAGTCTGCGTGAACTCTGGGAGTTGGTGATGGACAGGGAGGCCTGGCGTGCTGCGATTCATGGGGTCGCAAAGAGTCAGACACGACTGAGCGACTGAACTGAGCTGAAGAAGTATTCATATTTTTAAAAAAGACTATAAATAGAAGACAAGTTTTCCTGGCAAAATAAGTTTGTAAACATTGTAGGGCTTTTCTGAACTGTCACAATGTTAATATATTTGGAAAAACTTTAAGTGGTAAATAAAGCATTTGATTGCAGGACTTCCATCCCTTTTAAAACAAATATTATCAAGTACTGTTTAAGGCAGAGGTTGACAAGATACCTGGTCCATCTCATGTCAAATTTTAATGCATAATATTTTTTATTTTATTTAGTTCCAAATATTAATTTCTTTAAAATTTGATTGCAATGTCTTCTTCAAATAATGGTTAATTTAACTTCACATGTTTGGGTATTTTATAGTTATCTTTTTATTATTTATTTCCTGCTTAATATCACAGGAGGCAAATGAATAATATATTTTGTAAAATTTTATTTCTTTGACATATGTTGAAACAACCTATGGAACAGCATGTGTACAGTTTTGGAAAATGTTTATCATTCACTTGAAAAGAATATTTATCCTGATACTGTTGGGTGCAATGTTTTATACATGGAAATTAGATGAACTGTTAATTAAGTTTGCAAATCTTTGATATTCTTAATTGAATTTTGGGGATACTATATCAGCTACTGAGAATAGTTTAAAATATGATTATGTATTTGTCTATCAGTTCAGTTCAGTCACTCAGTCGTGTCCAGCTCTTTGAGACCCCATGAATTCCAGCACGCCAGGCCTCCCTGTCCATCACCAATTCCCAGAGTTCACTCAAACTCATGTCCATTGAGTCAGTGATGCCATCCAGCCATCTCATCCTCTGTTGTCCCCTTCTCCTCCTGCCCCCAATCCCTCCCAGCATCAGAGTCTTTTCCAATGAGTCAACTCATCGTGTGAGGTGGCCAAAGTATTGGAGTTTCAGCTATAGCATCAGTCCTTCCAATGAACACCCAGGACTGATCGCCTTCAGGATGGACTGGTTGGATCTCCTTGCAGTCCAAGGGACTCTCAAGAGTCTGCTCCAACACCACAGTTCAAAAGCATCAATTCTTCGGTGCTCAGCTTTCTTCACAGTCCAACTCTCACATCCATACATGACCCCTGGAAAAACCATAGCCTTGACTAGAGGAACCTTTGTTGGCAAAGTAATGTCTCTGCTTCTGAATATGCTGTCTAGGTTGGTCATAACTTTCCTTCCAAGGAGTAAGCATCTTTTAATTTCATGGCTACAGTCACCATCTGCAGTGATTTTCGAGCCCCCAAAAATAAAGTCTGACACTGTTTCTGCTGTTTCCCCATCTATTTCCCATGAAGTGATGGGACCAGATGCCATGATATTAGTTTTCTGAATGTTGAGCTTTAAGCCAACTTTTGCACTCTCCTCTTTTACTTTCATCAAGAAGCTTTTTAGTTCCTCTTCATGTTCTGCCATAAGAGTGGTGTCATCCGCATATCTGAGGTTATTGATATTTCTCCCAGCAATCTTGATTCCAGCTTGTGCTTCATCCAGCCCAGCGTTTCTCATGATGTACTCTGCATAGAAGTTAAATAAGCCAGGGTGACAGTATACAGCCTTGACGTACTCCTTTTCCTATTTGGAACCAGTCTGTTGTTCCATGTCCAGTTCTAACTGTTGCTTCCTGACCTGCCTATAGGTTTCTCAGGAGGCAGGTCAGGTGGCCTGGTATTCCCACCTGTTTCAGAATTTTCCACAGTTTATTGTGAGCCACACTGTCAAAGGCTTTGGCATAGTCAATAAAGCAGAAATAGATGTTTTTCTGGAACTCTCTTGCTTTTTCCATGATCCAGCGGATGTTGGCAATTTGATCTCTGGTTCCTCTGCCTTTTCTAAAAACCAGCTTGAACATCTGAAAGTTCACAGTTCATATACTGTTGAAGCCTGGCTTGGAGAATTTGGGGCATTACTTTACTAACGTGTGAGATGAGTGCAATTGTGCTGTAGTTTCAGCATTCTTTGGCATTGCCTTTCTTTGGGACTGGAATGAAAACTGACCTTTTCCAGTCCTGTGGCCACTGCTGCGTTTTCCAAATGTGCTGGCATATTGAGTGCAGCACTTTCACAGCATCATCTTCCAGGATTTGAAATAGCTCAAGTGGAATTCCACCAACTCCACTAGCTTTGTTGGTAGTGATGTTTTCTCATTCCCACTTGACTTCACATTACAGGACGTCTGTCTCTAGATAAGTGATCACACCATCGTGATTATCTTGGTCATGAACCTGTAATTATGTCATGCTCAGTTCAGTTCAGTTCAGTCGCTTGGTCTTGTCCAACTTTTGCAACCCCATGGACTGTAGCACACCAGGCTTCCCTGTCCATAACCAACTCCTGGAGCTTGCTCAAACTCATGTGCAGTCATGTTCTCCAATTATGTCATGCTTAGTCTTTATATTTTAGTGTGCGTTATTAGATTCAGACACATTTAGAATTATATAATTAATTTCTCTTAAAGTCTGCCTTCTTTTTACATAGCTGTATCACTTTTCTTTTGCTTGATTTTTGCATAGTTTATTTTTTTCATCCTTTTACTTTTGAGCTTTGTCTATACATTTGAAATATATTACTTATGGGCACCATTTAGCTATGATTTTTTTTTCTTAATTTCCTTTTTGAAAATCTTATCCTTTTAGTGGAAATATTGTCTTAACATTTAATGTAATTACTTCTATGTTTGGGATTAATTGCTATATGCCTTGTATTTGTCTTATTCTATATTTTTTCCTCATTTTCTTGTTTTTATTATTTATTTATTTAATTCATTTTTTCCTTCTTTATTAGCTTATAGTTTGCATATCTTTTTACAATACTTTTGGTACAAGCCTGAAATTTTCAAAATGCATTACCGATGTGTCCAAATTTTCTCCACGTTCCTTGATAATACAGAAATTTTTCACATTTACACACTTTAACTCCATGTATTCTCCTTCTGGAAGGCATTTCCAATTTTTTTTTCTTTTTATCTATCTACCTATAAAACCATCATCTATCTATTATGTTTTCTATCCCACAAGATACCACTGTTGTTCAATCGTGTCCAACTCTTTGAGACCCCATGGACTGAGACCCCATGCCAGGCTTCCCTGCCCTGAAGTTCACTATCTCCTGAAGTTTGCTCAAATTCTGTCCTTTGAGTCAATGATACAATCCAACCATCTCATTCTTTGTTGCCCCCTTCTCCTCCTGCCTTCAATCTTTCCTAGCATCAAGGTCTTTTCTAATGGGTCGGCTCTTTGCATCAGGTGGCCAAAGTATTGGAACTTCAGCTTCAGCATCAGTCCTTCCAATGAATCTTCAGAACTGATTTCCTTTACGATTGACTGGTTTGATTTCCTTGCTGTCCAAGGGACTCTCAAGAGTCTTTTTTAGCACCAGAGTTCAAAAGCATCAGTTTTCGATGCTTTGCTTTCTTTATGGTCAAACTTTCACATCTGTACGTGACTACTGGAAAAACCACAGCTTTGACTTATACAGACCTTTGTCAGCAAAGCAGTGTCTCTGCTTTTGAATACGCTGTCTAGGTTTGTCACAGCTTTTCTTCCAAGGAGTGTGTTAATTTCATGGCTGCAGTCACTGCCTGCAGTGATTTTGGAGCCCAGGAAAATGAAGTCTGTCACTGTTTCCATTTTTCCCCATCTATTTGCCATGAAGTGATGGGACTGGACGACATAATCTTAGTTTTTTGAATGTTGAGTTTTAAGCCAGCTTTTTCACTTTCCTCTTTCACCTTCATCAAGAAGCTCTTTAGTTCCTCTTTGCTTTCTGCCATTAGGGTGGTATCATATGTATATCTGAGATTATTGATACCATTATAAGTACTTAATCATTAGTATTTTTAGGTCTATTCACATATTTACCCTTTTGTGATACTCTTCATTCCCTCTTTCATTTCTCCACTTCCATCTCGAATTATTTCTTCCAGACATAAATTTGTTTTAGCTGCTTCTTCTAGTACTGATTTACTTATAACAAAGTCTTTATGTTTGCCTATTTTAAAATGCTTTTGTCTCCTCTTTGTTTTTCTCAGAAATAGAATTATACATTGGCAGTAAATTTTCTTTCAGTGATTTTAAGATAGTTTACCATTGTCTTGTGTGAAAAAATTGACTGTCAATCATTAATTTTTCTTTAAAAAGCAATTTCTTTTTCCCCATATGACTTCTGTTAAAATTTTATTTTTGTGCTGGTCTTCAGAAATTTAACTATGAAGTACCTCTGCATCACCCTATTAGTATTCACTTTCTCAGATTTTGTATTGATTCTTAAATCTGTAATCCAATGTCTTTAAGCAGTTTTAGAAAACTCTCAGCTGTTATCTCTTTAAATGTTTCTTCTTCTCCATTTTTTTTCTGTTCTTCTAATACTCCAATTCTGTGTATATTAGATCTATTTACTTAGTCCCCTATGTGTTTTATAAAGGCTTCCCTGGTGACTCAGTGGTAAAGAATCTGCCTGCAACGCAGGAGACATAGGTTGATCCCTGGGTCTGAAGGAGGAAATGGCAACCCACTCTAGTATTCTTGCCTGGGAAATCCCTTGGACAGAGGAGCCTGGTGGGCTGCATTTCATGGGGTCACATAGAGCCAGACACAGATGAGCACAAGCACTTCCTTCCTTGTGAATTTTATAAACTTTTCTGTATTTTGTGTGTGTGTGTGTGTGTGATTCTGGTAACTTCCTAATGACCCAGCTTCCATTTTACATATTCTGTCTTAAAGTACGTCTAATCTTCTGTTTGATCAACCCATTGAGCTCTGAATTTCAGACTGTTTTTTTTTCATTTTTTAAATTTCTATTATAGTTTTTTTTTTAATGTTTACATTCTCAATCTGTATTGAATTTCCTTATGTTCAGCTTATTTGTTTTAAAGTTTGCATTATCTACATCCTCCATGAGTCTGTTTCTATAGTCTATTCTTTATCTCTGTCTTGTCTCCTCTAATGCCTGTTTTTTAATTGAGTGATTCACTTTTATACGAAGAATTTGGAGATTATTTTGAGGCCAAGGTTTGTGATATCTTCCAAAAGAGGCAATTAACATTTATTTATGTCTGATGGACCTCCAGGGATTGTGATGATTGGAAATTGGACTTCAGTTTCTTTATCTCCCTCCATACATAGATAGATGTTCTAGTTGTTATTAGAAAGCGAAAGTGAAAGTGTAGTCACTCAGTAGTGTCCAACTCTTTGCGACCCCGTTGCCTGTAGACTACCAAGCTTCTCTGTCCGTGGGATTTTCCAGGTAAGAGTACTGGAGTGGGCAGCCATTTCTTTATCCAGAGGATCTTCCCAATCTGTCTGAGCCACCACGGAAGTCCTAGTCGTTATTAGAAGGAAGTCCCAAATCACTTAACATACTACTGTCAGAAGTGGAATTTTACTAATAAGTACCTTGGTATATGTATATTTTATTTTCTAGTAAAACACATTTATTACCACTTATAATTTTAAATCTGTGGCCTAATTTTATATGATTATTTTTCAACATGAAATTTAGTATCATTTTGTCAAATTATAAAATGGAGTTCCATTGCATTTATTGATTTATTTAGGGACAGATGACCCTGATGCTGGGAGGGATTGGGGGCAGGGGGAGAAGGGGACGACAGAGGATGAGATGGCTGGATGGCATCACTGACTCGATGGACATGAGTTTGAGTGAACTCCGGAAGTTGGTGATGGACAGGGAGGCCTGGCGTGCTGTGATTCATGGGGATGCAAAGAGTCGGACATGACTGAGCGACTGAAATGAACTGAACTGAACTGACATTGTTATACTAGAATTTTATTAAGATATGATTTTAAATAATTAAATTTTAGCCCACCTTTTCAATTTGAATATCAATTTTTTAAATTTCTTCACGACATTCTAAATGCAAATATGCCCAGTTTTTTAACTTTCTGCTTGAAGCTAATGGACAGAGTCCTTTAAAAATAACATATGTATTTCTCTATCCCTTATTTTATATTTTTTAAATCAGAAAATAATGTTGAATTTTATTTATGTCATTCTGTCCATTTTAATTTTCCTTTAACTAATGTTTTATTTTATGTCTACTAGGCGCCAGACAGTCATGTTTTGTAGGTATCACAATCATAATGAACAAAAGAGAGAGACCATTTCCAAGCTCCAATGAAGCTTATAACCTGTATTATTCAAGGTCCTAACAAGAAACAGATGGTACACTCAAAAGGGGCCTTTCAAGCAATTATGCTGAACAAAGATACAAAAATATGGGCAGGGTCCAGAACAACAAAGTAGGGGAAAGCATACCTGGGTAGCAAGATTATAAAGTTACAAAGGGAGACAGTGCTTTCCAGAATCCAGAGTATAAGCCCTGTCTTGGAGAGTTTTGAACAGAGGAGCTGTTACAAATAAAAGAATGGAGTCTGGAGCACCTGCAGCACAGAAGGGAGAGAAGGAGAGGAATTAATACAGTGACCTCTCTCCTTCCACCATCAGATAGCTTGCCAGTATCTTCCTTTAATTAGAACCAACCTGAAGTCAGAGGGCAAGGAATCCCAACCAAGCCAGGTTTTCTGGAACACATAATAAGATGGAGAGGGATAACAAATTGATCAATCTATAATGACAAATGGAGAATAACTAGCACATAATATGTAGAAACTAGCATATAAGTAGATGAGTATTATATAGAGTAACAAGGGCTATGACAGAGGAAATACTGAATCACATGGAAACATTTAAAAGAGGCATCTCTGATTTGCTGTCCCGTAGCATCTCTTCTCAGAGAAGGCAATGGCACCCCACTCCAGAACTCCTGCTGGGAAAATCCCATGGACGGAGGAGCCTGGAAGGCTGCGGTCCATGGGGTTGCTGAGGGTCGGACACGACTGAGCGACTTCACTTTCACTTTTTACTTTCATGCATTGAGGAAGGAAATGGCAACCCACTCCAGTGTTCTTGCCTGGAGAATCCCAGGGATGGGGGAGCCTGGTGGGCTGCCGTCTATAGGGTCACACAGAGTCGGACACGACTGAAGTGACTTAGCAGCAGCAGCAGCAGCAGCATCTCTTCTGTTTTGCTCTAGTTAAATCCATTTCTGAATCTGTACTCATTTTCAGTATTTTAAAAATACTTTATTATGAAAAAAATTTAATGTACACAGGAGTAAAGAGAACAGTATAATTGATCACCATGCACCCATCACATATCTTCAACAATCATCACTACGTTAGAATCTTGATTCTTTGATTCCCCACTAGTCTTTTTTATTTTATTAAATAAAGAGAGGTTTAAAATAGATCCTAGTATTATGCTATTATACCAGAAAATATTTAAATATAAATCTTTAGCTGATTAGTTCAGTTCAGTTGCTCAGTCATGTCCAACTTTTTGCAACCCCATGGACTGCAGAACGCCAGGCCTCTCTGTCCATCACCAACTCCCAAAGCTTGTTCAAACTCATGTCCATCAAGTTGGTGATGCCATCCAACCATCTCATCCTCTGTTGTGTTTCTACAGGTCACCTAATGATTATAGCATCAGATGATTATTGTTGTCAGGATGTATCATTCCTTTAGGGGTTACAGAATGAATATTTTCTTATTATATATTCCTCTTGAGTTTATCACTGGTAACTGTTTTTTTAAAGAAGCTCTATTCTTCATGAAATATTTGTTTACCCTGAAATATTCTGGAAAGGAAGGATAAATGCTTGATTATTCCTCATATTATTCATCATTTTTCAGTACAAAGAATTGCTGCTTTAGCAAATTTTAGTGGTTTGCAAAGAAATGTTATAAATTTTTGTATTTTCCTCCATCTTATGTGTTTTAGCTCATTGCAGTCTTTATTGCTCAAATGGTGCCATTGTTTTGGGCCAGTAGGATTTCCCTCAAGTTAACTTCTACATTCAGATTTTACTCAACTTGAAATTAGTTTCTCTCTTTGAATTATACACTCTCTGACATTTATCCCCCTTTAAATACTATATTTTGCTATTAGACTGTTGGGATACTACATGAACATCCTTGAATGTTCCAGGCAGCAGCCACATATTTGCTAGTATTCACTGACTAATGTTTTAAGCTATTGCCAATTGACTCTGTTTGAGTTGTACATACCACTTAACTGAGATTTGTTTTTCAATAGCTCTACCTTGCTTATAAATTTAATCTGTACTCATTGGTATGGAACTTAGAGCCCTCCACAATTTATCCTTGAAGTGATTTCTCATTTCTACTTTGGCCTACCTCATTGCTGATCATTTGACTTTCTCAGGTTCTAAAAAGACAGCTGTGTGTTGGGTACCATCTTCAGTTCTAGGTTCATGGTAGTCTCTGAGCTAATTTAAGGAAGGCAAAATAGAGTTTGCAGTCAAAACAGTAGGAGATATGTTTGAATATTTTGTCAGTTCAACTAATTTCCTTTTTTCTGGTTCTGGGCTCACCAAAACAGTACAGAGAAGTGGTACAGAGTTGTCACTCCACTCTCCAGTGTATCTTCCTGAACCAGGGATCAAACCCAGGTGTCCCATATTGCAGGCAGATTGTTTACCATCTGAACCACCAGGGAAGCTAAGGCATAAGACAATCTAAATGTCCACTGATAGATGAATGGATAAAGAAAATGTAGTACTCTTTCCATAGGGGATTGGTTCCAAAAAGCCATGCAGGTACCAAATCTTCTGACTTTCAAATGCATTTTATATATGTTGTAGTACAACTAGTCCTCCATATCCATGGGTTCCACATTCCCCAGGTTCAACCAATCTTTATTGGATGATTGAATCTGCAGACAAGGAACCCACAGATATGGAGGGGCAACTATATGGACATACTAAGGAATATTATTCAACCTTAAAAGGGGAGGGAATTCTGCAGTATGCTATAACATGGATGGACTTTGAGGACATTATGTGGTGAGAAACAAGCTAGACATGGAAAGACAAGTATTGCATGATTTCATTTATATGTGTCCTTAGTCGTTCAGTCATGTTCCACTCTTTGTGACCCCTTGGCTCCTCTGTCCATGGGGATTCCCCAGGCAAGAATACTGGAGTGGATTGCCATCCCATCCTCCAGGGGATCTTCCCAATCCAGGGATCAAACCCAGGTCTCCCAGATTGCAGGCAGATTCTCTACTGTCTGAGCCACCAGGGAAGTCCTCCTTTATACGAGGCATCTAAAATAGCCAAATACATAAAAATCAAATACTGCAATGGTACTTATTAGAGAATGGGAGAGGGGAGAATGGCCAGTTATTAATCAACATAATAATAGGCATGTTTTGTAACATAATGGTCAATGTTTCAATAAGTAATGTGAATAAGATTTAAAAACCTGCTGTATGACAATGTACATATACTCAACAAAACTTTATTGTATACTTAAAATTTGTTGAGAGTAGATCTTATGTTAAGTGTTCTTACCACAATAAGATACAATTTTTTTAAAAAAAAGAATGTGGCTGTCATATTGGGTATATTACATATTTAATATAACTAAAGAAGCAACTTTAGAAGATGATCCTTAAGTGTGCATGAGTGCATATATACATTTTAAACTATTTACTAATAATAGCAGTAATATTCATTGGAGAAAAGTTGAAACTCAGATAAAAAATAAAAGACTGTAACACAACCTTCCAGAAATGACTGTTATTAACTCCTTCCACATGACCTATTACATGTCTGACAATTCTCATGAATTTTATTGTGATCATTTCTTCATTGCCATCTATGTTTTAGAACACATTTTAATTACTTTACCATACTTTATTTAAATATTTCTACATTGTAGGATGTTATGAATTTGCCCACTTATTTTCTTTTAAATATTTCCAGTTCGATAATTTGAAACACTATCTCAGTGATTTACATGTTATTCCTTTGACTATTAGTGAGAGTTGAACATGCTTCTAAATGTTTGTTGGCTGGTGACATTTCTTTGGTTGGTTATTTGAAAATGTTCTTTGTCTAATTTTATTAAAGACAGTATCATCTCTCTTTCTAAAAAAAAAAAAAAAAGCCAGGAGCAAAACCAAAATCAAATTACGGAGAAAATATATTTGTAGCATATCTGGCAGATAAAGTAGTATGATGGCCTCACGACAATGCTTCCTGCTTGAAGCTTTAGAAATGGGAGCTTGTTTGCAGTGATCCTGAGTAACAAATGTCAACTTTCCAAACTCAGTTTTAGGGATTAGATGATAACAGGAATACACTTGAAACAAAAGGATGCAAGGAGAGTCATTGTGCCCAGCTCCCGTTGGCAAATGAGATCAGCTACTAAAGTCTAATCGATGCCCCCAAACTGATTCTTTTTCCCCATCAGTGATTCAGGTTCCTGGCCTTTCATACTTATATTAACAGTTAAATGTCTCTAAGCCATCCAGAAAGGACTTTTGAATCAGAATGTGATCCTTATACCAGTGACTCATCTTAGAAATGTATTTCTGACATTACAAGATTAATGCTTTTAAGAAGAATGAAAAAACCCTCATTTGGCATAGGTATAAAAATCTTAAAATAATATTAATTTTTAAATCACCATTATTATAGCTAGTAATAATTATATTCCATATTAACATCTAATTTTACACTTATCTGATTTTATCCTCACAGCAACCTGAAAAGCTAGACAGGGTAGGCATTTTCATTCTCTTTTTATAAATGAATTAAGATCCGGAAGACACTGAATAAAAGCAAAGATCATACTATTAATTACTAGCAGAGAAGAGACTCAAATTCTGTCCCTCTGATTTCAAATTCTTTTCTCCATTTTCTTTAATACTACTGTTCTGCCCTCGTGTCACTACATCATTGTCAGAGTTCTAAGCTTTTGTTGATAGCCCATGTGGCTATTGGTAATGTTTTTTTACACCTCTCTGTTGACCAATTATCTCTTAAAACCATTACGATTTAGTAATACATATAAGACAGGAATTTTCATTAGAAAATTTCTCAAGGGAACTAAAAGGGTAGAAACATCTTTCAGAGAAGGTATGCAAAGTAAAGTTCTCTGAGTTATTTTGACCTAATATATTTTATACTCGAGTACACCCATGGCATTGTCCAAACAGCTCCCTGTGCCTGAAACAGATGCTCTTATTCTCTCTATTCCTTCTCTATTTCTCTTTCTCATTCTCTCTCTCTTCCCCCTGCCATCCTTCTGTCCTTCTGTCCACTACTTATTCTCTAAGCCTTACCTCATATATCATCAACCTTCATCAACCTTTCCCTTTATCTCCTACAAACTGACAGTGATAGTTTCTATCTCTGAACACATATAGCAGTTAGTGAAATTTATCTTTTATTTCAAAACTATATGAGCAGTTCTATTCCTTATCTGACTATGAAATGCTTTATGGTTGTGCCAGGCATATACAAATGCACATCATTAAGGAAAATAATATGCAGATATATATCTGGAGTTACTGACATAGGCAATTGAAATCTGTATATCAGCCTCTAAAATGAGTTTAAGTTACAGCCCCAAAACTGCCTATGGATATTAAAGTACATCCTGCATTCCTAATAACTGGCATGTAGCTGAGAACAATCCACAAAGACCTGAATAATCTGACCCAGGGCCCTTGGGAATCTGATTATAATTCAAAATCCAACTTTGACTTAATGACCTTATCCATGGCTAGTTCTCTAAATTCAGTGATGGCAATGTTTACCAACACCATCTTCTAATTGAAGGGTTTTTTTTTTTTTTTTTTTGCCTTTTTGAATATGTCCAACAGTATAACTTATATAAGTAGCAGCAATAGAAGCAGAAAACACTTGTGTTCAAATAACATTTGGGACCGAATTTACAATCTGCTGTTGGATTTACTCTAGGATACTGTGCTGCTTTTCTTCCTTCCCTAACATAGTTCTTCCGTGCTAAAAAGTTCTAATATCTAGACATAATACATAGTGCTGCAGTTGTAAATAACAACGCAAAAGTCAGGTGTGAGTGACTTGAGCCCCTAAGTAAGAAATTGTTTGCAAAAGCAAGATTCTTTCTCCTTTTTAGGTCTCTGTTATTACCTCTGTACAAGTTAAGTTGTATTAGATCAGAGGTTTCCAAGTCATTATGTGCAGGAGAATCTTCTGGAAATTAAAAAAAATAAAGACTTTTATCTCCACCACCCCAGTCTCATAGAATGAGAATCTCTAAGGAGCAAGCATTATAATATATCTAGTTCATAGATTCCTGTTGAGAAACAGTAGGCTACATGATCTCTAAGGTCTCAGGAATCACTAGTTTCATAATCTCTGAATATATATAGGTAATTCAAATGAGGACAGGAAAATGCTTTTTTACCCATCTAGAATCATTAAACAATAGAAAGAATGCTTAAATGAGCATCAAGAGATCTGGAATGAATCATGGCTTTTCTATATGTTCTTCTTTTCTATAGCTTCAGTTTTCTCATCTGTAAAATAAAATAATGGTTTTACATGATAGTATAACCTGTGATGCCTTGCAAATTGTACCTGTAGAGGTTCAAACCACACAAATGGAGATGAAGGCAACAGTACAGACAACAGAGATGAAATAGATGACATATAACTTATTGGTGTTCTAATTTAGTACAGACTGATTGATGTTCTAATTTAGAATATGTGAATACATATCATATATATGTATGCATTGGTATATTACATATATATTCACAGACACACTTTTATGTAAACCTCACTAAATTGCAGAATTTTTTTTTGTTAATGTTGTTAGTCTAAATGGAAGGATCCATCATTTTTTCCTTTTGCCACCAAATATGATAGGTGAATACATTATAACTCAGAAGATGTGGGCCTATCCCAATGCTAAAACCTAAACAAATTACTCCCTGAAGTTAGTCATTAGAAAGTAGCTTCGAGAAGGATGGAGGCTAGGAAGTCAAATGCCTGGCTCTTCTCTGTGTTGAAGTTGGGAGAATCTGTCTTGTCCATTACCCTCTATGGTCACCTGAGATGAATGAGCTAGAAGATGACCCTTTCGGGAGCAGTATTTTGAAGTGACTCATTTTGTGTTGACATGGGTTCAAAAGTGACAAAAGTCTAGACATTGCTTTAGAGTGACAGGGAGCAAAACATGGCATGTGGATTATTCTGAGCAGTCAAAGTCCTCTAGACTCAAGAAGAGGTTTTCACCTCATCCTTACCTGCCTTTAAAAGAACTTAGATGAAGGGCCTATACCAGCAGAAAGCTTATACCAAAGTAACTTTTTATATCAGAGAAATTTCTGTGCACTTCCTCGCAAACATATATCTACCAAACACTGGCTCTTATCTTCCTGGGTTTTATCTTCCTTCCCTTTGAGACCCCAGACCTGTAGCCCCTTCTCCTTCGCTCAGTAGAAGCTCATGGTGTATAAGTTTCAATTACCTGGCCACCAGGAGACTTGTGTATTTCTGGGAATTCTGTATGTATGAAATTAAATTTCTGTTTCTCCTATTAAAGAAAGAAAGAAAATAGCTTCCAACCTCTGCTGAAATAAATGTAATGCAACTTCAATTTTATGATGAGTTTTCTATTTAATATTAAGGACTTGTTTGATTAACAAGACTGGGATATCTATCAGGATAAATAACCAGGAGCCTCAGGGAGAACTACAAACCTGAAGATGTGGACCAGTGATAATTAGGGAATTCAAATGAGCCTCCTGAAAGGTTGTTGTTGAGCCATGAAAGATGCTGGGATTCTTGCCATCCAGAGGAGAAGAATTCAATCCTGGGACAGGCTTGATGGCTCAGAACTTTTGTGTAATAAAGTTTTATTAAAGCATGAAAGAGATAGAGAAAGCTTCTGACATAGACATTCAGAAGGGGGCAGAAAGAGTGACTCCCTGCTAGTCTTTAACAGGAAGTTATATACCTACTAGGAGGCTTCAATTGCACGTGAACCGTGAACTTCCAAATGTTCAAGCTGGATTTAGAGAAGACAGAGGAACCAGAGATCAAATTGCCAACATCCATTGGATCATTGAAAATCAGGAGAATTTCAGAAAAACATCTACTTCTGCTTTATTGACTACACCAAAGCCTTTGACTGTGTGGATCACAACAAACTGTGGAAAATTCTTCAAGAGATGGAAATATCAGACCACCTTACCTGCCTCCTGAGAAATCTGTATGCAGGTCAAGAAGCAACAATTAGAACTGGACGTGGAACAACAGACTGGTTCCAAATAAGAAAAGGAGTATGTCAAGGCTGTATATTGTCACCCTTCTTATTTAACTTCTAGGCAGAGTACATCATGAGAAATACTGGGCTGGATGAAGTACAAGCTGGAATCAAGATTGCTGGGAGAAATATCAATAACCTCAGATATGCAGATGATACCACCCTTATGGCAGAAAGCAAAAGACTAAAGAGCCTCTTGATGAAAGTGAAAGAGGAGAGTGAAAAAGTTGGCTTAAAGCTCAACATTCAGAAAACTAAGATCATGGCATCTGGTCCCATCACTTCATGGCAAATAGATGGGGACACAATGGAAACAGTGACAGACTTTTTTTAAGGGGGGCTCCAAAATCACTGAAGATGGTGACTGCAGCCATGAAATTAAAAGACACTTGCTCCTTGGAAGAAAACCTATGACCAACCTAGACAGCATGTTAAAAAGCAGAGACACTACTTTGCCAACAAAGGCCCATCTAGTCAAAGCTATGGTTTTTCCAGTAGTCATGTATGGATGTGAGAGTTGAACTATAAAGAAAGCTGAGCGCCGAAGAATTGATGCTTTTGAACTGTGGTGTTGGAGAAGATTTTGAGAGTCCCTTGGACTGCAAGGAGATGCAACCAGTCCATCCTAAAGGAAATTAGTCCTGAATATTCATTGGAAGGACTGATGCTGAAGCTGAAGCTCCAATACTTTGGCCACCTGAAGTGAAGAGCTGACTCATTTGAAAAGACCCTGATGCTGGGGAAAAAATGAAGGCAAGAGGAGAAGGGGATGACAGAGGATGAGATTTCTGAATGGCATGATGAGTTGACAGATGTGAGTTTGAGTAAACTCTGGGAGTTGTTGATGAACACGGAGGCCTGGCATGCTGCAGTTCATGAGGTCGCAAAGAGTTGGACACGACTGAGCGACTGAACTGAACTGAATTAGAGAAAGGAAATGTCTCAAAACTCAGAGAATGGCACCAGGCCCCTCACCCACAACATGCATTTTGACATAACATTGGCACAAGGTGAGTCATCCCAGGCCATAAAATGATTGACATAAATCTTGAAGAAAGGCAGGTTTCCTACCAAATACATAGTCTCATTAACATAGCTTAAGAGAACTTTTGCATGGAAGAAAACATACTGGTTTGTTGCATAAAACATACTGGTTTGTCAAGTAGGTTCTGAGTCTTAGGTGGAATTGATTTGAAGAAAAACAGCTGCTGCTGCTAAGTAGCTTCAGTCGTGTCCGACTCTGGCGTGACCCCATAGACGGCAGCCCACCAGGCTCCCCATCCCTGGGATTCTCCAGGCAAGAACACTGGAGTGGGTTGCCATTTCCTTCTCCCATGCATGAAAGTGAAAAGTGAAAGTGAAGTCACTCAGTCGTATCTGACCCTAGCGACCCCATGGACTGCAGCCTACCAGGCCCCTCCGTCCATGGGATTTTCCAGGCAAGAGTACTGGAGTGGGTTGCCATTGCCTTCTCCCGTCTTTCTGCTGATTAGGGTCAATTATTCTTACCATCATCGTGACTTGTTTTCTTGCCTGCTAGTCCTTTGGCACACGGACTTATAGCTCCATCAGCTCTGACTTAAAGTTTAATGGGACCCTTAATGTATCCCTGGAAAGACTGTGCCCCCTTTGCGGAACAAGACCTACAATGTGGGTGGACCTCAGAGATGAGGGAACAGAAAGCATAAAATCCCTGAATGGTCAACAGGGGTACTGTTAAGTGGGACCACGACTGCTTCCACTCCTCGGTTCTCAGACCTCTGTGTTCTTCCTGGTGAGGACACAGCACCATATTGGAGCCTTTAATACATACACTACATCTCTCAGGATGGCACTGCATCCTTTCAGAGTGTTGTCCCCAAACTAGTGCTTCAGCTGTGCCTTTAGAAAGCCAACCCGGGATTCTATGAAGTTGGCTTCTTTTGACTGGAGCCTATTATACAGAGTGAAGTAAGCCAGAAAGAAAAACACCAATACAGTATACTAACGCATATATATGGAATTTAGAAAGATGGTAACGATAACCCTGTATGCGAGAGAGCAAAAGAGACATAGATGTGTAGAACAGTCTTTTGACTGGTGTCCTATGTTACATATTGACTTTCTTAGTTCTGTTTATGTACTAAAACTAATTTTTGACTTATTTTATTTGTTCCAAGGGCCAGGAGAGGGAGGAGAGAGGCCATGCTGGTTCATGGGAAGAATTTGGACTGTGTTCAGTTCAGTTCAGTTCAGTCGCTCAGTCATGTCCGACTCTTTGTGACCCCGTGAATCGTAGCATTGCCAGGCCTCCCTGTCCATCACCAACTCCCGGAGTTCACTCAGACTCACGCCCATCAAGTCAGTGATGCCATCCAGCCATCTCATCCTCTGTCGTCCCCTTCTCCTCTTGCCCCCAATCCCTCCAGCATCACAGTCTTTTCCAATGAGTCAACTTTTTGCATGAGGTGGCCAAAGTACTGGAGTTTCAGCTTTAAGCATCATTCCTTCCAAGAAATCCCAGGGCTGATCTCCTTCAGAATGGACTGGTTGGATCTCCCTTGCAGTCCAAGGGACTCCCAAGAGTCTTCTCCAACACCACAGTTCAAAAGCATCAATTCTTTGGCGCTCAGGACGAACCTTTGTTGGCAAAGTAATGTCTCTGCTTTTGAATATGCTATCTAGGTTGGTCATAACTTTCCTTCCAAGGAGTAAGCGTCTTTTAATTTCATGGCTGCAGTCACCATCTGCAGTATTGAACACTGTTAAAGATCCTTAAGAAATTGGGTAAACCACATATAGAAACTGTGGGAGAATACTTCAGCTCTCTGAAGAGCCTCTTGAGAAAATCTGTATGCATGTCAGGAAGCAACAGTTAGAACTGGACATGGAACAACAGACTGGTTCCAAATAGGAAAAGGAGTATGGCAAGGCTGTATATGGTCACCCTGCTTATTTAACTTCTATGCAGAGTACATCATGAGAAACGCTGGACTGGAAGAAGCACAAGCTGGAATCAAGATTGCTGGGAGAAATATCAATAACCTCAGAATGCTGACACCACCCTTAATGGCAGAAAGTGAAAGAGAAACTAAAAAGGCTCTTGATGAAAGTGAAAGTGGAGAGTGAAAAAGTTGGCTTAAAGCTCAACATTCAGAAAACAAGATCATGGCATGTTGGTCCCATCACTTCATGGCAAATAAAATGGGCAAACAGTGGAAACAGTGTCAGACTTTATTTTTGGGGGCTCCAAAATCACTGCAGATGGTGACTGCCAGCCATGAAATTAAAAGATGCTTAGTCCTTGGAAGGAAAGTTATGACCAACCTAGATAGCATATTTCAAAAGCAGAGACATTGCTTTTGCCAACAAAGGTCCGTCTTAGTCAAGGCTATGGTTTTTCCAGTGGTCATGTATGGATGTGAGAGTTGGACTGTGAAGAAGGCTGAGCGCCAAAGAATTGAATGCTTTTTGAACTGTGGTGTTGGAGAAGACTCTTGGGAGTCCCTTGGACTGCAAGGTGATCTAACCAGTTCCATTCTGAAGGAGATCAGCCCTGGGATTTCTTTGGAAGGAATGATGCTAAAGCTGAAACTCCAGTACTTTGGCCACCTCATATGAAGAGTTGACTCATTGGAAAAGACTCTGATGCTGCAAGGATTGGGGGCAGGAGGAGAAGGGACGACAGAGGATGAGATGGCTGGATGGCATCACTGGACTTGATGGACGTGAGTCTGAGTAAAACTCCGGGAGTTGGTGATAGACAGGGAGGCCTGGCGTGCTACGATTCCTGGAGGTCGCAAAGAGTGGACACGACAGAGCGACTGAACTGAATTGATCACCATCATCATTAGTTGTCACTCTATAACACCTTAGTTTAATAATGCAATAGATTTCTAATGTAGTGCATGCTGTTTTGTATAAACATATATTTATACAAATAATTTTATACAAAAATAGTCATCTTACCTATCAAAGAAATGCAGGAGGACTGGCTACATATACAATTAAAATACTTTAGCAAGAGCTGATCCATGTGGAATCACTGCTTAAAATGAAAAGGAAAGAAAGAAATTGTTATGATAACTGTGTTTTAACTTTATGTATCAATGACATATTTGTCAATCATATTGGTTTCCCATAGAGGAATAGAAAAGAAAACCAGATATGTCTAAAGAAATCAGAAATGTCATTTTAAGCAAATAAAAAAAACCCTGAGAATAGATTGCACAGTCTGTGAAAACAAGTACAAATTAAATACCTACTGAGTGCCTGGCTCCCTTCTTTCACCTGCCTCCTGTGCTTAGTCAAAGAACCTCTCTCCTGTATTGTGAAGAATCTGAATTTCTGGCTCAGTATGACACTTGCAATCTATTTGGTTGAAAGAAGAGTAGCCATACTTTGCTAATTAAATGATGCATTTATTGTTTTGATTTGTGTGGTACCATCTCAGAGGGATTTGATTAGAGGGCTATTTGTGAATTTTATAAGGCCATATTCCTTATATCCCATTTGATGTATCGTTTAGGTATAGCATAGGCTACATCAGAATCTTTCCAGATTTTTCTCTGTAGAACAACAGTCTCATTTCTCATCATGGCTGGAATTAAAAAGAAAAAGAAATTATTGTTGGTATAAACTGAATAAAAGAACAACAAGTGATATCACCATATTACTCATTCATTTCCTAAATCTGACAACCTGAATTTACTGTCCCTTTATCCTTCCTCACTATCTGTCCCTTCACTGGTGCAGGATAGGGTGGCTTAGCCAACCAGAGCTGAAAAATGCCTCAAGGTTCATGTCACCAATAGAAAGGGAAAGTGGCCTGGTAAAAATAGCACAGACTGTGAAAAGCAAGTATAGTAAAATGTTTAATTTTAATACCTAGATGATGGGTGTGTTCAATATGCAATTCTTCCAATGTTTCTGTACATGTGAAAATTTTCATGATAAAATGTTAGTAACAAAAGAAAAGTGGCTTAGGTAAGATTAGGCCTGAGAATTGACCACAAAATGATAATGTGGAAGTAATCAGAGACGTCAGCAAGAGTGGTGAGGATGCAAACCTGGTTGGAATGGATTTGAGAGACAGGGGAGGAAAAGAACTAGAGACAGTAAGTTTGAGCCACTCTTTTGAGGAGCTTTACTGTAAAGGGACAGCAAATTCACTGTAAATAGAGTAGCAGCGGGAGGGGACTGAGGGAAGGAGATGATGAGAGAAATGACATGTGCTTGTATGCAAATGGGAATGTCCTCCTCAAGGACAGGAGGGTGTCCTTGAGTTGGTGATGGGTAGAACCTTGTGCACAGGTGGAGGGGTTGGCCTTAACATGGTAGCAACGGGCAGGAGTGCAGAGATGACTACAGATGCAGGTAGAAGGGGGAAGTAGCGCTGGGAGCTGGTGGAATTTCTCTTTTGACCTTTGGTATTTTCTTAGTGAAAGAAGAAACGAGATCATCACCTGGGTGTGAGGCTGTGGAAAATGTTAGGGATTTGAGGGGGCAGGAAAATATATTAGACTGTATTCTAGGAGAATGGGAGAGTAAATGGACTAGGGAAATGGAATAGTGTATGTTTTAGGAAACAAGTCCTGGAAATTGAGTTTCTGGGTCAAAAATTACATGCGCATTCTTTTCTCTTGATAGATATTGACAACGTACTACTATAAAAGTTAAACCCATTTGTACACCTACAACTGATATATGAGCTTATCTGTTCACCTGTTTCTTTGGCAACACAGTATGTTATCAAACATTTTGGTTGATAGTTGAAAACCGATATTTTAGTGTACTTTTATTTATATATCTCTTCTTATGCCTGAAGTAGGCATCTTTTCATATGATTAAAAGGTGAGAGGATTTTTCCAGGAAACTACCTCTCAATCTTAAGAGGTAAACAATTCTCTTTCATCTCTATGACTAAACCTATACTGAGCCCCAGAGCCCCAGACCACAGAAGCTTAGGGGCAGGAAAGATTTTAAAAGAGGTCTGGAGTTTTGTCCAAGCTCACAAGAAACAAGTGAGGGTTAGAAGAAGGACCATAAGCCAGGATTTGCAGTGTCCTGGTCAGGACTCAAGTTCTGTGGTCTTGGAGAAGACAAGTGATGAAGCATTCATACATGAGCTTTTGGAGGATGAATCAGTCCATGTGTTTGTGATGGATGAGGATGGCTGAGGAGCAGTGGTCTGCTCATAGCTGGCATTTAGCAAACATTCAGAAGGGAAAGAAGGGAGAGCTTTGCAGAACACAGCAGTGGCCTTCTGGCTCATTCAGTCAGTTCAGTTCAGTCGCTCAGTCGTGTCCGACTCTTTGCGACCCCATGAATCGCAGCACGCCAGGCCTCCCTGTCCATCACCAACTCCCAGAGTTCACTCAGACTCACGTCCATCGAGTCAGTGATACCATCCAGCCATCTCATCCTCTGTTGTCCCCTTCTCCTCCTGCCCCCAATCCCTCCCAGCATCAGAGTCTTTTCCAATGAGTCAACTCAAGTGGTCTAATAGGTTCCAGGAGAGAAAGCCAAGACTGAAGGAAAAACTTGCAGAAGTGCACAGGACTGCAGTGTCTGACTATGTAATCTATGTGTTGCACAGAGGACCCTGGTGGGTGAGAGCCGGCAGGAAGGCCGGAAGATCAGCCTCGGATTCCATTTGCTGTGTTATGAGCCCACAGGCTATGCAAACCCAGAGAGGATTTGCATTTCTCCTATGTCCAGCCAGAGGGAGCTTTACCAGTTTGTTACCCCAGAGAGACTTCATTTCCACATCCATCTGTCCTGAGGGGGTGCCTTTCTCTAATTTGAATAAAAAGGCTGTGCAGCAAAAGGTCCCTGACAATGGCTGTGGGCCCTCACACACCCTCCCAGGCCCTCAAGTTCCAAGAATTGTGTGGAAAGACTGGAGTCAGGACTAGCAGTTACACAGCTGTGGAAGGAGTTAAGAGGGAGGGGACTGAGTAGAGATAAGTTTAGGGAGATAAGGACATAACTTGGAATTATACAAGAAGCTGAAAATGTGCTTTTTCCATAGCCAAAATGCTGAATGTTAATAAAATTAATGTAATGTACTCCATATCCAGCAGAATAATTTACTGTATTTACAAAATTATCAGAAACTATTCACATTGAATGTGTGCTGTCATTAACATGGAACATTAATAATAGACTCCATTTTGATATAGAGATTACCATGGATCCTGCCTAAGGATAATATGCAAATTGTGAAGTATTCCATATTTTTAATCTCATTATAGCCTATAATGGAATATAATCTGCAAAAAAACTGAATTACTATACTGTATACTTGAAACTAACACAATATTTTAAATCAGCTATACTTTAAAGGAAAAAAAAGAAGATTCCATTTGGTTTCTCATCTGCCTTGCTGTAGTACAGTTTAGGAAGCCTCTTCATCAGAAGATAAGAAAGTCAGTGCCAGGGAGGAACTAAGACTAACATAAATGATATTATATATTTATATATAATATATTATAAATTATTCTGCTATACAGCTATTCGTCACTTTGTAAGAAATTGAATCATTTTTGCATACATGTTGCATTATATGCAACATATGTCTCCAACAAATATTCATTTTCTTACTATAGCTTTTCAGGTGTTGGCTCCTCATTTGAGATAAACAGAATTCCCACTAGCATTTGAACAATAAAACCCAAAGTAAAACCAGAGACTTTAAAGAAACTTGCTTTAAAGAAACTAGCTTTAAAGAAAGCTGTATCCTTGTAAATTATGTGTCTGGACTAATACCCTTTATCACCAAAACAAGTGCCTCAAATTACAGTTAAAGTCATACAGCCATGTTCATATGATCTGCTTAAGAAGGAGGATTTTGTGTGTGCCAAGCAAAAATAGTCAAAGAAAATAAAGCAACAATCCTTAAAGAGAATATTCATCTTAAAGACATAGAAGATTATAGTACTTAATTTATGAGCAAATGATTATCTAATTTATTGTATTTTATAGACGGTGCTGATAGCCAATACACAGGCAAAGACAGAATCATATAGTATGTGAAAGAAGCCTAGTCCATATTTTCTTTTGAAATAACTGTAATCTCACCGAATGTGAATATTGTATTGAGTTACCTGAGTACTTTGATGGAAATCCGCTCTGTTGATGACCGCTATTGTTTTCATTTGGTTTGGCCAATGACTGATCCAATTTTATGGGTGCTGCAAAATATTTGAGACGGTTAACTGTCTTGAAAACCTCTAACAGTGAAAAATAATTACCCTTGTATACAATTTTACATCCCCTGTGGCTAATGTAACTTTTTAAGCCTACCAGTTGTTCAGTTAACTTTTACTCACCTGAATAAATCATGTTCAAATGAAGTGGACTTTCCATTAAAAATACAAAAATGAAAAGAAGAAAGAACATTGCAACTTTGTTCATTATCTAAATATTTTAACTCTTTCGTTATATGAAGAAAAGGGAGAGTTAAGTCTAATTATCTGTCTTTTCTCTGGCCTTTGAACCAAGATCCTCTGCTGGCTTGACAACTCTGAAGAGAAGCCAGTAATATGAAGTCACTCAAATCATCATAATGGTATTACTCCACAGAATCAAGCCAGCCAATGGGGTGACTAAGAGAATGAAGGGGCGGGCCTAGAGGGCTGCTTAGAATGTAGTCCTGAGTGTGTAGGCATAGGGGTGAATTAAGACTAGATCTCTGCCCTCAGGGAGATTGTAGTTTAGTAACAGAAGGCAGACAAGATATTTATGACAATTCAGGATGAAACTAATCACACAAATAAAATAGAGGAGACAGTAGAATATAAACAGGAGGGATTTGGTTACCAAAATGCCTGGACCCCAATCCTGTTCTTTTACTAGTTGTTGATGTAGAGCAAACTACTTGATCTCTGAAGCTGTTTCCTTATCTGAAAAATGGGGGTAAAAATAACACCTCTTTCACAGAGTTATTGTGATGGTTAAATAAAATAATCAGTGTAAAGTTTACGGTAGTGTCTGACACCACAGATTTACATCCGTAGTAAATCAACAGCTCAGTATACCTCTAACCTTTGGGATACTATTCAGAGACCCAAACCCAAGTGGCTGCCTCCCAGAGTTTCCTTTATGGAGACAAATTGGATAATTGCAAAGCCCATCTAGTAGTTACCTAATATCCCTAAGCAGTTGATTATGGCAGGTTTTTGCTTTATTCCTGTAAGACCCCATTCTTGTCTTTCTCCCATCATTCTGTGATTGCAAATGATCTTGTGCATTGCACAAGTGCCAATGCCCCACTCTGTCTCTCTTCTGAGTTCTCTGGATTTCATCTCTGACTCAGTCCCTCCATACTGGTTTGTCTTTGGACCCTGATGTTTGCTCTCTTTTGTTTTAGTTCTGGACAGTCATTCTGTCTATGGCACTGAAGCTTTAATCAGTGTTTAAGTCAAGATTCTACTAGAGAAGCAGAACCAGTAGGAGATATATATAGCACATATATCATATACACACAAGTATCTTATATGTTATATCTGTGTATATATATATATATATATATATGAGATATCACATATACATATAATATCTCCTATGATATCTTTACCTATTCTATCTCTATCTACCCCATTCTTCTATTTATCAAAGGAATTGGGCTTATACAGTTTTTGGAAGCCAAGTTCGGGCATGCTGACAGGCTAGAAAATCCTTTGCGGCAGGAGCTGATACTGCAATCCATAGGCAGATTTCCTTCTTCAAGAAAAATCTCAGTTTGTGCTCTTAAGGTCTCTCGGCTGATTGGATGAGGCCCACCTACATGATTGAGGATATCTCCTTTACTTAAAATGAACTGATGGTAAAGGTTAACATCATTCTACAAAATATCTGCACAGTAGCACATCAAGAAGTGTTTGATCAGATAACTCTACTATAGACTACCCATGTGGCCACACATAAAGCAACTAAACATCACACTCAGTTTTCTGAATTCCTTTAATCTTTAGTGAACATCTAGTGCCCTGAGACTTGGTCCTTCCATTGTCAACCCACTCCAGTATTCTTGTCTGGAGAATCCCATGGACAGAGGAACCTGGCAGGCTAAAGTCCATGAGGTCACAAGGTGCAGACACAAATGAGCATCAGTTATTCTCTATTCTTGGCTTTAATATGCCACGTACCCAGTCCAGCTGGCTACTGCTACCCACCCACAAGGACTCAGCTCTTCCTGAATGATGTTGACAGAGGGTGTAGAGACAAGTATAGGTTAGAGGGCCATTTAATTTCTATCCCTTCATCTTCTAATCCCTCTGGAATCCCTTAGTAAATAATTAGGCTTGAGATAAATTAATTCATGCTATATTGGTGATTTATTTAAACAGCACATTTCAGGTGATAGTATGTTGAGAATCTTCCAGTCCAGTGATTTCTAAACATCTTAATCCCTTAAGGAACTTTAAAAATCCCAGTTCTTAGGTATCAAGCCCCAAGATCTACTAATTCTGTATTAGGGAGATACTGCATATTTCCATTTGAAAATATTTTTCCTGGTGATTTTGATGCACAGGTAGTTTGGAAACTGTTGAAATAGTCTAGTCCTCTTGGTGACTGATGAAGAAATTCTTTTCATAATCTTTCAGCGGATCTATAAACTACCCATCTTGTCTTTCAAAGTGCTTCTCTTATTTCTAAGAAAGGGTGCCCTTTGGGGTTCATAACATTTTACATTTTTCCTTCCTGTCACTCTTCCTAATTGGGCTACCACCTCCCATAAACAGGCTTAGCCTCACTCCAGAATCTCTTCCTCTTTCTATCTCTCTATCAATTGCCTGGCACCACCATATATCCATCCAGTTACTTAGGTCAATAACTAATCTAATAACTAATAACTCATCCTAAATGACTTTTTCTCTTACCTGGATTTTCTTTCTCTGTTATAGCAGCAATAATATGCCCTCTTGACTTCACCTCCAAAATACATCCTGAATTTTATCCCTTTTCACCATCTCCTCTGCTTCTACCTGAATCAAGCCATCATCATATTTTGCCCTGGACTCCTCTTCTATAAGACACTCTTCACAAATCTCTCTGCTTTTACAACTTGCCAACATACAGTCTGTTCTCAAAACAGTAGCCAAAATTAAAATTTTAAAATATAAATTATATCATGTAATTTCCCTGCTTAAGTCCCTGCAATAGCTTCCCATTGCAATTAGCTATCCACATTTATTACCATTACCAATAGGATCCTGTGTGATCTGCCATTTGTCAATCTTTATGGCCTCACCTCCTACCCATTTCCATGTTTTTGTCTCTGTACATGTCAGGCTTATTCAGTCTTAGGACCTTTACATTAGTTTTCCTGTCAGCTCAGGAAGCACTTCTACCTTTAGTTTCTCGGTTTCCTCCTGATCAGTCAGCTCATGCTTCAAGTGTCAGTCTCTCAGAGTGGTCTTTCCTGAGGACCTAAGTACTCTATCATATAACTCTGTTTTAATTTCTTGTAGCACTCATCATTATCTTACAGTCTTATTATGTGTTTGATTCCTCATATTGGTGTGTTTTCTGTCTGAAACTTGTAAGCTCTTTTAAAGCATAGACCTCATCTGTCTTATTCACTGTTGTACCACAGCATCTAGTACAATGCTTGGCTTTTTCCTCTTTCTGCCTTGATTGCCTATATAGTGTCCAGTTCTGATCATCAGAAGTAACACTGGACTGTGGTATCAGCCCCTGCCCAAGAATTTCCAGCCAGTCAGCATGCTCTACAGATGGTAGACTTGCCTAGCTAGTCTTCACAACACTATTACATCAAAGCCAAGATTAGAGTTTATTTATTTGATATTTTTATTAAACAGCAAACCCTACTATCACAAATGTTTTAAAAAAATAATTTTAACTCAGAGTCTTAAAGTTAACAAAGCGCTATGGCTTCCATTAGTTCTTTTACTTATTCTTTACAAATATTCTGTGTAGTAGGTGGTATTATCTCTAATTTATAGATGAAGAAATAATTGTTAATGTAATTTCTGTGTTCGTTCAGACATTTATAATGTGTTAGCTGGCACAAGGGATAGAAATGCAGTAATCTAGAAAGTTCTAGATTGAACACTGGTCTTTAGCCTCCAAATCCTCTTCTCTGACCTCTACATTAGAACCCTCTGTTGAATATATGAATCATTAAAATAGGACAGGTCATGTGTTTCAAAAAACTAAAATAAAATATTATATATATTTGCAGTAAGTCTATGAAGTCATTGTTGATCTCTTCTAGGTAGACTTCATAATGTTGATTTTTAAAAAAATCTCATTTCTTGATGTTGGAGTCCAGATAAATTTTAATTTTGGTGTAATATAGAAATGATTCCTCTTTCTGTCAGAATGTGAGATTCTTTTGGTATTTAGACAGTTGGAAATGATAAAATTAATGATTTTATAATGTATATTAAATTAAATATTATTTTCACCAAAAGTGTATTCTGAGTATGCTGATATAAAAAACTTTTCTGAGGGGGAAATAAAGAAGTAACATTAGTCTTCTTTGTGTCCTTCAGCTAAAATCAAGACTATTTTAACGAGTTTGTAGCACTACTCTCCGAAAGGCAATCTGCAAAGGAGGATAGTTAGAAAGGTGAAGAGTTTTGAAATTTCAATTGTATGAGGAGTACGTCATGAAATTTCCATGTTTCATCTGGAGAAGGGCAGAAGAGAGCTATCTGAAGAGAGCTATCTCAGGTTCATCACCAAGGCTCATCCTCTTTTGCTCATTTGTACTCTCTGGCTTTCTACCTAGTTTTAAGTCATTAATGCTTCCTATTGGGTTAAAGATAAGCTCAAATTCTGGGCCTTTTTTTCTCCTTATAATCCAAGCTTCTGAATTCAGATGGAAATCACACTTCAGTTCACATTCTTGGCAGAAAAGTCAAGTTTCTTAGGTGACCTTCTGTGATTATATTTATGCTGTACTGACACCAGTACAATCTCTGCTAAAGACTGTGTGCTGATAGAAGCAAAAAAGGCTGGAAAAATCCACGGGCTTTCTTTTTACACAAAGAAAATTAATTAAATGCATTATATTCTCAGGTTCCTTGGGCATTACATTGCAAACACTATCTTCTTCTCTTTTATCTCCTGATTTAAAAGAAATTGGTGATTTTTCATAGCAGTTTCAGGCATGGAAACATCAACAGCTCAGGATACCAGTCTTGGTGAATGTGGTTCCAATTCTGCCAGTCCTTCTGCCAGAGACTGTTTCTTGTTTTCCCACTGAAATGGGTCCTGAGGATCTCACCTTGCTGTCAAGAGTGGTGAACATGGCTCTGTTGTTGCATCTGGTTAGTGTCTGCTGTGGTTCAGCAGTGCTGTTCTTTTCCCAAATGGGGACCCAAAGTCTCACATACACAGTGCTGTTGATGACCTGCCTTAAGAATCCAGAGTACTACCTACTGTATAGCACAGGGAATTCTACTCAATACTCTGTAATGGCCTATATGGGAAAGAATCTAACAAAGACTGGATATATGTATATGTAAAACTGATTCACTTTACTGTACACCTGAAACTAACACAACATTGTGACTCAGTTATACTCCATCTATGTCCATCTCTAATGTTGGCCTGTAATTTTCTTTTTTGTGTGATATCTCTGTCTGGTTTTGGTATCAGGGTGATGGTAGCCTCTGAAAGAATCCAGAGTCCTAATTTAGTATCTTTGAAGAGTCTCCCTAAACAGTTTATTTCTTTTCCAATATTTTATATCAATTGGATTGCATTTTAATCAGGAAATCATTTGTGTGTGTCTGTGTTAGTTGCTCAACCTTGTCCAACTTTTTGCAACCCCATGGACTGTAGCCCTCCAGGCTCCTCTGTCCATGGAATTTCCCAGGCAAGAATGCTGGAGTGGGTTGCCATTTCCTTCTCTAGGGGATCTTCCCAAACCAGGGATTGAACCGGTGTTTCCTGTGTTTCCTGCATTGCAGGCAGATTCTTTACTGTCTGAGCCACCAAGGAAGCCCTAATAATTTAGATCAGGCCTAAACTAAAGTCATTCCTTTGTATAAACATTTTTCTCTGAACTCTCCAATGAAAATATTTATACATTATTTGCAAATGGTAACACTCACTTTAGAACTTAAGATAAAAATCACAATTCTCCCTTTTCCTGGTATCCTTTACCAGACTTGCTATCACAAATTATACTAACATTTCAAAAGATATTGGGGAAGCTGGGCCTGGGAAGTTATTTTTGTTGTTTGAAAAAGAAATTCCTCATCAATCATTCACTAAATGGTTTTTACAATCATGGAAGATTGTTGCCTAGACACATTGTTTTGTTGAGAGTTACAAAATGGTGTTTTTTTTTTTTTTTTTCTACTTCTTTCATTTCTTCTGCATGTAGTAGTTGGAAATTTAAAGTGCTTCCACTTAGCTACTTGACTATGTTGAAATATAGCCTGCACGGGAAAGTTGAGGTAAATGCCTGAGTATTTCCCTTTACTTAACAATTTTCGAAATATGGGGTCATTACCCTAGTAACTACCAATGGTGATCAATACTTTGATGGGGGAGTTAAGTATGATTTTTATATATTCAATGCATTGCAGTAATTGCAGGTGCTTTTTGATGCTCCTTAGGAATCCCTTAATGTTGGCTCCTGAATAGGACTGGAAGTTCCCATTAGGCGACCAAACTGGCAGGTCAAATCAAGAGCCATTGCACTGAGATGCCTGGAAGAAAAGAGGGCTGGTTGCTGAGGGCCATCTCTACTTATTTGGCCTAAAGTAATTGTTGGACTCACAATGAAGCCATATAGTTTTCTCTCTGTGTTTTGTTATTTTTTCACATATGACTAAGTGCTTACTTGGGTGCCTATGTTAATCTTTTCATACTTACCTTTTGTTCCTTTTTTCCCCTTATGTAATTTTACTATACTGGGAACCACCCTTCACCACATCCCCACTCTGGCAGAGTTTTTAATATAAGTTGTGAAAGCAGGTATCACTAATCTTCTTTCCAATTTCAAAAAGAAAGCTTCCAGTGTTTCAAGAACATATAAAATATGTGCACTCTCTCTCTATGCACACACACACACACAATTTGTTGATACATTGAGGTGGTCTTTAGGAAAAGAGCTGCTAAATTTGGCTTGCTACCCTGCCATATATACAGTGGGTAAGAAGTCAATGAGCCAAGGGACTTCACTGGTGGCTAAGACTCTGTGCTCCCAATGCAGGGGGCCCAGGTTCCATCCCTTGTCAGGGAACTAGATCCCACATGCCCCAACTAAAGATCCATCATGCTGCAACTAAGACCTGGTACAGCCAAATAAATATTAAAAAAGAAGTCATTGAGCCAAATGGATGCACAGAGTCTCACATACAAGGACAGAAAAAGTAAGATCAGAAGATCAGCATGGTGTCAGCTCCTCATGTCCCTCGTCCCACAAAATGACAATGAACCACAGGGACAAGATGACAGGTGACGTGAGCAGTAAGTCACTCTATCATGGAGGAGCTATTTCATATTACATCTAATTCGTTTTATAGCTTGAAGTGGTACCCTAAGGGAGGAAGCAAGACGGAAAATCCCATGCCTCACTAGAATGAGGGAGGCTGCCTCTTGGCAGCCCTCCAAAAGACAGCGAGGAGGTGAGAAACAGTCCTCACAAGGCTGCTTGTCACAACATGTTCCAGGGAGGATCACAGAGCATTTCACCAAGACTTAGGTCAACTTGCTGTTGGTTGAGCCTTGCCTGTGTGGAGAGGTGGCAGGTTGGTAGCACATCTAAGCAGAGGCATTCCCTACAACCATGAACAAATCCTGAAAATTAAGGGAGCCTTTTAACTATATTAATACACTATAATAAAAATATGTTTTATTATTACAATAAAGTTGTACTAATATGACAAGCTGAATACAAGATTTTCAGGAGAAATATCAATAATTTCAGATATGCAGATAACACCACCCTTATGGCAGAAAGCAAACAGGAACTAAAGAGCCTCTTGGTGAAAGAGGAGAGTGAAAACGCTGGCTTAAAACTCAGCATTCAGAAAACTATGATCATGGCATCTGGTCCCATCACTTCATGGGAAATAGATGAGGAAACAGTGGAAACAGTGACAGACTTTATTTTCTTGGGCTCCAAAATCACTGCAGATGGTGATTGCAGCCATGAAATTAAAAGACGCTTGCTCCTTGGAAGAAATGCTATGACCAACCTAGACAGAATATTAAAAGGCAGAGACATTATGTTGGTAACAAAGGTCCATCAAGTAAAAGCTATGGTTTTTTCAGTAGTCATGTATGGATGTGAGAACTGGACCATAAAGAAGGCTGAGCACTGAAGAATTCATGCTTTTGAACTGTGGTGTTGGAGAAGAGAGTCCCTTGGACTGCAAGGCGATCAAATGAGTCCATCCTAAAGAAAATCAATCTTGAATATTCATTGGAAGGACTGATGCTAAAGCTGAAACTCCAATACTTTGGCCACCTGATGTGAAGAGATGACTCATTAGAAAAGACCCTGATGCTGGGAAAGATTGAAGTCTGGAAAAGAGGACGACAGAGGATGAGATGGTTGGATGGCATCACCGACTCAATGGACATGAGTTTGAGCAAGCTCTCGGAGGTGGTGAAGGACAGGAAAGCCTGGCATACTGCAGTCTATGGTGTCTCAACGAGTGGGACATGCCTGAGCGACTAAACAACAATACTTCAGATCAGATCAGATCAGATCAGTCGCTCAGTTGTGTCCAACTTTTTGCAACCCCATGAATCGCAGCATGCCAGGCCTCCCTGTCCATCACCAACTCCCAAAGTTCATTCAGACTCACGTCCATCGAGTCCGTGATGCCATCCAGCCATCTCATCCTCTGGCGTCCCCTTCTCCTCCTGCCCCCAATCCCTCCCAGCATCACAGTCTTTTCCAATGAGTCAACTCTTCATATGAGGTGGCCAAAGTACTGGAGTTTCAGCTTTAGCATCATTCCTTCCAAAGAAATTCCAGGGCTGATCTCCTTTAGAATGGACTGGTTGGATCACCTTGCAGTCCAAGGGACTCCCAAGAGTCTTCTCCAACACCACAGTTCAAAAGCATCAATTCTTTGGCACTCAGCCTTTTTCACAGTCCAACTCTCACATCCATACATGACCACAGGAAAAACCATAGCCTTGACTAGACGGACCTTTGTTGGCAAAGTAATGTCTCTGCTTTTGAATATGCTATCTAGGTTGGTCATAACTTTCCTTCCAAGGAGTAAGCGTCTTTTAATTTCATGGCTGCAGTCACCATCTGCAGTGATTTTGGAGCCCAGAAAAATAAAGTCTGACACTGTTTCCACTGTTTCCCCATCTATTTCCCATGAAGTGATGGGACCGGATGCCATGATCTTCGTTTTCTGAATATTGAGCTTTAAGCCAACTTTTTCACTCTCCACTTTCACTTTCATCAAGAGGCTTTTGAGTTCCTCTTCACTTCCTGCCATAAGGGTGGTGTCATCTGCATATCTGAGGTTATTGATATTTCTCCCAGCAATCTTGATTCCAGCTTGTGTTTCTTCCAGTCCAGCATTTCTCATGATGTACTCTGCATATAAGTTAAATAAACAGGGTGACAATATACAGCCTTGATGTACTCCTTTTCCTATTTGGAACCAGTCTGTTGTTCCATGTCCAGTTCTAACTGTTGCATCCTGACCTGCATACACATTTCTCAAGAGGCAGATCAGGTGGTCTGGTATTCCCATCTCTTTCAGAATTTTCCACAGTTTATTGTGATCCACACAGTCAAAGGCTTTGGCATAGTCAATAAAGCAGAAGTAGATGTTTTTCTTTAACTCTCTTGCTTTTTCGATGATCCAGCAGATGTTGGCAATTTGATCTCTGGTTCCTCTGCCTTTTCTAAAACCAGCTTGAACATCAGGATGTTCACAGTTCACATATTGCTGAAGCCCAGGTTGGAGAATTTTGAGCATTATTTTACTAGTGTGTGAGATGAGTGCAATTGTGCGGTAGTTTGAGCATTCTTTGGCATTGCCTTTCTTTGGGATTGAAAGGAAAACTCACCTTTTCCAGTCCTGTGGCCACTGCTGGGTTTTCCAAATTTGCTGGCATATTGAGTACAGCACTTTCACAGCATCATCTTTCAGGATTTGGAAAAGCTCAACTGGAATTCTATCACCTCCACTAGCTTTGTTTGTAGTGATGCTTTCTAAGGCCCACTTGACTTCCCATTCCAGGACGTCTGGCTCTGGGTCAGTGATCACACCATCATGATTATCTGGGTCGTGAAGATCTTTTTTGTACAGTTCTTCTGTGTATTCTTGCCATCTCTTCTTAATATCTTCTGCTTCTGTTAGGTCCATACCATTTCTGTCCTTTATCGAGCCCATCTTTGCATGAAATGTTCCTTTGGTATCTCTGATTTTCTTGAAGAGATCTCTAGTCTTTCCCATTCTATTGTTTTCCTCTATTTCTTTGCATTGATCGCTGAAGAAGGCTTTCTTATCTCTTCTTGCTATTCTTTGGAAGTCTGCATTCAGATGCTTATATCTTTCCTTTTCTCCTTTGCTTTTTGCTTCTCTTCTTTTCACAGCTCTTTGTAAGGCCTCCCCAGACAACCATTTTGCTTTTTTGCAGTTCTTTTCCATGGGGATGGTCTTGACCCCTGTCTCCTGTACAATGTCACGAACCTCATTTCATAGCTCATCAGGCACTCTGTCTATCAGATCTAGGCCCTTAAATCTATTTCTCACTTCCACTGTATAATCATAAGGGATTTGACTTAGGTCATACCTGGATGGTCTAGTGGTTTTCCCTACTTTCTTCAATTTAAGTCTAAATTTGGCAATAAGGAGTTCATGGTCTGAGTCACAGTCAGCTCCTGGTCTTGTTTTTGCTGACTGTATAGAGCTTCTCCATCTTTGGCTGCAAAGAATATAATCAATCTGATTTTGGTGTTGACCATCTGGTGATGTCCATGTGTAGAGTCTTCCCTTGTGTTGTTGGAAGAGGGTGTTTGTTATGACCAGTGCATTTTCTTGGCAAAACTCTATTAGTCTTTGCCCTGCTTCATTCCATATTCCAAGGCCAAATTTGCCTGTTACTCCAGGTGTTTCTTTACTTCCTACTTTTGCATTCCAGTCCCCTATAATGAAAAGGACATCTTTTTTGGGTGTTAGTTCTAAAAGGTATTGTAGGTCTTCATAGAACTGTTCAACTTCAGCTTCTTCAGCATTACTGGTTGGGGCATAGACTTGGATTACTGTGATATTGAATGGTTTGCCTTGGAAACGAACAGAGATCATTCTGTCGTTTTTGAGATTGCATCCAAGTACTGCATTTCAGACTCTTTTGTTGACCATGATGGCTACTCCATTTCTTCTGAGGGATTCCTGCCCGCAGTAGTAGATATAATGGTCATCTGAGTTAAATTCACCCATTTATATGTGTACAGACATATAAACATACATTTATGTACTTGGGTATATGTATCACATACATATAACATACATACACATGTGTTATGCACATATATTATGTATATCATGTATAATGTATATGTATATACACATATGCATATACATATATGTATACAGATAGTACATTTATTATACAAGTATAAAAAGTGCAATATATGATATATATGATATAATTCTGTACTGTAGTATATTATATCACATATATAATATTATAAAATTCTTAATATAAATATAATACCATTTTCTATTATCTCAAATATATTTAATAAATCATTTGTATATTATCCATATCACATATATAATTATACATATGATATATAATTACATATCTATATTATATACCTACATATCAATATTACTGTATAGGACATGTATATTATAGATACATAATTTATCTATATTCTATCATGTATTTCACATATCAGTGTACAATAATTTATATATATATATCAATAATATGAATTTTATATGTAATTTTATCATATAATATATGAAAGTGAAGTTGCTCAGTCATGTGCAACTCTTTGCAACCCCATAGACTATAGCCTATCAGGCTCCTCAGTCCATGGGATTTTCCAGGCAAGAGTGCTGGAATGGATTGCCATTTCCTTCTCCAGGGGATCTTCCCGACCCAGGAATCGAACCCAGGTCTCCTGCATTGCAGGCAGACGCTTTACTGTCTGAGCCACCAGGGAAGCCATATAATATATAGTTATTCATATATCATAAATTCTATATTATGTTATATGATGTATTTTATTTATAATATTATGCTATATATACTACAATATATTATTTATATATTCAATGTTTATACCATATTTTATACCTTGTTATATACCTTATGATATATATATATATTCTATAAATCATATCTAACATATTGATAACATATATGAATGTATATATTTAAAATGGTTTAAAATATACTTCTATATATATTTAATACACATATGCATACATATTTATATATGTATGCACATGAGTAAATGTATATACATACATGAATATGCACATAAACATGCATATATACACATACATATATATGTGTGAAAGTGATATTGAAGTCGTTCAGTCATATCTCTTTGCAGTCCTGTGGACTGTAGCCCCCCAGGCTCCTCTGTCCATGAGATACTCCAGGCAAGAATACTGTAGTGGCTTGCCATTTTCTTCTCCAAGGGATCGTCCCATCCAGGGAATGAACCCTGGTCTCCAGTATTGGAGGCAGACTCTTTACCATCTGAGGCTCTAGGGCAGTCCATATACCCATACACACATGCACACATACACATACACGTATACACATGTACATAGACATGCACATGCATATATGTATGCATGTACATATGCATGCATGTGTATACATATACCTATGTACACATACATATAGATGCGTATACTTATTCATATGCATACATGTATATCCAAACATAAAACAAACATATATTTATGCATGTATGTACCTATGTGCAACACATGCACACACACATATTTGTGCAAATATACATATGTTTATGCATATATACATATACCTACACATATATGTGCACATATATGTATATTTTATATATCTATGCACATGTATCTGTGATATATTATATACATATATACATAAATATATATGTATTGTTATAATAATGTATATATATACATCTAAACAAACATATATATGTGTATACATATGTTATGTGCATATATACATGTATGCATATACATATATATGCCTACATATGTATATACAGCATAAATATATGTATATATTTATAAATGTACATATATGCACACCTATATGTGTGTATATGTACATACATGTATAAGTTTGCATATGTATACATGCATATGCATATGTATTCCCATATATACATATGTATATGCATGTGTATGCATTCACAAATATGTGTGTATGTACATATGTATGTACATATATTTATGTATACTACTGTGGGCAGGAATCCCTCAGAAGACATGGAGTAGCCATCATGGTTAACAAAAGAGTCTGAAATGCAGTACTTGGATGCAATCTCAAAAATGACAGAATGAACTCTGTTTGTTTCCAAGGCAAACCATTCAGTATCACAATAATCCAAGTCTATGCCCCAACCAGTAATGCTGAAGAAGCTGAAGTTGAACGGTTCTATGAAGACCTACAAGATCTTTTAGTACTAACATCCAAAAAAGATGTCCTTTTCATTATAGGGGACTGGAATGCAAAAGTAGGAAGTCAAAAAACACCTGGAATAACAGGCAAGTTTGGCCTCGGAATATGGAATGAAGCAGGGCAAAGACTAATAGAGTTTTGCCAAGAAAATGCACTGGTCATAACAAAAACCCTCTTCCAACAACACAAGAGAAGACTCTATACATGGACATCACCAGATGGTCAACACCAAAATCAGATTGATTATATTCTTTGCAGCCAAAGATGGAGATGCTCTATACAGTCAACACAAACAAGACCAGGAGCTGACTGTGGCTCAGACCATGAACTCCTTATTGCCAAATTCAGACTTAAATTGAAGAAAGTAGGGAAAACCACTAGACCATTCAGGTATGATCTAAATCAAATCCCTTATAATTATACAGTGGAAGTGAGAAATAGATTTAAGGGCCTAGATCTGATAGATAGAGTGCCTGATGAACTATGGAATGAGGTTCGTGACATTGTACAGGAGACAGGGATCAATCCATCCCCATGGAAAAGAAATGCAAAAAAGCAAAACAGCTGTCTGAGGAGGTCTTACAAATAGCTGTGAAAAGAAGAGAAGCGAAAAGTAAAGGAGAAAAGGAAAGATATAAGCATCTGAATGCAGAGTTCCAAAGAATAGCAAGAAGAGAGATAAGAAAGCCTTCCTCAGCAATCAATGCAAAGACATAGAGGAAAACAACAGAATGGGAAAGACTAGAGATCTCTTCAAGAAAATTAGAGATACCAAGGGAATATTTCATGCAAAGATGGGCTCGATAAAAGACAGAAATGGTATGGACCTAACAGAAGCAGAATATATCAAGAATAGGTGGCAAGAATACACAGAATTGTACAAAAAAGATTTTCATGACCCAGATAATCACGATGTTGTGATCACTTACCTACAGCCAGATATCCTGGAATGTGAAGTCAAGTGGGCCTTAGAAAGCATCACTACAAACAAAGCTAGTGGAGGTGATGGAATTTCAGTTGAGCTATTTCAAATCCTGAAAGATGATGCTGTGAAAGTGCTGCACTCAATATGCCAGCAAATTTGGAAAACTCAGCAGTGGCCACAGGACTGGAAAAGGTCAGTTTTCATTCCAATCCCAAAGAAAGGCAATGCCAAAGAATGCTCAAACTACCACACAATTGCACTCATCTCACACACTAGTAGAGTAATGCTCAAAATTCTCCAAGCCAGGCTTCAGCAATATGTGAACTGTGAACATCCTGATGTTCAAGCTGGTTTTAGAAAAGGCAGAGGAACCAGAGATCAAATTGCCAACATCTGCTGGATCATCGAAAAAGCAAGAGAGTTAAAGAAAAACATCTACTTCTGCTTTATTGACTATGCCAAAGCCTTTGACTGTGTGGATCACAATTAACTGTGGAAAATTCTGAAAGAGATGGGAATACCAGACCACCTAACCTGCCTCTTGAGAAATCTGTATGCAGGTCAGGAAGCAACAGTTAGAACTGGACATGGAACAACAGACTGGTTCCAAATAGGAAAAGGGATACATCAAGGCTGTATATTATCACCCTGCTTATTTAGCTTATATGTAGAGTACATCATGAGAAACGCTGGACTGGAAGAAACACAGGCTGGAATCAAGATTGCTGGGAGAAATATCAATAACCTCAGATATGCAGATGACACCACCCTTATGGCAGAAAGTGAAGAGGAACTCAAAAGCCTCTTGATGAAAGTGAAAGTGGAGAGTGAAAAAGTTGGCTTAAAGCTCAACATTCAGAAAATGAAGATCATGGCATCCGGTCCCATCACCTCAGGGAAATAGATGGGGAAAAGTGGAAACAGTGTCAGACTTTATTTTAGGGGGCTCCAAAATCACTGCAGATGGTGACAGCAGCCATGAAATTAAAAGATGCTTACTCCTTGGAAGGAAAGTTATGACCAACCTAGATAGCATATTCAAAAGCAGAGACATAACTTTGCCAACAAAGGTCCGTCTAGTCAAGGCTATGGTTTTTCCTGTGGTCATGTATGGATGTGAGAGGTGGACTGTGAAGAAGGCTGAGCACTGAAGAATTGATGCTTTTGAACTGTGGTGTTGGAGAAGACTCTTGAGAGTCCCTTGGACTGCACGGTGATCCAACCAGTGCATTCTGAAGGAGATCAGCCCTGGGATTACTTTGGAAGGAATGATGCTATAGCTGAAACTCCAGTACTTTGGCCACCCCATGCAAAGAGTTGACTCACTGGAAAAGACTCTGATGCTGGGAGGGATTGGGGGCAGGAGGAGAAGGGGACAACAGAGGATGAGATGGCTGGATGGCATCACTGACTCGATGGATGTGAGTCTGGGTGAACTCTGGAAGTTGGTGATGGACAGGGAGGCCTGGTGTGCTGTGATTCATGGGGTCGCAAAAAGTCGGACATGACTGAGCAACTGAACTGAACTGAACTGATCATATATATATATATAGTTATCCAAACATATGCATATGCAAACATTTGTATGCATGTATATATTTGTATTCATGTGTGTATATGTATACCTGCATACATATGTGTTTATATTCATATACATGCGTGTCTGTGTATATATACAACATAATTATATTAGATTGTATATTGGATAAACATAATTTCATATCAAAATATTAAATATATTATATACTATTAACATGTATATAAACTATATACATAATAATTATACAATAATACATTGAACATATTATTATGTAATTGATACGAATAAGTCTTTCTTATATTGAAATAGTTTATATACATGTGATACATTATATTATATCATATTAAAATTTTGTATAATATATAATTATAGTATATAATACACATAGAATAATTATATTACTGATATTATATATATTATCATATTATATAATATGATTATTTTATTATGAAAATATAGTATAATCTATAATATATTTTAGGTAATTATATTGTGTTTATTATACACTATATATGAATGGGTATATATTTATATAATTCCTTTTTCTAAAATATCAAATATGTCTAAATGAGAATATCAAGCAAATATAAATTTACAACAAAAACGAAGAACCACGTGCACAGTAGCAGCTCAATGAAGAATGCCACTTCATGTCATGGATCTTGGCAATCATTTCATGGATATGGCACCAAAAGCATAGGCAAAAATAACCAAAACAGTGGAACTATATTAGCCTAAAAAGCTTCAGCACAGCAAAGAAACAATCCACAGAGAGAAAATGCAACTTGCAGAATGGGAGACAATATTTGCAAACCATATATCTGATGAAGGATTAATCTCAAAGATATATAAGGAATTCATATAACTCAATAAAAGGAAATCTAATTCCTCGATTTAAGAAAATGGGTTAAAGACCTGAATAGACATAATTGAAGTTACACTGAATTTATTTTAGCAGAGTTCAGAAGCTATTTTCTACTAATGACCAACTTTAGGGAATAATTTGCTTATGTTTCAGCAGTGGGATAGGACCTCATCTTCTGAGTTTTAACATCACCTATCATATTTAGTGTTAAAAGGAAAAATGATGATTTCTTCATTTAGACTATCAACATTAACAAAAAGTTTTGTATTTTATTGAAGTTTCCATAAAAGTATGTGTGTGAATATATATGTAATATACCCATGCATACATATATATGGCATGTATTCACATATTCTAAATTAGAACATCAATAAGTTATATTTCATCTATTTCATCTCTGACTTAACTGTTTCTGTAAAATAACAAGATTATGAAAATCTCCAGTCCACAGACATGAAAAACAGTATTCAAATCTATAATGCCTAAAGGGCATACTTTTGAATAACTTCCAGATTTTTATGTTCACAAATTTCTTCCAAATGTTAGATGATTGACATTTCATTTTTAAATCTCTTTCTGAACTGACAATCTGGATAGTAAATTGCAAGCCAATATCTTCAAATTTATTTTTGATTTTATGTGTTTCTAAATCATCCCTTTTTTGAGTGTGTGGGTGTATAGAAGAGAGAAATTGAGATCATCTGATTTTTTTTCATTAAACAAACCTTATAAAAGAAAAATTATGCCTTACTGGTAGGAATTTTTCTTTTCATTATAGTTCCTTCGTATACTTTTGATTGTTATTTGGCAAGGGAAACTAAACACACCCACTGATATACCATGCCTGGTAGATTAATATTTAATATGTATGCAACAACAAATCTTGAACATTTTCTTCTTTTAACAACCACAAAAGTACCCCTGGGCATCAAAATAGTTCTCTCTCAAGTTAGAGGGAATTTGTGTAGCATACTTGAAGAGCTTTTCCAGCACCATGCTGTCAAATGTTTACCTGTGTGGCAGTTAAATGAGTCTCAGGTGAATTAACTTTTACCCCCTCCAGAAGAAGGACAATTGTAGGCATTTTCACTGCAGGCTTCACAACATGTAACAGAACTGTCACTACGGAGTGAGTTTGAAGAGCAGTCAAATGAAAGTTAAATTGTTTTGGCTGCAACTTGCTCAGTTAACTTTGGAGAATATTCTCAGATTTGCATTTGATATAACTCCTCTTCAGCACTCAGATGAGGGTAAGGCATTCTCTGATCTGTTTTCACCAAGGGCATGCTTACTTTGTGACAGCCTCATGTCTGAACTGGTTTTTTATCCATGTGACTAACAAGAAAAATCTTCAGTTTACAATGGTAACTTTTAACCAAAATAAAATTCTAGGAAGATTTCTACCTTCGACGCATGGATTTACTTAATTTATTTATTTACTTAATTTATTTCTTAACAACACATTTGCTAAGTACCTATTATAATCCAGATTCTAAACAAGATAATGAAGTTATGACAAAGAATGCAGAATAAATCCTGCCATTAGTGAGCTCAGAATCTAGAGAAGGAAGTGAAACATCACACTTACAGAGTTATAACTATAGTATAATTAATAAAAAGAAAACCAACTTAAAACAACAAATAGCCAGAGTTGCAGCATCAAAGTTTTCTACAGGTAAAGAAATTAAGATCCACAAAGGTTTAAAGTACCTCCTCGAAGTGCAACCTTCACCCTACGAAAGTTTATATAAAGGAGAGGTTGGTCATACTTAGGTGTTGAAGTAGAACCTTCAGCAGCTGCACCTTCTATGAGAAGATGGGTTTACACAGATGGTAAAGTGGGGAAGGGCATTCTCTATGGAGAGGAAGACATTAAAGTAGGAAGATCAGATTTGTTTTAATTTAGATAAAGGTCATGCTGTAAAACATGATGTGAGTCCTCTTAGTGAGTGTAGGCAGTAAAGTGTTCCTGCTTGGTCTCTCTCATAGATCAACAAGGATACTTTTCCAAAGAGACTATCATCTGCATATGCAGAGTCAATATTAACATCACCATATGTAGAGCTACTGAGACCAAGTTCCCTGGTTAGATGCTTCCATTTTGTACTGTGGTAATGGGAAGTACCACTCACACTGCCCAGGCCCTTCTCCAAACTGTCCTACTGGTCACTGAAGAGCCCATGAAGAGAAGGAGTCATCAAACCTTGTGCTAAATAACTTAAAGTCCTCAAAAACGTGGATAGTATGAGTGCAATCTAGTATAATACTCAATACTCACATCCAAAGGACATGGCATTGCATCCTAGGCTGTGACCTAAGCCAATGAATTTACTGGCTATAGGTCCATTTTCCTGGTGGCCTGGAAAATCCCATGGATGGAGGAGCCTGGTAGGCTGCAGTCCATGGGGTCCCTAGGAGTCAGACACAACTGAGCGACTTCACTTTCACTTTTCACTTTCATGAATTGGAGAAGGCAATGGCAACCCACTCCAGTGTTCTTGCCTGGAGAATCCCAGGGATGGGGGAGCCTGGTGGGCTGCCGTCTATGGGGTCGCACAGAGTCGGACACGACTGAAGCAACTTAGCAGTAGCAGCAGCAACAGTAAAGAATCCACCTGCAATTCAGAAGATGCAGGAGATACTGGTTTGATCCCTGGGTAGGGAAGATCCCCTGGAGGATGGCATGGCAACCCATTCCAGTATCTTGTCTAGAGAACCCCATGGACAGAGGAGCCTGGTGGGCTACAGTCCATAGGGTCACATAGAGTCGGACATGACTGAAGCAACTTAGCACAATGACAAAAAGGCAGTGGCAATTTAATTCATCAGGATATTGTTGCATAAATACATTGTCTATTGTCATTAGGATTTGATCTTACAGATAAGTGCACATGGTACAAGATTGCTTCTCCCCAGCTATTTATGACAGAGTACAATAATTATGATTTTCTTTTCTATCTTCTTCGAGTCATTACTTCTTATCTGTCCCTCATAGACTTATGAAACTTTTAATCAACAAAATATTTTAGTACATTGTTTTTTCAAAATGCAGTCTGGACACATCTGCCTCAGATGGCCTCTTTTTATGATCCAGATTCTTGGGTCAACTGCCCAGCTCCCCTGAAGCAATCTCTAGGGATGGGGCTGATGGATCTGCATGTTTAACAAGTTTTCTGGGTGATCTCTTGTAATTAGGCAATCACTACCTTCAAAAATAATCTAACTCCCTCATTTCTTGAATCAGTAATCTGCAGTTCAGAAAGGAGAAGTGACTTGGCCAGGGTTAAGAGCAAGTACCCATAAAGCTCGGCCTTCCCCAGGCCTCTGAGATCTGAGCTCAGGGTTCTTTTTACCACCCTGCAATGTTTATACCCAAAACTCCAATCATATACCTGTTGTGGAACATTTATAGGAGTAAGAATTGTTGGTGATCAGCACTATCAAAACACAAGCTCTTTCTGACTTATAATGACAGATTTAAAAATAATTGTTTAGAATATATTGTGGCAATATTTCCTTCTTCCAGAAAAGTGTTTAATTGAGAATATAGTCTCAATACAGAATCTTTGTATACAGAAAACATTAAGTAAATGTAACTGGCAAGTTTGTAATGTAGTTGCAATATAGGCTCTAGATTTGTGCCAAAACTCTGTAAGGCAAAACGGAATTTCAGAAAATGATGTTGAGAAACTGAAACTTCTGCCCACTTTGTATGTTCTCTTAGAGTCACTGTGTATTGTGCCTTTGTTCCTCTCAATTAGTTGCATTGGTGAAAGTAAAAAGACAATTCTACACCTGGCTCACAAGGAATGGCACCAAAAGTCATTATTCAATTGCTTTGACAATCAATTAAAACATTTTACTTTGAGTACCGTGGCTTCTGTAATAGCTATCAGTTTAATTGGGTCATCATTTTGAAACCCAGGATAACAGGCTTTCTGCATGCTCTGTGAAGACTTTATGAAAGGCAAAGTTCAGTTATTGAAAACTGTTAAATTGATTCCACCCATGACCAAACATGGGCTTTGGGTACTGAAAAGTTGGAGCTTTTATCCATGCTGACATGTCATGTAGTCTTAAAAAAATACTCAAGGTATATTATTTAATTTTTAAGAAAGTGGCTGTATACAATAGCAATTCCCTTCCAGGTGGATTCAGTTTAGTTGAAGACTTTTTTTTTTCTCTTAAAACAACAAAAATTTTGAATCTGAGAGCTGTCACCCTGCCTTTACTGGTTGGTACTGCTGGTTCTTGTAGTCTTTCCTGTACTACATCCCATCTGATTTGATAAAATGTTTTCATAGAAAACATTTTCAGGGATTTTGGAAGTCTTGTTTGGTAGCTCTGCAAATTAAACTTTTGTATTTTGAATTTGCAGACTTCACATCTTGTAGTGTTTTAGCTTCATACTGGGACTGGCAGGCTATAGTCCATGGGGTTGCAAAGAGTCAGACATGACTGAGAGACTAACACTTTCACTTTCACTGGGGACTGAGGAGAAGGAAGAAAAAACACTTGACCTCAAAGAAAATATTCCCCATACGTGCTAATTCTCTCAATTGATGGTTGAGAATGGACTTCAGTAACCATTAAAAATATTGATTAATGGAGCCAGCTGCTTTGTAGAAGGACTTCTCAGTGACATTTCTTTTCATAAGGGCTCACCTCAGCATCTTTAATGTTCTAGAAGTGTAGGACCGCTTTGTTTTATGGACTTTTTTTCAGTTCCTATTTTGTATTATTAACATGATTTAAAATGTGAAATAATCACCAAGTGTGCTTGCTCGTTACTCTATTTTTTTATTTTTTAAATTTTTATTGCAGTATGCTGCTGCTGCTGCTAAGTCACTTCAGTCATGTCCGACTCTGTGCGACCCCATAGAAGGCAGCCCACCAGGCTCCCCCATCCCTGGAATTCTCCAGGCAAGAATACTGGACTGGGTTGCCATTCCTTCTCCAATGCATGAAAGTGAAAAGTGAAAGTGAAGTCACTCAGTCGTATCCGACTCTTAGCGACCCCATGGACTGCAGCCTACCAGGCTTGCTGATTCTCCTAGTCCTATTTTAATGACACTTCTATGAAACCTTTATTTCTCCAACCCTCAGTCATATTTTAATAGTTATTGCAGTGCAGTTGATTTAAAATAGTGTGTTAGTTTCTGCTGTACAGCAAAGTAAATCAGTTATACATATACATATATCCACTCTGTTTTTAGATTCTTTCCCATATAGGCCATTACAGAGTATTGAGTAGAATTCACTATGCTATTCAGTAGGTCCTTATTAGTTATCTATTTTATATGTAGTAGTGTGTACATTTCGATCCCAGTCTCCCAATCTATCCCTCCCCCACTTACAACCTGGTAACCGTAAGTTTGTTTTCTACATCTGTGACTATATTACTGTTTTGTACACAACTGCATTTATACCATTTTTCAAATTCCACATATAAGTGATATCACATGATATTTTTCCTTCTCTGTCTGACTTACTTCACTCAGTATGACAACCTCTAGATCCATCCATGTTGCTGCCAATGGAATTATTTTGTTCCTTTTTATGGCTGAGTAATATTCCATTGTATATATGTACCATATCTTCTTTATCCATTCCTCTGTCTATGTAAATTTAGATTGTTTACATGTCCTGGTTATTGTAAGTAGTGTTGGTATGAACATTAGGATGCATGTATCTTTTTGAATTATGGCTTTTGCCAGACATATGTGCAGGATTAGGATTGCTGGATCATATGGTAGCTTTATTTTTAATTTTTAAGGAACCTCCATACTTTTCTCCATAGGGTCTGTACCAATTTACATTCCTACCAACAGTGTTAGAGAGTGTCCTTTTCTCCACACCCTCTTCAGCATTTATTACGTGTAGATTTTTTGATGATGGCCATTCTGACTGGTGTGAGGTGGTACCTCATTGTAGTTTTGATTTCCATCTCACTAATAATTACTGATGCTGAGATCTTTTTGTGTGCTTTTTGGCTATCTTTATGTTATCTTTCAGAAAAGGTAATGGCAACCCACTCCACTACTCTTTCCTGGAAAATCCCATGGGCAGAGGAGCCTGGTAGGCTGCCATCTATGGGGTCGCTAAGAGTCGGACACGACTGAGCGACTTCACTTTCACTTTTCACTTTCATGCACTGGAGAAAGAAATGGCAACCCACTCCAGTGTTCTTGCCTGGAGAATCCCAGGGATGGGGGAGCCTGGTGGGCTGCCATCTGTGGGGTCGCACAGAGTCAGACACGACTGAAGTGACTTAGCAGCAGCAGCAGCATGTCATCTTTGAAGAAACTGTCTATTTAAGATCTTATGCCCACTTTTTGTTTGTTTTTTTCTTTCTTTTTTTTTTTTTAATATTGTGCTGTAGCTCATTACTCTCTTTATGTCACTTTCTTTTTAGAAATAAGGTAACCTTTTGCCTCTGGGCTTCCTAGGTGGCACTAGTAGTAAAGAACGTGCTTGCCAATGCAGGAGATATGGGTTCGATACCTGGGATGGAAGATCCCCTGGAGGAGGGCATGGCAACTCACTCCAGTATTCATGCCTAGAGAATTCCATAGATAGAGAAGACTGGCAGGCTACAGTCCATAGGGTTGCAAAGAGTCAGACACAACTGATGTGGCTTAGCATGCAAGCATGCAACCTTTTGCCTCTAGGCTCAGTAATAGGTACTGGCTTTTTTTTCCTATTATGGAAAAATATCTATGTAGGATTCAATGATATATAAGTTCTCTTTCCACTTCAACATCATGTGTTTAGAACTAAGACATATTTTAATCCAGCTTCTCTTTTGGGGGTGCATGTATTTGTAAACGGGAAATAGCTAATATTTTATGTTAAGAGAAGGGTTATGTTCTTGCATTCTCAAGTGAGGAGACAGTTGATTTCAAGTTAGAACATGCTACAATAAAAAAAAATATGTTATTGTAAAAGCTTTTTTGACAAAGGCACTGCTAAACGTAATGCATTAGGAGGTATATTATATCTTTGTTTTAATATCCCTATATGAACAGTGTGTAAAAAGCATACAAGTATTTGCAACCTCATTTTGAATATGATTTTATTTTTAAGAAGAATGTTTAGAAATATAGGTAAAAATCAAACCATACACTGTTGCTATAGTTATTGTCTGTTTAATGGAAGCATTTGAAGAATATTTATCCTTGACATTTTCCAAATGAAGTTCAGTGAATTGTGCACGGGGGAATAAAAACGGACGCATTCATCCTGACTTGAAAAAAGACTCTGGCTTTGTTAAACACTCTTTTAGAACTTTGTATTCTCAGCTAAGCATTAAAATCCAGTTTTGTGATTTAAAAATAAGTTCTGTATATAGATTTTTAGACCTAAATATGAAATTCATCATCAAAAGAAATTTAAGACAGTAGGAATATATATAGTGTTTCCATTTGAGAAGAAAGCAATGTTAAATTAAGAAGCAAGATAATGAATACTAAAGGTAGGTTGGAGTTTTAATTTGCAATCTAATATGAGGGTCATTTATCTCTTCCCCTACCATTTTCTTAATTAACAAACCATATTAGAAACATATGAACAGTTTATCCCTTATGCAGTGCTCTGGATTGTTGTATAATAAATTAAAGACACACCCATATTCTACTTTTCTTTATTAGGATATTATCCTTTCAATGCTTGCCAGTCTACCAGTGAGCATTAAACACTGCTAGCTCCAGATGGTGAGAAATTGAACACCTTGCAGGTTGCCGTGCACTTAATACCACAACGAGGAGGGATTCAATGCAGTCACTGGAATTATAGTGGTGACAAGCAATTGGGTTGTCAGTGGAAAACACCTTTGACTTCCTTTTAGCAGACTAAATGTTGATTCATAACTCAACATGATTAAAACTCTAATAACACACATTCTGAGTTGCTCTCTTTATAGTTTGTTGCTTTATGCAAGGGGATAAGATGTTGACAGATGAATCTTACTCCAGGGAATCTAAATGTGTATACTTTGAATCTGTTATATTAATATAACAGCTTTCTTTTTCACAGTTTTATTGAGATATAATTAATTGCACATGTTTAATGTTACAATTTGATTAATTTGGACATATGAAAATACTTGTGGTGCCATCATCACAATCAAGGTAATAGATATGTACAACACCTCCAAAAGTTTCCTTGTGTCTACTTTATTTGGTGTGGTAAGAACATTTAGTGTGAAATCTACTCTCTTAAAATTTTAAGAATACAATACATTACTGCTAACTGGAGCCCATAAAGTTCAATGTGACAAATGGTCACATAGAATGAGTGACTTAATAAAGGATGTTTAAAAGATATTTTTAAGAACAAAGAAGCAAGACAATGCAGGTGGTGATGCAGTAAGAAGACAAAGAATAGCCATAAGCAAAAGCCTAAATAAAACAGAAGATAAGGTTAAAGCAAGTCTTTCAAAGACTATGCCTGGAGGTAACGTCTTTCTTCTTTTTTCTTTAATTCAATTTTTATTTTATATTGGAGTATAGTTGATTCCCTGGTGGTGCAGATGCTAAAGAATCTGCCTGCAATACGGGAGACATGAGTTTGATCCCTGGGTTGGGAAAATCTCCTGGAGAAGGGAATGGCAACACTCTCCAGTATTCTTGCCTAGAGAATTCCGTGGATAGAGGAGCCTGGTGGGCTACAAACAGTTCATGGGGTCGCAAAGAGTCTGACATGACTGAGTGACTAATACTTTCACTTTCACATAGTTGATATACAATACTGTGTTAGTTTCAGGTGTACAGGTAGCATTTTTCTTCTAATCCACTATTGCTTCTGTTAGCTGTGTGGCTGATCTGTTGCTTGGCTTTAACCAAACTTATTAATGAAAAAGTTCTAAAACAGTTTTGCAGAGAAACTGATTAAATAAATAAAAATATTTTAAACTATAAGTGGGGATGTTATATTCTTTTGGTACTTAATTAAGCCTGTGGCTACATTTGGGCCTTTAAAACAAAATAAAAGTTTTAATGTTGAATTTATTGAGTTATAATTTAGATCAAACAAAATGCACCTTTTAAATGTGTATAGTTGTATAAGTTTTAGAATCACACAATCCGCTTTCAGAACATGCTCATCACATCAGAAACTTTACTCATGTCTCTGTTATCAGTCCTCTCTCTCCACAGCCAGTCCCTGATAGTCACTGACAGGGTCTGTGTCCCTAATAAGTTCAACTTTTCCAGAATGTCATATGAATGGAATCATGTGATACAGGGTTTTTCATATCTAGTTTTTTTTCATTTTGCATAATCATTTTTACATTCAACCCTATTGTTGTTGCTAAGCACCAATTGGTTGTTAGGATAAAATAACATATGTGCACTACAATTCTACTGCAAAGATGAGCATCACATTTACTTGATTTTTTTTTTTTTTTTTTAGCTGTCCCCACAGAGCTTGCAGGATCCTAGTTCCCTGACCAGGGAACTGTGCCTCCTTCAATGGAAGCACAGAGTCCTAACCTCTGGACTGCCAGGGAAGACTTGAGTTAACTGCATTTTAAAAATTTACTTACAGGCTTGTCTTTATGCATACATTATTATACACATATCTGTTGAGCTTCTAATATATATATATATATATATATATATTATTTTATATACATATGTAATTTTGTAATTTTTCAAATAACATTATACTAAATTATTTCTTGTGGCATTAAAGTCTTCATGGGGGTTTCCCAGGTAAAGAACCCACCTGCCAATGCAGGAGACATAAGAGACATAGCTTTGATCCCTGGGTCAGGAAGATTCCCCTGAAGAAAGGCATGGAAACCCATTCCAGTATTCTTGTCTGGAGAATGCCATGGACAAAGAAGCCTGGTGGGCTACAGTTCATAGGGTTGCACAGGGTCAGACACAACTGAAGCGACTTAGCATAGCATAGCATAAAGTCTTTATCACTCTCATCTGACAAGCTGAAAATGTCATATTATATGTCAGTTCTTTAGCCATACCTATAGTTTTAGATATTTGTGGTGGTTTCCAATTTCTTCCTATCAGAATACAATAGTGGACATCTTGGGGTACAATGCTTTTGAGACGTAGAAACCTCAGATGCCAGCTGATCACAGATTTTTGCAGTTTGAATATGAAAGACAGAATCTGATGTAAGTGTGATGAGTATAACACAAGGAGGATTGTAATACTCAGAAAAAAAAGAGGAATTAATGCAATGAGAAGCAGTACTGTAGTACAATACAAAGCACACATTCCAAAAACTGCAAAATACAAACAAGCAGTGTATAGTAATAGCTTCCCTTCTCTGAATACTTTGTATTAAGCATTTCATCTATATAATCTCATTTAATTCTTCAGTTCAGTTCAGTTCAGTTCAGTTCAGTCGCTCAGTCCTGTCCGACTCTTTGCGACCCCATGAAACACAGCATGCCAGCCTCTCTGTCCATTACCAACTCCCTGAGTTCACTCAAACTCATATCCATCGAGTTGGTGATGCCATCCAGCCATCTCATCCTCTGTTGTCCCCTTCTCCTCCTGCCCCCAATCCCTCCAAGCATCAGGGTCTTTTCCAATGAGTCAAATCTTCACATGAAGTGGACAAAGTATTGGAGTTTCAGCTTTAGCATTAGTCCTTCCAGTGAACACACAGAACTGATCTCCTTTAGGATGAACTGGTTGGACCTCCCTGCAGTCCAAGGGACTCTCAAGAGTCTTCAACAATACCACAGTTCAAAAGCATCAATTCTTTGGCACTCAGCTTTCTTCACAGTCCAACTCTCACATCCATACATGATCACTGGAAAAACCATAGCCTTGACTAGATGGACCTTTGTTGGCAAAGTAATATCTCTGCTTTTTAACATGCTATCTAGGTTGGTCATAACTTTCCTTCCAAGGAGTGTCTTTTAATTTCATGGCTGCAATCACCATCTGCAGTGATTTTGGAGCCCCCCAAAATAAAGTCTGACACTGTTTCCACTGTTTCCCCATCTGTTTCCCACGAAGTGATGGGACCAGATGCCATGATATTCGTTTTCTGAATGTTGAGTTTTAAGCCAACTTTTTCACTCTCCTCTTTCACCTTCATCAAGAGGCTTTTTAGTTCCTCTTCACTTTCTGCCATAAGGGTGGTGGCATCTGCATATCTGAGGTTATTGATATTTCTCCCAGCAATCTTGATTCCAGCTTGTGCTTCTTCCAGCCCAGTGTTTCTCATGACGTACTCTGCATATAAGTTAAATAAGCAGGGTGACAATATACAGCCTTGATGTACTCCTTTTCCTATTTGCAACCAGTCTGTTGTTCCATGTTCAGTTCTAACTGTTGCTTCCTGACCTGCATATACGTTTCTCAAGAGGCAGGTCAGGTCGTCTGGTATTCCCATCTCTTTCAAAATCTTCCACAGTTTATTGTGATGCACACAGTCAAAGGCTTTGGCATCGTCAGTAAAGAAGAAATAGATGTTTTTCTACAACTCCTTTGCTTTTTTGATGATCCAGCGGATGTTGGCAATTTGTTCTCTGGTTCCTCTGCCTTTTCTAAAACCAGCTTGAACATCTGGAAGTTTACAGTTCACATACTGTTGAAGCCTGGCTTGGAGAATTTTGAGCATTACTTTACTAGTGTGTGAGATGAGTGCAATTGTGTGGTAGTTTGAGCATTCTTTGGCATTGCCTTTCTTTGGGATTGGAATGAAAAGTGACCTTTTCCAGTCCTGTGGCCACTGCTGAGTTTTCCAAATGTGCTGGCATATTGAGTGCAGCATTTTCACAGCATCATCTTTCAGGATTTGAAATAGCTCAACTGGAATTGCATCACCTCCACTAGCTTCGTTCATAATGATGCTTTCTAAGGCCCACTTGACTTCACGTTCCAGGACGTCTGGCTCTAGGTGAGTGATCACACCATCGTGTTTAACTCTTACAACAATCTTACGAGGTAGTATGGTAGGTAGAATGCCTTGCTAAACCCTGGAACCTATAAATATGTTGCCATACATGGTAAAATAGATTTTACAGATGTAATTATGGTTCAGTTCAGTTCAGTCCCTCAATCGTTTGCAACTCTTTGCAACCCCATGAATCCCAACACACCAGGTCTCCCTATCCATCACCAACTCCCGGAGCCCACACAGACCCACATCCATTGAGTTGGTGATGCCATCCAACCATCTCATCCTCTGTTGTCCACTTCTACTCCTGCCCTCAATCTTACCCAGCATCAGAGTCTTTTCAAATGAGTCAGCTCTTTGCATCAGGTGGACAAAGTATTGGAGTTTCAGCTTCAACATCAGTCCTTCCAATGAATACCCAAGACAGACCTCCTTTAGGATGGACTGGTTGGATCTCTTTGCAGTCCAAGGGACTCTCAAGAGTCTTCTCCAACACCACAGTTCAAAAGCATCAATTCCTCAGTGCTCAGCTTTCTTTATAGTCCAAGTCTCACATCCATACATGACCACTGGAAAAACCAAAGCCTTGACTAGATGGACCTTTGTTGACAATGTAATGTCTCTGCTTTTTAATATGCTATCTAGGTTGGTCATAACTTTCCTTCCAAGGAGGAAGCGTCTTTTAATTTCATGGCTGTGGTCACCATCTGCAGTGACTTTGGAGCCCAGAAAAATAAAGTCAGCCACTGTTTTCACTGTTCCCCTTCTATCTGCCATGAAGTGATGGGACCAGATGCCATGATCTTAGTTTTCTGAATGTTGAGTTTTAAGCCAACTTTTTCACTCTTTTCTTTCACTTTCATCAAGAGGCTTTTAAGTTCCTCTTCACTTTCCGCCATAAGGGAGGTGTCATCTGCATATCTGAGGTTATTGATATTTCTCCCAGAAATCTTGATTCCAACTTGTGCTTCTTCCAGCCCAGCGTTTCTCATGATGTACTCTGCATATAAGTTAAATAAGCAGGGTGACAGTATACAGCCTTGATGTACTCCTTTTCCTATTTGCAACCAGTCTGTGTCCAGTTCTAACTGTTGCTTCGTGACCTGCATATAGGTTTCTCAAGAGGCAGGTCAGGTGGTGTGGTATGCCCATCTCTTTCAGAATTTTCCTCAGTTTATTGTGTTCTGCACAGGCAAAGGATTTGGCATAGTCAATAGAGCAGGAATAAATGTTTTTCTGGAACTCTTGCTTTTTTGATGATCCAGCGGATGTTGGCAATTTGATCTCTGGTTCCTCTGCCTTTTCTAAAACCAGCTTGAACATCTGGAAGTTCACAGTTCACATATTGCTGAAGCCTGATTGGTGAATTTGTGGCATCGGTTTACTGCCACTGTGCACAGGCACAGTGAGAGGGGCTACCCCAGGCCCATGGTAAGGAGTGGTCGCTGCGTTTTGCTGGAGCAGCCGTGAAGAGATATCCTACATCCAAGGTAAGACAAACCCAAGAAAGATGGTAGGCACTGAGAGAGGGCATCAGAGGGCAGACAGACTGAAACCACCATCACAAACAACAGGCCAATCTGATCACAGAGACCACAGCCTTGTCTAACTCAATGAAACTAAACCATGCCATGTGGAGCCACCCAAGACAGAGGTCTGACAGAATGTGGTCCCCTGGAAAAGGGAATGGCAAACCACTTCAATATTCTTGCCTTGAGAACCCCATGAACAGTATAAAAAGGCAAAAGTATAGCACACTGAAAGATGAACTCCCCAGGTCGGTAGGTGCCCAATATGCTACTGGAGATCGGTGGAGAAATAGTTCCAGAAAGAATGAAAGGATGGAGCCAAAGCAAAACAAAACAAAACAAAACAAAAAAACACCCAGTTGTGGATGGGACTGGCGATAGAAGCTAGGTTCAATGCTGTAAAGAGCAGTATTACATAGGAACCTGAAATGTTAGGTCCATGAATCAAGGCAAATTGGAAGTGGTCAAACAAGAGATGATAAGCTTGAACATTGACATTCTAGGAATCAGCAAACTAAGATGGACTGGAATGGGTATATTAAACTCAGATGACTTTTATATCTAGTACTGTGGGCAGGAATCCCTTAGAAGAAATGGAGTAGCCATCATAGTCAACAAAAGAGTCCGGAATGCAGTACTTGGATGCAAACTTGAAAACGACAGAATGATCTCTGTTTGTTTCTAAGGCAAACCATTCAATATCACGGTAATCCAAGTCTATGCCCCGACCATTAAAGCTGAAGAAGCTGAAGTTGAAGGGTTCTATGAAGACCTACAAGACCTTCTAGAACTAACACCCAAAATAGATGTTCTTTTCATTATAGGGGATTGGAATTTAAAAGTAGGAAGTTGAGAAACACCTGGAGTAACAGGCAAATTTAGCCTTGGAGTACAGAATGAAGCAGGGCAAAGGCTAATAGAGTTCTGCCAAGAGAACACACTTGTCATACATAGCAAACACCCTCTTCCAAAAACACAGGAGAAGACTCTACACATGGACATCACCAGATGGTCGATACTGAAATCAGAGTGATTATACTCTTTGCAGCCAAAGGTGGAGAAGCTCTATACAGTCAGCAAAAACAAGACTGGGAACTGACTCTGGCTCATATCATGAACTCCTTATTGCCAAATTAAAACTGAAATTGAAGAAAATGTAGAAAACCACTAGACCATTCAGATGTGACCTAAATCAGATCCCTTATGACTATACAGTGGAAGTGAGAAATAGACTTAAGTGACTAGATCTGATAGACAGAGTACCTGATGAACTATGGACGGAGGTTCGTGATATTGTACAGGAGACAGGAATCAAGACCATCCCCAAGAAAAAGAAATGCAAAAAAGCAAAATGGCTGTCTGAGGAGGCCTTACAAATAGCTGTGAAAAGAAGGGAAGTGAAAAGCAAAGGAGAAAGGTAAAAATATACCCATTTGAATGCAGAGTTCCAATGAATAGCAAGGAGAGATAAGAAAGCCTTCCTCAGCGAATTGAAAATAGCAAACGGTAATACAGCTGAAGGTGAATATCTAGTTCTCTTCTCATTAAGGTGTTACTGCCTATTCAGGAATATTTTTTTCTTTGAATTATTCTCATTACTATAAATTCTTGCCTTGAATCTTTTTCTTCTTTCAAACCATAAGAAAAAAGAAAAGAAATTTCACCTCAATTAGTTAACCTGTAAAACAAGATCAGCATATCTGCCCCTTCAGTATCTTTAGAGATGAAAATAAACTAAGTAGTTTCAATATATAATCCATTAAATTTAGTTAAACTGAAGCTGATTACATCCAAGGTAAGCAAAAGGCCTTGCTTCAAATTTAAATATTTGTGAAAACTAAAGTACATACATTAAAGTTTTAGAAATCAAAGACAAACTCACTGTTTCCCATGATTGATTTTTCTCCCACTTAGTCTCGCTCTCATAGATATGTTAGAAGTGTATATGCCTAAAGAAAGAGATTGGAGAGCAAACAAATTCTCAGAGGCCTTTCACATAAAAACTTTGAAAAATACCTGCAAAATCACCAAAAAGTTAGTTTACTTTGGGTGCTTATTTCTGTGTGTTTCCTGTAGAATTCAGTATACATTGCCAGTTCCTCTTTTTAAACAGGTATTTAAGGATCGTATTTTTCATTCTGTGCAATTTAATGCAAGTGTATTCTGAACAATAAGATATAGTAGGGATATTCTATAAAGCATTATAGGAAAATAAAAATGCTAATGTTGAACAAAGTTTTTCCATTTAAGCCTCTGACCTCATTAGCTATGTCCTTGTATTCTCAAGAGGGGATTTTGCTCAATGCTTTAAACATCTCATATGCTCAAAAAATATTTTTCAGCCCTTCATATTTCATTGAGGAATTCTTCTTAGGGTGAGAAATCCAACTCATAATTTCATTACTGCATAATATGGAATGATTGGGAAGACCAGAGATACTGACTAATCCTTAAAACAAAAGGCACATCTACAGTGATCCTACTTGAGTCCTTCCCTTGAGATAGTCTTGTGTAGGCAGGAAAGGTGATACTGGCCTGCAACTTTACTGGCTTACTGTGACCAGCATTTTCCCTTGTGATCCTGACTACCTTTGACCTAAGCTATTTAACTAGTTGTTCTTAAGGTTTTCCATGTTCTCAAGGAGAAGAAGAGTTTCAGGTATTTGAAGGGCTTCTGGAGAGCTAGAAACTAACTAGGTAAAGCAGATCCTGATTGTCTTTAGGATTGTCCCTTTAACCTTGTGCATTTCAGATCTCCATTTAAACACTTTAAATGATAAAGAAATTATAAATAACAGGAAATAAAACAAATGATACCACCCTAATGGCAGAAAGCAAAGAGGAACTAAAGAGTCTCTTGGTGAAAGTAAAACAAGAAAGTTAAAAAGCTGGCTTAAAACTCAACATTCAAAAAACTAAGATCTTGGTTTCTGGTCCCATCACTTTATGGCAAATGGAAAGGGAGAAAGTGAAACTGATGGATTTTGTTTTCTTGGGCTCCAAAATCACTGCATACAGTGACTGCAGCCATGAAATTAAAAGACACTTGCTCTTTGGAAGGAAAGCTATGACAAACCTAGACCGCATATTAAAAAGCAGAGACATCACTTTGCTGACAAAGGTCCATAGTCAACGTTATGGTTTTTCCAGTAGTTATGTACAGATGTGAGAGGTGGACCATAAAGAAGACTGAGCCAAGTTGAAGAGCAAACTCCGTGAGATAGTGGAAGACAGAGGAGCCTGGTGTGCTGCAGTCCATGGTGTCTCAAAGAGTAGGACACAATTTAGCAACTGAACGACAACAACAAGGCACTACAAAATAAAATATATAGTTCCACTATAGTAGAACTCTAGTTAAACCCAGCAAACATTCTTCTATCTAAAGGTTAGGAAAATTCTCCTTAGGGACAAGATTTAAAAAGCAGTCTCTTTGGTCTGTGAAATTTAACTTGCTAGACAAGGTTGAACATGTTTCCAGTCAAGCTAGAGGAAGATGTGCTAGATGTCCGTAGGGTAGAAGCTTTCAGCGATTGGGCAGATAATCTTATACAATGGACTACTCCCCGATTATTACCTTCTTCATTGTGAAACCATGTACCTCTTCTATATTAATCTCCAGACTTTTGGTTCATAATCTCTTCTGTATTTTTTTTTTCTTCCAGTTTTTGCATGCAGCCCAGAACTGAAGATAAAGAATCAACTCCTTGGAGTGGATCCAGTTAGTTTGGACTATTGTCCGTATTCCTAACCATGTCTTTTGTGAGGTACTCTGCTCAGCAATGCCTCCCTTTTCTAGACCTCCAAATATTCTACAGATTTACTCATGTTCTTCATTTTAGCCTGATATCTGGAAATTTGCCTTCACAAATTGAATTTTGAGTCTTGATCTCTAAACTTGCACATTGCTAAGTCTGTGCCACTTAGATATACACCTCTCCCATCTTATCCTTCTGTTGCCCTGTAGCAGCCACGTCTCATGTCAGGTTATAAACCTGTACTGAATTTGGATAGTTTTTAAAATCCCTCTTCATTTATGAAAACTAAGGGGCATAGAATAAGAACTTTAAAATTTATACCTGCCTAAAAGATATTTTATAGCAAGTTCATAATCATAGAATCATTAAATCCTTAGAATTTCATCATGCAATGTCAGGACTCATTAATTTCAGCTTTACATCTAAAGGTAAACAGCTTTCTATAACAACCCGAATAAATAACTATTTAATCATTTGGTTACAAGTGAAAGACATCCAACTAAAACTGGCATAAGAAAACAAAGAAATTTATTATGAAAATAGTGTAGAATTTCTTGGGAGTCAAAGCAGGGCTATAACTGGGACTAAGGATGAAACTGTCAAATACCATCAGGGTTCAATAATTTTTTCTCTGATTTTCACTGCTTTTTTGGCTTCACTCTTTCTCCACATGGCAAAACACATGGCTGCTTACAGTTCCTGAGTTTTATAGAATCTGGCTCAGGAGAAAGTGCCTTGATTCTGTGGCTTCTGAATCCAGTTATCACACAAAGGGCTCATCTTGGGTCAGTTACTATTCCAGGGCCAACCATTTATGACCATTGAGAGTAAAGTTTTGTCATGTAAAATGATTGCTCTTTTAGGCTTCCTTGTTTATAGGTAGGAAGTTCCTAGGAATACTGGGTATCAGTTAGAGTGCTATAAATACAAATATTTATTATACATACATATGTGTTGTATATATAGATACACACATATACACACATAAATATATGCATATATAATCTATATAGATGCATAAGTGTATATGTATTTGTGTATACATATACATAAATGTTTTGCATTCTTCTTAAATACTTCCAATGATAATGAGGTGCTTGTTACTTTGTGAAATACCTAATTCTCTGAAGAATATAGTTGCTAAATTTTTTTGATTTGAAAGACTATTAAAGTGAGATGAGCAAAATAGTAGTGACAGAGAGGCTGAGTATTAAACCCAATTAGGTAATATTGGCATGATAACAGAAATTAGAAGTTGTGTTCATTCCTTTCTCAGCCCCTGTGAATAGTACAATGATATTTTCCATAGCTGTGGAGATGAGTTATTGGCATCAGTAGTGATAAGAAATAGTGATTGCAGGTTATTAAACAGTAATTAATTGACGGTCTATATTTTGAAGTATTAAAAAATTAAGATGAAAACAAGTAGGATATGAGGGTAATGAAAAACTAAAAATAGTTTGATATTTAAGTCATTTTCATACAAGCTATTAAACATACATTTGAAATGTTACTCTTTGATATACAATCAAAATGTTTTAAATATAGACTCACAATTCACAAACACTTTTAGGCAACTTCTTCAATAGTACTTGTTGGATGGTGTTTATTTCATCTCCATTCTGATTTTCTTTTTGCTTAGTGTTTAAATGTGCTCTACTGTTTTAAGCAAAGGATTGTGTGTCTCTTTTGCACTTTGGAAAACAGTTCTGCATAACTTATTACTGTCAATGTAGAGGGTTGTGGGCTTCCCCAGTGGCTCAATGGTAAAGAATCCAACTGCAATGCAGGAGCCGCAGAAGGCATGGGTTTGATCCTTGAGTTGGGAAGATACCCTGGAGGAGGACATGGTAACCCACTCCAGTATTCTTGCCTGGAGAATCTGATGGGCAAAGGAGCCTGGTGGGCTACGATCCATAGGGTTTCAAAGAGTAAGACATGACTGAAGCCACTTAGCACACACACACGTGGAGGGTTCTAATAAATAAATTTGAACATTGTTTTTGTATTTTAATTTAGATTGAGCTAAATACTCAATAAACTCTACAGTTTGCACAACCAAGCAATTTTGAGACCTCAGTTTAACACTGAGTGATCCAAGAGTTGGAAATTTGTGGAATTTTTTTTGTAATATTGATAGTTCTATTATAAGACTATTAAGATGAGCTATCATGCCAAGTGTCACTGATGTTCTAAAGTTTCTAAACCAGACATTAATTTGTAAATCTTAATCCCAATATGAATTTCAGTATTTTTATAAAATTTTCTTGAAATCAATGAATAAGAGTACAAATAAAATGTGAAGATTGTTGATGTAACCAAACAAATGAATAAATTAGCAAAAACTAACTTAAAATATGGCCTTTTTTAGCTTTATTTAACATCTAATAAATAATGATGAACCATGTCAAATATGTTCCCCTGACTATCTCTCCCTTCCTCCATCTTCTGACTCTCAGTCTGTCAGTATTCCACAATCCAAATTCAGCTTGGGACATCATATTGGTTTCCATTGAATTTGGAATCAGCCAACCATCATTCTGAATTTGAAAAGTCATCTTTGATCTATGTGTTTCAGCAGTGACACAATACATAAGTGAAGCCCTTAGATGCTTACGGAAAATTTTCACAAACCTTTTCATGCTGACCTTAGAATTCTACCAAATAACCAGGATAGACAGTCACATGAGGCTCAAGTTAAGTGACAGTCCAAAGTCTTATCTCACTCTATATGACAAACTACATGATCTAAATCCAGGGTTTGATTTTAAGCCTCCTGATCTATTGATTTTGCTTTTTGTTTCTTGTGTTTGGTTTTCTTACAACATCTATATTATGTAAATATCTCTTGGTAACATACAATTTTAATAATTCATTAACAAAATAAGTATCAGGGATTTTTTTTTTCTTAAAATATGATTAGAAATTTAGCCGGTGATATACAAGCTATGTTCACATGTGAAAGCTATGCAATATAGTCCCATTTATCTGACTGCTGATTTTCATGGTTGATGTCAATTTACTGGATTGGTCAGACTGAGATGAGTAATCTCTGCTAAGAAGACAGATGATGTCAACATCCAAAGGACCACATTTGAGAGATGACCTAAGACTGATGATTCCATGTGCCTTGACTGTTTTCCTGGTCATGAGGCATATGATATTTTGTGGCAATTTCATATAAAACTCAGTCTTGTAAATGGAATGTGTGTTTTAAATCAGCTGTTGATTAATGAATCAGGAATGAGTGGTGAGGTGAAACTAAAGAACTACAGATTGCTACCTAAAGTTACAGATTGTCACTCATTCTCTATTCACGAGTGTATGGAGATTTGGTTCACATCTCTATATAATTTTTTTCTGACTCAGTTTATCCATCAGAAAAATGAATATCACAAACCAAATAATTTTATATGAAATAGTTGAAGATCATTTATATCATAAATATGAATCTAAATGACACCTTAAATATGCAGAATGGAACATGGCACATTGCTTCAAAGGGAATAAATTTACAAATACATGTGGTTACAATTGTGCAATTGCCCATTTTATGGTACTCTTTTATACTTACGATTGAGGCATATCACATTTTTGCAACTCTGACAAGCCCAGGAATGACCTTGTGCAATTTAGCTGTCTTTGTATTTTAGCATATATTATTTTGAAGTTAAAGCAAATCTAGTTCCATTGCACGTTAACCATGGTATATTTTCCATTTTTCCAAAATGATGTAGCTGAACACAATAGGCTAGCATTCTAGATGTTCCAAATATAGTTTATACCTAATTTAAACTTGATAGAAGCTATAGTCTAAATGATGCCATGCATTTTCTGCTATTTGGAATGTCTATATCAGAATTCCTGGTAATTATAGAAAATATAGTTAGGATGCATGAGTGCATCTTTGTGTCTGTTTGTATACATAAACTGTCACAATCTATTTCACAAGTTAAAAATAAGTAAAACTGTCATAATCTATTTTAAAGGTTAAAAATAAGTAAAAACTGATGGCTGGTCTGGGTATTGTAGAAGTTAGAATTCTAAGATGTACCCCTTCCCACCAAGATTCCTGGACCTTGATATATACACATCTTCTCACATGTACTCAATCAAATACCAACTTTGTTATGAAAGAATTTTGCAGTTGCAATTAAAGCCCCTGATCAATTGACCTTAAGATAGGAAGAATATTAGTGTGGACCTGACTTAGTCAGTTGAGACTTTAAGTCTGATCTTAGAATTGAGAGATGGAGGGGGGTGGGCCTAAGATGGCAGAGGAATAGGATGGGAAGACCATTTTCTCCCCAATATATTTATTGAAAAAACATTTGAACACTGAGCAAATTCCAAAAAACAACTTCTGAACCCTGGCGGAGGATACCAGGCACCCAGAAAGTCAGCCCACTGTCTTTGAAAGGAGGTAGGACAAAATATAAAATATAAAAAGAGAGACAAAAGAGTTAGGGATGGAGACCCATCCTGGGGATAGAGTCATGAAAAAGGAGAAGTTTCCAAACATCAGGAAACCCTCTCACCGGCGGCTCTGTGGGGAGTTTTGGAATCTCAGAGGGCAACATAACAGGGAGGAAAAAATAAATAAATAAAACCCACAGATTACATGCCTAACCGCAACTCCCAGGGGAGAAGTAGCCCAGACGCTCGCGTTCGCCACCAGCGAGCAGGGGCTGAACAAGGAGGCATGGGCTGCATTGCTTAGGGTAAGGACCAGGCCTGAATGCCCTGAGGACAGTCTGAGGGAGCTAACTTTTAGATAGCAAACCAAACTGTTGGATAGCCAGAGAGAGAGAAAAAAGAAAAGGAAAGAGAGAGAGAACTTTGCCGCAAAAAGCTCTAACCTAAGGTACTACCGGGCCCACTCACAGAACAAAGGACTGAGAGAATACCACAGGAGAGCTAGCCAGATGCAGACTGGCCCACACCCTGCTAGAGGCAGAGAGGCAGGCAGGCGACAGCCAGAGCCAGAAGGCAAGGGGGCAATCTCGGTGCCAGTGACTACATCCTCTACCAAACTGTGATCAGGCTCCCAATTGCTAATCAAGTCTTCCTGGGATTCTGGATGGTTGGCATCTGCCAGGAGAGTCACAGCCAGAGATCAGCTCCCCAGAAGAGACACATGGCACACCTGAGACAAATCTCCTGCTGCGCACCCAGGAAACTGAGCAGCTGGGATGAAGGAGTTGATAAGATGCATCACACACCTGGTGAGAGTGCTCTCACCCAAGCACCTGGTCACCTGAGCTACTCGGAATTTGGAAGGGAGAAAAAACAGGCCCAACCACGTCTGTGCCTTTGGGAGTACCCAAGAACCTGAACTTGAGGACTTAGACCTGGGAAGTGCATGCAACCCAGGGCCCACTTTAGACAGTTTCCCTGCAGAGCAAACCTAGAGCCTGAAAAACGTAGACTGGGAAAGCACACATGTCATGAGCTGGGGCAAACCCAGTGTGGCCCAGACACTGCAAGCACTCTCTACACATGCCAGTGATATTTGTTTGCACTGTTCCTCCTCCCACAGCACAACTGACAAGTGAGCCTAAATACGTGACCACCTTCACCCCATTGTGTCAGGGAGGAAATTAGACACTGAAGAGACTTGCAAACAGAAGAAACCAAAATAAACAGAGGGAAAAGGTTTGGACACATACTAATCAAATTAATGAAGATCAAAGCAAAGAACAAATATTAAAAGCAGCAAAGGAAAAACAACAAATAAATAACAAGGGCATTCCCATAAGGATAACAGCTGACCTTTCAATAGAAACTCTTCAAGCCAGAAGGGAATGGCAGGACATACTTAAAGTGATGAAAGAGAAAAACCTACAAACCAGAGTACTATACCCAGCAAGGATCTCATTCAGATATGAAGGAGAAATTAAAAGCTTTACAGACAAGCAAAAGCTCAGAGAATTCAGCACCACAAAATCAGCTCTTCAACAAATGGTAAAGGATCTTCTCTAGACAGGAAACACAGAAAGGGTTTATAAACTCAAACACAAAACAACAAAGTAAATGGCAACGGGATCATACATATCAATAATTACCTTAAATGTAAATGGGTTGAATGCCCCAATCAAAAGACAAAGCCTGATTGAACAGATACAAAAACAAGACCCCTATATATGCTGCCTACAAGAGACCCACCTCAAAACCTAGGGACACATACAAACTGAAAGTGAACGGCTAGAAAAAGATATTCCATGCAAATGGAGACCAAAAGAAATCAGGAGTAGCAATACTCATATCAGATAAAATAGATTTAGAAATAAAGGCCGTGAAAAGAGACAGAAGGACACTACATAACGATCAAAGGATAATCCAAGAAGAATATAACAACTATAAATAACAATTATAAAATACATGCACCCAACATAGGAGCACTGCAATATGTAAGGCAAATGCTAACAAGTATGAATGGGAAAAAAAAAAAAAACAGTAATACAACAATAGTGGGAGACTTTAATACCCCGCTCACACTTATGGATAGAATCAACTAAACAGAAAATTAGCAAGGGAACACAAACTTTAAATGATGCAATGGACCAGTTAGACCTAATAGATATCTATAGGACATTTCACCCCAAAACAATGAATTTCACCTTTTCTCTAGTGCACAGGGAACTTTCTTCAGGATAGATCACATCCTGGACCAAAAATCTAGCCCTAGTAAATAAAAAAAAAAGAAATCATTCCAAGCATCTTTTCCTGATCACAATGCGGTAGGATTAGATGTCAACTACAGGAAAAAAATATTAAAATACAAACATATGGAGGCTAAACAACATGCTTTCTGAATAACCAACTAATCACAGGAGAATTCAAAAAAAGAAATCAAACTATGCATAGAAATGAATGAAAATGAGTACTACTACTAAGTCGCTTTCAGTCGTGTCCGACTCTGTGCGACCCCCAGAGACGGCAGCCCAGCAGGCTCCCCTGTCCCTGGGATTCTCTCCAGGCAAGAACACTGGAGTGGGTTGCCATTTTCCTCTCCAATGCGTGAAAGTGAAAAGTGAAAGTGAAGTCGCTCAGTCGTGTCCGACTCAAGTGACCCCATGGACTACGGCCTACCAGGCTCCTCCATCCATTGGGATTTCCAGGCAAGAGTACTGGAGTGGGGTGCCATTGCCTTCTCTGGAAAATGTGTACACAACAACCCAAAACCTATGTGACTCAGTAGAAGCAGTGCTAAGAGGAAGGTTTCATCAGCAATACAAGCTTACCTCAAGAAACAAGAGAGAAATCAAATAAATAACCTGACTCTATACCTAAAGCAACTAGTAAAGGAAAAAATGAAGCACCCCAGGGTTAGTAGAAGGAAGAATAAAATTAGGGCAGAAATAAATGAAAAAGAAACAAAGGGACCATAGCAAAAACCAACAAAGCTGAAAGATGGTTCTTTGAGAAGATAAAATAAAGTAGACAAATCATTAGCCCTGATTCATCAAGAAAAAAAGGGAGAAGAATCAAATCAACAAAATTAGAAATGAAAATGGAGAAATCACAACAGACAACACAGAAATACAAAGGATCATAAGAGACTACTATCAGCAACTATACGCCAATAAAATGGACAACTTGGAAGAAATGGAAAAATTTCCTTAGAAAAGTACAACTTTCCAAAACTGAGCCAAGAAGAAGTAAAATATCTTAAACAGACCCATCACAAGCACAGGAACTGAAACTGTAATCAGAAATCTTCCAGCAGACAAAAGCCCAGGACCAGAGGGCTTCACAGCTGAATTCTACCAAAAAATTTAGAGAAGAGCTACAACCTATCCTACCTTCAAACTCTTCCAGAAAATTGCAGAGGAAGGTAAACTTCCAAACTCATTCTATGAGGCCACCATCACCTTATACCAAAACCAGACAAGACGCCACACACAAAAAGAAAACTACAGGCCAATATCACTGATGAACATAGATGCAAAAATCCTTAAGAAATTTTAGCAAATAGAATCCAACAACATATTAAAAAGATCATGCATCATGAGCAAGTGGGCTTTATCCCAGGGATGCAAGGATTCTTTCAATATCTGCAAATCAATCAGTGTTATACCCCCACGTGAACAAACTGAAAGATAAAAACCATACAGTTTATCTCAATAGATGCAGAAGAAAGCCTTTGACAAAATTCAACATCCTTTTATGATAAAAACGCCTCCAGACACCGGGCATAGAAGGAACATACCTCAACATAATAAAAGCCATATATGATAAATACACAGCAGACATTATCCTAAATGGTGAAAAACTGAAAGCAATTTCCCTAAAGTTAGGAGCAAGACAAGGATGCCCACTCTCAACACTACTATTCAAATAGTTTTGGAAGTTTTCACCACAGCGATCAGAGAAAGAAAATAAAGAAAAGAAAAAGAATCCAGATTGGAAAAGAAGAGTGAAACTCTCACTGTTTTGCAGAATGACATGATCCTCTACATAGAAAAACCTAAAGACTCCACCAGAAAATTACTAGAGCTAATTCAATGAATATGTAAAGTTGCAGGATGTAAAATTAACACACAGAAATCCCTTGCATTCCTATACACTAACAATGACAAACAGAAAAAGAAATTAAGAACATTCCATTCACCACTGCAACAAAAAGAATAAAATACTTTGGAATAAATCTACCTAAAGGAACACAAGACCTATATATTGAAAACTATAAAACACTGGTGAAAGAAATCAAAGGACACAAATAGATGGAGAAATATCCATGTTCATGGATCGGTAGAACAATATAGTGAAAATGAATATACTACCAAAAGCAATCTATAAAATTCATGCAATCCTTATCAAGCCTACATTGGTATTTTTTCTAAGAACTAGAAAAAATAATTTCACGATTTGTATGGAAATACAAAAACCTCGAATAGGCAAAGCATCTTGAGAAAGAAGCATGGGCCTGGAGGAATAACCTGCCTGACTTCAGGCTCTACTACCAAGCCCACAGTCTCAAGACAGTATGGTATTGGCACAAAAGACAGAACATAGATCAATTGGAACAATATAGAAAGCCCAGGGATAAATCCAGGCACCTATGGACACCTTATCTTTGACAAAGGAGACAAGAATATACAATGGAGAAAAGACAATCTCTTTAACAAGTGGTGCTGGGAGAACTGGTCAGCCACTTGTAAAAGAATGAAACTAGAACACTTTCTCAGAGAAGGCAATGGCACCCCCACTCCAGCCTGGAAAATCCCATGGATGGAGGAGCCTGGTAGGCTGCAGTCCATGGGGTCGCTAAGAGTCGGACACGACTGAACACTTCACTTTCACTTTTCCCTTTCATGCATTAGAGAAGGAATGACAACCCACTCCAGTGTTCTTGCCTGGAGAATCCAGGGATGGGGAAGCCTGGTGGGCTGCCGTCTATGGGGTCACACAGAGTCAGACACGACTGAAGTGACTTAGCAGCAGCAACAGCCAAACACTTTCTAACACGATACACAAAATAAACTCACAATGGATTAAAGATCTAGATATAAGACCATAAACTATAAAACCCTAGAGGAAACATAGGCAAAACTCTCTCTGACATAAATCACAGCAGGATCATTCTATGATCCACCTCCCAGAATATTGGAAATAAAGCAAAAATAAAAAAATGGGGCCTGATTAAACTTAAAAGCTTCTGCACAACGAAGGAAACAATAAGCAAGGTGAAAAGACAGCCTTCAGAATGGGAAGAAAATTATATCAAACGAAGCAACTGACAAAGAATTAATCTCAAAAATATATAAGCAACTCCTGAAGCTCAATTCCAGAAAAATAAATGCCCAATCAAAAATGGGCCAAAAGAACTAAACAGACATTTCTCAAGAAGACTACAGATGGCCAACAACACATGAAAAAGATGTTCAACATCAGTCATTATCAGAGAAATGCAAATCAAAACCACAATTGAGGTACCATCTCTCTGATCAGAATGACTGCTATCCAAAATCTAAAATAATAAATGCTGGAGAGGGTATGGAGAAAAGGGAAACCGTCTACACTGTTGTTGGGAATTGCAACTAGTACAGCCACTATGGAGAAGAAGTGTGGAGAGTCCTTAAAAAATTGGAATAGAACTGCCATATGGCCCAGCATCCCACTCGTGGGCATACACACCAAGGAAACCAGAATTGAAATAGACACGTGTACCTCAATGTTCATTGCAGCATGTTTACAATACGCAGGGACATGGAAAGCAACCTTAGATGTCTATTGGTAGATAATGATAAGAAAGCTGGTAATATACATAATAGAATATTACTCAACTATTGAAATGAATGCATTTGAATCATTCTAATGAGGTAGATAAACTGGAGCCTATATACAGAGTGAAGTAAGTCAGCAAAGAAAAACACCAATACAGTATACTAATGCATATTATGGAATTCAGAATGATCGTAACGATGACCCCTATATGGTGACAGCCAAAGAAATACAGATGCAAAGAAAAGTCTTTTGGACTCTGTGGGAGAAGGCGAGGGTGGAGTGACTTGAGAGGGTAGTGTTGAAATGTGTATATTATCATATGTGAATCAGATCGCCGGTCCAGGTTTGGTGCATGAGACAGGGTGCTCAGGGCTGGTACACTGGGATGACCCTGAGGGATGGGATGGGGAGGGAGGTGGGATGGGATGGGGAGGGAGGTGGGATGGGGGTTCAGGATGGTGAACACATGTACACCCATTGCTGATTCATGTCAATGTATGGCAAAAACCACTACAATACTGTAAAGTAATTAGCCTCCAATTAAAATAAATAATTTTAAAAAAAGAAGTGAGAGATGGAAGAAGTCAGAGATACACCAGGTGGATTCAACACAAGAAAAGTGTATATCAAAGGTTTGAAAACGGAGACAGAGGATGTGGGTGGCTTCTAAGACCTAAGAGTGGCTTCTGAATGACAGCCAGCAAGAAAACAGGGACCTCAGTCATACAACCAGTGAATTTTGCCAGTATATGATGGGTTTGGGAGAGAATTCACAGCCTCAAATGATATTATAGCACCAGTCCACACCCTGATTTCAGCCTTAATGAGACTGAGTAGAAGGACATGGCTAGTCCATCCTCAGACTCCTGATGCAGTGATACTGTGAGATGATGTCTTTATTACTTTAAGCTGATACGTTTATGGTAATTTTCCTATACAGAAATTGAAAACTAGCACATGCAATTTTATCTTTTATCTTCATATCTCAACCTAGGTCTCTCTCAGGGGCAGTGATTGTGAGTACTCTTGTGTAAAGGTCTAAGACTTATTATTTGAAATTCCCCTGTATTTTTCTCCAACATACTTTTCTATCCTTACTTTCCACTATAAGTTTGTAGTCCACCCTCTTCTCTGAGTATATTCTTCCCTGTATATTATACTTCTATACCAATGATTTTATTTTATCTTCTACTTAGAAGTCCATCTCACATTCCTTCAATATTTCTGGCCCCAGTCTTAACCATCATTCAAGGTTCAAACTCCAACGCCACCTCTTTCCTAAAACTGTCATTGACTTACTGCAGTTTTTTCAATCTGTCCCTTCTTGTACACCCAGAGAAGTTATCCTAAGGCTCTCGTGAGCTTCTCTTCTCTTCATTGTGTTCTAGTTGCACAGACATTTGATCTTTTTACAAGGAAGAAGTGCCACTGTAGCATATATAATTGCCTTATATACAAGAGGTGACTTAGATGTATGGACTGATGGATGGATGGGTTAGTTGGTAGATTCATGAGTTAAGTGAATACCAAAGAACTGACCTTTACTATCTCTATTTTCTATCCACTTCCCTCTCTAACACATTTATATATTCTTCTCTCTTTCTTGGTTTAACTTAATTTTCACCATCCCCATCCTCCACACTCTTCTCTGCTGTCATATCCGTAAGTAGTAAAACTGAAAACCGTTGCATGAGAAATTATGCTACCCTAGTATTTCACTGCTCTAAATTGGCCTCTGGGAATTATTTGGTGCATGAGAGATAACTGTAATGTTCATTCCGTTGCTAACATAAATTCTAAAAAGGGCTTCCAGCTCAGTGCTTCCTATATGTACATATATAAAAGTAAATATATACAAATATGTGTGTGAGTGTATAAAGGCAAAGGTGCCTTGGTGACTAATCAGACAAGACATTTGTATTATTAGCTAAGGTGTATAGAAAAACATGTGTCATCTGGGCCTGAAAAAAAACAATTAGGAAAATTATTTTCAGCTATCATAATTTTGCTAGAAACATGAAAGCAAATGGAAGTACATAAAGTTGAATAATGCTATAAGCAATTTATCAAGATAATTCATTGTTATTACCTATCCAGTAGAAGTAAGAGGATATTTTGTATCAACCATTGTTATAATGAATAGTTTGGTGAGTAATCCAAATTAAACCTCTTGATGTTGCTCACAATTGTGTGGTCATAATACACAATTCTTTGTAGAGTGCCAATTGCTTATAAACACTAAATTATAGATTCAATAATTAATGATGTTTTCACTTAACTGTGCGTAGAAATCCCCCATGTGCTTTGTAAGATAGTTGTGCCTGTTGAATGACACAGTGACAACTGCATGTTAAAGAGATTCTTCTCTAAAGTAAATAACTTAAATGGTTTCATATCCTTTCCAATTCTTTCTCTTGTTAATGCTGTGCCTTTCTCTGCTTCCTTTTACCATCACTGCCTTCATCAGCTTATGTTTCTATTATGTTCCTGAATATGAGATCTATAAGATGATGAGAAGCAGGATTAAAGTCACTGATTATTGAGCATTTACTATGTGTGATCTAAATATATGTGTGTGTTCATGTGTATACACAGACATATATGTATTTATTTAATCCCCCAAACCAACTCAGACAACAACATAGGAACTCAGCAAATATTTTTAAAGTAATAAAGATTTTAGCTAATAAAATCATAGGACACATCAATTGGTGTAAAATGGGAAAGAACAAAAAGAGGCAGAGAAACATCAAGAAAAATTTGAAGAATCTGAAACGCTGAAGCTCTGAAATTTTTACCACCTAAGTTATGAAACAGAGCTGTAAGTCAAAACCAAATCTTGCCAGCCCCAAATTACATATATTCACTCATGGTAGTACAGCAATTACTTCTTCCACAGAAAAGCCAGTGGCCACTATTCATTATCATTTCTTCAAACTATTCCTAAAGATTATCTACTTCTTTTTCTTTCTTTTATATTTGTGTTTTTCAATATTTATGTTGTCAATTGATGTTTTCATTGATGTTTTTCTGTGCTCCTCTTTACCATACTCCAATCCAAAATATTTTATCAGGGATGAACTTGTGCCAAAGAAGATGCTATCATTAAGTGAAATAAATACAAACCCCCCTACCTTCATGGAGCTTATGATCTCGTTGGAGAAGATAGACAATAAATAATAAATACTTACTGTGCAGGTGATGACAAAAGGTATAAGGCAATACAATAAAGGAGGAGAAATGCAATGACATGGAGCAAGCTTTGGTCAAAAGAAGGTCCTGAGGCAATGGCCCATAGTCAGAGAGTAGGTAAATGCAGTTTCCGATTTCAACTTCCAGGTACTTCTAAGTACCTAATATCTATTATTCTCAGTACTTTTGACCTGGGCTTCACCGGTGGCTCAGTGGTAAAGAATCCACCTGCAATGTAGGAGCCCTCAGGAGACATGGGCTTGATCCTTGGTTGGAAATGTCCCTTGGAGGAGGGCATGACAACTCACTCCCAGTATTATTGCCTGGAGAATCCCATGGACAGAGGATCCTGGTGGGCTACAGTCCATAGGGTTGCAAAGAGTCAGACACCGACTGAAGCAACTTAGCCATGCAACACATGCAATTTTTGACTTTCTGAGTGAACAAGAGGATCAAGAAAGCCACACTAGTTCTAGATTTCATCCCTAGTTGTGTCAGTGGGGCACCCTGCATTCTGCTAGATTGTGTTGATTTGACTCATGAACTGATAGAAAGCATTGGTCTATAACTAGGTGGATCGGAGAGGAGCAGCAAAATATGGGTATGGATCTCCTTGGCTTCATTTTGTCCTATTGCTCTGGTCTTTTTTGTTGTACACAGAGAGACACCTCCTTCCTATAAATCCCAATTATTCTCTGGGTGCGGCCAATTTTCCAACGATTTCTTTTTCATCCAGCAGACAAGCTCCCATCTGTTCAGCAAGAGAGTAAACATTTTGAGGTACATTGTTTTCTTGTAAGCTTTCTGAAAAAGAATGCTGCTGCTGCTGCTAAGTCACTTCAGTCGTGTCCGAACTCTGTGCGAACCCCATAGACGGCAGCCCACCAGCTTACCCCGTCCCTGGGATTCTCAGGCAAGAACACTAAAGTGGGTTGCCATTTCCTTCTCCAATGCATGAAAGTTGAAAAGTGAAAGTGAAGTCATTCAGTCGTGTCTGACTCTTAGCGACCCCATGGACTGCAGCCTACCATGTTCCACCAATCCATGGAGGATTTTCCCAGGCAAGAGTACTGGAGTGGGGTGCCATTGCCTTCTCTGCTGAAAAGGAATAGCTAGTGTAATCCCACAGAGCTTTCACATTCATAGGGCAACATTATGAGTGTGTTTTAACATAAGATCTTACTATTAAACTTTAGCTGATCTTCTCTTGTGAATCTTTTACCAATTATTTAGGTTCTAATCATCATCTTCCAGCCCAGGGTTTCTCATGATGTACTCTGCATATAAGTTAAATAAACAGGGTGACAATATACAGCCTTGATGTACTCCTTTTCCTATTTGCAACCAGTCTGTTGTTCCATGTCCAGTTCTAACTGTTTCTTCCTGACCTGCATATACGTTTCTCAAGAGGCAAGTCAGGTGGCCTGGTATTCCCATCTGTTTCAGAATTTTTCACAGTTTATTGTGATCCACACAGTCAAAGGCTTTGACATAGTCAATAAAGCAGAAATAGATGTTTTTCTGGAACTCTCTTGCTTTTTCAATGATCCAGAAGATGTTGGTTATTTGATCTCTGGTTCTTCTGCCTTTTCTAAAACAAGCTTGAAAATCTGGAAGTTGAAGTTTCACGTATTGCTGAAGCCTGGCTTGGAGAATTTTGAGCATAAGTTTACTAGTGTGTGAGCGATTTCACTTTCACATTTTACTTTCATGCATTGGAGAAGGAAATGGCAACCCACTCCAATATGCTTGCCTGGAGAATCCCAGGGATGGAGAGCCTGGTGGGCTGCCATCTATGGGGTCGCACAGAGTCAGACACAACTGAAGTGACTTAGCAGCAGCAGCAGCAGAGATGAGTGCAATTGTGCAGTAGTTTGAGCATTCTTTGGCATTGCTTTTCTTTGGGATTGGAATGAAAACTGACCTATCCCAGTCCTGTGGCCACTGCTGAGTTTTCCATATTTGCTGGCATATTGAGTCCAGAACTTTCACAATGTCATCTTTCAGGATTTGAAATAGCTCAACTGGAATTCCATCACCTCCACTGGCTTTGTTCGTAGTGATGCTTTCTAAGGCCCACTTGACTTCACATTCCAGTATGTCTGGCTCTAGGTGAGTGATCACACCATCGTGATTATCTTGGTCTTGAAGATCTTTTTTGTACAGTTCTGTGTATTCTTTCCACCTCTTCTTAATATCTTCTGCTTCTGTTAGGTCCATACCATTTCTGTCCTTTATTGAGCCCATCTTTGCATGAAATGTTCCCTTGGTATCTCTAATTTTCTTGAAGAGATCTCTAGTCTTTCCCATTCTGTTGTTTTCCTCTATTTATTTGCACTGATTGTTGAGAAAGGCTTTCTTATCTCTCCTTGCTAGGCTGGAATAAGAACAACCTGGAATCAAGGTTGCCAGGAGAAATATCAGTAACCTCAGATATGCAGATGACACCACTTTTATGGCAGAAAGTGAAGAGGAACTAAAAAGTCTCTTGATGAAAGTAAAGAGGAGAGTGAAAAAGTTGGCTTAAAGCTCAACATTCAGAAAACTAAGATCATGGCATCTGGTCCCATCACTTCATGGGAAATAGATGGGGAAACTGGAAATAGTGTCAGACTTTATTTTTTTGGGCTCCAAAATCACTGCAGATGGTGATTGCAGCCATGAAATTAAAAGACACTTACTCCTTGGAAGGAAAGTTATGATCAACCTAGACAGAATATTCAAAAGCAGAGACATTACTTTGCCAACAAAGGTCCATCTAGTCAAGGCTATGGTTTTTCCAGTGATCATGTATGGATGTGAGAGTTGGATGGTGAAGAAAGCTGAGTGCCGAAAAATGGATGCTTTTGAACTGTGGTGTTGGAGAAGACTTTTGAGGGTCCCTTGGACTGCAAGGAGATCCAACCAGTCCATTCTAAAGGAAATCAGTCCTAGATGTTCTTTGAACGGAATGATGCTGAAGCTGAAACTCAGCTGCTTTGGCCACCTCATGCGAAGAGTTGACTCATTGGATAAGACTCTGATGCTGGGAGGGATTGGGAACCAGAGGAGAAGGGGACGACAGAGGATGACATGGCTGGATGGCATCACCGACTCGATGGACATGAGTTTGAGTGAACTCCAGGAGTTGATGATGGATATGGAGGCCTGGTGTGCTGCAATTCATGGGGTTGCAAATAGTTGGACACAACTCAGTGACTGAACTAAAATATACATGAACGGAATCGTCTTCTTAGCTACTAGTCTAATTTAATTTTGTCATGCTGATGTTGTCTTCTTAGCAGCATCTTGGTTTTGTCAAGATTAAATGGAATGATCTGTGTAAAGACTACAGCTTCATTCATGTTCAATAACTTGTGAGCTCATCTTATACAGCAGGTAAGGTGGCTTGTGTTGACCAGAAGCTTCTTTCTCTTGTTTTCTGTTTTAAAATGAGTACTAAGGAAAGTTTATTATTACAGAACATCAACATTTATTGAAAGTACCAGTAAGCAAGGAGTTTAAGTAATACTGTAATTCAAACATGGCAAACATAGTTTATAAGACCTATTTATATTCTGTACTAGATTTTGTACTTTTTTGGCAATTTGACATACAGTGAAAAAAAACTGGTTTCAATTGTTTGCTTTGCATTTCATTCTTCTCCAGACATGAAGCTTTTGTTACCACTTTTAATCTGTTGGAGCGTAGAGAGGTGAATAAACTGATGTTATGTAAACAACTGAGATAGTTACCTTGAATAAGGTCTCACATTTCTTGATTTGGCTTTGCTTCCTTGTGGTATTATTGAAACTTGTATCTTTATGCCTCTATATTTCTGATAATGAAAATTAACTCTAGAAGTTAGATTAGATTCTGGCTTGAGACTTTTGATAAGATGATTACATAGATGGTACTGTGGTCCTCATATGTATTGTAACCAGGAATTACACATAATTGATTGTCCACCCTTTATTGAAGAACTCACTGATCAGTGGGGTCTGGTAGTTATGTATAGGCTGATCTCTCTATTGTTAAATTCCTCATCAAGTTGCTATATAATGGTTTCAGCATTGTTGTCTGAATCAATTATGTCATTTAGGATTGCAAAATATTGTTTTTTAATCTTATTGTTTTTTCCATATGTATTAGTTGGAATTGTTCTATAAAAATTGCTTATCTTTGTCAATTAGGATGATTTAGTTACTCTGAAATATAGTTCATACTTGAAAGGCAAGATACAATATTTAGGTCTTTCCTTTTAATTACAAATTTCAGAATACAAAGTTGGTAACAGCATTCTAATGGCGACCAATGCAGGGTTTTATATTAAATATGATGTACATTGAAAAATAACATTACAAAACCAGCTGATTTCTTTCTAGAAATAGTACATCATTTGATGCTTTTTGTTAATGAGATAATTGATTCACATACCCAATAAAGCAGGCTGACTATTGATACTGGTAAGCTCTTTCTGTTTTTAAGGAACATCAAGAATGTACCATAGCTTTTTAGTCCCTGTATCATTTAAATGTGTCTGCATGTACTGTGAAGGCTGAGGCATCTGGGGTGCTTTATGCCTAGGGGATCATCCTAGGGCTGTGCTTGGAATCTGAGGCCTGAGTTAGTTAAAGGTTTCTAAAGGTTTCTCTAGTTGGCTCCAGCATCCATTCATTATTTCTGGGTCTCTGATGTTAACATATGTCTAAAGGAAAAAATGTCCCTTTTCAATGAAAAGTAATAAAGAACTGACAGTAATCTTCCTGGATGTTAAAGATAATTTATGCTGGGAATTATGCTAATATTTATTGAATAATGCAATAAATCAAGTTATTCAACACATTTATCAGTTAATTATATGAAATTTATCTTTCAGTTGCAGTGAGAGGGGGTTAAATGATAAAATTTATAATTTCCCTGACTTTAAGGATTTTTTTCTATTTGTATGCGGAGAATTTTTTAAACTTATTTCAATAGAGAGATTAGCTACATAAACAGAATAGACAGATACACTCTCACACAAACACACACACACACATATAAATAAGTTAATTATATGGGGCACAAAGAAGTACATGTTATGGAAGAAGTCCTATGTATTATGGGACTTGAAAAGTAATTAATATACTTTCCCTGTATTCACTTCCCTCATGTGTAAAGAAAGCTTCATAGACAGCATGGTACTGGAGTTTGATATTGAAGGATGGGCAGACCTGATATGATTTGGCAAATGATACTTTATGGGATTTAAAGGAAAAGTCAAGTATGATTCCAAGATTTCTTGCCTGAGTTACTTTGTGGATGATGGTGTTATCTGGAGAAGGAAATGGCAACCCACTCCAGAACTGCAACCATTTGGCTGGGGATGATGAAGGTGTGAGGAGTTGGTGGGAAGCTGGTGAATTCAGTTTTGGGGAGTAAAAATTACTAGGCTACATAACTCCTTCTGCTTTGACCAAATTCCAATCTGGCACTCAATCCACTGTTCCCATTCATTAATACAGCAAATATTTATTGAGTTTTGACTATGTGTCAGACACTTTATTGAGTACTAGAGCTACAGAAATGAACAAGACAGAAAAAGTTCCACCTGTACAGAAGTGACAAGCTAGTCTATTGAGGAAGATAAACATTAAAATATTGGATTAACTACAGTTTTGAGAGGAAGTTAGAGTACCGGACCTTATGAAAGCATTTGAGAGGGTGACCTAATTCAATCTGGGACTACGGTGGACCTCCGTTATGTCAATCTGTGTACAAAGCTCCCAGTGGTACCTTTTTCACAAAACCCTGCAGCTTCTCCTTGGTTACAGCAGGATCTTGCACATATTTAGAGCCTCAGTTCTCTTCATTGGAAAATGGGGATGAGTACATTGCCACACTTGATGATTATATTGTCACATGTATATGAATTAAATATTTCATATAAACCACACAACATTGTGCCAGGCAATATAGATTTTTTTTCCTCCTCTTTCCCAAATCTGAATCTTGTGACTTTCTATCTTTAGCAACATAGCCCACCATCAGCACGCTGGCACACTTGCAGAAATAAGCACATATTTTGGACATTTCATCCTTGGAATATGTCAACCAACATAGGGCTTCCATTCTCTGACTTCCTTCTGTGCTGAGCTTATCATCATCTACATCATCTTATGACAGAAAGTCCTTTCAGAAGCTTTGTTATAGCAAAATCATAAATCTTGATAAATTATCAAAACCATCAAATTGCTTCATGTGTTTCTCATCCACATAGGCACCATGACTTCACTGCTTAGATTGTGCATATGGCTAAATTTAAGTCACTTTCTTTTTCTTGTAATCTTTATGAATACACCTGGACTTGTTAGACCACATTTCCCAAGTTTTACTTCAGAAAGAGAGGCCATCACCTATTGCACAGCACAGGGAACTATATTCAATACAGTTATAATAACCTATACTGGAAGACAATGAAAAAGAATATGTGTGTGTGTGTGTGTGTGTGTGTGTGTACTATTGAATCAATTCGCTGTATACCTGAAACTAGCATAACATTGTACATCAACTATATTTCAATAAAATTATTTTAAAGACCACATAATTATAGGAAAAAAAGAGAGATCATCATACTTACGACAACGGGATATATATATATATACAGTTTAATTCATAATACCTGCCTTTGACATCTTAATTTACCCTAAGTGGTTTTAATAAAACCTAATAACAACCCTTGGAGAGGGAAATGGCAACCCACTCCAGTATTATTGCCTGGAGAATTACATGGACAGAGAAACCTGGCGGGCTACAGTCCATGGAGTTGCAAGGAGTCAGACACAACTGAGTGACTAGCACAACAACCCTGTATTTCATCTGTTAAAAAATTAAACAAAAAATATGTCATTCAAAGTCTATTTCTTGGGCTTCCCTGGTGGTCTAGTGGTTGAGAACCCGCCTGCTAATGCAGGGAACATGGGTTTGATCCCTGATCCAGGAAGATCCCACATGCTGCAGAGCAACTAAGCCTGTGCACCACAACCATTGAGCCTGTGCTCTGCAACAAGAGAAGCCACGTGATGAAAAGCCCATGCACCACAAGTAGAGAGTAGCCCCAGTTTGTTACAACTAGAGAAAGTCTGTGCATGGGAACAAAGACCTAGCACAGCCGTAAAAATAAATAAATCTTAAAAAAAAAGTGTAATTTTTTTTCTTTAAATATGCTCCAATGTTTGTATGTTGACTTTTTTGGCATTTTCTCTTTAGCCTCTCCTTGATTTACAAGGAAATATAATTTTGTTCGGGCTTCCCTGGTATGTCAGCTGGTAAAGAATCTGCCTGTAATGCAGGAGACCCCAGTTCAATTCCTGGGTTGGGAAAATCCTCTGGAGGAGGTATAGTCTACCCATTCCAGTATTCTTGGGCTTCCCTGATGGCTCAGATGGTAAAGAGTCTGCCTGCAGTGCTGGAGACCTGGGATCAGTCCCTGAGTTGGGAAGATCCCCTGAAGGAGGGCATAGCAACCCACTCCAGTATTCTTGCCTGGAAAATCTCCATGGACAGAGAAGCCTGGTGGGCTACAGTCTAGGGGGTTGCAAAAGGTCAGATATGACCAAGCAACTAAGCACAGTACAGCATAATTTTGTTCTTTCCTCTATATGAGCAACCCACATCAATACCTGATACCCTGTGGATCTCTGAAGGGATCATAAGACCACTGTTTTTAACCTCAGTTGAACTTTTAGTACTTTCTCCTCATAAATTCTGGCAGTGTTTAGCCATTTGATCATCATCATGGGACCATTATTGACAGTTTGTGATATATATATATATATATATATATATATATATATATTTATATATATATCAGATCAGTCGCTCAGTCGTGTCCGACTCTTTGCGACCCCATGAATTGCAGCAGCCAGGCCTCCCTGTCCATCACCAACTCCCGGAGTTCACTCAGACTCACATCCATCGAGTTGGTGATGCCATCCAGCCATCTCATCCTCTGTCGTCCCCTTCTCCTCCTGCCCCCAATATATGTGTACAATATATGTATACATATATGTATACATATATGTATACATATATTGTATGTATGTATATGTATACAATACATGTATACTATATGTATACAATAATACATATACTACATATATATATATATATATATATATATATATATATATATATAATACATACATATAACAGAATTAGCTCTCCTTTTCACAGAGCTTTCAAAGGCAGCAGGGATACATTTTCTCATCAGTCTTCACAGGAGCGCCTGACTGGCAGTGCAGTGTGTGTGTGATGGCATACATTTGAAGTGACTGGTTAATAGCTGGCGAGGGGAGAACAGATGATACACAAATAACATGCTCCTTTACACTCTGATAGCTCTCATTTTGTCTCATCTTTTATTCACAAGTGAGAAAGGACACTCGCACATACATTTTATACATGTGTTTACACAGTAGGGTAGAGTAGGTGAGGAAGAAAAGTGCTCTGGAGCCAAGCTGCCTGAGATCATCTTTCTATTGAGTAGTTACTATCCAGGAGCTATGAGAGCTCAGGTGAATTATATTTCTATGTAAGTTATATTTCTACAACTTAATGTCCTCATTTATAAGATGAGGATACTAGAAGCCCTGAAGAGTGATGTTGCAATAAATAATGTAATCTGCATATAGATATTAGATCAATGCCTGATATGTAATAGAACTTCAGGAAGAATTTACCATAATACTTTTATGGTTGGATTTTAGCTCTGATTGGTTGGAGAGGATTGCTATGGAGTTAAACACCTGTATGACTCACCTATCAGAATTTCAAGGGAATGATGACTATTATTCAAAGGAATAAAATGGTTATTCACATTCTTATCAAAGCTCTTTGAAAGGTACCTAAAGTTGAACCATAAACTGAAAAGTGACTCAGTTTATATTCTTTTTTATATTTTTTCCATCTTTGTCACAAGATATTGAACATATTTCCCTGTGTTATATAGTAGGACCTTGCTGTTTATCCATCCTATATATACTAGCTTGTGTCTGCTAACCCCAAACTCCCAATCCATCCCTCCCCTAACTCCCTTCCATTTGGCAACCACAAGTCTGTTCTTTATGTTTGTGAGTTTGTTTCTGTTTCATGGATATGTTGATTTGTATAATATTTTATTTATGTATTGGATTCAACATATAAGTGATATTGTATGGTATGTGTCTTTCTCAAGTACTTCACTTGATGTGATAATCTCTAGGTCCATCCATGCTGCATCAAATTGTTTGATTCTCTTGGATGTCTGAATAATATTCCATGGGTAAAGTGTCCGCCTGCAATGCAGGAGACCCGGGTTCAATCCCTGAGTCGGGAAGATCCCCTGGAGAAGGAAATGGCAACCTACTTCAGTACTCTTGCCTGGAAAATCCCATGGACAGAGGAGCCTGGAAGGCTGCAGTCCATGGGGTCACAAAGAGTCGGACACGACTGAGCGACTTCACTTTACTAATGCATATTCCACTTTATATATACTATATCGTCTTTATCCATATTTCTGTCAATGGACATTTAGGTTGTTTCCATATGCAGTCTATAGTAAACAGCACTGCAATGAACATTGGGGTGCATGTATCCTTTAGAATCATGTTTTTCTCTGAATATGTGCCCAGGAATGGGATTGCTGGATCATATGATAGCTCTATTTTGAGTTTCTTAAGGAACCTCCATACTGTTTTCCATAGCAGCTGTTCCAGTTTACACTCCCACCAACAGTGTAGGAGGGTTCCCCTCTCTCCATGCCTTCTACCTTGTTGATATTTTATGATGATAGCTCTCCAGGAAAAGGGTGTATCCCCTAGGCAAGCATTTATCCAACACCACACTTACTCCTTGTTTTAACTATAGATGGTGAGTATATATGTAGGAGATGGGACGGGGAGACAACTTTTATGAAAAATATGAAAAATGTTCATATTGAATGTGTGCATGTTAATGGAGGATTAACCATCCTACATACATTTGAATTTATCTAGCTTTAGGAAAAAATAAACATTTTTCTCCTGGACACATATCAGCAAATCTGGGAGGAAGTAACATAGAAATGATTGTCAGGGAGATAAGCTATTTAGTTTTGAATTTTCTGTGGGATAGCCATTAGGTGAACAACCAGAAATTGACTTCTCTGTGACTTCAAAGTTGTTTTTATGTTTCAATCTTTGCCTGTACCTCCACCCTCACCTTCCAGCACTCAAGGAATTTGTTGGGATGACTACTTACCACAAACCAGAGCAGTACAAAGTACAGAGCTGGAGACAGAGAAGCCTGCTGCTATCACTTACTAACTGTGTCACACTGGATAAATGACTTAATCTCTCAAAACACAGGTTTTCTTACATGTAAAACTGAGATTAAAAATATTAGCTCATAGGATTAAGATGAGCATTAAATGAGTGGCCTGAAAACTTATCACAGCGCTGATACATTTATATCATTCATTAAGTGGTAGCTGATTGCAGCCATGAAATTAAAAGATGCTTACTCCTTGGAAGGAAAGTTATGACCAACCTAGATAGCATATTCAAAAGCAGAGACATTACTTTGCCAACAAAGGTCCGTCTAGTCAAGGCTATGGTTATTCCAGTAGTCATGTATGGATGTGAGAATTGGACTGTGAAGAAAGCTGAGCACCAGAGAATTGATGCTTTTGAACTGTGGTGTTGGAGAAGACTCTTGAGAGTCCCTTGGACTGCAAGGAGAACCAACCAGTCCATCCTAAAGGAGACTTGTCCTGGGTGTTCATTGGAAGGACTGAGGCTGAGGCTGAAACTCCAATATTTTGTTCACCTCATGTGAAGAGTTGACTCATTGGATAAGACCCTGATGCTGGGAGGGATTGGGGGCAGGAGGAGAAGGGGATGACAGAGGATGAGATGGCTGGATGGCATCACCGACTCGATGGACATGAGTTTGGGTCAACTCCAAGAGTTGGTGATGGACAGGGAGGCCTGGCATGCTGCGATTCATGGAGTCACAAAAAGTTGGACACGACTGAGTGACTGAACTGAACTGAAGCTAACTATCTATTACATGTAACTGAATGCAAGATATATATAAAAAAAGTGTTCAGTTATATGTTTAGATATCACTGTCTCAATCAACATCAGTTTGAGCAAACTCCAGGAAATAGTGGAGGACAGAGGGGCCTGGAGTGCCGCAGTCCATGGTGTCACAAAAGGTCAGACACAGCTTAGCAACTAAACAACAAAAAAGAGAAAATTATTTAACTACACAGAATACAGTAGTCAAGGCTTGGTAAAATACATTTTCACTTAACTTCTGGTGCTAATATGCAGTCTAGTGCTTAAAAAGAAACTTGATTGCAAATAATGGACTGTCATCCTTACTACTACCTAGTTTATTCACTTTATTTTTGGAATTTTGTAGTGCTACAAATAGTGTTCTGAAGAAAAAATCCTAATATATTCAAATTGGAGATTTAGAAAACAGAAATTGAGGAGCAGACTGAAAAAGATGGGACGTATAAGGCTCTATTTTGAAGTATAGAGAAAGTAGAATGAAAATTCTTTTTCTTCCTCCTCTTTTCCTTATTACTATTTTATGTAGCTCTAGTAGCAGCGGATCAAATTACCAGCATCCGTTGGATCATAGAAAAAGCAAGAGAACTCCACAAAAACATCTACTTCTGCTTTATTCATTATGCCAAAGTCTTTGACTGTGTAGATCATAACGAACTGGAAAATTTTTCAAGAGGTAGGAAAACCAGACCACCTTATCTGTCTCCCGAGAAATCTGTATGCTGGTCAAGAAACAACAGTTAGAACCAGACATGGAATAGCAGATTCCAAATTGGGTAAGGAATACATCAAGGCTGTATATTGTCACCCAGCTTATTTAACTTATATACAGAGTACATCATATGAAATGCCAGGCTGGATGAAGCACAAACCAGGATCAAGATTTCCAGGAGAAATATCAATAACTTCAGATACACAGATGACACCACCTTTATGGCAGAAAGTGGAGAGGCACTAAGAGCCTCTTGATGAAAGTGAAAGAGAAGAGTGAAAAAGCTGGCTTAAAACTCAATATTCAAAAAACGATCATGGCATTGGGTCCCATAATTTCATGGCAAATAGATGGGAAAACAATGGAAGCACTGACAAACTTTATTTTCTTGGGCTCCAAAATCACTGCAGATGGTGACCTCAGCCATGAAATTAAAAGACGCTTACTCCTTGGAAGAAAAGCTATGACCAACCTAGACAGCATGTTAAAAAGCAGAGACAGGGGGTGTGGTCCTAGGATGGCAGAGAAATAGGACAGGGAGACCACTTTCTCCCCCACAAATTCATCGAAAGAACATTCAAACACTGAGTAAATTCCACAAAACTTCTGAATGCTGGCAGAGGACAGCAGGCATGCCAAAAGGCAGCCCGTTGTCTTCGAAAGGAAGTAAGACAAAATATAAAAGATAAAAAGAGAGACAAAAGAGTTAGGGACAGAGATCCATCCCGGGAAGGGAATCTTAAAAGAGGAGAAGTTTCCAAAAACCAGGAAACGTTCTCACTGGTGGGTCTGTGGGGAGTTTAGGAATCTCAGACAGCAAGATAACTGGGAGGAAAAATGAATGAATAAAACCCACAGTTACATGCCTGATGGCAACTCCCAGCAGAAAAGTAGCCCAGAAGCTCGCATCCACCACCAGCAAGTGGGGACTGAACAGGTAGGCAGGGGCTGCATTGCTTAGGGTAAGGACCGGGCCTGAATGTCCTGAGGGCAATCTGAGGGAGCTAACCTGAAATAGCAACCCAAACTGTGGCATAGTCAGAGAGAGAGAGAAAGAGAGAGAGAATTATCCCACGAAAAGTCCTAACCTAAGGCATTGCTGGGCCCCGCTCACAGAACAAAGGACTGAGCTAATACCAGAGGAGAGCTAGCCAGCTGCGGACTGGCCCATCCCCCACCAGAGGCAGGGAGGCAGGCAGAGGGCAACCAGAGTCAGAAGGGGGCAATCTTGGCCCCAGAGACTGCATCCTCTACCAAACTGCAAGCAGGCTTCCAGTTGCTAACCAAGACTTCTTGGGATTCTGGACGGTTGACATCCATCAGGAGGGTTGCAGCCAGAGATCAGCTCCCCAGAAGAGACACACGGCACACTTGAGATGGGTGTGCTGCTTCCACCCAGGAAACTGAGCAGCTGGGATGGGGGAGGCGATACGACACACCTGGGAAGAGTGTGCTCATCGAGCACCTGGTCGCCTGAGGTGCTCAGACCTGGGAAGGGGACAAAACGATGGCCCAACTGAGTCTGCACCTTTGTGGAGTACCCAAGAACCTGGACCTGAATGTCATAGACCTGGAAAGTGCATGCAACCCAGGGCCCGCTTTAGACAGTTCCCCTGCAGAGCATCCGAGAGCCTGACAAGTGTAGACCGGGAAAGCACACACACCGTGAGCGGAGACAAACCCAGTGCAGCTGAGACACTGCGAGCACTCCCCACACACACCAGGGATATTTGTTTGCGGTGTTCCTCCCTCCCCATAGCAAGCCTGAACAAGTGAGCCTAAATAAGTGACCACCTTTGTCCCCTTGTGTCAGGGCAGAAATTAGACACTGAAGAGACCTGTAAACAGAAGAAGCTAAAATAAACAGAGGGAACCACTTTGGAAGTGACAAGTGGAAAAGATTAAAACCCTGTAGTTAGCACCAACTACATTGGAAGGGGCCTATATATCTTGAGAAGTATAAGCTGAAACAAGGAACTATCTGAAACTGAACTGACCCTGCACTGCCCACAACAGCTTCAGAAAAATTCCTAGATATATTTTTACTATTATCATTTTTTAAATTTTAAATTAAAGAAAAAATTTAATTACTCTATTACTTCTTTAATTTTCATTTTTACAATCTACTATTACCTTGCAAAAAAAAGACTTTATTTTTAAAACAAACTTCATATATATATTTTTTATAATTTTTGTGATTTTTTTTTTAATATTGTGTTTTTGAGAGTCTAAACTCTACTCTAGATTTTTCATCTTTGCTTTTTGGTACTTTTTATCAATTTTGTACCTTTAAGAATCCAATCTTCAGTACCCACTTTTACTTAAGAGTGTGATTACTGGCTTGATTACTCTCTCCACCTTTTGACTCTCCTTTTGCTCCCCCAGGTCACCTCTATCTCTTCCCTCTCCCTTCTCTTCTCTATGCAACTCCGTGAATTGCTTTGTGTGTTCTGGGCTGTGGAGAACACTTAGAGAACTGATTACTGGCTAGATCTGTCTCTCTCCTTTTGATTCCTTTTCTCCTCCTGGTCACCTCTATCTCCTTCCTTCCTCTTCTCTTCTTTACATAACTCTGTGAACCTCTCTGAGAGGTCCTAACTGTGGAGAGTACATACGGAATTGATTACTGGCTAGCTTGCGCTTGCCCCTTTTGATTCCCCCTCTTCTCCTCCTGTTCACCTCTGCCTCCCTCCTCTTTCTTCTTTTCTCCATGCAACTCTGTGAACTTCTCCGGATGTCCCTCACTGTGGAGAATCTTTTAACCATTAACCTAGATGGTTTATTATTGGTGCTGTATGGATAGAGAAGTCTTGAAGCTACTATAAGAATAAGACTGAAAACCAGAGGCAGGAGGCTTAAGTACAAAACCTGAGAAAACCAGAGAATCCTGACTCCAGGGAACATTAATTGATAAGAGCTCACCCAAAAGCCTCCATGCCTACACTGAAACCAAGCACCATTCAAGAGCCAACCAGCTCCAGAGCAAGACATATCACACAAATTCTCCAGTAACACAGGAACATAGCCCTGAGCTTTAATATACAGGCTTTCAAAGTCACACCAAACCCACAGACAGCTCAAAACTCACTACTGGAAACTTCATTGCACTCCAGAAATAAGAAATCCAGCTCTGCCCACCTGGACACTGACACAAGCTTCCCTAACCAGGAAACCTTGAGGAACCACTTATCCAACCATACCCACAGGGAAGAACCTCCACAATAAAGAAGAACAACAAACTGCCAGAATACAGAAAGTCCACCCCATACACAGCAATCTAAAAAAGATGAAAAGGTAGAGAAATACTCAGCAGGTAAAGGAACATGATAAATGCCCAAGAAACCAAACAAAAGAGAAGGAGATAGGGAGTCTACCTGAAAAAGAATTCAGAATATTGATAGTAAAAATGATCCAAAATCTTGAAAACAAAATGGAGTTACAGATAAATAGCCTGGAGAAAAGGATTGATAAGATGCAAGAAATGTTTAACAAGGACCTGGAAGAAATAAAAAAAAATAGTCAGGCAATAATGAACAATACAATAACTGAGATAAAAAACACTCTGGAAGGAACCAACAGTAGAATAAGAGACAGAAAATAGGATAAGTGAGGTGGAAGATAGAATGGTAGAAATAAATGAACCAGAGAGGAAAAAGGCAAAAAAAGAATTAAAAGAAATGAGGACAACCTCAGAGACCTCTGGGACAATGTTAAGTGCCCCAACATTAGAATCATAGGAGTCCTGAAGAAGAAGACAAAAAAAAAAAAACAAAAAAACCATGAGAAAATACTTGAGGAGATAATAGTTTAAAACTTCTCTAAAATGGGGAAGGAAATAGTCATCCAAGTCCAAGAAAACCGGAGAGTCCAAAACAGGATAAACCTAAGGTGAAACACCTCAAGACAAATATTAATCAAGTTAATGAAGATCAAACACAAAGAGCAAACATTAAAAGCAGCAAGAGAAAAACAGCAAATAACACACATGGTCATTCCCATAAGGATAACAGCTGATTTTTCAATAGAAACTCTTCAGGCCAGAAGGGAATAGCAAGCATACTTAAAGTGATGAAAGAAAATAACCTACAACCCAGACTACTGTACTCAGCAAGGATCTCATTCACATATGAAGGAGAAATCAAAAGCTTTACAGACAAGCAAAAGCTGAGAGAATTCAGCACCACCAAACCAGCTCTCCAACAAATGCTAAAGGATCTTCTCTAGACAGGAAACACAGAAAGGGTGTATAAACCTGATTCAAAACAACAAAGCAAATGGCAAGGAGATCATACTTATCAATAATTACCTTAAACATAAATGGGTTGAATGCCCCAACTAAAAGACAAAGACTGGCTGAATGGATATAAAAACAAGACCCCTATATATGTTGTCTATAAGATCAGATCAGATCAGTCGCTCAGTCCTGTCTGACTCTTTGCGACCCCATGAATCGCAGCACGCCAGGCCTCCCTGTCCATCACCAACTCCCGGAGTTCACTCAGACTCACGTCCATTGAGTCAGCGATGCCATCCAGCCATCTCATCCTCTGTCGTCCCCTTCTCCTCCTGCCCCCAATCCCTCCCAGCATCAGAGTCTTTTCCAATGAGTCAAATCTTCACATGAGGTGGCCAAAGTACTGGAGTTTCAGCTTTAGCATCATTCCTTCCAAAGAAATCCCAGGGCTGATCTCCTTCAGAATGAACTGGTTGGAGCTCCTTGCAGTCCAAGGGAGTCTCAAGAGTCTTCTCCAACACCACAGTTCAAAAGCATCAATTCTTCAGTGCTCAGCCTTCTTCACAGTCCAACTCTCACATCCATCCATGACCACAGGAAAAACCATAGCCTTGACTAGACGAAACGTTCTTAGCAAAGTAATGTCTCTGCTTTTGAATATGCTATCTAGGTTGGTCATAACTTTCCTTGCAAGGAGTAAGCGTCTTTTAATTTCATAGCTGCAGTCACCATCTGTAGTGATTTTGGAGCCCAGAAAAATAAAGTCTGACACTGTTTCCACTGTTTCCCCATCTATTTCCCATGAAGTGGTGGGACTGGATGCCATGGTCTTCCTTTTCTGAATGCTGAGCTTTAAGCCAACTTTTTCACTCTCCACTTTCACTTTCATCAAGAGGCTTTTGAGTTCGTCTTCACTTTCTGCCATAAGGGTGGTGTCATCTGCATGAGACCCACCTCAAAACAAGGGACACATACAGACTGAAAGTGAAGGGCTGGGAAAAGATATTCCACGCAAATAGAGACCAAAAGAAAGCAAGAGTAGGAATAATCATCAGATAAATTAGACTTTAAAATAAAGGCTGTGAAAAGAGACAAAGAAGGACACCACATAGTGATCAAAGGATCAATCCAAGAAGAAGATACAACAATTATAAATATATATGCACCCAACATAGTAGCACTGCAATGTGTAAGACAAATGCTAACAAGTATGAAAGGGGAAATTAACAATAACACAATAATAGTGGGATACTTTAAGACACCACTCACACCAATGGATAGATCAACAAAAAATTAACAAGGAAACACAAACTTTAAAAGATACAAGGCACCTGTTAGACCTAATTGATATCTATAGGACATTTCCGGAGAAGGCAATGGCACCCCACTCCAGTACTCTTGCCTGGAAAATCCCATGGATGGAGGAGCCTGGTAGGCTGCAGTCCATGGGGTCGCTGAGGGTCGGACACAACTGAGCGACTTCACTTTCACCCCAAAACAATGAATTTCAACTTTTTCTCAAGTGCACATGGATCCTTCTCTAAGATAGATCACATACTGGGCCATAAATCTAGCCTTGGTAAATTCTTTTAATGGAAATCATGCCAAGCATTTTTTTGACCACAATGCAGTAAGATTAGATGTCAATTACAGGAGAAAAACTTAAAAATTCCAACATATGGAGGCTGAAGAACATGCTTCTGAAAAACCAACAAATCACAGAATAAATAAAAAAAGAAATCAAAATTTGTATAGAAATGAATGAAAATGAAAACACAACAACCCAAAACCTATGGGACACTGTAAAAGCAGTGCTAAGGGGAAGGTTCATAGCAATACAGGCTTACCTCAAGAAACAAGAAAAAAGTCAAGTAAAAAACTTAATGCTACACCTAAAGCAACCACAAAAGGAAGAAATGAAGAACCCCAGTGTTAGTAGAAGGAAATAGATCTTAAAAATTAGGGCAGAAATAATGCAAAAGAAAGAAAAGAGGCTATAGCAAAAATCAACAAAGGTAAAAGCTGGTTCTTTGAGATTAGAAATAAAATTGACAAACCATTAGCCAGACTCATCAAGAAAAAAGGGAGAATAATCAAATCAACAAAATTAGAAATGAAAATGGAATAATCACAACAGACAACACAGAAATACAAAGGATCATAAGAGACTACTATCAGCAATGATATGCCAATAAAATGGACAACTTGGAAGAAATGGACAAATTGTTAGAAAAGGAAAACTTTCCAAAACTGAACCAGGAAGAAGTAAAAAATCTTAACAGATCCATCACAAGCATGGAAATCAAAACTGTAATCAGATATCTTCCAGCAGACAAAAGCCCAGGACCAGACGGCTTCACAATTGAATTCTACCAGAAATTTAGAGAAGAGCTAATACCTATCCTACTCAAACTCTTCCAGAAAATTGCAGAGGAAGGTAAACTTCCAAACTCATTCTATGAGGCCACCATCACCCTAATTCCAAAACCAGACAAAGGTGCCACAGAAAAAGAAAACTACAGGCCAATATCACTGATGAACATAGAAGCAACAATCATTAAGAAAATTCTAGCAAACAGAATCCAACAACATAATAAAAAGATCATACATCATGACCAAGTGGGCTTTATCCCAGAGATGCAAGGATTCTTATATATTAGCAAATCAATCAATGTGATACACCACATTAACAAATTGAAAGATAAAACCATATGATTATCTCAATAGATGCAGAGAAAGCCTTTGACAAAATTCAACATCCATTTATGATAAAAACCCTCCAGAAAGCCGGCATAGAAGGAACATACCTCAACATAATAAAAGCCATATATGATAAATGCACAGCAGACATTATCCTCAATGGTGAAAAATTGAAAGTATTTCCCCTAAAGTCAGGAACGAGACAAGGATACCCAGTCTCAACACTACTATTCAACATAGCTTTGGAAGTTTTTGTCACAGCAATCAGAGAATAAAAAAGAAATAAAAGGAATCTAGATGGGAAAACAGAGTAAAACTCTCACTGTTTGCAGAGGACATGATCCTCTACATAGAAAACCCTAAAGACTCCACCAGAAAATTACTAGACCTAATCAATGAATATAGTAAAGGTTCAGAATATGAAATTAACATACAGAAATCCCTTGCATTCCTATACACTAACAATGAGAAAACAGAAAGAGAAATTAAGGAAACAATTCTATTCACCATTGCAATGACAAGAATAAAGAACCTAGGCATATATCTACCTAAAGAAACAAAAGACCTATACACAGAAAACTATAAAACACTGATGAAGGATATCAAGGATGACACAAATAGATGGAGAAATATACCGTTTTCATGGATTGGAAGAGTCAATATAGTGAAAATGTGTATATTACCCAAAGCAATCTATGCTGTTGCTGCTAAGTCGCTTCAGTCGTGTCCAACTCTATGCAACCCCATAGACGGCAGCCCACCAGGCTCCCCCGTCCCTAGGATTCTCCAGGCAAGAACACTGGAGTGGGTTGCCATTTCCTTCTCCAATGCATGAAAGTGAAAAATGAAAGTGAAGTCGCTCAGTCATGTCCGATTCTTCATGGCCCCATCGACTGCAGCCCACCAGGCTCCTCTGTCCATGGGATTTTCCGGGCAAGAGTACTGGAGTGGGGTGCCATTGCCTTCTCCAAAGTAATCTATAGATTCAGTTAAATCCCTATCAAGCTACCAACAGTATTTTTCACAGAACTAGAAAAAATAATTTCACAATTTGTATGGAAACACAAGAAAACCTTGAATAGCCAAAGCAATCTTGAGAAAGAAGAATGGAGCTGGAGGAATCAATTTGCTTGACTTCAGGCTATACTACAAAGTTACAGTCATCAAGAGAGTATTGTACTGGCACAAAGACAGAAATATAGATCAATGGAATAAAATAGAAAGCCCAGAGAAAAATCCACACACCTATGGACACCTTATCTTTGACGAAGGAGACAAGAATATACAATAGAGAAAAGACAAAGTTATAGTCCAAGTTCAAGGTCTAGACCTATGGCAAGGCTCAGGTTGTTCACAGGAGGATTGAAAATGCAAAATTACAGAGAAAAATACAGATGGCAAATGAGCACATGAACAGGTATTCAACATCATTAGCCATTAGGAAAAGACAAGGTAAAACCACATGATATACCATTACACATCTATCAGAATGGCTAAAATAAAAAATAGTTACAACATCAAATGCTGTAGAGGATGTGGAAAAACTGACCATTTATACATTGCTGGTGGGAAAATGGTACAGATAATATGGAAAACAGTTGAGCAGTTTCTTTACAAAACAAAGGAAAAAACTAAACTTGTTAATGACCATATTAGCCAGCAATGTCACTCTTGGGTGTTTATTCTAGAAAAATGAAGAATTATCCTCCCACAAAGTATGTACATGAATATTAAAGGAAGTTTTCTTTATAATAGCCAGTAGCGAGGGGAAGCAGGATGGCACACAGGAGGAACCAAATATTCTTCAATGGGAAAAGGGTTAAATAAACTCTGGCATATCCATATACTGAAATATTAGTTAGCAATAAAAATTAGTGAAGTACTGATACATGCAACAACCACAATGAATCTCCAGAAAATAATACTGAATGAAATAAAGCCAAAGATTACTATATACTTTCATTATTGCAACATTCTCCTTTTCTTTTTTGGGCTACACAACACAGCATGAAGGATCTTAATTCCTCAGTCAGGGATCAAACCTGCACCCCTGCAGTGGAAGTGTGGAGTCTTAATCACTGAAGCTCCACAGTAGTCCCTGTATAACATTCTTAAAATGTCAAAATTAAAGAAATACAGATGAGATTAGTTATTACCATGGTTTAAGGAAGGGGTAAGAGTAGGAAGAAAGTGGTCCTAGATATAAAAGACAGATTGAGAGATCCTTGGGCGGTAGAAATATTTTGCATCTGGACTGTATTAATGTCAATAACTTGGTTGTTATACGGTACTACAGTTTTGGAAGATGTTACTTTTTGAGGAAACTGGCTAAAGAGTACATGATATCTCTCTGATCTCTCTGCATTGTGTTTTACAACTCTATGTGAGTCTACAATTATCTCAAAATTTTAGGTTTAATTTTCTTAAATTAAAGATTAAAAGATGAAGATTGCTGTGATCCAGTAAAATAGAGATCCAGTCAATTTGAAAGTTAATTACCTTGCACTGAACATACAAATCATAGGGTAGATTGGGTCTCATGGTCCTTATACAAATATTAGCTCATAAGTAATCAGTCCTGAAAGATGATGCTGTGAAAGTGCTGCACTCAATATGCCAGCAAATTTGGAGAACTCAGCAGTGGCCACAGGACTGGAAAAGGTCAGTTTTCATTGCAATCCCAAAGAAAGGCAATGCCAAAGAATGCTCAAACTACCACACAATTGCACTCATCTCACACGCTAGTAAAGTAATGCTCAAAATTCTCCAAGCCAGGCTTCAGTAATATGTGAACCATGAACTTCCTGATGTTCAAGCTGGTTTTAGAAAAACAGAGGAACCAGAGATCAAATTGCCAACATCCGTTGGATCATGGAAAAAGCAAGAGAGTTCTAGAAAAACATCTATTTCTGCTTTATTGACTATGCCAAAGCCTTTGACTGTGTGGATCACAATAAACTGTGGAAAATTCTGAAAGAGATGGGAATACCAGACCACCTGATCTGCCTCTTGAGAAATTTGTATGCAGGTCAGGAAGCAACAGTTAGAACTGGACGTGGAACAACAGACTGGTTCCAAATAGGAAAAGGAGTTTGTCAAGGCTGTATATTGTCACCCTGTTTATTTAACTTATATGCAGAGTACACCATGAGAAACGCTGGACTGGAAGAAACACAAGTTGGAATCAAGATTGCTGGGAGAAATATCAATAACCTCAGATATGCAGATGACACCACCCTTATGGCAGAAAGTGAAGATGAACTCAGAAGCCTCTTGATGAAAGTGAAAGTGGAGAGTGAAAAAGTTGGCTTAAAGCTCAACATTCAGAAAACGAAGATCATGGCATCCGGTCCCATCACCTCATGGGAAATAGATGGGGAAACAGTGGAAACAGTGTCAGACTTTATTTTTCTGGGCTCCAAAATCACTGCAGATGGTGACTGCAGCCATGAAATTAAAAGACACTTACTCCTTGGAAGGAAAGTTATGACCAACCTAGATAACATGTTCAAAAGCAGAGACATTACTTTGCCAACAAAGGTCCGTCTAGTCAAGGCTATGGTTTTTCCTGTGGTCATGGATGGATGTAAGAGTTGGACTGTGAAGAAGGCTGAGCGTCGAAGAATTGATGCTTTTGAACTGTGGTGTTGGAGAAGACTCTTGAGACTCCCTTGGACTGCAAGGAGCTCCAACCAGTCCATTCTGAAGGAGATCAGCCCTGGGATTTCTTTGGAAGGAATGATGCTAAAGCTGAAACTCCAGTACTTTGGCCACCTCATGCGAAGAGTTGACTCATTGGAAAAGACTCTGATGCTGGGAGGGATTGAGGGCAGGAGGAGAAGGGGACGACAGAGGATGAGATGGCTGGATGGCATCACTGACTCGATGGACATGAATCTGAGTGAACTTCGGGAGTTGGTGATGGACAGGGAGGCCTGGCGTGCTGCGATTCCTGGGGTCGCAAAGAGTCGGACACGACTGAGCGACTGAAATGACTGACTGACTGACAGGTTGATGTCAATATTACAATAGAGAAGATGTTCAGCATGAAGATATAATAAATTGAAAGGGATAGCTTCAAGAGCATATGAGGAAGACTTGGATTTCCATGGGAATAAAGTCACTTCTGTGGAAGAAGGTAGAGTAGTAGTATGTATGATAGGTTGTTTTAGAAAGAGAGAAGAAATAGGAAATCATGTGGGTGATATATTCTTAAAAAGGTGTAATAAGCATTTGAAGTGGAGAAAATGTAGTAAAAATGGAGGGTATAGTTTCGTGAGTCACATCATGTAGTGTTAATCTTCAGAACCAGGCAAGAGCAATGAGGGAGCGAGTATAGATTTTGCTACCACTACCTATAGGATGGTGAATTAGAAGTTAGCAAATAGAGATCATTTTTAAACATTAATTGCCCAAGAATATTAAGCTGGTTGATTATTTTAAAAACCTAATAAAGCATTGAATGAGAAAATGATAGGATCATCCTAATTGAGATTGAAAATTAAGTTTATTGACCTCAACTTTTTTCTCAGGTCATATCTCATTTGTTTTGTTGAGGATAGTAATTATCTCTCTATAGATATGTTCCACTCTGTGGTAAGCAAACCAATGACTGGAGTAACTTTTCATTTGAAGATAATTTCACTGACCCTTGTCTCTCAGCCTCTTAGATGGTGTCTTTATTGGCCACAGCTAATTAAATAACCTTGAGAACTGCATGCCTCCCTATTTGTTATCCAATAGGATTTTTAAAATTGGTCAGATCAGTGAGTAAGGATGAGGATATGTTTCTGTGTCCAGGAAGATTAAGACTAAATGAATAAAGTGACCAATGTGCTCTACTGTTCAAGGTGATGTGTCTAATTCTTGAATTTTCCTGCAGTTCAACCTTATTTTACTCTAGATGTTAGAACCTGAAAGATTATTTTAATTATGACAGCTCTCTCAGAATACCATTTGCTTGCCGCTGATAACCTTTCTTTGGTTTTGGCAGCAATTTGTCTTTGTTAAGATGTTTTCAACAGTGCTTATATCCAGTGGGGGGATTTTTTTTCCCAGAAAACCTTCTGAAGGTCAACTGTCACCAGTGTATCCTCAAGACAGTATGTACTCTTTCAACAACAGGACGACCGTTAACTCTAAATGAACCTTAAGACACTACAGAATTAAACAGTATGTAGAAAAAGCAGACTCAATTTTGAGCTGTAGTAGGATTGAGAAAAAAATCAGACACTGTTGTCTATTAAATTTTAGAAAAGGAGATGATATTCTAAAGCAAACTTAGTTAAAATATTCATTAGATTTTTCACAATGTGTTATACATTTTAAATTTGTTGAACTTCTTTTGATTCCTTCAGTTCAGTTCAGTTCAGTCCACTCAGTCGTGTCCGACTCTTTGCGACCCCATGAATCGCAGCACGCCAGGCCTCCCTGTCCATCACCAACTCCAAGAGTTCACTCAGACTCACGTCCATCGAGTCAGTGATGCCATCCAGCCACCCCAGCCATCTCTTCCTCTGTCGTCCACTTCTCCTCCTGCCCCCAATCCCTCCCAGCATCAGAGTCTTTTCCAATGAGTCAACTTTTCGCATGAGGTGGGCAAAGTACTGGAGTTTCAGCTTTAGCATCATTCCTTCCAAAGAAATCCCAGGGCTGATCTCCTTCAGAATGGACTGGTTGGAGCTCCTTGCAGTCCAAGGGAGTCTCAAGAGTCTTCTCCAACACCACAGTTCAAAAGCAGCAATTCTTCAGTGCTCAGCCTTCTTCACAGTCCAACTCTCACATCCATCCATGACCACAGGAAAAACCATAGCCTTGACTAGACGGACCTTTGTTGGCAAAGTAATGTCTCTGCTTTTGAATATGCTGTCTAGGTTGGTCATAACTTTCCTTCCAAGGAGTAAGTGTCTTTTAATTTCATGGCTGCAGTCACCATCTGCAGTGATTTTGGAGCCCAAAAAAATAAAGTCTGACACTGTTTCCATTGATTTCTTCAGTTTTTTGCAAAACCTGTCCCTTACATAAACATTCAAACTGTACAAAGTATAGAGAAGAAAATAAAATCACCATAAACCCATCACTCAAAGCTAATTACCATTAAAATTTTACTGCATTTTTATCCAGTTTTTATGCTATTCACTTTTTTACTTAGTATAATATTAAATGTATTGGTGGTCTGTGGTGTTGGATTTCTCAATTTAAAAAATAGAGCAGAATAAAAATTACCAATTTTTTTCATGTGTCAAGTACAAAGCATATGTATGACTTTATGTATATGTAATGTCCAAAATAGACAAATGCATAGAGGCAGAAAGTGTATTAGTGATTGCCAGGGACCAGTGAGTGGGGATATGGGGTGATTGACAATGGATATGGGCTTTTGTTTTCAGGTTGATGAAAATTTTCTGAAGTTATTTTGTGATGATGGTTGCACAACTCTGAATATACCAAAAAAAAAAAAAAAAAAAACAAAAACCCACTGAACTGAACACTATAAGTGAAGTGATTTTATGGTATGTGCATTACATCTTAACAAAGCTATTTTTAAAAAAAAAAAGAGAACTTCTACATGTCTCAGCAGCAAATCTACCTACCTCCCTCAATCTGTATCAGTCTATTCTGTCTCCTTCCTTTTAAAATGAATGAACTTTATTTATTCCTATCTAAGATGAACACCCTCCACTTGTATGCTGAATTCCACTCACCTCCTTTATTTAGCAGCTTTACCATTGATAGATAATGTGCTTCCCATTTGGTTCAGACAGTAAAGAATCCACCTGCAATGCAGGAGACCCGAGTTCTATCCCTGGGTCTTGAAGATCCCCTGGAGGAGGACATGGCAACCCACTGCAGTATTCTTGCCTGGAGAATTTCATGGACAGGGGAATCTGGAAGGCTACAGCCCATGAGGCCACAAGGTGTCCAACATGACTGAGCGACTCACACTTCACTTTCACCACTGATAATACCCCCTTTTTCAGAATTATTATTTTGTCCCTCTCTACAGGTCATTCCTATCAGCATGGAAATGTGATATCTGTGGTATCTTCCACCTTTGATCCATCATCTCTCAGACCTACCACCTCCCCTTAAGATATAACCCCATTTCTCTGCTTTCTAGTGTTACTTCTCTTCTCATTGTCCTTTGAATTCGTTCAACAATTCTCTCATGACCATCGCCCATAAAAACAGCTTTTATCAAAGACCCCCAGTGGGCTTTGCATTGCTGAATTAAGTGATCAATTTTCAGTCCCTCTCTTATTTGAAAAAGCAAGATTTGACACAGTCGATCATGTTCTCCTTTTCAAAATGCTTTTCTTTTTTAAAACGACTTCATACTGTTAGAGCAGTTATACGTTCACAGGAAAAATGTGAGATAATGGTACAATGGTTACCTATATACACTCAATCCACACATGATAGACTCTCCATTATAGACATCAGAAAAGTGCATTTGTTACAAATGATGGACCTGCACGTGGCAAGTCACTTCAATCATGTCCAACTCTTTGTGACCCCCATAGACTGTAGCCCTCCAGGCTCCTCTGTCCATAGAATTCTCCAGGCAAGAGTACTGAGTAGGTTGCCATTTCCTTCTCCACACTGATACATCATAATCATTAAAAATCCATAGCTTAGGTTAGGGTTTACACTCGAAGTTTTACATTCATTCTATAGGTTTGGACAGATGTATAATGGCATATATCCAACATTACAGTATCATGCAAAGTATCTTCACTACCTAAAACTTCTCTGTGCTCTATCTATTCATCCCTCCTCCTCCCAAATCTTTGGTAACCGCAGAACATTTTATTGTCTTTATAGTTTTGGCTTTTCCCGAATATCATATAGTTGAAATCATACAGTATGTAGCTTTTTCAGACTGGCTTCTTTTGCTTAATAATGTGCATTAAATTTTCTTCCATGTCTTTTCAGGGCTTGATAGCTCATAACTTTTTAGCACTGAATAATATTTCCCTGTCTGTATGTACCACAGTTTTTTCACCCATTCAGCTATTAAATAACACTTTGATTGCTTCAAGTTTGTAGCAATTATGAATAAAGCTGCTACAAACATCTGTGTGCTGGGTTTTATGCTATCAACGCCTTTTGGATAAATAACAAGTAGTCCAATTGCTGGATCCTATGTATGTTTGGGGCTTCCCCGGTGGCTCAGTGATAAAGAACCTGCCTGCAGTGCAGGAACCATAGGAGATGCAGGTTCAAGCCCTGGGTTGGAAAGATACCTTGGAGGAGGGCATGGCAACCCACTCCAGTAAAATAAATTTTTATTTGTAGTTATTTCGAAAATTGACAGAAACATCAAATACTCCAATTAGTTGCACTGATTACAGAAAATGTTCATAACCACTTAATAAAATGATACTTTCTCCTAAAATAACAGAAATTTGGGATGGACACACTAAATATTTTAATCCATAAGCATAAAAGATTAACAGCAAAAGGCAAACAAGGACTGAATGTCAGTTGGACGTTTTACTGAAACGGGCCGCTCCTGGGGCATTCAATCACTGCCTCTCTGGTGGGGCCAGCAGCTCGAGTCACCTCCCTCACCAGCCAAGGTGCTCCTCCTGTGTGTCCAGAAAGGCGTCACAACACAAAAGCTCAGATCCCACAGCGTCAGGGAGGTGGGACTTTGGAGTGAGAAACTGGTTTTCAAGCAAGAACCAGATGAGGAAAATCTTTATGTAAGTGACAAGAGTTTTAGGAAACGAATGTACGAAGCAGAATAAGTTACAAACAGAAGAAGCACTGTGCCCTCCTCCTCTTCCTCCTGCCTGGAGAATCCCATGGACAGAGGAGCCTGGTAGGGTAACAGTCCATAGGGTCACAAAGAGTCAGACACAAATGAAGCGACTTAGCACACATGCACCCATCGTATGTTTAGTTGTGTAATAAAAACACCAGACTCTCTTCCAAAGTGGCTGTATCACTTTGCTTTCCCACCACCAGTGAATTCGAGTTCCTGTTGCTTTACATCCTTGTGGGCATTTGTTGTTGTCAGTGTTCTGCATTTTGGCTATTCTAATAGGTATATAGTGGTATTGATTTTTAATTTAAATTTATTTATTTTAATTGGAGACTAATTACTTTAACAATATTGTAATTGGTTCTGCCCACACTCAACATGAATCCACCACAGGCATATACACGTTCCCCATCCTGAACCCCCCTCCCAACTCCCCTCCCTGTACATCCCTCCAGATCACCCCAGTGCACCAGCCCTGAGCATCCTGTATCGAACCTGGCCTGGTGATTCATTTCTTATATGATAATATATATGTTTCAATGCCATTCCCCCAAATCATCCCACCCTCACCCTCTCCCACAGAGTCCAAAAGACTGTTCTATACATCTGTGTCTCTTTTGCTGTCTCACATACAGGGGTTATTGTTACCATCTTTCTAAATTCCATATATATGCATTAGCATACTGTATTGGTGTTTTTCTTTCTGACTTATTCACTCTGTATAATAGGCTCCAGTTTCATCCACCTCATTAGAACTGATTCAAATGTATTCTTTTTAATGGCTGAGTAATACTCCATTGTGTATATGTACCACAGCTTTCTTATCCATTTGTCTGCTGATGGGCATCTAGGTCCTTCCATGTCTGGCCTATTATAAACAGTGCTGCAATGAACATTGGGGTACATGTGTCTCTTTCAATTCTGTGTATGCCCAGCAGTGGGGATTGCTGGGTCATAAGGCAGTTCTATTTCCAGTTTTTTAAGGAATCTCCACACTGTTCAGTCACTATGGAGTGGTATTGTTTTAACTTGTAATTCCCTAGTGACCATATGGTGTTGAACATATTTTCATATTCTTAATTCATCATCTATGTATCTTCTTTTTTTACATATGGATGTCTGGTTGTTTGGTCTGATTTGTTGAAGAGACTATCTTTGCTTGTTGTATTGCTTTTGCTCCTTTGCCAAAGATCAGTTGACTGTGTGGGTCTATCTATTCTTTTGACAATACCACTTTATGTTGATTACCGGCAAATAAATGGAGACACAATGGAAAGTAGTGGACAGACTATTTTCTTGGGATCCAAAATCACTGCAGATGCTGACTGCAGCCATGAAATTAAAAGATGCTTGTTTTCTTGGAAGAAAAACTTATGACAAACCTGGACGGTGTATTAAAAAAGCATAGACATTACTGTGCTGGCAAAGATCCATTCTAGTAAAGCTAAGTTTTTTTTTCCCAGTAGTCATGGTACAGATGTGGCAGTTGGACCATAAAGAAGGCTGAGTGCTGAAGAATTGATGCTTTTGAACTGCAATGTTGGAGAAGACTCTTGAGAGTCCCTTGGACTGCAAGGAGATGCCGACCAGTTGATCTTAAAGAAAATCAACCCTGAAAATTCATTGGAAGGACTAATGCTGAAACTAAAGCTACTAATATTTTTGACCACCTGATGAGAAGAGCCAGCTCATTAGAAAAGACCCTGATGCTGGGAAGATAGAAGGTAGGAAGTAGGAAGAGAACCAAAGTAGGAAGAGGATGAGATGGTTGGAAGGCAATCACCGACTCAATGGACATGAGTTTGAGCAAACTCTAGGAATGAAGGATAGGGAAGCTTGGCATGCTGCAGTCCCTGGGGTCCACAAAGAATTGACACCACTGAGAAGCTGAACAGCAAAGACTGCAGCTTTATGATAAGTCTTAAGGTTTATAGTAAGTCTTGACCTCCCATAGTGTCAGTCTTCCAACTTGGTTTTTCTCCTTCAATAACACATTAATTATTCTAGCCCTTTTGCTTGTTCATATAAACTTTAGAATCAGTTTATCAATATCCACAAAATAACTTTCTGAAATTTTGATTAGTTTGCACTAAATCTGTAGCTGAAGTTGGAAAGACCTGACATCTTGACAATGTTGAGTCTTCATTTCTGTGAAGATTGAGTCTCTCTCCATTTTTTAGGTCCTTTTATCTCATTGTTGTAATTTTCCATATAGGTTTTGTTTATATTTTGCTAGATTTATGCCTATGTACTAATTAAAATGCTATTATGTTTTTAACTTTAAATTCCACTTTTTCATTGATGGTTTATGTGTAACTGATTGATTTTATATATCCAGTTTGTATCCTGCAACTTTGCTAAAATCAATTTTTAGTTCCAGGAAGCTTTTGCTGATTCTTTTGGATTTTCTATATAAATTATTATGTCTTCTGTGAACAAAGACAATATTATTTTTCCTTCAAAATCTATATACCATTTATTTCCCTCACTTGTATTGTTGCATTAACTTGGACTGAAATACTTTTTTTACTTTACTACCAAGATACCTTATCCTCTTCATTTTCTTACCACCCTCCTAGCTGTCTTTTTTTGGGTTCCTTCTCCATTATCTAGACTCCAAATATTTGGGAAACCAAAGCTTCATCATGAGATATCTTCACCTATATTCACTCCCTTGGTGTTCTCATCCAGTCTCCCAGCTTTAAATGTTATCTACATATTTATGACTTCCAAATTTATAAATCTAGTGCAGATGTACCTTCTTGTTGTTGTTCAGTCACTAAGTCATATCCTACTCTTTGCAACCAGGCTTCCCTATCCTTCACTGTCTCCCAGAGTTTGCTCAAACTCATGTCCATTGAATCAGTGATGCCATCCAAACATCTCATCCTCTGTCACCCTCTTCACCTCTTGCCTTCAATCTTTCCCAGCATCTGGGTCTTTTCCAACGAGTTGGCTCTTCGCATTAGGCAGCCAAATTATTGGAGCTTCAGCTTCAGCATCAGTTCTTCCAATGAATTTTCAGGGTTGATTTCCTTTAGGATTGACTTGTTTGATCTCCTTGCAGTCCAAGGAACTCTCAAGAGTCTTCTCCAGCACCACAGTTCGAAAACTTCAATGTATGTATCTATATTTAATTGCCTATTTGACATGTACCCTTAGATGACTAAGAGTTTCTTATGATTCTCTGAAATAGAACTCCATTATTACCCATCCTCCCACGACAAACAAACCTGCCTTTATCTTTCTCATTGCTTCCATTAATTGAAAATGGATCAATTTATTTGCTCAGATGCTTAGACTCATAGGAAAATTAAACTTTGGCTATTTTTAAATGAATTTTTAGAGGCAGCATCTTTTAAAAAATTATTTAATTAATTTGTTTATTTATTTTTTGTTGTGCTAGGTCTTCCTTCCTGCATGCAGGCTTTCTTCAGTTGCAGTTAGTGGGAGCTACTCTTCATTTTGGGACATGGGCTTCTCCTTGCAGTGGCTTCACTTGTTGCAGAGCACGAGCTCTAGGTGCTTGGGCTTAGTAGCTGTGGCTCACAGACTTAGATGCTCCATGGCACGTGGGATCGTCCCTGACCAAAGATCAAACCTGTGTCCCTTGCATTGGCAGGCGGATTCTTAACCATTGGATTCAGAGAGAAGTCCCTAACTTTGACTACTTTTTCCCAGTCACTTCCTATATCGATTGCATCAGCAATTCCTGTTGTCACTATCTCCAAAATTATATCCCAAATCTTATTTATCATAATCTTTCACCACTACCACTTCAGTCCAAGCCAATATCACTTCTTCATGGCATTATGCAATAGCCTAGTCTCTCTGCTTCTCTTGATACCAATTCCTCTATTTTCATCACAGAAGTCAAGTTATCTTTTTAAATCATAAGTTGGCTCATTTTACTCCTCTGCACAAAGGTCTCCATTGAATGCTTGTTACAACTGGAATGAAATCCAAGACTTTCACAAAACTGTATGTGATCTGTCCATTGGTTATCTTTCCAAGGTCATTTCCTACCTCCTTCTACCTTGATCTCTCTGCTCTAGCTACAGAGGCTTTCTTCTTTCCTTCATAATCCAATATGTCTCTTTCAACTTGCCAAACTTACTCTCAAACTAGAGTCCATGCTGGTCCCTCAGCATGGATTGCTCTTCTAGACATTTGTGCTACACTCCCTGAATTTGTTTGGTTGATACTCAGATAGCACCTCCTCAAAGAGGCTTTTTCCATCTATCATATGAAATAGCATTCCCCATCACTGTATTCTTAAAGAGTGCTAAGTCTTCTTCACAGCACTTGTCACACCTGATGTTATGCCATCTTTACTTTTTTTGTGGCTGTTTCACCACACTACAATATAAGATTCATGATAGCAGGATATTTTGTCTGTCTCATTTACTGCCGTATTCCCAGAACCCATAGTACATAGTAAAGTGACTTTTTAGTGAATGGATACATTTAGGAGCCACAGGATATACAATTTCTTGGCTTATTCTTTTTTTTTTTTTTCATTTTTAGCATTTAAAATAAGAAAGCATTTTATTTAAAAAGATATTCTTGTCATTATGCCGTTACAGACTCAAAATAATGTTAGTTCCTATATATTATTTTAAGTAAAATTTCCTTAGCACTTGCCCAATACTAGGAATTTGTTTCTACATTTTTACAATTGTTACCAACTGTTTTATACATCTTTCTATACAAATTCTTCTCTGCATTTTACATTATCTCTTTAGGATTATTCCTAAGAGGTAGAAATTCATGGTCAAAGGATGAGAATATTTGTAAACATTTTATTTCATATAGACCATTTACAAAGCAAATTTTTTCATTATTTTACTCCAAAAATATTTATTTAATGAAGAAAATAAACAAGATTCTTTGCTCTTTTAGAGCCTTGTAGCTTATATTCTAATGACACATGAAAAAAGTGAAGGTGAAAGTCACTCAGTCATGTCTGACTCATTGCAACCCCATGGACTGTAGCCTGCCAGGTTCCTCTTCCCATGGAGATGCTCCAGGCAAGAATACTGGAGTGGGTTGCCATTTCCTTTTCCAGGGGATCTTCCTAACCCAAGGATCCAACCCAGGTCTTCTGCATTGCAGGCAGATTACTTGCCACCCTGGCAGATAATTGAGAGAGTCAATTCCTAGGTAGGTTGATAAGAAGTCCAGGGTTCCCTCCTGGAGGAGCAGGAGGAGGAGGAAGGGGTCCAGAGCCCTGGAGAAGGAGAACGGTATCTGGGGCTCTCAAGGAGAAAAGGACAGAGTTCTTTTCCACATTGCTTTGTCTTAGCCAACATAACAATGTATCTTGCTGGAGGACATGTTTCTCCTTAACAAGAACCTTCTGACTAATCCTGTCATCTTAAAATGTATATTATGGGAGTGGGTCTGGTAAGATCTTTCTATTGTTAGTTCTAATCTTGTTAATTTAAAATTTATGTTGTGGGAGTGGGTCTGAAAAAAGTGTATAAGGTTTGATAAGACTAGCTACGGAGAAGGCAATGGCAACCCACTCCAGTACTCTTGCCTGGAAAATCCCATGGACAGAGGAGCCTAGTGGGCTGCCGTCTATGGGGTTGCACAGAGTCAGACACGACTGAAGCGACTTAGCAGCAGCAGCAGCAAGACTAGCTACAGGGGCATTCTCCACCCCCCTTCTGATGTCTATATTAGAAGCTTTCTCTGTCCCTTTTCTTACTTTAATAAAACTGCTACACAAAAACTCTTGAGTGATCAAGCCTGGTCTCTGGTCCCGAAGCTAAATATTCTTCTTTGGAGATCACAAATCCAATGTCGTTCACCATAAGCTATCATAATAAACAGATGAGAGTAATAAATACTGTATAGACTATGTTAGAGGTTGATAAGTACTATTAAAAAAAAAAAGCAAGAGCAACGTGGGAGAACTGGCAGTGTAGAAAGAAAGGGCAGAATATTGAAGTATTAATGAAAGAGTTCTGGTAGACCTCATTAAGGAGATGCTGCTGCTGCTGCTGCTAATTTGCTTCAGTCATGTCTGACTCTGTGCGACCCCATAGACAGTAGCCCATCAGGCTCCACCGTCCCTGGGATTCTCCAGGCAAGAACACTGGAGTGGGGTGCCATTTCCTTCTCCAATGCAGGAAAGTGAAAAGTGAAAGTGAAGTCGCTCAGTCGTGTCTGACTCTTTGCGACCCCAAGGGCTGCAGCCTACCAGGCTCCTCTGTCCATGGGATTCTCCAGGCAAGAGTACTGGAGTGGGGTGCCATTGCCTTCTCCCTTAAGGAGATGAGCTCTTGGCAAAGGCTTAAAAGGTGAGAGAGTAGAGAGGTAAATATGGTACTGAGAATGAAAGTACAGGTTTTCCAGCAAATCAGAAGCTATGAGAATGGCAATGAACAGATTTTGCCTCAGAATACTCAGAAGGAACCAACTCTATTAACATCTGAATTTTGAGCTTTTGGCCTCCACAAATGTGAGTGAAAAAATTGTTGTGGTTTTAAAGCACTCAGTTTGTTTTATTTTGTTACAGCAGCTCAAAGAAACAAATACACTTATATTTTGAATTATATTTAAAATTTAATTATATTTTCAAATAAGTTACACTAATTTTATTATTTATTTCTTTAATACAATTCAAGGGGAAATGTAAGAGTACACAAGGAGAGTCCAGCTTTTATGGTGTGTGTATGTCCTGCGTTACCTTGAGGAAAATGTGGCTGATTGTGACTGTACAGATATCAAACCTACCCTTGTCTCTTGGGACATACATACTAGAAGATAGATGGAGTTCTAAGGCAATTTTCAGAGCAGAGTTTCTGTCTTCCTGCTCTTGGCTATTTTAAGCATAAAATGTATTCAAATATTTCTTTGAATATAACTTTTTTTTCTGATAATGCAACTGTAAGGAGAACAAAGAGGCTTCAATGATTGTTCTTCTAGCTCTTGGCAAAGACTAGTATGTACAAAGACTTAAAAAGAGAGACCAGTAAAGTCAGAGAAGGAGCCTGACCTCTAAGAATATTTTTAAAATCTCCTAATTAACACTGCTTAGAGTTAATAAGTGACTTGTTGCATCACCTGGGTCATTTCCTTCCAGATTTGAAGTAATGTGAGTAATATGAGGCCAAGGAACTGAGAGCAATTTATTAAATTTTTGTTGCACAAAACAACCTTGTGATAGTATCTTTTTGACATGACTTATAGGAGTGATAAAGAACTCCTTTTTTAACAAGGTGATTTTTCAGGCCAAAAAAGTGAAAAACCTATCTCTAAATTAGACTATATGTATGTGATTTTTTTATTGTGTATATTCCTTAGTGAAAGCAGAACACTAAATTACAATAATGTCTATACATTGACCTAAAATCTATAACTGTGAAACTAAGTAACATTATATTCTAATAATATCTGTGGTTGTTTGAATATGTATATTTTATGTTGACTAGCTATTATCTCACTAAATCTTTCTGATTACCTGGTGACTTATCTTATAGGTGAGGAAACCAAGAATCAGAGTGATAAAGTATTGATATTTGCTCAAGTCCCACAGCTACTAAGTGGGAGAGCTGGGTATCAAAGCAAGATTAATGTGACTCCTGAGTTTCTTAGCCACTAAGAAATGTTTCCAATTAGCCTAGAGACACCTAGGTTGATGTATTCACCAGATCAGTGCCATTACTTAGTGTCTCAATAGGCCAGGATTCCTTCTAAACCCTTGTGTCCCTGTCCTGAGGATGCCCTATACTAACAATTTCACCCTGAGAACATTAACTAAAGACCAAGTGTGAGTCTGGCAAAGTCTCTGGCTCATCACAGTAGTGTGACATTTGCTAAGCCACTTTATTAAATGTCCGTTTTTGTGGTAGGCAATATCATGTCCCCTTCCCAAATATGTCCATTATGTGGTAAAAGAGGCTTTGTAGATGTGATTTAAGTTAAACATCTTGAGATAGGAGAGTAGCCTCATTTATCCAGGTGTGCCTAATGTAATCACAAGAGTCCCTGTAAAAAGGAGGTAGGAAGGTCAGAGTCAGAGAAGGAGATGTGAAGATGGAAGGACAGGCCAGAGTGATTCAGAATCATGAACCAAGAAATCTAAGAAATCTCTAGACACAGGAAATTGATTCTTCCCTAGAGCCTCCAGCAGGAACATAGCCCTGCTAGCATCTTGGTTTCATAGTAGTGCGACCCATTGCAGGTTTCTGACCTTCAGAACTATACAAGAATACACTTATGCTAACTTATGCCGCTAAATTTGTGGTAATTTGTTACAGCAGCAACAGGAAGATAATACAATTCCTTTATTTATGAAATAGGTGTAAGACTGACCTGATAGAATTGATGTAGAGAGATAAAAGACAAGATATTGGGTGAATTGAACGCATGCAAGGAAGTTAGAGAATAAAGGTGTATCATGTGAGTTATTCCCTGAAAACCTAGGGAGTGTTTATGTGAAACAGAATCCACCTCTCCCACCTCAGGCCTCCATGATGCCTTGGACGTAGTTCGACTAGGGAGAACTAAACCTAATTCTCCTCCCTCATCACCACCTCTTAGGATTTTTAGAATCTGGTCTTGCTTTTCTCTCCTACCTCACCTCTATTTGATCTCTGCCTGAGAGATTTAATTCAATTGAAACTTCTGCCCAGGGGGTCTTTGTCCTTGCTGTTTATTCTTCCTGGAACTCCCTGATATCATTGCAGAACTGTCTTGCCATTCAAATCTCAAATGAAATGATAGCACTTTCTGAAAGAAGTTTCCAGATGATTCAAACCAAAGCAAACCTTCATAGCCACCTTCTATCACATTTCCTGAACTTAGTTTCTCTGTGGTGCTTATCAGAACCTGAAATATATACAAATGCATTCAACATATGCTCATGTATTTATTTTCTCTCTAACCTCTTCAGAATATTATATAGGTCAGGGCCATTGTCTTTCTCACTACTGTAATCTCAGCAGTGAGAGTGCCTTTTAACGTATATAAAAGGCATATAATCATGAACTTAATAAATTGCTTTTGACTGATGGAACAGGTGATTGAAGACAGTGCTGCCTTCAGATATTTTGGTAAAGTGAATTAATAAAGTTCCTTTTTCCTTAAGCCAATTTGGGAAAGTATTTTCTGCACTTGTATTCTACCTTATTCAATGTTTTTCACCACTGTGTCCATCCATCTGTCCATCTACGTATCTATCTATCCATCTCTATTAAAAATAAGACAGAGCAAAACATAAAGAATAAAATAACATTACTTCAAAATCTCACCAGATAACTGCTTCCTTGAATATACTGTCTATATATAATACATATAGACATTTCTCCAAAGAAGACATACAGAGGGTTAATAAACACATGAAAAGATGTTCAGCATCACTCATTATTAGAGAAATGCAAATCAAAACCAGAATCAGGTATCATCTCTTGTTGGTCAGAACAGCTGCTATCAAAAAGCTTACAAACAATAAATTCTGGAGAAGGTGTGGAGAAAAGGGAACCCTCTTATACAGTTGGTGGGAATACAAACTGGTGAAGCCACTATGGATAACACTAAGGAGATTCCTTAAAAAACTGGGAATAGAACTGCCATATGACCCAGCAATCCAACTGCTAGGCATCCACACCAGCACAGGAAACCAGAATTGAAACAGATACATGTACCCTATTGTTAATTGCAGCACTGTTTACAATAGCTAGGACATTGAAGCAACCTAGATGTCCATCAGCAGACAAATGGATAAGGTAGTTGTGGCACATATACATAATGGAATATTACACAGCTATAAAAAATGCATTTGAGCCAGTTCTAATGAGATGGATGAGCCTAGAGCTTATTATACAGAGTGAAATAAGTCAGAAAGAGAAAGACAAATACTGTATAGTAACATATATACGTGGAACCAAGAAAGATGGTACCGATGATCCTATGTGCAGGGCAGCAAAGGAGACACAGACGTAAAGAACAGACTTTTGGACTCAGTGGGAGAAGGCGAGAGTGGGATGATTTGAGAGAATAGCATTGAAACATTTATATTACCATATGTGAGCGTGAGCGTATTCTACATACTAACTTGACCATTAAATTGCTATTTTCACTTAATGTATCTTGGAGACCTTTTTGTATTAGTACATAGGGAGCTTTTCATCTGTTTTGGTTTTCTTTTTGAAAGTTTAAAAATCTTTATATGTCGAAGTAGAAAGGTACTTTAGATCCTAAGTTCATCTTTTTTTTTTTTTTTTTCCTTTTCCTTTTGTAAAGCTACATAGTAGCCAACTGTGACTGGTTAGTAAGTTTTAACCTGTTCTACACTGTGGTGGAGAAGGCAATGGCACCCCACTCCAGTACTCTTGTCTGGAAAATCCCATGGACGGAGGAGCCTGGTGGGCTGCAGTTCATGGGGTCCCTAAGAGTTGGACATGACTGAGCGAATTCACTCACTTTTCATATTCATGCATTGGAGGAGGAAATGGCAACCCACTTCAGTGTTCTTGCCTGGAGAATCCCAGGGACGGGGGAGCCTGATGAGCTGCCGTTTATGGGATCGCACAGAGTCGGACACGACTGAAGCGACTTAGTAGCAGCAGCAGCATGTAAAATAGATGACCAGTGCAAGTTTGGTGCATGAAGCAGGGTACTCAAAGCCAGTGCTCTGGGACAACCCAGAGGGATGGGGTGGGGAGGGAGGAGGGAAGCAGGTTCAGGATGGGGAGACCCATGTACAACTGTGGTTGATTCATGTTGATTTATGGCAAAACCTGCCATAATATTGCAAAGTAATTATCTCCAATTAAAATAAATTAATTTTAAAATAAATAAAAACCATACACACACACACACACACACACACACACACACACACACATACACACACAAAACCCCACCTCAGCTCAAGGGTCATCTCCTCCAGAAGTCCCACTTTGAAGAGATAGTCCTTTTGTGTGCTCTTGTGGCACTGTATCCTGCAACATCACTGCCTGCAAATGACATTACACACCCTGTGTGTGTGCATGCTAAGTCACTTCAGATGTGTCTGATTCTGTGCGACCCTATGGACTGTAGCTTGCCAGGCTCCTCTGTCCATGGGATTCTCCAGACAGGACTACTTGGGTTGGTTGCCATGCCCCACCTCCAGGGGAATCTTCCTGACCTAGGGATTGAACCCATGTCTCTTACATTGGCAGGTGGGTTCTTTATCACTAGTGCAACCTGGGAAGCCCATTATATACCCTGTGCTGTGCTGTGCTGTGATGCTGCTTAGTTGCTCAGTCATGTCCAACTCTGTGTCCCATGGATTGCAGCCTACCAGGCTCCTCTGTCCATGGGGATTCTCCAGGCAAGAATACTAGAGTGGGTTGCCATACCCTCCTCCAGGGGATGTTCCCAACCCAGAACAGAACCCAGGTCTCCTGCATTACAGGCAGATTCTTTACCATCTGAGCCACCAGGGAACCCCAAGAATACTGGAGTGGGTAGCCTATCCCTTCTCCAGGGGATCTTCCCAACCTGGGTCTCCTGCATTGCAGGCAGATTCTTCACCAGCTGAGCTACCAGGGAAGCCCCATTACATAACCTAGTGATTGGTTATTTATGTATCTGTCTCTCCCATTAGTTTCCAACTCTTGAAGGCAGGGACTGTGCTTGTTCGAATGCTCATGCTTAACAGAAATCTTCCTGTCCCATAGAAATCCAGAAAATAGAAATTGGATTTCAACACACTTTTGTTGAAGCAATGAATCATGCTTGCTACCTCTCTCTCCTTCATGCCCCACAGCCTACCCTTCTTCAAGTCCTATCCACATCAAAATACTCCTTGAATGCATTGATTCTCTCCATCTTTACCACTCTGCTTCAAGCCATCATCCTCTATCAGCTGGACCTACGTAACAGCCTTCCAATTGCCTAAATTACTTTAACCCCAGCAATCTAGTCTCCATACAACAGCTAGAGGGGTTTTTCTAAAATGGAGATCTCATCATGTCACTCTCTAGCCAGAAAGTCTTTAGTGGTACCCATTAACAGCAGCTCAATAAAAAGCTTGAGGGCTATTCAAAATCTTAATTTTAGTAATAAAAATTCCTACAAGCTTATACCCCAGGATGATTTAACCTCTATAAAACACAAGAACTACTATAGGGCTGTAAGGTGCCTCCTTAACATTTAATAAAGTATCTAGAGTGAACCCATTTTCTCTGCCTTCTTTGCTTAATATTGTCTCAAACTTTTTGATTCAAATTTGATAGAATATTTGATCTAATGGAGAAATAAATGATTAAAAGTCTTTTCATAATATTTGTACACAGGAGCTCATGCCTCCCCATGGTGAGATTGTGCTGTCAGGATATGACATAGAATGATTATGATGTCATAGCCCCCTAAAGCAAGCTGAGCCATTGTAAATCCAGCAGTTTTCCTGGCAGAGGAAACCAACAAGGTCCTGGACATGAATCTCTTCATTTATGTCCTCCTTTTATCAATTTGGACAAATAGTTGTTTAGATAGAAATGAAAGCAATGGATCTGCTACTGCAGGTATGTGCCTAACCTTAAATGCTAGAAACTATGATCTATTAATTTAAATACATTCAAATACTTAATTAGACAAGCTAGCTGTGTTTAAGAAATCTGCTCTTTCTTCTACCTTACTATATGAGTAGGTCTTCAAGAATTTATAGGACAACATCTGAGAGTTATACTTCCATGTAAAAATTTCAAACAACATAGAAACATGAAGAGTACAACCATACTGTCCCCTTTCATTCCCCGTCCCCACCCAATCCACCAACCCCTGCCTCCTCCTCCCACCAGCCAAACTAGAAAATTCTATGTGAATTAGTGAATCTAGCATGGTACCTAACACAAAGTGGGTTTCAAAAATGTTTTTTTTTTTCTTGTCCCATCCATTTTCCTACCATACACATTCACACACACAAACACTCAAGTACATTCACACACTCAAAAGTCTAGGTAATGGGTTGAACAAGCCATGATGTGGGGTAACCTAGGTAATTATACTGATTAGCCAGAGATAGCTCCTAGAGTTGGCTTTTAGACTGTGGCTGGCTGGGGACGTGAGAGAACAAGGAAAATGATAGTGGAACACTTATCATGTTTAAAGAAATAACTGATGATGAGATTTGACTTTGACCTATAGTAACAACCCCATCAAAATGGAAGCAAACTTGGTTACCTATCACATGTTCTGATGACATATTTTATTTCACAGTAGCTACACATGTTGAATCCAGGCAGAGAAGAATTGAAGGAGTACAGCAATGGCTACTCATTTTCATAACTGTTATCCTCATCATCTGCTTTATTTTAAGATTTTATTATTTTATTCACTATAGCTGTGTGGACATGGATGCCTCTACAGCAACAACGTAAGTCTTACACCTATGAATTAAAAATACAAGAGGTAGGGGGGAACGCATGCATGCACATAAACATAGACAGGTTCACTGTTGTTTTGGTTACTTAACGTTAACTTTAGATGTCAAAAGAGCTACCAACATCTTGTGTGTTGGATATGTTCACTTAAATGAAGCTCTTAAATGATCTCAAGCACATTATCAACTTTAGTCAAAACTATCTCCTACTCAGGGTTCAGTTGAGCCCCATGTTGCTAATTTCATGATAAATTGAGTCTAGGAAAAGAGGGGATGACTATCTAAATAAGACAGAATCAAAATCTTCTCAGGGGAGAAAGAAGGAGTTGGGTTTCTGCATTCCGAAGATAGTAATGCATTTTAGATAATCTACTATGTTAAGATGTAATAACATGAAAAATTATTGTGTTCAGTGATCCTAGTCCCTGCCTTTTATATAGGAGGATCAAGCTGGCTCTGACATACTGGGTTCCTAAAAATTTCCCAGTCCAAGGACTGGTGACTGAAATATATCACTGTTCTATTCATTTGGTTTTAGAGTAATCTTGTGAGTATAAACATACATGGATACAAAATTTGATGGTTTAAATATGATAGGAAAACAATGAATTCGGTCTAAAGATGTTTTATGTGACATTTATGCCTCATTTGCATATCAACTTGTGACTTAAAAAAAAAAAGCTTAATTTCTGGAATAGATAAAATTCTCTCCCTCTCAATGGTAGATTCGAAACAAGTTTGTGTCATTCCATACATGACTATATGGTTATCTATTGTGGTTGAAACAGTAAAGTTAAGAAAAAGAAAAAGCATTCAACACAAGTTCAAATCTCTAACCTGAGTGACAGTTTTCAGCACTCTCCAATTCTTATTGTGTTCAATTTTCCTGCTAGAGCCAAAAAAAGACCAGAAATCGAAACTGACACAATAGCCCGTGCTTTCCATTGATAGCAAGAGTACTCTTCTGATTTAAATTGTCATACTCCAAATCTTCTGTATTTTCAGGGTCAAGAAAGAAGACATCACCAAAACATCCACATCATTTAAAATATCATTCACTGAGTCCAAGTCACTGACTGCTGGTCCAGGCAGTCCAGAAAAACAATCAGTGCTATCTAGTATAGATAAGTCATCTGGGCCCTCAAGTCCACAAATAGCCTCTGTACCTTCAAGTACAGAAAAGTTAGTCAGGCCCTCGAGTCAACAAAACCCATCCAAGCCATCAGCTCCCAAAAAAGTATTAGGATCACTCCCCCAGGAAAAGTTGCATAGAATACGCAGTCCAAAAAAGGCACATAGGTGGGCTCATGCCCATAAGCTAGTCGGTCAAGTCAGTCCATACTATCCAAAAAAAGCCATCAAGCCAACTTGGCCATCAAGTCTGCAATGTCCAGTCAAGCCAACCAAAACGTCTCCACCATATCCAAAGAGTCAAAGTGTCCCTGAGCAATCAAGTATAGTGAAACTGACCAAACTCCAGAGACATCTTAAACTAAAAAGACCAGCTAGTGAAGGTAGGGCAGAAATATTATCTAGGCCTCAACCAGTGAAGTTTTGTCAATGCTATAAGGAAAAATGCATTGTTTGCAATGCTGTTTCTGAGCTATTCATCACTCCTTCAGAAGAGAATATGAAGCATGTTCCAGTTCCACTTTCTTCATGCAAACTGAAGTGCTTTTACAAGTCATCTCAAGACAGAGCCCAAAGACAACCCACTGTATGGCAACATGAATGATAGCCATTTGTCAACATATAGCAGTGATAGTGAGAGTGACAGGGAGATGATTATTATGCACAATATAAAATGCAAGGAAGCCACCTATAAAGCCTCCCAAAATAATTAAGGGCTCAAAAAAAAAAAAAAAAAAAAAAAGGCCATCCATGTAAAAGAAGCTAACTTCTACCAACTAGTATATTCTCACCATATTTAAGAACCTGGTAGAGGAACAATCCACTTGGGATCACCATTGAGATTAGAGCTATCCATCTCGAGGCAATTTACTTGAAAAATAGTAAATAAATGTGTGACATAACAACTGATTTTATTGTAATTATTATTTCATTTTAGAGGTATAAATCTCTTTTAGGTGTGTTAGATCTGCTTGGGCAAACTCCAGAAGGTGGTGAGGGACAAGGAAGTCTGGTGTGCTGCAGTCCATGGGGTCGCAAAGAGTCAGACATGACTTGGTGACTGAACAACAACAACAACAACTTACATCTGGTCACTTGGATGGGCTTCCCAGGTGGTACAGTAGTAAAGAATCCTTTTGCCAATGCAGGAGACTGTGGTTCAATCCCTGGGTCAGGATATCCTTTGGAGGAGGAAATAGCAACCCACTCCAGTATTCTTGCCTGGGGAATCCCACGCACAGAGGAGCCTGAAGGGCTATAGTCCATGGGGTTGAAAAGAGTTGGACACAGGGAACCACTTGTACAGGAACCATAATCACACACACACACAAATATAGAAAGGTATTACAAGATGGGTACCCTGGGCTCCTCTTTTCCTTGGATTAGCCCTCAATTGAAGTCTCAACCCAATTAGCTATTTTTTTAAATGTTGACATGCAGTCCTCACAGTTTAAGAATGTCTTTCTATGGTGCCCAGTGTGTGACAGAAATGGTTGGTTCTGGTACATTGGGGAAATCCCTGATAGTCATTTCCTTTCTTAAAAAAATATTTGACCATACCAGTTCTTAGTTGTGGCGTGCAAACTGTTAGTTGCGGCATGTGGGATCTAGTTCCCTGACCAGGGATAGAACCTAGGCCCCCTGCTTTGGGAGTGTGGAGTTTTAGCCACTGGACCACTCGGGAAGTCCCAATAGTCATTCATAATACCACTGCCTCTGGTGACTGCTACCAAAGTAAGCATCCAGGCTCCAGCACTGATGCTAAAGTTTTGATTCTTTTTGTTATCTTTCAAAATGATAAAAAGAATTTGCCCCGTTGTGCATTCTCAGAATGCCCCAGTTAGAGGTTGGATATCTACCCATTTTCTTCACATGGTACCTTCCCACTTGGAATCATCAGGGCTGGGAGGCCAGGAGAAAACCTTGGAGTTATGTTTTCCAATTTCCCCACTGATGAGAGGTTATCCTTCCCTGCTTCCAAGAGCACGGTTCAAAAAGGTGGACAAAATCCTGGAGTCCCATCCTATACTCTAGTATGGTGAGGTCAGTACCCTGTCACATTCAGCAGGATCAGTTAAATTCCATAGCTAGCATATATTGGATGTGTACTACTTGCCTTGCATTGTATTAGTCCCTTTATGTCCAGGATATCTGAGGGCCACCCTCCCCTCAATTTTGCTGATTTAGCAAAAGGATTCACAAGACTCAAAAGCAGATTATACTCATGGCTGAGGTTTATTAGAGCAAAAATATACAAACCAAGACCAACAGGAAAAAGATGTCTATTCAGAGGAATCAGAGAGGTTGGACACATGCTTTTGAGTACTTGCCCCTCTGGGGCCATCTAAGACATGCTCTCTTCTCTAGCAACAAACTAGAGAGTTGCACTAGTGTGCAACATGTCTCTGCCTAGGGAAGCCTCAGCATCTGAGGCTTTTATTGAGAATGGGTCCCATAGGTACATCATGTTCCATGACCAGCCATGGCAAGTGAAACTCAGGATCCCAACAATGACACCAGATGCACATTATTGATGTTGATGTTTGTGCAAAACAATCAAGTGAAAAAAAAAAAAAAACATGATCATCAATCAATTAACGTTAGAACATTACTCCAGGACTGGCCAATAGTTAAATCACAGTTTCCAGTTCCCTTGACGTACAAAGACCAAACAACCAGACCTGCTGTGTTAACACTTTCCTCACATTTTACATGTTTCATTTAATCTCCAACAGTCCCTCATTATATGAAGTATTATATGAGTTAACTTATGCTCTGTAACATACAGTAATATCACATCTAGCAATTGATTGAATCAAGATATGAATTTACGATTGGCTTAGGTTCAAATTTTCATTATGCTGTACTGCCTTCTCACTACCAGTTTCTAGGGTATCTGTTTATTCACAGATCACCCAGTCCACTGCTGTCAGCAAAATCCCTGAGTTTTAATCAATCTGGACCATCCTCCTAACCTACCATGAGCATATAAAGATGTCTTGTGTTCATTCAGATCTGACTTCCCCACAGCCTCTCCCTCTACTGGTGGAGTCTGTAAGGTCATCATGAAATTCAAGATGGCACGAAGTAGCTGCTGATGCATAAAAGTTTTCAGAGGTGGAATATACATTTATAAAGCATCGTGGGAGCTACAGACTTGACTTCCTATTGGTATTACCATTTTGGAAAAGATAAAGTGTAAAGGGTTAGAACTGTTCTGGGCTAGCCTGGTCTTTTTAAAATTCACAAATAGAAGCAAAAATTCTGATCAAATTGTTTTGGTTTAGTATGAAAAACAGTTCAAACAGAAAACTAGAAAAAGAAGTATGAATGAATGCCAATATAAACATTGCTTAGATTGAACAATTATCACTACATGTTCAATTTTGTTTCATTTAAACTTCTGTCCATTGTCCATCTCTAAAAGATACAAATCTGGGTACAGCCCAGATTACTGTACTCAGGAAGGATCTCATTCAAATATGAAGGAGAAATCAAAAGCTTTACAGACAAGCACAAGCTGAGAGAATTCAGCACCACCTAACCAGCTCTCCAACAAATGCTAAAAGATCTTCTCTAGACAGGAAACACAGAAAGGGTGTATAAACTCAAACCCAAAGCAATAAAGTAAATGGCAACGGGATCATACTTATCAATAATTACCTTAAACATAAATGGGTTGAATGCCCCAACTAAAAGACAAAGACTGGCTGAATGGATACAAAAACAAGACCCCTATATATGTTGTCTACAAGAGATCCACCTCAAAACAAGGGACACATACAGACTGAAAATGAAGGGCTGGAAAAAGATATTCCACGCAAATAGAGACCAAAAGAAAGCAGGACTAACAATACTCATATCAGATAAAATAGACTTTAAAATAAAGACTGTGAAAAGAGACTAAGATGGACACTATATAATGATCAAATGATCAATCCAAGAAGAAGATATAACAATTATAAATATATATGCACCCAACAAAGGAGCACCGCCATATGTAAGACAAATGCTAACGAGTATAAAAGGGGAAATTAAAAACAATACAATAACAGTGGGAGACTTTAATACCCCACTCACACCTATGGATAGATCAACTGAACAGAAAATTAGCAAGGAAACACAAACTTTAAATGATACAATAGACCAGTTAGCCCTAATTGATATCTATAGGACATTTCACCTGAAAACAATGAATTTCACCTTTTTCTCAAGCACACATGGAACCTTCTCCAGGATAGATCACATCCTGGGCCATAAATCTAGCCTTGGTAAATTAAAAAAAAAAATTGAAAGCATTCCAAGCATCTTTTCTGACCACAATGCAGTAAGATTAGATCTTAATTATAGAAGAAAAACTGTTAAAAATTCCAACATATGGAGGCTGAAAAACATGCTGCTGAATAACCAACAAATCACAAAAGAAATCAAAAAAGAAATCTAAAATATGTATAGAAATGAATGAAAATGAAAACACAACAACCCAAAACCTATAGGACACTGTAAAAGCAGTGCTAAGGGGAAGGTTCATAGCAGTACAGGCTTACCTCAAAAAAACAAGAAAAAAGTCAAAAAAATAACCTAACTCTACACCTAAAGCAACTAGAAAAGGAGGAAACGAAGAACCCCAGGGTTAGTAGAAGGAAATAAATCTTAAAGATTAGGGAATAAATAATGCAAAAGAAACAAAAGAGACCATAGCAAAAATCAACAAAGCCAAAAGCTGGTTCTTTGAGAAGATAAATAAAATTGAAAAATCCCATTAGTCAGACTCATCAAGAAACCAAGGGAGAAAAGTCAAATCAACAAAATTAGAGATGAAAATGGATAAATCACAACAGACAACACAGAAATACAAAGGATCGTAAGAGACTATTATCAGAAACACTATGCCAATAAAATGTACACCTTGGAAGAAATGGACAAATTCTTAGAAAACTACAAATTTCCAAAACTAAACCAGGAAGAAATATAAAATCTTAACAGACCCATAACACAGAAATTGAAACTGTAATTAGAAATCTTCCAGCAAACAAAAGCCCAGGACCAGATGGCTTCACAGCTGAATTCTACCAGAAATTTAGAGAAGAGCTAACACCTATCCTACTCAAACTCTTCCAGAATATTGCAGAGGCAGGTAAACTTCCAAATTCCTTCTATGAGGCCACCATCACCTTAATACCAAAACCTGACAAAGATGCCACACACAAAAAAAGAAAACTACAGGCCAATATCACTGATGAACACAGATGCAAAAATCTTTAAGAAAATTCTAGCAATCAGAATCCAACAACATAATAAAAAGATCATACATCATGACCAAGTGGGCTTTATCTGAGGGATGCAAGGATTCTTCAATATCCACAAACCAATCAATGTAATACACCACATTAACAAATTGAAAAATAAAAACCATATGATTATCTCAATAGATGCAGAGAAAACTTTTGAAAAAATTCAACATCCATTTATGATTAAAACCCTCCAGAAAGCAGGAATAGAAGGAACATACCTCAACATAATAAAAGCTATATATGACAAATCCACAGCAAACATTATCCTCAAGGTGAAAAATTGAAAGCATTTCCCTTAAAGTCATGGACAAGACAAGGGTGCCCACTTTTACCACTACTATTCAACATAGTTTTGGAAGTTGACACAGGAGGCAAGAATATACAATGGAGAAAAGACAATTTGTTTAACAAGTGGTGCTGGAAAAACTGGTCAACCACTTGTAAAAGGATGAAACTAGAACACTTTCTAACACCATACACAAAAATAAACTCAAAATGGATTAAAGATCTAAATGTAAGACCAGAAAGTATAAAACTCCTAGAAGAAAACATAGGCAAAACACTCTCCAACATAAACCACAGCAGGATCCACTATGACCAACCTCCCAGAATACTGGAAATAAAAGCAAAAATAAACAAATGGGACCTAATTAAAATTAAAAGCTTCTGCACATCAAAGGAAACTATAAGCAAGGTGAAAAGACAGCCTTCAGAATTGGAGACAATAATAGCAAATGAAGCAACTGACAAAGAACTAATTTTAAAAATATACAAGCAACTCCTGTAGCTCAATTCCAGAAAAATAAACGACCCAATCAAAAAGTAGGCCAAAGAACTAAACAGACATTTCTCCAAAGAAGACATACAGATGGCTAACAAACACATGAAAAGATGCTCCACATCACTCATTATCAGAGAAATGCAAATCAAAACCACAATGAGGTACCATTTCACGCCGGTCAGAAAGGCTGCTATCCAAAAGTCTACAGGCAATAAAGGCTGGAGAGGGTGTGGAGAAAAGGGAACCCTCTTACACTGTTGGTGGGAATGCAAACTAGTACAGCCACTATGGAGAGCAGTGAAGATTCCTTAAGAAACTGGAAATAGAACTGCCTTATCACCCAGCAATCCCACTGCTGGGCATACACACTGAGGAAACCAGAAGGGAAAGAGACACATGTACCCCAAACTTCATCTCAGCACTGTTTACAATAACCAGGACATGGAAGCAACCTAGATGTCCATCAGCAGACGAATGGATAAGAAAGCTGTGGTACATATACACAATGGAATATTACTCAGCCATTAAAAAGAATACATTTGAATCAGTTCTAATGAGGTGGATGAAACTGGAGCCTATTATACAGAGTGAAGCAAGCCAGAAAGAAAAACATCAATGCAGTATATTGACACATATATATAGAATTTAGAAAGATCATAATGATAACACTATATGCAGGACAGCAAAAGAGACACAAATGTATAGAACAGTCTTTTTGACTCTTGGGAAAGAGCGAGGATATGATGATATGGGAGAATGGCGTTGAAATATGTATATTATCACATGTGAAATGAATCACCAGTCCAGTTTCAATGCATGACACAGGGTGCTCAGGGTTGGTGCACTGGGATGACCCAGAGGGATGGGATGGGGAGGGAGGTGGGAGGGGGGTTCAAGATGGGGAACACATGTACACCCATGGCAGATTCATGTTGATGTATGGTAAAACCAATACAATATTGTAAAGTAGAATGAATAAATAAATAAAACTGAAAAAAAATCACAAGTTAAAAAAATACATAAACACAATACTATTATCTCATATAAAAATTAATAATAATTCCTTAATATAAATTATTACTTTACTAGCATGTGAGATAAGTGTGATACTGTGGTAGCTTGTGCATTGTTTAGTGTTACCTTTCTTTGGGATTGGAATGAAAACTGACCTTTTCCAGTCCTGTGGCCACTGCTGAGTTTTCCAAATTTGCTGGCATATTAAGTACAGCACTTTCACAGAATCATCTTTTAGGATTTGAAATAGCTCAACGGGAATTCCATCACCTCCACTAGCTTTGTTTATAGTGATGCTTCCTAAGGCCTACTTTACTTCGCATTCCAGGATGTTTGGCTGTAGGTGAGTGATCACATCATAGTGATTATCTTGGTCGTGAAGATCTTTTTTGTACAGTTCTTCTGTGTATTCTTGACACCTCTTCTTAATATCTTCTACTTCTGTTAAGTCCCTACTCTTTCTGTTCTTTATTGAGGCCATCTTTGCATGAAATGTTCCCTTGGTATCTCTAATTTTCTTGATGAGATCTCTAGTCTTTCCCATTCTATTGTTTTCCTCTGTTTCTTTGCATTGATCACTGAGGAAGGATTTCTTGTGTCTCGTTGCTATTCTTTGGAACTCTGCATTCAAATGGGTATATCTTTCCTTTTCTCCTTGCTTTTCCCATCTCTTCTATTCACAGCTATTTGTAAGGCCTCCTCAGATAGTCATTTTGCTTTTTTGTAATTCTTTTTATTGGAGACAGAACTGCTCCCTGTCTCTGTCCATACTTCTTCTGGCACTCTGTCTATCAAGTCTAGTCCCTTAAATCTATTTCTGTCTTCCCACTGTATAATCATAAGGATTTGATTTGGTCATACCCTGATGGTCTAGTGGTTTTCCATACTTTCTTCAATTTAAGTTTGAATTGGCAATAAGGAGTTCATGATCTGAGCCACAGTCAGCCTCATGGTCCTGTTTTTGTTTGACTGTAATAGAGCTTCTCCCATCTTCGGCTACAAGGAATATAATCAATCTGATCTTGGTGTTGACCATCTCGTGATGTCAATGTGTAGTGTCTTCTCTTATGTTGTTAGAAGAGGGTGTTTTGCTATGGTCAGTGCATTCTCTTGGCAAAACTCTATTAGCCTTTGCCCTGCTTCATTTTGTACTCCATGCGTCCAAATTTGCCTGTTACTCCAGGTGTTTCTTGACTTCCTACTTGTAATGCTCAAAAATTTCTCCAAGCTAGGCATCAACAGTACATGAACCGTGAACTTCCAGATGTCTCAACATGGTTTTAGAAAAGGCAGAAGAACCAGAGATCAGGTTGCCAACATCTGTTGGATCATTGAAAAAGAAGAGAGTTCCAGAAAAACATCTATTTCTGCTTTGTTGACTATGCCAAAGCCTTTGACTGTGTGGATCACAATAAACTGTGGAAAATTCTTAAAGAGATGGGAATAACAGACCACCTGACCTGCTTCTTGAGAAACCTGTATGCAGGTCAGGAAGCAACAGTTAAAACTGGACATGGAACAACCAACTGTTTCCAAATAGGGAAAGGAGTACATCAAGGCTGTATATTGTCACCCTGATTATTCAACGTACATGCAGAGTACATCATGAGAAATCCTGGGGTGGAAGAAGCGCAAGCTGGAATCAAGATTGCTGGAAGAAATATCAATAACCTCAGATATGCAGATGCCACCACCCTTATGGCAGAAAGTGAAGAGGAACTAAAAAGCCTCTTGATGAAAGTGAAAGAGAAGAGTGAAAAAGTTGGCTTAAAGCTCAACATTCAGGAAACGAAGATCATGGCATCTGGTCCCATCACTTCATAGGAAATAGATGGGAAATAGTGGGAAACAGTGTCAGACTTCATTTTCGGGGGCTCCAAAAATCACTTACAGATGGTGATTGCAGTCATGAAATTAAAAGACAACTTAACTCCTTGGGAAGGAAATTTATGACCAACCTAGATAGCATATTCCATAGCAGAGACATTACCTTGCAACAAATGTCCATCTAGTCAAGGCTATGGTTTTTCCAGTGGTCATGTATGGATGTGAGAGTTGGACCACCAGTGAATAAAGCTTGAGTGCCGAAGAATTGTTCTTTGAACTGTTTTGTTGGAAAAGACTACTTGAGAGTCCCTTGGACTGCAAGAAATTCCAACCAGTCCATCCTAAAGGAGATCAGTCCTGGGTATTCATTGGAAAGACTGATACTAAAGCTGAAACTCCCAATACTTTGGCACTTCATGCGAAGAGTTGAACTTCATTTATAAAAAAACCCTGACTCTGGGAAGGATTGAAGGCAGGAGGAGAAGGGGACAACAGAGGATGAGCTGGTTGGATGGCATCACCCACTCAGTGACATGAGTTTGAGAAAACTCCAGCAGTTGGTGATGGACAGGGAGGCCTGGTGTGCTGCAGTCCTCGGGGTTGCAAAGTGTCAGACACTACTGAGCGACTGAACTGAACTGAACTGAACTGAATATAAATTATCCAGTCAGTATGCAAATTTCCCCATTTGTCTTACTTTTTTTAATGGTTGCTTTGTTCAGATGATGTTGACCAGCATTTGATAGCATCTCAGCCTAAATTTTTTTAAATCAAATTTAAAATTTCATTGGATAATCTGGCTTCACATTTTAAGACACTTTTGGAGTTGATCTGAGTTAACTGAGCCTGGAAAATAGCAAACGTGAAAACTGTATAGTTTTTCAGTTTAAATTTAACTTAAGTCTTGGTAGGCAAATGCAAATAATCTAAGTTCTTTTCTCTTCCACTTTTAAGCTGCAGACTTATGATAATTTAAAGGCTGGGAATATTAATATCTAATAAAAATTACTAACTGCCAAGTGATGACCAATGATAATGACATCTTAAAAGTAAATTTTCATCCTAACGTATGTATGTTCCTTTCTTAAACCCACACTTAACTATAGAGTTAAGAATTTGCCTGCAGTGCAGAAGACCCTGGGTTTCATTCCTGGGTTGGGAAGATCCCCTGGAGAAGGAAAGGCTACCCACTCCAGTATTCTGGCTGGAGAATTCCATGGAATGTATAGTCCATGGAGTCTCAAGATCAGCCACCACTTAGCGACTTTCACGTCACTTTACTAATTACGGAGTAGGAGTCTACAAAATTTTGAAGCTCATTCAACTTGCAAAAATTAAAGGTGCATAATTTTGGGGCTTCACACATAAAACCAATATAAAATATGTACCTTGGTGTCAGAGAAGAATTTTTAGCAAAAAATTTGTCAGTGGGAAGCTTACAAGTTATATATAACTAAAATAACTCCTATCACTTCAAAGGATAATCTTTGGCACTTCTTGGAAATGTGTTTAAGTAAGAGAGCTCTGAATTTCTATTTCCTAGCCTTCTTGCAGCATTGTCTTTTCTGTCATGGTACCTTTCTTCTTCTGTGTGGCTCCAGACAGAAATAGTTTTTTTAAAAAACTATTTATTTTATAATTGAAGGATAATTGCTTTACAGAATTTTGTTGTTTTCTGTCAAACTTCAACATGAATCAGCCATAGGTATACATATGTCCCCTCCCTTTTGAACCTCCTTCCCATCTCCTTCTCCATCCCACCCCTCTAAGTTGATACAGAGTCCTTGTTTGAGTTTCCTGAGACCTAGAGCAAATTCCTGCTGGCTATTTATTTTATATATAGTAATGTAAGTTTCCTTGCTACTCTTTCCATACATCTTACCCTCTCCTACCCTCTCCTCAAGTCCATAAGTCTGTTCTCTGTGTCTGTTTCTCCATTGCTGCTCTGTAAATAAATTATTCGGTTCCATCTTTCTAATTCTGTATATACTCACTGTTGGGTATACTGTATATTTCATCTTTCTTCTTTATGACTTACTTACACTCAGTGTAAATAGGCTCTACCTAGTTCATCCACCTCAATTCAGAAACCCTGACTCAAATGGCATTCCTTTTTAGTGGCTGAGTAATATTCACATTGTGCATAATGTTACCCACAAGCTTTTTCTATATCCATTCCAACTGTTGATGGACAACTAAGATGCTACCATGTTATACGCTATTGTAAATAGTGCTTGCAAATCAACTTTAGGGGTACCATGTGTCCTTATTTTCAGTCCTTGGTTTCCCCAGGGTAATATGTCTAGGGAAATGGGAAACTGCTGGGTCATATGGTGGTTTTATTACCCTAGATTTTTTAAGGAATCTCCAATAATCAATCTTCCATAAGTCGCTGTATCAGTTTTACCTTCCCACCAACAGTTCAAGCAGTTTTTCCCTCTTTCTCCACCACCCTCGTCCGCATTTATTGTTTGTAGACTTTTTGATGATGGCCATTCTGACTAGTGTGAGGTGATATCTCATTGTAGTTTTGATTTGCATTTCTCTAATAATGAGCAATGTTGAGCATCTTTTCATGTTTTTGTTGCCCATCTGTATGTCTTCTTTGGAGAAATGTCTGTTTAGATCTTTTTCCCACTTTTTGATTGGGTTGTTTGTTTTTCTGGTATGTTGTCTACAAGAAACCCACTTCAGATCTAAAGACACATATAGACTAAAAGTGAGAGGATGGAAAAACATACTCTATGCAAATGGAAAGCAAAAGAAAGCTGGAGTAGCAATCCTCATATCAGACAAAGTAGACTTTAAAATAAAGAATATTACAAGAGATAAGGAAGAACACTATATAATGATCAAGGGATCAGTCTAAGAGGAAGACATAACTACTGTAAATATCTGTGTACTCAACATCGGAGAAGGCAATGGCAACCCACTCCAGTACTCTTACCTGGGAAATTCCATGGATGGAGAAGCCTGGTAGGCTGCAGTCCATGGGGTTGCTAAGAGTCAGACATGACTGAGCGACTTCACTTTCACTTTTCATTTTCATCCATTGGAGAAGAAAATGGCAACCCACTCAGTGTTTTTGCCTGGAGAATCCCAGGGACAGGAGCTGGTGGGCTGCCATCTATGGGGTCGCACAGAGTGGGACATGACTGAAGAGACTTAGCAGCAGGAGCAGCATGCACACAACATAGGAGCACCTTATTAATAAGACAAAGACTAACAGACATCAAGGAGAAATTGACAGTAACACAGTAAGAGATTTTAACACCTCACTTATACCAATGACAGATCATTCAAAAGAGAAATTAACAAGAAATACAAACCTTAAATGATACATTAGACAAGATGGATCTCACTGATATTTTCAGGATATTCCATCCAAATGCAGAAGAATACACCTTCTTCTCAAGTGCCCATGGAACATTTTCCAGGATAGAACACATCCATCTTGGGCCACACACACACACACACAAAAAAAAAAAAAACTCAATAATTTAAGAAAATTGAAATCAAATCGAGCATCTTTTCCAACCACAACACTATGAGATTAGATATCAATCACAAGAAAAAAAAAAAAACAAACAAATTGAAAAACACAAAAAACATGGAGATTAAATAATACATTTCTAAATAACGAACAGGTTACTGAAAAAACCAAAAGGGAAATTAAAAAATTCCTAGAAACAAATGACAATGAAAATACGACAACTCAAAATCTGGCTCCCTTTTTATTTCCCGGTTCAGCAAGTGTCAGGGATTTATCTCAGTCAGTTCTTGGCTTCCTTACATTTCCATCCACCAGGGGACACTGTGAAGCCTGTTTCAAATGTCGCCCTTCCCTCTAACACCATTTCTCGCTGTCTTTCCCTTTAATCCACATTCTTTACGTTCATCACCAAAACTCATACCTTGTTCCTGGCTATGGAACTAAAACTGTTAGTTGTTCAGTCGTGTCCAACTCTTTGTGACCCTGTGGACTGTAGTCCACCAGGCTTCTCTGTCCACAGAATTCTCCAGGTAAGAATACTGGAGTCGGTAGTCATTCCTTTCTCTAAGGGATCTTCCCGACCCAGGGATCAAACTCAGGTCAACTATTTACCGTCTGCACCACCAGGGAAGCCCTGGGGTCACAGAGTCGGACACAATTGAAAGACTAACAACAATGGAACTGAAATTAATTATATTTTGCTCTTTGTATTCAGTAAAGTGCTTTCTAAAAATCTATCACTTAAAAAAGGTGCTAAAAGGTCAAATTTCAAACATTTCTCACATATATTTCTACACGAAATTCTATAAGCATGGAAGTTAACACAACGTTGTAAGTCAACTGTACTTCAATACAATTTTTAAAAATTAAACAATTTTAAAATTAAAAAAATTAAGAAATTATATAAACAATGGAATATTACTCAGCTCTAAAAGAAATGCATTTGAGTCACTTCTAATGAGATGGATGAGCCTAGAGCTTATTATACCAAGGAAAGTAAGTCAGAAAGAGAAAGACAAATACTGTATAGTAACACATACATGTGGAACCTAGAAAGATGGAACTGATGATCCTACGTGCAGGGCAGCAGAGAAGACACAGATGTAAAGGACAGACTTTTGGACTCAGTGGGAGAAGGAGAGGGTGGGATGATTTGAGAGAACAGCACTGAAACATATACATTACCACATGTGAAATAGATAGCCACTATGTGTTTGATGTGTGAAGCAGGGCACCCAAAGCCAGTGCTATGTGACAAACTAGAGGGATGGGGTGGGGAGGAGGGTGGGAGGGGTCTTCAGGATGAAGGGGACAGAAGTATACCTATGTCTGATTCATGTTGATGTATGACAAAAACCATTACAATATTGTAAAGTAATTATCCTCCAATTAAAATAAATACATAAATTAAAAAAAAAGAAATTATAGAAACATGTAGCTGACAGGATACTTAGAGATCCTTTCTTCTACTTCCTGTGTGCAAAGGGGGCTGTGAAGAGATGAAGGAATGCTCATTCAGCAAGAAGACCACATTTTACCAGATTAACAGTGTTGAGGATACTAGCTCATGGTGGCATATGCCTGGTTGGCAGATCTTTAAGTGGCCACAGAGAAGTGATACACCAGATGAGGGATATTTAAAAGTCTCCAGTTTTATTGACTCTCAAAATCTTCCAGTCCCTGCAACACCATGAAATCCCTAAGAATTAAAAGCATCAAAAGAAGGGAACTAGAAGTAGGAAGAAAGCTTTCTGGGAGCTTCAAATACCTCCTTAAGGGCAACCTATATACAACCCTTAATTATTCCTCTGCTGCTGCAACCTTAGGAAACAGGGTTAATCGTGATTAACTGGTTTTTCAATTATTTATATAATGCATAGAAAGGGCGATCTTTGAAATAAGCAAGGGCTAATTATAGCTTACATCTAAGAATTTTGAGGTAGTGCTACTTGACAATAATTCTACTTAGAATTATTCCCTTATGTGCCTTAATCAAATAACACATTGAAAAGACAACTGAAGAAGATGAAGAAACAAATTGCCATAAATCTGTCATATATAAGCATTTTACTTTAAAAAATAAAGTAAAATGTAATTTTTACTACATAGTCATTTTTCTCTGAGCAGTAGAAATTTGCTGATAAAAAAAAGTATCTGTAGATATCCTCTCTCATCAAGCTATTCCCTTGGTCTCCAACTTTACTAGCAAAATGAAGTATTTTTAATCCATATTAAAATTACCAGAAGGCTGGGAATGTAAGTTGGTACAACCACTGTGGAAAACAGTAAGGAGGTTCCTCAGAAAGCTAAAAATAGAATTACCATATGATCCAGCAATCTTACTCTTGGGCATATATCGACAAAATTAAAATTCCAAGAGATACATATATCCCCATGTTCACAGCAGCATTATTCACAATAGCCAAGACATGGAAACAATCCAAATGTCCATCGACAGAGGAATGGATAAAGATGTGGTCCATATATATGATGGAATGCTACTCAGTCATAAAAAGAATGAAATAATGTCATTTGAAGCAACATGGATGCAACTAAGGATTATTGTACTAAGTGAAATAAGTTAGAAAGAGAAAGAAAAATACCATATGATATAACTTATATGTAGAATCTAAAATATGAAACAAATAAACCTATCTATGAAACAGAGTGGTGGACATGGAGAACAGATTGGTGATAACCAAGGGAAAGGGGATTGGGGGAGGCATGGGGAGGGTGGTGGGGATTAGCAAATGTAAGCTTTTACATATAGAATGGAGAAACAACAAGGTTTTACTGTATAGCAGAGAGAACTATAACCAATATCCTATGGTACACCATAACAGAAAAGAATATATTAAAAAAAGATGTGTATATGTGTATGTATATATATATATATATATATATATATATATATGTAAAACTGAATCACTTTGCTGTATAGCAGTAATTAACACAGTGTAAATACTTCAAATCAACTATATTACAATTTAAAAGTTTTTAAAAATTACCAAAAGGCAAGTAATCACAAAGAAGAAAAGAAGAAACAAAGGCTTATGGTAATGAATGGCTGGGATAATTAGTCCTGAAAAGACTGAGTGGACTGTATCTATCATATATAAACCTTCTCTGCCAGTTTGCAAATTAAGAAAGTCAGTGTCCAATTGTGGGATTTCCTTGTTGGTCCAGTGGCTAAGACTCTGCCTTCACAATGCAGGGACCCTGGGTTTGATCCTGGATTGAGGAACTAGATCCCACATGTGGAAACTAAGGGTTCACATGCCACAACTAAAGATCCTTAACATGCAACGAAGATCTCATGTGCCACAACTAAGACCTGGCACAGACAAATAAGTAAAAATGTCCAATTGTGTGGCTGTGAATCAAAACAATAGAATGTGAATGACACCCCAATGTTCCTAGTGGCACTATTTACAATAGCCAAGATATGGGAACAATCCAAGTGCCCATCAACAGATGATTGGCTTAAGAAGATGTGGTATATATATTCAAAGAAATACTACTTTGGCATAAAAAAGAATGAAATAATGCTATCTGTAGCAACATGGATGGACCTACTATGGTTATCACACTAAGTGAACTAAGAAAGACGAAGGCAAATATCATATGATGTCACCTATATGTGGAATCTAAAAAACTGACACAAATGAATTTATTTATAAGACAGAAACAGACTCACAGACATACAAAACAAATGTATGTTTATCAAAGGGGAAAGGAAGGGGGGATAAATTAGGAGTTTGGGATTAACCAATACAAATTATAATACATAAAATAGATAAGTTATAAGGGTTTACAGTAAAGCACAGGGAATTATACCCAATACCTCATAATAACCAATAATCAAAAAGAATCTGAATATATATATATATATATATATATATGTGAATTTGCTGTACACCAGAAATTAATACAAAATTGTAAATCAAGTATACTCCAATTAAAAAAAAAAAAAAAGAATGTAACTGAGCTACTTAGCAGTGGCCACAGGACTGGAAAAGGTCAGTTTTCATTCCAATCACAAGGAAAGGCAATGCCAAAGAATGCTCAAACGATCACACGATTGCACTCATTTCACATGCTAGCAAAGTAATGCTCAAAATTCTCCAAGTGAAGCTTCAACCATACATGAACCATGACTTCCAGATGTTCAAGCTGGATTTACAAAAGGCAGAGGAACCAGAGATCAAATTGCCAACATCCACTGGATCTTAGAAAAAGCAAGAGAGTTCCAAAAAAACCATCTACTTCTGCTTTATTGACTAGGCCAAAGCCTTTGACTGTGTGGATCACAATAAACTGTGGAAAATTCTGAAAGAGATGCGAATACCAGACCACCTGACCTGCCTCCTGAGAAATCTGTATGCAGGTCAAGAAGCAACAGTTAGAACTGGACATGGAACAACAGACTCGTTCCAAATCGGGAAAGGAGTACATCAAGGTTGTATATTGTCACCCTGTTTATTTAACTTCTATGCAGAGTACATCATAAGAAATGCCAGGCTGGATGAAGCACAAGCTGGAATCAAGATTGCCAGGAGAAATATCAATAACCTCAGATATGCAGATGACATCACCCTTATGGCAGAAAGTGAAGAAGAACTAAAAAGCCTCTTGATGAAAGTGAAAGAGGAGAGTGAAAAAGCTGGCTTAAAACTCAACATTCAGAAAACTAAGATCATGGCATCCAGTACCATCACTTCATGACAAATAAATGGGGAAGCAATGGAAATAGTGACAGGCTTTATATGTTTGGGCTCCAAAATCACTGCAGATGGTGACTGCAGCCATGAAATTAAAAGACACTTACTCCTTGGAAGAAATGCTATGACCAACCTAAACAGCATATTCTAAAACAGAGATATTACTTTGCCAACAAAGGTCCATCTAGTCAAAGGTATGGTTTTTCGAGTAGTCATGTATGGATGTGAGAGTTGGACTATATAGAGGGCTGAGCACAGAAGAATTGATGCTTTGAACTGTGGTGTTGGAGAAGACTCTTGAGAGTCCCTTGGACTGCAAGGAGATCCAAGCAGTCCATCCTAAAGGAAATCGGTCCTGAATATTCATTGGAAGGACTGATGCTGAAGCTGAAACTCCAATACTTTGGCCACCTGATGCAAAGAACTGACTCCTTGGAAAAGACCCTGATGTTGGGAAAGATTGAAGGCGAGAGGAGAAGGGGACAACAGAGGATGAGATGGTTGGATATCACCAAATCAATGGACATGAATTTGAGTAAGCTCCGGGAGTTAATGATGGACAGGGAGGCCTGGCATGCTGCAGTCCATGGGCTTATAAGGAGTCGGACATGTCTGAGTGACTGAACTGAACTGAACTGAGCTACTTACTTTTAATTTCCTCATGTTTGTAGAAATAAAAATTATCCACAGCAAAACAAAATAAAATTCTAAAGTACAGAAGGACTAATGGAAGACATTATAAATTAGTAACAGTGAAGGTATGAAGGTAGTCAACTCTTGATATTTGTTCAAAAAAGGACTATATCTCTATTTTGTAAATAAGTCTCTTTTATAAACCTTAGTTTCACTGAAAGAACAGTGAAGACAAAGTGATATTGTCAAAAATTAAGTTTTTTATGCTGATCTCTTGGCCTTATAGGAAAAAATAAGAACATACTACAAGTCACTTAAAACATTAAAATGGTGTGGAGTAAGCTATTTCAGGAACCATATGCCAATTGCTGGACTTGTGGATTGTCAGAAAACCAGTCTTGGCTACTATATGCTAATTCAAGCCACTTTTCTTTTTTCATTACTGTTATATGCACAAAATCATATAAGTCTAATATAGATTTATGGTGCTCTAGAGCTTTCAACCATTTTTATGCTGTAGCCAGCCTCCCAAAGAACACCTCCTCTATTCATTAAATAGGTACTGGATGTTGGACTGGAGGGAAAAAATATTTTTTCATGACCATAACATCCCATGGGTCCTCTATATATACCAGATTTTGTGATTTAGTTTCTTTTTCTAAAGCTCATATTTTGTTGTACACTTCTGTTGTAGCACAAGTAATATAGATCAAGTTTAGGGTATATAAGGCCTCAGAAGGTCTGCCACGCAAGCGTCCACACTGAAACACTTTTGTAAGAAGTATCATGATAATAGGAGAAACAAATTCCGGAGATGCTATAAGGGACATGTGAATTATGAGTGATGGAAAACCTTGGCATTAGGTGTTGAACTGTGCCCCTCCCCCAAATTCCTAACCCCGAGAAGTGACACTTTGGAAACAGGGTTATTGCAGATGTCAGATGAGGATCCATCATATTAGAGTGGGCCCCTGATCCAATATTACTGGTGCTGTTATAAAAAGGGGAAAGTTGGACCCAGACAAGCAGAGAGAATGCCACCTGAAGATGAGAGTTGTGCCGCCCCAGACTAGGGAACTACCAGAACTGAGGAGAGAGGCCTGGTAAAGATCCATCCCTGGTGCCTTCAGAGGAGGGCATGGCCCTACTGACACCCCCATATCAGACATCTAGCCTCTGGAACTGTGAGAGAATAAATCTCTGATGTCTCAGGGACTTCCCTGGTAGGACAGTGGTTCAGACACGGATTAGATCCCTTGCTGGGGAACTAAGATCCTACATGACGCTGCCAAAAATTAAAAAAAAAAAAAAAAAAAGATGGTTTAGCCAACCAGCTTGTGGTACTTTATCAAGGCAGCCCTAGGAACTAATATACTTGATAAAGTCTGCTGTCGCCTTAAAAATAGCTAAGACCAAATAAAGGAAACAAAAATAGGCAAGTGCTAGGGAGGAAGTGACCTTTCACAGGCCATCCCCACAGGAAAGGGAGTGACTAATCTGATTTTACAGAGTTAAACTGCATCAGGCCACACATCATGAGTGCACAAGGTCACTATCTTGAAAAGTGATTTGTGTTTGCTATACTCTTTGTCTGTGCTATGCCAGCAAAGGTTTGTATAGTCAAAGCTATGATTTTTCCAGTAATTATGTCTGGATGACTTTTGAACTGTGGTGTTGGAGAAGACACTTGAGAGTCCCTCGGACTACAAGGAGATCAAACCAGTCAATCTTAAAGGAAATCAGTCTTGAATATTCATTGGAAGGACTGATGCTCAAGCTGAAGTTCCAGTCTTTTGGCCACCTGATGCGAAGAGCCAACTCATTAGAAAAGATCCTGATTCTGGGAAAGATAAGGAAGGAAGAGAAGGTTGGATGGCATCACTAACTAGATGGACATGAGTTTGAGCAAGCTCTGGGAGCTGCTGATGGACAGGGAAGCCTGGCATGCTGCAGTCCATGGGGTCGCAAAGAGTGGGACACAACTGAGCTACTGAATGGTAGCCTGATCCCAATCAGGGATCAAGCAGTGAAAGCACTGTGTCCTAACCAGTGAAGCACCAGGGAATTCCCATTTGTTTATACTATTTATTTATCGTCCTTTTAGTATCTGTGGAATTTCTAGTGATGTGATTTTTTCTCATCCACTTGTGTCAGTTGTGTTTTCTTTTTTCTTGAGAAGTCTGACAAGAGGTTTATCAGTTTTATTGATATTCATCAGCATTTGTTTTCATTGACTTTTTCTTGCATTTTAGTTGTTGTTTTTTCACATTTACATCTGTTCCAATCTTTATAATTTTGTTTCCTCTCCCTGTACTGAGTTTAATTTGTTCTTTTTCTAGTTTCTTAAGATGGGAGCAGGGATTATTGACTTGAGATCATTCTCCTTTTCAAACTTAGGCATTTAGTGCTATAAAATTTTCCCAAGCCCTGCTTTACGAGCATCCTACAAATTCTGTTCTGCTGTGTCTTCATTTTCATTCATTCCAAAATACTTTCCAAATTCTCTTCTGATATCTTTTTTCACCCATGGCTTATCTAGAAACATGTTATTTAGTTCCCAAATATACAGGGGTTTTCAAGCTACCAATTGCTATTGATCTTTAATTTAATTCCATTGCTGTCAGACTGTGGTTTAAATTATTTTAAATATCAATGTGAATCAGCCATGTTTTACAGAAAACAACAAAATTCTGTAAAGTAATTATCCTTCAATTAAAAAAATAAATAAATCAAAAAATTCAAGGGGACAAAGTAAAAAAAAATATTTTAAATATATTGAGATAATTTATGACACAGCATATAGTCTATGTAAATAAATGTTCCACAGACACTTGAAATAAATGTACATTCTGGGGTGGGAGATGGGGCAGAGGCTCAAGAAGGAGATGACATATGTATACCTGTGGCTGATTCATGTTAATGTGTGGCAGAAACCAACAGAACATTGTAAAGCAAGTATCCTCCAATTAAAAATAAATATTTTTTTAAAAAATCTATATATTCTGCTATATTTGGATAGAGTTTTCTACAAATGCCAATAAGATCAAATCAGTTCATTTGCTGTTGATGTTTTTAAGTCACTAAATCATGTCCAACTTTCTTTGTGACCCCATGCCTTTTGCCCACTAGGCTCCTCTGCCCATGGGATTTCCCAGTTAAGAATACTGGAGTGGGTTGCCATTTCCTTCTCCAGAGGATCTTCCTGACCTAGGGATCGAACCCAAGTCTCCTGCATTAGCAGGCAGATTCTTTACCATTGAGACACCAGGGAAGCCCAAATTGGTTCACAGTGCTGTTTAATTCTTCTACATGCTTCCAGATTTTCCACCCAACTGTTCCATCAATATCAATAACTGAGAGATAAGTGTTGAAATTTCCCACCATAATTTTATTTCTCCTTGCTATTCCTTTGGTTTTTCCTCATATATTTTAGAGCTGTGTTTTTCAGCACATAAATGTTTAGATTAATATTTTCTCTTGCTAAATTGGCCCTTTTATTATTATGAAACAACTTCATTTAACTGTAGTACAATTATTTGCTCTGAAATCTACTTTGATATTAATATATGCATCCCAGCTTTCATTATACTAGTGTTATCATGGCATATTTTATTCCATTGTTATACTTTTCATCTATTTGTGGCTGTCATTATATTTAAAGTTGGTTTCTTGTGGGCAGAATGCAGCTGGGCCTTTTTTTTTTTTTTTAATCCAATATGATAATCTCTGCCTTTATTTGAGGCATTTAGACCATTTTCATTTAATGTGACCACTGGTATGGTTAAGTTTAATTGTATCATCTTTTATCAGACCTTTTATTTTCCCATTTGTACTCTTTTCTCTTTTTCATCCTTTTCTGGATTATTTTGGATTAACTGAGTATTTTGTATGATTATAGTTTATCTCCTCTATTAGCTTATTACCTGTAACTCTTTGTTATACTCTTTTAGGGATTGTTTCAGGATTTATTGGATACACCTCTAACTTATCATAGTCCACTGATAACTGATATTATGCTACTTCACATATAGTATAAGAATCATGCAACAGCATATTTTGATTTCTTCTCTCCTGGCCTTTGTGATATGATTATCAGATAGCATGCTTCTACATATATTATAAATCCACAGAAACCCTGCCTGTCTACAGCTGGGTTCTCTTTGGGCACTGCAGCCTGGAAACTTTCTCAAGGTAGTTAGCTGGGACATTGCAGTGTTCACCTTGTTTCCCATCTCAGAATCGCTGCTATTTGTTGTCTGATAACTTGAGACTACTGTTTGCATTTTTTTTTTCATTGCTTCATGTGGGAGTGTAAATCTGGCCCAGATTGGTCCATCTTGATTGGAAGCTAAAATCTAGAAGGAGTCTAGTTAGGGAACATGCTTTGACTCAGAACAAGAGTACAATCAGGGAGTTACATGAAAATTGACAGATATCTAAAAATATTGTCTCAGCTAGAGACAGATGAGTAACCAGGTATAGGAAAAAACTTGAGGGCAATGGCTTAGAACTGAACATGAAGCAGATCCCCATGTCCGAGAGACACTGGAAAGGATACGTATCAAAGACTGTGGGAGAGAGGCAGGTCAATAACAGTTAATGGAAGTGAATGATGAACTCCTGAAACCATAACCTGACTGCCATGGATGGCCCACGGTTAGTCAACATTCTTGCAGATATAAACTGGGATTCAGAGAGAGGGTAGGTTGACTAACTTGCAACCTTTAAGACACTAGTTTGGCTAAGTGCTGATAATCTAATAAAAATGAAAATTCCTATAGGTTTTCTTGTTAATATCATTTATTTCTATAGCTTTAAAGTAATCAGAATGTTTATTGCTATTTTGTTCTCATAAGAAGTCTGAAAGAAGAGACATGCACCATTTCCCTCTGATAAAGGAAATTTGCATATTGGGACTCACAAAATGGAGGCAGCCCAAGTGGCTCACATGCAAATCTAAACCAATGTCAGTCCACACTCACAGGAAACACCTCACTGTCTAGGAAACCTAACATACATTAATCATAATACTCCAACTCAACTTTAGCTAGCTCATCTTACCCTAGAAAATAGACCTACTGGCCTTATCAGGAAATCCTTGACCTCCTAGCCAATCATGCCCTGTTTCTGCATTGCCTCTCTTAATGCTCTGAAACACCCGTTTTTGCTAAAATCCCTCCGGAAGAGTGCTCCACTGCTTGTGAGGCACTGCACACCCCTAAATCATGGGTTGTTTTCCCTGAAATAAAGGACACTGCACTAGTTATTAAACTGTACCGTTTTTGTCATTTAATACCCCATTTGGCAGATTAACAAACTAAGGTCACAAAATGCTGAAATGACCTACCCAAATTTATAGTTAAGCAGGAATTTGATGTGAGGGCCCTCTAACTCCACAGCCAAGATTTGAATGACCATCTATGCCACTGCCAAAGCACTTTTTATTTTAATGTTTTAACATTTTAAAATTAAATGCATTTGCATATTTTGTTATATTTTTTGCTTAAAATATATTTAAAATTTTATATCTATTTTTCTTATATTTTGTGTTTTTTTTTTTTCTTTTTTTTTGGCCACACCACACTACTTGTGGGATCTTAGTTGTCCGACCAGGGAGCAAACCCTGTCCCATGGTACTGAAAGCACCAAGAGTTAACCACTGGACCCTGGACCACCAAGGAATTCCATATTTTTTGGTTTTATAGCTGCAGGTTCTGGATGTATATAGGGCAACATGAGGTCATTTTGCTTACAAAGGTAGATGAAAAATTATTTGTTCTAGATTTGTGAAAAATGCCATTGATGTTATGATAGGGATTGCATTGATCCTGTAGCTTGCCATAGGCAGTGTGGTGATTTTAATGATATTTATTCTTTCAATCCATGAGCATAGTATATCTTTCCATCTGTTTGTGTCATTGTCAATTTCTTTAATCTATGTCTTAGAGTTTTCCAAGTTCAGTTCAGTTATTCAGTCGTGTTCACTCTTTACAACCCCATGGACTGCAGTACACCAGGCTTCCCTGTTAATCACCAACTCCTGGAGCTTGCTCAAACTCATGTCCATCAAGTCAGTGATGCCATCCAACCATCTCATCCTCTGTCGTCACCTTCTGTTCCTGCCTTCAATCTTTCCCAGCATCAGTGTCTTTTCTAAAGAATCAGTTCTTCAGATCAAATGGTCAAAGTATTAGAGTTTCCCTTCAGCATCAGCATCACTCTTTCCAACGAATATTCAGGGCTGATTTCCTTTAGGATTGACTGGTTTGAACTATTTGTGGTCCAAGGGACTCTCAAGAGTCTTCTCCAACATCACACTCCAAAAGCTTCAATTCTTCAGTGCTCAGCTTTCTTTATGGTCCAGCTCTCACATCCATACATGACTACCGCAAAACCCATAGTTTTGACTAGATGGACCTTTGTCGGCAAAGTAATGTCTCTGCTTTTTAATATGCTGTCTGGGATTGGACTGCAAGGAGATCCAACCAGTCCACTCTAAAGGAGATCAGTCCTGGGTGTTCATTGAAAGGACTGATGCTAAATTTGAAACTCCAATACTTTGGCCACCTCATGCGAAGAGTTGACTCATTGGAAAAGACTCTGATGCTGGGAGGGATTGGGGGCGGAGGGATTGGGGGCAGGAAGAGAAGGGGATGACAGAGAATGAGATGGCTGGATGGCATCCCTGACTCGATGGACATGAGTTTGAGTGAAGTCCAGGAGTTGGTGATGGACAGGGAGGCCTGGCATGCTGCGATTCATGGGGTTGCAAAGACACGACTTAGCAACTGAACTGAACTGGGATGGTCATAGCTTTTCTCCAAGGAGCAAGCATATTTTAATTTCATGGCTGCAGTTACCATCTGCAGTGATTTTGGAGCCCAATAAAATAAAGTCTCTCACTGTTTCATTTTCCCATCTATTTGCCATAAAGTGATGGACCAGATGCCATGATCTTAGTTTTCTGAATGTTGTGTTATAAGCCAACTTTTTCACTCTCCTCTTTCACTTTCATCAAGAGGCTTTTTAGTTCCTCTTCACTTTTTGCCATAAGTGTGGTGTCAACTGCATATCTGAGGTTATTGATATTTCTCCCACCAATCTTGATTTTGGCCTGTGCTTCTTTCAGCCCAGCATTTCTCATGATGTACTCTGCATATAAGTTAAATAAGCAAGATGACAATGTACAGCCTTGATATACTCCTTTCACAATTTGGAAACAGTCCATTTTCCCTGTCTGGTTCTAACTGCTACTTCTTGATCCACATATGGATTTCTCAGGAGGCAGGAGGGTGGTCTGGTATTTCCATCTCTTTAAGAGTTTTCCACAGTTTGTCGTGATCCACACAGTCCAAGGCCTTATTGCTGTCAATGAAGCGGAAGTAGATGTTTTATATGGAATCCTCTTGCTTTTTCTGTGATCCAATAGATGTTGGCAATTTGATTTTGGTTCCTCGGCTTTTTCTAAATCCAGCTTGAACATCTGGAAGTTCTTGATTCACGTATTATTTAAGCCAAGCTTGGAGAATTTTGGGGATTGTCTTGATTCCTATCTTCTGTACAAGGTCACAAACCTCCATTCATAGTTCATCAAGCACTCTTTCTATTAGATCTAGTCCCTTAAATCTATTTCTCACTTACACTGTATAATCATAAGGGATTTGATTTAGGTCATACCTGAATGGTCTAGTGGTTTTCTCTACTTTCTTCAATTTCAGTCTGAATTTGGCAATAAGGAGTTCATGATCTGAGCCACAGTCACCTCCCAGTCTTGTTTTTGCTGACTGTATAGAACTTCTCCATCTTTGGCTGAAAAGAATATAATCAATCTGATTTTGGTGTTGACCATCTGGTAATGTACATGTGTAGAGTCTTCCCTTGTGTTTTTGGAAGAGGGTGTTTGCTATGACCAGTGTGTTCTCTTGGCAGAACTCTATTAGCCTTTGCCCTGCTTCATTCTGTACTCCAAGGCCAAATTGCCCATTACTCCAGGTGTTTCTTAACTTCCTACTTTTGCTTTCCAGTCCGCTATAATGAAAAGGACATTTTTTTTTTTTTGGTGTTAGTTCTAGAAGTTCTTGTAGGTCTTACTCCAGGTGTTTCTTAACTTCCTACTTTTGCTTTCCAGTCCACTATAATGAAAATGACATTTTTTTTTTTTTTTGGTGTTAGTTCTAGAAGGTCTTGTAGGTCTTCATAGAACTCTTCAACTTCACCTTCTTCAGTGTTACTGGTTGGGGCATAGACGTGGAAATGAACAGAGATCATTCTGTCATTTTGTGACATTGTACAGGAGACATGAGTAAAGACCATCCACAAGAAAAAGAAATGCAAAAAAGCAAAAGGGCTGTCTGAAGAGGTCTTATAAATAGCTATGAAAACAAGGGAAGCAAAAAGCAAAGGAGAAAAAGAAAGATATACCCATTTGAATGCAGAGTTACAAAGAATAGCAAAGAGAGATAAGAAAGCCTTCCTCAGTGATCAGTGCAAAGAAATAGAGGAAAACAACAGAATGGGAAAGAGTAGAGATCTCTTCAAGAAAATTAGAGATACCAAGGGAACATTTCATGCAAAGATGGGCTCAATAAAGGCCAGAAATTGTAGGGACCTAACTGAAGCAGAAGATATTAAGAAGAGCTGGCAACAGTACACAGAAGAACTGTACAAAAGAGATCTTCATGACCCAGATAATCATGATGGTGTGATCACTCACCTAGAGCCAGACATCCTGGAATGTGAAGTTAAGTGGGCCTTAGGAAGCATCACTATGAACAAAGCTAGTGGAGGTGATGGAATTCCAGTTGAGCTACTTCAAATCCTGAAAGATGACGCTGTGAAAGTGCTGTACTTGATATGCCAGCAAATTTGGAAAACTCAGCAGTGGCCACAGGACTGGAAAAGGTCAGTTTTCCTTCCAATTCCAAAGAAAGGCAATGCCAAAGAATGCTCAAACTACCGCACAATTGCACTCATCTCACATGCTAGTAAAGTAATGCTCAAAATTCTCCAAGCCAGACTTCAGCAATACGTGAACTGTGAACTTCCAGATGTTCAAGCTCGTTTTAGAAAAGGCAGAGGTAGCAGAGATCAAATTGCCAACATCCGCTGGATCATGGAAAAGCAAGAGAGTTCCAGAAAAATGTCTCCTTCTGCTTTCTTGACTATGCCAAAGCCTTTGACTGTGCGGATCACAATAAACTGTGGAAAATTCTGAAAGTGATGGGAATACCAGACCACCTGACCTGCGTCCTGAGAAATCTGTATCCAGGTCAAGAAGCAACAGTTAGAACTGGACATGGAACAACAGACTCGTTCCAAATAGGGAAAGGAGTACGTCAAGGCTGTATGTGGTCACCCTACTTATTTAACTTATATGCAGAGTACATCATCTTCACTTATGGCAGAAAGTGAAGAGGAACTAAAAAGCCTCTTGATGAAAGTGAAAGTGGAGAGGGAAAGAGTTGACTTAAAGCTCAACATTCAGAAAACAAAGATCATGGCATCCGGTCCCATCACTTCATGGGAAATAGATGGGGAAACAGTGGAAACAGTGTCAGACTTTATTTTTCTGGGCTCCAAAATCACTGCAGATGGTGACTGCAGCCATGAAATTAAAAGACACTTACTCCTTGGAAGAAAAGTTATGACCAACCTAAGTAGCATATTCAAAAGCAGAGACATAACTTTGCCAACAAAGGTCCATCTAGTAAAAGCTATGGTTTTTCCAGTGGTCATGTATGGATGTGAGAGTTGGACTGTGAAGAAAACTGAGCACCAAAGAATTGATGCTTTTGAACTGTGGTGTTGGAGAAGACTCTAAAGAGTTCCTTGGACTGCAAGGGTATCCAGCCAGTCCATTCTGAAGATCAGTCCTGGGTGTTCATTGGAAGGACTGATGCTAAAGCTGGAACTCCGATACTTTGGCCACCTCATGAGAAGAGTTGACTCATTGGAAAAGACTCTGATGCTGGGAGGGAATGGGGGCAGGAGGAGAAGGGGACAACAGAGGATGAGATGGCTGGATGGCATCACCGACTCAATAGACGTGAGTTTGAGTGAACTCTGGGTGTTAGTTATGGACAGGGAGACCTGGCATGCTGTGATTCATGGGGTCACAAAGAGTCTGAAATGACTGAGTGATTGAACTGAATGACACGTACTTCTGCGGTAAGGAATTAGTGAACATCAAAGGAATTTTTAAAGTCAGAATCAGGAATTCCTTGGCAGTCCAGTGGTTAGGATTTCTGCTTTCACTGCTGAGGGTGCAGCTTCAATCCCTGCTCAGGCAGTGTGTTCAAATGAAAGAAAGAAAGAAAAAGTCAGTATCTAAGGGCAGTGAGGTACTACTATAAGGTTACACTGGGAAATTTAATTGCATTGACAGTGTCTCAGGTTAATGGATTCATGAAGATTCATGGTATTACTTGGCTGAGCACAGAAGAATTGATCCCTTTGAATTGTGGTGCTGGAGAAGACACTTGAGAGTCCCTTGGCCTGCAAGGAGATCAAACCAGTCAATCCTAAAGGAAGTCAGTCCTGAATATTCATTGGAAATGCTAATGCTGAAGTTGAAGCTCCAGTACTTTGGCCATCTAATGTGAAGAGGTGACTCATTGGAAAAGACCCTGAGGCTGGGAAAAATTGAAGGCAGGAGGAGAAGGGGGCAAAAGAGAATCAGATGGTTGGATGGCATCACCCACTCAATGGACATGAGTTTGAGCAAACTCTGGGAGATGATGAAGCACAGGGAATCCTGACATCATACAGTCCATGGTGTCGCAGAGTCGGACACCACTGAGCAAGAGCAACTATTGAAAACAGTATGGAAATGCCTCAAAAATTAAAAATATAAATAGAACTATTAATATGTATTGTACAGCAATCCCACTTCTAGGTATATACTCATTGGGAAAGAAAACAGCATCCTAAAGTGATGTCTGCACTCCTATGTTCATTGTAGCACTATTCATGTCAGTCAAGATATTGAAAGTGTCCTTCAATGGAAAGAAGAAAATCTTGCCATTTGTAGCAACAGGGATTGACTTAGAGTTTTATGCTAAGTTATATAAATCAGACAGAGAGAGATAAAAACTGTATTATATGCTGTATGTGGAATCAAATAAAGCCAAACATATAGAAATAGAGAGTAGATCAGTGGTTAGCAGGAGCTAGTGGGTAGGGAAAATGAGATGCTGGTCAAAGTATCCAAACTTCCAGTTATAAAAAGTAAGTTCTGGGGATCCAGTGTACAGCCTGGTGATTATAGCTAACAACACTGTGTTATACATGTGAAAGGTACTAAGAGAGATCTTAAATGTTCTCACTACAAAAGGGAAATGGTAATTATGTGAGGTGATGGAAGTGTTAGCTAACGCTATGGTTGTAATCATTTTGCAATCTATAAGTGTATCAGATCAACATGTTGTATAACTTAAACTTGCATAATGTTAAATGTCAATTATATTTTGATAAAGTTGGAGAAAAAAGATACATGGATCAGGAGATATCCTTGCTGATGTGGAAATGGTATCAGTTCTGAAGTCATACAATCTGGTAGCTAAGTTTTGCTCAGCTTCTTTTAGATACTGTGATCTGGATCCATTGTTTACTTTTTCTGAAACTCAGTTTTCTTTTCTAACTCTGAAAATGGAGACAGCTATCCTAACTTCTTCATACTGTTTTATAGGAGTAGTAAATATAGCAAAAATGAAAAGTATTGATCATAATGTATGACACAGAATAAGCTCTTCATATCTGCTTCTTATTCCTTCCCTTACTTACCTATTATGGTAAGAAAAAGCTGTTGGTTTGCCAAAACATGCATCCTTTTATAGATGAAAACACCCAAAAATCTCTTTAGGCAAAATATTAAGGAATAAGCTGCAAAGTTTCTTACCTTTGTCAATATTGACGTATTGTGGCAGATAATTCTTTGTGGGAGGCTGTCATGTCCTGTGCAATTCTATGGGTGTTTCTGATCTGTACTCACAGGATGTCAATAAAACCAACCGCTCGCCTCCCCCACTCAGTTGTAACGACCATAAATGCCTCCAGAAATTTCCGAATACTCCTGGGGGAGGGGTGCGAAATCACCCCCAGTTGGGAACTACAGAGTTTGTAAAATGAGAACAATTTTTTTTTAATGGATAAGGACTTCAATCTCAAAGTTTTGTTTATAGCTTGATCCAGGGCTACCTTGGCCCTTCCCATACATTCCCTGAGCTGGGCCTCTCTATGCCTAGGTCTCAATAAAGGAATGTTAGAGGAGAAACAGGAGACAGAAGGGGTTTCCCCATATAGGGGAAATTGAGAAAAACAGGGCATATTCAAAAGATTCCAGAAGATCCCCCATGAATTAATGCAAAGCTTTTGTGTTCTCAAGACACAAAATTTTTCAGTCCAAAGGAAAAGGCAAGTCAATATGGGTGTAGTGGTTATGGCATCCTCCATTCTCCTGGTAGAACTGGTGGAGGTGGCCAGACTTCAGCAAAGCAATGCTTTAGACATCTCGAGGAATTTTTCTGTACCCCAGAATGAAGAACATGAAATGGTGGCATGATTTCAGTGTGCCCTAGAACTTGAAAAAAGAGCTCCTTGAAATGAAAAAGCCTTGAGTATGGGCACTAAGGGTGTCTCAGTTGCAATGGGGAGTCAGGAAGTTGACTGTCTCAAAAGATGCTAAAAATATGGTTAGTAAGATGACCTCAAGCAAACATACACAAACACAGAGACTTTGACACTACACCCTGGGAAAGTGGTAGAAATCTCTGAATTGGTGTCTGCCATATTAGGAGAATGATACTTATAAGCTGAAGTATCAAAAATAATAAACATGATATTTCTTGCTCCCCTGAGTCTTTGAACTGAGATGTAAAATGAGATGTATAAAATAGAAAGTTTTGCCTGTGCCAGAGGACTCAGGCATAAAAGTACAGTTCACTTAAGTGGTTCAACCATCACTTAACAACTGCTTACTAGGTATCAGACGCTATATGCCAGGTGTCAAAAAGTAAGACAATACCTCTGCCCTCACAGAGCTCACAGCCAAGTGTATGTATAAACAGTTAAAATTCTGGTTGTTAGGAGTGGTGATCAGAGAATGTGCTTAAGGATGTTGAGAACCTACAATAGGGACGTGGGAGCAACAGGGAAGAAGGGAGCAAGGAAGTGTCTGGATTGCCTGCTGCTGCTGCTGCTGCTGCTGCTGCTGCTAAGTCGCTTCAGTCATGTCTGACTCTGTGCGACCCTAGAGATGACAGCCCACCAGGCTCCCCCGTCCTTGGGATTCTCCAGGCAAGAACACTGGAGTGAGTTGCCATTTCCTTCTCCAATGAATGAAAGTGAAAAGTGAAAGGGAAGTAGCTCAGTCTCGTCCTACTCTTAGCGACCGCATGGACTACAGCCTACCAGGCTCCTCCATCCATGGGATTTTCCAGGCAAGAGTACTGGAGTGAGGTGCCATTGCCTTAGGTGAAGCTTAAACAATGCACATTGTTTCCAACAAGCACAGAAGCTTAGCAACACACCCTGGTTACTGGATCCTTCCCAAAGGCCAAATGTTGTTGTCTTGTAATTTATACAGATTTGAAACTTTGGTTCCAGTATATCTGGATAAACTTAAGTCCACTTGCGCATAATTCAAGGGCTAAATCTCAGGCTTAAGGTTGATTTGTTTGTGGTGATTAGTGACAAACCTTTAGAAGCATTTGCAAAAGAAGCTAATTTTATATATGCAAAGTTGGCTAGCTTGACCATAATGTACTTTTTGTTGTTCAGTCGCTAGGTTGTGAACAAGTCTTTGGGACCCCATGGACTGTAGCTTGCCAGTCTCTCTGTTCATGGAATTTTCCAGGCAAGAATACTGGAATGGGTAGCCATTCCCTTCTCCCAGGGATTTTCCTGACCCAGGATTCAAACGTGCATCTCCTGTACTGGCAAGCGAATTATTTTCCAATGAACCACCAGGGAAACCCATGAAATTTAGCAAATAATATTTAAGTTGTTGTTTTTGTTGCTGTTCAGTATCCAAGTCGTGTTCCACTCTTCATGACCCCATGGACTGCAGCATGCCAGGCTGCCCTGTCCCTCACCATCTCCCAGAGTTTGCCAAAGTTCATGTCCATTGAACTGGTGATCCCATCCAACCATCTGATCCTCTGTCACCATCTTCTTCTTCTGCCTTCAATCTTTCCCATCATTAGGGTCTTTTCCAGTGAGTCACTGTTTCCATCAGGTGGCCAAATATTGGAATTTCAGCTTCAGCATCAGTCCTCCCAAAGAGTATTCAGGGTTGATTTCCTTTAAGATTGACTGGTTTGATCTCTCAAGTCTCCAAGGGACTCTCAAGAGTCTTCTCCAGCACCACAGTTTGAAATCATCAATTCTCTGGCACTCTGCCTTCTTTATTGTCCAGCTCTCACATCTGTACATGACTACTGGAAAGACCATAACCTTGACTATACAGACCTTTGTTGACAAAGTGATGTCTTTACTTTGTAATACATTGTTTAGGTTTGTCATAGTTTTCCTACCAAGAAGCAATTGTTTTCTAATTTCATGGCTGCAGTCACCATCCACAGTGATTTTAGAGTCCAAGAAGAAGAAATCTGTCACTGCTTCCCCCTTTTCCCCTCCTACTTGCCATGAAGCGGTGGAACTGGATGCCATGATCTTAGAGTTTTTTTTTTTTTTTAAATATTGAGTTTTAAGCCAACTTTTTCACTATTCTCTTTCATCCTCATCAAGGGTCTCTTTAGTTCCAATTTAAGTACACCCCACTTAATAAAGCTTTCAATGTGCACAATAGATATATCTTTGCTAAATGACCAGATATTTGAAAAAATCAAAGCACAGTTGGGAAGCAATGCATGCCTGCTTGCCAAGTCACTTCAGTCGTGCCTGACTCTTTGTCACCCTATGGCTCACAGGTTGCCAGGCTCCTCTGTCCATGGGATTTTCCAGGTAAGAATACTGGAGTGGGTTGCCGTGACCTTCTCCAGGGAATCTTCCCGATGCAGGGATCAAACCCGTCTCTCTTATGTATAACCTGCATTGGAAGGTGGGTTCTTTACCACTAGCACTACTTGGGGAAGACCCTTGGAAGCGAGTCCAATGCATAAATTAAGATTCTTGTAAACTGCTCTAGACCAGTTCACACAGCTCCCCAGGTTCCTGCATGTGTAGGACAGCTCCCTGAAGCCCTGTTGGGCTGGTATTCTGTATTTCACTGTTTCTCAAAACAGCTGGCTAATCTGGTGGGGACACTAATAGTCACAGGGGATGAAGCCAGCCAAGAGACATTTGGCAGGAATAGCTCATAGGAAATTAGGTGATTATGAGTCCCTTTGTAGACTGCAAGCTCTTCACTCTTGAGTTCTGATAGCCCTGGTTCCTTCTTTAAAGCAGCCCTCTGAAAACCCCTATGTTGTTAGACTAATTAGACCCCCTCTTTGGGTAGAATGCATAATGAGTAGCTGAGGATTCATAACTAGATGTGTTTATTCAGCTGGAAAGACATACACAATCCTTCAGTTCAGTTGCTCAGTCGTGTCCGACTCTTTGCGACCCCATGAATTGCAGCACACCAGGCCTCTCTTTCCATCACCGACTCCCGGAGTTCACTCAGATTCACGTCCATCGAGTCAGTGATGCCATCCAGCCATCTCATCCTCTGTCGTCCCCTTCTCCTGCTTCCAATCCCTCCCAGCATCAGAGTCTTTTCCAATGAGTCAACTCTTCACATGAGGTGGCCAGAGTACTGGAGTTTCAGCTTTAGCATCATTCCTTCCAGCCCCTGACAATTAGTAATAAGTCATTCTTAGAGTAATCAAGCCCCTATAAGTATCACGTGTTTCCTGAGTCCTCAAGAGCCCAAATGACTTGCCTGTGAATAGTTTGAATAGTTTACTGCTACCTAGCTTGATGGCTTTATACAGATTTGTTGTGATATTGATAGAGAAATCTCCAGATTGTTTACATTGTGAATATGAGTTTTCAAATCTATGGGCCTTGTAGGGCAGTCATGAACATGGCTTGATTGAATCATGGGATAATATTGCTACTGTAGATGGAAATTAAACTACACAGCTTATATTTCTGGGGAGCTCTAACGTGAGTTTCTCAAGTAGCTATGACTCAAGTTATTATTTTGTAAATATGCTCTATATTAACATTTATATTTTAAAGAGAATTTAATAAATCTGTTTCATAATTAAAGGGTAGGAGTTGTGTTGTTTTTTTTTTTCCCTCCTGTAGGACTAAGTATATCTATTTTCTAAGTAAAACATATTTATGACATATTCTATAAATTTTTTTGGTAAAAATGAATTATGTGCATTTCTTTTACAACAAATACTGTGTTAACATTTTAATGTCTCTACAACTATCTTCTCTAGAGCATTAATGTGTTTCTTTGACCTAGTGCTTCTCAACTGGGGAAAATTTTGTCGTCTAGGGGCTGTTTGTCAATGTCTAGACACATTGTTGGTTGGCATAATGGGGGTTGGAGGAAGATGCTCTTGGGCTCTAATGAGTAGAGCCAGAACTATTACTAACCATCCTAGAGTACAAAGGAGAGCTTTCGACAACAAAGAATCATGCTGTCCAAAATGTCAGTAATGGCAAAATTGAGAAATCTTAATTTGTACGAATTTCCTCAAAACTATAAAAATGATTTAACTTGCTCAAAACTTTGATGCATGTGTTCATCTTGTCCGAACATGCATTGTGAAAAATTGTGAAGATTGTGCAGCCTACACAAGGATTTGCAAGCACCTCATTTTGTGTGAGCTATTCTTACTAAAGCATTTGTGTGGGGCAACTTCTTCTCCAGTTGTTAAATGATTGGCAGGGATGTTGAGAGGTTGAGGTGAAGTTGGTCAAAGCACTAGTGATGTTTGACAATCAAGAAATACTTTACCTGGCAAGTATTCATTCATAGTATCAAAGCCATTACAGGAAGAAAATCTTTGACTGCTGAGAAAATTAATAACTATAGTATAATCTTTGCTAATTAACTTTGACTTTGTAATACAACAAATGATAAGCTAAGTAGGGAGTGACCACAGGTTGTGGCATTTTATTTCATTTTCAAGAAAATATTTTTATAAAACTATCACCATAAAAAGTGATTTAAAAAAGAGAAGGTTATATGTAGCATAAGACTTAAAATTTTTGTCAAAGAATATGATATTGGAAAAATGTGATTACATTTTACTCAGAATTTTCTACATGGCAAATTTCATTTCAGACTTCTTAAGAATATTGCATAAATTCGGCATCTTCTGTTTTAAAATTTCATGGAAATAGTGGTTTTGAATGTCTCCAAATGGCAGAGAGTACCTCTCTCCACCAATTCACCATATTGAGATGTGGTATGTTTAGGCATTTTTTTTTTCTACTTCATCCATCCTGTCTGCAATTCAGCTTTAATATTATGAGCAGAAATCTCCCTGAAAAATGAGTCAGCAGGCAGTCACATATTTAGTGTGCTTGTCACATTAAAGTTGCACAAGAATAAAAACAAAACAAATAATAATACTTAATAAATATTTAATGAATAAATATTTCTCTTCAAGGGACTTGAGAATGGACAATGCTTTATTGGTTATTTTTCTTTTCTATTTTCAGCATCTGCCTTTCTACTGGTTGCTTCATCAGAGATTATAAATAAGTTCAATCTTGAATACAAATTTTAAAAAGAAGCAGCATCAGCAACCACAAACATCCATTAACTCCACACTCCTCTTCAAGGGTGAAACTTCTTGTCTTTGTTTTTATTTCTTTGATAATATATTTCTTTATAATAAGGTTTATTGAGATATAACTGATATACAAAGAACTGAACATGTTTAATGTGTATGATTTGATTGATTTAGACATATATACATCCTCATGATATCATCACAACTGACATATCAATTCCTTTGATTAATTTCTTTGGTTCATTTTCTTTGTTAGTGTGTTTGCAGTAAGAATAATTAAATGAGATCTACCCTCTTAACAAATTTTTAAGTACATAATCTTATATTGTTAAGTATGGACACTATGTTGTAGAGCAGAGTTCTAGAACTTACTCATCTTGCAGAGCTGAAATTTTGTACCCATTAAACATCAACTCCCTCAAAGCTTTCTGACTTCTCTACTTACCATTTGACTGAACTGTACTTTTGAAAAATCACCAAAGACTTCCTAATTATCGAATCCAGAATGCCTTTAAGATCTTTTAGGTCTCGAAACAAATTGTGTTTTTTTAGAGAAACCTCTCCTAAACACTTGAACTAAATCTCAATACATCCTCAATTTATTTTCTTCATAGCCCTTAGTACCATAAATCATTTTCTGTGTTTGTTACAAGTTTATTTTCTTTTGGCCCCCATTAGAGTATAAGTTTCTTGAGGGCAGAGACTTAGCTTGTTCACTGCAATACACTCAACCCTAAATTATGTCTAGCACATAGTAAACATTGAATAAATATTTATTCACTGACTGGTGCTGATTGTTTTTCCCTTTTAGATGACCTCCCTGGGGCATCTGTCACTGATGACATTCTCTACTAAAGCCCCCTTCCTGGCTTCCAAGATAACACCATTCTTTTTCGGTCTCCTTTGCTAGCTTTCCAGTGGGATGTGATCTCCTTGAAGACAGACACTGGTGTTAATACATTTACTGGCTCATGGAGGTCCAGAGACATTCTCACGAGAGGGTCTTACATTTCAAATTCAGTATGAAAGACCTTAGCTGAACCCTGTGTTTAAGATGACAGAAAAAATTGACCCACGAGGAACTATTATTTATTTATTTAGGTGCTAACAAAACTAAATGTGCTTTCATGTGATAGTTAGGTTATTGCATGGAAAACTTCAAATTGTATGGAATATAGGTATTTCTAATTGTTTATAGACTATAGTTGTGTTTTGCTGCTTGGGTCTGCTATTTCAACAAAAACATAGTAATCTTGAATGGGTCAAAAAAGTGGTAATTTTCGTACATAGAAATGTCCATATATGGACAAAAGTGTTCATATGCAGAGTAAGGGTTCATACATTGATAAAATGACTTTATTGACTATTATGCAGTCCATTAAAATTATAAAATTGTAATTATAAAGATAAGAAATTGAAATACTTATTATAAGTGACCAAGGCATGACACAATATTGTGGATACAACATGAGTAGAGCTTTGCAAAATATGTATAACAATGAAAACTGTGCATGTGTGCTAAGTCATTCACTTGTGTCTGACTCTAAGATCCCATGGACTGGTAGCCCACTAGGCTCCTCTGTCCGTGGGATTTCCCAGGCCAAAATATTTCACTGAGTTGTCATTTTCTTCTCCAGGGTATATTCATGACCCAAGGATTGAACCTGAGTCTCCTGCATTGGCAGGTGAATTCTCAACCACTGAGCCACTTAAGAAACCCACAATGAAAACTAGTGAAAGATAAACAGAGATTGTAATAATAGTTGGGTCATTCTATATGATTATGGATGTTGTTGTTTCTTACTTTTCTAAGTTACCTATAGCACTCTAAGTTACACATTTTTGAAAACAACATTCCAAGAGCTGAAAATACTAAATAACCCATATCCTTAGTGGGGATGCATTCATGATGAAATGTCAGAAGAGGGGTTGGTACACATGTCATCTTTTTTCAAGGAGGACCATACATTCCCTGTCATTTCTGGCCTCTGAAATTCCCTCTGTGCTTAACATATTTCACAGCTAGATTCTCCTTTCAAGGTATCATGCCCTGGAAATATAAATAAAGACTTAAATTACTTCCATGAAAATGACTTCTTCCACTTCACACTGTGAATCTCTGACAGATCTGGAAATGAAACCCCACAATTTATACTCTTAGATTTGATAAACATCCCTTCAAATACCTTTTGTATTCTAGAGTGGTGGCTATATAATGAAGTGTTCTCAATTTATTAGACTAAAAGTCTTAAAATTTCCCTTTGATTGCTATTGCTCTAGGTGGCAATGAAAGTCATTTTGACTTCACTTGTAAAAAGCCAGATTGGTTTTGACACATGCATTGTGGAGTTGATTAAATTATTGCCTCTTCTCGCTCATTTATAATTTTGAAAGTAAATCCATGTTCATGAAATTATTGCACCTGCATTTTTAGAGGCATAGAGAAATGCAGCACCAGATTCATGAATTAGACTTTATCATGTAAATGAATGATAGCAAGTGTCTGTCTAGTTCACATAGTGGGTAGAGTAACAGAACACACATAAGTTTCAGCTTTTTACATTCGACAGTTTTTAAAGACCATGGGATTAGAGGAGTATGGTTGGAGGAGTAATCTGAATCTGATGCATGAATTCACAACCCTGCATGCAGTCTGCCACTCCACAGGGGTCAGACCACCAGCCTGGAAAACATGCACTGCTAAGCAGGAAGACATTTTTCAGCTCTGCACATTAGAATGACTTGCCGTCAGCCAATTTAGACAATACAAATACTTCTTTATTAGTGACTGGCTACTTTTTGTGTTACTTCATACTTGAATAAGTTTATTGGCTATCTACTGTCCAGTTACACCAACACTGAGCCAGAGAAAAAGCTCATCTTTCCTAAAGAATGTTTGAGAGGCCTAGAACCTACAAAATACCAGATAGCAACATAGGCAGAAGGGTGATACTGGAATAAAGCCAGGATAATTAATTTAAAGTTTTTGGGGAAATGAAGCTTCCCTTAACTCCATCTCACCCCATTCACTGAAGGCTGCCTGCCAAGGCAGGAGGCATGGGTTTGATTCCTGGTCTGGGAAGATCCCACATGCCACAGGACAACTGAGCCTGTGTGCCACAACTACTGAGCCCCCATGCCTAGAGCCTGTGCTCTGCAACAAGAGAAGCTACTGCAATGGGAAGCTCATGCAGCACTAGAGAGTAGCCCCTGCTCACCGAAACTGGGGAATGCCTGTGTGCCCCAATGAAGACTTAGCGCAGCCATAAATAAATAAATGTGTTCTTTTTTAATATACCTTTTCTTTTAATTTCCCTTTCATGTTTCAGTCTCCATTTTATTAGGCAGCCTTTCAGATAATTTCTTCACATTATTTTATTTCTAATTTTAAATGCCTGCATTGTATTTGCATTAATGAGGAATTTATTTAGAAGTAATATAAGCTAATGCCAGCATGGCCCAGCATAAGAGTTAGCTTTCCAGGAAATTTTTGAGAATATCCTCCTAGTATAATTGAACATGGTTTTAATTTAAAATTGTATTGAGTATGTTTTAATGTGCTAACATTTGTACTCATTTTAGGTCATAGTATATGTTGAGTGATGCAATATTTTCTTGATTGATATTACACTGGAAGCTTTCTGTATCAGCATGTTGAGTAATATAAAAGGTAGTTTGAGGTGCTTTTTCATACTTAGTTTAATTTAGCAGTGAATAATGTAAGTGATGATTTGTAGGAATTCTTAGAAAGAATTTTCCAAAGTTAACATTTAGTGCCAAAGACATTTTGTAAACATACTTATAATTTGATTTAGATAGAAATAAATAACTAAATTAAACTGGAACTGAAAAGTTTATTCTCTTTTGAGGACAAAACTTGCATACAGATTTTCGTTGTGTACAACTATGTTTATGGTGATAATTGAGAGCAGTTATGCTGGATAGCCAACCAGTCCATTCTGAAGGAGATCAGCCCTGGGATTTCTTTGGAAGGAATGATGCTAAAGCTGAAACTCCAGTACTTTGGCCACCTCATGTGAAGAGTTGACTCATTGGAAAAGACTCTGATGCTGGGAGGGATTGGGGGCGGAGGGATTGGGGGCAGGAGGAGAAGGGGACGACAGAGGATGAGATGGCTGGATGGCATCACTGACTTGATGGACATGAGTTTTGGTGAACTCCGGGAGTTGGTGATGGACAGGGAGGCCTGGCGTGCTGTGATTCATGGGTTCGCAAAGAGTCTGACACGACTGAGTGACTCAACTGAACTGAACTGATGATGGATAGAAAAAAAATCCCCAAAATAAAAGCAAACTTTTCAAAATGCTTTAATGTGAAATATAAGTTATCTGTGAAGTCTTATTGCCAATATTAAACTTTTGTTTTGCTGAATGGAAGTTTGCAGATTCCATCATTTCAGCTCCAGTCATATTTCCAATACGAGAATTATATATTGACAAAATCGGTTTGCTTGAGGGAAAAATGTATCAAGTAAATATATCTCTACTGATACTTATTTTCTATGAGCTGACCTTTAAAAAATAACAGATTTGTGGGTTAGACACATGACTCTAATTAAATTAATGCTATGTTGTGTTACTTTTGAGAAACTTTTAGAATGAGTAAATGTGTCAGTTATTTTGTTGTTGATGTATTAAGCTTTTATAACGATAAAAGTGCTCTGTGAAGTATAATTGTTTAGTTGAAAAAAGCATTCATGGGGAACCCTACTACACTGTGGATGGAAATGTAAATTTGTGCAGCCACTATGGAAAGTAGTATGGTGCCGGGAGCCATCTCCCAGCATATTGCATATTGAGTGCAGCACTTTCACAGCATAATCTTTCAGGATCTGGAATAGTTCAACTGGAAGTCTATCACTGCCAGGAGCCAGCGTGAGGAACTCCGCCTGTGGCAAAGGTCATGAGGAAGGAGGCTCGGCATACGCAAAGGCGGGATCGAGCCTCAGGAGTCCCCCTGGAAATTCTCGAGCATCTACCCCCAAAACCAGAGTCTGCCTACTTTCCGCTTTGTGCTCTCACTTACACCTCTGACTTTACAGGGGGCTGTCCCCCACTACCTCTCTCTGAAAAAAAGAGTTAACTTACAGCTCCAGTTAATAAAGTAATGTCTCTGCTTTTCAATATGCTATCTAGGTTTGTCATAACTTTCCTTCCAAGGAGGAAGAGTCTTTTAATTTCATGGCTTCAGTCACCATCTGCAGTGATTTTGGAGCCAAAAAAAATAAAATAAAATCTGACACTGTTTCCACTGTTTCCCCATCTATTTCCCCTGAAGTAATGGGACCAGATGCCATGATCTTAGTTTTCTGAATGTTGAGCTTTAAGCCAACTTTTTCACTCTCCTCTTTCACTTTCATCAAGAGGCTCTTTAGTTCTTCTTCACTTTCTGCCATAAGGGTGGTGTCATCTGCATATCTGAGGTTATTGATATTTCTCCTGGCAATCTTGATTCCAGCTTGTGCTTCATCCAGCCCAGCATTTCTTGTAATATACTCTGCGTATAATTTAAATAATCAGAGTGACAATATACAGCCTTGATGTACTCCTTTTCCTATTTGGAACCAGTCTGTGTGGTCTTGGTATCTGGTAATACTACCTAGAATGAGTCAGGCAATGTTTCATCCTTTTCTATTTTATGGAATATTTTCTAGAAGATTGGTTTTATTCTTTTCTTTAAACCACTGGTATTACCAGTGAAGCCAATTGGGCATGGGCTTTTCTTGGTGACATTTTTTTTTAATTACTTAATCAATCTCTTAACCTAATATGTCTATTCTAATTCTCATGTATTATTTGTAACTTTAAAGGCAATCCTTGAGATAGGTGGCATGATGACAATTTTAAGAGGGAGGAAACAAAAGTTAAATTTCTTGCTCAGTTTTCCAAGATAATGAATGGCAAGCTGTGATTTGGGGCTTCCCAGGTGCCGCTAGTTGTAAAGAAACTGCCTGCCAATACAGGAGACTTAAGAGATGTGGATTCAATCCCTGGATCAGGAAGAGTCCCTGGTGAAGGAAATGGTAACTCACTCCAGTATTCTTGCCTGGAAAATCCCATGGATACTGGAGCCTGGCAGGCTACAGTCCATAGGGTCACAAAGTCAGACACAACTTAAGTGACTTAGCATAGCACAACAAGCTGTGATTCTGGTCAATCTTGCTCCCAAACCATGTCAGTTTTCATTGCATCACACTATCTTCCATGAAAACTGGTTAAGATCATATACTCCCCTCATCTTAGGTATGAACACAGAGTTATAAGACAATAAAGTATTGAAGAGATGTGGAGATTTTAAAGCAAATGTCTATTGGCAAACCAGCATTCAGTCAATATTTTTTGTGCAGATTGTGAACATCTTGTGAAAAGATTTATTTAATTCAATCCATTTTTGGTTATCTGTCCTCCACTGGAAGTAAGATTTTAGAAATGTTTTTTATATTTCCTCTTATCTACCAAATTACTTTTGATTTTATATGGCAGATACAACCTTTAGGATACTCTTGCTGAAGAAAATTGATTTTCTCTGCTAAGCTTCTCTTCATCTCCTTTCTTCTTTCTGAGAGACTTGTCTATGTAAGAAATATGTCTGAACATCTTATGAAGAATTCAGGAGGTTAAGAGACACAACAAAAGTGTTGTAGGAAGAAAGGGGGACTGAATAAAAGAGTCATGCAGGCTAGTATTTTGTGAGTGTTTTGAGGTAAGTGTTTGAGAAGTTAAGAGGTAAGGAGAGGTAAATTAATGAGTGAAGGGGCTATTGTGAATTGCATCTTCCTTTTATGTTTTCTGAATAATACAAGTGAATGATTCATTTTGTTTAGTTCACCAAATTAAGTTTATTTATCCACAAAACTATTTCAAATATGGACCATGAGAACTCCAGTTTGTATTAACATCACATTCCCATCACAGAATGAAGATGTTTCTGGGCTTGGTTTTGTACCCTGTGTACAAAGTAATAGTGGTTTTTGGATTTGGTTTGCATGAGTCATATGATTTATTCACTCATAAACTCAAAAACCACTTATTGAAAGCTCACTCTATCCCAAGCCCTGTGTTAGATAGTGAGTAAAACAATTATGATCCCTGCTGTTATGGAATTTGTAGCCCAGGAAGGGAGATAGATATTTAATGATTGCACACATGGGCTTCCCTAGTGGCTCATTTAGTAAAGAATCTGCCTGCAATGCAGGAGACCTGTGTCTGATCCCTGGGTCAGGAAGATCCCTGGAGAAGGAAATGGCAACCCACTCCAGTACTCTTGCCTGGAGAAGTCCATGGACAGAGGAGCCAGGCAGGCTACGGTCCATGGGATTGCAGAGTTGGACACAACTGTGTGACTTTCACTTTCATACACAAGATTATTAATGATTACAATTTGTGGTAAGCTTTGTGAAGAGAAAGTGCAAGGAATTATGAGGGATAAGAATTCTGGACCTAAGTTAAATTGAAGAGGTGGTCAAGAAGGCCATCTTTGAGGTAGTGATTTAAAGCTAAAACCTGAAATTTGACTAAGAGTTTCTTATATGATGAAAGTTCCAGTTAGAAGACTCTGCACATGCAGAAATTCTAAATTGGGAAACAGCTGTGATCTTTTGAGAAATTAAAATTGCCAAGGACTAGATCATGATGAGATGGATATGTAACCAAAGAGGCAGGCAGGGACAAGTTGACACAGATCATGTTAAAAACTTAAATTTTATCTTGTGTTCACATGGAAGTTATTCAAAGGTATATTGGGGAGCTTGTTTCCTCCCATACCCCAGTTGAACTCTTCAGGTGTTCAAGAGCAAAGTGCCAGCATTCCAGAAGACCAGGGCTAAGGAACACCTAGATTTTTAGTGATCTTACTCTCAGGAGCATGTATGTGTATATATATACATATATATATGATCATATATATATGTATATATATCATGTATCATATATCATGTATGTATCATGTATACATGATATCATGTATACATGTATCATGTATCATATATATATATATATATATATATGATACAATTTTGCTAGATACCAAAGCAAGTACCATTCTGTAATCAACTGTTCCCTAATCCAACAATGTATGATTGAAACTAGCTAGACATGGTGAGAGGTCTATGCATATAATATAGGGACTTTTGTGGGGAGGTCAATCTATTATCTACTGTTGTGCTTTGTGCACATTTTCCTTATTTATTTAGGTATAACATTCTTAAGTTAAAGATAGAGAAGTGGAAGGTCATGGAGATAGAATGATTCTCTTACAGTTGACAGGGGAGTTTATTTAATCCCTCTCAGTTGAGAACTCTTGTTTCTAGAATATCCTGTCAATCAGAGATTGTTAGCTAATAATTATTCATTCATCAATCCATTAATTTGCTCTTCATATATTAATTAAATATTTAATTAATGAAAAACACTTGGGGACTGAGACTGTGCTCAAAAACAACTGGATATTTTCCTAGATCCTTGAGAGCTATAAAAAAAATCTTAACACACTTTAGAAAATAAAATATAAACTATATAAATCACATTACTGGTGTAGAGTGAAATTTTTAAAAAATCTCTGAGGCAAATATTTTTTCTTTTGGGCATGCCTAGTGGATTCAACTTAGTTCTATTACTGAACCAAACTTGGGTGCTCTCACTCATATACAGTAAGACTAATCTACCAACACTGGTTGTTGAAGGAAAGTGCAGTGTTTATTGCAGGGTGCCAAGCAAGAAGTCCAGGGCATCTGCTGCTGCTAAGTCGCTTCATTCGTGTCCGATTCTGTGCGACCCCATAGACGAAAGCCCACCAGGCTCCCCCATCCCTGGGATTCTCCAGGCAAGAACGCTGGAGTGGGTTGCTATTTCCTTCTCCAATGCATGAAAGTGAAAAGTGAAAGTGAAGTCGCTCAGTCATGTCCGACCCTCAGCGACCCCATGGACTGCAGCCTTCCAGGCTCCTCCATCCATGGGATTTTCCAGGCAAGAGTACTGGAGTGGGGTGCCATCAGAACTCCCTGAAAGCTTTCAGGGAAAGGTTTTTAAAAGCAGGGTGACGGAGATGAGTTGTGGGTTGTGTGATCAGCTCACTGACATTCTTCTGGTTGAATGGTGGTGAGGTAACTGGGACTCATCATCATCAACCTTCTGGGGTCTACATGTTTGTGGGTAGCACATAGTTAACTTCTCTTATCTGGTGGGTTTTCAGGGTCTGCAAAACAGCTCAAAGGATCTGGCTCAGAAAACTATCTTAGCCCTTGAGGAGGAACTAAAAGTCCTTGACTTTGGCTAATGGCTAAACTATTATTATTTTGTCTTGCTTGACTCTTTTCCTTTCTTTCTACATTTTCTCACTTCTATGATCAAATTTATACTTTTATTAAAGTTCCTCTACAGACAAAAGGCAGGCAGAGGACATGGTGTAGGGAGGGTTCTATTTTGGAAAGGTCCCTAGGGTTCTGCTTGGTTGCGGTCCTACTATTCATTTAACAGCTCTTTATTATGCTTATAATGTGTGTAAGATACTACCACTGGTGTTGATTTCACCAATATATGTGGGCTAAGACTAAATGAATACCAAGTTTCAATTTGGTGAAAGTTTGAAAAATCAATCCCTCATCTAAGTGTGGGCAACATGCCTGGTTTCTAATATATTCTACAACTCATAGTCTCCAGGGGATTTTTTGTTCAACCATACACAGGTAAAAATTGTGACATGCAACATGAAACTAATGCTTTTCAATCCCATATATTAAACCAAGTATAAAACCAGTAGATAAATTGAAAATAGTTAATTTTAGTGTTTGAGGAAGAGAAAGCTTTGGAGTATTGCCTTTCTTTCTAGTCTCCAATTTATGGTTTGACTATCTTCTATAAGCATATGTGAAATAAAACTATGGGAGATGTTGAAAGAAAAAGCAGAAAGTGCATCCAAGTAAGCTACTAGACCAGTGGTGGATGGCTTTCAAACTTCTGAAAGACCATCTGGACCAAAAGCAGTATTGACCAGTGCTCAGTTCAGCACTATGAAGAGGTCTCTGATGATCTTGGATGTGATAGGTGGACATCAAGCCTGGCCCTTGGCCCAGCATTTCTGAGAGATGCACTCATAACCTTGTGATCATTTGGTTCAGTTCAGTTAAGTTGCTCAGTCGTATCCGACTCTTTGTGACCCCATGGACTGCAGCACATCAAGCTTCCCTGTCCATCACCAACTCCCAGAGCTTGCTCAAACTCATTTCCATCGAATTGGTGATGCCATCCAACCATCTCATCCTCTGTCATCCCCTTCCCCTCCTGCCTTCTTATGGCTAGATGAGTCAATTTTTGTTAGTTGGCTTTGATTTTTCAGAACTGAAAGAGGGGGAAAATAAGCCCAAGTAGTATATACACTGATGGTAGACAATGAAACACAACTTTGTGAGGGGGTTGCAGTGCCTGAAGAGCAGAGGTAAGGCAAATTTCAGTTCAGTTTAGTTCAGTTCAGCTCAGTTGCAAATTTAGTACTGCAAAATATAGAAGTCCTTTCTGTAATATTTCAAAGTGTTCCTGCTACTGTTTTGAAATAGCAATAGAATACATTTTAATATCTTTGAAAAGGATATTGGAGTCCTTCCCTATACCTTAATTCTGGATCCATTGACTATTGTCAACTGAGAAAGGAGTTTTAATAAAAATTTGGCTCCCATTAGTGTTATTTGTATTCTTGGGAGAGAAAACACATGCATTAGCCTGGCTGGGCTCCTCTGTCCATGGGCTTCTCCAGGCAAGAATATTGGAGTGGGTTGCCATGCCCTTGTCCAAGGGATCTTCCCAACCCAGGGACTGAACCTAGGTCTCCTACATTGCAACCCAGGAATTCTAACTGGGTCTCCTACATTGCAGGTGAATTCTTTACCATCTGAGCCACTAGAGAAGCTGTAGAGAGAAGATAACAATGAAAGTGTTAGTCACTCAGTTGTGTCCAACTGTAACCCTATAGACTGTAGCCCACCAGTATCCTGTGTCTATGGAATTCTCCAGGCAAGAATACTGGAGTGGGTTTCCATTCCCTTCTCCAGGGGATTTTCCCAACCTGGGAATGGAACTGGGTCTCCTGTATTGCAGGCAGGGTCCTTATCATCTGAGTCACCAAGGAAGCCCAGAGAGAAGATCAGTAAATGCAAATCTAAAGACTCTGTTCCTGATAGAATGTTAGTGGATCTGTCCAATGTCCTGAACATCTTGAGTCAGGAGTCCCTTGAAGAATCTCATGAAAGTTATTGAGGCAATCACTAGTTTATACAGTAAATTGGTCATACAATTTCAGGAGATTACAGACCTTTGATATGTTCTTAAATAAGCTCAAGGCTCCCAAGTTAAAAAAAAAAAAAAACAACTCTCAGACTAAATAATAAAAACATTATTATGTAGTTGTAAAGAAGTCAAGCCAGGGGATTTGGGCATTGATAAGGAAGCTAGGCTCGAGAACTAGAATCCACCAGAGGAGTCTATCTGCTCATCTATAATCAGTGGCAGGAGTTCACAGGATGTTTGCCTACAGGTGAGAGTGTATGAGCTGAACAAATCTTCTTTTTTTGGTGGATTATCTTTGATTAGAAGATATACCCCACACCCAAGGTAAGAGAAACCCAAGTAGACGGTAGGTGTTGCAAGAGGGCATCAGAGGGCAGACACACTGAAATCATACTCACAGAAAACTAGTCAATCTAATCACACTAGGACCACAACGTTGTCTAACTCAATGAAACTAAGCCATGCTGATGGGGCAACCCAAGATGGGTGGGTCATGGTGGAGAGATCTGACAGAATGTGGTCCACTGGAGAAGGAAATGGCAAACCACTTCAGTATTCTTGCCTTGAGAACCCCATGAGCAGTATGAAAAGGCAAAATGACAGGATACTGAAAGAGAAACTCCCCAGGTCACTAGGTGCCCAATATGCTACTGGAGATCAGTGGAGAAATAACTCCAGAAAGAATGAAGGGATGGAGCCAAAGCAAAAACAATACCCAGCTGTGGATGTGACTGGTGATAGAAGCAAGGTCCAATGCTGTAAAGAGCAATATTTCATAGGAACCTGGAATGTCAGGTCCATGAATCAAGGCAAATTGGAAGTGGTCAAACAAGAGATGGCAAGAGTGAATGTCGACATTCTAGGAATCAGCGAACTGAAATGGACTGGAATGGGTGAATTTAACTTAGATGACCATTATATCTACTACTGTGGGCAGGAATCCCTCAGAAGAAATGGAGTAGCCATCATGGTCAACAAAAGAGTCTGAAATGCAGTACTTGGATGCAATCTCAAAAACGACAGAATGATCTCTGTTCGTTTCCAAGGCAAACCATTCAATATCACAGTAATCCAAGTCTATGCCCCAACCAGTAACACCGAAGAAGCTGAAGTTGAAAGATTCTATGAAGACCTACAAGAACTTTTAGAACTAACACCCAAAAAAAAAAAAAAAATGTCCTTTTCATTATAGGGGACTGGAATGCAAAAGTAGGAAGTAAAGAAACACCTGGAGTAACAGGCAAATTTGGCCTTGGAATATGGAATGAAGCAGGGCAAAGACTAATAGAGTTTTGTCAAGAAATTTCACTGGTCATAACAAACACCCTCGTCCAACAACACAAGAGAAGACTCTATACATGGACATCACCAGATGGTCAACACCGAAATCAGATTGATTGTATTCCTTGCAGCCAAAGATGGAGAAGTTCTATACAGTCAGCAAAAACAAGACCAGGAGCTGACTGTGGCTCAGACCATGAACTCCTTATTGCCAAATTCAGACTTAAATTGAAGAAAGTAGGGAAAACCACTAGACCATCCAGGTATGACCTAAATCAAGTCCCTTATGATTATACAGTGGAAGTGAGAAATAGATTTAAGGGCCTAGATCTGATAGATAGAGTGCCTGATGAACTATGGAATGAGGTTCATGACACTGAACAGGAGACAGGGATCAAGAACATCCCCATGGAAAAGAAATGCAAAAAAGCAAAATGGATGTCTGGGGAGGCCTTACAAATAGCTGTGAAAAGAAGAGAAGCAAAAAGCAAAGGAGAAAAGGAAAGATATAAACATCTGAATGCAGAGTTCCAAAGAATACCAAGAAGAGATAAGAAAGCCTTCTTCAGTGATCAATGCAAAGGAATAGAGGAAAACAACAGAATGGGAAAGACTAGAGATCTCTTCAAGAAAATCAGAGACACCAAAGGAACATTTCATGCAAAGATGGGCTCGATAAAGGACAGAAATGGTATGGACCTAACAGAAGCAGAAGATATTAACAAGAGGTGGCAAGAATACACAGAAGAACTGTACAAAAAAGATCTTCACGACCCAAATAATCACGATGGTGAAATCACTGACCTAGAGCCAGACATCCTGGAATGTGAAGTCAAGTGGGCCTTAGAAAGCATCACTACGAACAAAGCTAGTGGAGGTGATGGAATTCCAGTTGAGCTATTTCAAATCCTGAAAGATGATGCTGTGAAAGTGCTGCACTCAATATGCCAGCAAATTTGGAAAACGCAGCAGTGGCCACAGGACTGGAAAAGGTCAGTTTTCATTATAATCCAAAAGAAAGGCAATGCCAAAGAATGCTCAAACAACCGCATAATTGCACTCATCTCACACGCTAGCAAAGTAATGCTTAAAATTCTCCAAGCCAGGCTTCAGCAATATGTAAACTGTGAACTTCCTGATGTTCAAGCTGGTTTTAGAAAAGGCAGAGGAACCGGAGATCAAATTGCCAACATCTGCTGGATCATGGAAAAAGCAAGAGAGTTCCAGAAAAACATCTGTTTCTGCTTTATTGACTATGCCAAAGCCTTTGACTGTGTGGATCACAATAAACTGTGGAAAATTCTTAAAGAGATGGGCATACCAGACCACCTAATCTGCCTCTTGAGAAATTTGTGTGCAGGCCAGGAAGCAACAGTTAGAACTGTACATGGAACAACAGACTGGTTCCAAAGAGGAAAAGGAGTACGTCAAGGCTGTATATTGTCACCCTGTTTTTTTAACTTATATTCAGAGTACATCATGAGAAACACTAGACTGGAAGAAACACAAGCTTGAATCAAGTTTGCCGGGAGAAATATCAATAACCTCAGATATGCAGATGACACCACCCTTATGGCAGAAAGTCAAGAGGAATTAAAAAGTCTCTTGATGAAGCTGAAAGTGGAGAGTGAAAAAGTTGGCTTAAAGCTCAACATTCAGAAAACGAAGATCATGGCATCTGGTCCCATTACCTCATGGAAAATAGATGGGGAAACAGTGGAAACAGTGTCAGACTTTATTTTTCTAGGCTCCAAAATCACTGCAGATGGTGACTGCAGCCATGAAATTAAAAGACGCTTACTCCTTGAAAGGAAAGTTATGACCAACCTAGATAGCATATTCAAAAGCAGAGACATTACTTTGCCAAAAAAGGTTTGTCTAGTCAAGGCTATGGTTTTCCAGTGGTCATGTATGGATGTGAGAGTTGGACTGTGAAGAAGGCTGAGCGCCGAAGAATTGATGCTTTTGAACTGTGGTGTTGGAGAAGACTCTTGAGAGTCCCTTGGACTGCAAGGAGATCCAACCAGTCCATTCTAAAGGAGATCAGCCCTGGGATTTCTTTGGAAGGAATGATGCTAAAGCTGAAATTCCAGTACTTTGGCCACCTCATGCGAAGAGTTGACTCCTTGGAAAAGACTCTGATGCTGGGAGGGATTGAGGGCAGGAGGAGAAGGGGACGACAGAGGATGAGATGGCTGGATAGTATCACTGACTCGATGGACATGAGTCTGAGTGAACTCCGGGAGTTGGTGATGGACAGGGAGGCCTGGCATGCTGCGATTCATGGGGTCGCTAAGAGTCGGACATGACTGAGCAACTGATCTGTTCTGATCTGATATTTTATTATCTTTATAGTTCTATCCCAGGTTCTGGTACTATTGGGTCACTCCAAATCTCCACACATCTGTCCAGCTTCCATTTATATCCACCTCAGCCTCCCATTACTTTGTACTCTTCTCCTTCCGTGGACTATATTGGAGGCTCAGTAAATATTTATAACTCCAATAAAAGCAATTCAAATACCCAAGAGTATCTCTTTGGGCATGGAAAATGGGCCCATAGTCTCAGTGACAATGTTCTCCATTCTACCTCAAAAAAGAGAGAAAGTGTAATCACCCTCATGGCTTTAAATATGGGAAAGTAATTACATTAAAATCATATTCTGATTCAAGAATTCAGGGCTAGAGAAGAAGAAACTATGTTAAATCACTTACACAGTGATCTGTGGAGTACCATTTGAGAACCACTGCTCTAGCATAAGTTATAATGAAAATTAATAGCAACAACCCTTGAATATTTACTATGTGTGAGATGCTTAATATATAGACTCCCACGTAAGCCTCTGAACAAATGCAAGAGGTAGGTACTTGTTGACATTGCTATCTGTTGAACATTAAAGGAAAATAAGGTAATGAGAAGTTAACTGAAGAGAAGTTATCCAATTTCCAGAGTTAGGAAGAGAAAGAGCCAGGACTGCCAGTCGAGTCTGTCGAAAGAGTGACTTTTGGACTTCTCACCGTTTTTTTTTTGTTTCCATGGTGAATCTTTTCACCCTTTTCTATATCATGTGGCATAGAAATACTAGTAGGGGCCTGGTAAAACCTATGGACCTCTTCTCAGGATAAGTACTGTACTTAAAAAGGAAATTGAGGATGCTGAAGTTCAGTTACCAACTTACTAAAAATGAATATAGGATATAGTGGCATGTACCACTTTGTAATGCTTTAAGTAACAAGATCTAGGGAAAAGTCTAACAACCACTACAGTTTCACAGTAATGATAAATGCAAATGATGCTTGCCTTTTCATACTGTTCATGGGGTTCTCAAGGCAAGAATAATGAAGTGGTTTGCCATTCCCTTCTCTAGTGGACCACGTTTTGTCAGAACTCTCCACCATGATCCATCCATATCGGGTGGCCTTACACAGCACGGTTTAGTTTCATTGAGTTAGACAAGGCTGTGATCCATATGATCAGTTTGGTTAGTTTTCTGTGATTGTAGTTTTCATTCTATCTTCCCTCTGATGGAAAAGGATAAGGGGCTTGTGGAAGTGTCCTAATGGGAGGGACTGGCTGTGGGGGAATCTGGGTCTTGCTCTGATGTGTGGGGCCATGCTCAGTAAATCTTGAATCCACTTTTCTGTTGATGGGTGGTGCTGTGTTCCCTCCCTGTAGTTTGACCTGAGGCCCAACTTTGGTAGGGGTGGTGGTGGTTTAGTTGCTAAGTTGTGTCCAACTCTTGCAACCCCATGGACTATAGCCTGCCAAGCTCCTCTGTCCATGGGATTTTCCAGGCAAATATACTGGAGTGGATTGCCATTTCCTTCTCCAGGGGATCTCCCTGACCCAGGAATTGAACCTAGGTCTCCTGCATTGCAGGCATATTCTTTACCAACTGAGCAATGAGGAAAGCCCAGGGTAGGGGTAATGGTGGTAATTCAAAAGGATTTATGTCCTTCTTCAAAAGAACTTGTGCCAGCACTCTGCAGCTCCCATGACTGTTGTATTCAGTGCGCTGACCCTGTGGTAGGCCACTGTCAACCCATGCCTCCACCAGAGACTCCTGGATACTCAAAGGCAAGTCTGGCTCAGTCTCCTGTGGGATCACTGCTCCTTTCTTCTGGGTCCTAGTGCACACATGGTTTTGCTTGAGCCCTTCGAGCATCTTTGGCAGGTATGGGGTTTGATGCTAAATGCAATTTCACCCCCGCTACTGTCTTCAGCCATGAAATTAAAAGATGCTTGCACCTTGGAGGAAAAGTTGTGACAAACTTAGGCAGTATATTAAAAAACAGAGACATTACTTTTCCAACAAAGTTCTGTATGGTAAAAGCTATGATTTTTCTAGTAGTCATATATGGATGTGAGAGTTGGATGATAAAGAAAGATGATGCTGAAGAACTGATGCTTTTGAACTGTGGTGTTGGAGAAAAGATTCTAGACAGTCCCTTGGACTGCAAGGGGATGAAACCAATTAATCCTAAAGTAAATTTGTCCTAAATATTCATTGGAAGGACTGATGCTGAAGCTCTAATACTTTGACCACCTGACGCGAAGAAACACTGGAAAAGACCCTGATGCTGGGAAAGGTTGAAGATGGGAGGAGAAAGAGATGACAGAGGATGAGAATGGTTGTACAGCATCACCAGCTTGATGCACATCAGTCTGAGCAAGCTCCAGGAGTTGGTGATGGACAGGGAAGCCTGGCTTGCTGCAGTCCATGGGATCACAAAGAGTAGGACACAACTGAGTGACTGAACTGAACTGAAATGGTGTTTAATTGATGTTTTCAGATATCTGTGAAAGCCCTAAGATGATGTGGAAAATATCTATGATGTCTATTGATAATAAAGTCACACATACTTCTAATATGGCTGTGCTTGGTTTGCCTACATTCATTGTGTGAAGAAACGGCTGACTTTCAGGTTAGTGAAAATACAGATATAGATATCTTCTCCCCCATCCAAGCTCTGGAATTGCATCCACAGACCTCAGGATAAGAACTCTTCTGTAGAGTTTGTTCTTCTTAATAGCATGATGCACAGACTTTCATTAGAATAATTAAAGGAGAAAGTATCTCTTTCCTTATAGCTCTGATACTCTATGACTTTAATAATGGTGAAAATAAAATAAAACATGACTTGTCTAAAACATAATTTGAAAAGCTGGGACATAAAGTAAGTGTTACAAGATCTGAAGGCAAATCCCAATGAAGAATTCTAAATAGAATTCTAGCTCATTTCCCCCTTTCAAGGGTCTCTGTTGTCTTCCTATAACCATGGGAATATTATGCAACTCCTTCCTGCTCCACAAACTCCTGCTATTTCTGGTTCTGCTCACCTCCTGAGACCTTCCCTTCTCTCCCTCCCTATTGCTTGCTCCTTTAGTCATACAACATTTTTGCAGCTCCTTGAACCTATCAAGCCTACCCCTGCCTCAGGCGTTTCTCCTTGCTGTTCCGTCTTCCTGGAATGTTCTTCTCAGAGTTCAGATACTCTTTCCCCATTTATTAATCTCTCTGCTCAGGTCACCCCACCTAAAACAGGCCTTTCTCTCACTCCATCAACCTCTATTTAAATACATTTGTTTTCCTCACTATACTTTAGAGCTCTCTGAATTTATGTGGCTCTTGTCAACAACATCACTCTCCATTACAAGATAGAGTCCGAAAAGAGAGATGATATTTTACTGCTTGTGTCCTGAACACCTAGAACAGAATCTGGCACATAGTAGGTCTGAGCATATGTATCATGAAAAATAAATGTATGATGAAAGGACAAATGCATATTAGTGACTACTGAAAGGGGCATATTAATTAGAGGATCCATTCTAGTGAGCATATAATTATCCATGTTATGTTGAGTGACAGTTATACTTGCATGCATTAAAATATTAAGCTTTCTCAGGTAAGCATACCATGCTAGTCTTGAATACGCCCTTGGTAATATTACTTAGGAGCAAAAGGAATAATAGCATTAAATTCTGTTTTCATCAGAAAATGTAAAACACATGCAGCTTCTTTTTTCTGTAAGAATAAAGAATCTATATTCACAGCTGAGGTGGATCATCTAATGCTCCTCCAGCAAAGGAAGGCTCAAGGCTTGTCTTAGGCTGAAAAATTTCAGTTTAATGTAATTCCATCAATCAATCGTTTGCTCAGATCCACACAGGTTACAGGAAAGCTTATTTTGTTTTACTTCTGATTGAAATGAAAGAAATGTCTTATGTAAGTTGCCTTCTTCCTTATATATCAACAATCATTAAAACCCCATTTCTTATAAGCAATCTATTTAATTTTTTATTAAATTTATTCTAATTTATTTCCATATATAATTTTATAATTGCATTATCTGCAGGCATATTCCATGTACTATGTGCAAAAATTTTGTTCTTTATCTTGTTTGGCTTCCCACTCTCCCAATTCAGTTATCCCCAGCCTCGCAACCTATGTTAGTAATGCATGTTTATGTATTTGTGAACTGTATGTACGTACACTGTGGTAGTCTTTTTTTAAAACCTAATGCATACTCTTTCATGTTATTCATATTCACACACATATACACACACATACTCGTTGACAGACAATAGATAGTACAGTTAGAAAGTATCTATGTAGCATCTATCTATCACTGTGTATACATATATTTATGTCTATGCACAAATATACATGGACTTTCCTGGTGGCTTAGATGGTAAAGAATCTTCCTGGAATGCAGGAGACCTGGGTTCAATCTCTGGTTCAGGAAGATATCCTGAAGAAGGAAATGGTTATCCACTCCACTATTCTTTCCTGGAGAATTCCATGAAGAGAGGACCCTGGTGGGCCACAGTCCATGGGAGTCGCAAAGAATCAGACATGACTGAGCAACACACACACACACACACACACACAAACACAACACCACAAATCTATGTACATTCACACATAAAGTTGAAATGGTAGTTCTATTTGGGGAGGAGTTTAGTTAAAAATATAAAACACTATTCTACACATTCTTTTGGCATTCATAGTTTTTAAGTAAAATATATTATGGAAATTCTTTCCAGTCACATCTGTAGCTCTACTTCATTATTTAATGGCTGCCTAATATTCAATAACACGGTTTCATGCAACTCCTATGATCACTTCAAATGGTTTCAGCACTCACTTTGTTTTTTTGAAACAAGTTTTTGCAATAAAATATTCAAGGGTATCCTAGCAAATTCTAAATCTTTTACATCTATGAGTTATATTCCAAGGAATTAAATTGTTAAGTGAAGAATGCATTTTTATAGCAATAAGTACTGTCAGATAGCTTTACAAAAATACTTTAGTATATTGTATGTCCACTGTATTATGAGAGTATCCTGTTTATCTGTTATTGCCATCAAGAGCAGGGATTATTGATTAATTTTGCAAGACTGATGAGTATAAAGTGATACTTATTGCTTTAATTTGCATTTTCCTGACTACTAATGGATTTGAATATGTTTGCAGATTGTTTTATTTGCTCTTCTGTAAGTAGTGTATACATATCCATTGATTACATATTTTTCTATCAGATTGCTTTTATTTAACAGGAGGAGATCTCCTGTTAGCAGGAAGTCATGGACATTATAGATTACTAATCCCTTGTCATCTATATTAAATACATCACAGACCAGAACACTTCTGACTCCAACAAAATGGAGTAACCTCATTTCCCTAGATCTTCCACCCTAACACTTAAAATCCTGGACAATAACTAACCAAATAAGCATAGGTGGCTCTGAAAGTTGAAAGAAGAAGGCAGGTCCTGGGAAAGATTAACATTGTTAAAGTGTTCATATTATCCAAAGCAATGCAGAGGTTGAATGCAATCCTAATCAAAATCCCAATGACATTTTCACAGAACTAAAACAAATAATCCTAAAATTTGTATGGAACCAAAAAGATCAGAATAGCCAAAGCAATATTGAGAAAGAAGAATAAAACCAATATATGATGCTCCTTGGTTCAAACTATATTACAAAGCTAAAATAATCAAAACTAGATGATACTAGCTTAAAAACAGATAATAGATCAATGGAACAGAATCTAGAGCCTTCTTAGTGGCTCAATCGTAAAGAATCCATATGCATTGCAGGAGACACGGAGATGTGAGCTCAATCCCTGGGTCAGGAAGATACCCTGGTGGAGGGCATGACTACCCAATCTAGTATTCTTACCTGGAGAATCCCATGGACAGAGGAGCCTGACAGGCTACCGTCCATAGGGTTGCAGAGTTGGACACAACTGAGGCAACTGAGCATGAGCATGAGCAAATAAATTCATTCACATAGGGTCAATTAATTTACAACAAAGTAGCTAAGAATATGCAAGGGGAGAATAGCCTTCTCAATTATTAGTGGTGGGAAAATTGGACAGTACATGAAAAGAATGAAACTACCCTATTTTACACCACTTACAAAATCACTCAAAATGGATTAAAGATTAAATTAAGACAGGAACCATAAAACTCCTTAGAATAAAACATAGAAGATAAGCTCCTTGACAGCAGTTTTGGAAGTGATCTGTGGATTTGACACCAAAGCACAAACAAACAAGTGGACTACAGCAAACTAAAACGTTTTGCATAGCAAAGGAAAATTTCAAAATAAAAATCAAAGTATATAATGGAGAAAATATTTGCAAATCATATATCTGATGAGGAATTAATATTCAAAATATATAAAGAGCTCATATCTCTCAAGTGCAAAAAAAAAAAAAAAAAGATCTGATTTAAAAAGTGTAGAGGAACTGAATATACATTTTTCTGAAGAAGATATACAATTGACCAACAGGTACATTGAAAGGTGTTAAACATAATTAATCATCAAGGAAATGCAAATTAAAACTGTGACCAAAACAGCTGTGACAAAATATCACTTCACATTGTCAGCAATCTTATTATCCAAAACATAAGAGATAAACAAATGCTTACAAAGATGTGCAGAAAAGGGAAACACTTGTACACTGTTGGTGGGAATTTAAACTGGTGTAGCTACTATGGAAAACACTATGGAGGTTCCTCCAAAAAAATAAAAAAAATGAGCTACCATATGATCCAACAATTGCACTTCTGGGTAAATATCTGAAGTAAACGAAATCCACTACATTGGAAGAGATATCTGCACCTCTATGTTCATAGCAGCATTATTCACTAACAGCCAAGATATTGAAACAATAAGAAAGACAAACCAACAAACAAAAAAGTCCACAACAAGATCCTATAGTCCTTAGCTAAAAACTAGCAAGAAAAAGTTGGTTGGCCAAACACAAAGAGAAAAACCTGCAATGCCCATCTACTCTCCATCACCACCAGCATCCAACCCTTCACTGATCAGGGAGGACTGGAAACTGGATTTCCATTCCCTGTCAGCTAAAGCTGAGGATGCTCCCATCCCCTACTCCTGGTGACATCAATCTCAGCAGGGAGCTCGCTTTTCCATCCCTTTCTGGCAGAAGCAGGCAACAGTTACCCTGCAGAGTGGTGCAGAAGAGGTGCTCTGATTCCATTCCCAGGGTAGTGTCAGCAGGGTCCAGTGGCAAACTGAACCTCTTCCAACAGTGCAAAGACACTGATCTAAGTAATTTGGAAGCAACATGAATTGTAACATGGCTTCCACCTGCTCAAATAAATGAGAAAATACACTATGCTCATGAATGTAAAATGAGGTAGTCCTTATGGAATACAGTAGGATATTTCTGCAAAAAGTTAAACATAGAAGTACCATATGATCCAATAATTTCACTTCTGGGTACTTAACCCCAAAGAGTTGAAGACAGTGACTCAAAAACATATTTGTGCACCAACTGTGTACTAAAGAGCATTATTTCCAAAAGCAAAGAGGTAGAAATGACTCAAATATCCATCAGCAGATACATGGATAAACAAAACCTGGTGTGTGTGTGTATTGTGTGCTTAGTCATGTCCACCTCTTTGCAACCCCATGGACTGTAACCCACCAGGCTCCTCTGTCTGTGGAATTTTCCAGGCAAGAATTCTGGAGTAGGTTGTCATTTCCTCCTCCAGGGGATCTTCCCCACACAGGGATGGAACCCAGGTCTCTTGCATCGCAGGCAGATTCTTTATCATCTGTGCTACCTGGAAGCCCCAAATGTGGTATATATACATACCACAGAACATTTATTTGTCCTTAAAAAGGAAGGAACTTTGGATGCATGCTAAATATAGAGGAACCTTGAAATTTTTACACTAAATGAAGTAAGTCGATCACAAATAGGACAAATAATGTATGACACCTCTTATACGAGGCACCTAATGTAGTCAAATTCATAGACACAGAGAGTAAAAAGGGTGTTTGCAAGGGCTAAGAGTAAAGGGGATGGGAAAATTATTGTTTAATGGGTACAGAGTTTCAATTTGGAGTGATGAGAATGTTATGGAGATGGCTGGTGGTGATGGTTGCACAACAATGTGAATGTGCTTAATGTCACAGAAAGTGAAAGTGAAAGTGAAGTCTCTCAGTCGTGTCCAACTCTTTGTGACCCCATGGACTGTAGCCTACCAGTCTTCTCTGTCCATGGGATTTTCCAGGCAAGAATATTGGGGTGGGTTGCCATAAATGTCACAGAACTATACCTTTAAAAATGGTTTAAATGACATGCATGCATGTAAACTTAGTTCAGTATATTGGGTTGGCCAAAAGGTTCATTCAGGTTTTCATGCTAGACACAGGAAACCTCAGTCCCACTTTGCTCCTGATGTCAGCCTCCAAAACCTCTTCAGTTTTGTTGTTTCCAGACTTCCATCCTGGGAGCTTGAGGGATAGGACATGAGGCTTTCTCTGCAGGCTGTGGCTTTAGATCAACAGATGGGAGTTCTTAACCAGTAAGATTTTGAGTTGATGACTCCAAGTAAAGCCTAAGGAGACCTCACTACTGATAGAGGAGGCTCCCACTCTGCCCTGCCTCTGCTGTCATCCCTGAGGTCTCAGCAGTCTTCCCCAGGTGTGTGGTATCTTGACTTATGTCTTGGGATCCTAAGGGAGGTGAGGCTTTTTCTGAGGATTCAGCCTCGGTTCAATAGAGGGAAGAGGGCCAGGCCCTGCCACACATCAAGGTAAGGACCTAGAGGAAAGACAGAGGGGACCTCCCCACCATCTGCAGACAGAGCCTCACAGAAAACCTCCCCAGTGTCAGCCCTGAGAGGTCTCATGCATGGACAGCAGGTAAAGATAACCCTCTGCATCTCCTTGACTTTTTATTTTGACATGTCAGGGAGATGGTGGCCTTGACCTGGGAGACCAACCTCAGGTAAATAATTGAAGGGGATGCAGGCCCTGTGAAGAGTAAACATGAGGATCTTGAAGAGGACTTAGGGGACTTCATAGAACCCTGTCTTTCTCTGCTGTCAACCCTGGGAAAGAAACTGCTTTTTTTTAATATTGAGGAAGGCTGATGCCATTTTTTTGTTGTTGTTGTTTTGTTTGGGTCATGAATTTAATTTGTATTCCTCTAATAGTTAATGATGTTAATGAATTTTATGTGCTTATTTAACATCATCCATATGTCAACTCTGCTGAGATATACATTGAGGTATTTTGCCAATTAAAAAAAACTAGGTTGTACGTTTCCAATTTTTTTCAGCTTTGAGGATTCTTTTTGTATTCTGGATACAGGTCCTTTGTGGCATATTTGATTTCCAAATACCGTCCTCCAGTCTGTAGCTTTGGTACACATTCGTGAAGACACTCAGCATCATATGTCACTAGGAAATTGCAAGTTAAAGCAATATTATTGTATAAAACACACCTATTCACACAGCTAAAATTCAAACACCAAAGGCTCACGAGGATGTAGAGTGAAAAGAACTCATAGTAATTGCTGGTGGGAAAGCAAATTGGTACAGCTACTTTGAAAGAAAGCTCAGTTTCTTACAAAACTAAGCATAATACAAAATTGGTTTGTGATGTCATTAACATTTGTGAAAAATAAGATAAGCATAACTTTAATGACTGAGATGAAAATCTATAACCTAAACAGTAGTTTGAATATGTAAATCCCCACTATCTGTGCACTGTATTTTAACTTGGGGACTAAAATGAGTCTAAAATGATTTTAAAGTTTGTGTGGAAGGAAGATTTCACCTAAGCTTTATGGATCCCAAGTAATTCCACAGAATATTAAGAATGTTGTTGCTTATCTGACTTTCATATGATAGAGGAAAAATAGAGCTGGTGATTTACATGGGTTTTTCCAAACCAATAAAGCCATGACAAGAACCTCAAAGCCCCTGGCAATCATTCTTATGAGCAACAACTCCCTGAATAAACAAAACATACATCACACTAGGCCTACATTTGCCTTTTGGGTGACTACAACACTCAAAAAAGTAGAGAACTTCCTGAATTTCAACAATGAGAATGCAAGAAAGAAAAGAACTGAAATTTTTAATAAACTGTAGCTTCAGCAAAAACAAACTTGATAAAATGATGCATTGCTATTTCTGCAGCAGAAATAACTAATAGAGCAGAGACTGCACAGAAGTGCAGTGTTCATCTTACATTAAACATTTTTCAAATAAAAACATATGCAAATCAGTTCTGTGCAGTTTAAAACTATGATTAAATGTATAATTTAGATGCTTAATTGAACTTTTTATTGGATTTTTCACAATAATTCTGTCTGATATATATGTATAATTACCTTACTGAAACCATCTTTCCAAAATAAATTTATATATTTTATAAAGATTGTTTATGTTGCTAACAGTGTACTTCATATAGTGGTAATAAAATTATGTTTATTTACACTTTTTAAATGGAAGTTTTGCAAGAGTTGAGTCTTCTGATATTTTTATATGTTTATATATATATATATATATATATATATATATATATATATCTTTAGTTCTGTTTCTGGTGATTACAGAGTAGTTTGTTTCAGAATAATCCTTCCACAGATAGCACTTATAAACTGACACAAAAATTTTTAAAATATAGGTATTTGAAGCCACTAGAGTAAGACTGAAAGCAGACAGAAACTGGAGGGTATTGAAACTTTGAAAGAAGGAGCCTGCTCTGGGTGAGAGTTCTGTTTATAAGAATTATCCCCTGTGGAACTCCTCAGTATTCACAGAAGACTGCAGAGCAGTTAAGCAGACATGTAAGCAGTTAGGCAGAAAATCACTATCTTATTGGCTTAAAATGTCAGAAAGGGGAACATATAATTGTCCCCTAATATAATTAGAAAAAATCAAGTAGGAATATCCCAGAAAGGAATGTGGTGTCCCAAGAATGAAAGAACAGAAAAGAACCAAGGAGGGCCTTGGAATTCAGGAAAGGAAAAAACAAAAAACAGACCTTGATCATCCTTCACTCCCCAATGTGCCAAAAGCTGACAAATATTTTGCAAGAAACTGTTGATCAATATTGCTGATAAATGTAGACACATCAGTTCAGTTCAGTTCAGTCACTCAATCGTGTCTGACTCTTTGCGACCCCATGGACTGCAGCACGCCAGGGTTCCATGTCTATCACCAACTCCTGGAGCTTATTCAAACTCATGTCCATTGAGTCTGTGATGCAACCCAACCATCTCATCCTCTGTCGTCCCATTCTCCTCCTGCCTTCAATCTTTCCCAGCATCAGGGTCTTTTCAAATGAGTCAGAACTTCGTATCAGGTGGCCAAAGTATTGGAGTTTCAGCTTCAACATCAGTCCTTCCAACGGATTCAGAACTGATTTCCTTTAGGATGGACTGGTTGGATCTCCTTGCAGTCCAAGGGACTCTCAAGAGTCTTCTCCAATATCACAGTTCAAAAGCATCAATTCTATGGCGCTCAGCTTTCTTTATAGTCAAACTCTCCACATCCATACATGACTATACGAAAAACCATAGACTTGACTAGATGGACCTTTGTTAGCAGAGTAATGTCTCTGCTTTTTAATATGCTGTCTAGATTGGTCATAACTTTTCTTCCAAGGAGTAAGCATCTTTTTGTTTCATGGCTGCAGTCACCATCTGCAGTGATTTTGGAGCTGCAAAAAATAAAGTCTGCCACTGTTTCCACTGTTTTCCCATCTATTTGCCATGAAGTGATGGGACCAGATGCCATGATCTTTGTGTTCTGAATGTTGAGCTAAGTCAACTTTTTCACTCTCCTCTTTCACTTTCATCAAGAGGCTCTTTAGTTCTTCTCTTTCTGCCATAAGGGTGGTGTCATCTGCATATCTGAGGTTAATGATATTTCTCCCAGCAATCTTGATTCCAGCTTATGGTTCATCCAGCCCACTGTTTCTCATGATGTACTCTGCATATAAGTTAAATAAGCAGGGTGACAATATGCGGCCTTGACGTATTCCTTTTCCTATGTGAAACCAGTCTGTTGTTCCATGTCCAGTTCTAACTGTTGCTTCCTGACGTGCATACAGGTTTTTCAAGAGGCAAGTCAGGTGGTCTGGTATTCCCATCTCTTTCAGAATTTTCCACAGTTTATGGTGATCCATACAGTCAAAGGCTTTGGCATAGTCAATAAAATAGAAATATATGTTTTTCTGGAACTCTCTTGCTTTTTCCATGATCCAGTGGATATTGGCAATTTGATCTCTGGTTCCTCTGCCTTTTCTAAAACCAGCTTGAACATCTGGAACTTCACAGTTCATGTATTATTGAAGCCTGGATTGGAGAATTTTAGCATAACTTTACTAGCGTGTGAGATGAGTGCAATGTGCAGTAGTTTGAGCATTCTTTGGCATTGCCTTTCTTTGGGATTCGAATGAAAACTGACCTTTTCCAGTCCTGTGGCCACTGCTAAGTTTTCCAAATTTGCTGGTATATTGAGTGTAGCACTTTGACAGCATCATCTTTTAGCATTTGAAATAGCTCAACTGGAATTCCATCACCTCCACTAGCTTTGTTTGTAGCAATGCTTCCTAAGGTCCACTTGACTTCACATTCCAGGATGTCTGGCTCTAGGTGAGTGATCACACCATCATGATTATCTGGGTCGTGAAGATCTTTTTTGTACAGTTCTTCCATGTATTTTTGCCACCTCTTCTTCATATCTTCTGCTTCTGTTAGGTCGATACCATTTCTGCCCTTTATTGAGCCCATCTTTGCATGAAATGTTCCCTTGCTATCTCTAATTTTCTTGAAGAGATCTCTAGTCTTTCTCATTCTATTGTTTTCCTCTATTTCTTTGCACTGATCACTGAGGAAGGCTTTCTTATGTCTCCTTGCTATTCTTTGGAACTCTGCATTCAAATGGGTATATCTTGCCTTTCCTCCTTTGCCTTTCACTTCTCTTCTTTTCACAGCTATTTGTAAGGCCTTCTCAGACAGCCATTTTGCCTTTTTGCATTTCCTTTTCTTGGGGGCGGTCTTGCTCTCTGGATGGAGGTTAGTGACATTGTTTAGGAGACAGGGAGCAAGACCATGTAGACACATAAAACTTTAATAAAATATTAGCAAATCAAAGCTGGCAATATATTTAATAAACACAATCAAATAGGAATGTAAGAAATGAAGTTTGCTTTAAAATTTTAAGGCCTTTTACTATCTTTTGCCACATTAATTGAATATTGATAAAATCATCTCAATAATTGTGTTAAAATATTTGACATATGCCATTATGCATTTATTATTTTTAAAAATGCTTTCTTACTCTGCTAAATGAGCCTCTATCAAAACTATAGCATCTAACATATAATCAACTATGTTAACTTTGCCCCTAAGTTCAGAAACGAGGAAAATATTCCTACTTTTTCCTTTATTCAATAACCAATGGACCAAAGGAAAAATCACAAGAGCAATTAGAAAACAATTTGAGATAAAAGAAAATAAAGCACAACTTAGCAAAACTTATAGGATACAGCAAAAATCATGCTCAAGGGACATTTATGATGATGAATACCTACATTAAAAAAGAATAAAAATCTCAAAAAGTAACCAAGCTGTACACCTTAAGGAACTAAGAAACAAAGATCAAGCTAACCCCAAAGATAGTAAAAGAAAGGGAATGATGAAGTTTAGACAGGAGATAAGTGACATAGAGAATGGAAGGACAAAGAAAAGTGCAACAAAATCTGTGAATTTTTAATTAAACTGACTAGGAAATAAAACAGAGAAAACTCAATAAAATTAAAATAAATGTGAGGAACTCACTATCAATCTTACAGAAATATAAAGAATTGTAAGAAGGGACACAAACAAACGTACATCAACAAGTTAGACAGCGTAGATGAAGGAAAAAATTCCTAGAAACACACAAATTCCCAAAACTAACCAAAGAAAAAGTGGAAAATATGTACAAACAAAACAACAGATATTATCAGTAATCTAAAACCTCCCAATGAAAACAAACTTAGTAACAGATGGTTTCAATGATGATTTTGACCAATATTTAAGGAAGAATTAACCCATATCCTTCTCAAACTCTTACAAAACATAAGCGTGAACTCTCATCGTAACATTGTCCTGATACCAAAGCCAAACAAAGACATCACAAGGAAACAAAGTTACTTACCAGATATCTTTTGTGATTATAATGCAAAAACCCTCAGCAAAATGCTAAGAAACAAAATCTGGGAGCATATTTTAAAGGATTATATACCATGACCAAGTAGAATTTAGCCCAGATGTAAGAATGGTTCCACACAAAAGAATAAATGAATGGAATACATGGCATACATAAAATGAACAATCTACATAATCATCTCAGTGAACTATCTGATTGATTCATGGTTAAAAATAAACTTAACAAGACTCTCAGAATAGGAGGGATCTTTTTAAACATAGCAAAGTGTATGTTTTAGTTTGACCACTAAAATGAATAATAGTTGTTTTGCTTTAACAACAAACTTTTACTTCTCACTATTCTGTACACTGGGGAGTCTAAGATCAAGGCACTGGCAGATTCGATGTCTGGTAAAAAATCAGCTTCCTTATTCATGGACAGCCATAGACAGGCATCTTGGTGTAACTTCACATGGTGCCAACAAGCTAGAGAGCTTCTATCTTTTTCAATAATGGCACTAATTTCATGCCATTATTGGTAATTATTTGTCACCATTATGACAAATTATTTCCAAAATGCCCCACTTCCCAACACCATAACTGTGGAGGTTAGGATTCTCTCTTTCACATTTGAGTATGATATTCCCTATGGGTTTTTCATAAATACCTTATCACGGACTGGATATTTGTGGACTGAATTCATATGTTAAGGGCAAAAACTTTCAGTGCATAACAAGGTATTTATGAAAAAACCTATAGGGATTATCATACTCAACTGTGAAAAACTAAAAGCTTTCTTTCTAAAATCAGGAACAAGACAAGGATGCCTATGTTGCTATTTCTTTTCAATACTGTACTGGACAGTTTAACCAGAACAATTAGGCTCCAAACTGGAAAGTAAGAAGTAAAAGTATGTCCATTCATAGATGGCATCGTCTAATATAGAGAAATTCTTAAAGAATCCATAAGAAATGCTAATAAAAAATTCAGCAAATTTAAGGGATATAGGTCAACATATATAAATATAAATATTCATTTATATATACTTGAATATATAAAATCTATATGCATTCATAAATTTAAAATTTATAAATACATATAAATCAGTTATCTATCTATACACTAACAATGAGCAATCTCAAATGAATTTTTTTTAATTTTATTTAAAATAGCATCAAAGAGAATAAAATATTGAGGAATAAATTTAACCAAAGGGGTAAACTCTTGTATAATGAAAACTGTTAACAATACTCAAAGAGACTAAGGAACATATAAATAGAAAAACAAACCATGTTCATGGGATTAGAGTACTTAATGTTATTAGTATAGAAATACTCCACAAAGTCATCTACATAATCAGTGTAATCCCTATCAAAATTGCACCAAAATTTTATTTTTCCCTTTTTTAAAATAAATTTATTTATTTTAATTGGAGGCTAATTACATTACAATATTGTAGTGGTTTTTGCCATACATTGACATGAATCAGCCACAGATTTACATGTGTTCCCCATCCTGAACACCCCTCCCATCTCCCTCCCCATCCCATCCCTCTGGGTCATCCCAGTGCACCAGCCCCGAGCACCCTGTCTCATGCATCAAACCTGAACTGGCGATCTGTTTCACATATGATAACATACATGGTTCAATGCCATTCTCCCAAATCATCCCATCCTTGCCCTCTCCCACAGAGTCCAAAAGACTGTTCTATACATCTGTGTCTCTTTTGCTGTCTCATGTATAGGATTATCATTACCATATTTCTAAATTCCATATATATGTGTTGGTATATTGTATTGGTGTTTTTCTTTCTGGCTTACTTCACTCTGTATAATAGGCTCCAGTTTCATCCACCTCATTAGAACTGATTCAAGTGTATTCTTTTTAATGGCTGAGTAATATTACATTGTGTATATTTACCACAGCTTTTTTACCCATTTGTCTGCTGACAGACATCTGGGTTGCTTCCATGTCCTCGCTGTGATGTGATGCGATGAACATTGGGGTACACGTGTCTCTTTCAGTTCTGGTTTCCTCGGTGTGTACGCCCAGCAGTGGGATTGCTGGGTCATAGGGCAGTTCTAGTTCCAGTTTTTTAAGGAATCTTAACACTGTTCTCCGTAGTGGCTGTACTAGTTTGCATTCCCACCAACAATGTAAGAGGGTTCCCTTTTCTCCACACCCTCTCCAGCATTTATTGCTTGCAGACTTTTGGATACCAGCCATTCTGACTGGCCTCAAATGGTACCTCATTGTGGTTTTGATTTGCATTTCTCTGATAATGAGTGATGTTGAGCATCTTTTCATTGGTTTGTTAGCCATCTGTATGTCTTCTTTGGAAAAATATCTGTTTAGTTGTTTGGCCCACTTTTTGATTGTGTCGTTTATTTTTCTGGAATTGAGCTGCAGGAGTTGCTTGTATATTTTTGAGATTATTTGTCCATTGTTTCATTTGCTATCATTTTCTCCCATTCTGAAGGCTGTCCTTTCACCTTGCTTATAGTTTCTTTCATTGTGCAAAAGCTTTTAAATTTAATTAGGTCCGATTTGTTTATTTTTGCTTTTATTTCCATTACTCTGGGAGGTGGGTCATAAAGGATCCTGCTGTGATTTATGTCAGAGAGTGTTTTGCTTATGTTTTCCTCTAGGAGTTTTATAGTTTCTGGTCTTACTTTTAGATCTTTAATCAACTTTGAGTTTGTTTTTGTGTATAGTGTTTGAAAGTATTCTAGTTTCATTCTTTTACAAATGGTTGACCAGTTTTCCCAGCACCACTTGTTAAAGAGATTGTCTTTTCTCCATTGTATATTCTTCCCTCCTTTGTCAAAGATAAGGTGTCCGTAGGTGCGTGGATTTACCTCTGGGCTTTCTGTTTTGTTCCACTGATCAATATTTCTGTCTTTGTGCCTATACCATATTTTCTTGATGACTGTAGCTTTGTATTAGAGCCTGAAGTCAGGCAGGTTGATTCCTCTAGTTCCATTCTTCTTTCTCAAGATTGCTTTGGCTATTCAAGGTTTTTTGTATATCCATACAAATTGTAAAATTATTTGTTCTAGTTCTCTGAAAAAAAATCGTTGGTAGCTTGAAAGGGATTGCATTGAATCTATAGATTGCTTTGAGTAGAATACTCATTTTCACTATATTGATTCTTCCAATCCATGAATACGGTATATTTCTCCATCTATTTGTGTCCTCTTTGATTTCTTTCACCAGTAGTTTTTAGTTTCCTATATATAGGTCTTTTGTTTCCTTAAGTAGATATATTCCTAAGTATTTTATTCTTTTCATTGCAATGGTGAATAGAATTGTTTTCTTAATTTCTCTTTCTGTTTTGTCATTGCTAGTGTATAGAAATGCAAGGGATTTCTGTGTGTTAATTTTATATCCTGAAATTTACTATATTCATTGATTAACTCTAGTAATTTTCTTGTGAAGTCTTTAGGGTTTTCTACGTAGAGGATCATTTCATCTGCAAACAGTAAGAGTTTTACTTCTTCTCTTCCAATCTGGATTTATTTATTTCTTTTTCTGCTCTGATTGCTGTGGTAAAGACTTCCAAAACTATGTCGAATAGTAGTAGTGAGAGTGGGCATCCTTGTCTTATTCCTGACTTTAGGGGAAATGCTTTCAATTTATCACCATTGATGATAATATTTGCTGTGGGTTTGTCATATATAGCTTTTATTATGTTGAGGTTTATTCCTTCTATTCCTGCTTTCTGGAGAGTTTTTATCATAAATGGATGTTGAATTTTGTCAAAGGCTTTCTCTGTATCTATTGAGATAATCATATGGTTTTTATAATTCAGTTTATTAATGTGGTGTATTACATTGATTGATTTGCAGATATTGAAGAATCCTTGCATCCCTGGGATAAAGCCCACTTGATCATGATGTAAGATCTTTTAAATATGTTTTTGGATTCTGTTTGCTAGAATTTTGTTAAGGATTTTTTCATCTATGTTCATCAGTGATATTGGCCTGCAGTTTTTTGTTTTTTGTTTTTTGGTTTTTTTTCCTGTGGCCTCTTTGACTGGTTTTGGTATTAGGGTGATGGTGGTCACATAGGATGAGTTTGGAAGTTTACCTTCCTCTGCAACTTTCTGGAAGAGTTTGAGCAGGATAGCTGTTAGCTCTTCTCTAAATTTTTGGTAGAATTCAGTTGTGAAGCTGTCTGGACCTGGGCTTTTGTCTGCTGGAAGATTTCTGATTACAGTTTCAATTTCTGTGCTTGTGATGGGTCTGTTAAGATTTTCTACTTCTTCCTGGTTCAGTTTTGGAAAGTTATACTTTTCTAATAACTTGTCCATTTCTTCCAAGTTGTCCATTTTATTGGCGTATAATTGCTGATAAAAGTCTCTTATGATCCTTTGTATTTCTGTGTTGTCTGTTGTTATCTCTCCATTTTCATTTCTAATTTTGTTGATATAATTCTTCATTTGTATCTTGATGAGTCTGGCTAATGGTTTGTCAATTTTATTTCTCATCTCAAAGAACCAGCTTTTAGCTTTGTTGATTTTTGCTATGGTCTCTTTTGTTTCTTTTGCATTGATTAATGCCCTAATTTGAAAGATTTCTTTCCTTCTACTAACCCTGGGGTTCTTCATTTCTTCCTCTTCTAGTCGCTTTAGGTGTAGAGTTAGGTTATTTATTTCATTTTTTTTTTCTTGTTTCTTGATGTAAGCTTGTTTTGCTATGAACCTTCCCCTTAGCACTGATTTTACAGTGTCCCATAGGTTTTTGGTTGTTGTGTTTTCATTTTCATTCGTTTCTATGCATATTTTGATTTCTTCTATGATTTGTTGGTTATTCAGCAGCATGTTGTTCAGCTTCCATATGTTGGAATTTTTAATAGTTTTTCTCCTGTAATTGAGATCTAATCTTACTGCATTGTGGTCAGAAAAGATGCTTGGAATGACAATTTTTTTGAATTTACCAAAGCTAGATTCATGGCCCAGTATGTGATCTATCCTGGAGAAGCTTCCATGTGCACTTGAGAAAAAGGTGAAATTCATTGTTTTGGGGTAAAATGTCCTATAGATATCAATTAGTTATAACTGGTCTATTGTATCATTTAAAGTTTGCATTTCCTTGTAATTTTCTGTTTAGTTGATCTATACATAGGTGTGCGTGGGGTATTAAAGTCTCCCACTATTATTGTGTTATTATTAATTTCCCTTTTCATACTTGTTAGCATTTGCCTTACATATTGTGGTGCTCCTATGTTGGGTGATATATATTTATAATTGTTATATCTTCTTCTTGTATTGACCCTTTGATCATTATGTAGTATCTTTCTTTGTCTCTTTTCACAGCCTTTATTCTAAAGTCTATTTTATCTGATATGAGTATTGCTACTCCTGCTTTCTTTTGGTTCCTATTTGCATGGAATATCTTTTTCCAGCCCTTCACTTTCAGTCTGTACGTGTCCTTTGTTTTGAGTTGGATCTCTTGTAGACAACATATGTAGGGGTCTTGTTTTTGTATCCATTCAGCCAGTCTTTGTCTTTTGGTTGGGGCATTCAACCCATTTACATTTAAGGTAATTATTGATAAGTATGATCCTGTTGCCATGTACTTTGTTATTTTGGGTTCGAATTTATACACCCTTTCTTTATTTCCTGTCTAGAGAAGATCCTTTAGCATTTGTTGGAGAGCTGGTTTGGTAGTGCTGAATTCTCTCAGCTCTTTATTGTCTGTAAAGCTTTTGATTTCTCCTTCATACTTGAATGAGATCCTTGTTTGGTACAGTAATCTGGGCTGTAGGTTTATCTCTTCCATCACTTTAAGTATGTCCTGAAATTCCCTTCTGGCTTGAAGAGTTTCTATTGAAAGATCAGCTGTTATCCTTATGGGAATCCCCTTGTGTGTTATTTGTTGTTTTTCCCTTGTTTCTTTTAATATTTGTTCTTTGTGTTTGACCTTAATTAATTTGATTAGTATGTGTCTTATGGTGCTTCGCCTTGGGTTTATCCTGTTTGGGACTCTCTGGGCTTCTTGGACTTGGGTGACTATTTCCTTCCCCATTTTAAGGAAGTTTTCAAGTATTATCTCCTCAAGTATTTTCTCTTGATCTTTCTTTTTGTCTTCTTCTTCTGGGACTCCTATGATTTGAATGTTGGGGTGTTTAACATTGTCCCAGAGGTCTTTGAAGTTTTCCTCATTTCTTTTAGTTCTTTTTTCTTTTCTCCTCTCTACTTCATTTCTTTCTACCATTCTATCTTATACCTCACTTATCCTATCTTCTGCCTCCGTTATTCTACTTTTGGTTCCCTCCAGAGTGTTTTTGATCTCATTTATTGCATTATTCATTATATATTGACTCTTTTTTAATTTCTTCTGGGTCGTTGTTAAACATTTATTGCATCTTCTCAATCCTTGTCTCCAGGCTATTTATCTGTAACTCCATTTTGTTTTCAAGATTTTGGATCATTTTCATTATCATTATTCTGAATTCTTTATCAGGTAGATCCCTTATCTCTTCCTCTTTTGTTTGCTTTGGTGGGCATTTATCCTCTTCCTTTACCTGCTGAGTATTTCTCTGCCTTTTCATCTTGTTTAGATTGGTGTGTTTCGGGTGGCCTTTCTATATGTTGGAAGTTTGTGATCCCTCTTTATTGTATAGGGTTCTCCTTGTGGGTGGGGTTGGATGAGTGGCCTGTCAAGGTTTCCTGGTTAGGGAAACTTGTGTCAGTGTTCTGGTGGGTGGAGCTAGATCTATTCTCTCTGGAGTGCAATGAAGTGCCCAGTAGTGAGTTTTGAGGTGTTTATGGCTTTGGTGTGACTTTGGCCAACCTGTATATTAATGCTCAGGGCTATGTTCCTGTGTTGCTGGAGAATTAGCATAGTATGTCTTGCTCTGGAACTTGTTGGCTCTTGGGTGGAGCTTGGTTTCAGTGTAGGTACAGAGGCTTTTGTATGAGCTCTTATCAATTAATGTTCCCTGGAGTCAGGAGTTTTCTGGTGTTCTCGAGTTTTGTATTTAAGCCTCATGCCTCTGGTTTTCAGTGTTATTCTTACAGTAGCCTCAAAATTTCTCCATCCATACAGCACTGATGATAAAACATCTACGTTAATGGAGATAAGATTCTCCACAGTGAGTGACACCAAGAGAGGTTCGCAGAGTTACATGGAGAAGAGAAGAGAGGGGGAAACAGAGGTGACCAGGAGGAGAAGAGGTGGAATCAAAAGGAGAGAGAGAGCAAGCTAGCCAGTAATCAATTCCCTACGTGCTCTCCACAGTCTGGAACACCTAGAGAGGTTCGCAGAGTTACATGGTGAAGATAAGAGGGAGGAGGAAGATAGAGATGACCAGAAGGAGCAGAAGGGAAGTCAAAATGAGAGAGATAGATCTAGCCAGTAGTCTGTTCCTTAAGTCTTCTCCACAGCCCAGAATACCCAAAGAGATTTACAGAGTTGGGTAGAGAAGAGAAGGGGAAGGGAGGAGATAGAGGTGATCTGGGGGAGAAAAAGGAGAGTCAAAAGGGGGAGACGGCAATCAAGCCAATAATCACACTCCTAAGTAAAAATGGATACTGAAGATTGGATTCTTAGAGGTACAAAATAGATAACAAATACCAAAAAGCAAAGGTTAAAACTTGAGTAGAGTTTAGACTCTCAAAAATACAATATTTTTTTTAAAATGACAAAAATTATAAAAAATATATATGAAATTTGTTAAAGATAGGGTCTTTTTAGTAGTAGGTAATAGTAGGTTATAATGGTGAAAATTAAAGGAGTAATAAAGAACTTAAAATTTTAAAAAATTAAAAATTTAATTGTGATAATAGTAAAATATATTTAGGTATTTCTCTGGAGCTGTTGAGGGAAGTGTGGGGTCAGTTCAGTTTCAGATAGTTCCTTTTTCCAGCTTATACTTCTTCTCAAGGTGTATAGGCCCCTTCCAATGTAGTCAGTGCTAACTACAGGGTTTTAATCTGTTGCACATGTCACTTCCAAAGCAATTCCCTCTTTGTTTACTTTGGCTTCCTCTGTTTGCAAGTCTCTTCACTGTCTAATTTCTGCCCTGACACAAGGGAGTGAAGGTGGTCACTTTTTTAGGCTCACTTGTTCAGTTGTGCTGTGGCGAGGGAGGAACACTGCAAACAAATATCACTGGCGTATGAGGGGAATGCTCACAATGTCTGGGCCACATTGGGTTTGCTCCTACTCATGGCGTGTGTGCTTTCCCAGTCTACACTGCTCAGGCTCCAGGTTGCTCTGCAGGTTGAACTGTCTGAAGTGGGATCTGGGTTGCATGTACTTCTCAGGTCTAAGCTGCTCAGGTTCAGCTTCTCAGGTATTCCACAAAGGCACAGACTCAGTTGGGCCTGCGTTTTGTGCCCTTTCCAGGCCCGAGCAGCTCAGGCAACCAGGTGCTTGGCAAGTGCACTCTCCCCACGTGGGGCAGTGCATCTTATCACCTCCCTCATCCCAGCCGCTTGGTTTCCTGGGTGCACAGCAGGAGTGCTGTCTCAGGTGGGTTGTGTGTCTCCTCTGAGGAGCTGTTCTCTGGATATGACCCCTCCTGGCGGATGTCAACCATCCAGGTTCCCAGGAAGACTTGGTTAGAAACTGGGGGCCTGCTCACAGTTTGGTGGAGGATGCCATCCCTGGGGCCAAAATTGCCCCTCTCCCTTCAGCTCTTGCGAAGAGTTGACTCAGTGGATAAGACCCTGATGCTGGGAGGGATTGGGGGCAGGAGGAGAAGGGGACAACAGAGGATGAGATGGCTGGATGGGATCACCTACTCAATGGACATGAGTTTGAGTGAACTCCGGGAGTTGGTGATGGACAGGGAGGCCTAGCGTGCTGCGATTCATGGGGTCGCAAAGAGTCGGACATGACTGAGGGACTGAACTGAACTGAACTCCAGCTCTGGCTATCGCCTGCCCGCCTCTCTGCCTCTGGTGGGGGATGGGCCGGTCTGTAACCTGCTATCTCTCCTGTGGTATTCGCTCAGTCCTTTGTTCTGTGAGCAGGCCCAGCAATGCCTTAGGTTAGAGCTTTACATGGGAAAGTTCTCTCTCTCTCTCTTTTTTTTCTCTCTCTCTGGCTATCCCACAGTTTGGGTTGTTATCTCATGTTAGCTCCCTCAGATTGTCCCCAGGGCATTCAGGCCTTGTCCTTACCCTAAGCAATGCAGCCTGCGGCTTCCTGTTCAGCCCCCACTTGCTGGTTGCGGACGCGAGCGTCTGGGCTACTTCTCTGCTGGGAGTTGTGGTTAGGCTAGGTGCGTCATCTCTGGGTTTTATTTATTTATTTTTTCCTCCCTGTTATGTTGCCCTCTGAGATTCCAAAACTCCCACAAACCCGCCGGTGTTTCCTTGTGTTTGGAAACTTCTCCTCTTTCACAACTCCCTCCCCAGGACGGGTCTCCATCCCTAACTCTTTTGTCTCTCCTTTTATCTTTTATATTTTGTCCTACCTCATTTTGAATACAATGGGCTGCCTTTCTGGTTACCTGGTGTCCTCCACCAGCGTTCAGAAGTTGTTTTGTGGAATTTGCTCAGTGTTCAAATGATCTTTCAATGAATTTGTGGGGGTTAAAGTAGTCTCACCATCCTATTCCTCTGCCATCTTAGGACCACTCTTGGCCAAAAAGTTTATTTGGGGTTTTCCATATGATATTATAGAAAAACCAGAACAAACTTTTTGGCCAACCCAATAAAATTGATAAACTGAATAGTTCACAGCTGTTAAATTCATAGTTAAAAACTCTCTTGAAAAAGAAATTTCACAGTCCCCATGATCTCACCAGGGAATTCTAGGAAACACTTAAGAAATATATAATGCTAATTATATAGTTGTAGTTGTTTAGTCACTTAGTCATGTCTTACTCCTTGCAACACCATGGACTGTAGCCTGCCAGGCTCCTCTATCCATGGAAATCTCTAGGAAAGAATACTGATGTGGGTAGTCATTCCCTTCTCCAGGGGATCTTCCCAACCCAAAGATTGAACCCATGTCTCTTGCATTGCAGGTGGAGTCTTTACCATTTAGCCACTACAGAATTTAAATTCTATAGTATCTAGTCAAAAAATAGAAAAGAGAATACTTTCCAACTTACCTGAAGCCAGCATTATTCTGCTACCAAAAGCAAATACAGTAGAAGAAAAGAAATCCAAAATCCAGTACTTTGCTCATGAACTAAGATGCAAAATCCTCAAAAATATTAGCAAATCAATATAATAATTTATATAAAGAGTTAAACACAAGAAAATCTTAGAACCAGTTAAATGTGTTAAAATGTCTACCCATATTCAAGCATTAAATCTTACTAAAAGTTCAAAAACAAAACTTATGAAACTCGAATCCACCACAAGATCCCAAAGTACCTTGGGGATAGGAAACAAACAAACTCCCAAACTATGATTTGTCAAGCACTGTGTATCTATCTTTCCCTAATTATTCAGCTCATGCTGAATATTATGAACACAAGATCTGTGACTTTAAGAGTCAGAGTTGTAGGTTAAAACATAAGTTATTTTAATAAAACATGTATTTGTGAATATATTTCATAATATTCCCAGTAATGTGGTATCAAGCACTAGTCCATCAGCCTTATGAAAATCATGATTAAACAAGATGTTTTCCAATTCTCACAGTGTTCATGATGTTACAAAATGGCTCAATACAGGTTAGCATATTGTTTGGTAACATACTTTCCAGCAGCATGAAAATTGAACTATAATTTTAAATATTTCCAAAAAATGATGTGTAATGTATAAATTTTCTGTCTCTGTCTCTGTCTTTAAAGCCCCATTTTTCTCCTTTCTATATACACTATCACTTTTTAAAAAAATTTGTGCTTAACTAATAATGACTTAGAACCTGATTTTCTATATTAACACTATCATATAATTAGTTATGCTTCCCTGGTGGCAGTGAAGACTCTGCCTGCAATGCAGGAGACCTGAGTTTGATCCCTAGGTTGGAAAGATCTCCTGAAGAAGGGAATGGCTACTCACTCCAGTAATCTTGTTCGGGGAATTCCATGGAAGGAGGAGCCTGGCGTGCTACAGTCCCTGGAGTCACAAACAGTAGGGCACAAATGAGTGACTAACATAGCTCACTATACTATTGTTAGTTATATACTTGACCAAGGATCTAATATCCACAATTGTATAGAAATAACCACAAAACCATATTTCATAACCTATTACACAAATGGTATGCTGGAAGAGTGAAATTTTTCTAACAGTGGAATATGGGGAAAAAAGAACTGATAGAGAGGAAGTAACTGTATATATTAATTATTAATATATAAATCACTGTATATATATAATTAATATAATAATATAAATCACTGTATATATTATTAATAATATAGTTTTTACTCTGATGACTTCTCATTTCTTCCTTTTTTAAGCAATGCATGTGAAAAATGAAGAAACACCACTATTGAAATCATGGGATCCAGAAGGTTTTCTTTAGAATAGTCTTTGACAGAAATGTCTGAGACAATTCCAGAAAATAAATATATATATACAAGCACAAGCAATGACTTTTTGAGAACCAGATCAGAAATACTAGCCTTAGGGGTCTTTTTCTATTATTCCACTTTTTGTCTAGAAGCAGGTACAGGCATTCATGTCCTGATTGGTGATCATTCTCTTATTTGTATGTGATACTGTTTTCCTGGGAGTGCTTTCTTTAAAGTTAGTTGTGCAAAACTTAACTTGGTTTGGTTGATGGTGTATTTGGTGCTGAGATAAGGGGATGTCTACATATAAGATTTCAGTAGTAGGCAAGATCTAGATTATGAACTTTGCTATGAAGTTAGAATTCATTTTGTAGGCAGTTGGGGACTTATTTGGACTCTTAAAGCATGGCTTAAACTGGAAAAACAATAGTTCCTATGAAGATTAATAATTCACTATTCATGAGCTATTCAGGAAGCAAAAACAAAAAACCTTGGTGAAAGAAAAATGAAAAAGAAGAGGCACAGTGGATTTCAAGGTTTCTGACCCAAGTATCTTTGGCATTATAGTGACATTCACTGAGGTCAAGTATAGGCAGAGAAAGAGGGTTTTTGTAGCATGGTGATGACTTTACTTTGGAAGTTTTCACAACCATCTGTCTATGGGACATACACAAAGAATCGCCTAATAGGAGTTCACATTTCTGGGTTTGTTGCTTCCAAACTCAGAGAGGCAATATAGAATAAAGAAAGAACAAAAAAGAGGTAAAGAAAAATGCATCTGAACTTAGGAGGAGCAGTGGGTCAGAACACTGTGTTCACAAAGTCCTTCCCCTCCTCTGCAGACCTGTTATATAAATAGTTGACCTATTTGAAAAAGCCTCAAGCCTTAACCACAAATTTCAGTCAAAATTGTTCTGTGTAGTATATTTCTTAAAACCCCAACTTGGCATCAAACATAACAGTGTTCAATATTTTTAAGCAATATCACTGCTTAAAAATAAGATATGCATTTTAATTAGCTGGATGTGGAACAGAAACATGCACCCTTTTTGGCTCCAGATACCAAAAAAAAAAAAAAAAAAAAGCAAACCACCTACCTACATGCCTCATAATCTCTATTCTATCCTCAAAGAAGCTGAAAAATAAGTATGAACATAACCTAGGGTTCCAAGTGTGTTTTTTTCATGACTAAAGGAAACAGAGACAGTTGCACTACCAGGAACCAGTGCAAACACCTGTCCCACAAGTTAAGGTATTGAACTTGAGCCATCTGCTTCTTTAGTGATGGAAGAATGATTATGAAGCTTGGGATCACATATCTAGAAACGAGCATGGCATTTTCAGTTCAAGGGTCCTGTCCTGCATGAGGCAATCATAAAACTACTAGACACAAAAAGCAGAAGAAAGGATGTATTTCAACCAGAGGGAAGTTGTGTTTAGTCACTAAGTCATGTCCAATTCTTTGTTACCCCATGGACTGTAGCCCATGGACTGACCCCACTGAACCTTCATTTTCTGCTTGGAAGGCAGATTCTTTACCAATGAGTCAGAAACAGCAATGTGCAAATAAGATAATTAAGTACAAAAATAACAATTACTACTTCTGAGGAACCTGGCAATCTACAGTCCAGGGGATCACAAAGAATCAAACACAACTGAACACACACACACATGTACACACAAAAAAATATAATAGCTGATTTTTGTGCTAAAACAAAAAAGTTGAACTGAAACCAGACAAAAATATAAGGAAGGTGACTGAGAAGGGGTGCAGGAATGGAATTCAGTAAGTGGTTAAAGGGTATTGCTTGTCTTATTTTATTCTTTATAATGTGTCTTATAAAGTCACAATAGACTTTAACAGAAAAAGATATAATCATACATATTCAATATAATGTAGCAAAAGTATTTACAAAAAATATCTTCACAGAAGTGTTTGCTTTTGGAAAATGAGGGAAGAAATGATAATACAGAGGGGAACATTTAGTTTTATCTATAATGTTTTATTTTCTCTAAGAATGAAGATTTGAAGCTAATATAAAAACAAAAGAACAAAATAAACACAAAGGAAAAGACAGGCATGGAAAAGAAAGAGAAAGAAAAGAACCAGAAACTAAAAAAAGAAGCCACCAACCACCAAAGTGCCAACAAAATTCCTTAAGACAATCAGAAATGCATATGAAATATAAACCTATCTTCTTTTCCCCAGTATAATAGCAGCCTCACTGCATGGAATAAAGGTAACACAATCTGATTAGTTCTGAATAAAAGTGGAGAACTCTGGGAGATACAGTCATGACTAACCAACCTAAACTATGTAGAGAGTAACAGACCACAAACCAATGTCTGGAGAAAGGCACCAAGAGATTCCTGTGATTAACCAAAAGTGAGGAAAATCCAAGAGGCGTTTTGAACATTTAAAGACAGCATTAGACTTGACAGTACACAGTTCTAGAAATTTCTTTTAATTTTCCATGGCAAAGAGACAGTGGCACACCAAGGACATTTAACATCTAGAGATCATTTTTTGATACTTCCTCTTCTATTAGACAAATTTATTTTTAGTAATAATCATGCATAGGTCAGTAATGCTCATTATTTTCTTGATTTGTCCTTTAGTTAATAAAACAGCTATCAACTTTTAAAATAAGAAATTTTAATCTTAATGATGCTTTCCTAATCCAGTAAAATAGTAAACAAACAAGCAAAAAAAGTCACCTCTCAGTTCACACTGTGTTTGAAAGCTTCAGTACTAATAAAATCACCAAGAAGGGAAACATAATAATAGTACTGAAGTAAGTCAAGGTCATTTCTTCTCTCCAGAATCTCTGTGCTATCATTATTTACAATCTATCTTTAAACCTAAGAATATATAGTACCACAGGAGTTGGAAGTGGGAGCTTCATCTGAAAGAGCTTGAAACCTCTTAAATTGTTATTTGTCACAACTTCTGGATATAAAGTGCAGAGGATAAAAAAATTCACTTTAAATGCCCTAAGTAAAAAAAAAAAGAAAAAGTGATTTATTGATTGATATAACTGAAATGTCCAAGAGGGTGTTTGGCTGCATACACAGACATGGCTGGATCTAGAGCATCAGTATCGTCATCAGGACCAGTGCCCCCAACCAATGACCTTCTCTACCTACCTTTTCCCCTCCATTCCTCCTCCAACTGTTGGCTCAAGTTTCATCTGCATTGCCAATATCTAAGGCATACAATATCTAAGGCACACATATAAACAAAGCTGAGTGCCTAAGAATTGATGCTTTTGAACTGTGGTGTTGGAGATAACTCCTGAGAGTCCCTTGGACTGTAAAGAGATACAACCAGTCCATCCTAAGGAAATCAGTCCTGAATATTCACTGGAAGGACTGATGCTGAAGTTGAAACTCCAATACTTTGGCCACCTGAACTGACTCATTGGAAAAGACCCCGATGCTGGGAAAGATTGAAGGTGGGAGGAGACGGGGACTGTAGAGGATGAGATGGTTGGATGGCATCACTGACTCAATGGACATGAGTCTGAGCAAGCTCCAGGAGTTGGAGTTGGTGATGGATAGGGAAGCCTGGTGTGCTGCACTCCATGGGGTTGCAGGGAGTCAGACATGACTGAGTGACTTTCAAATTTATAGCTCCACATGTATTTGAAAAGTGTAAAGTTTTTCTAGCTTCCTTCTTCATTTGCCCTGGTATTAGCATGGATTAGATAACACTACCACACTTGAATTAGTCATTATGGTTGGGTTCTGTAACAATCGGATTGTCTAGGCTCAGTTGCCACCTCATACCTGGGATTTCCCATGCAAATCACATAGACTAAGCATGGGGTATTAGTTCTACAAAGGAAACTGGAGTCACTTTCCAGAAGTATGTTGAGCAGATAATGAGCTGATAAACCATGGCCCAGTGTGCTAATACTAATGCAAATGGGCTGTGATATAGTTTACTTTTGAATAATTCCCATACTTTAGCAGAGAATGGATTGAAGCCCACGACTGGCACCACTCCATGAAAGTAAAGTGAAAGTGAAAGTTGCTCAGTCATGTCGAACTCTCTTTGTGACCCTAGGCCAGAATACTGAAGTGGGTAGCCTTTCCCTTCTCCAGGGGATCTTCTCAACCCAGGGACTGAAACCAGGTCTCCTGCATTGCAGGTGGATTCTTTACCAACTGAGCTATCAGGGAAACCCCGGCACTACTCCTTATTTTTCACTAAGTGGTGAAGAGAGGTAAGGTTTAGAAGAACAGTAAAGTCAAAGTCATGAATATAAGTTACAGTTGATCAGGATCAATAGCTTCAGCTTCTATGGGCTCTATGTACTGTAGTAAAAAATATTGGTTAAAAGCATTTGGCATAAAACAAGTTGTTTAACATTGCAGTTTGGTAAAAACATTGACTTGATCAGAATTAAGGTCCTGAGAGACTACCATCAGATTATTATAAGCCTTATTAAATAAAATAGAGACTTAATAAATTTCTGTGAATCTTTAAGTATTTTTTTCTGGTTTTGAGAATTTTTTAAGATTGTTTAAATGTTTCACTTTTAAAATTCTAATTCATATTCATTCAATTATTAGTCTAAGTAGTAATATCACAAAGCTAAAATACTTAAATATATAACAGCAAGGGATTAGTTGGAACTAATTAAATTCCCAAAATGTATACATACATAAATATCTTTAAAAATATATTCCAAGTCCAATGTGATTGTGACATTTTATATTATTTTGCATTTTGTAATTTCCATATTGGGCATGGTTTTTTGGTGATAAAAGAAGAAATGAATATATAAAATATAATATTTATGTATAAATCTAAAAATATGTACAAGATCTATATGATGAAAACTATAAAACTGATGAAAGAAATCAAATATCTAAGTAAATGGAGAAATATATCATGTACATGGACAGGAAGACTCAATATTGTCAAGATATCAGTTCTTCCTAACTTGATATATAGATTCAATGTAACCTAACCAAATTTCAAAAAATTATTAGTGGAAATAGAACAGATTTTAAAGTTCATATGGTAGGGTAAAAAGGCTCAGAATAGCCAACATGATACTGAAGTTAGATAACCAAACTTTTGAGATTTATAATCAAGCTCAACAAGGCTTCCCAGGTGGCTCAGTGGGTAAAGAATCTGCCTGCCAAAGCACAAGACACAAGAGACCAGATTCAATCTCTGTGTTGGGAATATCCCCTGGAGAAGGAAACAGCAACCCACTCCAGTATTCTTGCCTGGGAAGTCCTATGGGCAGAAGAGCCTGATGGGCTTACAGTTCATGGAGTCGTAAAAGAATCGACATGACTTAGCAACTAAACAACAACAACAATAAAGCTCCAATGGTCAAGATAGTATGATCCTGGTGAAATAACAGGCGAATAGACCAGGTTAGTGAGCCCAGAAGTCAACTCAAAAATAGTCAACTGATCTTTGACAAAAGAGCAAAGGCAATTTAATGAAGAATAGATAGTCTTTTAAACAAATGGTGCTGGAGGTACTGGAGCTCCACATCTAAACATAACAAGTCTAGTTACAGAACAAACATCTATCACAAAAGTTAACTTACAATGAATTATTGTTAATATTGCTAAATATTAAATTTAACAATAATAAATAATAATAATAATTTAAATAATAATAAATTTAAATTAAATATTGTTAATTCTTGATGACTACTTAGAAGTGACACTAAAAGCACCATCCATAAAAGAAAACATTTGACAAACTGGACTTACTTAAAACTAAAACTTTCACTCTCTGAAAGATACTGTTAAGAAAATAAAGAGACAAATCACAGAATGAGAGAAAATCTTTGCAAAGCAAATATCAGAGAAAATACTGGCATCCAAAATATACCAAGAATTCTTAAAATTAAACAAGAAGAAAACAAATGAACTGATTAAAAATGGACATAAGATGTAAATAGACACCTCACCAAAGAAGATACACAGATGGCAAAAAAAAAAAAAAAAGATATAAAAATATTCAACAAAATGTTCAACATCAAATGCCACTGGGGAAATGCAAATTAAACCGATGAGACTGCTACACATCATAAATGGCCAAAATCCAAAACACAAACAAGGCTAAATGCTGGTGAGGATGTGAGGCAACAGAAACTCTCATTCATTGGTGATGGGAATGCCGATGTTACAGCCACTTTGGAAGACCGTTTGATAATTTCTTACAAACCCAAACATATTCCTCACATATGACCCAGCAATTCCATCCCTAGGTATCTACTCAAATGAATTAAAAACTTATTTCCACACAAAAATGTGCGTGCAAATCTTAACAGCATTATTATTCATAATTGGAAGCAACCAAGTTGTCTTTCAATAGATTGATGGATAAACAAACTATTGTGTGTTCATGTGACAGCATATTATTCATCAATGAAAGAAATGAATGCTCAAGGACACAAAGGCATGGAAGCACTTTAAGGCAGATTGCTAAGTGGAAGAAGCTAATCTGAAAAGGCTATGGCGTTTATCATTTCAAGTCCATGATATCCTGGAAAGGTAAAACTTCGAAAATGGTAAAAAGATCAGTAGTTTCTAGGGTTCAGATGGATGGGGTGGGGCAAAAATGGATGACTTAGTGCAGCACATGGGATATTTTTTTAAGGCAGAGAAACTATTCTGTATGATACTTAATTGTGGATTCATGTAATGATATATTTGTCTAAACCTACTGAATGTCTCTTACAAGGGGTGAACCCAGATGTAAACTATGGATTCTATTAAAACTAATGTACAAATATTGGTTAATAAATAGAAGCAAATGTAGCATATAAAAGCATAATGCTTACAATAGGAGAAAAAGTGGGAAAGAGCACTGAGAGGCTGTATAGGAAACTCTTTATTACTTTCCACTCAATCATTCTGTAAACCTAAAACTACTCCAAAAATATAGCTAATTGAATTTTTTAAATAAATTATTATAATTAATTTATATGTCCATTCACTAAATAATACTTTTGAGCAAATACTATGTGCAGAAACTTAACCTAACTTTGGGACGGTTATAGGAAAAAACAATGGTATCCTGCCTTCAAGCAGTTGATATTTTATGTCAGATATTATCAGTAAACATTACAGTCACACTGCAATCTGGCCTAAGCACTACATAGGATTGAAGTACAGGAATGTTATGAGCCCACATAGGAAGGATGAGCTTGACTTATTGTTTGAGAATAAAGAAGGAAGGCTACCTGCAAGCAGTAACTTCAGAAACCAAACTGTTTCTAAACTTAAATTGAATATGGTTTTATTTTCCCATCCACGGAACCCCTAACAAGCTATCATGTTTCTTTTGGGTCTTGGATATAGGTACAATCAAATGGTAGGAGGGTACATTATGAATGCCTATTACCCGCAGCTGCAAGTGACATATGGTCCAGATATTGTCCACATTATATCTAACAAGCAGTGTTTAGAATCAAAGCTTGTTAAAAAATGGAGCCTCACAATAAGTAGTGAGAAAGCCTGGAAGTTAGGTACAAGACAGAAATCAAGGGAAAACAAAAGTGAGGAGTGAGTCTTAACAAGTGTTAATTGCTCAGTTGCATCCTATTCTTCACAACTCCACAGACTGACTGTAGTCCTCCAGGCTCCTCTGTCCATGGAATTCTCCTGGAAAGAATACTGGAGTGGGTTGCCATTCCCTTCTCCAGGGGATCTTCCCAACCGAGGGATTGAACCCAGGCCTCCTGCATTGCAGGCAGATTCTTTACTGTCTGAGTCACCAGGACAATGGATAATCGGGGAGAATACTACTGATATAATATTACTACTGTTTATGGCTGCTTTTTACAGAATTCCTAAAGAGGGACTTGCACTTTTTGGAGGGAGAAGGAGCAATATATTTACAGAGAACAAGAACTCCTTCAATCTTTATATATCCTAGGAGGTGAAAGGGAACTCATAGGTTGTGGGATTTTTCTGCCAACATAGAAGGATTTCCCTCTGTGAAGCTGGAGATAAAATTATGTTAATTGAAGGGAAATAGTGATATTTTGATCCATTCTTACATAGTTACTAAAATTTCTGCAATGATTATGCATTGAGTTATCACCAGAAATAAGCAAGTAGTAGTACTAAACCAAATAAAATACTTCCACACTAATTTCAGATTTCAAACTAGGGTTAGCTCTCTCAATGACCAACCCAAGATCAAGAAATATATTTTATGGAAATCAAAGTTCAAAAGCTCACCACATTAATGATCATATCTGATCATCATAACAGTGTTGACAGAGCTCCTATTATTATCATTATTTTTCAGATGGGAAAATTAAGTATTAAAAAAATTAAGTACCTGTGCATAGTTACAAAAATAGTTACAAAGCCAAGATTCAAACCCAGGTTAAGAGTTTACATTGTGTGGTAGTGAGAAAAGCAAATGATACAGAGTTGAAGAGACTTTGGAGCATATCTTGGTTTCACTATTTCCAGCTGTGTGACTTAATTTCCGATCTGTACAATGGGGGAAACAGCTCCCCCATAAATGAAATGCAAAGGTAAAATGTGATCATATCCTTAATTCACCTGGCACACATTAAATTAAATTAAATTAATATTAATCATATTGCTTTTTCTATTTCCCAGGTAGTCTAATTCAATGTTCTGACTTGGTTGGGTTTCAGCACTTCTCAAAGCAAGGTTGCAAGCAATCAACTCGAGAACCTTTATGAAATTCTGAGGGCCCTATTTGAGTCTTCCTGAATCAGAATGTCTAAAGGGGAGGCCCTGGAATCCGGATTTTATTATGCTTCTTAAAAGGTTCATATGCAGAGTAAAGCTTGAGGACCACTACAGTTCTCCACAATATTTAATGATAAAAAATACAGCTAGGTTTTATAAGGTTTACTTCACTGAGAAATAACTTCTGTTAAATTCATCTCCTGTGACTATCTTTCTTCCTGTATAGAGACATTTATATGCTATAGCTTATTTTGGTAATTACTCATTTATATTTTATTAAATATTCAGAAAAAATTCTAACAAATGAAATCCCTAACCAAACACTGAAATCCAAGTCTGTCATGCTGGTTCAAGGAAGAATTCTCCTCCACTGGTTTCTCTTTAAAGGTTGCCAAGAGACTGAAATATGATACATGTATTTTGTTGAGCACAGAAAATCCAAAGCTCACTTCCTGGTATTATTGGTCCATAGTTTCATGTAGGTAAGTAAGATAATTTTGGATTTTAACTTCCTCGCAAAGTGAAATGAACAAAGTTAGATCAACACCAAGTACAGTGCTCAAAAGGCTTCCAAAGACTCAAGCAGGTCCTTAGAATCATGAGAAATGCCCTAAGTATGCGTTCAGCATAATTATTATCTTAATTGACATGAAATCTGTCTCTCTGTAAAAGTGTTCTTAGGTTTTAACGTGCAAATAATGAACTAGGGATCTGTAAAATCTTAGATACTGAATAGAAGATCTGAGATGGGGTCCAGGATGCTGTACAAGTTCCCAACCGTTACAAACGTTGGTCCATAATCACACTTCGAATAGAAAGATTATAGGGTACTGGTGACTCCTACATCTTCATTTTCGCCACTTTTCTTCAATGTATTTCTTTAATTTGTACTCCAAACCGATTATCAGTTGCATGATTATTTACATTTTAGTTCATTTTGCCTTAAATGAGAATACTTGTCTACATATGATAGTACAATCAGTTGTAGTTTCCCTGTGGACAAAAACCACAACTTATTGGTTTAAATCGATGTTACTGAGCATTCTATTGTATACTGGGAAGTGTAATAAATATTCACTTAAATTGCTCATGTGATTACTAAAACCTGTTTTAAATAGGTAATTTTTATCTCTGTATTGCAGCTAAAAAACGAGGCTCAAAAGAGGGCAAAAGAGAATGAGATGGCTAGGATAGCATCACTGACTCAATGGACTAGTGAGTTTGAGCAAACCTCCGGAAGACAGTGGAGGACAGAGGAGCCTGGTTCAGTCCATGGGGGTCACCAAGAGTCAAACATGATTTATTGACTGAACAAAACAACAATCTGCTCATGTTCCTCATTGATTGGATGAGACTTTTTGGTTCCACTTTTGTTGCATTTTTTTAAACTTCACTTAAAACATCCTAACACTTTAAATGGTGTACATAATAGTATATCAAGTGGATGATGCACTTAATATTTTAAACGTTTATGTCTATGTGGGAGGAGGGAGAAAAATCTAAGTTGGTTCAAGGTAAGTCACAGTTCAGTTCAATTCAGTTCAGTCGTTCAGTCATGTCCAACTCTTTGTGACCCCATGAATTGCATCACACCAGCCTCCCTGTCCATCATCAACTCCCAGAGTTCACTCAGACCCACGTCCATCGAGTTCGGTGATGCCATCCAAGCCATCTCATCCTCTGTTGTCCCCTTCTCCTCCTGCCCCAAATTCCCTCCCAGCATCAGGGTCTTATCCACTGAGTCAACTCTTCGCATGAGGTGGCCAAGTATTGGAGTTTCAGCTCAGCATCATTCCCTCCAAAGAAATCCCAGGGCTGATTTCCTTCAGAATGGACCTGGTTGGATCTCCTTGCAGTCCAAGGACTCTCAAGATCTTCTCCAACACCACAGTTCAAAAGTTATACATAATTCTACATTGAGCACCTCAGAGCAAAGTTCAAACTTTGGTCACTAGTGACAATAATTTGCTGTAAGAGGCTGGCCTGTGGACCATTGGATGTTGAACAACATCCCTCGCTTCTACCCACCAGCTGCCAGTAGCATTCTCACAGTTGTGGACAAACAAAATAGCTCTAGACATTGTCAAATATCTCCTAGGGGGCAAGATTGCCTTTGTCTTAGAATATATTTGTTTCTTCAGTTGGATTATTTCTTTGTGACAGATTTCTAGAACTAGAATTTATGGGTCAAATAAAAAATATTTGTATGGTTCTTGATGTATGGCTAAATTACTTTCCAAATGGGTTCCCTGCCCACCAGTGAAATCAATCTGAGTGACCCAATTCTGTGTTAACTGCTGGAGTCTCAGTTAATATCATTTATTTTTGTTAATTGCTAATGCAAATGGAATTTTACTATTGTTGTTATTATTATTATTTGAGTTTGTTTTTCTTGATTACCAGCAAGAATAAAATGCTGTACATGTTTGTCTATTATTAATTTTGTTTTCCTTGGTATGAAATATTATCTGAGTCCTTATTCCCTTTATGTTATAGGGTTTGAGGAGTAACAAAAGTAGTAAAAGAAAAAAAGAAAAGTACCAGAAGACACTTTAACAAAACTGAGGCAATCTTTTTTTTTTTTTTTTTTTTTACATATTTTTTTTTTTATTCTTCCAATTTTATTTTATTTTTAAACTTTACATAATTGTATTAGTTTTGCCAAATATCTGGGACGGCCCAGAGGGATGGTATGGGGAGGGAGGAGGGAGGAGGGTTCGGGATGGGGAACACATGTATACCTGTGGTGGATTCATTTTGATATTTGGCAATCTTTTTAAATGAGGGCTAGTTTTAAAAATAATTTAAAAAATGATTTTGACTACATTTTTCAAGATTTTACTTTTATTAGGAAGAGGAATGTCTAAGGTGACAATTAAGTCTTATTTTATGATTTTCCAGTCACAGATGGGCTTTCTTTGTGGGTGGGGTACATTTCAAATTTTTAGAAATTTCTTATATAGCATGCACCACAGTCTAGTTGATAATGTTTGCTTAGTCACTTAGTCGTGTCCAACTCTTTGCAACCCCATGGACTATAGCCCACCAGGCTCCTCTGTCCATGGGGATTCTACAGGCAAGAATAACAGAGTGGGTTGCCATGCCCTCCTCCAAGGGATCTCCCAACCCAGAGATCAAACCCAGGTTTCCCACATTGCAGGCAGGTTCTTTACTGTCTGAGCCACCAGGGAAGCCCAAGAATACTGGAGTGGGTAGCCACTCCTTTCTCCAGGGGGATCCTCCTGACCCAGGAATCAAACCAGGGTCTGCTGCATTGCAGGTGAATTCTTTACCAGTTGATAATGCTCCATATTTAAACAGATTTTTGTAAATTTAGGACCCTTTTGAGCTTCTGAGGTTTTCTGTAGTTGTTCCTTGACTGACCTTGTAGGCAACTCACCTACAAAATATTTTTAATATCTCTTAATATTGTATTCTTTAAAATAAGGTGTTCATCCTTTGTACATATGTTAATCAGACTTGTCCATTGTGATAATCAGCAATGTCTGTAAAAACAAGAAAGGTACTACTTTGCCCACTTACTTCTGAAAAATGCTCATCTTCCCCATCTTTGTCTCATCCTGTTACATCACTACCAGATTTTTCCCCTACTAATTCATGGAATAAGCTGGACATTAGTCAAAAACACATGCAAAGAAAATACTATTGACCAACTCTGGGTAGGATAGAGACATAGACATGGAGAACGGACATGTAGACAAAAGGAGGGATGGAGAGGGTGGGATGAATTGAGAGAGTAGCATTGACATATATACAGTCCCATGTGTAAAACAGATAGCTAATAAGAAGTTGTTGTGCAACACAGAGAGCTCAGCTCAGTGCTCTATGATGACTTGGAGGAGTGGAATGGGGGAATGGGGAGGGAGGCTCAAAAGGGAGGGGATAGATGTATACTTACAACTTATTCAAGTTGTCATATGGGAGAAATTAACACAACATTGTAAAGCAATTATATTCAATAATAAATGAAAGATTTTTTAAATAAACTTTTTTTTTTTTTAAAAAAAAAGGAAAGACGACTGAAATATTCAGTCTATATAGAGTTGCAGGTAGGGAAAAAGAAGGGCACTGAATTTATCCTCCTCCAAACCTCAACTTCTTCATCTATATTTTGAGAGATACAAAAAAAAAAAAAATAGATTCCAGACTCCCATTACTCCAGTTGAAGCAGCCATAGGCCTTGGACTGACTTGCTGCTCTAGCTTAGTTACAGTTTTAGAGATAGAAAGTTACTGTAAAGAAACCAAGACAAACATTAACAAAATTCTAAATGACGTGTGTCATCAAGAACAAACACACTTGGATCATTCAGAAATTCATCCTCAAATCAGATATTCACCATGCCAAGAAGCATTTACAAAATTTTGTAGGATGTAATTATTTTCCTTAATAAGGATAAGAGTTAATAGTATATAGAATGGCTACATAATCTGTTTCAAAATTTCCTTTATTTGAGCTTTCTTTCATTAGCCACTATTTTTATGCTGTTTCATACCACACCTAACAGAAGCAGAAGATATTAAGAAGAGGTGGCAAGAATACACAGAAGAACTGTACAAAAAAGATCTTCACGAAACAAGATAATCACGATAGTGTGATCACTCACCTAGAGCCAGACATCCCAGAATGTGAAGTCAAGTGGGCCTTAGGAAGCATTACTACGAGGTGATGGAATTCCAGTTGAGCTATTTCAAATCCTGAAAGATGATGCTGTTGAAAGTGCTGCACTCAATATGCTACAAATTTGGATAACTCAGCAGTGGCCACAGAACTGGAAAAAGGTCAGTTTTCATTCCAATCCCAAAGAAAGGCAATGCCAAAGAATGCTCAAAGCACTTCACAATTATACTCATCTCACATGCTAGTAAAGTAATGCCCAAAATTCTCCAAGCCAGACTTCAGCAATACGTGACCGTGGAACTTCCTGATGTTCAGCTGGTTTTAGAAAAAGCAGAGGAACCAGAGATCAAATTGCCAAATCCGCTGGATCATGGAAAAAGCAAGAGAGTTCCAGAAAACATTACTTCTGCTTTATTGACTATACCAAAGCCTTTGACTGTGTGGATCACAATAAACTGTGGAATTATTCAAGACATGGGAATACTAGACCACCTGACCTGCTCTGAGAAACCTGTATGCAGGTTCGGAGCAACAGTTAGAACTGGACATGGAACAACAGACTGGTTCCAAATAGGAAAAGGAGTACATCAAGGCTGTATATTGTCACCCCTGCTTATTTAACTTATATGCAGAGTACATAATGAGAATGCTGGGCTGGAAGAAACACAAGCTGGAATCAAGATTGCTGGAGAAATATCATAACCTCAGATATGCAGATGACACCACCCTTATGGCAGAAAATGAAGAGGAACTCAAAAGCCTCTTGATGAAAGTGAAAGAGGGGAGTGAAAACATTGGCTTAAAGCTCAACATTCAGAAAACTAAGATCATGGCATACGGTCCCATCACTTCATAGCAATAGATGGAAAAACAGTGGAAACAGTGTCAGACTTTATTTTTCTGGGCTCCAAAGTCACTGCAGATGGTGGTTGCTGCCATGAAATTAAAAGACACTTACTACTTGAAAGGAAAGTTATGACCCAACCTAGATAGCATATTCAAAGCAGAGACATTACTTTGCCAAACAAAGATCCGTCTAGGTCAAGGCTATGGTTTTTTCCAGTGGTCATGTATGGATGTGAGAGTTGGACTGTGAAGAAAGCTGAGTGTCTAAGAATCGATGCTTTTTGAACTGTGGCATTGGAAAATACTCTTTAGAGTCCCTTGGACTGCACAGAGATCCAACCAGCCCATTCTAAAGGAGATCAGTCCCTGGGTGTTCTTTGGAAGGACTGTTATGAGCTAAAGCTGAAACTCCAATACTTTGGCCACCTCATGCGAAGAGTTGACTCATTGGAAAAGACTCTGATGCTGGGAGTGATTGGGGGCAGGAGGAGAAGGGGACGACAGAGGATGAGATGGCTGGATGGCATCAACTGACTAGATGGACGTGAGTTTGAGTGAACTCCAGGAGTTGGTGATGGACAGGGAGGCCTGGCGTGCTGCAATTCATGGGGTCGCAAAGGGTCGGACACAACTGAGCGACTGAACTGAACTGATACCACTTTTTGTGGTCTTGAAATTAAAATTCAGTCTCTGAAGACTGACTTAACTTAAATATGGACTATTTCTTTAACACAACTCCCAAGTGTCAGTACGTAGTGTTTTAAACTACAGTATTTCATCTTTAGAAGGAAAAAAAACACAATGTAATAACTAGGCAATCTTGTTGAATCTTCTGCTGTGATGTTATTTCTGCCCTGAAATGATCATTTGTCTTCATTTTGCCAGGTTTATTGCCCCAAAAGGATACCATAAAAGCACAAATTGCTACCTGCCACAAATGTCCTGGTAGATTTAATATTTCCACTAAGGCAGCCTCTAACACTAGTTTTAGGGTTGTTCCTTTAAGGACAAGCATTCTTTCATTTTGTTTGTTTATAATTTTTTTTAAAGCTGAGTCAAGCAGTTGAAACACACAACCTGTAGTCTTCCACTAATAAACAAATTAGAAGCTGAAACCCTGGGGCCAATGACCTGTATGTATGTCTATTAACAATCTATTGAGGAGGGCAGTCCTAAGATGATGGAGGAATAGAACGGGAAGACCACTCTCTTCCCCACAAAGTCATCAAAAGATCATTTGAACGCTGAGCAAATTCCACAAAACAACTTCTGAATGCTGCTGGAGGACACAAGGCACCCAGAAAGGCAAATCATTCTCTTTGAAAGGAGATAGGACAAAATACAAAAGAGAGGCAAAAGCGTTAGAGACAGACACCCATCTCGGGGAGGGAGTTGTGAAGGAGGAGAAGTTTTTACACACCAGGAAACCCTCTCACCGGCAGATCTGTGGGGAGTTTTGGAATCTCTGGGGGCAACATAACTGGAAGGAAAAATAACAAACAAAAAACCCACAGATTACATGCCTAACCATAACTCCCAACAGAGAAATAGCCCAGATGCACGAGTTCACCAGCAGCGAGTGGGGGGTTAAACTGGGAGGCGTGGGCTGCATGCTTAGGGTGACCGGGCCTGAATGCCATGAGGACAATCTGAGGGAGCTAACGTGAGATAACAACCCAAACTGTGGGATAGCCAGAGAGAAAAAAAGAAAGAAAGAAAGAAAGAAAGAGAACTTTCCCGCAAAAAGCTCAAAGGCATAGCCTGGTCTGCTCACATAATAGAGGATTGAGCAAATACCACAGGAGAGCTAGCAGGCTACAGACCAGCCCATCCCCCATCAGAGGCAGAGAGGCAGGCTGGCAACAGCCAGAGCCAGAAGGCAAGGGGCAATCTGGGCCCCAGAGATGGCATCTTCCACCAAACTGTGAGCAGGCTCCTAGTTGTTAACCAAGTCTTCCTGGGATCCTGGATGGTTGACATCCGCCAGGAGGGTCACAGAGATCAGTTCTTGAGAGGAGACACACGGCACACCTGAGACGGTGCTCTAGCTGCGCACTCAGGAAACCGTGCAGCTGGGACTGGGGAGGTGATAAGACGCACTGCCCACCTGCAAGAGTGTGCTCACCAAGCATCTGGTCGCCTGAGGTGCTCAGACCTGGGAAGGGCACAAAACGTAGGCCCAACCGAGTCTGTGCTTTGTGGAGTACCCAAAGAACCTGAACCTGAGTGGCTTAGACCTGAGAAGTGCATGCAACCCAGTGCCTGCTTAGACAGTTCCCCTGCAGAGCAACCTGGAGCCTGAGCAGTGTAGACTGGGAAAGCACACACGCCATGAGTAGGAGCAAACCCAATGTGGCCCAGACATTGCCGAGCATTCCCCTCATACGCCAGTGATATTTGTTTGCAGTGTTCCTCCCTCGCCACAGCACAACTGAAACAAGTGAGCCTAAAAAGTGACCACCTTCACCCCTTGTGTCAGGGCGGAAATTAGACGGTGAAGAGAACTTGCAAACAGAGGATAGCCAAAATAAACAAAGAGGGAATTGTTTTGGAAGTGACAGGTGCAACAGATTAAAACCCTGTAGTTAGCACTGACTACATTGGAAGGGGCCTATACACCTTGAGAAGAAATATAAGCTGGAAAAAAGAAGTATCTGAAACTGAACTGACTCCACACTTCCCTCAACAGCTCCAGAGAAATTAAATTTTTAATTTTTTAAAATTTTAAGTTCTTTATTACTTCTTTAACTTTCACTATTATAACCTACTATTACCTTGTCAAAAAAGACCCTATCTTTAACAAATTTCATATATATTTTTTATAATTTTTGTGATTTTGTTTGGTATTTTTATATTGTATTTTTAAGAGTCTAACCTCTACTCTAGATTTTTAATCTTTACTTTTGTATTTTGCTCTCAATTTTACATTTAAGAATTCAATCTTCAGTACCCATTTTACTTAGGAGTGTTATTACTGGCTTGATTGCCCTCTCCCCTTTTGACTCTCCTTTTTTCCCCCCAGATCACCTCTATCTCCTCCCTCCCCCTTCTCTTCTGTACCAACTCTGTGAATCTCTTTGGGTGTTCCAGGCTGTGGAGAACACTTAGGGAAGTGACTACTGGCTAGAACTGACTCTCTCCTTTTGACTCCCCTTCTTCTCCTCCTGGTCACCTCTATCTTCCTCTCCCTCTTCTCTTCTCCCTGTAACTCTATGAACCTCTCTTGGTGTCTCTCACTGTGGAGAATCTTTTGCCATTAACCTAGATGTTTTATCATTGGTGCTGTATGGATGGAGAAGTCTTTAGGCTACTATGAGAAGTAAAACTGAAAGACAGAGGCAGAAGGCTTAAATCCAAAATTTGAGAACACCAACAACTCCTAACTCTAGGGAACATTTAATCGACAAGAGCTCATTCAAAAGCCTCCATACCTACACTGAAACCAAGCTCCACCCAAGAGCCCAACAGTTCCAGAACAAGACATACCAAGCTAATTCTCCACAACGCAGGAAATAACCCTGAGCATTAAAGTAAGCAGCCAAAAGTCACACAAACCCATAGAAACCTTAAAACTCACTACTGGACACTTCATTGCATCCAGAGAGAAGAAGATCAGCTCCACCCACCAGAAACATAGACACAAGCTTCCCTAACCAGGAAAACTTGACAAGCCACTCATCCAACCCCACCCACAGGGAGGAACCTCCACAATAAGAAGAACCTCCACAATAAAGAGGAACCACAAGCTTCCAGCATACAGAAAGGCTACGCCAAACACAGAATCTAAGCAAGATGAAAAGGCAGAGAAATATTCAGCAGGTAAAGGAACATGATAAATGCCCACCAAACCAAAACAAAGAGGAGGAGACAGGAAATCTACCTGAAAAAGAATGCAAAATAATGATGGTAAAAATGATCCAAAATCTTGAAAATAAAATGGAGTTACAGATAAATAGTCTGGAGACAAGGATTGAGAAGATGCAAGAAATGTTTAACAAGGATCTAGAAGAAATAAAAAGAGTCAATCAATGGTGAATAATGCAATAACTGAGATCAAAAGCACTCTGGATGGAACCAATAGTAGAATAACTGAGGCAGAATATAGGATACGTGAGGTGGAAGAGAGAATGGTGGAAATAAATGAATCACAGAGAAAAAAAGAATTAAAGAAATGAGGACAACCTCAGAGACCTCTGGGAAAATCTCAAACACTCCAACATTCGAATCATAGGAGTCCCAGAAGAAGAAGACAAAAGAAAGGCCATGAGAAAATACTTGAGGAGATAATAGTTGAAAACCTCCCTAAAATGGGGAAGGAAGTAGCCACCCAATTCCAAGAAACCCAAAGAGTCCAAAACAGGATAAACCCAAGGTGAAACACCCCAAGACACATATTAATCAAATTAATGAAGATCAAACACAAAGAACAAATATTAAAAGCAGCAAGGGAAAAACAACAAATAACACACAAGGACATTCTCATAAGGATAACAGCTGATCTTTCAATAGAAACTCTTCAGGCCAGAAAGGAATGGCAGGACATACTTAAAGTGATTAAAGAAAATAACCTACAGCCCAGATTACTGCAAGGATCTCATTCAAATATGAAGGAGAAATCAAAAGCTTCCACAGACAAGCAAAAGCTGAGAGAATTCAGCACCACCAAACCAGCTCTTCAACAAATGCTAAATGGATATTCTCTAAGATAGGAAACACAGAAAGGTTTATAAACTCAAACCCAAAACAACAAAGGAAATGGTAATGGGATCATACTTATCAAAAATTACCTTAGATGTAAATGTGTTGAATTGCCCCAACCAAAAGACAAAGACTGGCTCAATGGATACAAAAACAATGAAAACATAGGCAAAACGCTCTCTGACAATAATTCACAGTAGGATCCTCTATGACCCACTCCCAGACTAATGGAAATAAAAGGAAAAATAAACAAATGGGACCTAATTAAACTAAAAAGTTTTATGCACAACGAAGGAAACTGTAAGCAAGGTGAAAAGACAGCCTTCAGAATGGGAAAAAATAATAGCAAATGAAGCAATTGAAAAAGAATTAATCTCAAAAATATACAAGCAACTCCTGCAGGTCAATTCCAGGAAAATAAATGATCCAATCAAAAAAATGGGCTAAAGAACTAAACAGACATTTATCCAAAGAAGACATACAGAAGGCTAACAAACACATGAAAAATGGCTCAACATCACTCATTATCACAGAAATGCAAATCAAAACCACAATGATGTACCATTTCACGGCCAGTCAGAATGGCTGCTATCAAAAAGTCTACGAACATTAAATTCTGAAGAGCATGTGGAGAAAAGGGAACCCTCTACACTGTTGGTGGATGCAAACTAGTACAGCCACTATAGAGAACAGTGTGGAGATTCCTTAAGAAACTGGAAACAGAACTTCCATATGACCCAGCAATCCCACTGCTGGGCAAACACACAGAGGAACCCAGAATTGAAAGAGACACATGTATCCCAATGTTCATCATAGCACTCTTTACAATAGCTAGGACATGGAAGCTGTGTAGATGTCCATCAGCAGATGAATGGATGGGAAAGCAGTGGTACATATACACAATGGAGTATTACTCACTATTAAAAAGAATGCATTTGAATCAGATCTAATGAGGTGGGTGAAACTGGGGCCTATTATACAGGGTGAAGTAAGTCAGAAGAAAAACACCAATACAGTAATACTAATGCAATATATATGGAATTTAGAAAGATGATGACCCTATATGCAAGACAGCAAAAGAGACACAGATGTAAAGAACAGACTTTTGGACTCTGTGGGAGAAGCAAGGGTGGGATGATTTGAGAGAATAGCACTGAAACATGTATATTACCATATGTGAAATAGATTGCCAGTCCAGGTTCGATGTATGAGACAGGGTGCTCAGGGTGCACTGGGATGACCCTGAGGATGGGATGAGGAGGGAGGTGGGAGGGGGGTTCAGGATGGGGAACACATGTACACTCATGACGGATTCATGTCACTGTATGGCAAGAAACACTGCAATATTGTAAAGTAATTAGCCTCCAATTAAAATAAATAAGTTAATTTATTTTAATAAAACAATTATTAAAAAAAATCTATGGAATGCTCTTGGCTATGTCTTGCATCACACCAACGTATAGCAGAACAGAAAGTAACAGGGCACAGACATTTATGCAAGTGAAAATGTGCATGAGAGACAAGGGCATATTACCCAAGGAAGTCTCTGTCTCTGGATGATGTTAGGAAAAAGGGAAGACAGATTGTTCTCTAGGGTAGTTTGAATGTTGGCTTGAAGATCGGGAGAAGCATGAGGTCATTTCTTAAGAGCTTTCATAATCTCCGAATTTTATGTAGCACCAGACTCTGGTAGATGAGCAGCATTTCCATCTTGTGGCTCAGCTGGTAAAGAATCTGCCTGCAATGCAGGAGACCTGGGTTCGAACCTGGGTTGGGAAGATCCCCCAGAGAAGGGCAAAGCTACCCACTCCAGTATTCTGGCCTGGAGAATACAGTGGACTATATAGTCCAAGGGGTCTCAAAGAGTCGGAAATGGCTGAACGACTTTCACTTCACTTCTATCTCCTAGAAGCTGAAAAAATGTGATAAAGGAGGAAAAGGCATGTGATATATGCCTAAGAACCTCTGTTGGAGAAATGATTGGGCAACCTAAAACTGTTAAACCTCAGTTTCTTCTCTGTAAATAAATATCAACTTGGTTGACTTAACATTCCACACCCTTACTGTTTCTCTCTTAAATTTCACATAGAATTTATACATAGGGAAAATTGTGTCTTGGAAAACACAGAATCACCATTTTTAGTATCATTTGACTCTGGGTATTTTTTACCCTGACCTCCCATTTTAAAAATTCATTTTCTTAATATTGTACTATCCTGACAAGGCAGCCGGCAGCAGGTGCCTTGAATTAGCTCATTTTAGGCATTCTGCATTTTGAAGTTAAACTGCTAGTGGGATCCCATCTGCTTAATAACATTCCATTTAAAATTAAACTGGGAAAAATTTTTAAATGTTTACAACCCTGGGAAACTTCAACAGAATGTCTTGCTCCTAGTCCATCATTTAGAAGGAGCTCCAGGGGATTAGAAGAGCAACTCTGGGCTTGTTGCTTTCTATAAAGTTTGAGACTTTTACTCTCTATTCAGATTCCCAATTATAGCATTGCAGGTCCTTAAGATAGAGTCATGTTTCCAAGATTCAGTCGACTATCACAATTCTGGGCATCATTTAACAGAAAAAGCATGAGCTTTGAAGCAAACAAAAATAGATTTAAGGCCTGCATCTGCCACTTATTTGCCATGTGATATTAAACCTTCACAGTTCCTTGTGTGTAGAATGGAAATAATGTCCTTTAATAACCTTCTAGAAACCTTGTGAGCACAAACCTAAATAAAAATGTAAAGCAAAATCAAAATACCTGAGATGTACGGATCCTTCAACTGATTGTCAGTTAAGTATACTATGGGATGTAGCTGTGGTAATCCTCACTTTTCAGATAAAGAAACAGGCTCAGAGACATTAAGTTACTTGTCCAAAGTCACATATTTTCTTAGGAATTTAAACAAAGAATTATCCTTGACTTCTCTTTTCCCCTCAATCCTACTCCCACCCCCTATCTAATTAACAAATTCTACCTAACAAGTTCTACCTAACAAGTTCTATCTAACAAGTTCTACAAGTTCTAATTAACAAGTTCTCTATTAACAAGTTCTACCTTAAAATTTGATATCTAATTCTGCTATTTTTCATCATCTCCAGCATAGCCATCTTAAACTAATTCTCATTTTATCTCTTGGCTTATTTCAACAGTCTCTTAATTGGTCCCCCAGCTAAAACTCTTATCTGCCCTACTATCTGTTATCAACAAAAGTAAGAATAAAGCATACTTGAGACCATGACACTTCTCTGTTTAAAACTCAATAACTAATTTCCACTGTGCATGTGTACTATATCACTTCAGTTATGTCTGACTCTTTGTGACTCTGTAGGCATTAGCCTGCCAGGCTCCTCTGAAATTCTCCAGGCAGAATACTGGGATAGGTTGCCATTCCCTCCTCTAGGGGATCTTCCCGACCCAGGGATTGAACCGACATTCTTATGTCCCTTCATTGGGGGCAGGTTCTTTACCACTAAGGGCCACTGGGAAGCCCAGTTCCCACTGTACTTAGAATGAAACACAAAACCTTTAATAGAGCTTCAGGAATCTGTGTTCTCTGATGTTTGTCTACGTCTCAAATTTAGTCTTTACCACTTGTCCCCTTGTTCACTGTTTCAATAACACAAGCCTGATGGTAGCTTCTCTTACAGCTGAACTTCTTTTTCTGCCTGGGAACTTTAACACTTGCCAGTCCTCTCGTTTGATCTGGTTCAAACCAGTCAAGTCCAAAAGGAAATCAGCCGGCGAATATTCATTGGAAGGACTGATGCTGAAGCTGAAACTCCATACTTGGCCACCGGATGTGACTCATTGGAAAAGACCCTGATGCTGGGAAAGATCAAACCGTGGAGCAGAAGGGGGATGACAGAGGATGAGATGCTTGGATGGCATCACTGACTCATGGACATGAGTTTGAGTAGGTTCTGGGAGTTGGTGATGGACAGGGAAGCCTGGCGTGCTGCAGTCCATGGGGTCGCAAAGAGTCAAACACGACTCAGTGAAATTGAACTGAGTCCTCTGGTTGGAAGGTGTCCCCTCAGAACTTCTCCTTCTCATCACTCAGGTTCCTGATCAGATGCCATCTCCTCAAGAGGTCTTTTTCTGATTACCTGATCTATCAATAACATCATGTTCCCATTCAGTCACTGATTTTTCATCTGGCTTAATCTCCTAGCCCTTACCAACTATCTAAAATTACTATATTTATTTATTTATGTTTCACTTGTTTATTTTCAGTCCCGCATGACTTTTAAAGGCTTGCTTCTTATGTAAAACATGAAACAAAATAAAACCAAATCCCAATTTTTTTAACTATTTAAGTGGAAGGGGGAATCAGTTAAATCTATTTAATCTTTTAAACTTATACAGCAAATTTTATTTGATCCCAGCCAACTGTTGATTCCCATTTTAGACCTACGACTAAGGCAGGCATTTGTATAAAGCATTCGAACCCTCAGGATACTATTTAGCAAAAGGGAATTTCAGCCAGCCTTCAGCTCCACTTGGAAATCAGGTGTAGAAATAGCGTAAATGATTCCCTTTCATTTTAACCATCGTTTGTGAACCCTCCTCCAAGTCTTTGCCAGACCTGCTAAATAAAAAGACAAATTGACTAATTAGTCTTCACCTTCTCCCCTCCATCCCTGAGCAGTACGGCATTGGAGGTACTAATGAATAACAAAGGGGCTCGATGAACAATAGCAGGCGGCCACAAGAGAAGCAGAGCCGAGTTTCCTGAACTTCTTGACTAATGAAGTTTGTGTTTCTTATCCAACTTTTTCAACCAGGAATGTGAAGATGTGAGGTCTGGCAAGACTCAACCCTTGAATTGAAAAAGTGACCAGCCCAATGGGAATCAGCAAGAAATGAGAATGTGACTCAGGGCTAGTCCAGCCACCTAGACAACAAAAGAAAGCCAACTGTGTAAGTTTAGCATCAACACACTTTACACACAAGTGACTCAGAACTTCACCAATAACTTAGTGAGTGGTGAATGGAAGTTCACATTAATTTCATACTGCAGTAAGATCTGTACATAACCATCCTTGCTGTATAATATAAACTGCTTAGTATATGCTATTATCCATTTTATAATGGTTTTGTTTGCTTACATAATTCTGAATAAGATATACCCAGCCAGTTGTTGAAGCCATTCCCCGAGTGAGGGTATGGCATTGGCAGAATAGTCACTGAGTAGCTTTTTGGATGGACCACCTTCACTTCCTACTAGATATGCCCTCATGATGAAAGCCCTACCAAAGCTCACAGTAGATGGGAAAACCTGGCTTTAGCTTATGAGCCTGGAAATGGAATTCTTTCAGCAGCCAAAATATTTTGAAATGCTGTCTGACATAAACCCGAACAAGCTAGAGCACTATCAGGGGGAACTTTCTCACTGATAAGGGTGGCTTCCCAGATATAAAGGGGAAAAAAATGATGTCACTTCTTTATTTCTGAATTGCATAGTGCTTGACTCTTAACTTGGAAGCAGTTCTGAAAAATGGAATGAAAAGTTGGTGATCATCTAATTCATTTGGAGCTCTTGAGTTTTCCAATTCAGTCACGTACAAGGAGCAAAAGAAATTAATAGTAGGTCAGACTCAGTGCTGTGTTGGCAAGACAGCCTCAGAGTCCCAGATTTCTACCAGGGTAAGATTTATGCTGCGCAGAAGACGCTGTAATGCACCTCTTTTTACATTTCTATTTAAACAAGTATTTGGATAAATGCTCTGATGTCACTGCTCAAAATAAAGACTGCTGCAAGACCCGACTGCAAGGATTTGTTTAGCATTCTGTGCATAGATCCCTGCAAAGCCAGCACATTCCCAAGTTATTTCCTAGCACAAAACTTCATCACAAGAGAATCGTTAGGTTCCCCCCACAAAGGGGTCATCTCTGGAGCATTTCTTCTTGGCTCCCAATTTGGCATGTTAGAGGGTTAGATCATCATTTCTTTACTTTTCCTGTCTGTCTGCTCATCTGTTTTGAGTATGTCTGTCTTTCTTATAATCACTGCCTTTCTTTTAAGAGCAAATATCCTTGCCTTTTCCCAAAGAAGCCATGCCTCCTTTACCAAGGATAAAGCTTAGCTTTTCAATAACCTACACATCACAATGCATAGTAATACAAATAACTATTCTTTGGGGCTCCTAGTTGGTACTAGGAGCCAGAACTGGCCACATCATGTACTAGGCCTGATGCAAAATGAAAATATAGAACCTGTACAAAACTAGGAAGAATCTCAAGATGGTGACAACAGAGCATTAAACTAAATGCAGGGCCCTTCAAATGGCAGGGTCCTGGGAAATTGCATAGATCACATGCCCCTGAAACCAATCCTGCTAAGAGCTAATTTATTCTTTCCCTGGTCTTTTGAGGAGAACATAATTATTTCTAGTTTGTAAGAGAAGAAATCAAAACTCAGAGGAGTAAAGAAACATCAAAAATTAGGCTGCTAGCAAGTGGTCAAGCCAGCTCTGAGTCAAAAACCTACTTTCTTTCACTTATAAACTGGGTTTGCAAACCGTGGCTCTCAGGCCAATTCTGGCCCACAAGCTAAAAGTTTTTTTTTTTTTTTTTTTTACATATTAAATGTTTCAATAAAACCAAAGGATTAATATCTCATGAGAGTTGAGAACTACACCACATTCAAGTGTCAATGTTCATGAAGACAATTTGTTGGAACACAGTCACCACCACTCACTTGCTGTGTGTGACTACTTCTGTCCTCAAGGGCAGGGTTGAGTCAATGCAACCTGAGACCTAGTGACCTTCCAAGCCTGAAACATTAACCCTTTATAGAAAAATTTCTCAACTCCTGCCCGTAGAACATGTAGCAGTGAGCACAGAATTGTTTGACAGAAAAATTAAATGCACACGCATAGATTGAATGGAATATTTTCTCATCCTTAGGGTATTCATTTCCTAGGGCTGTTGTAACAAAGGACAACTAAGTGGGTGACTTAAAACAACAGGAATGTATTTTTTTCTTACAGTTTTGGAGGCCCCTGAAATCAAGGTGTTGGTTTCTTCTGAGGATTCTGAGGTAGAATATGTTTCAGGCTTTCTCTTGGCTTCTGCTCACAGCAATCCTTGGTGTTCTTCCTGTGCCTCTTTGTCTTCACATGCCCATCTCCTTTATAAGGACAAGAGTCATGTTGATTAGAAGTCCACTCTGTTCTAGTATGACTTCTTCTTAATAATGGCATCAGCAAAAGGCTGTGTTTCCAAATAAGGTCAGATTCATGGGTACTGGAGGTTAAGGACTTCAACACATCTTTTGAACAGAGGACACAATTAAATTGTTTTCTGAGTACAGAAAATAAATAGTAAGCATACACATAAAGAGCAAATAACCTACAATCTCACATCATTCTTCAGTCTGATTTCCCCATCCCTGACCAGACTAAGCTATACAGCAACTATTTATAGGATTTCTCCAGATCAATGTTCTCAGACCTACTTTCGACCTTCATCTTACCTAATCTCTCAGGTCCTGGAAGCATCTTAGATGCCAAGTGGACTCTGCTTGCAAATCCCTTTGTTTTAGTATTTATAACTCAAGATCAAGCAATGCAGTAGAGGATTTTTACCACATACACCTTCTGAACATTGAAATATGCACCATGATGTGGATCCTTACTTCATTCATTCTGTCCAGTTAAATCCCCTTGCTGTCCTGAATATATGTCTTTGTATTTTTTCAGAGGTCATGTCCTTGAAAATAGAATAATACTTTATTGGAAATCCAAGATGATCAAGCACCACATTGTATCACTTGAATTTTCAACAAAGGCCTTTTGGCATTATAAACCATTATGGTGTGACTTCAGTTCAGGGAGTCCTGGTACAGACTGGGGTACATGGGCCCCACTTTAATACTTAGTAACTACTTTCATCCTCAAAGTACTGCCTTCTGACTTCATTAGTCTTTCTGATTTTCTATGAAGTCTGCTATCTTTCTTCCTACTTTAAGGGGCAAGAAAGTAAAAAGAAGAAAGTAACAAATTCTTATAAGAAAGAAAAGTAATAATCCATTAGGAAGCATTGCACATCTTTCTTAATGAGTTAAGAACTAATTAAGGTGGCCTGAGTTTTGACATAACAAGGAGGGTTTTGGTGTCATGGGCAACAGCAGAGACTTTCTAATTTTTCTACATGGATCTTCTACTCATTATACCACAAGCTAGCCAACAGTGCCTGGTTAATAAATACTGAGTAAATGAATGAAAGAAAGGAAATAAGGCACATTTTAATATCTAAGATACATAGAGATCTAAGTGAAGTCTTGTACATTCTCAGTTTAGTTTTTTGTTTTGTTCTACTGAAATGCCCGTTCGCCTGTGCTGCTGCTGCTAAGTCGCTTCAGTCGTGTCTGACTCTGTGTGACGCTGTAGACGGCAGCCCACCAGGCTCCCCCATCCCTGGGATTCTCCAGGCAAGAACACTGGAGTGGGTTGTGCTAGTACTTTGTAAAATGATATCCTCCCACTGCCCACATCTTCTCTGCTGCTTCACTACTTCAGTCTCTGACACAACCATATTGACATTTCAATAATTGTGTGCTACATCCAAAGTGCCTTCAATGCCTTAAGCATATGAGAGAAACCACTCAATCCAATTTTTACTGAAGTTACAATCCTAGGTAGTCATGACCGTTATCCCTGCCCTGTCCTTCCATGTCTGCCCTCTGGCTACAGTTAATCAGACCAGAAGCTGAAACATAACCAAAGGATAAACTATTGATGTGGTCTGCCACAGACAGGGAAAAAAAAAAAAAAGAAGAAGACCACCCAAACAGGGATACGTTGAGCCAATCTATTTCTTGTTCTTAGGAATTGAGCTGAAAACAATGCAGGGAATGAGGCCATTAATATGAATTAAAATGTGGAAGGCTATACAGAGAACCACGCACTGGTGAGAGGTGTGAGATTTATGCAAAGCAGATCTGTAAGTAGAGAGGAGTTACAAGTAAGTGGGAAATACATGAGACCAAATATTTTACCCCTCATTCACTTATGTTTTAGATTTTAGCACCTGAATCCTATGTTACTTTCTTGCCTATTTTTGTCATCAAATCTTGACCAATTTTCAAAATTTATGTAGATAATCTTTCTATACCCTGACCTCTTAGTTTCTTGACTTTCTCATTCCTAATGGTCTTGGCTTTCCATTTCATTCTGACCACTCATTGCACAATCTATCATTAACTCCTTCACAAAGTCTTCCACTGCAAAGACTGAAACTAACACAAAATACCCAGTTTGAGCTATTAAAAATAGTTATGGAAAAATATGATGATTGCTCCAACTAGTGAGCTAACGGTAAGAAATAGTTACAGGCAGGAATGAATTTGGGAGTAGTCTATAAGCTCAGGTAACAGGATCTGCTGATGCAATGGATGGGGATAGTGGTGATAAGAGTAGTCCAGAGTGACAGCACATCTGTCCTGAAGCAATTGGATGAAGGCTGTTTTCTAAGGTGAAAAAGCAGTTCTTGGGGAGAAACTCAGAGCTCATTTTTGGAAAAGAGAAAATGTCATGGAGGTAGTTGCATATTGAATATGAAGTTCAAAAGGGGCATCAAAGCCACAGACGTAAATTTGGGAAACTATACCATATGGCATATAGAGGATTGTTAAATCTATAAATGTGAAACCACCAAAGGTTGTGGATATAAAGAGTAAAAAGAGAATCCAGTAACTAAGCTCTAGAGCAATCCAACTTTTATCATTTAGGAAGAGGAGGAAGAACCAGGGAAGGACATTTAGCAGTATCTAATGAATTAGGTAGAACATAAGGCATAGGTCCATAAGATATAACTTTATAAACACAAGATGTAAAAGGAAAATAGAGTTACTGTGAAAAGTATTGGATAATTGAATGAGTTCAGATCAGCAGTGCCCTTTCAAACAAACAAACAAAAAATAGATATATACACACTAAACAACAAACATGCATTTTTTTAAAATTTTATAATTATCTTATTTTCAACCTCTATCCAAAGGAAGATTATTTAAAACTAGATACTTTTTAAGAAAATATAAACTTCTAATATACTTTCAATGACCTCACCTATTTAATTTTCCTGGAAACCACGCTCCTTTCTTCCTCCAAATCAAAATTAAGAGCTCTTCTTTGCTGTTGAAACATCCTCTCCATGTCTCTCACAAGACCTCACAGAATTCCATTATAATTATTTGCTTATGTGTCTCTTTCCCCATCATAATGTAAACACTTGAAAAGTAGAAAATATGCTATCTATACTTCCATAATTATAGTTTTTAAGCTCAGGTTCTAAACTAGTATATTTGTGTATAAGACAAACATATCAAACCCTTACTAACTCCATGCTTAAGCAACTCCATTACTCACCAAGTTTTCCTTTGTAATAAACTTGGGAGGAAAAGCCAATTATTTCTCAATAGAATGCTCTACTAGACATTCCAGATAAAGAAGGTAAATTTAAAAGACAGCTGTATCATCGTGTTAAAAGGAGGTTAGGAGTCCTGACTTCTATTTCTCCATGTTGCTCTAAAAGTTGTTAAGACTCGTGGCTAAAAAATTTTTTAAAAAATTCTCTAAATTGAAAAGTTTAGACTCAAACACAATGATTATTTTAGCAGTTAACTTATTTTGCCTATAATGTGACTTCCCCATACTTCGTGATTCAAGTAGGGAAAAAAATGAGGAGGGTTTTCATTCTCAGCCAACATTAAAATCTGAGGCAATGGTTGTAGAGCAACCAGGATACGCAGGACACACATTCAGGCACCGAGTGTCTCTTTTGTGGACTGTGGGAGGCCAAGCACTGGGCAGTGGCCTTACTGATGTCACAACCACTCATTTATGGGTTAGCTTTTCAGAGAGGCAGGCTCTTTCATTTTAACTTCTCCAGTTGCAATGTATTCCAATCAGCCACAGTAAGATAAAAAGCCAGGAGGCAGCAAGCCATTAATATTAGGGAAATGTCTTGATTGATTCTGCTTTAATGTTCAGATGGAAATTTGTATATCTGCTTTCCTCCACACATTTTGCTTCATTTCATACAAGTTCAATTAGAATAAAATATTTCATAGAGAGGCACATATTAATAAATTATTTAACTGTTTTAATTTTTTTAAAAAGCAATTCTTAGATATAGAAGGTAGTAGGTTATATAGGAGAGAAGTTGTTTTTTCTTTAAATGAAATAAAACAATGGATAGCTAAAATCCTCATACTTGACATTAGCCAATTATTTCAATCTCTTCTATCTGGGCTAACAAAAGTGTTCAACACTGATGGCTTCAAAATTTTCCTCTATTTTTGTAGAAGCATTAGATGGATGAAAAGAGCTGAAGGGGGAATTTGTCTTGTGGCAATTACCCATTCTGAAACCACTGCAAAAGGGAAAAAGTGAAGGGCTTTCTTTGGAGAAGAAGCCTTCTTCATCATTTGTGCTGTGCTGTGCTTAGTCGCTCAGATGTTTCTGACTCTTTGTGACTCCATGGACTGTAGCTGGCCAGGCTCCTCTCTCTATGGGGATTCTCCAGGCAAGAATACTGGAGTGGATTGCATGTCCTCTTCCAGGGAATATTCCCAAACCAGGGATCAAACCCAGGTCTCTGAAGGCAGATTCTTTACCAACTGAGCCACCAGAGAGGCCCAAGAATACTAGAGTAGATACCCTATCCTTTCTCCATGGGATCTTCCTGACCCAGGAATCAAACTGGGATCTCCTGCTTTGCAGGCAGATTCTTTACCAGCTGAGCTACCAAGGAAGCCCTTTAAAAAAATCCAAAAACAAAACAAATGGTTTACTCAGGTTCTTTTCCCCATGGACTATTTCTCTGATTTTTATAATGGGAATCAACAAGAAAATCAGATTTCTTTTATAGATCCTATTGCTTTATAGCAAAATATATATATTTTATATATATATATATAAAATCACTTTACTGTGTACCTGAAATTAACACAATAAGGTAAATCAACTATTTGGGCTTCCCTGGTGGCTCAGCAGTAAAGAATGTGCCTGCCAGTGAAGGAGACCAGAGTTCAGTCCCTGAGTCAGGAAGATCCCCTGGGGAAGGAAATGGCAATCCACTCCAGTATTCTTGCCTGGAGAAGCCCATGGACAGAGGAGCCTGGCGGGCTACAGTCCATAGAGTCTCTTAGAGTCACATAATCACTTTGCTATATGCCTTAAATTAACACAATAAGGTAAATCAACTATACTTCAATTTAAAAACAAAGTGTATTTCTCAATGTGCAGATATTCTATAGTAAATATCTACAGTCACTATATCTCTTCTACCAGTTCTCAATGCCAAATAAGTTTCTTTCCTGTGTCCATACATAGGTACTCAATTAGATCATTAAAATATATTTTTGGCTTTGAAGTCCTACACACCTTATACTCTATAATAAAGATGAAAAAGGAGGTCCAGATGTTTTCTCTGGATAAAGAGTTTATGACTAATTTCTATCTACATTTTTTCACCTACAGAAACTGCTAACAACTATGTAATACTGCATCATCTGAAGTTACACATTGCTAGTCATTGTCATTCTACTTGTGTAACCAAGTAAATACATGAATTACACATGCACTAACTTCTTCTGAGTTTGCTCTTAATTGAGTTCTTGTAAAAGTCACTTTAAATTTATAATGATGACTGACCTCCAGGGAATGCAACTGTCAAGACACAAAGAAGGCTATCTAGGGACTTAGAGAAAGACAAGCCTTCATTATGCAAATATTGTGTTTTCTGGATATGGATATTCAGTTATTCCTTTATTGCCCTAAAAATACATAAATATTCTAATTGCAGCTTTTATGCAGAAGACACCCAAGAGCTTGTATCCTGGCTGGTAAAAGGCCCCTGAAGAATATTAAATAGCGAGGCACATGTGAAGAATAATACATGTTTTAAAACCTACTTCAGTAGGCAAGGGCCTTCCAGACTTCTGACCTCTGCTTCAATATTCTAACAGGAGTATTAAGGTAGTGTTAAAGACCCAGAAAACTGAGAATCTTATCTAAAGACTTGAGGAAATTCAGAGCCAGAGCCCATGTCCTATTTTTTCCTGGGGCCTCTTATATCTTTGTACAGTTGGCAATCTGTTCTGAATGTTCTAAGCAGACACAGGTTGCAAATGGAAATGCTCCTCAGGACCAATATGAGTTTACCCAAATCCTTGAGGTCATGCTAGAATGGAATGCACATTAAGCTGTGATGGTAAAGTACATGGAAACACACATATCTATTGAAAAACTAAACTAACTCTTAGTAGTGACAAGGAGAATGGGGAACAGGAGGAGAATGTGAGTGGGTGGGCAGGATTATGGTTCCCTCACTAGGCTCCCACCTCAAATTCATTACTCTACCATCTTAAGACTGCAAACAATTATACAAATACACACCAGGCAATTGCTCTGTGACAAATACAGTGCTGTCTTCTTTAGGGGATCCTGATAGGTGAGTAGTACTTAAGAAGAAGGCCTGTAGAGCCAGATCATGTTTGAATCCTAACCTCAATATTTACTAGTTTGAGTAAGTTATTAAACTTCTTTAAGCCCCAGCCAGTGAACATGTTACTTTACATGGCAGAAGATACATGGTATATATGATTAAGTTAAAGATTTTAAGAAATGAGGAGTTTGTCCTGGATTATCTGGGTAGGCTGCATGTAATTCTGTAGGTCTCTCTTTTCTTAAGTATAACTGATATGCAATATCATATTAGTTTCAGAGATGTACATCACAGTGATTCAAGAATCTGTATACATTTTTAAATGGTCATCCTGATAGGTCTCATTATCATCTGTCACCATACAAAGTGGTCACGATATTATTGACTATATTCCCTATAATATACATTATATCCCCATGACTTCTTTCTTTTATAAGTGGAAGTCTGTGCCTCATAATCCCCTTCATCTATTTTACTCCAACACCCTAGCCCCTATTTTCTGGCTACCACCAGTTTTCTGTATCTGTGAGTCTGTTTCAGTTTTACTGTGTTTGTTCCTTTGTTTTGTTTTTCAGATCCATATATAAGTGAGGACACATGATATTTATCTTTCTCTGACTTATTTCACTTAGCTTAACATCCTTTAGATCCACCCACTGTTGAGCAACATCCATTGTGTATACATCTGTATTGTGTATACCACATCTACTTTATCCATTCATCTATTGAAGGATACCTTGATTGCTTTCATGTCTTGGCTAGCATAAAAAAAAAGTGCTGCCTAAGGGTGAAGATGTCTTTTTGAATTAGTGTTTTCATTTTCTTTGGGTAATTACACAGAAGTTGCTGGATCATATGGTAGTTCTATTTTTAACTTTCTGAGGAACTTCTATACTGTTTTTCCTGGTGGCTGCACCAATTTACATTCCTACAAAAGTGCACAAGGGTAGTATACTTTTCTCCACATCTTTGCAACACTTATTGTCTTTTTGATAATAGCCATCATAACAAGTGTGAGGTGCTATCTCATTATGGTTTTCGTTTATATTTCCTACATGATTATTATCATTGAACATGTTTCATGTGTCTGTTGGCCATCTGTATGTCATTGTTGGAATATCGTTGAACATGTTTCATGTGTCTGTTGGCCATCTGTATGTCATCGTTGGAAAAAAGTCTATTACAGTCCTCTGCTCAGTTTTTAATCGGATGGTTTCTTTTTTGGATGAATTGTGTGAGTTCTTTATATACTTTTTATGCTGCTGCTGCTAAGTCACTTCAGTTGTGTCTGAGTCTGTGCAACCACATAGATGGCAGCCCACCAGGCTCCATCCCTGGGATTCTCCAGGCAAGAACACTGGAGTGGGTTGCCATTTCCTTCTCCAATGCATGAAAGTGAAAAGTGAAAGTGAAGTCGTTCGTCGTGTGTGACTCCTAGCGACCCCATGGACTGCAGCCTACCAGGCTCCTCCATCCATGGAATTTTTCCAGGCAAGAGTACTGGAGTGGGGTGCCACTGCCTTCTCTGATATACTTTTTATATCCACCCTTTATTTTACTTAACATTTCCAAGTGTCTTATCCCATTGAGTAGTTTACCTTTTCGTTTTGTTGGTGGTTTCCTTCTCTGTGCAGAACTTTTTTAGAATGACACAGTCCCATTTGTTTATTTTTGCTTTTTTTGCCCTTGCTGGAAGAGAGTAATCCCCCCAAATATTGCTAAGGGAAATGTCAAAGATAATGTTTTCATCTATGAATTTTATGATTTCAGGTCTTTAATCAATTTTGAATTTATTTTTTATATGATGTGAAAAAGTGGTCCCGTTTCATTCTTTTGCATGTGGCTGTCCAGTTTTCTCAACACAACTTATTGAAGAGACTGACTTTTCCTCACTGCATATTCTTGCTTCCTTTGTCATAAATTAATTGAACGTGTAATTGTGGGTTCATTTTTGGGTTCTCTGTTGCATTCCATTGATCTACATATCTGTTCTTGTGCCAGTACTGTTCTAGTTTTTAATCCTTGTAGCTTTGTAGTAAAGTCTGAAGTCAAAGAGCATGAATCCTCTAGCCCTGTTCTTCTTTCTCAAAGTTTCCATACAAATTTTAAATTTTTTTTTCTCCTTCTGTGACAAATTCTATTGATATTTTTATCAGCATTGCCTTGAACCTGTAGATTGCTTTCATTGACTTTTTTTGGCCATGGCTGTTTTGGGTGATCTGGTGGGCAAGGCTGGTCCCCACATGACTTGCTATGAGGCCAGTTTCAACTGCTGTGAGGTGCCAGTGCAGGCCAAGGCCTCCTTCCACATAGAGTGTGACAGGAGGCACTTTGGAGGGCCCAACTGGGGTGGGCAGGCTGGGCTGAGTGGATTCTCAGGTGAACAGCAGGGCAAGGTTAGCTAGGCTGATGGAGAGTGACCACATTTTCCAGTGCCAGGCCAGCTAGGTGGAACGAGAGTTTAAAACAAAGCAACCCCCCAAAAAAGGCCTGCCAGTCCTTTCATCCTTGGAGAAAGTTCCAACAGGTCCCCACACTCCAAACACAGGTGCTAAAAGTAGTCAATGAATCTCCTTTTCATATGACCCAGGTGCTTTTCAAGCTGTGGCGTCTGCACTGAGACTGAGTTTATGTGTAAGCCCTTCCAGAGCAGAGCCTTGGGGTCGCACAGCCCTTGGACTCTCCCAGAAGTAAGCCCCATTGTTTTCCAAATTCAGGTGTTATATAGGCTTATCTTCCAAGCCCACAGAGTCAAGTAGCCCAGCGTGGACTCAGAATCTTCACTCATCAGGGGCACATCTGTGGTTGTTACCACATTAGAGATGTGGGTTCTGACTAGACTGCGTCTTTGCTCCTCCTGCCTGGCGTTTACTTTATATCCCTAGTTGTGGAAAATCTTTTCTATTAGTGTTCAGGTTGTCCTCAGACATAGTTGTTCTACATGTACTCTAGTTGTAGTTTGGGGTGTCTGTGGAAGGAAGTGGGCTTCCTACTCTGCCAACTTGATGTGGACTCCCATGAATGTGTGCATGCATGCTAAGTCACTTCAGTCGTGTCCAACTCTGCGACCCTATGGACTGTAGCCCGCCAGGCTCCTCTGTCCATGGGATTCTCCAGGCAAGAATACTGGAATGGGTTACCATGCCCTCCTCCGGGGGATCTTCCTGACCCAGGGATCAAACCTGTGTCTCTTACATCTCCTGCATTAGCAGGCGGGTTCTTTAACCACTAGTACCACCTGGGAAGCCCACCTGGAATCACATAAGTTCTTAGAAATGGAGACTCTCCCAACTTTGCTCAGAGAGAAAATTAGAGATCTAGGAAGAACTTGGCCCAGCATTGCTTTGTTAAAAAAATTTTATTGGAGCATTCTTGCTTTAGAAGGTTGTATTCATTTCAGATGTACAGCAACCACCATTGCTCGCTTTAAAGATTAAGAAAGTGTTGCAGGAGGAAGCCAATTCTGTTCCATCTTGGAACTGTTTCTTTGACTAGTTTTTCATTGCTTTTGTTATTATAATCATACAGAATGGTTTGCCTCAGGGAATCCTGCCCCTCTGCCTGACTGTTAAACTAAAGTGCCTGTGTTCAGAACCTTGTCCGCAGGTAGATGACAGGAAGGAAGAAATTAACACATCCTCTGCCAGAGGCTTGCCATTCTAGGAGATGTTTGCAAGAGTAATGGCTTTTTTCTTTGCTTCCTCAATTCCCCTTATCTCTAATCTTTAAAAGAACCCAGCATCCAGACCCCAATAAGATGATTATTTTGAGGCACTAGCCTGCCATCTTCTTCATCTGCCGGCTCCTGATTAAAGTCATTTTCCTAGCCTCAACACCTCGTCTCTTGGATTCATTGGCCTGTCATGCAGCCAGCAGAGTGAGCTTGGACTTGGTAACAGAAGGAGCCCACAAGCCAAGGAATGTGTGTAATCTTGAAGACAAATCTGGTTTTTGTACCCAGACACTTAATTAAATCTGAGTTTTGGGTGAAGTAGGAAAGAGTAGTCCTATTGCTTTGCCAGGCAAAGGGTGGCCACAGCGGGCTAATGCCCTCAAAACTGTGTGTCTCAGCCCATGGAGTTTTAATTCTTATAGTCTAGAGGGAGGATTGCTGATAAGGATCAGGCTGCTTACAGGGCCTGAATTCCTTCAATCCAGAGTTCATCTGGCATCAGGAAAACTGTGACCTTTGGAATGAAGAGTGATTCATCAAGTAGTTAACATCTTCCTTTTGGTGGGGGTTTTTGTCCTGCAAAAGAGCTAAAAGATACTGTTCTGTGTTCCCCTTGAGAGGGATCCAGGACCCTGCCACCAAGGCTGCACTGTTGTTTCTTGAATGTTCCTTTCTCATCTGTGCATCTCCTCCCTTCCCTAATTAGCAACTGTTTGAACCTGCCCTTTGAGGCTTAGGGAAGGGGACAAAGAAAGGTTTTTGTGCCCAGGAGCCCCACAGGGTAGAAGGGGATGACAGAGGATGAGATGGTTGGGTGGCATCACCAATTCGATAGACATGAGTTTGAGCAAGCTCTGGGAGCTGGTGATGCACAAGGAAGGCTGGTGTGCTGCAGTCCTTGGGGTCACAAAGAATCAGAGGGCAGACATGACAGAGCGAGAGACTGAACTGAACTGAAATTTGGGACTCAGGGAAAGGGACAAACAAAGGCTTCTGTGCCCAGAGCCCCATAGGGTCCTGCTAGGTTTCAAACTCTAGAAACTAGAAAAGACAAGGAGGTGGATTTTCCCCTAGATCCTTTAGAAAGGAACATAGCCTTGTCAACACTTTGATTTAAGCCCAGGGAGACCCGTTTCAGACTTTTGACCTCCAGAACTGTAAGCTAATACATTTGTGTTTCATTTTGCAGGTTATTTTTTTCTTTTAATTGTGGTAATTTGTTACAGCAGCAACAGGAAACAGTACTCATGAGGTTGTTTTGAAGATTAAGTGATTATATGTAAAATACCTAGAATGATACTTGACACAGTATGTATAATTTAGGCATCAATTATATGATTATTGGAGAAGGCAATGGCACCCCACTCCAGTACTCTTCCCTGGAAACTCCCATGGACAGAGGAGCCTGGTGGGCTGCAGTCCATGGGGTTGCTGGGAGTCGGGCACGACTGAGCGACTTCACTTTCACTTTTCACTTTCATGCATCGGAGAAGGAAATGGCAACCCACTCCAGTGTTCTTGCCTGGAGAATCCCAGGGACGGGGGAGCCTGGTGGGCTGCCGTCTATGGGGTCACACAGAGTCGGACACGACTGAAGTGACTTAGCAGCAGCAGCAGCATATGATTATTATCCTAAAAAGAAAAGTAACTACTGGGGAAAAAATGGGAAATGATTATGAGAAAAACTAATGATAACATATCAAACGGGATTAAGACTTGCATTAAAATTCTGCAGACGATTGAAAGTAGGAACCACTGAGTTACAAAGACAACACTGAAAGAAAACTTAAGACAACTTAAGACAGAGTGGAACTTGGTCAGATATAGGGTAGAAGACTCAAGCCAAGTAGGCATCAAGTTCAACATGTGAATGCAGAACAGCCAGGAAACTGCTGTGCCTTCCCTCTCATTCCCCACAACTTGGGAATGTTCTGTCACATCCTGTGAAGAATTATGTAGAAATGATAAGATTCTCCACAGGCAGCATCATAGTGCTGAAATTCAGTGCTGTTCCAGGGACATTTGAAAACCTGTGCTTTATTTCTCCCGGACTCTGTCCCTGACACATTTTACCTTTGCTAATTTAATCTGTGCACTTTCACTGTAATAAACCATAACACTCTTTGACAAGTGGTTCAGTGGGAAAGAATCCGTCTGCCAATGCAAGAGACATAAGAGATACAAGTTCAACCCCTGGGTCAGGAATATCCCCTGGAGGAGGGCATGGAAACCCACCCTAGTATTCTTGCCTGTAGAATCCCATGGACAGAGGAGCCTGGCAGGCTACAGTCCATGGGGTCACAGAGAGTTGGACACAACTGAAGTAACCTAGCATGTACATGAGCAAAACAGCCTCTGAGTTCTATGAGTCATTCTAGCGATGGAATTATCATGCCAGAAGATGGTTTGGGGAAATTCCAACAGAATTTTGAGTGTTTGCGAGTTAAAATTATAAGTAGGAAAGAAAAAAGTTGGCCTTGTTATTAACATAGATGCTGAAATGAATCTTCTACACTGAAAAACAAATGGTTTTATTCAGGCTAATCTTAGGACCTTGATGGCTCAGAGGTTGAAGCGTCTGCCTGCAAGGCGGGAGACCCGGGTTCAATCCCTGGGTCGGGAAGATTCCCTGGAGAAGGAAATGGCAACCTACTCCAGTATTCTTGCCTGGAGAATCCCATGGATGGTCCTGGAGAAGGAAATGGCAACCCACTCCAGTATTCTTGCCTGGAGAATCCCATGGATGGTGGAGCCTGGTAGGTTACAGTCCACAGGGTCGCAAAGGGTAGGACACGACTGAGTGACTTCACTCACTCAATCTTAGGACATTTCATGAAGTCTGTTGCCCATTGATGAAATGTCTGGATTCAGCAGATGAGGCTCAGAGGGCCTGTGTCCCTTGCCTCCCTCACCACGTACATTTCTGCATTCACAGTGTAACTTTCTAGTGAGTAGGAAGTCATTCTCCAGTTCCTGGTATATGAGGAGGTAGCAAAATTCTTGGTGTTCTATCAGAGAAGTGATGCTTGGAGGTAAACTGACTCCACAGCGGCTAGGACAATGAAGTGTATACTAACAGCAACTTCACTTTTATTGTATTTGTATTATATTTAGCCTTGCATGTTACCTGCCTAAATTTCTGCCAGTGTTAGTAGCTATGAACTTAGCTCCTCAGGCTTGATCACTGAGATGGATTGCCGTGACAAGTAGTACTACATGGCTTGAAGTAAACCTCTAATCTCTAAATTTTATATAATGCCTAGGTCATTATTCTCTGTGTTACTGAAATGTACATAAATGCTTTCAATTATAGCCTTATCTATTTTTAACTCAACTACAATCATGAACAATACTTAAAAGCTTCACATTAAAGAAACAAAATAAAACAATAAATATGTGTATATCACCACTGTGTCAATGAAAATCATTTCATGAGACTTTTCAGAATACATTTAGATCTTAGATCAGTGATCATTCTCTAATAATCCACACTAACCTGAGACTCTTTTCTTTCCATTGCAGGAAGTTTTCATCACATCCCCCTGGTCTGAAATGCTTAATGGTTCCTATTTCCCATCCTGTCAGACTCAATTACCCATCCACAAATTTCAAGATATACACTAACCAGACCCCATGCTATGCAGGCAATAACGTCTCTCTTCTAACTCTCTCTGCTCTATGTCTTTCACTCGAATCAGCTCAGGTTTCCTACTGTCCATTCAAGAAGTCATATTTATTTTGACTTCTAGACCTTTGCTTGAGCTTCTTTTGTCACCCTTTGCCACCTCTACACACTTTGGTGTTCTAAATCAAATCTGCCATTCAAAGTTTAGTTCATGGCTTATACCATGCAGGAAAACTCTCAATGCTCCAGTCCTTGATGCCTTTCCTTTGCTTAGAAATGACCTCAACACAATTTGTTCATTCCTGCCTCTAGGTTTTTGCACATTCTATTTCCTTTTATTCCACTAATCCCCCATGTCTCCTCTGTCTAGTATTAAAATCAGCAAACTCCTAAACAACTATGCCAATCTTAGGAAACTCTTTACAGTATGACCAATTGGGAGCTTTAGTCAAGAATTTGGACTCTCTTATTATGCTTGTGCAAAGATCAGCTTGCGGTCTTCATACATTGCCTGGAGATAGTCCTGTGATTTCAGATGCTTGTGCCTCCAGGATCTCAGAAAAGCTTTGATTATTGCCAGATCTGAATCTCTCCTCAGGGGATGCTGCATACATGGCTATGCTTCCTCAGGTCACTTTTATTCAGGCAGCTCAGGAGGAGCTGATGTTACCTCACCTAATCACCTCGTAAATTATTTATAATGCGTCTTACTCCTTTTACAAGGTACTATCAACCCTGTGTTTTCACTCCTCCTTAACACAGGACCTGTTCATAAAGACATGACCCCTTAGATGTAAATGTCCTGTGCCCAGCCTCCGACTCTGGCCTAGAACACTCTGAAACCACCCAACGTTCCTTCCTCCCTGAATGGGTCCAGCACTTGGCTGGCAAACCAGAGCTTAAAGGATCAATCTCCTCAGATTGAGGACCTAGTTCTGTAACTATTGGAGGTAGGGGGAGAAATGCATACACAAATAAAGTCCTTTAGTTCCTTCCAGCTCAGGAATGGTCCCCCACGGGGTTACTTTCAGAGCTTCCTGAACCAGAGTTCTTGCTTGCTTCCAAGGGTGAGTTAGCTCATCACCTATGCCTGTCAGGCACAGGATCAGACACCATAGCCCATTTGACCTGCCTGAGAGTAAAGATTAGGAAACTCAAGGGACTTTCATAAGCTCACACAGCTTATGAATCTGGGAGTTGAGATTTGCAGGGGACCCCTGGATCCATGCTTTTTACCCCTGTGCAGTGCTCCCAAACAGCAAGGCATCTGTGGGTAAAATGAGGCAATGAGACCAGGCAGAGTATAGGGTCCCATCCACCTCTAATGAGTCATGATTCTGGTCAAAAGACAAATGCTCTGCCACTGTTTTCTAGCTTGTTTCTGAATGACTCAGGTTACTTGCAAGTGGTGTATTTGAATAAAGCAGAAAGGATATTTCTAGGGATGTAGGATTGTAGGCCTACCATCCAAAATACAGACAGACATCAATCAGTTATGTTTATTTGTGTACCTACCAATTCAATATTTTCACCTTTCGCTGCATGCTGTATCAATCCTCCTAGCAATGTATTGAACTTTCCAACACAAATCCTCACATTTCCTAAGGCCACTTACTGTCATTGGCTGTCATTCATCCTTCCTAGGCTGTGTATGTCTGTACCCAGGAGCTGGAAGTCCAGCTTCCAAAAAGAAGCCTGGAGTTGTCTGCTTTGCAATTAATCTACCTGATCTACAGCCCTCACAGTAGCAGCTCCTACAAATAACATAACTGGAATGCTCCTTCCAAGTTAATAGATCTGCCTACCACCAAGGAAGCATGAGTTCCTGTTAAAACAACAGGCATTGGCTATCAAGCATCTTCTCCCAGCCCTGTATATTACTAGACATTTCAGATGTAAGCCTTTGCCCTAGGCAGAAGCCTGGGGTGAGCCAGTTTGTTCCTGGTTTACCCTGTAAACAGCACACCTAACAGTAACCTCACACTACACACACATTTGAAACAACTCATTCCAATGCCTCCAAAATTTCACTCACAGAATGCTTTACATACCAGAGAAGCTTCCATCCACTGCTTTTCATTAAGACATATATATGCTCATCTGTCTACCCCACCCCTGCTCCATCATCCTGTGGATATTGGTTTTCTCCCTCTGCTGCATTCTGTACATATGCAGTGATTCAGTTAAGGTCCTGGTTTTCAACTTTCTCTTGGTCCTGACATTGATGTCAGTCATCCTTTCCCCAATATCTGGAGCAAAGCTTCAGACCCAAGCTTGATCTCTTCTCACTTTATACCTCTGCCCTCCAGTGGTCCCAAGCAGCCCTCACCTCTAAGACTGAGGATGCTCCACATTCTCTCCCATAACTCTAAAATATCTCACACAGCAAATGTATCTCAGACCAGCAGCATTTGTAGCACATATCTGCTCAATGATGTGTTAGATCTAGTCAACAACATCTCCCATATGAAATCCCCTCTTCTTTTCCATCTCCCTATACAGTACGACCCAGGAATCGAACCCAGGTCTCCCGCATTGCAGGCAGATGCTTTACCATCTGAGCCACCAGGGAAGCCCAGTACTTAGTCCAGTGAACTTCAAACATCAGGTCATAGTAGTACCTTCTCAATAAATGTTAGCTAGCATCATTTTTATTAAGCCATTCATTGAGTTCAATAACTTAAACTTTGGTGACTATAAGTAGATAACTGATTTTGTTTAATGAGGCACAGAGACATTAGGTAATCTTTCTAAGGGCTTTCCAGCTGGCAGAGCTGAAATTTGAATCCAAGTCTGAGTGACAAAAAAACTCATGTTCTCTTACCACTCTGCTAGTTTCTCATTGTTAATGTTCTAAACACAGAGCAAATAATGAAGTCTCAACCTGAGATATGATCATGTGTTATGAGATTACACAATGAATCAATATAAAAAAAACTGGTTGTGTGTCATAGGTATACAATTGAGTTGAAATGGCCACTTTTAGATTGAGTTGTTCACTATTTTATCAAACACATCCTAGAAAGAAAATCAATATGATTCAGCTATAAAACAGTATAAAGAAATACTGATGCCCGAAATAAATGTCACAGTTTGCATTACAGAACTAGATAGTGCTTCACTTGCCCCCAGAAACTTTATCATTAAAAAATGACAGGAAACATAGTGATAGCTCCTGAAGCCACTCTCCTCTGTCATGGGAACTGTTTTAGTTATTGGAAGAAAATCTCCAAGAGAATAATTGAGAACTAATATTCTTGAGCTTATACTAGCCATGAGGGAGAATGGGAAGCTGAGCTATGGGAGTAAATTAAAACAAAATTAAAAGATTTTTTTTTTTTAAGTAAAACAAATCTTCTTGCCTTATTGATATTCCATTAAAATACATTATATTAAAATTTTGTAGAATTTCCCTCTCTAGACTTCCCTAGAACTGTACTTGTATTTCTTCCTTTGGCCCTTATCACTATGTTTTTTTGTGTGTCTCATATATAATGAAAGTGAAAGTATTATTTGCTCAGTCATGTCTGACTCTTTGTGATCCCATGGGCTATAGCCCGCCAGGCTCCTCTGTCCATGGAATTCTCCAGGCCAGAATACTGGAGTAGGTAGCCATTCCCTTCTCCGGGGGATCTTCCCAACCCAGAGATCGAACCCAGGTCTCCCACACTGCAGGCAAATTCTTTACCAGCTGAGCCACCACAATGAGCACTCACTCAATGTTTGTTGAAGGAATATAGTCATAAAAAGGGAAATGAATGCATTTTGGGAAATACAAGAAAACATACATTTACACTATAAAAGGTAAAACTGGCAGAAAGTGAATATCTAAGTAGAAAGTATGAAGAGTAATGAGTATCTCACAAACTTAACATAAATTATCTCTTCTGAAAAAAGCTAACACAGTTTCTTTCTACTCAGTCAAGAATCATTTCATGTTTAGTATTAAGGCAGAGGAGCTAATGAATCAAACATTTCAGTCAAATTGTTTTTGAAGAGTTTCATTATATCCCATGTTGATATAATTTGTCCAAGGTCATACAGTTAGTAAGCAATGACCTCTGAATATATAGCCTACTCCTGAGAATCCAAAGCCTCCTCTCTCTCCATTATACTCTGCAAAAGAATTCAGGCAGCTATTATGCAAACACACGAGAGGAAGGGTTTTGTTTTGCTTAGAGAGGTTAAGCAATCTCCAAAGAGAAGGTATCATTTGAGTTCATTTTCAAGGAATGAAGAGACATTCCTCCCAAGGACATAGCAAAGAAGGATATTTAAAATATGTGTATTTTAAATACACACATGCATGCCTTTATGTGTGTAAAAGCAAGGAGGACTGACAATCTGGTGTGTGCATTCAAGGATATGCAAGTAGCTGCTATGAAGTTCATATTGTATATTGTAGAGCAGTTCCTCAGGGAGCTACAGAGATTGGCAAGGGCTAGAACATAAAGGCTCTTATGTGCTAGGCTAAGGAATTTAAATCTCATAGGCAATGGGATTCACTGAAAGGTTCTGGTCAGGGAAATGAAAATATAAGATTCATATTTGGGGGATACCTGGCTTCACTGTAGAAAGTGAAAAGGAGAGGAACAAAATCACCTAGAAAATTATTGGAAAATCTCAGACAAGAGTAGAAGAGGGGTTCATTTCACTTAGCAGTATAATGGGAGTATAATGAAATAATGGGAGTAATGGAGAGAATAAGCAGAATAGGGATTTGGAAATTTTCAGTAGGATTAGCGAAATTTGGTGATTGATTAAATTTGGGGCCCAGATAGAGTGGGATGGAGGAATTGAAGATAAACGATATTTAAACTCACTTGGTTGGCAGACTGAATGTTTGCATCAGTTGTCCAGCAAGAGAGTACATGAAGAGGAATAGGTCCAGAGGTAGCGGGAGGGCAATTTTGAGAGCAGAATGGAATCAGACTGAAAACTTGATGGAGTTTGAACCTCCATCTTGCCACTTAAAACTTAGTCAAGTTATTTAACCACCTCAAGCCTTTGTTTGTTTGTTTGTTTTTCATCTACAACATGTCTCATTAGAGCATTCACCTCACAGCATGGTTGTAAAGTTTAAGTCAAAAAATGTCTATCACATGTCTGGCTCATTCACTAGCAGCTAAAAAAGAAATACATTGGACTTATTGAGCGTGTGAGGTTCCAGGACCACATTCAGACAGAGAAATCTGTTAAAATCAGGATCACTCTGCTCCACGCAGAGTATTAATATAGTAGAAGTTCCTCATTTATTATTTCTCAGTTTCAAACCTTTCCTGGCTAGTCTGTTTATTCTAAGAATTTCAACCCTAAAATTTTTGTTGTTATGGAAATTTCACTTAGATATTTCTCTGGAATAATGTTAAAGTTGTAGATCAAAGTTTGAAAAAAGGACATTTTTACACTATTGAGCCATCTAATCTAAGGGGTATGATATATCTCTCTATTAATGAAAGACATTGTATATTTATGTGACCTTGGAATTTTATTTATGTATGATACTTATTGTTTGAAAGATATAAATTAGTCATTTCAAATAATAATGAATTTTTATTTTTTAAATTTTTTTAAAATTTTATTTTATTTCTTTATAATATTGTATTGGTTTTGCCATATATCAAAATGAATCTGTGAATTTTTAAATCACCTTATTCTGTTTAATAAACAGCTTAATGTCTTTTACTATTTACTGGTATAATTATATTTCCAATGCCCCAGTTATGTATGATATTATAAAAATAATTTCTAATATTAAACCTACTTTAAATTTCTAGATTATATAAATATAACCATGGCACATAATTTTGTTAATTCACTCCTGCACTTTATTTCCTTGTATTTTGATTAAGGCATTATTATTCCATATTTGAACTTGTTGAAAGATAATGGTTACTAGGATATAATTTTGGGCAAGTTACTCCAGTTCTCAAAGGCTCAGTTTCAGTATCTGTCACATGGGCAAAATAATAACTCCTTCCTAAGAGAGTTGCTGTCTGATTAAATTAATTTTTAAAGAAACATTTATACATGCTTATTATAAGCCAGACAGTTATAATCTTTTCATGTGGATTAACTCCATTGTGTCATTTTAGCTTTTAGCCACGTTCATACCACAGCAGCTATTAAATTTGAACTCAATAAAAAGAGTTATTATCATCAACATCATTTTGGAAAAAGTGGCAATTTGGGGACTGGGTTTACTGTCTATTAAAAGAAGCAAGTGTTAATCAAATAATCACACACAATACCACTACCACCACTACACAAATTACAATGGACACAACTGCAATAGTGCCAGGAGGGTCTGTAATGGAGTGGTCAGGAAAACTATCCTCAGTAGAAGTAATACAACAGCTGAGAGCTGAAGAATGAATACAATTAAATCTGTGAAGGGGCATCATGAGAGAATTCCAGGCAGAAGGAAGAGCAGGTGCAAAATATTATTGAAGAAGGGTGATCATGAATGAATGAAAGTAAGTTAGAGTGGCTCTAAGAGAAAGATAATGTAGGATCATCTAAGAGGACTCTGGAGAAATAGGCAGAGTCCACATCACCCAGAACCTTGAAGAAAAGAGTTTCTGTATTTATATTTCAGGCAGTGTTTTATAGGAAGGATTATAATGATTAGATCTGTATTCCATAAAGACCCTTCTAGCTGCTGTAGTGAATATAGATTGTTTTTGTATATTTGCATAATCAAAGTCAATTTAGTTCCATCATTTCTTAGCTGTATCACTATGGGTACATTGACTTCTATAGGCTTCTGTTTTCTCATCTGTAAATTTGGAATGATATTGACTTCATTCATTCTACAAAAATATACTAATTATCCACTATTTTCTAGACACTGACACTTTATACATTTTTTATAAGGAAGATGTGTAAATTCTCAATGTCTGGCCAAGAGCAAGACACACTCAAAAAATAACATTATTATTTCATTACTTTCTTTTTTCATATCAGTCTTCATCAGTAAAATGAGAATGAAACTGTCTATCTCATAGCTATACCCCAATACAAAATAGTAAATTAAATAAAGAAAGTGCCTATTTCATGACTGTTATGAAAATTAAATAAATAACTGTATATAAAGCACTTAGAACAGTGTCTGGTACAGGCCACCTTCTTTAAAAACTATTTTTATAAATTACCTATTGACTTATATAAATGCTATATTTTATTTGTGTTTTTTTTTTACTTTAAAATGTCTTATGCATATGCACACAATGCAAGGCAAAAATACATACTTCAAATGTACATATATACTTAATTGCTGCATTGAGTAGAGTTCCCTGTGCTGTAGTAGGTTCTCATTATTTATCTATTTTATACATAGTAGTGTATATAGGTCAATCCCAATCTCCCAATTCATCCCACCTCTTTTCCCTCCTTGGTATCCATAAATTTGTTCTCTACATCTGTATCTCTATTTCTGCTTTGCAAATAGATTCATCTGTACCATTTTTCTAGATTCCACATATAAGCAATATTACACAATATTTGTTTTTCTCTTTGTGACTTACTTCAATCTATATGACAGTCTCTGCCAAAGCCTTTGACTGTGTGGATCACAATAAACTGTGGAAAATTCTGAAAGAGATGGGAATACCAGACCACCTGATCTGCCTCTTGAGAAATTTGTATGCAGGTCAGGAAGCAACAGTTAGAAGTGGACATGGAACAACAGACTGGTTCCAAATAGGAAAAGAAGTTCGTCAAGGCTGTATATTGTCACCCTGTTTATTTAACTTATATGCAGAGTACATCATGAGAAAAGCTGTACCGGAAGAAACACAAAATGGAATCAAGATTGCCGGGAGAAATATCAATAACCTCAGATATGCAGATGACACCACCCTTATGGCAGAAAGTGAAGAGGAACTCAAAAGCCTCTTGATGAAAGTGAAAGTGGAGAGTGAAAAAGTTGGCTTAAAGTTCAACATTCAGAAAACGAAGATCATGGCATCCAGTCCCATCACTTCATGGGAAATAGATGGGGAAACAGTGGAAACAGTGTCAGACTTTATTTTTCTGGGCTCCAAAATCACTACAGATGGTGACTGCAGCCATGAAATTAAAAGACGCTTACTCCTTGGAAGGAAAGTTATGACCAACCTAGATAGCATATTCAAAAGCAGAGACATTACTTTGCCAACAAAAGTTTGTCTAGTCAAGGCTATGGTTTTTCCTGTGGTCATGTATGGATGTGAGACTTGGACTGTGAAGAAGGCTGAGCGCCAAAGAATTGATGCTTTTGATCTGTGGTGTTGGAGAAGACTCTTGAGAGTCTCTTGGACTGCAAGGAGATCCAACTAGTCCATTCTGAAGGAGATCAGCCCTGGGATTTCTTTGGAAGGAATGATGCTAAAGCTGTAACTCCAGTACTTTGGCCACCTCATGCGAAGAGTTGACTCATTGGAAAAGACTCTGATGCTGGGAGGGATTGAGGGCAGGAGGAGAAGGGGACGACAGAGGATGAGATGGCTGGATGGCATCACTGACTCGATGGACATAAGTCTCAGTGAACTCTTGGAGTTGTTGATGGACAGGGAGGCCTGGCGTGCTGCGATTCATGGGGTTGCAAAGAGTCGGACACGACTGAGTGACTGATCTGATCCGATCTGATCTAGGTCCATTCACATCTCTACAAATGGCACAATTTCATTTTCTTATGGCTAATATTCCGTTGTATACATGTACCACATCTTCTTTATCCATTAATCTGTTCATGGGCATTGAGGCTGCTTCCAGGTCCTAGCTATTGTAAATGGTGCTACAATGAAAATTGGGGATGCAGGTATCTTTTTGAATTATTGTTTTCTCTGGGTATATGCTCAGGACTGGAAATGCTGTGTCATATGGAATTTCTATTTTTAGCTTTTTGAGGAATCTCCATAACTGTTCTCCATAGTGGCTATACCAATTTACATTCAACATCAACAGTCTAGGTGGCATCCCTTTACTTCACATCCTTTCTTGCATTTATTGCTTGCAGATTTTTTGATAATGGCCATTCTGACTGGTGTAAGGTAATACCTCATTGTGGTTTTTATTTGCATTTCTGGTCTCCTCCATTGCAGGCTGATTCTTTACCAGCTGAGCCACCAAAAAAAAGCCCAATAATTAGTGATGTTGAGCATCTTTTCAGGTGTTTGTTGGCCATCCATATGTCTTCTTTGGAGAAATGTTTATTTAGGTCTTCTGCACATTGTTGTTTCACTGGGTTGATTTTTTTTTTAAATTTGATATTGAACTGCATGAGCTATTTGTATATTTTGGAGATTAAACCCTTGTCAGTTGCCTCATTCACAAATATTTTCTCCCATTCTGAGAGTTGTCTTTTCATCTTGTTTATGGCTTTCTTCACTGTACAAAAGCTTTTAAGTTTAATTACATTCCATTTGTTTATTTTTGTTTGTATTTTCATTACTCTAGGAGGTGGGTCAAAAAAGATCTTGTTGCATCATGCCAAAGAGTGCTCTGTCTATGATTTCCTCTAAGAGTTTTATAGTGTCTGGCCTTAAATTTAAGTCTTTAATCCATGTTGAGTTTATTTTTGTGTATGGTGCTAGCGAGTATTCTAATTTCCTTCTTTGACAGCTCATAGTTAAAGCAGTGTGATATTAATACTTAGTGGACATAAATTATCTATCATCAGAAAGTCTAATTAATCTAGTCTTCTTATACCAATGAATATCTTTTGTGGTTGACAGCCTCACTGAACTTAAGTTTAAGAATATTAAGATTGCTCAGAAGAAATTATATGATAATCTATAAGGATGTGCTCATCTGAACCAACCTAAGAAAGATGCAAAAGTTAGAGAAGAGCTGAAATGCAAAGTGAATATACTTCTGATAATTCAGGACTATTGATCTCTTTGTTATTGTTACCAATATTATTGATGTGTTTTGTCATTTTGTTTTTTGTGATGCAGGAATGCTTTGGAGAAAATTCTGCTGTACTTTCAGAGTCATTCAGAAAAATTTCCTTAAATAAATGTGCAGTTTTTTACTCCTATTGTCAGTTAAGAAAAAAATGTGTTAATAATAAAAACATGTAGGACTTCCATGATAGATTAGGAAAAAACAGTATATCTCAGAGGATTTTATTAAAGGACAATGTACCTAATATTTCAGAGAAGCATAATTTAGTTAACAGAAGGTCAACCAAGATCACATTTTTTCCTATTTAAAAAAGCTTCCTTTGTCTATCACCTTCCATTTCTGCCTACTCAGGTAGTCCAATTAGTTTCATTGCGAATTTCCTCAACCTTTCTTTTTTCCTCTTTATTTGACAATTCTCTTTTTAATTACCCATAGAAATTGTATTTTCTCCTAGGAGACTTGTGAATAGTAATAACATAGCATTAGTAGTCTTTGGAGAAAAAGCAAGCACTGATTAAAAATTGATCTTATTTCTGGTCCTCCAAGTTGCCTGTTTCTTCCTCAACTTCCACTTAGGAGTCCAAGATACAATTTTATATGCATTATAATTTTTTGGGGAAAAAAAGCAGCCTATGGGCTGGTAGGAAGAAATAAACTGCTCTTCTATTCTCAAAACACTCTTAGAGAACAGGAATAAACACTTTTTCAACAATCACACACTTTATAGGTGTATTATTCTTTATAATTCATCTAGTGGATCCATACAACAAAATTTTCAGGATGTTAAGTTGGGTGTTGGGATTTCCATTTTTCATTAGGAAAACCCTAATTATATTAGAAGGAATCATTTTACATTAGGAGAAGGGGAGAATAATTCACTTTGATCACCTGTGTACTCAATACATGAGTGATCTGTGACTGGAATTTAGAGTTTGCCATTCCCATCCATATGCTCTCCTTCCCTAAATCTGTTTTCACCTTATTCCTTAAATGGTGAAGATCACCTAAATGTAGCTGGGCATTTTACCATCATACAACTTATTCAGTGTGCATATTCAAGAACATCCTTTCTGTAGTTGAGCATACCATCATGAAGAGACAAGAGAGGCTGAATACTGAAACAGAAAGTACTAGAACATGTGAGAAGAGAATTGTCAACTGAACGACGCTTTGGTTTTGGCTGCTGCCACCACTACTACCTAATTCCAATACTTTGGCCATCTGATGTGAAGAACTGACTCATTGGAGAAGACCCTGATGCTGGGAAAGATTTGAAGGCAGGAGGAAAAGGGGACGACAGAGGATGAGATGGTTGGATGGCATCACCGATTCGATGGACATGAGTTTGAGCAAGCTCCAGGAGTTGGTGATGGATAGGGAAGTCTGGCGTGCTGCAGTTCATGGGGTTGCAAAGAGTCAGACATGACTGAGCAACTGAACTGACTGACCACTACTATACCACTAGAGATACAATAGCATCACCTGGGATGATGACCGCAGTAGTGAGTGGGATACAGTGTCAGATCCAAATGCAAGTTTATGAGTAGGGGAGGGAAGACACATCTGGGGTGCCACCCATGACTAAAGGACAACAGCTAATAGCCTCAGTGAACTAGGGGAGGCATTCCAAGGATGTGTGCTAAGTCACTTCAATCATGTCTGACTCTTTGCAACCCTCTGGACTGAAGCCCGCCGGGCTCCTCTGTCCATGGGATTCTCCAGGCAAGAATATTGGAGTGGGTTGCTAAGTCATCCTCCAGGGGATCTTCTCAACCCTGGTGTCCTGCATTGGCAGGCAGGTTCTTTACCACTAGAGCCACCTGGGAAGCCTGGCTGAGAGCAGGAAGCAGCAAAGGAAAAGAAAAATCTGACAATATACTTCCTCTCATCTTTAGGTTACTGCTCTCTTCTCTGGATATTACTATCCACTGGTGTTTACATCACAAAAAATATATATATTTTTAAAGCATAATGAGCCTCTGGTATTTCCCTGGTGACTGAGCACGTACATGAGCACTATTTGGATTGACCTCCATGACTGAGCAACTAACACTCTTTCACAGTGAACTGAAAGGACAAGAGAAACAGAAAGCGTGGTAGACTGTGTGGAGTTTGAGTCTGAGTGTCAGATACAGTTTCAGAATTGACATATGCTACTTTCAAGGGCTTCCCTGGTGGCTCAGACGGTAAAGCATCTGCCTTCAATGAGGGAGTCCCGGGTTCAATCCCTGGGTCGGGAAGATCCCCTAGAGAAGGAAATGGCAATCCACTCCAGCACTCTTGCCTGGAAAATCCCATGGATGGAGGAGCCTGATAGGCTACAGTCCATGGGGTCACAAAGAGTCTGACAAGACTGAGCGACTTCACTTTCACTTCACTTTCAAGCTATGTGACTGTCAGCAAACCATACTTACATCTCTGAGCTTTTCTTCAGCTGTCAAAGGGATATTATAATGAGTCAGAAACAATCTTATTTGTTCATATCACATTTGTCACTTTTCCAAACTTCCAGTATTTATGAACATTTTAGAAGAAGCTACTCTAGAGACTAAGCATGGGAGGGTGATAGTGTGTTAGAGGGGGAGGGGTGTTGTTTTTCTTTATAGATCATTTGCCACATTCCAGGTACTGTTCTAAATACCTGCTATGTATTAACTCATATATTCCTGAAACATCTCTACATAGCCCATTTACAAATGAAAAATTGGGGATAAGAAGTCACAGAGCTATTAAATGGTAGAGGCAAAGTTTCAACTCAGAAGTCTCCTATCTCAACCTCAATGCTAAATATATTGTTTTCCTCCATATCTTACATTTGAAGACAATTTGTTGCCTGTCTGCATGCTATAAACCAGTAGCTTCCTTTAAGTTTTACCAAACATTGACACCAGCCATCAATAAATCTCTCTCACATTCTAACTTATTCATTTTATTATTCCAAGTTTATTAGCACATAGAAAATATCCCCTCCTTGAAATTTATAACTCACTCTGAATAATGGGTGTTTGGTTCTTATTGTTTTATCATTTCTTCAAGGGAATACTGCTTACTATTGTTTTAATTTCTACTTTATTATTATTTGATATGAATCCAATTACTGAAGTCTCCATTTATTTTCATTTAGTTCTGTCCTTAGGCATTTGACCTGGCTAAGTTTTTACAATAAACTCAAAAATCTCAATTCTTGAAAAGGCTTTATTTCTCTAATCCACCTTCCTCATCCCCTTTCCTTTCCTGTGTTAATGCTTCAGAAAGAAAAGCACAATGGCCTCTTTCAAATTTGCTTTTGTTCTCCCCTACTGGTAACATCAAACAATCCTATGTCTTGTTTTTCCCTTGTTTCAAAACAAAGAAACATAGAAAAAAAAATCTACTTCTGTATATGAAATAAGTATTTAGACAATATTTTTAAAGGTAATGTGGTTTATAATCCACGACAGTACAGGAGAGGCAACCTCAGCTTACTCCATGTTTAGCACACTCAGTGGGCAGTTTAAGTATCCTTACAAATCCAAGTGATATTTAGAGTGGTTTAATTTTGTGATTATTGTAAAATAATATAGAATCATCAAAACATCAATGACATCCCTTGATTGTTTGTGAACCCATTTTAAATCTATATTCCCTCATATGTAGAATTACATTGCCTACAAGATCCCTCTGGACTATATTTTGCAAGCAAAAGTACACATCGATTCAGTAATAATTGAACATAAACTAAGTGCCATGTGAAGGGAAAGGCATGACGTGGTAGACTTCTAAATGCATAATCCAGCATTAATTATAATTAAAATACTTTAAGAGATGGTATTTTCATACTTGGTTAACTATAGTTCAGGAAAAAAAAGTACTTTTTGTCATACATAAAAGAACTTTTATCACACATAAACACACACACTCACACACACCTAACTGTAATTGGCATTGTTGATCAATTATGACTATCTTTTTCAATGAGACTTGACAATGTCTCAGAATCCTGATCAGTCCTCTGCACTAAGAAGCTAATGACAATTGATTGGAATTCACAAAAGAGGTGAAACTTGTTTGCTATTCCTATTACTAAAAAAATGATCCTCTATACAGAACGCCTGATGAACTATGGACGGAGGTTCATGACATTGTACAGGAGACAGGAATCAAGACCATCCCCAAGAAAAAGAAATGCAAAAAAGCAAAATGGCTGTCTGAGGAGGCCTTACAAATAGCTGAAAAGGAGAGAAGCAAAAAGCAAAGGAGAAAAGGAAAGATATACCCATTTGATTGCAGAGTTCCAAAGAATAGCAAGGAGAGATAAGAAAGCCTTCTTCAGCAATCAATGCAAAAAATAGAGGAAAACAACAGAATGGGAGACTAGAGATCTCTTCAAGAAAATTAGAGATAGCAAGGGAACATTTCATGCAAAGATGGGCTCAATAAAGGACAGAAATGATATCGACCTAACAGAAGCAGAAGATATTAAGAAGAGGTGGCAAGAATACACAGAACTATACAAGAAAAATCTTCATGACCCAGATAATCACGATGGTGTGATCACTCACCTAGAGCCAGACATCCTGGAATGTGAAGTCAAGTGGGCCTTAGGAAGCATCACTATGAACAAAGCTAGTGGAGGTGATGGAATTCCAGTTGAGCTATTTCAAATCCTAAAAGATGATGCTGTGAAAGTGCTGCACTCAATATGCCAGCAAATTTGGAAAACTCAGCAGTGGCCACAGGACTGGAAAAGGTCCGTTTTCATGCCAATCCCAAAGAAAGGCAATGCCAAAGAATGCTCGAACTACCTCAGAATTGCACTCATCTCACACGCTAGCAAAGTAATGCTCAAAATTCTCCAAGCCACGCTTCAGCATTATGTGAACTGTGAACATCCAGATGTTCAAGCTAATTTTAAAAAAGGCAGAGGAACCAGAGATCAAATTGCCAACATCAGCTGGATCATAGAAAAAGCAAGAGAGTTCCAGAAAAATATCTATTTCTGCTTTCTTGACTATGCCAAAGCCTTTGACTGTGTGGATCACAATAAACTGCAAAATTCTGAAAAAGATGGGAATACCAGACCATCTGCCCTGCCTCTTGAGAAACCTGTATGCAGGTTCGGAAGCAACAGTTAGAACTGGACATGGAACAATGGACTGGTTCCAAATAGGAAAAGGGGTACGTCAAGGCTGTATATTGTCACCCTGCTTATTTAACTTATATGCAGAGTACATCATGAGAAATGCTGGCTTGGAAGAAGCACAATCTGGAATCAAGATTGCCAGGAGAAATATTGTAACCTCAGATATGCAGATGACACCACACTTATGGCAGAAAGTGAAGAAGAATTAAAGAGCCTCTTGATGAAAGTGAAAGAGGAGAGTGAAAACTTTGGCTTAAAGCTCAGCATTCAGAAAACAAACTAAGATCATGGTATCCGGTCCCATCATTTCATGGGAAATAGTTGGGGAAACAGTGGAAACAGTGAGACACTTTATTTTTGGGGGCTCCCAAATCACAGCAGATGGTGACTGCAGCCATGAAATTAAAAGACGCTTACTCCTTGGACGGAAAGCTATGACCAACCTAGACAGCATATTAAAAAGCAGAAATGTTATTTTGTCAACAAATGTACATCTAGTCAAGGCTATAGTTTTTCCAGTAGTCATGAATGGATGTGAGAGTTGGACTATAAAGAAAGCTGAACGCAGAAGAATTGATGCTTTTGAACTGTGGCATTGGGGAAGACTCTTGAGAGTCTCTTGGCCTGCAAGGAGATCCAACCAGTCCATCCTAAAGGAGATCAGTTCTGGGTGTTCATTGGAAGGACTGATTTGAAGCTGAAACGCTAATATTTTGGCCACCTGATGCAAAGAGCTGACTCATTTGAAAAGACACTGATGCTGGGAAAGATTGAGGGCAGGCGGAGAAGGGGATGACAAAGGATGAGGTGGTTGGATGGTATCACTGACTCAATGGACATGCGTTTGGGTGGACTCCAGCAGTTGGTGATGGACAGGGAGGCCTGACATGCTGAGGTTCACGGGGTCACAAAAAGTCAAACATGACTGAGCAACTGAACTATACCAATTTTAAAAACATCAGTCTTTTGTGGTCTATTATGAAAGACCACAATGAGAAGAACCTTCGAATTACAGACCCACTTAGCTGATGATAATGTTTTTTCTACTTAAATATTGGCTGGCAAGGTCCAGTATATAATATTTTAAAACCATGAAGCAACATAAATAGAATTCAGGATGATAAGGACTTTGATTACACAAAGTCTTCTGTAAGTTTTCCAAAAAGCTCAATTAAGATTGATATCCAAAGATCAGTGGCCCCAAATTCAAGCAGTAATGGAAGTCTGTGCAGAAGCCCCAAATAATTTATATTTGTAAAGGACAAGTGACTATTTTCACCAGTTCCTTGAAATTCAGTAAAGCTTTCTGATAGAATCTTTAAGAATTTGAAAGACTGTAAATAAAGTGGTCAAATCAAACAAGAATATTTGCTCTCTTTAGAAATATATAACACATAGAAAAATAAGGGAAGGGAAAATGATTAATTGTAGCCTAAGTCATGGGTTTTTCAGTGACCTTTTAAATATGAGGATGTTAAGGAACCTACCCCCAGAAAAAATGGCAGTGTAGACCCAGATCTAATAATTATAAAGAAAAAAATTGTAGTTCATTTATAATACAGAAATTTGAGTGAAAACAGCATACAATGTGATTTTCAGTAATAAAAATAGAAAGTATCACTTTGAGGACAATAGTAAGTCCAATTTACATACAAGCTTAAATAACAGATGGAGACTATAAATTTGGAAAATATTTGTGGGACACAGTATGACACTACATATCAAAAATATTTAAAATATCCATACCATTTAATGTAATCTTGCTGCATTTTAGGAGTACTTTCAAGAGAAATAAAAATGAAGAGACTTATGGACAAAGTTGGTTATTACAGTATTATTTTTTAACTTATTATTATTATCATTATTATTATTATTTGGCTATACCACACAGCTTGTGGGATCTTAGTTCCCCAACCAGTGATTGAACCCATGCCCTTAGCAGTGAAAGTGTAGAGTCCTAACCACTGGACCACCAGTCAGAGACTAGATTATATAGGACCCAGTAGAACAAGTTTCTTAACTGGATGTCTGTTTTAGTCTTCTGCATTTAATAGAGTTCCTCAGTGATTCTTTGCCTTTTGTGATATTGACATTTTTCAAGAATACTGGTCAATTAATTTTAGACCATTTCTCATTTTGCATTTGTCTAATGTTTCCTCATAATTAGATTTGGTTATGTATTTTTTAACCAGAATATCACAAAATAACATTGTGCCCATGTCAGTGCAAAAATATCAGCAGGTTCATGATGTTGATCTGTTTTCACATTGATTATATTAACCTTGATTACCTGGCTAAAGTGGTAACTACTGGGTTTCTCCATTGTAAAGTTCTTATTTTTCTCTTTGTAATATGATTTACATCCTACAGAGTATTCTGGAACTTACCTGAGGAATGAGATTGATGAAAAGCAAGACAAGAGTGAGGCAGAACAGATTAGCGACTATTATATTAGATCATGCAAGAGATTATGTGACTCAGACTAGGGAGATAGTGGTAGAAATTAAAATAATAAATAAATGTGCTATATATTTGGGGTAAAAGTCACTAATACCTTAATGACAAATTGACTATGGATGGGTGAGAAAGCATCAGGTATAAAGAGAGACTCCAGGATTTTCTGACTTGTACAACTTGATGAAGGTGATGACGTTCTTCCAGATTAGAAAACATTGGATGAATTGTACCTGTTATTTTTAAGATGAAATATGGCTGATGAGTTAGAGATGTATAAGAGTGGGAAGGAAAGAGACTTGTTAAGAGTCTATTGCGTTAGTCCAGATGAATAATAACTGTTGCTTCAATTAGAGAAGATGATTAACATAGAGAAGTATCTGACTTGGAAAGTAGTTAGGAATTCATAGTCTGTAGTTATTATCTCTTAATTGGTTAAGGAGAATTGGTGAGGGAGAGAGAGATAACTGGGAAATCTTCTAGATTTCTTGCTTTCAGTTGGATGAACTGTGATTACATTTATTGGGGAGAGAAAACAGTGGCATAGAACTAGGTTTAGGATAGTAGGGCTACTTTCCTTTTTACTAAGAATATCACAGGGAGCAGAGGGCTGGGGAGACAGAGGGGAAGGTCTTCTCCTGACAGGCCCGGGTTACATATGTTCTCTTGCAATTTGACTTTCCAGCAACATTGTAGCCTGGTAGGAGAACACTTTCTGTCTGGATTTTAAAAAGCAAGGGTTAAGGAATCTTGCCTGCTCCTTAAGGAGCAGGATATTGTTCCTGCTCAAACATGTCATTGATTCTTTTAACTTTTAATAGGATTTGTGATGTTGCTTTGGGTACAACCACTGAATCCCTGCTGCCTCTCTTTCCTTGGGAGTGAGAAGTTCTCAAAAAAAAAAAAAGTCACATCCCCATGTGGCAATATTTTCAAATCAATCAACATAATAAGTATCATGCCATCTGCACAGTATCCAGAGGCAAAATTAGGCAAGACAAAATTCCCTAGTGGACAGAATACATTGTGCAACCAACATAATCAGAAAGAATGCTAAAAGTAATAGACTTGTATTTATTACTTGAAAGAGAGCAATGTTTATACCTTTCTGATTATTCAGTGATCAACAAAATGTACATCTTAATAAGTTAAAGATGGTAATTCACTTTTCAGAAAGTGAACCAGGGAGAGACGACTTAGAGCTCTGAAAATACAATTTATAGGAGACATAAACCATATAAAGAACAAGCTTAATACTTTCTGTTTCTTGGTAATAAAGAACAGAATTCATTTCTTTTTGTCTCTCCTTGTTTTTTTTTTTTTGTTGTTGTTGTTGTTAATTCAACAAATATATATAGGGCTCCTATATGTGTACTATGTTTTCACTCTCTGTGGCCTGACAGATGGTAAATTTCTGATTTGTCTACCTGAAATTATAGCATATGAATCAGTGAAGAGAATTAGGTCTCTCTGTTATCAATGAGAGATAATATAAAAGGCATGGCAAATAGAATAGAGACAGTACAAAAATGTACATTTAGCTACTTTGTTAGTTATTTAGAATACAGAATACATTTTGTATTAAATCGTTATGAAAAATGAAATAGTACAATAATTATTAGTGGCATATTGTAGAATTCTAATGGGGAAATATCTTGTTTCAGTCCATCACACAAAGAGTACAAAACCTTTTAGGAATCCTAGATCTTCACTAAAGCTACTTAAAGACAAATTAGCAGTCAATTCTGTAAGATTTACCATCACTAATCCTTCCATCAAACATTTGATAGAATGGACTGTTTATTCACAATAGTTGATCCTTTTGCATTGGTTGAAATGTACAGAATGAATGGAAGCCAAAATTGAACTCTCTGCTATTGCCATCATGTTTGTTTCAAAAGCCAGTGTATCTCAAACATGTATGGCCTGAATTATCTAGATCAATATTTCTTTAACTCCTCATATATAAACACAAATGTGTTCCAAAGATTCTTGAATAAATATAGTTCCCAATATTTACAACTGAAATAATTACATTATAAAATTAAAAACAAATCTTACATTGTTTTTGAATGTAACTAATGACGTCTTATGTTTTCTAGTTATATTTTTCTCCAGATACCTAACATTTTCCTGAGATGAAATAGACCTATTTCCCAGAGAAACTAATCTCTACTACCTCATGTTAGCAAAGAATACCAATTATGAAAGATAAGAATGTGCCATAAGTGACAGCTGAAGTGGGTTTATGCCTGTCATGCTAATAAGACCCAAATAATCAAGATTATTTCTCCAGGTAGAGTCACTTGGTCTTTCGTGGCCAATAGGATAAGACCAACAAAATAGCTAATTACCTGCTGGATTTTCAAATTCCATGAGCGCTGAAAGGTCTTCCAGTAGGCTGCTTCTCAAATAAAAGACTTTTCATTTGCAAAACTAAGATAAAGCCTCAAGAAACTCCACAGGATCTAGAAAAATGATTGACATAAGATACATACCCACTGGCGAATGATTTGTAAATACTATATATCAACAAATAATACATTAAAATATCTGCTTTCTGATATGTTCAAATTCTGTTTCACTACAAAATACACTTTAACACGGTAAGTATTTACCCGTCGAAGTGGCGAACATTTTTCTTTTAGCAACTAATCGGCTTGTGCATTTTTCTTGTCTTCTCCACGTGAGACCAGTTGCAGGAAAATTACTCTAGGCTATGTGTGTTTTAAAATGACCTGCTTTCAAATGTGTGCTTTTAGTGCATTTGAACTACTCAAAAAATAAAAGGGACAAGCCCTTTTGTGAACAGTGCTTAAGAAGCAGGCAAGTTATTAGCAGATCAGCCTAAGTACTTTGGCACTCTCCACAGGTCTGAGAAAGGGAGCATACGAACTGCCAAAGTAGCACAGCTGTTTGAGAGTCTGTGGACTCATGAACTGGGGGTCCTGCCTCCATTGTTTTTCTCAGTGAATTTTAATTTTAGCTAAATGCAGCCTCAAGAAGGGATAATGGTGAGATTTTCTGCTCCTTAGACTGAGGATATGTTAGTTGCCCTTGGCAGGAGTTGCAGAGTAGGACAGGAAATGGAGAGAATTTACAGAACAAGAGAAGCAAATTGTTATTATGAGTGTAATATGAGTTGTAACAGCCAAAGGGATATAAATTCAAATTGTAAGAATATATCTTTCATATAAAAATTAGTTAAAAATAAGCACACCATTTTGCCAAAAGAGACATGAGAAGGGCACTATCCTAGATTGCTTAGAGGAATGTCAACTAATCATTTCTGGGGAAAACATGACAAAATGCATTGAAAGCCTTTAAAATGCTCATATTCTTTGATTTTTCCCATTTAGGATTAATAAAAGTTTGAGAAGAGGTAATGACTAAATATGCTAGTCAACTACCACAATTGCCTCCCTGAAGCCAACACGCAGAGTGAAGCCACCGCTCTTGTGGATCACATTGCTGCTGGGTGTTTGAAAGAGTTCAATGCTATTTTTGATTGCACTTGGATCCTAAGGTGTCTTTAGCTTTGAAATATTATTTTAAAATATAAAAATGAAATAGATAAAACCACACACAGATGAATAGTTCTTTAAATCAAAGTCCATTGAAAATGCTTAGATCTGCTGTTTTATCTCATGGAAAGCAAATTCATTTATTTGAAGAAAATCTCCAAAGATCAGATCAGTAAGGAGTGCTTGATAACAAGTCAAAACCCATTTTCCTCACAAATAGCATAGGATATATTAGAATATATTGTGTTCCTTTTCATCAGGAAAGCAGCATTGAAAGAATGGATTCTGGTAGGCAGCCTTAGAAATGTTGATAATGTAAATGCTTAGCAAGAAACACTTCCACATGTTTCCTAACTTAGCATCCGAGGTTGTTGTGTACGCTCTTCATCTTGCTTCACTGCACACCTACAATCGAATTACACTTTTGAGTCCTGAATGGGTTACAATTTGTCCCTTGATAGGAAGTGGAAGTGGAGTCGCTCAGTTGTATCTGACTCCTTGTGAACCCATAGACTGCAGCCTACCAGGCTCCTCCGTCCATGGGATTTTCCAGGCAAGAGTACTGGAGTGGGTTGCCATTTCCTTCTCCAGGGGATCTTCCTGACCCAGGGATTGAACCTGGGTGTCCCGCATTGTAGACAGATGCTTTACCATCTGAGCCACCAGGAAAGTCTCCCTCTATAGGAGCTGGGTTCATAAATACAGCTAGAATGGTCATGATAGAGATGACAATAATCTTTGAAAAATGAACGAAATATATTGTTGTAACCATGCGTTCCAGGAAACAAACTCACTCAGAAGGACAATGCGGACAGTGGAGTGCAATTTATTACACCAGCAGGCCCAAGGCAGAGTCTCCTTTTTGCCAAGGACCCCGACCAGTCTTTGTGAAAACCTTATATACCCTAAGTGTAAAAGGTTCCCTGAAACTAGTCTCAACAAAGGAAAAAGAAAGATACAATCAAAGTTAACCCGTGATTCATATGCTGTAAGCCTAGGTAGTTAACAGTGGACAATTATCAATAAGCTTGTGGTCATACCGCAATAAGCAAAATAGAATGTATGATTCTCTTTGCTTACACAGATAATTAGGGTATTCTTTTAGGCTATGGAGAGCTCTGGGGCTCTTCCTTCCAGGGGCCTGGTTTTCCAGTTGGTATGTCGTTTCCATAGATACTGGGCATATAGCTCAAAGTCCACAGTCTGGCCCAAGATGGAGTCCTGCTTTCAACATAGAGTCTGTTCTGTTTCCTCCTTCATTCCCCCCTCTTGATGCTCTTAACTCATAATATGAGCATCATTCATAAAGATATATTACACCCTGGCTCTCCGACCGCCAATCTGGGAGAACGACACCAACCTTTGGGTTACAAAGTTCATAATACATTTTAAAATGCAAGGTCCACAGAACAGAACTATCAAGGCAACTCCATGCCTAAAAGAATACCCTAATTATCTGTGTAACCGAATAGAATCATACATTCTATTATGCTTATTGGGGTATGACCACAAGCCTATTGATAATTATCCACTGTTAACTACCTAGGCTTCAGAGAAGGCAATGGCACCCCACTCCAGTACTCTTGCCTGGAAAATCCCATGGATGGAGAAGGCTGGTAGGCTGCAGTCCATGGGGTGGCTGAGGGTCAGACATGACTGAGTGCCTTCACTTTCACTTTTCACTTTCATGCATTGGAGAAGGAAATGGCAACCCACTCCAGTATTCTTGCCTGGAGAATCCCAGGGATGGGGGAGCCTAGTGGGCTGCCGTCTATGAGGTCGCACAGAGTAGGACACGACTGAAGCAACTTAGCAGCAGCAACTACCTAGGCTTAAGGCATATGAATCACGGGTTAACTTTGATTGTATCTTTCTTTTTCCTTTGTTGAGACTAGTTTCAGGGAACCTTATATACTTAGGGTATATAAGGTTTTCACAAAGACTGGTCAGGGTCCTTGGCAAAGAGGAGACTCTGCCTTGGGCCCACTGGTGTAATAAACTGCACTCCACTCTCTGCATTGTCCTTCTGAGTAAGTTTGTTTCCTGGAACACACGGCTACAACAATATCATTGGTCTTACCAATGAACCACATGTGTTTGACTGATTAAAAAAAAGCTGCAAAGCAACAAGGTAAAAACTCTTAAGCCGAGCCCTGCTCTTCACTTCTGCTGCTGCTGCTGCTATGTTGCTTCAGCCGTGTCCGACTCTGTGTGACCCCATGGCCTACCAGACTCCTCCATCCATGAGATTTTCAAGGCAAGAGTACTGGAGTGGGGTGCCATTGCCTTCTCCATCCTCACTTCTGACTGAACACTAAATAATGACTTGGGAAGAATGATATGAGGAAAAAATGTCACCATGAATTGCTACAAGAAAAGATCAAGTAGCCCTGGTAATTATGAGTCTGTCATTTTGACATGAAGAAAAAAAATCACAAGAGGTGCCAAATACCTGGGAGAGACCTGTGCTTGTCATTTCAATTCAGAGGCAAGGGAAAATCAGCTTGATTAGAAGAGGGCACTTTGACAAATAAAAGCATTTTGTGTTTTTGGATTGCTTGTACTCCTGCAAATATTTTTAAAGGAAAAAAAGCAAAAGCTGCCCATTAACAGTTCCTTTAAGTGTATTTAGACAGCAAACAGCATTTAATAAAAGCTGTAACTTAGGTCAATCCACATATTTGTGGTGTGGGCAGTATCTTATGTCTATTATATCTGACAGATGCAACATCACACTTTGATTAAATGTAATGTGGCTTCTAAGAGATGCAGCTACTTTTGATGCCAGAATGTTATATTTAGAGACTTCCAGGGATAAGGTGACATGAACAGTGTAGACTGTCTGAGAGTTACATGAACCATCTTATCCTGCATTTCCTTTAAAGTTTTAAAAATCTTTTTGTCCAGGTACTTTAGATGCAGTTTCTAATTTCATAGGGTCCACTTTTTGGATATGAAAACTAACCATCAGAGAGGTCAGGTAACTTGCCCAAGGTCACACAGCAAAGAATAGGAGAATAAGCATTTGCCCTAAGGTTTGTCAGATCTTTACAAAGCCTATATCATTTTCACCACGCTACTGTAACTCTGTAAGAATACTGGTATAAAGTCAGGAAGACAGGCTCTGGTGTGAGTTTTGTTACTGATTCAACAGCCTTTAATGCTTGTCTGCTTGTACTCCTTCCCTCTTGTCATTTCATAGGCCAATTCCTTTTCAGCACAGCTCACAATGTTCACTGGTTCCTGTTTTTCTCGTTTTACCAGTGTAAATAATTTCATAAATACTCTCTGAATCAAGATGAATAGGAGGTTGAGTTTGCTCCTGTAGGCTTCTAGGATAATGACACAAAGGTAGACCCTCAGAGAGTCATATAAAGCAGGGAAAGAGTAAAAGATTAGAATTCATCACCCCAAGTCCTTCCTTCTTGTCAGCTTTGGCTGGATTCCCTGAGTCTGTCATCTTTAGTGAGGTGTCTGGGACTTAGTCAGTCCAACAGAAATGCACAAAGTCTAAACAGATTATTTAATCAATTGTGTTATTTCTGCTAGTAGTCTCTCACATTTGTTGGGATAGTTGATCTAGTTTAGTGTTAGTCACTCAGTCATGTCCAATTCTTTGTGACCCCATGGACTGTAGCCCACTAGGCTCCTCTGTACTTGGAATTCAGCAGGCAAGAGTCCTGGAGTGGGTTGCCATTTCCTCCTCTAGGGGATCTTCCCAACCCAGGGATTGAACCCCAGTCTCCCACATTGCAAGCAGACTCTTTGCCACCTGAGCCACTAGGGAAGATGGGATAATTGATGGGAGACTGCAATAACAATGAGATTACTGCTGGAAACTGGTGGCATCCATCTCACCAAGCAGAATGGGCAGAGTTACTAAAGACAGTCAGTCACTCTTCACCGATTTCTTCCCACAGAAAAGGGGAAAATGCAAGTTACCTTGTAGAATACTAAGAAACAATTATGTTTCTCTCTATTTTTTATTTCTTTTTAACTTTTTTAGATGTTATTTATTTCTGAAACATGTAAGGGTTGGAATCCCCCTGACTTTTCTCTTTAAGAATTTGGATGATATTCAATTGAGAGGGTAACAGGCAGGAAGGCCAGAGGTCTCCAAACGGAGGAAGTAGGCTGCAAGGTTCACATATTTTATTTCTCTCTTAAGCAGCAGGAGGAAACAAATTAGTGTTATATTTTCTTCCTTTCTCTATACAAATCTAAAAAGAGGTTTCTCTTAAAATTTTGTGTTGCCATAATGACACCTAGTTCCACCTGAACTTTTCTCAAACCATGAGCTAACCAATGCATTTTTCTTATGGAAATGTTTGTCTTAAGCTATGTTAATGTACTATGTACTTACCCTAGGCTCAGTCTTCAAGTCAGTTCTTCCTAAGGGCTCAAAACAGACTTGACAAACCAGTGTGTTATACTCATACATTGTTCTCCTAATCTATGTTAAGGAAACTATATATATGTGTGTGGAAATATGCCTTTCTTCAGGATTCATGTCAATAGTTTTATGGCCCGGGATGACTCACCTGTTGCCAATGTTATCTCAATGCATGTTGTGGGTGAGGGGCCTGGTGCCATTCTTGGAATTTTGAGACATTTCCTTTCTCTAATTAGCAGACGGCTAGCAGCTATATAACATCCGGCTGAAGACTAGCAGGGGGGTACTCTTTCTGCCCCCTTCCGATGTCTATGTCAGAAGCTTTCTCTATCTCTTTTATACATTAATAAAACTTTATTACACAAAAGCTTTGAGTGATCAAGCCTTGTCTCTGGCCCTGGATTGAATTCCCCACTGGAGGCCAAGAATCACAGCATCTTTCGTAGTTCAACAACAACCTTTCACAATGATGCTTAATCTCTATTAATATTCATATAACTACCTGACGGGTGGTACTATCAACATATCAATAATCATAATGAGGAAAAGCCCAAAGTGCGTTCTTGATAGGGTAGCAGATAATATTAAATCCTGGACAGGGGAGAAACATCAATTGTCAGGCATCCTCAGATGCCAGAGGAAACACCACAAGGTTCTTCACAGACTTTATCTCATTTTAATACAGAAACAATCCAAGTATAGTGGGTACTTTTGTCTTCATTTTGCTGATGAAAGGGCTGAGAGCCATAGAGGATAGTGACTTACTCAGAATCCCACAGCTAATCAGGACAGAGCTGCCATGATTTCAGGTGCCTTTGCTGTTTGTACTACATGACGCTAGAGCATCTGGGCTCTCTCAGCTGGTCCTCCTTAGCCTTTGTGATTGAAGACACATTTAACAGATGGGGAAGGGTGCCGTTGTAGCTTTATAGCACAGTGCAGTGTTCCCCTCTGTGCAGACAACTTGTCATGTCCCTCATTATCACTAGGATCTAACCAACTGAACAAACTAACCCAGATTTAGAATCAGAGAAAATAAAAGCTCTGCCTGGATACTGGCACATGCTGGTTCTACATCTAATTAACTCCTTTAACCGCACTTGGAAGGAGAGAGGTGGCATTATCAGCCTCTTGACAGATGAGGAAACTGGGCCAAAGAAAGGTGAAATGAGTTATCCAGCATCATTCAGAAAGTGGTTATGGAGCTTGAAAGAGACACGTAGCCTTTGGACTCTTTTTTCAGCTTATTGACAAGAACATTCTACATCAAACACAAGGCACTATAATATATAACTCCAGCTGTAGAGGCCAACTATTCTTTCAAAATAAAATCTTACATAAACATATATTTAAACGAAAAGTGGTAGCTTAATTTCTATCACAGTCACCCAGGTTTGGAGAGCAAACTAACTCATGAATATGGCCCTGAACTTTAACAAATTAATTCTATTTTTCTACAAATGATTTTATCAAGATGTCCCAAACTGGTATGTTTTGCAGCTTGCAAGAGCCATGTTCTTAATCAATACTATGTTTCTATTTGGGTCCCAAATATTAATAGTAAATAAAGTATCATTGCAGAAACCCAACCATGAGACCAATTCCCATTATCTTCCTGTCATTCAAAATAAGAGATTAAAACAGGCAACTCTCATTTATCAGTCCAAGTTTGTCCTTTCTTTCAAGAGCTTGACCTTTCTGGTTTTCTAGAAATGCAGTCAGAAAAAATTACAGTGCTGACTATTTGGAGAGCACCCAAAACTACTAGCTGAGTCATGGAAGGATGGATAGTTATGATTTGAGATATGATAATAATAATACAGCTACAGTTTATCTGTGTGGGTCAGTCACTCAGTTGTGTCCGACTCTTTGTGACCCCATGGACTATAGCCCGCCAGGTTTCTCTGTTCATGGAATTCTCCAGGCAAGAATTCTGGAGTGAGTTGACATTTCCTTCTGCAGGAGATCTTTCCAGCCTAGGGATTAAACCCAGGTCTCCCATACCGCAGGCAGATTCTTTACCGTGTGAGCCACCAGGGAAACCACTGTTTATAACCTGTTATTGTGCTTTGGGTACTGTGATGAATTCTGTTTGATGTACATTGTTTTCTTTAATCCTTACAGGAAACCTCAGTGATAACTTCTCTTATGTATCATCATTCACATTTTAAAGATATGGAAACTGAGGCACAGTGTGTTGACATATTTCACACAGCTATATGAATCTGAGCAGGCATTCAAAGTAGACCAATTTCCATGCCTAAGATCTTAAATAATGTTTGATGTAATTCTTCTGCCAAGAAGCCTGTACAGAGTTACAGAGCCAACATGTCTGCTGAATAAAGTAGTCCTAATTCCCAAGGGAAGATCATACTGGGCTCTTAGCCAGTATACTGTATTATCCCTCATTCTCTGCAATAAAGACCATGAGTCACTGCCTATCAGTCAACAGGCATTTATGCTGAATATACTATGTGGAGAGCTCTAGACGAGGGACTGCAAGGGTAGCAAGGAAAACTGACCAAGGGAACAAACACAGCAACAAGCTCACAGAAATCTACAATTTGGGACTTGCAAAAAGAAAGAATTAACTGCAAATATATATATATATATATATATATATATATATATCTAAAGTGAAATCGAGATTACTTGCAGAAAGGATAGTTTGGAAAATATGCATTCAGCCAGTCATTTATTCTGAAGATAGGAATTGAATTAAAAACATAGGAACTGTATAGCAGTAGTTTATGATAAGAAGTGATTGTTTCATAAATAGCAATAACTGTCCATGAAACAGAAACAGACTCACAGACATGGAGAACATATTTGTGCTTACCAAGGGGGAGAGGAGGTGGGAAAGGGGTGGAGTGGGAGTTGGGACTGGTAGATGCAAACCAAAAAGAGAAAAAAAGAAGTGACTGCTTGACCAAATTAATCATTTTACCCCAAACCAGTATGCACGTGTGTGTGTGTGTGTGTGTGTGTGTGTGTTTGGATAGACCTAATCAAAACTACACAAAACTGGCTGATCACAAAATACTGTTTATATCTTCACAGTTCACATACTGTTGAAGCCTGGCTTGGAGAATTTGAGCATTACTTTGCTAGTGTGAGAGAGGAGTTCAATTGTGTGGTAGTTTGAGCATTCTTTGGCATTGCTTTTCTTTGGGATTGGAATGAAAACTGACCTTTTTCAGTCCTGTGGCCACTGCTAAGTTTTCAAAATTTTATGGCATGTTGAGTTTAGCACTTTCACAGCCTCATATTTTAGGATTTGAAATAGCACAACTGGAATTCCATGTATCACATGTACCATGTACACTGTAAAAATTTAAAATAATTTTGCCTCATTGCCAAGTTTGTGTTCTAGGTTTAAGTAAACCCCAATTTCTCTGTTGGTAGACAACTTCTAAAGAGAGTATTTTCTTATCGAGTAGTCAGTTATGTGGGTGAAAATCAATTGTTCTTCTCATACTGACCTAAAAGTTAATCACTAGTGAGGAAAAAAAAATAACCTCCAGTAGCAAAGAATTAATCAGCTGAATTTAAAGTCATTCCCTATATATGGCTTTGTATATGCACTCAAATCTAAACTCCTTTCATGTCTCCATTTACAGAAGCTCTGTTGAATTACTCCACCCTCAGCATCATAGATGCCCCTGAATATTGCACTTTCAAAGTGACTTGGATGAAGATTTCAGCCTGTATGAATAGATACCTTAACTGTAGATTTTGACTGGAGTGACATATTGAGTACAGGCTACCACATCATGTACAGGAGCTCAGGGGATAGAGGATTATTGTGACAAAGCAAGGGATTGTGTATCCAAGTTTCTCAGGTGGTTTAAATTTACTATATTCTTTTTTGTGAATTTCCTGGGGTTTGTTTTATTATTTTTGTTTCCTAATGTTTGTTTTGTTATTTTTGTTTTGTTTATTAATTCTGATTGGTTTTATATCCTCTTTGGAAAAGTGGGAGAAGTTTAAGCTTCACAGGCACACAGACATCCCTAATTTGAATCTTGGACTTGCTGTTTTCTAGCTGTGAAACCTTGAATAAATTCACCATTTCTTCATCTGTGAAACAGGAGTAACAGTAGACCTTACCTCAATGTTATTATGAGGAGTCTTTGAGATAATGCATGTGAAGTGTGTAGCGAAGTTTGATACAGTAGAAAATCACACATGCTAGCTGCTGTTCCTCCTGCTATTACTACAAACCACCACTACCATCATCACCATCACCATCACCACCACCATCATAACCACCACCATCACCATAAGCATCACCACCATCACCACCATCACCACAATCACCACCACCATCTCTATCACCACCATCACCATAACCATCACCACCACCATTACCATCACTACCACCACCACCACCACCACCATCATCATCACCACCACAACCATCATTACTGTCTTCATCCATTTGGGCTGCTATAACAAAATATCACAAACTGGGTAGCTTATAAACAACACAATTTTTTTCCTCACAGTTCTAGAGGCTAGAAAGTCTAGGGTGAAGCCCCAGCCTGGTCAGATGAGGGCACTCTTTGTAGTTTGTAGCTGGTGCCTTTTCACTATGACCTCACAGTGAAACAGGTTAGGGATCTCTTCGGAGCCTCTTTCATAAAGCATTAATTCCATTCATTAGGGCTCCACCTGCATGATTTAAGCATCTGTGAAAATACCTGCCTCCAAATGTCATGATCTCTGCAGGTTGAGATTTCAACATATGAACTTAACATGGCATAAACATTCAGACCATAGCAACTACATACTTGACTACTGTGAAGAAAAAATGTGGTGAGAAAGAAAAGACAGCAATTCTACTTCTCAGATTGGTATGAGAGCCTTATCCTTTGTTAACAGAAGCAGACTCAATGAAGCATCTATCAAATCTTATATCATCTTTCAAATTTTTATGCTTCCAGATAAGCTAGCTTTTCAAGCAACTTGTTTGGCTCCAGAGAAAAGAAATGGTTAACTAGCACAATTATTCTACTAGCTGTATCATGCAGATAAAACCAGTTGGTGGGACAGAATTATTTGTTTTCCCACTGAGAAACGGTAAACTTGCCAGAGGATATCTGTGATCAGTTGCAAAGCTTTTAAAATCCTGTGCTCTTTGCCCAGAGCTACTGGATTCCTTTATGTGGCTGCACTGAAGGAGTAATTGTTAGAAATCACTAACATAGTTGTTTAAAAACATGGTTTATGATCACAGTACAGTATATTATGCATGGAATGAGGACCCATTCTAATGTACTTTTTAATCTATCTTTGACAAGGTTCTTGAAAAATGTGGGAGGTGCACAAGAACCAAGCTAGAATTAGTGAAACTGTTCTGTTCCATTATCTTTTTATTACAGCTGGGGAAATAAGTGTGTGAAGATAAAGGTCAAGAAAGTTAGTCAAGGCCGTAGAGACATTGGTGGAACCAAAAAAAGCCCATTTTCTGATGGTAAAGCCAATTTTTGATGGGTAATTAAAAAAAAAAAACATTTAAGTCAACTAAACACTACTTCTCTTGTTTTACGAGGTTTTGTATATTAGAGAGAAAGAGAGAGAGAATGAACATCATCACACTGATTAACTTACTACAGTAGAAATAAATATCTTAATAAATTTAGTGGAAAACAAAAAGCAACCTTGATTTTATAGAATAGAATAGAGTTCATTCACTCAAAAACATTGTATTTGAATTTGTGAAAAAATCTTGTTTTTCTTCAAAAAGTGTTCCAGGTTGAAAGCAGCACTTCTGGAATGCTAGAGTAAAAACTTCTGCATAATCTATTTTCCATAAAGGCCATGAGAACACTGGCAAAAATATTCAAAACTGAGTATTTTAAAAACTGAAGAAATCAGCCAAAAGCTTGTAAAAATCCAAAGAATGCTTATTCAAGAAAAAGTACCATATCTTTGTGAAATAGCAATTGTGTGGTATTTAAAACTTGACTTTTTCTTATTCCTATCTCCCCAGTTTTGCAGTAACCTTGAAGTGCAATAGCCTCACAACTGTGGTAGCTGTGAAAAGCAACAACTTAGCAGTCACTGGAGAAGGTAATGTTTGGAGCTGGCCTCAAATCCCCATGTACAAAGAACTGTCACTGTTTGACCTGTCTAGCAGCACCTGCCAAAGCCCTGATTAAATAGCATGTCTTTATTTGACCTGGCTTAGGGCATGGCCAGTGTAAATTGAGCATTTGTTAAAAACAATCAGCCACACTTGTATAAAACTCCAGCTGCCTGATGTGGGGACAACAGTTGGAACAAACAGGAGACTGATCAAAAAAACATGAAACAAAAATCTGAGGAACCACATATTCACAGCAGGCTTTGAAAAACTCAAACATGTTCTTGGAAATAAAGAAAGCACATGCAGGTTTATGTGTATACCCAGGAACTACACAAGAAACACCAAACCTCTCATTTCTGGATGAACTTGAGGCTCTGCACAAGCCAGAAGTGATTTTATTTTATTTATTTTATTTTTTAACTTTACAATATTGTATTGGTTTTGCCATATATCAACATGAATCTGCCACAGGTATACAAGCGACTGCCAGAATGTAGAAAGCATGCCCCAACATATATACAGAGACCCCTCAGCAAAGACTGGGACACATCGATTCAAAACATTTAAGGAAACCTCTATCAAATCATTTGCTGACCACTAATGATTTGAGTGGCTAATGAAATAGGGATTTCATGGCCTCAGATGAGATAGAATACAGACTTTGCAGATTTAGCTTAGAAAAGTCACTGAACAAGCAACAAAAGAAAGAAAAACTAGGAGTAACAACAATAAATCCTTTTGGGAAATGATATCTGACCTCTCGAATTTTGCATTATTTTATTTTAAATGTACAGTTTTTAACAAAAAATTATAAGACACATAGAGAAATAAAAGCATGTACCATATGCCAGAACACAAGCAATAAATATAAACTTACCCTTAGGAAGTATAACTGTTGGTATTACCAGACAGACTCTAAATCAAAGCAAATATGTTCAAAGAACTAAAGAAAATAATATCTGAAAAATTAAAGTATGACAGTGGTATCAAACTTAATAGAAAATACCAGTAAAGTGATAAAGATTATAAAGAAAGAAAAACATGAAATTCTGGGCTGAAAAGCCCGATAACTGAAATGAAAAAATTTACCAGACAGGCTCAAGATCAGAAAACAAATGTGACCTAGCAGAAGAAAGAATAATAAACACAGATCAATTGGGAATATTCAGTCTGAAGAATAGACAGTAAAAGAATGAAGAAGAATGAACAGAGCTTCAGAAATTTGTGGGGATGAAATCAAACACATCAAAATAACACATAATGATAGTACAGCATAGAGTTAGAGAAACAATTAGAAAAGAATACTTGGAAAAAAGTAACAGCTGAAAACTTCCCAAATTTGCTGAAAATTATTAATCTACATATCCCAGGAAGTTCAATGAACTCCAAGTAGAAAACTAAATGACATGCACATCTTGCTGCTTCTAAAGTCACTTCAGTCATGTCCGACTCGGTGTGACCCCATAGACCGCAGCCCACCAGGCTCCCCCATCCCTGGAATTCTCCAGGCAAGAACACTGGAGTAGGTTGCCATTTCCTTCTCCAATGCATGAAAGTGAAAATTGAAAGTGAAGTCGCTCAGTCGTGTCCGACTCTTAGCAACCCCATGGACTGCAGCCTACCAGGCTCCTCCACCCATGGGATTTTCCAGGCAAGAGTACTGGAGTGGGGTGCCATTGCCTTCTCCAATGCACACCTTAAGACATCATACTTAAACTGTCAAATGACAAAATGAAGGCAAGAAAATCATGAAAAAGTGAGAGAAAGTTGACTCGTGAAATACATGGCATATTCAGTAACAGTAACAGCTAACTTCTCACCAGAAAACATGGAAGGTTAATGAAATAAACTATCAACAAAGCTATCCTGCAAAGACAAAGGATAAATTATGAAGTGCATGGGTTCTCAGTTGCTCAGTCATATCTGATTCTTTATGGCACTATGGACTATAGCCCGCCAGGCTCCTCTGTCCATGGAATTCTCCAGGCAAGAATGTTGGAGTGGATTGTCATTTCCTCCTCCAGGGGATCTTCCCAACCCTGGGATCAAACCTGCGAACCAAACTCCTGCATCTCGTGCATTGGCAGGCGGATTCTTTTTTACCTCTGAGCCACCTGGGAAGCCCTAAACTATGACATTCATAAACAAAAACTGAGAATTTGTTGCTCACTGACCTGCTATGCTGCTGCTGCTGCTGCTGCTAAGTCGATTCAGTCGTGTCCGACTCTATGCGACCCCATAGACAGCAACCCACCAGGCTTCCGCGTCCCTGGGATTCTCCAGGCAAGAAAACTGGAGTGGGTTGCCATTTCCTTCTCCAATGCATGAAACTGAAAAGTGAAAGTAAAGTCGCTCAGTCGTGTCCAACTCTTAGCGACCTCATGGATTGAAGCCTACCAGGCTCCTCCGTCCATGGGATTTTCCAGGCAATAGTATTGGAGTGGGTTGACATTGCCATTTGGAATACTAAAAGCAACCCTTCAGGTATACATGAAAAGACACTTGAGAAGAACTTGGAATCACATGAAGAAATAAGAAGCACTGATAAATGCAAGTACATGAGTAAATAAAAAATAAAGTGTAAATATATTTTTGTCTGTAAAGCATTTTTCCTCTCCTATCTGATTTAAATGACAATTGCATAACATAATGATTATATGTCTTTGATAATAGACACAACAGAATGTATGAAGATGTAATTTGCTTAATAAAGAAGGAGAAAGGAAATGGAGCAATATAGCAGCGAAGGTATTTATTATATTGAAATTAAGATGATATTGATCCAATTTAGATTGTTATAAATTAAGGTGTTAATTTTAATTGCCAGAACAACTACTAAGAAAATCAGAAAAACACTAAGGTGCAAAAACAGGTACACTTTATGTTTTGTCAATATTTTTTATTGCAAAGCACTTAGTATAAAAGCAAGGTAGTCTATCTACTTTGAATTTCCAACTTTCAGTCCACACAAGGAATAAGGTATTTTTTTTTTCATTTTGTTTATTTGTTTTTACAAATCAGTTTTTTAAGTGAAGTATAGTTGATTTACTAGATTATATTAGTTTCCAGTGTACAGCATAATGATTCAATATTTATATATCTTATACTTCATTTAAAGTTATTACAAAATAATGGATATATTTCCCTCTGCTGTACAAATATATCCTTGTTGCATGTATATTTTATACCTAGTAGTTAGTATCTCCTATTTCTATCCCTATCTTGCCCCTCCCTCCCTTCCATCACCCCACTGGTAACCACTAGTGTATTCTTTATATCTGTCAGTCTAAGTTTTATATTCAGTTATTTTTTACTTTATATAACAGACTCCATATATAACGGAATATTTGCCTTTCTGTGTCTGACTTATTTCACTAAGCATATTACCCTGTAGGTCCATCCACATTGTTGCAAATGGAACGTTTCATTATATATATATATATATAATACATATATTATATATATATATTATATCTTATTTACCCATTCATCTGTTGATGGACACCTATGTTGCTTCCAAATCTTGGTTATTTAAATAGTGTTCCTGTTGCAATGAACATTAGGGTGCATATATCTTTTTGATTTAGGATTTTCATTTTTATTAGATTTATATCCAGGAATAAAATTTCTGGATCTTGTAATAGTTCTATCTTTAGTTTTCTAAGGACCCTCCATACTGTTTTCTACAATAGCTGTACCAATTTACATTGCCACCAACAATGTACAAGGGTTTACTTTTCTCCACACCCTCGCCAGCATTTGTTTGTTTTTGATGATGGCCATTATGACAGGTGTGAGGAAATATTTCATTGTGGTTTTGATTTCCATTTCTCTGATTTTAAGCAACATGAAGCATCTTTCCGTGTGCCTGTTGGCTATGTATATCTTCTTTGGAAAAATATTTATGAAGATCTTCTGTCCATTTTTTGATTAGTTTGTTCATCTTTTTCAATATTGAATTGTATGAAACACTTATATGTTTTGGATATTAACCCTTTGTTGATCCCATCATTTGCAAATATTTTCTTCCATTCAGTAGATTGTCTTTTTATTTTGTCAATGGTTTCCTTTGCTGTACAAAAGTTTTAAGTTTAGGGCTTCTCTGGTACCTCAAATGGTAAAGAATCTGCCTGCAATGCAGGAGACTTGGGTTCAATCCCTGCATCAGGAAGACCCCCTGGAGAAAGGAATAGCTACCCACTCCAGTATTCTTGCCTAGAGAATCCCATGGAGAGAGGAGCCTGGCAGGCTCCAGTCCACTGGGTCATGAATTAGTGACTAACACTCACTTTCACTGAAGTATGGGCACATGAAACCTCCAGCTTTGTTCTTTTCTTCTCAATATTGCTTTGGTAATATTGGGGGTATGTATTGGATCCATATAAATTTTAAGATTATTTGTTCAGTCTTCAATGTATATTATAAAGCTACATTACTGAAGACAATGTGGTATTGACATAAGGATAAATACACTAGAAAACAGAATTGACAATCTATATATAGACCCACACATACACAGTAAATTAATTTCCAACAAAGATTTTAATGAAATTCAATGGAAAGAAGAAAACATTTTCAACAAATGGTCCTGGAACAACTGGATATCTATATTAAAACTAATAACTACCTTACACCATACATAAAACAAAATCTACAATGGATCACAGACCTAATTAAGAAGCTGAAACTAGTAGTTTCTAGAAGAAAAGCTCTCTGTTTGCAGAGTTAACAAAACTTTCTTACAAATGGCATTATTTTTAAGAAAATTGAAAATAAATAAATTGCACATCATACTGAAAGAAACTGCTCATCAAAGGACCTCATTAAGAAAATTTAAATAAACATGGAAGACATATTTGCAATGAGTATATCTGATAAAACCTGTATCTTGAAGTTTAAAGAATTCTTGTAAATAAACAACAACAAACACCTAGTGAAAATTGCAAAAATATTTAAACAGATATTTTTTAAAAGATATAGGAAAAGTTTAAGAACAGGTATATAAAATTGTTAAGTAAATTGAGCCAAAATGATATAACGCATTGGATTAATTCCCTACTCTTACATAGTTGCTCTTATCAGACAGTTCTTTTTGCCATCAAATGGTTCTCCCCACCTGCACTTATTTTGAGTTTCATGGTTAATTCCTGTCACCTAATATTGCTGTGGATTTTATTTGTGAGTTTTAAAAATCCCTTTCCATGTTACTTTGTCTTGTAGGGGAATTAATTGAACACACACACACACTCACTCCATTATGGCTACCATCTTCCAGAATCATCTCTTCCCTCAAATTTCCTCTTGATGTTGTCCATTTATGTTTTCTAGCTAAAGAAAGAGACATATTAGGAAATAAACTAAGGTACATCCTCAATGACTAGGGGCACTAGTTTTCAAAAAAAAAGCAACTCATCATTCATGTGCATCTACTAGAAACTAAGGGATCTGGGAACGTAAATGAGATTTTTCATAATTGGATATGCATACCTCATGCAGTCACCTCTGCTTTTTCCTTCCCTTAATTTGGTGTATATTTGCATAAAGGGCTTTTAAGTGATGGCTCAACTTGGAGATGATGTTGAAATCTCAGTTAGGCATGCATTTGCAGCTAACTGAGATTTCCCATTGGTAGCTTAATTCATGCCCCAATAGTTTATTTAAGATTTTTTTGTTCTTGAAACACAGTGTCATCTGTTTGAAACTATTGTTTTAGTTGTTCAGTGAGTTCTTGCCTGAATAATTTGACATAATCAGCAGCTCTGTTTAAAGAAAAGACTCTGTTTAAGGTCTTTTCTTCTTTAGAGGCATAATGTGTGTCAGAGGGGAATTAGGAAGGAATTAACTTTGTTTAATGAATACTAGAGTAAAAAGGGATTAAACATCTCTACAAATAGCCAGATCCCATGGGTCTCTTGACTTTAAAGATTGTGGAAGGTAATTATATATTGTAATTAAATTATTTTAATTCAATTTCAAACTTTATTTCATGAATAGAAAATATTTCCTGTTCTGAATAGGGAATGCCTTTCTTTCAGCTAAATCCTCCTTTAGGATAGAAGGGAATTTGTCATTTAAATGTAAGCAACAAGGGACAAAATAAACTAAAACAAACAAACAAAAAAAAAAAACAAAGACAATCCCTGTTTTGATCTCTTCCATTCTGTAATTTTTTTTATTGAATTAGAATTTGTAAGTAATGTTTTTGGCATAAAAACTGAATTAAGCCTTTTAAAACTTGGCTCAGTATAAATATTCAACCACTGTAGACTAGAGAATACAGACTTATTCTTTGTGATTTTCTTAGCAGTTATCAAGAGGCATTTCCATATCAATTTTAAGATATGAATTTATAAAATATAACTGAACCCATTTCTTACCTCCATTTGAATTGTTACTACAGTATAGAAAGTCATCAAAATATAGTGGAATAATTGAAGAAATGTGTTACTGAATCCTGACCTCATTACTGTACCCACAGGGTAAATTTGTGTAACCTCTCTGAATCTAGGCAAAATAAGATGTAGAGTTAGATGATTTCTAATTTATTCTGCAGGCCCCTGATAATAATAAGTAACCATGAAAGTAATAGGGTAAGTAATCTAAGTGTTGGCTTTCCCTGGTACCTCAGTGGTAAAGAATCTGCCTGCAATGCAGGAGTCACAGGAGACTTGGGTTCAATCCCTGGGTAGGGAAGATCCCCTGGGAGAGGGCCTGGCAACCTACTCCAGTATTCTTGCCTGGAGAATCTCGTGGACAGAGGAGCCTGGTGGGCTATAGTACATAAGGTCACAAAGAGTGGGACACAACTGAAGCAACTCAGCACATACACACATCCTAAGTGTATTATATGGATAAGAAAAATGTTACAGAATTTAAGTGATTTGCTCAAAATGACAGATGTAGGAGATGGAGAAACTAAGATTCTGACTTAGAACAGTTTGATGCTTAGTCTAGTATTCTTTAGAGTATATAATATTCACTTTTGTGATTAACTTTCTATAGTCATGCACAGAAAAAATAGAATTACTCTTTCATTCTGTGACTGACTTTCTATGTTGTAGCTTTCTGAGTAAAAGTCCAAAGCCAGCGGTAGAGAAAAGAACACTGTGAGCACTTTTAAGACTAGAAACACTGAAAGCAGTGTAAGGGCAACAAAAAGCCCTTTATTGAGTAGACTTAGAATCTATAAATCCAGTTTGTGGACACTTCAAAACAAAATAGAGGATGGTTCATGAGTGTGGCAAGAGAACCACTCCCTTTTTGAAAGATCCTCAAGGGTTAAAGATTACCACCCAGGACTTCCCTGGTGGTCCAGTGGTTAAGACTCCACACTCCCAATGCAGGGGACCTGGGTTCAATCCCTGGTCAGGGAATTAGATCCCACATGCTGCAACTAAAGATCCCACACAGCCAAATAAATAAATATATATATATATATATTTTAAAGATTACCATCCTACTCTGGACAGATTATCTTCTTGGTAAAGGAACCTCTTTGGAATGCTAGTTTGCTTACATATCTGTCCCCCTCTACTAGATATAAGCCTTTTGTGATTAGACATTGTTCTGTGCTCAGTTGCTAAGTCACGTCCAACTTTTTGTGGTCCCATGAACTGTAGCCTGCCTGGCTCCTCTGTTCATGGAATTCTCCAGGTAAGAATACTGGAGTAGATAGCCATTCTCTTATCCAGGGGATCTTCCTGACCCAGGAACTGAACCCAGGTCTCCTGCATTGCAGGCAAACTTTTTACCATCTGAGCTACCAGGGAAGCTGTTACGTAATTAATCCTTCAGTTCAGTTCAGTTCAGTCGCTCAGTCGTTTCCCACTCTTTGCGACCCCATGAATTGCAGCACACCAGGCTTCCCTGTCCATCACCAACTCCTGGAGTTCACTCAAACTCATGTCCATCCAGTTGGTGATGCCATCCAGCCATCTCATCCTCTGTCATCCCCTTCTCCTCCTGCCCCCAATCCCTCCCAGCATCAGGGTCTTTTCCAATGAGTCAACTCTTTGCATGAGGTGGCCAAAGTATTGGAGTTTCAGCTTCAGCATCAGTCCTTCCAATTAATTCTTACTGAATGCCTACTACATGCCAGGCAGCTTTCTGAGTAATACAAGAAGGAAACAGACACATATGTGTATGTTCATAGGACTTACATTCTAGTAGATGAAACAACAATAAACAAAAAAGGAACCCAAATAGATTGTACATAGATGTTGATAATGCAGTGGAAAAAAATAAATAAAAGAGGGAAGAGAGAACAGGAAGTGAGAGGATAGGAAGGCTTCATTGAAAAGGTCACATTTAAACCAATTGAATAGATTTGCCAATAGTGGGCCAGAAATTATACATGCATGTTTGACTTTGTTAGGGCTGTCATCACAGAGTACCATAAATTCAGAGGTTTTAACAACAGAAATATATTGTCTCACAATCTGGACGTTAGAATTCTGGATTAAGGTGACAGCAAGGTTGATTCCTTCTGAGGCAGTGAGGGAAGAATCATTTCATCTCCTAGGCTTGTGCAAGTTGCTCAGTAGAGTCCGACTCTTTATGAACCCATGGACTATGCAGTCCATGGAATTCTCTAGGCCAGAATACTGGAGTGGGTAACCTTTCCCTTCTCCAGGGGATCTTCCCAACCCAGGGATCAAACCCAGGTCTCCTGCATTGCAGGGCGATTCTTTACCAACAGAGCTATCAGAGAAACACTAGGCTTGTAGATGACCTTTTTCTTCCTGTGTCTCTTCATGTCATCTTCCCTCTATGTGTATCTCTGTGTCCAACTTCTCCTTTTTAAAAAGGACACCAGCCATACTGATTTAGGGCCCACCCTAATGACCTCCCTGGTGGTTCAGATGGGAAAGCGTCCACCTATAATGCGGGGGATCTGGGTTCAATCCCTGGGCCGGGAAGATCTCCTGGAGAAAGAAATGGCAACTCACTCCAGTATTCTTGCCTGGAAAATCCCATGGTCAGAGGAACCTGGTAGGCTACAGTCCATGGGGTCACAAAGAGTTGGACATGACTGAGCAACTTCACTTTCTGTCCTTTGTAATGAACTCATTTTAACTTGAGTATCTCTGTAAAGATAGTATCTCCAAACACAGTCACATTTTGAGGTACTAAGGGTTAAGACTTCTACATATGAATTTGGAGGGATGAAATTCAATCCATGAAGTTCATTATTTTATTTAATACTCACAATAACTCTATAAAGGAAGTATTGCTAAGCATGATAGATACCAGGATGAATGATGCTTCATCCTTTTCATTCATCAATGAATGAAAAAGATATAAAACAAATACACAAATAAATCTAATATGGTTGACATAGAAAGACATAATACCTAAGTACTAGTTGAGTAGATCAGAAGTGTTGCAGCAAGTTAACTGTAAGAGGGTATAACTCACCTTCTTGAGAAGCAGGAGAATTTAGCTAGCAGGAGACATAGAGTAAGGAGTGTTCTGGAAACCATGAATAAGAAAAAAATCATTTTAATGGGTATGTCAAGTACTACCATTTAGACAAAAAATTTGGAAATATTGCATTGTGCCAAGATGATTTCCAGTTTGCCTTTAAGTTTTACAAATATGACTGCATTCAAGAAGGACCATGAAGAGCACACAACCTGCCAGCTTAATTAAGTTTCTGAAATGCTTCTGGGCAAAATTAATATGTGTGGCTACCAGCCCAAATCATTGGGACCGAACAGAGTCAGCTTACACAGAAAATTGCAAGAAGTGTAGGGATATTTTAAAAATTGAATATAGCAATATTGATAATTGTGGTTAGAGAATTATTTATCTTTTCCTTGGATACTTTCTCTCATTGGTTATTTCAAAGTCAATATGATTATCAGAACCTTTCAGAGCAAAATTAAAACCTTGGGGTGAGGTGGCCATTTGGCAAAGACTTCTATGTATATTCTACTAAACCCAAGTGGATAGAAACAAAATAAACTTAATTCCAGTGTAAAGTTTACTTATCATTTGAAGAAAGTGATGCTAAATATTAGTACTGAGTAAATTCAAATTCTCCTGCTGATCATTTCAGATATGGGCTAACTAGCAAAATAAAGACTGAATCTTTTCCTGTTTCTGTTTCCAGGATGTATTTTACCAATAAGGTAAAGGGTAGAAGAAATAATGAGGCCCACATGTACACAGTCTTTTATGGTTCGCAAAGCCATTTTACATCTGTCATTTCAATGGCTTCTACATCTACTCTGAGGATAGCAGGAGAGAGTTATGATCCTCATTTGATAAAAGAGAAAAACTGAGACTCTAAGAGTTGATGTTTTCAATATTATAATCAGGAATGGGACCAACACTAGCACTCCAAAATTTGGATGATTACTTCTGTACTTTAACATACCATAGAATGGATAGCTCCTACAATGATATGCTGTTCAAATTAGTCATGGTGTCCACGCTATCATGGTCTCTACACTAATACTCTGATCTCCTTAAACAGCTCAGGTTTGAGAATCTATGGACTTCTACAAGGCGGAAATGTAATAACTTTATGTTTTATATGCAAAATTGTCAACCAGTATAATATCAATATTTACAAAACTACACTTAAATTACATTTTAAGGGGACTTGAAATTTCCTTGAAATAAGACTTTGTCTGTGTGTGTATTCATTCTGATAATTATCTATAAAACAAATAGCATAAATAAGCTATGTAAGTCTATCCCTTATTACTTGCATGATCACCTTAAACATAAATGCCACACGTGATTCAGGGCCCCTGTGGGGTTGTGACCATGATACCATGGACACCATGGCTAATTTGAACAGCAGAAGTGCAAGGCACAATTGGCCTTTGTTGATACCATCTTGACATGTGAAAGCCAAATGATGTCATTGTATGTCATCTGAGCAAAAGTTTCATAGTATGAACACAGAAAGTGGTGGAAGAATTGGGTCATCATTCTACCTGCTGTAACTTAGATATACAGAACTCCCTGGAGCCTATACCTTAGCTACCAGCATTATACTCACATGGTGAGCTACAGTTTAGTTTCAATGAGATGTGTTACATCACATTAAATCATGTAGCTACTTTAAATATTATTGTTCTTTCAATTTGGCTTTGTGCTTACTTTCTCAACATTTTCATGTTAAAGCCATATAAGAACTATGAGCTTAAGAGTCTAAACCTAGTGCTATGTTGGCACACATTTAAGCAGCATACATTAAATGAAGTGAAGTGAAGTCTCTCAGTTATGTCCAACTCTTTGTGGAGCATACATTAAAAGAAACATGATTTTGGTCAACATTAGAGATAAGAGATAATTGTTTTTTGCTTTATAAAGGCTCTATACATGATGTAACCTGTAGAAACATTGAACTATGTGGTTTCTGATAGTCTAGAATTCTAAAATTTGAAAGAAGAGTCTGTTCCACTTATTCTTATGTTGTGGCCATGAATGTTCATAGAGTAGCCAATGAATCAATCTAGCATGCATCTCTGAGAGAGTACTACGTGCCTCGTCATGGTTGTGTGTTGAAAGTTGATAGAGGAAAGGCAAACATAATCTTGGTGCTTAAAAAGTTAAGTGCCTAGAAAACTGTTAGCTTAGTCTACACTCTGCCTGGGTGGACTCTGATTCCCAGCTTTAGAATCTATGAGGACCTTGTCCTGTGGCCAAGAAGCAACTGAATAAAGCTCCATTTCTTGAGGAGTGCTGTGTAGCATTCACTGAAGTCTGCCTGGCTGTGGTACTCTAAAAGTTCCAAGGCTTGATCAAGTCTGGGTGGAACCATTTTCAAGGGAGAATACAATTGTGGAATGAGTAATCCTGACAGAAAATTAGAGCATGTTCATAGAAAGATTAAAGTGAACTCAAAAGAGCAAGTATGTCCCTGAGTTGCCTTTGAATACAAATAATAAGGACAGCACATGACGAGGTAGCAAGGGATTGGGTAGGGAATGGTCAGATGGTTGGAGTGGTTTTACCCTGGCACAGATTTCTTTTTAGCTCTTTTTTTTTTTTCATTTTATTGTCACTTATCTCAATTGGGTGCTAATAAGATGATTGACTGTATATTGTCACCCTGCTTATTTAACTTATATGCAGAGTACATCATGAGAAACGCTCGGCTGGATGAAGCACAAGCTGGAATCAAGATTGCTGGGAGAAACATCAAAAACCTCAGATATGCAGATGACACCACCCTTATGGCAGAAAGCGAAGAGGAACTAAAGAGTCTCTTGATGAAAGTGAAAGAGGAGAGTGAAAAAGTTGGCTTAAAGCTCAACATTCAGAAAACTAAGATCATGGCATCTGGTCCCATCACTTCATGGCAAATAGATGGGGACACGATGGAAACATTGACAGACTTTATTTTGGGGGGGCTCCCAAATCACTGAAGATGGTGATTGCAGCCATGAAATTAAAAGATGCTTACTCCTTGGAAGGAAAGTTATGTCCAACCTAGACAGCATATTAAAAAGCAAAGACATTACTTTGTCAACAAAGGTCTGTCTAGTCAAAGCTATGGTTTTTCGAGTAGTCATGTATGTATGTGAGAGTTGGACTATAAAGAAAGCTGCTGCTGCTGCTAAGTTGCTTCAGTTATGTCTGACTCTGTGCAACCCCAGAGATGGCAGCCCACCAGGCTCCCCCGTCCCTGGGATTCTCCAGGCAAGAACACTGGACTGGGTTGCCATTTCCTTCTCCAGTGCATGAAAGTGAAAAGTGAAAAGTGAAAGTGAAGTCGCTCAGTCGTGTCCGACTCCTAGCGACCCCATGGACTGCAGCCTACCAGGCTCCTCTGTCCATGGGATTTTCCAGGGAAGAGTACTGGAGTGGCGTGCCATTGCCTTCTCCAAAAGAAAGCTGAGTGCCAAAGAATTAATGCTTTTGAACTGTGGTGTTGGAGAAGACTCTTGAGAGTCCCTTGGACTGCAAGGAGATCCAACCATTCCATCCTAAAGGAAATCAGTCCTGAATATCCATTGGAAGTACTGATGCTGAAGCTGAAACTTCAATACTTTGGCCGCCTGATGCAAAGAACTGACTCATTTGTAAAGACCCTGATGCTGGGAAAGATTGAAGATGGGATGAGAAGGGAACGACAGAGGATGAGATGGCTGGATGGCATCACAGACTCAGTGGACGTGAGTTTGAGTAAACTCTGGGAGTTGGTGATGGGCAGGGAAGCCTGGCTTGCTGCAGTCCATGGAGTCACAAAGAGTCAGACATGACTGAGTGACTGAACTCAACTGAACTGATGATTATTAAAAATAGGATGCAAGGATGTGGTTGGCTTAAGAAATAGCTTCGTGGAGGGCCTCAGGTCTTAAAAGTGTAGCTTATCAGTAATGAGATTTGTAATAATTCCAGAGATATGGAGTGAGTCTCTCCCATTTTATTACAGGGCTCACTGCATCCTCCAGCTTGTAGGAAGTACAGTACAAAGGGACTGAGAGTAGCCACATCATCACCTGACTGCTTGGATCACAGAAGTAGCCTCCTCACTGATCTCCCTGCTTGTCTTCTTGGCCACTGCCCCCACTCTCATACAGCCTATTCTCCACGTGGCAAACAGGGTGACCTTTTAAAAAGAATAATTAGTTCATGACATTTTTATGTCTAAAACCCTCCAATGCCTAATGAGTATGCATAGAATATAAACCCTATAAGATCCTGCTTTATCTTTAAACAAAAAAAACAGTTCTTAGCTTCTTTGATCTTTCTGTTATTGTTTTAGTGTCTATTTTATTTATTTCTGTTCTGATCTTTGTTATTTCTTTCTCTCTGCTAACTTTTGGCATAGTTTCTTATTTTTGTAGTTCCTTGAGGTATAAAGTTAGTTATCTGAGAAATTTCTTTTTCCTTGATGTAGATGTTTATAAAGTTCTATTTTAAATCTTTTGCAGAATCCCATAAGTTTTTTTACATTCTATTTCCATTTTCATTTGTGTAAAGATTTTTTAAAAATTTCCTTTTTGACCTATTAATTATTCAGGAACATGTCATTTAATTTTCACATATTAGTGAGCTTTCTAGCTTTTCTCCTGTTATTGTCTTTTAATTTCATACTGTTGTGGTCATACATGATATTTGGTATGATTTTAATCGTCTTAAATCTGCTAAGACCTGTTTTGTTACTTAACATATCTGGAGAATGTTTTTTGTATGTGCTTGAGAGGAATAATTCTACTGCTGTTGGGTCGAATGTGCTGTAAATGGTAGGTCCATTTGATCTAAAGTTTACCTCAAATCTGATATTTTACTAATGGTTTTCTATCTGGATGATCTATTCATTGTTGAAAATGTGGCACTGAGTTCTACTTCTGTCTTCAGACCTGTTAACATTTTCTTAATATATTTAGGTGTGTTCCAATGTCAGATGCATATATATTGACCATTGATATATCCTCCTGGTGAATTGATATTGTAACAAGAAGTGAAGGAGTTTGCTTCAAGTCACCCCCTTGACTGAGGATAAGTCTGTCCATCTTTCTAATCTTGAGTTGTTTCCACAGCCTTCACTGCAGTATTCCCCAAAGAATCTGTTGTACCCAACTTTCAGTAGCTGTAACTATGAAGACATCATGACCCATGTGAGCTATTGGTGAAATGTACATTGTGCAGCCACTTTGGAAAACAATATAGAGATTCCTCAAAACATTAAAATTAGAACTATCATATAATCCTGAAATTTCATTACTAGATTTATATACAAAGGAAATGAAATCTGTATCTTAAAGAGATATTTTCACTAGCATGTTTATAGTAGCATTATTAAATAGCCAAGACATGGAAATAAAGAATATGTTTTTATTCAGAGATGAAAAGAAGGACATCCTGCCATTTGCAACAGCATGGATGAACCTGGAGGGCATTATACTAAGTGAATATATCAAGGAAGACAAATACTGTATGGTATCTTATGTGGAATCTTTGGGGAAAAAACTCATAGAAACAAAATAGAATGGTGGTTGCTAGACACTGGGATGTGAGGAAAATAAGATGCTGGTCAAAGCATACAAACTTTCAGTTATAAGATGAATACATTCTGATGATCTAAGATAATACCATCTTGTGTACTTGAAATTTGCTACAGAGTAGATCTTGTGTTCACAACCACAACTGCAACAAAAAAGGTAACTATGTGAGGTGGTGGATGTGATTGTAATAATCATTTTATATTGTATTAATCTGTGGGGCTTCCCTGGTGGCTCAGATGGTAAGGAATCTGCCTGCAACGCAGAAGACTTGTGTTTGATCCCTAGATCAGGAGGATCCCCTGGAGAAGGAAATGGCAACCCGCTCCAGTACTCTTGCCTGGAGAATCCCATGGACAGAAGAGCCTGGCAGTCTACAGTCAATGGGATTGCAAAGAGTTGAACATAACTGAATGATTCATACTTTCACTTTTCATTTTCAATATATATGTATATCAAACCATCATGTTATGTACCTGAAATAGATATAATTTTGTTAATTATATCTCAATAAATCTGGAAAAATGAAGACATTGCAAGTCCTCAGTGAAATAGTTTTGGTTTTATGCTATTTTGGTTTTGTTTAGGAAATGGAAAGACAATGGCATAGTTATAATACATGGCATAGAAAAGTAACCTGAATTATTCAATATTTTAAAGGACATAAAGGAATGTATAGTGTATGTTAAATATAATTCTTTCCTCAATAAATATTTAAATATTCATTCACTTCCTTTTAATTTGCCATGACCTCATTAGCACCACAGTAGAATATTTAGAGAATGAAAGCACATAATTGGCAACTGTTTTTGGATTCTTTATCATGAGCTGTTATTCCAAAGTTGCACACATATAAAACCTGTTAAAACTGTTTTGAGGGTCTTTTTTTTTTTTTGGAAAAATATACTGGAAAGATTTCAAAATATCTACATTTACCTTGTAAAATATTATTAGAATAGAAATAATATCATCCTTTTCCTGATCACAAGCTAAACACAGAGCACAAATTACAACATTATGAAATAGTCCTAATTCCATAAATCAGGACACAACAAACCACAATAATAAAATTAGAAGACATTCAAAATATGAAACAGTCAAAACAAACTATCACTCATTCTGAAGACTTCCAACAGCACTCACTCGAAAACAATTTCCTCTTATTTCTGGAAACCATTAAATGATTAATTACTGTGTAATGTACAGATTTCTTGATGTGTACAGAGTTAGAAATTCATAGTAAGTCAGCAAAGAGCTCTCAGTGACAAATCAAGAGAGGAACAGAAACAATGAGAAGGCTAACTTTTACATTAAGGTGAGGAATCATTGCTTTCAGGGTCTGGGATCTCAGCAGCAGTTTGTGTCATTGGACAGCCCTTTCAGGAAGAGAGCACTTACTGAGACCGAAGGCACAAAGATGCTCCCCAAAGACAAACATTATAATGATGAGCAAACCAGCTGCCTTCATCACAGCTGCCTTTCACCTTTGAATGTTTACCCATTATTGATCTGCTACTCACAGCTTGGTACTTATACAGAGGAGCGCTAAAGTGCAGGGATAAGAGCCTGGTGCTAGAGCCAAACCATGGGCTTCAAGTTGTGCTTGCCAGATGAAATTGGATGAGGGATTCACACTCTCTTAGCCTAAATTTCTTCATCTGTTATCTGAGAAGGGGCAACAGTGACATCATCAAAGAGTGGTTAAAGTGAATCCAGTTTTTACATGTAAGTTGCTTAGAATTGTGTTAGCCCATGATTAAATTGGCATCTATTACCATAATTTTTGGAGAAGGCAATGGCAACCCACTCCACTACTCTTGCCTGGAAAATTCCATGGACGGAGGAGCCTGGTAGGCTGCAGTCCATGGGGTCGCTAAGAGTGGACTCGCTAAGAGTTACTTCACTTTTCACTTTTCACTTTCATGCATTAGAGAAGGAAATGGCAACCCACTCCAGTGTTCTTGCCTGGAGAATCCCAGGGACGGGCGAGCCTGGTGGGCTGCCATCTATGGGTCACACAGAGTCAGACATGACTGAAGTGACTTAGCAGCAGCAACCATAATTTTTACACAGTTAGTACTTACCAAGACATTGCCTCAAGAGTTTTATAAAAATACTTCCATTTGTGACTATGTACGTACACATATACACACACTTTTCCTTGATAACCTGTCATGTGCCAGGCACTATGATGAGTGTGACAATTTTATTCCTTATTCACAATTTTATAATAAAATGGACTGCATTGGTAATAGCAATGACTGTTAGTAAAATAATGTGTCTCCGCCCCCTTTTTCTTTGAGTTCTTACTGTATACCCAGGCTTCTCTGTATGCTCTACACTGTGTGAATTATCTCATTAATCTTCACAACAACACAGTGTATTATGTATTGTTCATATTCTCTTACTGCATAAGGAAACTGAAGGAGACAGGGTTTAGTGACTTGCTCAAGGTACCATGTCTGGTACTTTGTCTGGGCTTCCCTAGTGGCTGAGACGGTAAAGCGTCTGTCTGCAATGCAGGAGACCCAGGTTTGATCCCAGGTTTGGGAAGATCTCCTGGAGAAGGAAATGGCAGTCCACTCCAGTATTCTTGCCTGGAAAATCCCATGGACCGTGGAGCCTGGTAGGCTACCGTCCATGGGGTCACAAAGAGTCAGACACGACTGAGCGACTTCACTTTCACTTTCACCATGTCTGGTAGTAGTACAAAAAGTGAAAGTGAAGGTGTTGGTTGCTCATTCGTGTCCTACTCTTAGCAATCCCGTGGACTGCAGTCTGCCAGGCTCCTCTGCCCATGGGATTTTCCAGGCAAGAATACTGGAATGAGTAGCCGGCCATGCCCTTCTCCAGCAGATCTTCCTAACCCAGGGATGGAACCTGGGTCTCCATATGGCAGGCAGAGTCTTTACCATCTGAGCCACCAGGGAAGTCCTATACCCTGTATTCAAATAGAAATCTCTCTGACTTCAGAATCTTATGTCTGTTTTCCACCAACAACTTTTCTCTGCAGCCTGGTCCCCCACCTGAGAGCCTAGAAGCTCTCCCAAGTCATTCACAGTCAAATTCCAGAGTGAAATATTTGCTTCCCCAAATTTGTGTGACACTACACTTACCTGGCTCTCATCCTGCTTCAGCAGTCCCTCCGCAATCTTCTTTGCAGTTTTCCTCATCTCTCTGCACAATAAGGGTGGAGAGGCCCAGAGCTCAGTTCCTGGACCTCTTTCCTTTTCTACCTACACTTACTTCCTTGGTGATCTTGTCCAGATGCTTGGTCTTAAACACTACCTAGAGGCGGAAGACTGTCACTACTATAATCTAGCCTTTTCCTCTTCTCCTAGTTGCCAGGCTGGTATGTCTAACTGCCTACTTGACATCATTCCTTGGATGCCTGATAAGTATCTCAAATTAATCATATTCAAACCAATTTCTTAATTGTCCCCCCATCAGAACTTCCCCCAACCTTCCTCATTTCAGAATATAGCAGTGTTATTCTTTGCATTGCTCAGCACAAAAACCTTACAGTTATCCTGACTCCTCTCTTTTACCACCCTCCTGAGTTTAACCCATAGACAATCTTCTCAGTTCTACATGAGATAGTTCTTGAAGTCATACATTTTTCACTAATTTCACTATCATGCTATGAGTCCAAGCTACTGTCATTGCTTATCTGGACAACTGCAATTAGCTTTACAACTGGTTTCCCAGCTTCTGTTCTGGCCGCTTAAACAGCATTCTCTGTAGCAGTGTTTTCTAAGCACCAGACACTGTCTTCTAAGGCTTCCCTACATGAGCTCACTTAATTAATTTTGACAAACATGCCTACAATATAGGTCTTATCATTCTTTCCATTTAACAGGTTAAAAAAAAAAAACAACAACTGTGCTTTAAGAAGTGAAGCAACTTGAGCAAGAATGAATTAAAATAATCTTAGTCATGCTCTTTCCATGGTGCCTTAATGCTTTAGCAATCCAGTAATTGATTCCTAAGGCTTTATGTGAGAAAATAAAGCAACAGAAAATAGATGTCTAAAGGCATTAATTAAAATGTTAACTATAATTGGGAAATGCTATTAACAACGTAAAGGTCTCCTGATGAATGAATAATGAGCTGATGAATTATTAAATATATCAGTCTATATTAATATAATAAATATAAGCCCTCACTAAACATGTGTATTAAGGTACAGAGTATTATAGACAAATACTTGATGTGTGTATGTGGAATAGTGTGTATATGGAATAGTAAAGGGTTTGAAGCCACAGTTTTGCCCACTGGAGGAATTCAGACATGTCTAAGGAGGTGATAGTGTTAGTTGCTTAGTTGTGTCTGACTTTTTTGTGACCCATGGACTGTAGTTCTCCAGGCTCCTTTGTCCATGGAATTTTCTAGGCAAGAATACTAGAGTGGGTAGCCATTTCCTTCTCCAGATGATCTTCCCAACCCAGGAATTGAACATGGGTTTCCTGCATTGCAATAAGATTCTTTGCTGGCCCAGCCACCGAATGAGTCAGCTGAATTGTGTAGATTGAAAAGAAAAAAGAGATCTTTTTCTTGAGTTTGCATGGGTACTGAGATGTGTTTCCATGGGCATTTGAGAGAGGGACGATTTCTCCAGGAGGGTAACATGATAACCTACATTGCTCCCTTAGCTTGGCTCCATGAACTCAGGTCTAATGTCTGTGAAGAACCTGCAGAAAGAACTAAAATAAATGTTCCAAGAAGATCTCCCATCTACCAGGCACAAACATTTCCAATGGGATGTCTAACCACCTCCCCTCACCCTTTACCTAGTAGCTCTTACATGCATTTTTGGTTCTAGTTTACCTGTCACTTCCCCTCAGAAGTCTTGCCTGGCTGCCTATCTAGATTAGAGACCTTTCTCCATGTTTCCTTACCATCCTCTTCTTCCCTTATGATAGCACTAACACACATTACTGTCATCATTTAATTTCTATATATTACTCTACACTGTACATTCCTAGTGGGTAAAGAGAAGTCTTTCTCTTTTATTTATTTATTACTAATTTATTTATATCTGTGCTGGGTCTTCATTGCTGCATGGGTTTTCTCTAATTGTGGTGAGTGGGGGCTACTCTTCATTATAGTGCATGGACTTCTCATTGTGGTGGCTTCTTTTGTTGCAGAGCACAGGTTCTCGGGTACATGGGCTTCAGTAGTTTGGGCTCCTGGCCTTTAGAAAAGGCTCAGTAATTGTGGCACACAGGCTTAGTTGCTCTGTGGCATGGGGGATCTACATGGACCAAGCATTGAACCCATGCCTCCTGCGTTGGCAGGTGGATTCTTTACCACTGAGCCAGCAGGGAAGCCCTGAGAAGCCTTTCTTGTATGTAAGCAAGAATGATATCTATTTCATTCATTTTTAATCTGCAGCTTCTAGCACAATACCTGGATCAAAGTAGGTCTTCAGTAAAACATTGTTAGTGTAGCCAAATCCTTTACTGATTCAAAAGTCACATTATTTTACCGTCCAGAAGAGCACTAAAAAACAATGAAATATTCACTTAAGACCTAAAAGAAGTGACACAGTGATATGGTATTGCATATCACACAGATATGTAGGCATATGATATTGCATATCACCCAGAATTATGTTCTAAAAACTTTCTTCACACAGCTAGTTTCCCTAAGTATCAGTAATCACCACTCAGCATTCACTGTTCCCTTTTAATTTTGCCCAGGAAAAGAAATAATTCTAAATAAACCCAAACCAAATAAACTCCAGCCTATTTTTTGTTCCTGCTTTCTCTGCCTCCTTTCCTTTTGGAGACTTTTTCCTCTTAAGAGAATAATTAATGTAAGTCATTTTAGCTTCTATTTCTAGGCACAATTTAGCAGCTCAAACATCACTTACAACAAATGCTTAGACAATGTTAATGTTAAAATAACAAAAGATCCTTCTTTACAAAACTGGAGTGAGTTTAAGGATTCAGTGTTAGTTGCTCAGTTGAATCTGACTCTTGGCCTGTAACCCACCAAGCTCCTGGGTCCATGGGATTTCCCAGCAAGAATATTGGAGTGGGTAGCCATCCCCTTTTCAGGGGATCTTCCTGACCCGGGGTTCGAACCTGGGCCTCCCACATTGCAGGCAGATTCTTTTCCATCTGAGTCACCAGGGAAACCCTATGCTGCACACAAAATAGTCAAAGCAGAGTAAGACAATTCTACTCTCAAGGCAGAGTTTAAGGGTAGGGAGGGTTAATTAAGAAAAGATGGGAAATGCTGGATAACAGATATGACCTGCTCTTGGATCAGTCAGTCCAAGCTAGTCAGTTACAAGCTATGAAGTTTTCTAGTAAACAGTTACTTGGGGCCTCAGGCTGCTGCCAATCAGAGGTTTATTTTTGCCCCAGCATCGAATAGTCAGCAGGAGCTTAGGGGCAGTGTGTAGGGAAGACACATCAAATCTTCCCTTTGGCCTGAATGTGACACTCAAGACTTACATATATCATAATGGTCAAAACTAGTCACATGGAAAATCTAATTGCAAAAGAGGCTGGGAAATGGAAAGGGGAAGATAGTTATCAGTTCAGTTCAGTTCAGTCAGTCGTGTCTGACTCTTTGTGACCCCATGAACCGCAGCACACCAGGCCTCCCTGTCCATCACCAACTCCTGGATTCTACCCAAACCCATGTCCATCGAGTCGGTGATGTCATCCAACCATCTCATTCTCTGTCTTCCCCTTCTCCTCCTACCCTCAATCTTTTCCCAGCATCAGGGTCTTTTCAAATGAGTCAACTCTTCGTATCAGGTGGCCAAAGTATTGGAGTTTCAGCTTCAACATCAATCCTTCTAATGAACACCCAGGACTGATCTCCTGCAGGATGGACTCGTTGGATCTCCTTGCAGTCCAAGGGACTCTCAAGAGTCTTCTCCAACACCACAGTTCAAAAGCATCAATTCTTCAACACTCAGTTTTCTTTATAGTCCAACTCTGACATCCATTCATGACTACTGGAAAAACCATAGCCTTGACTGGAAGGACCTTTGTTGGCAAAGTAATGTCTCTGCTTTTTAATATGCTGTCTAGGTTGGTCGTAACTTTCCTTCCAAGGAGTAAGAGTCTTTTAATTTCATGGCTGCAATCACCATCTTCAGTGATTTTGGAGCCCAATAAAATAAAGTCTCTCACTGTTTCCATTGTTTTTCCATCTATTTGTCATGAAATGATGGACCAGGTGCCATGATCTTAGTTTTCTGAATGTTGAGCTTTAAGCCAACTTTTTCACTCTCCTCTTTCACTTTCATCAAGAGGCTTTTTAGTTCCTCTTCACTTTCTGCCATTAAGGGTGGTGTCATCTGCATATCTGAGGTTATTGATATTTCTCCCAGCAATCTTGAATGAGCATTAATAGTCTCTTCTATATGGGGAAGAGGAGAGACCCAGTATATAATTAATAAATGGGTTTGCCCCTGTCATGAAAATAGACAGGAATTGTATTTTTTGTTTCCATCAATATTATTTTGTTATTATTATCATTAAAATGTGATTTTAAAAACACACTGACAGTAAAGAGTCTTAAGTACTATTGGGTCTCTTTAATAATCAAATCTGAGTATAAACCATTGGACCCACTGTCTCTATCTTTGATGCAGAGAAAAATAACAGTTTGAGAAAATGAATAGTAAAATACAATTGACACCCATCTTAGGGATAGAGGTAAGAGTATTAGCTATCTTCTGTTGTCCAAATATTAATTCAAAACATAATAGTCACTTAATGACTTGAGAAAACAATATTTCAGACTGCCTCTGGTCTAAAAATCTGGGCACGATTTATCTTCTGCCTCTGGCTCAAGGTCTTTCATGAGGTTACAGAGAAGCAATCAACTAGGGTTGCAACTGAAGGTTTGCCTGGGGAAGGAAGGGATTCATTTCCAAGCTCATTCACATGGTTCTTGGTAGACCTTGGTTGTTTGGGACAATGAGCCTCTCTGGTGGGTTACCTCACAATATAGCAGCTGTCTTCCTCCAGAGTGACTGATCCAAGAGTGGGTGAGGTAAATCACCTAAGTCAGAAGTCACCATCTTGTAACAACCTAATCTTAAAAGTGACATACTATCACTTCTGTCATATATTCTTTGTTAGAAGTAAATCAATAAGTCCAGGCCACACTCAGGAGGAGAGTACTACACGTGAAAGTGAATGCTAGGAGAGTAGGATCATTAGGAACACATTTTAAAGGCTGTATATATCACAGTGATTTTCAAAAGTAAAATGTTTAATAAATTATTTCTTCAAATTTATATTTGAAATTAAAGTTTTCCTGCCATTTCTTGGGGGACTAGACTCAAATAGTTTAATTATATATTTCAGCCTTGAAATTAAACTAGGCATTGTTGAAGTGGCAATAAAGTAACCAATTTCATCTGAAATAAAATTCATGTTTTGAGAATTTTCAAATATGTAATTTATAGCTCCTATCCTAACTTATAATTGTGCTCTTTGCTTTCTAGATAGAGACCTTAAAAAGAAAACCTTTCCAATATTGCTGCCTTGGGAATATGAAGATAAGAAACAAGTTTTTTACTTGACATTTAGCTGTGAAAAAGCATTCCTCTTGTGAGAGACATTTGAAATTTCCTGTTCAAATACGTTTCCTTTAGGGCACTACTGCAGTGAAAACCCACCATGCTATAAAAATCCCATAAGGGGTTCCCTGACAGTTTGTTTGATTTCTGAATCAGACAACAGAAGAAAAGGCAACTCTGGCCAGAAAAAATAGTGTTCTCCCTTGCTAAAGAACCTTACTTTTAAAGGGTCACTAGATTAGCTCACATTAAAGCTATTTTTTTCCTAAAGTCACAAAAGTACCATTCTCAGACATTCAGTACAGTTCAGTCGCTCAGTCATGTTCAACTCTTTGCGACCCCATGAATCACAGTACTCCAGGATTCCCTGTCCATCACCAACTCACAGAGTTCACTCAAACTCATGTCCATTGAGTCGGTGATGCCATCTAGCCATCTCATTCTCTGTTGTCCCCTTCTCCTCTTGCCCCCAGTCGCTTCCAGCATCAGAGTCTTTTCCAATGAGTCAACTCTCCGCATAAGGTGGCCAAAGTACTGGAGTTTCAGCTTTAGCATCAGTCAGTCCTTCCAAAGAACACCCAGGATTGATTTCCTTTAGAATGGACTGGTTGGATCTCCTTGCAGTCCAAAGGACTCTCAAGAGTCTTCTCCAACACCACAGTTCAAAAGCATCAATTCTTCGGTGCTCAGCCTTCTTCACAGTCCAACTGTCACATCCATACATGACCACTAGAAAAACCATAGCCTTGACTAGTCAGACCTTTGTTGGCAAGTAATGTCTCTGCTTTTGAATATGCTATCTAGGTTGGTCATAACTTTCCTTCCAAGGAGTAAGTGTCTTTTAATTTCATGGCTGAAATCACCATTTGCAGTGATTTTGGAGCCCCCAAAAATAAAGTCTGACACTGCTTCCACTGTTTCCTAATCTATTTGCCATGAAGTGATGGAATCAGATGCCATGATCTTAGTTTTCTGAATGTTGAGCTTTAAGCCAAATTTTTCACTCTCCTCTTTCACTTTCATCAAGAGCCTTTTTAGTTCCTCTTCACTTTCTGCCATTAAGGGTGGTGTCATCAGCATATTGGAGGTTATTGATATTTCTCCCAGCAATCTTGATTCCAGCTTGTGCTTCTTCCAGCCCAGCATTTCTCATGATGTACACTGCATATAAGTTAAATCAGCAGGGCAACAATATACAGCCTTGATGTACTCCTTTTCCTATTCGGAACCAGTACTTTGTTCCATGTCCAGTTCTAACTGTTGCTTCCTGACCTACATACAGGTTTCTCAACAGGAAGGTCAGGTGGTCTGGTATTCCCATCTCTTTCAGAATTTTCCACAGTTTATTGTGATCCACACAGTCAAAGGCTTTGGCATAGTCAATAAAGCAGAAATAGATGTTTTTCTGGAACTCTTGCTTTTTCCATGATCCAGCGGATGTTGGTAATTTGATCTCTAGTTCCTCTGCCTTTTCTAAAACCAGCTTGAACATCAGGAAGTTCGTGGTACATGTATTGCTGAAGCCTGGCTTGGAGAATGTTGAGCATTACTTTACTAGCATGTAAGATGTGTGCAATTGTGCGGTAGTTTGAGCATTCTTTGGCATTGCCTTTCTTTGGGATTGGAATGAAAACTGACCTTTTCCAGTCCTGTGGCCACTGCTGCGTTTTCCAAATTTGCTGGCATATTGAGTGCAGCGCTTTCACAACATCATCTTTCAGGATTTGAAATAGCTCAACTAGAATTCCATCACCTCCACTAGCTTTGTTCATAGTGATGCTTTCTAAGGCCCACTTGACTTCACATTCCAGGATGTCTGGCTCTAGGTCAGTGATCACACCATCATGACTATCTTGGTCATGAAGATCTTTTTTGTACAGTTCTCGTGTGTATTCTTGCCACCTCTTCTTAATATCTTCTGCTTCTGTTAGGTCCATACCGTTTCTGTCTTTCATCGAGCCCATCTTTGCATGAAATGTTCCCTTGGTATCTCTAATTTTTTAGAAGAGATCTCTAGTCTTTCCCATTCTGTTGTTTTCCTCTATTTCTTTGCATTGATCGCTGAGGAAGGGTTTCTTATCTCTCCTTGCTATTCTTTGGAACTCTGCATTCAGATGCTTATATCTTTCCTTTTCTCCTTTGCTTTTCAGTTCTCTTCTTTTCACAGCTATTTTTAAGGCCTCCCCAGACAGCCATTTTGCTTTTTTGCATTTCTTTTCCATGGGGATAGTCTTGATCTCTGTCTCCTGTACAATGTCACGAACCTCCGTCCATGGTTCATCAAGCACGCTATCAGATCTAGTCCCTTAAATCTATTTCTCACTTCAACTGTATAATCATAAGGGATTTGATTTAGGTCATACCTGAATGGTCTAGTGGTTTTCTCTACTTTCTTCAATTTCAGTCTGAATTTGGCAATAAGGAGTTCATCATCTGAGCCATAGTCAGCTCCTGGTCTTGTTTTTGCTGCCTGTATAGAGCTTCTCCATCTTTGGCTGCAAAGAATAAAATCATTCTGATTTTGGTGTTGACCATCTGGTGATGTCCATGTGTAGAGTCTTCTCTTGTGTTGTTGGAAGAGGGTGTTTGCTATGACCAGTGCATTCTCTTGGCAAAACTCTATTAGCCTTTGCTCTGCTTCATTCCGTATTCCAAGGCCAAATTTGCCTGTTACCCCAGGGGTTTCTTGACTTCCTACTTTTGCATTCCAGTCTCCTATAATGAAAATGACATCTTTTTTGGGTGTTAGTTCTAAAAGGTCTTGTAGGTCTTCATAGAGCCGTTCAGTTTCAGCTTCTTCAGCTTTACCTGTTGGGGCATAGCCTTGGATTACCATGATATTGGATGGTTTGCCTTGGAAACGAACAGAGATCATTCTGTCATTTTTGAGATTGCATTCAAGTACTGCATTTCGGACTCTTTTGTTGACCATGATGGCTACTCCATTTCTTCTAAGGGATTCCTGCCCACAGTACTAGATATAATGAGCATCCCAGTTAAATTCACCCATGCCAGTCCATTTTAGTTCGCTGATTCCTAGAATGTCGACATTCACTCTTGCCATCTCCTGTTTGACCATTTCCAATTTGCCTTGATTCATGGATCTAATATTCCAGGTTCCTATGCAATATTGTTCTTTATAGCATTGGACCTTGCTTCTATCACCAGTCACATCCACAACTGGGTATTGTTTTTGCTTTGGCTCCATCCCTTCATTCTTTCTGGAGTTATTTCTCCACTGATCTCCAGTAGCATATTAGGCACCTACTGACCTGGGGAGTTCCCCTTTTGGTATCCTATCATTTCGCCTTTTCATACTGTTCATGGGGTTTTCAAGGCAAGAATACTGAAGTGGTTTACCATTCCCTTTTTCAGTGGACCATATTCATTGTGGCAGACCTCTCCACCATGACCCGCCCGTCTTTGTTGGCCCCACATGGCATGGCTTAGTTTCATTGAGTTAGACAAGGCTGTGGTCTGTGTGATCAGATTGACTAGTTTTATGTGATTATGGTTTCAGTGTGTCTGCCCTCTGATGCCTCTTGCAACACCTACGGTCTTACTTGGGTTTGTCTTACCTTGGATGTGGGGTATCTCTTCACGGCTGTTCCAGCAAAGGGCAGCCGCTGCTCCTTACCTTGGACGAGGGGTATTTCCTCACGGCTACCCCTCCTGACCTTGAACGTGGAGTAGCTTCTCTCGGCCCTCCTGCTCCCTGTGCAGCCGCCCTCCTTGGACGTGAGGTTACTCCTTAGAAGCAATCCCACGGTGGATCTCTCAGAAGAGAGATCTATAATTTTATGGGAAAAGACAGAAGAAAAACGCCCAAAGTCATTTAGTGACTAGATAAAACACTTCAGTTTCCTAGTAAGATTCATTAAAAAGCAAATGAAAATCTACACAAGGATTTTTAACCTGAAATGTTTTCATTGTTCAGTCATTTTCAATCCTCTACCCTGCTACTGGAATAATCTTCTAAAAGAGTCCTGGCAGTGTCACTCCCTACCTTTAAATTTGTCAAAGGTTTCCTACTGTCAACAAAGCAAAGAGCAAACTCCTTAGCGTGTATAAGCTCCTTCATGAGCTCTCCTCAATTTTTACCCTTTATCAGGCCTTTCTCCTTCAACAGTCTGCTACTCTTCACCCAGCAGCTGTTATGACATGGGCTCTGACTCTTGTCAATTACCTATTTTAGAGAAAGTCACAGTAATAGTGACTCTGTTTTCAGTACCTCTGTTGTAGGGCTAGATTGTCTGTCTCACTACATAATTGAGACAACTTGTGTTTTTTGTTCAGGCTCCATCTACATAAAAAAAAAAACAAAAACTTTAATCTCATGCAACTGTCTAAACTTTTAAATCATGAGCCCACACACAAGAAGAGATAGATAAATGGAACAGAATAAATCATCCAGACATATATGTAACTTTACTAATTATACATGTGTGAATTTGCATGATTATGACATAAAGTGGCATTTCAAATCAGTGAGGAAAAATAGTTTCTTAAAAAGTGGCATTGATAGAAGATACTAGTCATTTGGGGAAAAAAACTTAAAACTAATCACTACCTCAGTGCTTATACTAAAATATGACTAATAAAATGCTAGAAAACAATGTGTGTGTCTTAAAATAATCTTGCTGGGCTTTCAAACAGGACACAGAATACCAAGAAGCCATAAAAGAAAATATATAGATACATGTAGTTTTATAGATTTGGGATGATAAAACTCATTATAAAAACATAGATTTCATTATCTAATATAATCTCCCTTCCTTGTTCTCCATAGAAATATTGTTATTATTTCTATACCCTCATTCATGTAATTGATCACATCAGTAACCGGGACCAGGGTAAGACCAATGTCTTACACCATGCCACAGGGACATGGCTTGTCCTATGGTGCCATTGTTTCTTTCATCAGAACAACCTGGGCATTGTTGTTCACCAATATTTAGTCTACCCAAGCAGCTAGTTTGCTTATCTCCATCTTAGCTGTGAGACTATGAGAGATGTATTGAAATGACATGATGAAATACAGATGAAGTTTTCTGTATTTCTTTCAAATGTCAAGATCTTTGTGTAGCTAACAACTTCGAATCATTCAGATCTGCTCCCATGTCATCTTCTCATAGATTTTCCAAGATCATTCTATTAAAAATTATAGTCCCTCTCCTGACAGTAACTCTATATTTTCTTACTCTGATTTATTGTTTTTATAGAACTTATCCACTGAGTAGATCCTGTTTCTTATTAGTCTCCCTGCTACAATGTAATATGTATGAGGACAGAGACCATATCTCTGTGTGGTTTCATTCAACACTCCATCCCCAATTCTAATTATGGTACATAGCAGATGCTCAACAAATATTTGTTAAATAAATGAATAATTAAAATAATTAATGATGAATAATATTCATACAACAGAAATAATGCAGTATATAAAGTGATGACTTTATAAAATAACAATCATATTAATTTCTACTCATCCTCTCTTTTACATTTTGAAAATAAATTTTACCTTTTGTTCCACCACTCTGAACAACATCTTTTAATAACTGCAAACATTGCACAGATATAAAAGAACATGCTCTATTGTGTTTCCAATGTCATAAAGTTTCTTCACTTCTGCATCTCAATTACTTCTGCTTAGAAAGTTCTGGGTAGCAAGATGAGGAAATAACTACAGTTACCAGCCTTAGGAGACTCAGTCAGCTCATTATATAAGTGAAGTATAGTATAATATTCAGAGCACATTAACATCACTTTCTACTGTATTTTAGAGTCATAAATAAATACACTTAAGTAATTGTGCTCAAATGATATGAATAACCAGAGGGAAATCTATGGGGAAAATAGAAGGAAAAATACTTAAATGGTATATTATTAATTTGATGCAAATATCTCTCCTTTAACAATTTGAACCAGACAGGAACAACTGACTGGTTCAAAATGGGAGAAGAGTCCATCAAGGGTGTATATTGTCACCCTGTTTATTTAATTTATATACAGAGTACAGCATGCAAAATGTCAGGCAGAATGAAGCACAAACTGGAATTAAGATTTCCAGGAGAAATATCAACAACCTCAGATATGCAGATAATACCACACTAATGGCAGAAACCCGGAGAAGGCAATGGCACCCCACTCCAGTACTCTTGCTTGGAAAATCCCATTGATGGAGGAGCCTAGTAGGCTGCAGTCCATGGGGTCGCTAAGAGTCGGACACGACCGAGCGACTTCACTTTCATTTTTCACTTTCCTACATTGGAGAAGGAAATGGCAACCCACTCCAGTGTTCTTGCCTGGAGAATCCCAGGGACAGGGGAGCCTGGTGGGCTGCCGTCTATGGGGTTGCACAGAGTTGGACACGACTGAAGTGACTTAGCATAGCAATGGCAGAAACCAAAGAAGAATTAGAGAGCCTATTGATGACGGTGAAAGAAGAGAGTGAAAAAGCTCGCTTACAACTCCACATTCACAACCTGCCTGACTTCAGACTATACTACAAAGCTACAGTCATCAAGACAGTATGGTACTGGAACAAAGACAAAAATATAGATCAGTGGAACAAAATAGAAAGCACAGAGATAAATCCACGCACCTATGGTCACCTTATCTTTGACAAACGAGGTAAGAAGATAAAGTGGAGAAAAGACAATCTCTTTAACAAGTGGTGCTGGGAAAACTGGTCAACCACTTGTAAAAGGATGAAACTAGAACACGTTCTAACACCATATGCAAAATAAACTCTAAATGGATTAAAGATCCAAATGTAAGAGCAGAAATTATAAAAGTCCTAGAGGAAAACATAGGCAAAACACTCTCTGACATAAATCACAGCAGGATACTCTATGACCCACTTCATATAGTAATGGAAATAAAAGCAAAAATAAATAAATGGGACCTAATTAAACTTAAAAGCTTTTGCACAAAGAAGGAAATTATAAGCAAGGTGAGAAGACAGCCTTCAGAATGGGAGAAAATAATAGCAAACGAAGCAACTGACAAAGAATTAATCTCAAAAATATACAAGCAACTCCTGCAGCTCAATTCCAGAAAAATAAACAACCCAATCAAAAAGTGGACCAAAGAACTAAACAGACATTTCTCCAAAGAAGACATACAGATGGCTAGCACATGAAAAGATGCTCAAAATCACTCATTATCAGAGAAATGCAAACCAAAACCACAATGAGGTACCATCCCACACTGGTCAGAATGGCTGCTATCTAAAAGTCTACAAACAATAGATGCTAGAGAGGGTATGGAGAAAAGGGAAACCTATTACATTGTTGGTGGGAATGCAAACTAGTACAGCCACTATGGAGAACAGTGTGGAGACTCCTTAAAAAACTGGAAATAGAACTGCCATATGACCCAGAAATCCCACTGCTGGGCATACACACCAAGGAAACCAGAATTGAAAGAGACATGTGTACCCCAATGTTCATCCAAGTACTATTTACAATAGCCAGAACATGGAAGCAACCTAGATGTCCATCGGCAGATGAATGCATGGGAAAGCTGTGTGTAATGTTCCTGGAATATTCAGGTCAGATCAGATCAGATCAGTCGCTCAGTCGTGTCCAACTCTTTGTGACCCCATGAATCGCAGAACGCCAGGCCTCCCTGTCCATCACCAACTCCCGGAGTTCACTCAGACTCATGTCCGTCGAGTCAGTGATGCCATCCAGCCATCTCATCCTCTGTCGTCCCCTTCTCCTCTTGCCCCCAATCCCTCCCAGCATCAGAGTCTTTTCCAATGAGTCAACTCTTCGCATGAGGTGGCCAAAGTACTGGAGTTTCAGCTTTAGCATTATTCCTTCCAAAGAAATCCCAGGGCTGACCTCCTTCAGAATGGACTGGTTGGATCTCCTTGCATTCCAAGGGACTCTCAAGAGTCTTCTCCAACACCACACTTCAAAAGCATCAGTTCTTCAGCGCTCAGCCTTCTTCACAGTCCAACTCTCACATCCATACATGACCACAGGAAAAACCATAGCCTTGACTAGATGAAACTTTGTTGGCAAAGTAATGTCTCTGCTTTTGAATATGCTATCTAGGTTGGTCATAACTTTCCTTCCAAAGAGTAAGTGTCTTAATTTCATGGCTGCAGTCACCATGTGCAGTGATTTTGGAGCCCAGAAAAATAAAGTCTGACACTGTTTCCCCATCTATTTCCCGTGAGGTAATGGGACCAGATGCCATAATTTTTGTTTTCTGAATGTTGAGCTTTAAGCCAACTTTTTCACTCTCCACTTTCACTTTCATCAAGAGGCTTTTCAGTTCCTCTTCACTTTCTGCCATAAGGGTGGTGTCATCTGCATATCTGAGGTTATTGATATTTCTCCTGGCAATCTTGATTCCAGCTTGTGTTTCTTCCAGTCCAGCGTTTCTCATGATGTACTCTGCATATAAGTTAAATAAACAGGGTGACAATATACAGCCTTGACTAACTCCTTTTCCTATTTGGAACCAGTCTGTTGTTCAATGGAATATTACTCAGCTATTAAAAAGAATGCATTTGAATCAGATCTAATGAGGTGGATGAAACTAGGGCCTATTATACAGAGTAAAGTCAGAACGAAAAACACCAATACAGTATACTAATGCATATATATGGAATTTAGAAAGATGGCAATGATGACCCTATATGCGAGAAAGCAAAAGAGACACAGATGTATAGAACAGTCTTTTGGACTCCATGCGAGAAGGCGAGGGTAGGATGATTTGAGAGAATAGCATTGAAACATGTATATTATTATATGTGAAACAGATCACCAGTCCAGGTTTGATGCATGAGACTAGGTGCTCAGGGCTGGTGCACTGGGATGACCCTGAGGGATGGCATGGGGAGGGAGGTGGGAGGGGGCGTTCAGGATGGGGAACCCATGGACACCCATGGCTGATTCATGTCAATGTATGGCAAAAACCACTACAATATTGTTACGTAATTAGCCTCAAATAAAAATAAATTAATTTAGAAAAAACAACTTAAAAAAAGAAAAAAAGAAAGAAAGGACAGCACACCCAGGGGGTCTTTCACTTTGATTGATTTTAAATCACATTCAGTGACTGACTGGGAATCATCAATGGGGTCTCCCAGGAGTTAGAGTGCCAGGAAGATTTAATTAGGGAGCTGCAGTCCAGATAAAAGATAACATATCACTGAGTTAAAATTTGAACTCAACTCTTTTGATGCCAACGGTGAAACTCTGTGTTTTAGTTGTTTCTAAAAAGTTTTCTGAAGACATGCAGGATTCTTATGGTCAGAGACTGCCTTATGTATCTCCATATTTGATTGACTATTCCTTGGACCTTTTAAAACATTTCAAAATGAAAGTTAACACCAAATTAAATATTTCATACTCTTTCTTTTAAACCATGATAAACTTGTAGAATTTGGACTAACAAAAGACTTTATTGGGGAAGAATGTTTTTCGACTTTAGTTATTTTGAAATCCTAGGGTATGGTGATAATTAAAAGACCAGCTTTTACTCAGTCTTATGTTAGTACTTATGTAAAAATTCTCTGTACAGACTTCCATGACTGTCCAGTGGTTAGGACTCCGTGCTTTCACTAGAAGGGCACGGGTTCAATCGCTGTTCAGGGAACCATACTTCCACAACCTGCATAGGGCCCCCCAAAAAACAAATTCTCTGTGGGTGGTGATCCTGTTTGTAATTTGCACTGGGATTGGGCCACCACCACTGCTCTTCCTTTGGGAATACACTGCTCCCAAACTTTTCTTAGCAGAAAGGTGTCCTAATCATTATTTGGTTTGTTCCCTCCAAACATTATTTTACTCCCTTGGAGTGCTATTTGTGGGTTTTAGATATATCAGCACTTTGTGCCTTCTGAGCACCTTTAGCTGACAGCATAGGCGAGTGATGCAACAATCCCTTTTATGAGGTAGGTGGCCAGGAGGTGATTTCTGCCCACCTTTCTCAGGGGGAGTTTCACATTCACCACCCCCATGTGACAACCTCTTCCTATCTGGGTCTGGCAATCTAGACCCTAATGTCATTCCACACCCCAAACAAAGGCAGTAACACCATACCACTCCTCCTTGCCCTTGAAATCAAGTGTTAAGTAGGGTTATCCATCTTCAGTGCAGACTCCTCACCCAATCCAGACCTCTACTCTCTGGCTAACTGGGGACCCAAGGGCCTGTTCCCCAACCTCTCGGGACCCCATATCCCTCCCATCTCCAGTGCCCACCTCTTCTCTTTGTTCCCTCCCTTCCATCAGAAAATTCACACACACACAAATATCATCTTTTCACCATTTGATGTTTATTGTAATTGCAGCCATCACTTGATGATGTTAGTGTGAGAGTCTTTTCTTGGTTGGCCATTTCTAACAAAGCAGACCTCTGGAGACACAGTTCTAAACTGTCTGACCTTTTCGATTCAGTTACTGGCTGTCCAGGTTGTACTTCTCCAGGGTCTCTTATTCTGGGGCGGCTGAGCTTATCTTCTCTTTGGATTCTGCCTCCTTCTTTGATTCCGCCTCATACGTTGGGACCTTTTACGGCTTTGATTCAGTTTCTTACGTGCACAGGAACGGAAAAAACCGTTTGGTTTTCTTGTTTTCTTCACCTTTTTCGATTGAGTGGCATATGATCGGATTTTCTTTCTCAAGGTTCCTTGTAGAGGTCTTCTGACCCTCATGGTCATATTTCGTGCCTGGAAAGACAAGACAAGGGTATTAGTTTTTAGGAAAGAAAAAAGCAGCGTTGGAAGGGAGATTTCATGAAGAAGGGATGTGGGCTAATGAGGGCTTTTGTGCCAGGCAAGGGCTGTGTAGAGGTTTTGGGCAGCAAAGTCAATGGAGAACATGGGGAGCTTAGTTGGAATCATCTTACTTTCACACTGCCTCTGTACCTCCGTTGACAAAGGGTCTTCTTTTTTCCGTTCATCCTGGAAGCAAACCGCATTGTAACTCTTTTTGACTGCCGTGGCTTCCTGATTACCTTAGTCATGATGATGCCAAGAAGTGGCCTAACCTAGAATCTCTGCCTCTGAGCTCCCTATTTATACCCTTTCAGGACAATGAGGAGCCACACCCTTCAATCTGATTGGTCAGTGAGGCACCACCCCAGCCAATAGCATCTTGGGGGGCTTAGACATCACAATGTACCACTGTGCCCATCAACATGGGCGAGTGGATGCTGAGGGAGGCCATTATATAACTTTTCCACTGCTGACACCTCTGTGTGTCTGATTCTGGGGAGTGGTGATTCAGGGGCACGGTGTTTCTCCTCATGAGCTCCAAACTTCCTTTCAGTTCCCTTTATCCTTTGACTTATATGTGCCACTTCAACACTCCTGCCTCCTTCATCCCTCTATAAAGATCTGCCAAACCCTTTCTGTCCCACTTCAGCCTTTCAGAGTAATCACTTCATCTCTAGACCACCTTCTGCCTCTTGGGGGTTCCTGAGGGGCTTAAGGAACTTAAGCGCAAGCACTTAAGGTGGAAAAAGGTAATTAAGAACAGGTTGGGTGTTTTATCTACTGTGATGAACTTTAACGACCCCCAGACTTGGTGAATGCTCAGTCTGTTGCCCAAAGTTTAATACACAGTCTCCATAAGATTACACATCAGAACAAAGACAGTTTTAAATGTCTCCTCCACTAAATTTTTTTGGGACACTTCAACTCTCATATTGAGCAAGGAAACTCAACTCGCCCCATCTACCAGAAATACATTCCTGATTATTATTATTTTTTTTTTTAAAGGAAGGTGCTCAAAGTCAAAAGTCAATTCACCACTGTACCACTGAGTCTTGACTAAATCACTTCCCCAGTTATCCCTCCTTGACAGTTATCAGTAGGTAGGGCCCATTGCAGTGCTGACCAATAGCTGAGCAGGACAAGTACCTGTAGGTAGCTCAGTGATAGTTGGTTGCTTGTGGGTGGGGCCAGTGGGGCACTGTCCAATGGCTGAGCAAGTCCTGTTGCCTAGTAACAGGATGCAGAGTAATAAGGCACAGCAATGGCTACCTGCGAAGGGCTGTGCTCTGTTACATAAGGACACTTTGGGTCCAGTGTGCTGGAATCTTTTTGATTGACTCATTTCCAACCTCTGGTTTTGATTTCACATAATTATTTAACTTTTGCATATCATACTTTTCATTATATTCCCAGGCATACCTGTCACCAGTGCTGTCATCTCTATGCCCCTCCAACATCTGCCACTTGATCACATGCTCAGCATATAGTATAAATAGTTCAAAGCCAAGAAGAATGTGAAGTCCAGCCCACCCTGAAAACTACTTTGACAAACCTTAAATTCACAGTGATTCTTATTCTATTTACAGTGTAACAGAGCAGGATGAGCACAGCCCTTAACAGGTAGCCATTGGTGTGCTTCATTTCAACCCACCCTGCCCCTAGGCAACAGGTGTTGCTCACACATTGCTTGGTGCCTCAGAGGGCCCCATTCACAAGCAGCCAACTGTCAATGAGTGACCATTAGTTGTCCTGCTTACCTGTTGGTCAGCACCACAGTAGGCCCTGCCCACAGATTACTTACTATCAATGAGGGGGCCATTGGGAAAGTGATAAGTCAAGGGTGGTGTGGTGGTCATCAGGAGGAGACTGAGATAAGAGGCAGATTCAGGCCTTCTTCTGGAGGCCCTGGAGCTCATGCAGACTTGGGCCAGTAGGTGAGCTGGAGGGCCCAGGGAATACACTGGGGACTAGATGTTGTAGCACTCCATAGCCCTCACTAAGGCCCTCCACTAGCCTTGGCCAAGGCCTTGAGAAGCAGTGTACCTCTCCTGTATCCCTGTTGCTGCGACCTACTAGCAGTGGTTTTCTTCCTGGGTCTCAGTTTGTGAGAACTGGTCTCCCCATTTGGATGCCCTGAGGACGGACACTGAGGACCTATTATGTTGGATGCCTGTCTTCGTCAGGGATGACAGCTGGGCAGAGTGTGGGAACCTGGCACTGAAGGACCTGCTGGCTGAGATCTGCTTCCCCTTAACCAGGACTGGGACACTGCAGGGTGAAAGCTGTGCCTTGAGACTGCTCTTTCTTGTCAGGACAGAGAATAACATTCATCTAGTAGAGATTTATAGGAACATCATTACCTGACCATGACCTAACCTTAAGCACAAAGGGTATGACACCAAGAAGTCTGCAGCAACTTACCATGACTCTCTCTAACATTTGATTTTAAATGCACTTACTGAAAACTTTAAGTAACTTTGGGTTCTTAGGGCATGAACCACCCATCTCCCTGGATGAATCTTTAATAAACCTTTCTCTGTTCCAAACTTTAAGGCTAAGTTTTGATGGGCCTCAGTCTGCGTCAGGCACATGGACTTGCAATTTGAATAACAACGGTATTATCTAAGGACAGACTTTGCCTCTCTTAAACAATGGCAGAGACTGGCCAAGTGCTCAGAATTATCCATAAAATACCCGCTGACTAGGCTTGGCTAAACTTTAGCCAAGCTTCTCTCCTCTGAACTTCAGCTTTCCCCCAAGCTTGAGCAAGCGCTAAGATTCAAACATTTCTGTCTCCCTTAACAGCTCATTCTGAGAATCAGCTCACTACAGAGAGAAACATTTCCTGTTAAACTGCTCCATCATGCTGTCTGCTCATCCATCCCCACCACTTGCCCCATCTCACACACACACAAACACACACACACACACACACACACACACACACACACACACACAGAGTTCCTGTTGGCCCTACTTATCCTCCCATGTTAAAGAAACATCTTTTTCTGTTCTATTTTGAGACATGTGAGGATCTGTGCTCAAAACATTTTCCCTATTGCAATCAGTTCCGTTCAATGGCTCAGTCATTTCTGACTCTCTGAAACCCCATTGGCTGCAGCACATCAGGCTTCACTGTCCATCACCAACTCCCAGAGCTTGCCTAAAATTCAAGCCCATCAAGTTGGTGATGCCATCCAACCATCTCATCCTTTGTCGTCCACTTCTCCTCTGGCCTTCAATCTTTCCCTGCATCAGGGTCTTTTCCAATGAGTCAGTTCTTTGCCTCAGATGGCCAAAGTATTGGAGCTTCAGCATTAGTCCTTCCAATGAATATTCAGGACTGATTTCCTCTAGGATTGATTGCATTGATTTCCTTGCAGTCCAAGGGACTCTCGAGAGTCTTCCCCAACACCACAGTTCAAAAGAATCAATTCTTCAGTGCTCAGCTTTCTTTATGGTCCAACTCTCCCATCCATACATGGCTATTGGGAAAACTTATCTTTGACATATGGACCTTTGTCGGTAAAGTAATGTCTCTTCCTTTTAATACACTGTCTAGGTTTGTCATAGCTTTTCTTCCAAGGAGTAAGTGTCTTTTAATTTCATGGCTGCAGTCACCATCTGCAGTGGTTTTGGAGCCCAAAAAATAAAGTCTGACACTGTTTCCACTGTTTCCCCATCTATTTCCCATGAAGTGCTGGGACCAGATGCCATGATCATAGTTTTCTGAATGTTGAGTTTTAAGCCAACTTTTTCACTCTCCTCTTTCACTTTCATCAAGAGCCTTTTTAGTTCCTCTTCACTTTCTGCCATAAGGGTGGTGTCATCTGCATATCTGAGGTTAGTGATATTTCTCTGGGCAATCTTGTTTCCAGCTTGTGCTTCTTCTAGCCCAGCATTTCTCATGATGTACTCTACATAGAAGTTAAATGAGCTGGGGGACAATATACAGCCTTGACATACTCCTTTTCCTATTTGGAACCAGGTTGTTGTTCCATGTCCACTTCTAACTGTTGCTTCCTGACCTGCATACAAATTTCTCAAGAGGCAGGTCAAGTGGTCTGGTATTCCTGTCTCTTTCAGAATTTTCCACAGTTTATTGTGATCCACACAGTCAAAGGCTTCAGCATAGTCAATAAAGCAGAAATAGATGTTTTTCTGGAACTCTCTTGCTTTTTTGATGATCCAAGAAAAGACCGATACATAGAAAACTGTAAAACACTGATGAAAGAAATCAAAGATCACACAAATAGATGGAGAAATATACCATGTTCATGGATCAGAATAAACAATATAGTGAAAATGAGTACACAACACAAAGCAATCTATAGATTCAATGCAATCCCTATCAAGCTACCAATGGTATTTTTCACAGAACTAGAACAAATAGTTTCACAGTTTGTATGGAAATACAGAAAACCTAGAATAGCCAAAGCAACCTTGCAAAAGAAGAATGGAACTGGAGGAATCAACCTGCCTGACTTCAGGCTCTACTACAAAGCTACAGTCATCAAGACAGTATGGTACTGGCACAAAGGCAGAAATATAGATCAATGGAACAAAGTAGAAAGCCCAGAGATAAATCCAACCACCTATGAACACCTTATATTTGACAAAGGAGGCAAGAATATACAATGGAGAAAAGACAATCTCTTTAACAAGAGGTGCTGGGAAAACTGGTCAACCACTTGTAAAAGAATGAAACTAGAACACTGTCTAACACCATACACAAAATACATTCAAAATGGATTAAAGATCTAAACATAAGACCAGAAACTATAAAACTCCTAGAGGAAAACATAGGCAAAACCCTCTCTGACATAAATCACAGCAGGATACTCCATGACCCACCTCCCAGAGTAATGGAAATAAATGAATAGGACCAAATTATATAGCAAAATAGCAAAAATAAATGAATAGGACCAAATTAAATTCAAAAGCTTTTGCACAACAAAGGAAAGTATAAGCAAGGTGAAAAGACAACCTTCAGAATGGGAGAAAATAATAGCAAACAAAGCAGCTGACAAAGTAATAATCTCAAAAATATAAAAGCAGCTCCTACAGCTCAATTCCAGAAAAAGAAATGACCAATTCAAAAAACGGGCCAAAGAACTAAACAGACATTTCTCCAAAGAAGACATACAGATGGCTAACAAACACATGAAAAGATGCTCAACATCACTCATTATCAGAGAAATGCAAATCCAAACCACCGTGTGGTACCATCTCACGCTAGTCAGAATGGCTGTTATCCAAAAGTCTACAAACAATAAATGCTGGAGAGGGTGTGGAGAAAAGGGTTCCCTTTGTTGGTGGGAATGCACACTAGTACAGCCACTACAGAGAATAGTGTGGAGACTCCTTAAAAAACTGAAAATAGAACTGCCATATGACCCAGGAATCCCAATGCTGGGCATACACACCGAGGAAACCAGAATTGAAAGAAACACGTGTACCCCAATGTTCATTGCAGCACTGTTTATAATAGCCAGGACATGGAAGCAACCTAGAAGTCTGTCAGCTGACTAAAGGATAAGAAAACTGTTGTATATATACACAATGGAATATTACTCATCCATTAAAAAGAATACGTTTGAATCAGTTCTAATGAGGTGGATGAAACTGGAGCCTATTATACAGAGTGAAGGAAGTCAGAAAGAAAAACACCAATACAGTACACTAACACATATATATGGAATTTAGAAAGATGGCAATGATGACCCTATATGCGAGAAAGCAAAAGAGACACAGATGTATAGAACAGTCTTTTGGAATCCATGGGAGAAGGCGAGGGTAGGATGATTTGAGAGAATAGCATTGAAACACGTATATTATCATATGTGATACAGATTGCTACTCCAGGTTTGATGCATGTGACAGGGTGCTCAGGGGAGGTGCATTGGGATGACCCTGAGGGATGGGATGGAAGGGAGGTTGGAGGGGTTTCAGGATAGCATGTATGGCAAAAACCACTACAATATTGTAAAGTAATTAGCCTCCAAGTAAAATAAATAAATTAATTTAAAAAATAAAGATAAAAAAGCCTGCCACCCCCCCCCCAAAAAAAAAAACATGTGGATTCAAAGACTAAGATCATGGTATCTGGTCCCATCACTTCATGGCAAATAGAAGTGGGGGAAAGTGAAAGCAGTGACATATTTTATTTTCTTGGATTCCAAAATCAATGAGGACAGCGACTGAAGCCATGAAATAAGAAGATGCTTGCTCCTTGAAGGAAAGCTATGACAAACCTAGAGAGTCTATTACAAAACAGTGATACAACTTTGCCAACAAAGATCTGTATAGTCAAAGCTGTGATTTTTCCAGTAGTCATGTATGAATGTGAGAGTTGGACCATAAAGAAGGCTGAGTACCATAATGAGTGGTTTAGAACTGCGGTGCTGGAGAAGACTCTTGCGAGTCCCCTGGACTGCACGTAGATCAAACCAGTCAGATCTAAAGGAAGTCAGCACTGACTATTCATTGGAAAGACTGATGCTGAAGCTAAAGTTCCAATACTTAGGCCACCTGTGGTGAGAGCTAACTCATTGGAAAAGACCTTGATGCTGGGAAAGACTGAAAGCAAAGTGGTTAGATAGCATCACCGACTCAATGAACATGAATTTGAGTAAGTGCTAAGATGTAGTGGAGGACACAGGAGCCCTGAATGTTACAGTACAAGGGGTCACAAAGAGTCAGACAGGACTTAGGGACTGAACAACAACAATAGCTCTCACTGGAAACACTAAAAATTGGATGATTTTGGTTACAAATTATACATGTAACATATTTATATGATACAAATTGTGCATATCATAAAATGGTTTGGCCTTTTGGTTCTAGTATTTTTATACCATCCTTTTGAAGGGGGGTGCAGTTTAACATTAATTTTAATAGGAATAGATTCAGCAATGTAGCCAGTTCAAATGCAAAGATATTAATATTTCAAAAAAGAATTATAATAGTCAATTTGTGTTCAATGAAATTCAAAAATCATTTTAATCATTTTCAAATTAATAAAGATATCTCCAATTTTTCAACCACTTTGACTTATTAATTCATTGCTCATTCCTTTTGGGAAACGCTAGTCATCATTCAAATGAAATTATTGCAGCCACATGTGGTCTTCTGAGAAATCATAGGGTATATTGAGAAAAAAGAAAATGTATCTGAGTCAAAATACTTGGTTTCAGTTTTTAGGCATACCACTGGTTTGACATGCAACATTTAGCAGATTGTTCTGTCTTTTGGATTCTGTTTTCTATTTATTTATAAAAAGCGTTTACTGGCGGTCCTAAGATGGCAGAGGAATAGGACGGGGAGATCACTTTCTCCCCCACAAACTCATCAAAAGAACATTTGAATGCTGAGTAAATTCCACAAAACAACTTCTGAATGCTGGCAGAGGACATCAGGCACCCAGAAAAGCAGCCCATTGTCTTCGAAAGGAGGTAGGAAAAAATATAAAAGACAAAAAGAGAGACAAAAGAGGTAGGGATGGAGCTCTGTCCCGGGAAGGGAGTCTTAAAAAGAAAGAAGTTTCCAAATACCAGGAAACACTCTCACTGCCTAGTCTGTGGCAAGCCTTGGAACCACATAGGGCAACGTAACTGGGAGGAAAAATAAATAAATAATTAAAACCCACAGATCACACGCCCAATGGTAACTCCCCCAGCAGAGAAGCAGTGCAGATAACTGCATCTGCCACTAGCAAGCAGGGGCTGGGCAGGGAGGCGCAGGCTGCACTGCTTAGAGTAAGGACTGGGCCTGAATGCCCCGAGGGCAATCTGAAGGAACTAACTTGGGATAGCAAACCAGACTGTGGGGTAGCTATCACCTGAAAAGCCCTAACCTAAGACACTGCCAGGCCTGCTCACAGAACAAAGGACTGAGCAGAGCTAGCCTGCTGCAGAGCATCCCCTCCGGTGACAGGCAGCCAGAGCCAGAAGGGGGCGATCGTGGCGCCAGAGAGGCATTATCTACCAAACTGCAAGCAGGCTTCATTGCTAACTAAGACCTCTTGGGATTCTAGATGGTGATCATCCACCTGAGAAGGTGCACCGGTTGTACACCCAGAAAACCAAGTGGCAAGGATGGGGAAGGCGATAAGTCACAGCAATCACTCTTGCCAAACAGCTGGTCACCTGAGCTGCTCGGACCTGGGAAGGGCACAAAACGCAGGCCCAACCGAGTCTGTGCCTCTGAGGACTACCTGAGTACCTGAACCTGAGTGGCTTAGACCTGGGAGGTGCATACAACCCAGGGCCAGCCTCAGACAGTTCCCAGCAAGCAACTTAGAGCCTAATCAGTGTTGACAGGGAAAGCACAGACTCCGTGAGCAGGGGCAAACCCAGTGTGGCCGAGACACTGTGAACACACGCCAGTGTTATTTGTTTGCAGTGTCTCTCCCTCCCCACAGCACAACTGAACAAGTGAGCCTAAAAAAATGTCCACCACCGCCCCCTTGTGTCAGGGCGGAAATTAGACACTGAAGAGATGAGCAAACAGAAGAAGCTAAGAGGGAACCTCCTTGGAAGTGACAGGTGCAATAGATTAAAACCCTGTAGTTAGTACCGACTACATAGGAAGGGACCTATAGATCTTTAGAAATATAAGCTGGATCAAGGAACTATCCGAAAATGAACTAACCCCACACTGCCCACAACAACATGAGAGAAAGTCCTAGATACATTTTTACTACTTTTACTATTATTCTTTATTTTAAAAAAATTAATTTTAAGTCCTCTATTATTCCTTTAATTTTCATTTTTATTGCCTACTATTACTTTGGAAAAAAAAGAGAGAGAGCCCCTATTTTTTAAAGCAAACTTTATATATATATATATATATATATATATATATATATATATACTTTATCATTTTTGTGACTTTTTTTTCTTTAATATTGTATTATTGAAAATCCAACCCCTACTCTAGATTTTTAATCTGTGCTTTTTGGTATTTGTTATCAATTTTGTACCTTTAAGAAACCAATCTTCAGTACCCATTTTTACATAGGAGTGAGATTACTGGCTTGACTCCTCTCTCCCCTTTTGGACTCTCCTTTTTTTTCACCAGGTCGCCTCTATCTCCTCCCTCCCCCTTCTCTTCTCTACCCAACTCTGTGAATCTCTTTGTGTGTTCCGGACAGTGGAGAACACTTAGGGAACTGATGACTGGCTGGATCTGTCTTGCTCCTTTTGATTTCCCCTTTATCCTCCTGGCCACCTCTGTCTCCTTCCTCTTCTCTTCTCTGTATAACTCTGTGAACATCTCTGAGTGGTCCAGACTGTGGAGCACACATAAGGAAGTGATTACTGGCTAGCTTGCTCTCTCCTCTTTTAATTCCACCTCATCTCATTCAGGTCACCTCTATCTCCCTCCTCCCGCTTCTCTTCTAAATGTAACTCTGTGAACCTCTCTGGGTGTCCCTCACTGTGGAAAAACTGTGCTGTATAGATGGAGAAGTCTTGAGGCTACTGCAAAAATAAGACTGAAAACCAGAAGCAGGAGGCTTAAGTCCCAATCCTGAGAACACCAGAGAACTCCTGACTCTAGGGAACATTAATCGACAGGAGCTCATCAAACGCCTCCATACCTACACTGAAACCAAGCACCACCCAAGGGCCAACAAGTTCCAGAGCAAGACATACCACACAAATTCTCCAGCAACACAGGAACACAGCCCGGAGCTTCAATATACAGGCTGCCCAAAGTCAATCCAAACCCACTGACATCTCATAACTCATTACTGGACACTTCATTGCACTCCAGAGAGAAGAAATCCAGCTCACCCACCAGAACACTGACTCAAGCTTCCCTAACCAGGAAACCTTGACAAACCACCTGTACAACCCCACCCATTTTTACTTGGGAGTGAGATTACTGGCTTGACTCCTCTCTCCCCTTTTGGGAGAGGAAACTCCACAGCAATATAAACAAGAGGAAGAGACAGAGAAATACCCAGCAGGTAAATGAACAGGATAAATGCCCACCAAACCAAACAAAAGAGGAAGAGATAAAGAATCTACCTGATAAAGAATTCCAAATAATGATAGAGAAAAATCCAAAATCTTGAAAACAAAATGGAATCACAGATAAATACCTTAGAGACAAGGATTGAGAAGATGCAAGAAAGGTTTAACAAGGACCTAGAAGAAATTTTAAAAAGTCAATATACACATGTATACCTGTGGTGGATTCATTTTGATATTTGGCAAAACTAATACAATTATGTAAAGTTTAAAAATAAAATAAAATTAATTTAAAAAATTAAAAAAAATAAAAGTTAAATTTAAAATGAAAAAAATAATGAATAATGCAATAAATGAGATCAAAAACACTCTGGAGAGAACAAATAGTAGAATAATGGAGGCAAAGGTAGGATTAGTGAGGGAGAAGATAGAATGGTAGAAATAAATGAATCAGAGAGGAATAAAGAAAAATGAATTAAAAGAAATGAGGACAATCTCATAGACCTCTGGGACAGTGTTCAATGCCCCAACATTCAAATCATAGGACTCCCAGAAGAGGAAGAAAAAAAGAAAGACCATGAGAAAATATTTGAGGAGATAATAGTTGAAAACTTCCCTAAAATGGGGAAGGAAATGATCACCCAAGTCCAAGAAACCCAGAGAGTCCTAAACAGGATAAACCCAAGGTGAAACACCCCAAGACACATATTAATCAAATTAACAAAGATCAAGCACAAAGAACAAATATTAAAAGCAGCAAGGGAAAAACAACAAATAACACACAAGGGGATTCCCATAAGGATAACAGTTGATCTTTCAATAAAAACTCTTCAGGCCAGGAGGGAATGGCAGGACATACTTAAAGTGATGAAATAAAATAACCTACAGCCCAGATTACTGTACCCAGCAAGGATCTCACTCAAATATGAAGGAGAAATCAAAAGCTTTACAGACAAGCACAAGCTGAGAGAATTCAGCACCACCAAACAAGCTCTCCAACAAATGCTAAAGGATCTTCTCTAGACAGGAAACACAAAAAGGGATATAAACTCGAACACAAAACAATAAAGTAAATGGCAATGGGATCATACTTATCAATAATTACCTTAAATGTAAATGGGTTGAATGCCCCAACCAAAAGACAAAGATTGGCTGAATGGATACAAAAACAAGACCCCTATATATGTTGTCTACAAGAAACCCACCTCAAAACAAGGGACACATACAGACTGAAAGTGAAGGGCTGGAAAAAGATATTCCACGTGAATAGAGACAAAAAGAAAGCAGAAGTAGCAATATTCATAAGAGATAAAATAGACTTTAAAACAAAGGCTGTGAAAAGAGACAAAGAAGGACATTATATAATGATTGAAGGATCAATCCAAGAAGAAGATACAACAATTATAAATATATATGCAACCAACATAGGAGCACTGCAATATGTAAGACAAATGTTAACAAGTATGAAAGGGGAAATTAACAATAACACAATAATAGTGGGAGACTGTAATACCCCGTGCACACCTATGGATAGATCAACTAAACAGAAACTTAACAAGGAAACACAAACTTTAAGTGATACAACAGACCAGTTAGACCTAATTGATATTTATAGGACATTTCATCCCAAAACAATGAATTTCACCTTTTTCTCAAGCACACACGGAACCTTCTCCAGGATAGACCACATCCTAGGCCATAAATCTAGCCTTAGTAAATTCAAAAAAAAATTGAAATCATCCCAAGCATCTTTTCTGACCACAATGCATTAGATCTCAATTACAGGAGAAAAACTATTAAAAATTCCAACATATGCAGGCTGAACAACACGCTGCTGAATAACCAACAAATCAAAGAAGAAATCAAAAAAGGAATCAAAATATGCATAGAAATGAATGAAAATGAAAACACAACAACCCAAAATCTATGGGACACTGTAAAATCAGTGCTAAGGGGAAGGTTCAAAGCAATACAGGCATACCTCAAGAAACAAGAAAAAAGTCAAATAAATAACCTAACCCTATACCTAAAGCAACTATAAAATGAGAAATTAAGAACCCTAAGGTTAGTAGAAGGAAAGAAATCTTAAAAAGTAGGGCAGAAATAAATGCAAAAGAAACAAAAGAGACCAAAAATCAACAAAGCCAAAAGCTGGTTCTTTGAGAAGATAAATAAAATTGACAAACCATTAGCCAGACTCATCAAGAAACAAAGGGAGAAAAATGAAATCAATAAAATTAGAAATGAAAATGGAGAGGTCAAATCAGACAACACAGAAATACAAAGGATCATAAGAGACTGCTATCAACAATTATATGCCAATAAAATGGACAACTTGGAAGAAATGGACAAATTCTTAGAAAAGTACAACTTTCCAAAACTGAACCAGGAAGAAATAGAAAATCTTAACAGACCCATCACAGGCACGGAAATTGAAACTGCAATCAGAAATCTTCCAGCAAACAAAAGCCCAGGTCCAGACGACTTCACAACTGAATTCTACCAAAAATTTAGAGAACTAATGTCTATCCTACTCAAACTCTTCCATAAAATTGCAGAGGAAGGTAAACTTCCAAACTCATTCTATGAGGCTACCATCATCCTAATACCAAAACCTGACAAAGATGCCACAAAAAAAAAAAAAAAAAAAGAAAACTACAGCCATTGTCACTGATGAACATAGATGCAAAAATCCTTAACAAAATTCTAGCAATCAGAATCCAACAACACATTAAAAAGATCATACATCATGACCAAGTGGGCTTTATCCCAGGAATGCAAGGATTCTTCAGTATCCACAAATCAATCAATGTAATACACCACATTAACAAATTGAAAAATAAAAGCCATATGATTATCTCAATGATGCAGAGAAAGCCTTTGACAAATTCAACACCCATTTATGATAAAAACTCTCCAGAAAGCAGGAATAGAAGGAACATACCTCAACATAATAAAAGCTATATATGACAAACCCACAGCAAACATTATCCTCAATGGTGAAAAATTGAAAGCACTTCCCCTAAAGTCAGGAACAAGACAAGGATGCCCCCTTTCACCACTACTATTCAACATAGTTTTGGAAGTTTTGGCCACAGCAATCAGAGCAGAAAAAGAAATAAAAGGAATCCAAATTGGAAAAGAAGAAGTAAAACTCTCACTCTTTGCAGATTTCATGATCTTCTACATAGGAAACCCTAAAGACTCCACCAGAAAATTACTAGAGCTAATAAATGAATATAGTAAAGTTTCAGGATATAAAATCAACAAACATAAATCCCTTGCATTCCTATACACTAATAATGAGAAAATAGAGAAATTAAGGACACAATTCCATTCACCATTGCAACAAAAAAAATAAAATATTTAGGAATATATCTACCTAAAGAAACGAAAGACATATATATATATATATATAGAGAGAGAGAGAGAGAGAGAGAAAGAGAGAGAGAGAGAGAGAGAGAGAACTATAAGACACTGATGAAAGAAATCAAAGAGGACACTAATAGATGGAGAAATATACTGTGTTCATGGATCAGAAGAATCAATATAGTAAAAATGAGTATTCTATCCAAAGCAATCTATAGATTCAATGCAATCCCTATCAAGCTACCAATGGTATTTTTCACAGGGCTAAAACAAATAATTTCACAATTTGTATGGAAATACAAAAAACCTCGAATAGACAAAGCAATCTTGAGAAAGAAGAATGGAACTGGAGGCATCAACCTGCTTGATTTCAGGCTCCACTACAAAGCTCCAGTCATCAAGACAGTATGGTACTGGCACAAAGACAGAAATATAGATCAATGGAACAAAATAGAAAGCCAAGAGATAAATGCACGCACCTATGGACACCTTATCTTTGACAAAGGAGGCAAGAATATACAATGGAGAAAAGACAATCTCTTTAACAAGTGGTGCTGGGAAAACTGGTCAACCACTTGTAAAAGAATGAAACTAGAACAATTTCTCACACCATACACAAAAATAAACTCAAAATGGATTAAAGATCTAAAAGTAAGACCAGAAACTATAAAACTCCTAGAGGAGAACATAGGCAAAACACTCTCTGACATAAATCACAGCAGGATCCTCTATGACCCACTTCATACAGTAATGGAGATAAAAGCAAAAATAAACAAATGGGACCTAATTAAAATTAAAAGCTTCTGCACAACAAAGGAAACTATAAGCAAGGTGAAAAGACAGCCTTCAGAATGGGAGAAAACAATAGCAATAGCAAATGAAGCAACTGACAAAGAATTAATCTCAAAAATATACAAGCAACTCCCACAGCTCAATTCCAGAAAAATAAATGACCCAATCAAAAAATGGGCCAAAGAACTAAATAGACATTTCTCCAAAGAAGACATACAGATGGCTAACAAACACATGAAAAGATGCTCAACATCACTCGTTATCAGAGAAATGCAAATCAAAACCACAATGAGGTACCATTTTGTGCCAGTCAGAATGGCTGCTATCCAAAAGTCTACAAGCAATAAATGCTGAAGACTGTGTGGAGAAAAGGGAACCCTCTTACACTGTTGATGGGAATGCAAACTAGTACAGCCACTATGGACAACAGTGTGGAGATTCCTTAAAAAGCTGGAAATAGACCTGCCATACGATCCAGCAATCCCACTGCTGGGCATACACACCGAGGAAACCAGAATTGAAAGAGACACGTGTACCCCAATGTTCATCTCAGCACTGTTTATTATAGCCAGAACATGGAAGCAACCTAGATGTCCATCAGTAGATGAATGGATAAGAAAGCTTAGTACATATACACAATGGAATATTACTCAACTATTAAAAAGAATACATTTGAATCAATCAGTTCTAATGAGTTGGATGAAACTGGAGCCTATTATACAGAGTGAAGTAAGCCAGAAAGAAAAACACCAATACAGTATACTAACACATATATATAGAAATTAGAAAGATGGTAATGATAACCCTATATGTGAGATAGCAAAAGAGCCACAGATGTATAGAACAGTCTTTTGGACTCTGTGGCAGAGGGCGAAGGTGGTATGATTTGGGAGAATGGCATTGAAACATGTATAATATCATATGTGAAATGAATCGCCAGTCCAGGTTGGATGCATGATACAGGATGCTTGGGGCTGGTGCACTGGGATGACCCAGAGGGATGGTATGGGGAGGGAGGTGGGAGGGGGGTTCAGAATGGGAAACAAGTATACACCCGTGGCGGGTTCAGAATGGGAAACAAGTATACACCCGTGGCAGATTTATGTTGATGTATGATAAAACCAATACACTATTGTAAAGTAATTAGCCTCCAATTAAATAAATTTATATTAAAAAAATTACTGATATCTGCCTTTTTTCCTTCATAAGATCTCTATTTGTATAAAACTTAGTAGTAATAAATTTCTTTCATTAATCTTAGTTCAGGGGCAAATGTGTGTGACTCAAAGTTCATGTGTAGGAAGAGCTTACAATTCAACTATGCATATGCGTGTGTGCTGAATTGCTTCAGTCATTTTCGACTGTTTGCAACCCTATGGACTGTAACCCACCAGGCTCCTCTGTCCATGGGATTTTCCAGGCAAGAATACTGGACTGAGTTGCCATGCCCTTCTGCAGGGGATCTTCCTGACACAGGGATCAAACCTCAACTACACATGCTGGTTCCCCTGATGTCAGGCCTAGTTTAGTATCTTTCGGTCAATCATTTACTGTTTAAAGACTAGCAACTTGAAATACATGAAGTACAGCATGAACCATGGTCAGCTAACAGCTGTACGTCTTCATAATATTTAATCATTTCACCATTTTTTGGTTTTCTATTCATTAACTCATGTAATATTTAATAAGTAATTAAAAAATTATAATGGACAACTCACTTATTTCTACTCCTTGAAATTTCACTAAAATTACACAGGATTGGAAATGGTATACAGATTCCTAGGTGGCCTAGTGGTAAAGAATCTGCTTGTCAATGCAGGAGACACAAAAGATGTGGGTTCAATCCCTGGGTTGGGAAGATTTCCTGGAGAAGGAAATGACAACACACTCCAGTAATCTTGCCTGGAAAATTCCATGGACAAGAGGATTCTGGTGGGCTAACAGTCCATGGGGTTGCAAATAGTCAGATGCTACTGAGCACAAATGGAAATGGTATAAAGCCAGGAGGACAAAGAGATGGCAGAAGAGAAAACAGCTAACAATATCAACACATTTTTTAAAGATGGATAGCAAAGTGTTAAGTGACTTAGCAAAGACCAAGAAGCTGAACTTTAAAGGTCCACAGACTAGAGCCCATCAAGAAGCTAATAATTTGCCCTGAAGATCCTGGAAAATCTTAGATTTGGAGGCACTAGCTACAGAAGAAGGTCATAGGGAATAGGCTTGAAAGTCAAATAGCTTGAAATTCTGTACACAGGGGAGTTAGATTTGCATTCACACATCTCGTTCCCCCCTTCAACTCCACACAACCTTATCTGGGACAGTGTCACTAAATGTAGATATTTATTTCAGGGGATTACTTTTAAAGAAACCTCAAGGTTCTCACACAATCACCTTAGAATGAAACACATCATTTGACAAGCCTTGTTTGTGCCCACAGAGCTCTCAATTCATGCTGAATTAAATGTTAACAGTCTTGATCTGAATTCTGCCTAATAGGTCTAGTTCTCAAGTCTTGCTATAGCCTTCTTCTATACTACTTATCCGGGGATTTCCCTCTAGCTCAGATGGTAAAGTATCTGCCTGCAATGAAGGAGACCTGGGTTTGATACCTTAGTCAGGAAGATACCCCAGAGAAGGAAATGGCAACCCACTCCAGTATTCTTGCTTGGAGAATTCCATGGAGAGAGGAGCGTGGTGGGCTACAGTCTGTGGGGTCGCAAAGAGTCAGACATGACTGTGACTAACACACACAAACTCCTCATCCAAATGAAACTCGCTGTTTCCCATCACCTCTCTTTACTGGTTAGCTTCTCACTTGTCATTTTTAGCCTATTTTGTCTTGCATTAAGTATCCTGTAACTTCTATTCAATCTTAAGAGACCATTCAATTCCCAGCTATTATATGAAGCTATCTTTTAGCTCTCTGATTTGTACTGATGTATATAAAGAATGCTCAAACTACCACACAATTGCACGCATCTCACACACTAGTAAAGTAATGCTTAAAATTCTCAAAGCCAGGCTTCAGCAATATGTGAACCGTGAACTTCCTGATGTTTAAGCTGGTTTTAGAAAAGGCAGAGGAACCAGAGATCAAATTGCCAACATCCACTGGATCATGGAAAAAGCAAGAGAGTTCCAGAAAAGCATCTATTTCTGCTTTCTTGACTATGCCAAAGCCTTTGACTGTGTGGATCACAATAAACTGTGGAAAGTTCTGAAAGAGATGGGAATACCAGATCACCTGATCTGCCTCTTGAGAAATCTGTATGCAGGTCAGGAAGCAACAGTTAGAACTGGACATGGAACAACAGACTGGTTCCAAATAGGAAAAGGAGTTAGTCAAGGCTGTATGTTGTCACCCTGTTTATTTAACTTATATGCAGAGTACATCATGAGAAACGCTGGACTAGAAGAAACAAGCTGGAATCAAGATTTCCAGGAGAAATATCAATAACCTCAGATATGCAGATGACATCACCCTTATGGCAGAAAGTGAAGAGGAACTCAAAAGTCTCTTGATGAAAGTGAAAGTGGAGAGTGAAAAAGTGGGCTTAAAGTTCAACATTCAGAAAATGAAGATCATGGCATCCGGTCCCATTGCTTCGTGGGAAATAGATGGGGAAACAGTGGAAATAGTGTCAGACTTTATTTTTCTGGGCTCCAAAATCACTGCAGATGGTGATTGCAGCCATGAAATTAAAAGATGCTTACTCCTTGGAAGGAAAGTTATGACCAACCTAGATAGCATATTAAAAAGCAGAGACATTACTTTGCCAACAAAGGTTTGTCTAGTCAAGGCTATGGCTTTTCCTGTGGTTATGTATGGATGTGAGAGTTGGACTGTGAAGAAGGCTGAGTGCCTAAGAATTGATGCTTTTGAACTGTGGTGTTGGAGAAGACTCCTGAGAGTCCCTTGGACTGCAAGGAGATCCAACCAGTCCATTCTGAAGGAGATCAGTCCTGGGATTTCTTTGGAAGGAATGATGCTAAAGCTGAAACTCCAGTACTTTGGCCACCTCATGCGAAGAGTTGACTCATTGGAAAAGACTCTGATGCTGGGAGGGATTGGGGGCAAGAGGAGAAGGGGACGACAGAGGATGAGATGGCTGGATGGCATCACTGACTCGATGGAGGTGAGTCTCAGTGAACTCTGGGAGTTGGTGATGGACAGGGAGGCCTGGCGTGCTGCGATTCATGGGGTCGCAAAGAGTCGGACACGACTGAGCGACTGATCTGATCTGATCTGATATTCATTAAACTTTCATATAACTGTGATTGTTATCTTTATGTTGGCCTTGGCTTACCTTTGCTTAATGCTATTTCCTGATTGTCTCAGGTTGTTGTTGTTCAGTTGCCAAGTCGTGTCTGACTCTGCGACCTCATGGACTGCAGCATGCCAAGGTCTTCTGTCCTCTACTATCTCTTAGAGTTTGCTCAAATTCATGTCCATTGAGTCAGTGATGCCATCCAACCATCTCATCCTCTGTCATCCCCTTCTCCTCCTGTCTTCGATCTTTCCCAGCATCAGGGTCTTTTGCAATGAGTCAGCTCTTTGCACCAAGTGGCCAAAGTATTGGAGCCTCAGCTTCAGTCTCAATCCTTCCAATAAATATTCAGGGTTGATTTCCTTTAGGATTGATCAGTTTGATCTCATATGAGGGCATTTGTCCTCTAAATTGAATTTTAATCTCCTCGAGGGGTAAATCTTTTGGGAAGCATTATTTAGCTTATCACAGTACCATAATTTAAGAATATGTTTTAAAAAACTTCTGGAAATGGGAAAGATGGTCAAGCAATGTAATATGACTAGGATCAGAGCTTGCAACTGCCATACTGAAAAATATGAATAGAAAAGGGGGGAAAGGTTGAACTAGAATTGGATGCCCAAAGTCTCAAGATCTGCACCTCCCCCACTTTCACTGAGCATCTGGCTTCACCCAAACAGGAGTGTAAACCAAGAAAGAAGCAGAGATGTGCCCTGAGGGAGAGATGATCCAATTCAAGTGTGAGATAAGGGATGTCCCAGCTGAAGTCTCAGGCAAAGGGAAAAGTCTCAGGATGGCAGTTGGGTGGCATATCTAGAGAGCAGTGAGTACAAACTGAAGCACAAGAGACAGGAGAGCTTTACAATGTCAGGGAGGATGTCTAAAAATTAAAAGAACTAATAGAGTGCCTGTTTGAACATTTGGAAAATTAGTTAAAGATATGTGGACAGTAAGCTGTTTGAAAAAATCAGGCATGCTCCATGCCAGATGACAAAAATGGTGCAAGAAAAGGAGTCAAATGTACATTACATATAATTCAATGAATTCAATGATATCAATGAATGATATCTACTTAGTAATAATGCAAGCAGTAGTAACTCTTTTCACCAAAAATTACACTGTAAGTATATCACAAAAATAAATGTCAGGAAGTGGAAGTTGTCACATAGGGAGAAATGCAGAGATTGGGCCAATAATCAGTAATTTGATAAGGAGCCAAACCAGCTTATTCTTTAAAAATGTGGAGGTAAATATTAGAAGGAAGATTCAAAAGATTTTCAAGCTGTTGCCTCTGAAGTGTGGGTCAGGAATTGGAGACAGATGTGACAAGGGGCTGCTCTATTTTGTTGTAAATCTTTTAGTACTAGTTCATTATTTTTGGCAATGTGCATGAATTCATTTAAAAAATAAAAGCAAAAACAACTCCATAAGCAAATATGACTTGAAACCATGCTATGGCCTGAGGCCATCATTAGCATGGCAATTTCTCTGAGCACATGGTGTTTTACATTCCACCAAGTGGTCCTGTCCTCAGTGCTGTTGAAGTCTTTGGCTCCAAAAAACTCAGTTTCATAAGATGATATGTGAACAAATATTTTATGGCCTCACATTCAGAAGGTATTTCTTACTCCAGAAAACAGCTTGCAACTTCTGTAATAGTAATCCACGAAATTGTACAAAAATTATTTAAATCCAAAATAATCTACAAATTGTGCTGAAGGCAAAGCTTTGCTTCTATTCTCTCTACTAAAGCACATTTACCAGAGCTTCTGAGAATCAATAAGCTTAACTGATTTAATATTTATAAAATTTTATTGTACATTAAAACAGTTTGGATTGCTATACTAATCTTTGAAGCAGTTTTGCCTCCTCTAGTTACACTTCTCTGAAATTCTTCTTCTAACTTCTAGCCTCATGTTATTAATAATAACAACAGCTTAGTGATTATTGAGCATTTATTCCACACCATACATCATACTAAGAGATATATGTACATTATCTATGTTCATCCTCACACAGTCCTATAAAGTAAGAATGATTATATTCCAATCCTAAAGACAAAACTGAAGTTTAGAGGAATTAAACAATTTGCAGAGTCACAAAGATAGCAGAGCTGGAATTTGTGGCCTGGCTATGTGACTTAGGAGGAGATGATGAAAACTGTATTTACTATTCTATCTTCCCAAGCATTTCAATATCTCTCCATTGCCTACAACATCAAAATTGAACTCTCCATGACCTATTGGTTTGAAACCTCAGGAGCTCCCTGAGTAAAATCATAAACTGACCCCTGTACATGGAGGGCAAGAGAAATAGAAGAAAAAGGCAGACCACTCCAGATTGATAGGTGGCAGATGTAATAAGAAAGATAATTTACATAAAAAGCTTGTCATGGGCAGCCTCAAGATGAGTAGATCTTTGACTCAGCCCACCAGAATCTTAAAAGTTTATATAGAGGCTTTAACTGGGTTCAGTCACATATTCTGTCCAGATGGTCTCAGCAACAACACTCTGTTCTCTCAAAGCTTCATGCTTGGAACAGCTCCCACTGTGGGAACAGTGGGCAGAATGTACTTTCTAAGGGCAAAGGTGGAATAAGGAACCTCCAATTGACCCAGGGCCAAACTACCAGTCACATCTTCTCCGTAACCTCTTTCAACAGGCCCAACTGCTCTGGTCTGATCTAAATGCTCAACTTCTTTCCAATGAACCCCATTGATCCAATTTCCCCCACCACACTCATCTTCATCTGCACATAGTTTTAAAAAGTTCTGATCAATAAGAAGCCACTTTCTTTGTCTGTTCAGCTATTACCCTTACTACAAAATTCACTTATTACCTGACTGTTTACTGAGCTATTCCATTCCACCATGATGTCTTCACTTTTTTAAACATGCACTTTTTTTACCATCTGAACCACCAGAAAATGTCGATATAATATGTATTATACTATGTATTCAGTGAGCATTCATTCACTTAAACTGGTCAAAATGAAAAATAAGGACTTAGTAAAGCAGTTGAACTCCACTGCTAAAGTCACTAGATCCAAAATCAGTGAACAGAGTATTTTATGTGTTTTGTTTATTTTGGTCAATATATTTATATAGTCAAAACTATATATATGTATAAAAATATAGATTAGAATGATCTGACAAAGTTTTTTCAATATAACAATGCCTCCCAAGTTATTATAGAAAACATATTTTAAAATTTAGATCTACCAAGAACTTATTTCTTGAGACAGGGTTCAAATATTTAGAATTCACTAGAAGTTTCAAAATAAAAAACACATACCTGAGAATTGAAAGCAGTCTCAGAGTTTACCCAGTCTACCCTCCATACATGAACTGCAATTCCATTTCCAATACCCTGACATCCTGCCTCTGCTGGCAAGATCATTTCTACTTGCCTGGTCTGTTGTCACATGGTTCTAATAACTGATTTTAATTATTAGAAAATGGTCACCATACTTTGTTGTTAGTGACTCTAATGCCATTGCTCTCACATAGACTATTTCTTGAAAGTCAAGTGCTGTTCTTCTCTCACCCCACTTACTGCAAAGCATTGGCAGCACTGGCTGCATGGTAATTTTGCAGGAGACACTGAACATCACTGGCATTTATTTGGCTCCTTGGTTGACATATTTACTTTAGGAAATGCTTCAGACAATATGATAAAGGTTCCAGACAGAAGGCCCATTGGCTTTCCTTATTGGAAAACAAAGCTTATGTGAGGTCAAAAAAGCAGTCAAGATTTCTCTGCAACTGTACTAATGAGAAATGACAAAGGCTGAAATAAATGATGGAAAATAAATAGCATTGGGGGACTGGTTCAACATCTGATTAAACAGAGTATTTGCTTTACTTTTGGCTGTATATTTCTAGACTACAAATAAAAATACAGTAATTTTATGTAACTGTGAAAAGGTCATCTGGCTAATTTTATTTCAAGCATAAGAAAGTGAGAAGAATACTTAACCTTCATTTGTTGTTAATCATATTGCTTCATAATATGGCTGGAGGAAAAACTTTATCAACCAGGGGAAATACTTAAAAAAAGTGTTCCTAAAATTACTTGGTATATTTTGGCCTTCATCTGTTTTATGTCCCAACATATACCTTTATATTAATAAAAAGGTCATGTTCCAATAATTAGCAGTAACATTTATTTAAAGCATATATTAATGTTCTATAAGATTTATCCAACTCCTGCTAAATGCAGCAGTGAACATTTTAATTGTGCTATAAATACCATATGGAGCAGTAGATTATCCACATGATCAGTTTTGTCTTTCAGCCGGAATCTGCACAATGCTACAAAATGTAAAAACTAAAATTGGCATCATAGCTGTTACAGAGTTATTCAGTCACCTTAATTATACTCACCATGCAACTGGCAAACTATATAATTACAATTACTTGGGAGACTGTTTTGCCAAATAGTCTGTTTAAAAGATTACTTCCCTTTTCTATCATATTTTATCACAAAGCATACTTGTCTGTGTTTTTTCTATGAAGGTTTCAAAACAAGAATGAAAAGTTGGGAAGTCAGAAGGTCTTTTAGAACTCACTGGAGGGTCTCTTTGAGCTGTTTGAGTTGTGGTTGAGTAGTATGAGTCCCTGCCTAGACTAAACACACTTCTTTTCCAGTGAGACAATGTGTGGCACAGCTTATCATAAATCATTTCAGAACAAATTGTATCACAATAGCTCTCCACTACATCATTGTGTTGCTTTGAAACACACACACACACACACACACAGTATAGTATCACTCTCCAATCAAAGGAAGCAGAGGTTCTTGGGGAATAGCCATTTCCATGAGTAGTCCAGGAAATATACAAGATGAGGCTGGATCATCTTGTAGTGAGAGAAAATGAGAAGCTACTAAAATGGTAAAATAAGCACCGTGAAGGAAGGATGATGAAGCGACACTGAAGTCAACTGAAGGAGCCCCCAGTGGCCAAATTTGGAATAAGTTCAGCAAGAAAATAAATAAAGTAGTATTGGGATATAACCTAGCATATGAAATGAATACCCATGAATCCATACTGTTAGAAATCATTGATTGAATTAGTAAGTGAAGGAGAACAGACATAACTCATTTGTAGAAGAATTCTAAAACATTCATGCAGACATGACATCCTTAAGGTGGTGGAGCACAATTTATAGCTCTTTAAGTCCGTACTGCCCATACTGACTTCCTTCCAAAGAGTGTAATATGGGAAGGGAGAATAGAAGAGTGACTTTTCAGGGGGAAAACCTGCCAAGAACTATCTCATCCAGGTGGGAAAGATCAAAACTAACAGTGATAAGTCATGTTGATATGATGTAATAAAAATGGTGCTTTACCTCTAGCCATTCCTCTCCAAACCCATCAGTTCAGCTCAGTTACTCAGTCATGTCCAACTCTTTGTGACCCCATGGACTGAAACATGCCAGGCTTCCCTGTCCATCACCAACTACTGGAGCTTACTCAAACTCATGTCCATCAAGTCGGTGATGCCATTCAACCATCTCATCCTCTGTCATCCTCTTCTCATCCCACCATCAATCTTTCCCAGAATCAGGGTCTTTTCCAATGAGTTGACTCTTTGCCTCAGGTGGGCAAAGTATTGGAGTTTCAGCTTCAACATCAGTCCTTCTAACGAATATTCAGGACTGATTTCCTTTAGGATTGACTGGTTTGATCTCCTTGCAGTCCAAGGGACTTTCAAAAGTCTTCTCCAACACCACAGTTCAAAAGTATCAATTCTTTGGGGCTCAGCTTTCTTTATAGTTCAGCTCTCACATCCATACATGACTACTCGAAAAGCCATAGCTTTGAATAGACAGACCTTTGTTGGCAAAGTAACGTCTCTGCTTTTTAATATGCTGTCTAGTTTGGTCATAGCTTTTCTTCCAAGGAGCGAGCATCTTTTAATTTCATGGCTGCAGTAACCATCTGCAGTGATTTGGGAGCCCCCCAAAATAAAGCCTCTTACTTTTTCCAATGTTTCCCCATCTATTTGCCATGAAGTGACAGGACCAGATGCCATGATCTTAGTTTTCTGAATGTTGAGTTTTAAGCAAACGTTTTCATTCTCCTCTTTCACTTTCTTCAAGAGCTTCTAACCCTAGTTTCATCACGGGGAAACATGAGACAAATCCAAAATGAAGGACAGTGTACAGAATACCTGACTAGAATTTTTCAAAACTGCGAAGATTATGAAAAACAGGGAATGTCTGAGAAACTGTCATGGTAGGGGAGCCTGAAGAGACAGGATAACTAAAATGCAATGTGGTATCCTAGAAGGGATCCTTTTTGGACCATCAATTAGAAAACAGCACTTACACAAAAGTTTCCTTAACCATAAGGTTAGATTGTCTCCAATCCGGCAGAAATTCAGAGAGGTTCTCTTTTTCCTGCCTATGAAATTAAAGTAAAGCTACAATGCTTTGAAATTGGAAACTTCATATTCTTCCTCATAGGACTGATAAAAATCCTTTTGGAGGAGGTTCATAATTTTAAGCTCTTGCTTCTTAGAAGGATCTTGATAGATGAAAGCAATTACCATTCAAAGAAAATGCATTGAGCACTGTGAAAGTGAAAAGTGAGTGTTAGTCACCTAGTTGTGTCTGACTCTTTGCAACCCCATGGACTGTAGCCCACCAGGTTCCTCTGTCCATGGAATTCTCCAGACAAGAATACTGGAGGGGGTTGCCATTCCCTTCTGCAGGTGATCTTCCTGATCCAGGGATTGAATCCAGGTCTCCTGCATTGCAGGCAGATTCTTTACCATCTGAGCCACCACAGAAGCCCTGTGCTGCACACTAAATAATCAAAGCAGACTAAGACAATTTCTACTCTCAAGGTCTTGTAGTCTGACATGGGAGGTGTGGACATAACTATATAAAAACATTTGTTTTAATTAGAACACACTCAAATTTATAAGTGAATGTAAATAAAAGAAAAAATTCTACCGGTGGCAAACAGAGGAAAAGCTTTATATTAAAAATGACATTGAAATTGTGCCTTAATGAATGAGTATGAATTTTCCTGGGAGATAAGGAAATTTGTGCATAAATCTATTTGTTGTTAGTAATTAGGGGAGAAAGGAGATTGGAAATTTTAAATGAGAAAAAGTAAAACAGATGATTAGGAGAAGATGCTTTGATAATGCAGGCTTGAAACAGAAAAGATGTGAATTTCTGACTTTTAGGTGGTAAAGGAGCTGAGTTGTACAGAGCGATAGAAACTCACATTTTGTTTCTATAGTTTAAAAGGTCTTTTTTTATTAGGCAGTATGCTGACACAATGGAGGAGAAGTGATCTAGAATTTTTTAGAACTTACAGCCCACGTCTTTTAAAAACTTGTTAGACAAAACTATTTAAAATGTTGCTCTAATCAAGACATTTAATACATATTTTGATAGTTCCATTCCTTGGTGGATAATTCTATCTAACCAAGTCTCACTGTTAAGAAATTATTTATTCTTCATTAATTTTTAATACCTATGCACTTATTATAAACATTACAGCATAAATAATTGAAAAACCATCTGTATTGGATAATATAAAGCCTGAGAATCCAATGCAGCCTGCAGGGTAACTTGCTGTTGTTGTTGCTCAGTTGCAAAGTTGTGTCTGACTCTTTGAGACTCCATGGACTGCAGCACACCAGGCTTCCCTGTCCTTCACTATCTCCCAGAATTTGTTCAAACTCATGTCCTTTGAGTCAGTGATACCATCCAACCATCTCATCCTCAGTCACCCCCTTCTTCTCCTGCCCTCATTCTTTCCTAGCATGAGGGTCTTCTCCAGTGAGTTGGCTCTTTGTCTCAGGTGGCCAAAGTATTGGAACTTCAGCTTCAGCATCAGTCCTTTCAATGAATATTCAGGACTGGTTTCCTTTAGGATTGACTGGTTTGATCTCCTTGCAGTCCAGGGGACTCTCAAGAGTCTTCTCCAACACCACAATTTGAAAGCATCAATTCTTCAGTGCTCAGCCTTCTTCATGGTCCAACTCTCACATCCATACATGACAGGGTATCTACTAAAGTATTATTAATAATAGGAATAGAGGGGGAAAAAATCCTAGAATAAGATAATGGAAATCCAAACAGATCAATCTGATTTTTATGAAATAGATCTCTCTCCCAGGGCTTGGGACTCCACACAAAAGACTGAGTTGCCTTGGTCATCTTTGAGTTGGTTTGGTCATGTCTTTTTTAAAATAATTTTATTATTTATTTATGGCTGTGCTGGGCCTTTGTTGCTGCATGGGCTTTTCTCTAGTTACAGTGAACAGGGGCTACTCTTTAGTTGCAGGATGCAGGCTTCTCATTGCTGTGGCTTCTCTTGTTGCAGGACTTGGCCTCTAGGGTGCAGGGCTCAATAGTTGTGGATATGGGCTTGGTTGCCCTGCAACATGTGGGATCCTCCCAGATCAGGGATTGAATCCATGTCTCCTCCTTTGGCAGGTGGATTCTTTACCACTGACCCATCAGGAAAGTCTCTTGGTAATCTGTTGCAGTAGCAAGAAATGTGTTGCATGTGACTCAAGGCAGCATTGTACTATCTGAAGCAACAAGACACCACAGAAACAACTGGAATTAAGCGTCGGGAGTCCTCATCTGAAAGCCTGGTTTTCAGGACCCATCATGGCTCTGCCCTGGTCTCTGAACTTTCAATTTCTTTAACTATCAAGGAAAGAAGTTAGAAATGATCAGTAATTTCAACTATTTGCTTTTTTTTTTTTTGCAGAACTCTTTCCTAATAGGCTCTTATAGGGCTTTCTGATACTAAAAAATAATGACTATATTGAACTTGTTTCCTTCTGATATTCTCTTTGGATTTCTGTGTGACAACACACTTAACTTTCTCTTGACTCTTAGCTGAAATGTTTAGGTAGGCTCTGGTGATACCTTTTCATAACTTTATGTCTCTTAAAAGGCTGATGGATTTGACACTTCATAGAAGTGACCTTTGAACTGTAGATAACTCTTAAAGAAAATTTCACTTTACAGAATTAAAATATTTGTGCTCAGCTGCTTGAACTTTTTTTCATTTTGTGTATTTAGTTCCATACAGTCTTATCACATGTATGAATTTGTGGGTGGCCTTCCCAGGTGGCTCAGTGCAAAGAATCTGCCTGCCAAGCAGGAGACCTGGGCTTGATCCCTGGGCTGAGAAAATCCCCCGGAGAAGGAAATGGCAACCAACTCCAGTATTCTTGCCATAGACAGAGGAGCCTGTCTGGCTAAAGTCCATGGGGTTGCAAAAAGAGTTGGACGTGACTGAGTGACTGACTAAACAACAGTAAGTTTCCTAGTCAACATATCTCCAACCTGAAAACCAAGCTCTCCTTAGTAACCTAACTGGATTTAGTGCTGTATCACTGCTTCTCTGTCACAGGCATCTTACTATCAAAGACATGAGCTCCCTTCAGTCTATATACTCTAGGGATTCTTTAGAAATCTTTCTTAGACCACTTTAAATTATAGAAAAGAATGACAGATTTTAATGAACCCTAGATTTTATTTTCAATATAGTCATACTAATGTTGCTAAAAGAACTGGAGTGGAAGCCCAGGATGGTGAGCAAGTGGGAGAAAGAAAGAAAACATGGTTCAAACAGATCCTGGGAGAAAACCCAGGACAAATTCTGCCTTTGGCATTATCTAGGGAACTCTTATTTTTTGTTATAGGGAATAATAGTAATAGACTCTAATAATAGTCTTGTTGCAAAACCAGTCCAACTCCTACCAAGTTAAAAAGAAGTCTGTCTTTGACTTATTGGGTTTAGGTGGTAACCCATATCCTTCCACACCAAAGAGATCAGTTCTGGCAAGAACCTGATCTAGGAGACCAGAAGGGGAGAAAACATTGAGATGTTAAGAAACAAACAAAAAAATGCACTTAATTTGAAGAAAAAAAAAAAAGCTAGAACCATTTAGGGAATAGGCAGTGATTCCAGAATTTCAACAGAAGGATCTTCAGAAAAAACACCTGGTTTGGAAGAGAAGGGCTTCCCTGGTGGTTCAGCTGGTAAGGAGTCTGCCTGCAATGTAGGAGACCTGGATTTGGTCCCTGGGTTGGGAGGATTCCCTGGAGAAGGGAAGGGCTACCCATTCCAGTATTCTGGCCTGGAGAATTCCATGGACTGTATAGTCCATGGAGTCGCAAAGAGTTGGACAGGACTGAGTAACTTTCACTTCTCACTTTTGGAAGAGAATGCAGTCTTAAAGCTGCATTTTCATAAAAGGAAACATGCCATTTATATTTAGATGTTATGCTAGAGGTTAATAAAAATATGAAAAGTTGAAAAAAAATAATGGTATACATTTGTCCATATTAATTTATAAGTTGAAATGTAGGGTCCTAATTTTATACCATTTCATGAACCAGAGGACAGTATGGATGTTTTATTCATACAAAAGTTGAAGTCATAGATTACAGATTATAGTTATAGTCCTAAGTATCTATAAGATTGTAATTGAAGTCATCTTCACAGAACTAAGGTTGTGTGGGGCACAGTTAGAAAATCCCTAGACTAGATTTACCTTCCAAAGAGTCCCTCTGGTTTTAACATTGCATTGGTAATGAATGCTGCTACAGGAAAAAGATTGTGTAGCTGTCCATATCATGGTATTTAGACGGAGCCTATTTGCATTTGAATAGGCTCCTGCTTCTGCTACTCCCCAGTTATATGGAGGTAGAAAAAAATGCTTAACATCTCTGTGTCTTAGTTTCCTTGCCTGTAGTTAAGGATGATGAAACATCTGCCCTGGAGGAATGTTGTGAATATTAAATGAGTTTCATGCCTGTGGCACACCTGTCCCATAGAAGCACCATATAAATGTCAGTTGTTGATATCAGTTGCCTAAAAGAGTTCTTTTGCCCCTCATAGTGCTAACACACTTAGTTACTCACTTTGTCAGACTCAATACTGAGTGCAAGGACTGCATCACTGCTCTTGGTAGCTTCCCATAAAGCCTCAGCATGTCAAGTTCTGTTTGGCAGAGCAGACATTGTTGAGGACCTACTGAAAGTAAAGCACTCTGAAAGGCATGGTGGGGCCTACAAAGACAAATCCAAGTTATTTTTTGACAATTTGAGCCTTAGTTGATCATGGCCTAGTGTATTCAACACGTACCAAGCACTATGGTGGCATGACAGTTTCTGGACTTGGGAAGACTTTTTAGGGAGCAAAAGGTTAGGGCTGAATTTGAAAAGATAAATGCTCTGTGCATATATATAAATATTCATTGACATTTGTATTAATAAAATCATTCTAATAATAAATAGGGTGAAGAATCTAAGTAGATTTCCAAAGTTGACATAACTAGTAAGTAGTAAAGCTAGGATCTGAAACTACATGCTCAGGCATTAGTTTGGACACGTCACACTTTGGTGAATTGTATGTTTGTTTCTAATATTCGCTCCCCTTGCTAGGAGATGAGCCTACTACATCCCTCACTGTTCAACTCTTTGGCCAATAAAACAGCAAGTAGAGGTGACACACACAATTTCCAAAGAAAAACTTTAAGAACTGCACCTTGGTTCAATCATCAGCTTTTCCCTCTGAAATGAACCCAGAATGTCCCAGATTGGGCCCTTTAGCCTGGCTCCCTCAAAACAAAGAAGGTGCAGAGGAGAATATAGATGATCTATGAAAGATAGGTGCTGTTAATGAGAAATGGCCTGTAACCCACTAAGATTTTGGAGTTGTTTGTGACAGCACCATAAAAACCAGTGAAAACAGGCAAACTAGCTGATATGCCTACTCTAATGTTGTTCAATTTGGTAATGCCATTTTTCTGAATGGTTAGGCTAGATTCCCTGGTGGTTCAGATGGTAAAGCGTCTGTCTACAATGCGGGAGACCCAGGTTCGATCCCTGGGTTGGGAAGATCCCCTGGAGAAGGAAATGGCAATCCACTCCAGGACTATTACCTGGAAAACCCCATGGACAGAGGAGCCTGGTAGGCTACAGTCCATGGGGTTGCAAAGAGTTGGACACAACTGAGCGACTTCACTATATAGGCTAGATGCTAAAACTGAATTGTCTCATGCCTGGCCTCAAAGTGTTTTTTGACCTAAAAAAAAATCAATGTAATAGTCTAAACACCTTCTCTCAGTATTTAAAGCCTTAATTTTCCTCTTTTGAATCTCATCTACCTTCTACTTTTCACATTTTATCCTCCCTTTTACTTTGGTCTTTTCCCCCTCCTTTTACCACCCCCTCCAATACCACACACCTGACACTATAGTCACTCGGCACCTCTGGTCATTTTTAGGTCTTTTCACATTTCTGTAAAAATTTAAATGCTGTTCCAAATTCCTCAGATAATTCCATCTCCCCTCACTCTCTCTTTCCCTGGGAAAATTGCACTGATTCTCTAAGGTCCACTTCCAGTGACATGTCCAGGTGTAAATGTTACATCTTCTCTGGCCTCAGGAAACTGCATTTGGAAGTTTACCAATGTGATTAGAACACAGAAGATAAATAGCTCTCTTCCCTTCTAGACTGAGCTCCTGGAGAACAGGTAGAGTATCTTTGTTCATCCCCATATTCTTAAGACCACATTGAATGCACCAATTAACAGATAAGATGACGGGCATGCTTGTGGCCACACTGGCTTGGGAAACAAAATGATCCGGGAAATACTACCACTCACAATTTTTAAATTAATTTGGTTTAGTCACAAATCCATTTACTATCCTTCTGTTAGTGGTGTTGCCTAAAAAGGAATGGATATACAGTTAACGTCAGTAACTAGGGAAGACTTTCTATATGCACTTGAAAAGCGGGGAAAAAAGAAATGCACCATTATGCAGCATTTACATATCTTAATTTGCCATAAGCACTGAGTGCACTAGAGGTTATATTTGTTTCCTCTCATTTCTATGAAGCAGTACCAAAAGTCCCCAGCTATGGGGAGCATGGCTGTTATATGGGCAAGAACTGGTCTGGAACCATGGCTGCCCAAGTATAAATAAAACTATAATAGGGCCCACACTCAAAGTCCAGTGACATCTCACAGATGCTTTGAACCTTTCTGCTTCCAAATGTTTCATGCCTTCCTTCACTTAAGTGAATGGAAGTGGGTGAGAAAAAACGGTATTAGTTTTCATTTTCTTCTCTACTAGGAATCAGCATTTTTCCTCCCCTCAAAAGCCAGATAGTACATATTTTAGAAGTTGTATAGTCTATGTCTCTATAACACAACTCTGTCATTCTAGCATGACATGGACACATAAAAGAATGAAGATAGCTGTATTTCAATAAAACTCAAGGAATAATGATGTTTGAATTTCATGTAATTTTCACATGCCACAAAATATTTTTCAACCATTTAAAATATGTTAAAAAATATTCTGTGCTGGCAGAGCACAGAAAAACAGCTGGTGGATTCTATTTGACCCATGGGCTACAATGTACTGACCATTGCCCTAAGGCAAAAACACCTTCTGTGGTGTTAAATGAAGAATTCATTTTATTACTTACAAATTTGACTGGGATGCTTCTGATGAAAGACCACATTTTTTTTTCATCTTTGCTGATCTCAAAACAGAATTATGCAAGCTTAACCAACCTTCAGCCCTCTCAAAAGTCTTGACATTTAGTAACACATTTGTATTGGATTAGAGTCCTCTTTGCATTTCTCAATGGTACAAAATTGAATTTTAATGAAATGTTCCTCTTTTCCCAAGAACATGCAATAGGGCTAGAGCTATACAAGAAGTTCTTCTTTGTATACTGGATATTACTGAAGGAAGTCATAAACTTTGTTCCTCTTGATGACTCTAAAAACAAAATGGATTTGCATGCATCAGGAATAATTAATAATCTGTTTTGCATGGAGGTAGAGGATGGACCCTGGAGAAGGCAATGGCAACCGACTCCAGTACTCTTGCCTGGAAACTCCTATGGACAGAGAAGCCTGGTAGGCTGCAGTCCATGGGGTCGCGAAGAGTCAGACACGACTGAACGACTTCACTTTCACTTTTCACTTTCATGCATTGGAGAAGGAAATGGCAACCCATTCCAGCGTTCTTGCCTGGAGAATCCCAAGGACGGAGGAGCCTGGTAGGCTGCCGTCTACGGGGTCACACAGAGTTGGACACGACTGAAGCGACTTAGCAGCAGAGGATGGACCTAATAGTTTCCCTAATCCTGAGATTATGTGATGACAGGATAAAAAATTTAGCATCATTACAGCAAAAGCATGTTATGGTCAGATTACTTTCTTAAAAATTTATTAATTTTTAATTGAAGGATAATTGCTTTACAATATTATGTTGGTTCTGCCATACATCAACATAAATCAGCCATAGGTATACATATGTCCCCTCCCTCTCATCTCCTACCTCTTCCCACCAAATCTCACCCCTCTAAGTTGTCAATGAGCACCAGTATGAGCTCCCTGAGTCATACAGCAAATTCCCACTGGCTATGTATTTTACATATGGTAGTGTTTATGCCTCTATGCTATTCTTTCCATTCATCCCACCCTCTCCTTCCTCCCCACTGCCTGTGCCCATAAGTCTGTTCTCTATGTCTGCATTTCCATTACTGCCTTGCAAATAGTTTCATCAGTACCTTCTTTCTGTGATTCCATATATATGCATTAATAGATTAAATTTATTTTTATCTTTTTTGACTTACTTCATTCTGTGTAATTGGCTCTAGGTTCACCCACCTCATTAGCACTGATTCAAATGCATTCCTGCTTATGGTTGAGTAATATTCCGTTGTATTTGTACCACAGCTTCTTTATCCATTCATCTGTTGGTGGATATCTAGGTTGCTTTTTAAAGGTTTCAGGTTGGTTTGTTCTAGAGAAAAGAACACTAACCATATAGTCAGGACACCTGAGATCTGGATGCAGCTCCCTCAGTGTCTAACCTGAGCAAATGCCACCAGGTTCTCTCATCTGCAAAGTGTGGCTAACAATGGGAACTGCCTCATAAGGAGACCCATGAGTTTATTGTGCTTACGATAGTGCCAGCTTCATTTAAACACTCAAGAATGTTTGATCCTTGTGTTATTCTCACTTTCAATAAGGGTAGTAATCACTCAGTGACTACAAGTGCGAACTTGCTTTGTAAACCACAGTGGACGCACCAAATACTATCGTTAAAGGCATATCACGCAAAGACTGTAAAAGCATAGGTGGTTCTCCCAATTTGTTCCTCATTTTCACTTTCTTTTGGAGAAGGCGATGGCACCCCACTCCAGTACGCTTGCCTGGAAAATCCCATGGGCGGAGGAGCCTGGTAGGCTGCAGTCCATGGGGTCGCTAAGAGTTGGACACGACTGAGCAACTTCACTTTCACTTTCATGCATTAGAGAAGGAAATGGCAACCCACTCCAGCGTTCTTGCCTGGAGAATCCCAGGGACGGGGGAGCCTGGTGGGCTGTCGTCTATGGGGTCGCACAGAGTTGGACACGACCGAAGTGACTTAGCAGCAGACTTAGCAGTTCACTTTCTTTTCTTTTTCTTTTTTAACTGTTCTCTATCCTATTCATTTTCTCATAGAGTTTCAGGAGTATTCAATTAGAAATTTACCTTTTTGCCTTTCAAAACTCTTTTAGGAATATCAACCGAATAAATCACCAATTATTTTTTAAAAAGTGTTAGTCACTCCATCATGTCCAACTCTTTGTGATCCCATGGACTGTTATCTGCCAGGCTCCTCTGTCCATGGAATTCTCCAGGCAAGAATATTGGAGTGGGTTGCCATTTCCTTCTCCAGGGGATCTTCCTGACCCAGGGATTGAACCCAGGTCTCCCGCATTGCAGGCAGACTCTTTACCAAATGAGCCACCATGGAAGATCAATTATTTTTAAAGCTTCCCCAATATCTTGAAATTTGGAACTCTAGCCACTTAAATAGAAGTTTTAAATGGACAGTCTTCTAGTGAAAGTACGCAACACTTTATTTCCTTAGAAAGTATGATCTGAAACAAGAGTGCATTTCTCAGGCTTAGGGGAAGTTGAAAACTGAAAAATACACCCTCCTGGTTACCACACCCACCCTTCATCCACAGCATTAGGGTTTTTCAAGGCCTCAGTGGGTAACAAACATATGCTTTCACTTCTGGAGGTCCTATCCTACACCCTATCAAATATATTAAAGACCCTGATATTCTGCATTAAACCTATTTTTGTTATATTGCCTTGTATATTATTTTAATAAAAATGACTTAAGAGTGGCTATGATAATTCTAGGGCTTCCCTGGTTGTGCTAGTTGTTAAAGACTCCACCTGCAATGCAGGAGATGAGCAGGAGATGTGAGTTCGATCCCTGGGTCAGCAAGATCCTCTGGAGGAGGAAATGGCACCCACTCCAGTATATTTGCCTGGAAAATTCCACAGACAGAGGTGCCTGGTGGGCTACAGTCCATGGGGCCACAGAGAGTTGGACATTCAGTTCAGTTCAGTTCAGTCACTCAGTCGTGTCCGACTGTGACCCCATGAATTGCAGCACGCCAGTCTTCCCTGTCCATCACCATTTCCCGGAGTTCACTCAAACTCATGTCCATCGGGTCGGTGATGCCATCCAGCTATCTCATCCTCTGTCATCCCCTTTTCCTCCCGCCCCCAATCCCTCCCAGCATCAGAGTCTTTTCCAATGAGTCAATTCTTTGCATGAGGAGGCCAAAGTACTGGAGTTTCAGCTGCAGCATCATTCCTTCCAAAGCACACCCAGGGCTGATCTCCTCTAGAATGGACTCGTTGGATCTCCTTGCAGTCCAAGAGACTCTCAAGAGGCTTTTCCAACACCACAGTTCAAAAGCATCAATTCTTCGGTGCTCAGCCTTCTTCACAGTCCAACTCTTGCATCCATACATGACTACTGGAAAAACCATAGCCTTGACTAGACGGACCTTTTTTGGCATTACTAAGCAACTAAGCAGCAGCATGATAATGCTACACTCATAATTCATTATTGAGAATTCCTATAAAGACAATAACTTTGAAAATTGTTTTCCAATGATGAAAATTTAATATAGAAATAACAGGTTACATTTATTGAGCAAACACTATGTGCCATGCACAATTCTCAGCACTTTATATTAATGAATTTTATTTTCAAAACAATTTTTTCAGCTAGCTACTGCTATTATTCCCATTTTATAGATGAAGAAAATCAGCTCTTTTTAAAATTGAATTATAATTGACAAACAGTATTAAAATAGCCTTATGTGTACAACATAGCAACTTGATATTTTTATACATTACATAATGATCACCAAGTCTAGGTACCATGTGTCAGCATACAAAGTTATTACAATATTACTGACTACATTCCTTATGCTGTGTATTATATCCCCATGACTTATTTTATAAATGAATATTTGTAACTCTTAATCCTTATCTTCTATTTTATCTGCCCCTTTCCCCACCCCATTTCTTCTGGCGACTACCAGTTTATCTCTGTATCTATGAGTCTTTTTTGTTTTGTTTGTCTTTCAGATTTCACATATAAGTGAAAACATATAGTATTTGTCTTTCTCTGTCTGACATCTCACTTAGCATAATCCCTCTAGATCCATACCTGTTCTCACAAAGGCAAGATTCCATTTTTTTATGAGTGAGTAATGTTCCACATCTTTATCCGTTCCTCTATCAATAGATACTTAGGTTGTACCCACATCTTGGCTATTAGAAATAATGCTGCAGTGAATATAGGGGTACATATATCTTTTCAAAACAATGTTTTTTTTTCCTTTGGTTAAATACCCATAAGTGGGATTGCTGGATCATATGGCAACTCTATTCTTTTAAGCGAACTTCATACTGTTTTCTGTAGTGGCTGCATTAAATTACATTTACACCAACAAGGCTTGTGGGTTCTCCACACCCTCAACAATACTTGTTGTTTCTTTTCCTTTTGGTTACAGTCATTCTCACAGGTATGAGGTGGTATCTCATAGTGATTTTGATTTGCATTTCCCTGATGTTAGCGGTGTTGAGCACCTTTACATGTACCTCTTGGCTATTTGTTTGTCTTGTTTGAAAACATATCTACTCAGGATCTCTACCCTTCTAAATCAAGTTGACTTGATATTGAGTTTTTGAGTTATTCAGGTATTTAGGATATCAATCCCTTATCAGATATATGTTATTCAGGTATTTAGGATATCAATCCCTTATCAGATATATGATTTGCAAATATCTTCTTCCATTCAGTAGGTTGTCTTTTCATTGTATTGATGGCTTCTTCACTGTGTGAAAATAAGCTTTTAGTGTCATAGCACATAGCAATCTGATCCCAAAATCCATAGTCTTACAAGGTTACATTTTGTAGATGTTAATTTTGACTTTTCAGTAAGCTTTTCTATATTTCAGAAACTTTTTTAAAACTTCATTTTTCTTAGATTAAAAAAATATTTATTTTAATTGGTGGATAATTACTTTACAATATCGTGATGGTTTTTGCCATGCATCAACATGAATCAGCCACAGGTATACACATGTCCCCCACATCCTGAACACCCTACCCACCTCCCTCCCCACCCTATCCCTCTGGGTTGTCCCAGAGCACTGGTTTTGAGTACCCTGCTTCATGCATTGAAATTGCACTGGCCATCTATTTTGCATATGGTAATGTACATGTTTCAATGCTATTCTCTCAAATCATCAGACCTCAAACATTTTTGTAGACCCTTGCAAAGCTCTTGAGGCCTAGACATCATTCCTGTGGTACTTTTCAAAAAAAAAATGGATCTTACCAGCCCCATGAATTCCTGTCTGATGCCTGAAGAGAGGGAAACCTCAGACACAAGCTCAAGAAGATGTTTTGGCAAAGGATTCAGGTACACAAGCATGAAATAGCTCCACATGAAACCTTACATCTGAGGATGAGGTCCAGTTTCTGGAAAGGGAGAACCTTTCCGTTTCTCATAAAAGACAGCATGAGTCCAGTGGAGTAGAAACTTTAGGAATCTAACAGCGCTTGACAATTCAGGGTTTGCAAATCTGGAAGCACCCAGGGATTTATTCTACACACAAATAACCACAGTCTTATGGTTGTAGCAGAAGCAAGATTGAGACGCTGCTCTCATGTGGCTTTTTGAATATTAAATATCAACCAGAGCAACTATCAAGTTGCCGTTATCAAGTTATCAAGATCCTAAGAGAATTATCTGTAAGGACACATAAGGCATCTTTTGTGGAAGTCCAAGACATATTTGGAGGGACTTTGAATCCCAGCATTATTCAGGCAAAAACAAGTCAGCTAATAATAGGTGATGGTTGCAAATATAAATTTTTAAAAATCAAGCTGTGATGAGAATTGGGGGAAATTTTATGGTGAGGAGAGGGGGAATTTTGAGAAATTCACCAAAAGTTATTCACAATTCGCAAAGTGAATTTAAAGTGCTTTTTTTGGATAAATCCTCTGATAAATAATAAGTATTCTCTGTAGAAAGTAAGATAAACTTGTATTTGCATCCAACTGAGATAGCAGCAGATGAATTGCTGACATGAGCAATGTCATATCTGGAGACTCTCTGGCAAAGGAGAGCTGCTAACATCCATCATGAAGAATAACATCCTTAAAAAGAAACAGATTCCCCAGCCCCCAAATATTCACTGGTGTCTAAATCTGACAATTCTTTTCTTTCAGATAAAATTGCTTGTAAAACATATTTTACCCTCAAAAGTGGTTGTTCAGGTAAGGTTTATTTAATGAATGGATTTGCTCTGTAAGTATTATCAGCATTCTTTAAGCACTACTTTACGTCTACACAAATCTTGCCAATTCATTAGATGAATATGTATTAGGCATCTGCAATGTGCAGAGTAGTAGAAAAAACACACAAAGGATGCTGCATCTTCAGGAACTCACAATCTATTGCAGTGATTCTCAAAAGGACAAGGAATTTATGCCAGTTTCCTCTTTCTCTGTAGCTCTGAACCTCAACAGGGATACATATCACATGTCATGGTGGGGAAGGGGTTCAAATGTATCCCTCTACAAAGATGACTGGTTTAGAATTACTTCTGGGGAATTTCCTGGTAGCCCATAGGTTAAGACTCTTGCCCTCACTGTCGAGGGCACATGTTCAATCCCTGGTTGGGGAACTAAGATCCTGCAAGCCACGGGGGTTGAAATAAAAAAGAGCATGCAATCACTTTTGTAGAAAGTCAAATTTATCTACCAGAGTGACACACATCTTGGTTATGTTGGGACTGGATAAATGGTTGTCCACTCCATGAAGCCTTTCCTCTTCCCTCTGGTTTAGCAGGAAAGATAAAATATATGCACTGAATATTTCAAATGGTGAGCTAACACTCACACATATGCATGCTTGCATGCACACACACACACACACACACACGCATGCATTTGAACCAACACTTCATGGAGCAATACTAGCCCTTTGTGTGATTCATTCTAGTATTTTCTATTTCAACTGAAAAAGCAATACAGATCTACCTCACAAAATTAATTTCTCAAAACACTCATGAGTTTCCATCTAGATTTGAAAAATACTTTTTAAGGTTTGGTAATGGTTGGAAGACAGAGATGAGGAAGAGAACGTGACATGCTGTGTTCCTGCATTATTATCATAAAAATAATGTGCTTGTATACAATTTATCAGGTTGTAGGCAGCAGCAGGCAGCTCTAAGTAAGTTTTTATTTTATTCAGTCATTCAATCTTTACTGCCACCCTATGAGATAAAAACAGATATCTGTAGCCATTTTATAAAGGAGGAAATGGATGCAAAGAGAGGACGGAAATTACCCAAGATTTGACGCCAGACTGCCTGACTCCAGAGACCGTGCTCTTAAGCTGCCTCTAACAAGTTCCCAGCCAATCATCTTACATTGCATGCCCCTGTCCACCAAGAGCTGAGAAAACAATAAGAATAGGTCTGCTTCACTAGAAAAAATAATGGAAATACATATTCAGCAGTAATGAGCAAAGCCTTCTTAGTATGCAGAAGACAACACTAGAAATTGATTTCCAGACCCCAAAGAGTCACTTTCTCCTAGACATCCTAGAAGGGCAAGCAGTGACACAGAAGAGCAGACAAGACTAGGGCCCACCATTTTCATCCTCTGATTTTCTTCATGTCAAGTGAATCAAAGAACTGAAGTAAACACAAAATTAATTCAAATCCCCTTTCCCAAATCTCCTCATCTCAGATTCTAGGAAAGAGTCAAGACACAGAACAAAGCAAGGCTCAAAATTTAAAATGACCAATGAAACACATCACAGAACCCACTGATAATGAAGTCATGACATTTTATTAACATCTAGGAATAATGTCCCTTAAATACTTTTCCATTTTGTTGTTGTTCCTCATTGATTCTAATTTAGATTGCTTCTGGCTCATAAGCCAGGTAAATATGCAATCATTAACACATCACTCTATAAAACTTAGCCATCATCTGGGTTCCCCTGCATATCCATTCCTATGGAGCACCTTTAATGGTGTACAGGAAAATCACACTAATTACCTAGGACTATTAGTTCTGAATAGAATAGTCTTCACTGTAGTTTCTGAAAACTTGTGTTTAGATAATGATCTTATTAATATTGTCTAAGCATAATCTAAATAAACTCCAATAAACTTTAGCAACATACAGCCTTATATTCATTACATCTAATTGCATTCTTTCATTCAACATGTAAATTTGACACAGGAACTGATTCTATATCTAATCTTGTACCATCTTTATTATATTAAGAATGATCCTTCTCTACCAAAAATGCCATATACATAAAGTAAGATACTTATTTCTAGGTACATGCAGGTAACCTGAAAACTGATTAAAGTATAGGATTATAAAGTATTATTTGGAAATACAGAAAAAAAACTACTTTAATGTAGATATAAATTGAAAATCTTTCTCCTTCATTGACTCTTGTATTCCCTATAGTTTGCCATAATTTTTGAGGAAATACAATCAACTGTCAATGTGTATTTATTAAACATCTACTATGTGCTATATACTATGGATATAAAAGTATGAGACTCAATTCTTATCCTCAAATTTAACATATGATATGAAATGCTATGACATTATAGAGAACACTTCCCATTTAGAGATGAGTGCCTAATATGAGAATAGCTAGATAGACCTCAAAATCCAGAAGAAGAATATTGTCCTTTCAAAATTACCAGGATTTATTAGGACTTCACCAATCAGGATAGGCAAATCCTCTGGCCCAAACAGGAACCTTTGCATTTTATAATCAAAGCAAAATCATTATTGTAGTGAATACATTCTAACTGACTCATTGTTAGTATATTCTGTTTATAAAAAGCTGTGAAAACTTTCCAGGCTTTCACTTATGAAAGTCATAAGTGAGCATAGTCGCTTATTTCCCTAGTGGCTATTTAAGATACTGCATTTTCAAAACAGCACATTCATCACCATACTTACACATTGGTTATGAAATCTAGAACATGAGCTAAGAATATAGCAGTATGAGCTATAAATATAGGAGATTTAATTTAAAATCTGTCCTCTTAGCAATTTGCAAGTATACATTTCCCTGTTGTACACAACTCTTTTGAACATTACTCACGAGTAAGTCATTGATGGTAGAGGCTTTTGATCTAGAGTTTATATTTTATAATATAGTAAGGCTTATGAAAATCTAGGAAGTATGATATGACTTTGCTTGTGGAATAAATCATTCAACATTTCAACATCAGTCTCATGAAGCCATTTCATCAATAATACTACATTTCAGCATCCTGAGAGAGACATACCAGATTCATAGCTGTCGTCCAACATGCTGCATTGGTTTCATAGTGAATTCAAAAGACCTCATTGTTCTCCTCACAGCATCAGGTTCTCTTCATCTTCAAAAGTAGTGACTTCAGTAGACTTGACCTCAATAAGTCATCTATAAGAAGAATGCTCTCACCCTGGTTTTGTTGGGAAATTGTGATTACCCACTAACCAAAGATTAAAGAAATGTGAGAGTAAAGCAACAGATTTAGCCCACACATTACATTTCACATTTCACTGTCTCAATTGGAAATGGTGAACAGATTATCATCATTCCATACCCTAAAATTCCAACTTATTAAATAGATTTTTCAAATAAAAAGTCTTATTTCAGTAATTTTAGTCATATAAACCTAACTTTAAAAGTTGTCTATGATAATTAATAGCTTTGTGCTGCTGCTGCTTCTAAGTTGCTTCAGTTGTGTCCAAATCTGTGTGACCCCATAGACGGCAGCCCACCAGGATCCTCTGTCCTGGGATTCTCCAGGCAAGAAACAGTGGAGTGGGTTGCCATTTCCTTCTGCACTAGTTTTGTGACTTTGGGCAATTATTTAACTTCTCTAAATTTCATTGTGTCATGTATAAAGCTAATGTTAACAGTACTGAGCACAATGTTATGATACTTAAATGAGATTATGTATGCAACACGCTTATTGCAGTGGCTGACACATACTATGTTTACAAAAATATTATTGGTAGTATTCTATAATCATTGCCATTATTTGGATTCTATAAGGAAGAACAGGATATGGTCCCTGTTCTTAGAGAGTTTTGCAAGCTACCTTGGGAGAAAACACATTTAAGTGAAACAATAGTTTTCAGGAGACATCTCAAATAGCTAAATAGTGAAGCTGAAGCAGTACTTTAAGCAAAACACTCTGCTTCTCCAGAACTCATGGTCCACATCTGTACAGTGAAGTGGTTGGATTTTTCTAGAAATAATATTCTAGAAGTCTTTGTTGGAGTTAGAGAAGGATTCAGATTTGAATAAACAATCATCAGACTACAGAAAAGAAACATATTAAATGTGGAAAGTACAAGATATATCAAGGCAAGTATGAGTAGCTACATGGCTGGAGCACACTGTTCAAGTGGGGAAACAATAGGGGTAGGCTGAATGCAGCTTCTGGAGAAATTAGAATGCCTTGCTAAGAAGTTGGTCTTTATTTTACATGCAGTGGGTAGAGTTCTAAAAAGATTAATCTGTTCTGGCAAATATAAAGGATTTGGGGCTGGGGATAGGCAGAGAGTCTGGTTATGAAGTTATTATCACAGTTTAAGCCTTGACTGGAACTAAAGGAGTAACAGAGAAATATAAACACAGATGAATAAGGTATTAGAAAGTGATTTTCAACTGATTGTTGATTGGATAGGACAGACAAAGCAAAGCTGGCAGCAGATGATTAAAGGTTAGAGGTCAGGAAACTGCTAGTGAGTTAGAGGAGAGCTGGTTTGGCATAAGCAGGGGGGGTTGAAGATTAAGACTTATAAATATTTTATTTATGTCATCAAAAATTTAATTTAGGTAGACATATTCAAAAGACAATTAGAAAATGGGAAAAAAGAGAAGGTACAATGGAACAATAAACTTGAGAGTTATTGGCATAGAGGTGAGAGCTAAAATAAATTAATAGGTGAAATCTCAAAAAGAGATTAGCAGTTATGTACACACTGTGTCATCAGCTTTAGTGTTTATTACAATATTTCAAATGAAGGCAGCATGGAATAACTAACCCTCATGAATGTAATAAGATGAAAATATTTGACTTTGAGGATATAGTATAAGAATGTTTTCATTAGTGTTAGCATTCCTTATTTTATTTACTGAAATAAGTGTCTTAATTTCAGTTCAGTTCAGTTCAGTCCAGTCGCTCAGTCATGTCCGACTCTTTGCGACCCCATGAATCACAGCATGCCAGGCCTCCCTGTCCATCACCAACACCTGGAGTTCACTCAGACTCATGTCCATCGAGTCAGTGATGCCATCCAGCCATCTCATCCTCTGTCGTCCCCTTCTCTTCCTGCCCCCAATCCCTCCCAGAATCAGAGTCTTTTCCAGTGAGTCAATTCTTCACATGAGATGGCCAAAGTACTGGAGTTTCAGCTTTAGCATCATTCCTTCCAAAGAAATCCCAGGGCTGATCTCCTTCAGAATGGACTGGTTGGATCTCCTTGCAGTCCAAGGGACTCTCAAGAGTCTTCAACACCACAGTTCAAAAGCACCAATTCTTCGGCATTCAGCTTTCTTCACAGTCCAACTCTCAAATCCATACATGACCACTGGAAAAACCATAGCCTTGACTAGACGGACCTTTGTTGGCAAAGTAATATCTCAGCTGTTTCTCCAAAAGCCTACTCTGAGTCAAAGATCTTCCTGCAAGCAGTTTATTTGAGAGGTCATCACAGGAAACACTGTGAGTCCATTGTGAAGGAAGAAAAATAAGTGAAGAAAGTCAGTAAACAGTACATTGAAGAGGAAGTTACCACTGTGAGCAACTGGAACTAAATCCTATTGGTGACTCTCTTAGAGATGGCATGGAACATGTTGGGCTTCCCTAGTGGTGCTAGTGGTGAAGAATCTGCCTGCCAATACAAAAGACATAAAGCATGTGGGTTCGATCCCTGGGTGGGAAAGATCCCCTGGAGGAGGACATTGCAATCCACTCCAGTATTCTTGCCTGGAGAATACCATGGGCAGAGGAGCCTGGTGGGCTACAGTCCATATGATTGCAAAGAGGCAGACACAACTGAAATGACTTAACACACACACACACACACACACACACGCACAGTAAGGTACTTGAGATTCAGTAAATCCTCTCTGTTGAATGTTGAGAGTACTCCTGGAATGTTAATTCCCCAGCACTTATAGCCTTTCCCTGTTTCGTTGGGGGCAGTGGTGGTCAGAAAACCCTCTGAGAGATAAGTAGGAAGTCATTGCTGTCTATTGGAAAGGTCTGCAGGAGACATCAATGTCAGCCAAGATGACATGGATGAAGTGCCAAAAGCATCTACTAGAGGCAATCATTTTGGTTTGTTTGTAGTCCTGTCTACATAAAATTTGTACTGCAATGAGGTGTAATGACATTTTCTAGGCAATAAGAAATCTCATGGCTTGGTTATATAGGATGTGAGAGTTGGACCATATAGAAGGCTGAGCACCAAAGAATTAATGTTTTCAAGCTGTGGGGCTGGTGAAGACTCGTGAGAGTCCCTTGGACAGCAAGGTGATCAAACCAGTCAATTCTAAAGGAAATCAGTCCTGAATATTCATTGGAAGAACTGATGATGAAACTGAAGCTCCAATACTTTGGCCACTGGATATGAAGAGCTGACTCATTAGAAAAGACCCTGATGTTGGGAAAGATTGAGGGCAGGAGGAGAAGGGGGTGACTGAGGATAAGATGGTTGGATGGAATCACTGACCCAATGGGTTTGAGCAAACTCTGGGAGATAGTGAAGGACCGGGAAGCTTGGCATGCTGTAGTCATGGGGTCACAAAGAGTTGAACACGACTTAGCGACTGAACAAAAAGGTTATGTTCACAAAAGGTAACGTCTTTGGGGCTTCTTAGATTTCCATGGTCTTATATTTGGTCTTCATGCAGGGAATCAAATGATTAAATTGAAAATTTTTAAAACAAAAGTTTCTGAAGGGAGTCTATTTTTTCCTCTGAAAATAAACAACATTGTATGACTGTGTGTGTGCTGGGGCCGGCAGGAAGCTAGTGTGTGTGTGCAGATAAAAGCATCACGATGTTATGTAGCCACATGTTTCTGTATTCTTAGATAATTTTCTATTAATATCAAAAGAAGCTGTACTTACAGGATATATGAATGTGTAGGGAAAAATAATCCTGATTTTGTGTTGACATTACCTTACATGGGTATGTGTAGATATAGGACAGGTTTGCTCAGCCAAAGAACTAAGACTTGTTTCTTTCTTTGATGTCTGGCCACTTATATTCTTGTTCTAGCATGCATGTGAAAAATTAGTTCCTAAAGCAGCTTACAATGACCCGCGAATTGAATGACTTTTGACCAAACCATCTATTCCTATTTGGCTTCACTTTGTTGCTCAGGCTGGTAAAGAATTCGCACCTGCAGTGCGTGCGTGACTGCGGTTTAGATCCCTGGGTTGGAAGTCCCCTGGCAAGGGAAAGCTACCCCATCCCAGTATTCTGGGCCTGGAGACATTCCATGGGACAATGTACAGGCCATGTCGCAAAAGAGCTCAGAGCCAGCGAGCGGACTGAGTGACTTTCACCTCTATTAATGTGGCCTACAAACATAAATAACCTATCTTTTCTTCGGTTGTTAAGTTGGGCAATTGGCTACCCATTCTAACAAAGTAAAAATAGTTTTCTACAAAGTGTAGAAAATTCTTTCATGTGAATATGCTGCTTCAACCAGTATGATTACTGTGGCATGTAAGTATGATATCACTCAGCTGAGAATGAACCCCAGCCATAGATCACAAGCAGTTTGTTTTTTCATTAATGTGGACTAGCTGGCAAGATACCCTGCCAAGCCCCTTAGAAAACTGGAGTGAAATAATTATTTACCAAGGATAACTGACAAGGTTGCTATAGTGATGAATTGGGTACAAATGGAGCTCATAGATGACAAACTGAAAGAAGTCTTTCAATCTTTTTCGTTCCACTAAAAGATGTCTTAATATCCACATAATTTGATTTGTGAATTTTTCTGCATTGTGGTTGATCTGATATAATACATTTTGCATAATTTCATTCATGAAAAAGAAAGTTAAAAAAGAGTTGTGAGAATAATATGCCATAATGCAATCCAAAAGAATCCTCAAAAGACTACATGGAAATCACACTGAGTGTTCAAAATGCTTGTGTTTCTTATAAGACAGTGATGACCATTGATCTGCCAACTATCATTGAGAAGTTGCATAAAAAGCAGATAACAACAGACTTTGTGGGACTGTCCTATATATTCTAAAGTCGTTTCAAATAAATCCTATTGTTGCAGTGAACATTTCTGAACAGGCTTCTGTCAAAAGCTTCATATTCAGAAGCCAGAATTAACATTCATATGTGAAAACACACCCACAGCAGGTCAATCTTTTCTTATTGTGGAAAAATTATCTGTGCATGTAAATATGGTATACTAAGAAACATAATATTACTTCAGGTCACCAATGATCTCCTTTTCCATTTATGAAAACCTCATGGTTCGTACAACTGGATAAAAACACACATTTGTATATGGTAACCACACAGGATTGATGTATTTTTATTTATTCAAACCAGCCTCCTATATTCATTTCTTATTAGCATCTGCAAGCATGTTGCTGCCAAGTGGGGCTGCTTTGGCCTTTTAATACGACAATGCTTTGGAGAATTGTAGAAAACATCATTGCTCCTTTAGTCTCTGGCAGTCAATCAACCCTAATTATAATTGATTGGGGAAAAAGAAGGCTTCCTGAAAGAAGTTTTTAAAGCTTAGGTTGTTTAGATGGCATTGTAAGGAAATCAAATAGTTGAGCAATTTAATTTAATTTCTCCAACACTGGCTCATGTTTTCTAGGAGCCACAGTTTATAGGAGCCTAAAAAAGTTCAAGTATTGATTACAGTGCATTTACTTTTGAGCAAACTGTGCCCAGGAGATGGTTTTTCATAATTAACAAGTATAGCAATTTAAAAAATACAGAATGTTTTAAAGAAAAAAATGGAAAAGTTTTTGAAGGAATCATCAAAGTACCAGTTGCTCCATTGTCAAACAAAAATGATTGATAAAATGATGTGGCATGGCAAGAAACCCACAAAGAATAGAAAGTATATAAATTAAGAAAACTATTTTTAAAACTTTCTTCTACCCTCTTTCCTCTACAATTAGAAGCCTTGCTGAGTTCCTCTTCTTCTAGTTTGTATTTCTAAACATTTAATTTAAACATGGAAACAGTGAGAGATTTTATTTTTGGGGGCTCCAAAATCACTGCAGATGGTGACTGCAGCCATGGATTTAAAAGACCCTTGCACCTTGGAAGAAAAGCTATGACCAGCCTAGACATCATATAAAAAGCAGAGACCTTACTTTACCAACAAACGTCCATCTAGTCAAAGCTATGGTTTTTCCAGTAGTCATGTGTGGAAGTGAAAGTTGGACTATAAAGAAAGCTGAGCCCTGAAGAATTGATACTTTTGAACTGTGGTGTTGGAGAAGACTCTTGAGAGTCCCTTGGATTGCAAGGAGATCCAACCAGTCCATCCTAAAGGAAATCAGTCCTGAATATTCATTGGAAGGACTGATGCTGAAACTCCAATACTTTGGCCACCTGATGCGAAGAACAAACTCATTTGAAAAGACCCCGATGCTGGGAAAGATTGAAGATGGGAGGAGAAGGGGATGACAGAGGATGAGATGGTTGGATGGCATCTCCAATGCGATGACATGAGTTGAGTGGGGTCCGGGAGTGATGCATGCCACAGGGAAGTCTAGCGTGCTGCAGTCCACAGCGTGGCAAGGTCAGACATGATGACGACTGAACTGAATGAAAGGGGTTTTTGCTTATGTGTGGCAGATGACATTTTTTTCTACTTTTTGACTGAACTCTTCCTATGACATATAGACATGATTTTTGTCCGTATTGAAGAAAAAGCCTGTGTAACCTTGGAGAGGCAGGGTTTCAGTCAACAGATATCAGAGCCCCTGGGACCTGTAACATCATTATGCAGTGTTTAGGCCTCCCACCTTACCCTGCTCCAGATCACAGATAAAGGGAATAAACAAACTTACATTTACCCCAGTGACTTGCAAAAGCATGTAAATGTAAATCTAATTTTTAATGTATGAGAAATAGATTCTCAACTAAAGTCTTTCATATTAGCAAACTGAACAAAATTGACCCTGTTGCACTCTTTTGTGCTCTTTTGTTTCTATTCCTTGTGGGTATATGAGTCAAAGTCCTGCCCTTACGACTACACATATGGAAGAAATATCTAAGTATCTTAAAAATTTAATTCTCCCATGACTGTCACACATTTTCAATTATAAGTCAAATGAACTTTTTAAATTAGAAGTAATTGTTTAAAGATTTATTTTAAAAAAGAGAAATGCTCAAGATCAGTCCAGCAAAGTTTAAGAGGGATTATCAGGGGTGAAGGATGACTTGATGTGCATCCAGAAAAACAAACCAGATCCTTGCCATTAATCAATCACCCAAATGGGTATCTAATTTCACTTAATGACCTAGAAGAAACTCTAGGAAAACTTGAATACAATCGAAGAAGATGATCTCTTATTAAGAAGACTGCAAAGCCATAATAATGAATGAACAGATACAGGTGACTATTTAATGTGAAATAAAAGCAAATACCATAACATTTATAAACAAATTTATAAAATGGAACATATTCAATTTACTTAATGGTAATATGGTTTAAAACTATAATACAGTGTTACAACTAGGATATTACATATGATCCAAGATAAAGAATAGTTCCAAAAATCCCTTCTTGTTTGCAAATTCTTTACCATATGAGCCACCAGGAAAGCCCCTACACTTTTATAAACCACATCCATTCCTACTTAACTCTCCTCCCTCCTAAAGACCTGGAATCCCATTTCTGAAATTTTGTCATTTCAATATGTTATGTAAATAAATTATATCATATGCAAGGTTTGAGATTGGCTTTTCAACTCAGGATAATTATCTGGAGAATTATCCAAGTTGTTTTGTGTCTGTATAATATATACATTGTTTGTATGTATATTTATAGAGAGACACATAGTTTGTTCATTTTTATTGATAACTAATATTCTAATGGTATTGATGTATTACAATTTATTATACTGTTCACCCAGCGAAGGGAATCTGTTATTTACAGGTTTTGGTTATTATAAATAAGGCTGTTATGGGCATTCATGTTCATTTTGTATGGTATGAACATAAATCACTGTCTCCCTGGGAAAATGGCCAGGAGTACAATTTCTGAATCATTTGGCAGTTTCATACTAAGTTATTTATGAAACTCCCACACCTTTTTCAGAGTAGCTGTATATTATCACTAAGCAATGTATGACTAATCAATTTCTCCACATCCTCACCAACACTTGGTATTGCCAATTTTTTTGATAGCCATTTGATCAGTGTCTAGTGATAGACATGGCTTTAATTTGCATTTCCACGATGGCAAATGATATTGAACATCTTTTCATGTGTTTACTTGACATCTGTATATCTTTCTATGTAAAATGTCTGTTCATATCTTTTGCCAATTGTCTAATTGGATTTTTTTTTTTTAACTGTTGAGTTGTTTTTGTAGTGGTTAGACTGTTAAATTTTGAGAGTTCTTATGCATTCTAGATACTAGTTCTTTTTCATATACGTGGTTTGTAAATATATTCTCTCAGTCTGTACTTTGTATCTTCAATATTTAACAAGGTCACTTGGAGAGCCAAAGATTTTTAATTTTAAATTTGATTTTTACTTTTTATAAGGTCCATTTATCAATTTTTTCTTTTTAAAGATCATGCTCTTGGTTTCAAGTTTTATGAACTCTGTCTAGATTTGTGAGACTTTCTTCTATGTTTTTTCTAAATGCTTTCATAATTTTACATTTTGTCTTTAAATCTATGAGTAATTTTGAGCTACATTTTGTATAAGTTTAAAAGTAAGCTGCTGCTACTGCTGCTAAGTCGCTTTCAGTTGTGTCTGACTCTGTGCGACCCCGAGAGACGCAGCCCACCAGGCTCCCCCAATCCCTGGGATTCTTCCAGGCAAGAACACTGGAGTGGGTTGCCATTTCCTTCTCCAGTGCATGAAAGTGAAAAGTGAAAGTTGAAGTCGCTCAGTCGTGTCCGACTCTTAGACGACCCCATGGACTGCAGCCCACCAGGCTCCTGCGTCCATGGGATTTTCCAGGCAAGAGTACTGGAGTGGGTGCCCATTGCCTTCTCCTAGGTTTATCTTTTTGCCTGTGAATACCCAATTTCTCCAGCAACATGTTTTGGAAATACTCTTCTTCCTCCATTGAATCACTTTCTACACCTTTGCAAAATCAGTCAAGAATATTAGTGTGAGTTTATCTTTGGGTTCTCTATTCTGTTCTGTTGATCTATGCATCTATTCCTTATCAAGAGCCCATTGTCTTGATTACTGTAACTATATAATAGGCCTTACAACACATAGAATGATTCTACCCAACCTTACTTTCCTTTTCAAGAATTGCTTTTGCTATTTTATATTTTAAAAAAAAAGTTGCAACTTCAAGCAGGAGGGACAATATTTTAACAGACTTTTAAAACACATTTATTTTTATTTATTTATTTGGCTGTACTAGGTCTTAGTTGTGGCATGTGGGACTTTTAACTGTGGCATGCAAGATCTTTAGTTGTGGCATGCAACTCTTGTTGCTGCAAGTGGAATCTATTTCCCTGACCAGGAACTGAAGCCAGGCCTCTTGCCATTGGAGCACAGAGTCTTAGTCACTGGAGATGACCAAGGGAGATCCGCGCTTATTTTAATCAGACTTTTAATTGAGTAATAAGTAGATTGAAATGACTTAGTGTCCATCTAGAACATCAAAAGCCACCTAGAGAATCCTTCACACTAAATGCAAAAAGCAACTACTGGAGAGACTAAAGACCTGCTGTTAAGTTTATAGGTATGGGGAGGGACGGTGAACGCATCAGTGAGGGGGGTTCAGGATAGGGAACGTGTACACCCATGGCGGATGCAGTTATTTGATGTGCAAAAGCAATACAACTACTTGTAAAAGTAAAAAAATAAATAATAATAATTAACAAATTAAAAATAAAAATTAAAAAAGATTATCACCGCATACATAAAAACATACCAGATAACAAAATGGAATCTCCATAACAGTCCTATATTCTTTTAGAGAGACATTAGATATAATGGTCAAATTGAGGGAAGGTAAATTTGAGGGTAAGGACTGAAAGATTCTGGAATGAGATGAACTCAGTAACAGAAGGGCTAGAGGGGATAACATTGGATGAGGATGAAAGGAAATGACAGCTCCTTCTACACCCTTGTCTAGGTGTAGATGACCCTGATGGTCTCATGGGCTTTTGTTTCAAAGAGCGAGATCTGGAACTGGAGAAATTTAGCTGGATATAGATTTCTAAGACAGTGTTTTTTTTTGTTTTTTTGTTTCTTGTTTTTTTTTTTTTTTTCCTTTTAAAAACTTTAAATATTTCATTCTACTCTCTTGGCTTGAATTATTATTGACAAAAGTTTACTGTAAATTTCCCCCCTGTTTCTTTATTGGTAATTTTTTTCTTCAGGCTTATTCTAAAGTTTTTCAATTGTTTTTGTTTTTTGTTATTTGAAAATGATATACATAGGTGTGTATGTATGTCTGTGTGTAAGTGTGTGCATGTGTCATGTGTGTATAAAATAATGCATGCACACTATTTGTTAACATGAGTTGTAAGAGAGGGGCTATTTGAATGGGGGAAAAGAGAAGCCAAACATTATAAAGGAAGAAGAAAATGACTGTACACAGGAGATGTGAGTATGACCTCAGATAATGCATGTATACAAAATTATACATGTAAATACATCCTAAAGATAAGTTTATTAAAAAGGAAATATAAATGGATTGTTTGTAAAAAATGAGCTTTTAGAAACTGTGTGTTATACAAGAAAGAAGGTGTAACTGAAAGTTGCTCAGTCGTGTCCAAAGCTTTGTGACCCCATGGACTGAAGCCCACCAGGCTCTTCTGTCCATGGGATTCTCCAGGCAGGAATACTGGAGTGGGTTGCCATTTCCTTCTCTGGTGGATCTTCCCAACCCAGGGATCAAACCCAGGTCTCCTGCATTGCAGGTGAATTCTTTACCATCTGAGCCAACAGGGAAGCCCATTATACAAGAAGGCCACCTACATAAGACATTTCTCTCATTTCAATAAGAAGTAAAACAAAATAAGCTTTCTGTGACCTTTAATCATAATCCTGTGTGAATTTGAGCAAATTATCTCTGGAATTCCATAAACTAATGTTTTTCAGCCTGACAAAGCTTAAAGCCTTCCTTTGCTTAAGAAATAGCAAATAATTCATCTAAGCTGTGAATATATGTTTCTTTAATTCTATAGATAATGAAACTTTATGTAATTGATATTTTTCTGGTGATAAATAACTTTAATGCTATTGTTAATTTTTCACCATTACATAATAGTATCAGGAAATATCCAGACTAGCATATGTGCTCCTTCTGAGAAAGCTTAAAACATTTAAATGCATGAAGTGTAACTATCACTCAACATGGATAATTTATACTCTTACTAGAATGAATTCTTCTAAATTAATATGCCCTCTTATGGCAGAGAGTGAAGAGGAACTAAAGAGCCTCTTGATGAAAGTGAAAGAGGAGAGTGAAAAAGTTGGCTTAAAAGCTTCAACATTCAGAAAACTAAGATCATGGCATCTGGTCTTATCACTTCACGGAAAATAGAAGGGAAAAAAGTGGAAGCAGTGACAGATTTTATTTTCTTGGGCTCCAAAATCACTGCAGATGCTGACTGCAGCCATGAAATTAAAAAGACTCTTGCTTTTAATGACATAGGTTTTAATGAAAAGCTATGACAAGCCTAGACTGCATATGAAAAAGCAGAGACATCACTTTGAAATCAGTCAAAGCTATGGTTTTTTCCAGTAGTCATGTATGATGTGAGAGTTGGACCATAAAGAAGGCTGAGCACCAAAGAATTGATGCTTTTGGATTGTGGTGCTGGTGAAGACTCTTGAGAGTGCCTCGGACTGCAAGGAGGCCAAACCAGTCAGTCCTAAAGGAAATCAAACTTGAATAATCATTGAAGGACTGATGCTGAAGCTGAAGCTCCAATACTCTGGCCACCTGATCCAAAGATCTGACTCACTGGAAAAAGACTCTAAGGCTGGGAAAGATTGAAGGCAAAAGGAGAAGGGGGGCGGCAGAGGATGAGATGGTTAGATAGCATCACCAACTCAATGGATATAAATGTGAGTAAATTCTAGGAGATAGTGGAGGACAGGGAAGCCTGGCATGCTGCAGTCCATGGAGTTGCAAAGAGTCAGACACTACTTAGCAACTGAACACCAGCAACAGTAGTCAACTAAGAATGCATTCGTTCATTTATCATACTTTTTTTCATGATATATATGCTCAGAATCCAATATGTGCCAGATTCTGTTCTAGCTGCCCAGGACACAGCAGTAAAAAATCCTCTCCCTTTTTGGACTCAATCATACCATTGACAGGAGCCACATAAATTCAGAGAGTTGTAAGTATTGTGAGGAAAATCAAGGTGAGTAAATAGAGGCTGATGGAGTGAGGATGAGGCCTGTTTTAGGTGGGGTGACCTGAGCAGAGAGATGAATAAATGGGGAAAGAGCATCTGAAGTCTGGGAAGAGCATTCTATGCAGAGGGAACAACAAGGAGGAAAGCCTGAGGGAGGAGCAGGCTTGACAGGTTCAAGGAGCTGCAAAAATGTTGTATGACTAGAGGAGCAATGCATTGGGAAGGGAAGGAGGAAGGAGTGGTTTCAGGAGGTGAGCAAGAACCAGAATATGCAGGGACTTGTGGAGTAGGAAGGAGTTTGCATGATATTCCCATGGTGATAGGAAGCCAACAGAGGCCCTTGAAAGGGGAAATAAACTAGAGAGATTCATATTACAAAATGATCTTGTATTACAGGGATGTAGAATTTTATGTTGAATTCTGCATTTGGGATTCCATTCAAATCTCGTATCACAATCACGATAATATTTCTAATAGAATAAAATATTTGTACTTTGAGGATTAATTTCATTGAAAAAATATTTTATAATTAAGGCAACTGAATGGACCTTAGGTAAACAGAAGCTGGGTTAGAGGCTGAAGCTTCTTTTGTTTTAAGGTAACTACTGGGTTTGAATTCTTTCTTTCTGAGTGTCTATCTTGAGTAGGGATTACTCTTTAACTCCTTGGGTTTGGAAATTTGTCCTGCTTCTCTGTCTTAAGTGAAGTTTTACTTCCTACTTCTGCGCTGGAAAAAAATTTCCTGGTTCTGTTTGAGAACTCTCTATTCTATTTGATCCCTGCTACTCACATGAGAACTTCTCAGTTGACAGAAATCCCTTTTTTCAACTTATGTTGACTATATAAACTTTGTTCACCTCCTTCTCATTGGCATTATTTTACTAAGAATAACATATGATTATTCAATGGTCCTCTTTGGGAAACTTGAGATCTTCCCAAATGTGCTGTTCTATCCTTTATCTTCCCATCTCCTCTGTCCTTCTTTCATTCTTTTAACCATCTTCAAGTTTCTTTTCAATTAAAAATCAAAGACAAAAGTGTACTAAAATTTTAGAATGGAAAGTTGTATGGGCTCTAGTTGTGTCTGTTTATATGATTATGTATGTCAATGAGTGCACACATACACACACATTAGGTATGTTACACATATGTGCTATTTTCTTACCTCTGGAGAGTATTAACAAATTAATTTATTAAATCACTTAAAGGGCTTCCCTTGTAGTGCAGTGGATAAGAATCTACCTGCCAATGCAAGGAACATGGGTTTGATCCCTAGTCAGGTAAGATTCCACATGCTGCAAAGCAACTAAGCCATGGGCCACAAACTACTAAGCCCACATGTCTAGGCCTGTGTTCTGTAACACAGAAGCCAGTGCAAGGAGAAGCCTGTGCACTGCAAAGAAGAGTAGCCCTCACTGGCCAAAACTAGAGAATGCTTACACAAAAGCAATGAAGACTCAGAGCAGCCAAAAATAATAAAATAAAATAAAAATCACTTAAAATTTATAAAATCAGTCTGCTAAAATGATTTAGAAATTAATGAGAGAAGTCCATGGACAGTCCATAGGGTCATAAAGAGTCGGACACAACTGAGTGATTTTCACTTCACTTCACTACATAAATTAAGTACAAGTATAAGCATATCTTGGTGCTTCCCTGGTGGCTCAGACAATAAAGAATTTGCCTGGAATGCAGGAGACCCAGGTTTGATCCCTGGTTGGGAAGATCCCTGGAGAAAGGAATGGCAACTCACTCCAGTATTCTTGCCTGGAGAGTTCCATGCACAGAGGAGCCTGGTGGGCTACAGTTCATGGGGTGCAAAGAGTCAGACATGACTAAGTGATGAACACACAAGCATACCTCATGCGTATTGCAGTTTCAATTCCAGAACACTGCAGTAAAGCAAAATTTGCAATAAAGCTTCTTTCCCAATGCACATAAAAGTTATTTTTATACTATAAATGCAGTCTATTGGGCAAGCAATAGAATTATATCTAAAAATGTATATACTTGAATTTTAAAAAATACCTCATTATTTATAATGCTAACCACATCTTGAAGACTTCAGTGAGTCATAATTTTTTGCTGTAAGAAAGTCTGCCTCAGTGTTATTGCTGCTGACTGATCAGGGTGGTGGTTGCTGAAGGTTGGGGTGACTGTGACAATTTCTTAAATAAGACAACAATGAAGTTTGCTGTATCAGTTGACTTCCTTTCATGAGCCATTTCTCTGTAGTATGCAATGCTGTCTAATAACATTGACCCACAGTAGAAATTCTTTCAAAATTGATGTCAATCCTCTCAAATCTGGCTTTATCAAATAAATTGATGCCATATTGGAAATTTCCTATCATCATTTCAACAATTTTCACCCAGGAGTAGGGGTAGATCTCATCTCAATAAATCATTTTCCTTGCTCATTCATAAGAAGCAACTCCTCATCCACTAAAGATTTTTCATGAAATTGCAGCAATTCAGTCAATTCTTCAGGGATCTAATTCTAGTTATATTGCTATTTCTACCACATCTGTAGTTACTTTTTCCATTGAGGTCTTGAACCCCTTCAATGTCATCCATGAGGGTTGGAATGGACTTCTTTCAAACTTCCTTGAATATTTATATTTTGACCTCTTCCCATGAACCATGAATGTTCTTAAGGGCATCTAGAATGGTGAATTCTTTCCAAAAGGTTTTCAACTTACTTTGTACTTATTCATCAGAGGATCTATGGCAGTTATAGTTTATGAAATGTATTCCTTAAATAGTAATGCTTGAATGTTGAAGTTACTCCCTTGATCCATGGGCTACAGAACTGATGTTTTGTTAATAGGTATGAAAACAACGTTAATGTCATACATCTCCATCAGAGAGCTTGGGTCACTGGGTACATTGTCAATGAGCAGTGATATTTTGAAAGGCTTTTTTTTTTTTTTTTCCTGAGCAGTAAGTCTCAACACTGGGCTTAAATAATCAGTAAACTATGTTTAAATAGATGGGCTGTCATCCTGGCTTTGTTGTTGCCTTTACAGAGAACAGGAAAAGTAGATTTATCATAATTCTTAAGCACCTTAAGACTTTTGGATGGTAAATGAGCATTGGCTTCAACTTAAAGGCACCAGCTCCATTCTCTCCTAACAAGGGAGTCAGCCTTGTTTTTAAAGTTTTGAACCTGGCACTGACTTCTCCTCTCTAGTTATGGAAGTCCTAGGTGGTATCTTCTTCCAATAGAAGGCTGGTTGATCTATATAGTTGCTTAGTGTAGCCACCTTCATTAATGATTTTAGCTAGCTCTTCTGGATAATTTGCTGTAACTTCTACATCAGTACTTGTGCTTCACCATACACTTTTACATATGGAGACAGTTTCTTTTCTAAAACCTCATGAACCAACCTCTGCTAGCTTCACACTTCTCTTCTGCAGTTTCCTCACTCTCTTCAGCCTTCATAGAATTGAAGAGATTTAGTATCTTGTATTGATTATTGGCTTAAGAAAGCATTGTGACTGGGTTTAATCTTCCTTCCAGACCAGTAAAACCTTCGTCATATCAGCAATAAGGCTGCTTTGCTTTCTTATCTTTTTTATGTTCATTGGAGTAGCACTTTTATTTTCCTTCAGAAACTTTTCTTTTGCATTCACAACTTGGCTATCTGTTTGGTGCAAGAGGCCTAGCCTCATACCACTGGACTGAGCAACAATTTCTGGAATTCTAGTTGGTTGAAACTGCTAATCCAAGATCAATAAAAAATACATATTAATTACATGAAGTGAAGTGAAAGTTGCTCAGTTGTGTATGACTCTTTTTGACCTCATGGACTATACAGTCCATGGAATTCTCCAGGCCAGAATACTGGAGTGGGTAGCCGTTCCCTTCTCCAGGGTAACTTCCTAAATCAGGGATTGAAACCATGTCTCCTGCACTGTAGGCAGATTCTTTTACCAGCTGAGCCAAAGGGGAAGCCCAAGAATACCGGAGTGCGTAGCCTATCCTTTTCCAGGATTCCCGACCCAGGAAGTGAACCAGGGTCTCCTGCATTGCAGGTGGATTCTTTACCAGGAAAGCCCATTACATGGGACTGAATGAATTGATAAAGGATGATTATGGGTTTTTGGGGGAACATTGCTACTTATTTAAAGTTTTATTTCCCAAATTCAAGGAAATTTTTCCTTTTTCTCTTTGGCTATCTATAACTCACAACTATATAGTAAATTATATTTAGGCAAACATAAATGAACACTTTAAAAAAAAATTCTTATCTGATATCTCCAAAATTCAGAGTTTCTCTGGTGTTGAGATTTCTCTCAGGGAAGGTTTTCATCACCAGAAAAAATGAAATTTCATCTCAACTGCTTTTTAGGCATAGCAAATAGAATCAGAAATTCAACCAGTAACTAAAACGAAGTATAAATTATCTCTTAGAGCCTTTTTAAAAAAATTTTTTTAATTTAAATTTATTTATTTTAATTAGAGGCTAACTCTTAGAGGAGAACATAGGTAAAACACTCTCTGACATAAATCACAGCAAGATCCTCTATGACCCACCTCCCAGAATATTGGAAATAAAAGCAAAAATAAACAAATGGGATCTTAGAGCCTTTTTAAAGAGAATGGCAGCAAAGACAAAAATATTTTAAATGGATAGAAAGTAAGAGGAGTAAAATGGAAAGAGAAGAGTATAATTTTTGCCCCTCTGAGCAGCCACAAAGAAACTAGAGGAAGACCCAGCTAAGCAGTATTCCTGCATTGCTATCCCCTTTATCACTTTCTTTTGAAATGGTAATTAGCAGATTAACCACCTTTCACAGCTCTTTAAGTTCTTTTCTCCTTAATTTGAAGGTCTTTGTTCTGTGAGATCTAAGACTAAACCTTTGACAGACTCAAAATATTCATATTTCCTTCAGCTGTTTTAGTGATACTTTTGTTTGTATGAGAGTTGGGGGCAGATGTGCTCCTAGAGTTTGAATGAGTTGTAGCTACTTCATATGAGAAGCTCTCTTAATCTCTCAACACTTTACTCACTGTCACTTCTCCAACCCATGCTTGCCTTGTACCTGGTTGTATTCTGTACCTCTTACTATCATTGAAAAATTATCCATTTACTTTTCCGTGTCCCCTACTGCATCATAAAATTTTTTAGGCCTGCGATTGTGTTTGCTTCTAATGCCTATGGCAATGTCTCTCATATAGTATGAGCTCAATAAATGATTGTTAAATCACTCTTTTATTGATTGGTCATTTTAAAGAATAGATTTATGAAAGATATGACTATGACTTTGACATGCTATTGACAAAAGTTGCTTCAACTGTCTCTTCAAAATGAGAGTCAGTTGAAATTTATTTGGTAATTGCTGTTTGTTCTTGCTCTTATTTTAAAAAATTGTAAAATTCAGATTCGATATTTGATGCAAAGCAATGGAAATATATACATCACATAGGAAAAAACATAATTAACAACCTAATTTCAGAATAAAACTAAACTGGTTTGTTTGTGGATGAGACAGAGAAGGAAAGAGAGGGAGACAGAAAGAAAGGAGATTATAAATTTAGAAGGAGCAGAAATGGAAGGAGAATCAAATAATTCTTTACTGTAATTCCTTTAATTTTAATAGTTATTGAATTATTCATAATTTTAAGTTTGTTTGATATCTTTAAAAATCCCTTTATTAGCAGTTAAACATAAGTGTGTCAGAATTAGTTAAAATTTCAATGGTTTAGCCACTGGATAAATGCCTTAAAATATGGAAGGATGATGAATAGGATGTAATATTAAGACACCTGAGTACACAAATAATGCTCCCATGTCTCTTAGCTATGTCACATTGAATGTGCGCAGTATAAAAAAAAATTCATTTTCTTATACCCTTAATTCATTTTGTACCTAAAATGGGAATTTTGGACTCTGATGAGACAGAGGAAAAGCTAGTCTGAGTTTTGTTTTGTTTTTTTTTTTTTTCCCTTGAGAAAATTCTTCCCTAAGCTTAGTTTTACTGTATTGCTTGTGTGGATTCATAGTCTATATGATTCTGGATGTTGTGTCCCTACAGAAATTTATACAAAAGCTTTTTCATTCTGATAAATTGTTTGGAAAGGAGAAACAACAAATAATTTTGAATGCTGACAAATGTGTTATAAAACACATTTGTCAAACTGAAACAGTATGAATTTAGCAAAGCTCATAATTACTATTAGGATTAATTATTAATTAAGACTACATAATATTTGTAGTAGCTCCCCATGGGTTTACACTTTTATAGATATTTGTGGAGTGGTGGAGCAGGGTCACTAATCTAGGCACCAAAGGGAGCAGAAAGAAATATAATTTAAATACTATGCCTGCCTTCACTTCCCTTACCCTCTTGTACAGAAGGCAAGATAAATACAAAGATGACTAAGCTAGAAGTAGCAGAGTAAATGTATGTCAAGATAAAAGTGGAGCTACAAGGTGTGGCCCATCAGCCCCAGGTGCTCTACTACAGGAACACATCTATTTTTTCTCTTTGGAATCTTTTTTTTTTCCCCCTAACAAGTTGATGTCAGAAATTGCCCTTTACCCTTCTCCTCAGTTCAGTTCAGTTCAGTCGCTCAGTTGTATCCGACTCTTTGAGACCCCATGAATTGCAGGACGCCAGGCCTCCCTATCCATCACCAACTCCCGGAGTTCAACCAAACTTACGTCCATCGAATCAGTGATGCCATCCAGCCATCTCATCCTCTGTCGTCCCCTTCTCCTCCTGCCCCCAATCCCTCCCAGCATCAGAGTCTATTCCAATGAGTCAACTCTTCGCATGAGGTGGCCAAAGTATTGGAGTTACAGCTTCAGCATCAGTCCTTCCAATGAACACCCAGGACTGATCTCCTTTAGAGTGAACTGGTTGGATCTGCTTGTAGTCCAAGGGACTCTCAAGAGTCTTCTCCATAACAACAGTTCAAAAGCATCAATTCTTCGGCGCTCAGCTTTCTTCACAGTCCAACTTTCACATCCATACATGACCACTGGAAAAACCATAGCCTTGACTAGATGGACCTTTGTTTGCAAAGTAATGTCTCTGCTTTTTAATATGCTATCTAGTTTGGTCATAACTTTCCTTCCAAGGAGTCAGCGTCTTTTAATTTCATGGCTGCAATCACTATCTGCAGTGATTTTGGAGCCCAAAAAGATAAAGTCTGACACTGTTTCCACTGTTTCCCCATCTATTTCCCATGAAGTGATGGGACCAGATGCCATGATCTTCGTTTTCTGAATGTTGAGCTTTAAGCCAACTTTTTCACTCTCCACTTTCACCTTCATCAAGAGGCTTTTTAGTTCCTCTTCACTTTCTGCCATAAGGGTGGTGTCATATGCATATTGGAGGTTATTGATATTTCTCCCAGCAATCTTAATTCCAGCTGGTGCTTCTTCCAGCCCAGCGTTTTTTCAAGATGGAGAAGCTCTATACAGTCAGCAAAAACAAGACCGGGAGCTGACTGTGGCTCAGATCATGAACTCCTTATTGACAAATTCAGGCCTTAGTTGAAGAAAGTAAGGAAAACCACTAGACCATTCAGGTATGACCTAAATCAAATCCCTTATGATTATACAGTGGAAGTGAGAAATAGATTTAAGAGACTAGATTTCATAGTGTGCTTGATGAACTATAAACAGAGGTTCGTGACATTGTACAGGAGACAGGGATCAAGACCATCCCCATGGAAAAGAAATGAAAAAAAGGAAAATGGCTATCTGAGGAGGCTTTACGAATGGCTGTAAAAAGAAGAGAAGTGAAAAGCAAAGGAGAAAAAGAAAGATATACACATCTGAATGCAGAGTTCCAAAGATACCAAGGAGAGATAAGAAAGCCTTCCTCAGCAGTCAATGCAAAGAGATAGAGGAAAACAACAGAATGGGAAAGACTAGAGATCTCTTCAAGAAAATTAGAGATACCAAGGGAACACTTCATGCAATGATGGGCTCGATAAAGGACAAAAATGGCATGGACCTAACAGAAGCAGAAGATATTAAGAAGAGGTGGCAAGAATAAACAGAAGAACTGTACAAAAAAGAGCTTCATGACCAAGATAATCACATGGTGTGATCACTCACCTAGAGCCAGATGTCCTGGAATGTGAAGTCAAGTGGGCCTTAGGAAGCATCACTACGAGCAGAGCTACAGGAGATGATGTAATTACAGTTGAGCTATTTCAAATCCTGGAAGATGATGCTATGAAAGTGCTGCACTCAATATGCCAGCAAAATTTGGAAAACTCAGCAGTGGCCACAGGACTGGAAAAGGTCAGTTTTCATTCCAATCCCAAAGAAAGGCAATGCCAAGGAATGCTCAAACTACTGCACAATTGCACCCATCTCACACGCTAGTAAAGTAATGCTCAAAATTCTCCAAGCCAGGCTTCAGCAATATGTGAACCGTGAACTTCCTGATGTTCAAGCTGGTTTTAGAAAAGGCAGAGGAACCAGAGATCAAATTGCCAACATCCACTGGATCATGGAAAAAGCAAGAGAGTTCCAGAAAAACATCTATTTCTGCTTTATTGACTATGCCAAAGCCTTTGACTCTTGGATCACAATAAACTGGAAAATTCTGAAAGTGATGGGAATACCAGACCACCTGACCTGCCTCTTTAGAAACCTATATGCAGGTCAGGAAGCAACAGTTAGAACTGGACATGGAACAACAGACTGGTTCCAAATAAGAAAAGGAGTACATCAAGGCTGTATATTGTCACCCTTCTACTAGTTTTCTGTAAAAATGTTGAGTAAGCTTAGGACTGGCTTTGAGAATATTGTTTGCTGGAGATCAGTGGAGAAATAACTCCAGAAAGAATGAAGGGATGGAGCCAAAGCACAAACAATACCCAGTTGTGGATGCGACTGGTGATAGAAGCAAGGTCCGATGCTGTAAAGAGCAATATTGCATAGGAAACTGGAATGTCAGGTCCATGAATCAAGGCAAATTGGAAGTGGTCAAACAGGAGATGGCAAGAGTGAATGTCGACATTCTAAGAATCAGTGAACTAAAATAGACTGGAATGGGAGAATTTAACTCAGATGACCATTATATCTACTACTGTGGGAAGGAATCCCTTAGAAGAAATGGAGTAGCCATCATGGGCAACAAAAGAGTCCGTAATGCAGTACTTGGATGCAATCTCAAAAAAGACAGAATGATCTCTGTTCGTTTCCAAGGCAAACCGTTCGATATCACAGTAATCCAAGTCTATGCCCCAACCAGTAAGGCTGAAGAAGCTGAAGTTGGACAGTTCTCTGAAGACCTACAAGACCCTTTAGAAGTAACATCCAAAAAAGATGTCCTTTTCATATAGGGGACTGGAATGGAAAAGTAGGAAGTCAAGAAACACCTGGAGTAACAGGCAAATTTGGCCTCGGAATATGGAATGAAGCAGGACAAAGGCTAATAGAGTTTTGCCAAGAGAACACATTGGTCATAACAAACACTCTCTTCCAACAACACAAGAGAAGACTCTACACATAGACATCACTAGATGGTCAACACCTAAATCAGATTGATTATATTCTTTGCAGTCAAAGATGGGGAAGCTCTATACAGTCAGCAAAAACAAGACCGGGAGCTGACTGTAGCTCAGATCATGAACTCCTTATTGCCAAATTCAGACTTAAATTGAAGAAAGTAGGGAAAACCACTAGACCATTCAGGTATGACCTAAATCAAATCCCTTATGATTATACAGTGGAAGTGAGAAATAAATTTAAGGGACTAGATCTGATAGACAGAGTGCCTGATGAACTATGGATGGAGGTTCGTGACATTGTACAGGAGACAAGGATCAAGACCACTCCCATGGAAATGTAATGAAGAAAAGCAAATTGCTGTCGAAGAGGCCTTACAAATAGCTGTGAAAAGAAGAGAAGTGAAAAGCAAAGGGAGAAAAGGAAAGATATAAGCATCTGAATGCAGAGTTCCAAAGAATAGAAAGGAGAGATAAGAAAGCCTTCTTCAGCGATCAATGCAAAGAAATAGAAGAAAACAACAGAATGGGAAAGACTAGAGATCTCTTCAAGAAAATTAGAGATACCAAGGGAACATTTCATGCAATGATGGGCTCGATAAAGGACAAAAATGGTATGGACCTAACAGAAGCAGAAGATATTAAGAAGAGGTGGCAAGAATAAACAGAAGAACTGTACAAAAAAGAGCTTCATGACCAAGATAATCACATGGTGTGATCACTCACCTAGAGCCAGATGTCCTGGAATGTGAAGTCAAGTGGGCCTTAGGAAGCATCACTACGAGCAGAGCTACAGGAGATGATGTAATTACAGTTGAGCTATTTCAAATCCTGGAAGATGATGCTATGAAAGTGCTGCACTCAATATGCCAGCAAAATTTGGAAAACTCAGCAGTGGCCACAGGACTGGAAAAGGTCAGTTTTCATTCCAATCCCAAAGAAAGGCAATGCCAAGGAATGCTCAAACTACTGCACAATTGCACCCATCTCACACGCTAGTAAAGTAATGCTCAAAATTCTCCAAGCCAGGCTTCAGCAATATGTGAACCGTGAACTTCCTGATGTTCAAGCTGGTTTTAGAAAAGGCAGAGGAACCAGAGATCAAATTGCCAACATCCACTGGATCATGGAAAAAGCAAGAGAGTTCCAGAAAAACATCTATTTCTGCTTTATTGACTATGCCAAAGCCTTTGACTCTTGGATCACAATAAACTGGAAAATTCTGAAAGTGATGGGAATACCAGACCACCTGACCTGCCTCTTTAGAAACCTATATGCAGGTCAGGAAGCAACAGTTAGAACTGGACATGGAACAACAGACTGGTTCCAAATAAGAAAAGGAGTACATCAAGGCTGTATATTGTCACCCTTCTACTAGTTTTCTGTAAAAATGTTGAGTAAGCTTAGGACTGGCTTTGAGAATATTGTTTGCTGGAGATCAGTGGAGAAATAACTCCAGAAAGAATGAAGGGATGGAGCCAAAGCACAAACAATACCCAGTTGTGGATGCGACTGGTGATAGAAGCAAGGTCCGATGCTGTAAAGAGCAATATTGCATAGGAAACTGGAATGTCAGGTCCATGAATCAAGGCAAATTGGAAGTGGTCAAACAGGAGATGGCAAGAGTGAATGTCGACATTCTAAGAATCAGTGAACTAAAATAGACTGGAATGGGAGAATTTAACTCAGATGACCATTATATCTACTACTGTGGGAAGGAATCCCTTAGAAGAAATGGAGTAGCCATCATGGGCAACAAAAGAGTCCGTAATGCAGTACTTGGATGCAATCTCAAAAAAGACAGAATGATCTCTGTTCGTTTCCAAGGCAAACCGTTCGATATCACAGTAATCCAAGTCTATGCCCCAACCAGTAAGGCTGAAGAAGCTGAAGTTGGACAGTTCTCTGAAGACCTACAAGACCCTTTAGAAGTAACATCCAAAAAAGATGTCCTTTTCATATAGGGGACTGGAATGGAAAAGTAGGAAGTCAAGAAACACCTGGAGTAACAGGCAAATTTGGCCTCGGAATATGGAATGAAGCAGGACAAAGGCTAATAGAGTTTTGCCAAGAGAACACATTGGTCATAACAAACACTCTCTTCCAACAACACAAGAGAAGACTCTACACATAGACATCACTAGATGGTCAACACCTAAATCAGATTGATTATATTCTTTGCAGTCAAAGATGGGGAAGCTCTATACAGTCAGCAAAAACAAGACCGGGAGCTGACTGTAGCTCAGATCATGAACTCCTTATTGCCAAATTCAGACTTAAATTGAAGAAAGTAGGGAAAACCACTAGACCATTCAGGTATGACCTAAATCAAATCCCTTATGATTATACAGTGGAAGTGAGAAATAAATTTAAGGGACTAGATCTGATAGACAGAGTGCCTGATGAACTATGGATGGAGGTTCGTGACATTGTACAGGAGACAAGGATCAAGACCACTCCCATGGAAATGTAATGAAGAAAAGCAAATTGCTGTCGAAGAGGCCTTACAAATAGCTGTGAAAAGAAGAGAAGTGAAAAGCAAAGGGAGAAAAGGAAAGATATAAGCATCTGAATGCAGAGTTCCAAAGAATAGAAAGGAGAGATAAGAAAGCCTTCTTCAGCGATCAATGCAAAGAAATAGAAGAAAACAACAGAATGGGAAAGACTAGAGATCTCTTCAAGAAAATTAGAGATACCAAGGGAACATTTCATGCAATGATGGGCTCAATAAAGGACAAAAATGGTATGGACTTAACAGAAGCAGAAGAAATTAAGAGGTGGCAAGAATACACAGAAGTACTGTACAAAAAAATCTTCATGACCAAGATAGTCATGATGGTGTGATCACTCACCTAGAGCAAGACATCCTGGAATGTGAAGTCAAGTGGGCCTTAGAAAGCATCACTACAAACAAGGCTAGTGGAGGTGATGGAATTCCAGTTGAGCTATTTCAAATCCTGGAAGATGATGCTATGAAAGTGCTGCATTCAATATGCCAGGAAATTTTGAAAACTCAGCAGTGGCCACAGGACTGGAAAAGGTCAGTTTTCATTATAATCCAAAAGAAAGGCAATGCCAAAGAATGCTCAAACTACTGCACAGTTGCACTCATCTCACACGCTAGTAAAGTAATGCTCAAAATTTTCCAAGCCAGGCTTCAGCAATATGTGAACCGTAAACTTCCTGATGTTCAAGCTGGTTTTAGAAGAGGCAGAGGAACCAGAGGTCAAATTGCCAACATCCGTTGGATCATGGAAAAAGCAAGAGAGTTCCAGAAAAACATCTATTTCTGCTTTATTGACTCTGCCAAAGCCTTTGACTGTGTGGATCACAATAAACTGGAAAATTCTGAAAGAGATGCGAATACCAGGCTACCTAACCTGCCTCTTGAGAAACCTATATGCAGGTCAGGAAGCAACAGTTCGAACTGGACATGAAACAACAGACTGGTTCCAAATAGGAAAAGGAGTACGTCAAGGCTGTATATTGTCTCCCTGCTTATTTAACTTATATGCAGTGAACATCATGAGAAACACTGAGCTGGAAGAAGCACAAGCTGGAATCAAGATTGCTGGTAGAAATATCAATAACCTCAGATATGCAGACACCACCCTATCTTGATGAAAGTGAAAGAGGAGAGTGAAAAAGTTGGCTTAAAGTTCAACGTTTAGAAAACTAAGATCATGGCATCTGGTCCCATCACTTCATGGAAAATAGATGGGGAAACAGTGGAAACAGTGTCAGACTTTATTTTTTTGGGCTCCAAAGTCACTGCAAATGGTGACTGCAGCCATGAAATTAAAAGACGCTTACTCCTTGGAAGGAAAGTTATGACCAACCTAGATAGCATAATGAAAAGCAGAGATATTACTTTGCCAACAAAGGTCTGTGTAGTCAAGGCTGTGGTTTTTCCAGTGGTCATGTATGAATGTGAGAGTTGGACTGTTAAGAAAGCTGAGTGCTGAAGAATTGATGCTTTTGAACTGTGGTGTTGGAGAAGGCTCTTGAGAGTCCCTTGGCCTGCAAGGAGATCCAACCAGTCCATTCTAAAGGAGATCAGTCCTGGGTGTTCATTGGAAGGACTGATGCTGAAACTCCAGTACTTTCGCCACCTCATGTGAAGAGTTGACTCATTGGAAAAACACCGTGATGCTGTGAGGAGTTGGGGGCAGGAGGAGAAGGGGACGACAGAGGATGAGATGGCTGGATGGCATCACTGACTCAATGGACATGAATTTGGCTGAACTCTGGGAGTTGGTGATGGACAGGGAGGCCTGGCGTGCTGTGATTCATGGGGTCGCAAAGAGTCAGACAAGACTGAGAGACTGAACTGAACGGAACTGAATATTTCATGGTTCAATGATCTTATGAATATTTTCTTTTATTATTATTTTCATAAATAATTCTCAATTTATATTAAACTTTTAGATCAAATCATCCTTAAATCAGCTATACAAATAAAAGCAAAATCCAGGCTCACCTGACATTTTGCAGAACTTGCCTTGAGGTGATTGGTCCTTTCCTCCAAAGCATAGTGAGTGACACAAGCTGGTTCTCAACAAATGCCTATTAAGAGAATGAATGTTGTTTCTACTATGTTCCTCTACCTCTTCTTCTTCTCTCTTTTTTTATTCCAAAGAGCCCTACACAGTAGGAGAACTAAGCAACTTTATCAATATGCTGAAAAGTGGTCTGAGAGCCAATATTTTGAGACTAATATAATGTTATTTTTGTAGATACTTGGGGAAAGGACTGGAGCTAAGGGAGAGTTTTAAGTGCCAGTCTCAGCCTATCAGTAGTGATGGTATTGGCTAGAAATGCCTGGAGGCTCTCACTTAGCCCTGGTGAGCTTCCTACAGACATCTCCCCTTTCCAAACCCATGCTGTAGCTAGTCTGACTCTTTGAGATTAACTACAAGACACCTTTCAGCATAGTTACATCAGGAAGTTATGAAGGAAAAAAGTATATTATTTACAAACCCTAGAGCACACAAGGCATACCAAGGGACACCCAGAAAGTGTGCGGGAAGAGAGAGCTAGCACTCCCCTGGGGTTTTTGTTTTTTCTTTGGGTCGAAAGTGAGGGTCTAGGGTTTTACCAGCTCACTCTTTATGACTGAATTTAAAACATAGGAGTAATATTTTAAAGCATGGGAAGATAGGGGGAAGAAAATGAAAAATAAAACCCAAGCAAACAAAAAAATCCCACAAGTGGCACAAATGGTCAGTTATTTAAATCAACCAGGATCTCTAAAACAAAATTGTTTCTAGGGTTTTGGACGAGTGGCATCCAGGCCCTTTATCTAGTCCTGTGGCTAGCAATGTGTTTATTGAGATAACTACTTTTGAAGGGGGTGCCTTTGCAATCACAGGTTAAATCAGGCATTCACATTACAAAAAGAAAAATCATAAAGTATCTTTATATAAGTATGTGACTTCGGAACCATTGCTAGATTTTAAATTGTAATATCCCCTGAAAAATAGCTTTGCACAATCTAATGCAACTTATGATAGATAAGGGTTTTTTGAAAAGAAATACATAAGCTGAGATCCTTGTATTCAGGCTGCATTTCTTCCAGTGTTGTATGACACATGCACTATTTTGTTTCTGTGGGGGAGCAAAATTTGCAACCTCAAAATATCTCTTTGGCATGCAGATTATTTCAAGTTGAGGACAGTTAAGGCCCAAAAGACTCAGCAAGAACCTTTGACCTTTCCCCTAACTGCCTAAAGAATGTAGATGGAGGACCTGTTCCAGGAAGGGAGTCAACCCCACAGATAGCAATAATTTGAACAGGGAGGAACCTAGCTAAGAAAATTCCTCTCTGGGTCCCATTGTCACTGCCTGGCCCAGCAAACATTTATTTACCAAACACATGCTTTTCTATCTCCATGTCAATTGCCTTTTTCCCCTTTGAAATCCAAACCACTAACTACATCAAAATCCTTTTTTGTCTTTAGCTGAAGACGGCATTTTAAGGGGAGGGTTTCAACCATTTTGTCAAGTTCTCCTGAGTTTCTCACATGTATACATGTTATTACACTTTTGTTTGATTTTGTCCTGTTAATCTCATGCCAATTTAATTCTTAGACCAGACAGAAAAACTGAATAGGGAAGAGGAATATTTCTTTCTCTCTGACATTGTTAAAGAAACCAGTACTCGAGAAACCAAGCACCACACTCAGAGAGTTGGAGAACTCAGGTTTATTATGCAGGTGGAACCAGAGGAGTTAACATTCCAAGATCTGAGCCCTAAACAAAGGGATTACAGAGTTTTTATAGACAGACTGTAGTGGGCAACACTAGCTGTTAATAGGCTGGTTTAAACTAAGGGATTTTGCGCGCATGGGAACAGTGGTCAAGATGGGGTGGGGGATGCCTGACCTTGACAGGCATGATTAAGCAGGTTTGCAGGGGCTGGGCTATTCCAAAGAGCAGGACAAGGGTGAGTGAGATAAACTCCATTTCCTAGTATTTCAAGTCCCCACTTTCTGACACTATGTGACCTATGTGATCTAGGCTTTGCAAGGGGCAAGATGAGTTACAGAGGTAGAAGGAGAAGGAGGTTATGTAAAATTTTAACCTTTCCTCTTCAACACTTCAATTCTGATATATTTGGACTTCTCTGCAGCATTTGACATCATTGACAATCTTTCCTGGTCAGTGACCTTCTCATGGATTCCACAACACTGCTCTAGCCTTCCCCTTACCTCTCTAAGAGTTTCTTATCAGAATCCATCCATGGCTTCTCTAGTTGTGAAAATTTATTATAATCCAAAGTTTTTTCTTTGTATTCTCCTCTTTACTCCCTGGCTTCCCAGGTGGCTCAGTGGAAAGAATCCTCCTGCAATGCAGGAGACGCGAGTTCAATCCCTGAGTTGGGAAGATCTCCTGAAGAAGGAAATGGCAACCCACTCCAGTATTCTTGCCTGGGAAATCTCATCAACAGAGGGGACTGGCAGGTTACATTCCATGGGATTGCAAAGTTGGACACGATTGAGCAACTAAACAACTTTAGTCCCTATGGGCATGTAATTTTTCTCTTTTTTTTTTCTTCCCTTTATTTACTTATTTTTGGGCCACTCTGTGTGACAATGCAGGATCTTAGTTCCCTGACCAGGGATCAAATCCGTGCTCCCTGAAGAGGAAGAGCAGAATCCTAATCAGTGGACCATCAGAGAAGTCCTGGCTTGTACTCCTTTATCACATGCAGGCAAGTATAGCATTTTTGTCATTATCCCTCACATTCCCCTCCCTAATGTTTTCCATAACAACAACAAAAAAAGTAAGTATAGTTGTAGTGTAGCCCAAAGTGGGATTTTAAGTTTAAGATTAAAGAAATGAGGCAGTTTTGAGTTGTTGACAAGATCTGGAGGTTGATCATGAGAAAAGGACACTGGAGGAGAGTACAGATACTGACTTTGACAAGGAAAATATCAGGGCACTGAGAAATTGTGTTTGCATCATTCTAAAACCATGAAAAAGGAAGACAGGACTTGAGAAGGGGAGAATTGTGAGACTGTGCCAAATACTTCAATATCAACAAACTTCTTCTATAAGAGGGCAGATAGTAAGTATTCTAGAATTTGAAAGTCATATGGACTCTTTTGCAATTACTTTGTTGTTCTAATGCAAGAGCAGTTAGAGACACTATATAAAGTGAACAAACATGACTGTTTTCCAAAACATCTTTATTTCCAAAATACTACAGAATAAATTTGGCACCTGATCTATAGCTTGCTGACCCCTAAATTAAGGGATTAACCAATAAATAAGTACGTAGAATAACAAAAAGATATAGAAGGTGTTACAGTTAAATGCCATAAGCCTCCAAAAAGCAAAGAATTTTGCATGAGCATGGTGGAGTAAGGATCTAGAAATAGGACAATTATTGCTTTTTGACCTTGAAGTAGATAGAGAATGGAAAACATGACCATCTATTTTGAGAGGGCTATATGGAAAGTAACGAATGTCCAGTATCAGTAAAAACAAGAGAGAATGTCTAAACAAGAGGGTGGGCATATAGAGTAATTGTAAACCACAGGATGAACACAACTTTGCAGGGCTCTATATATTGACTCACACGAGAAGAATTGTCATCTATTATTTATATACATATGTATATGCATTAACACACCACATTCCTTGGATACTGGTAAAATTCAAAATGTTATATATAGGTATAATTATATACCTTATAACTTTATTTTAAAATGGATTACAATTAATCTTCAAGTTCTTTGCTATTCATGATGGTAACCATAGAAAGAGCTGGCATTGAACTTTTCCTAAGTTCCACAATGATTTATTATTCAAAATTATAGCAGAGTAAATTTAGCTGTAAAACATGACCTTTTTAGTTTCCTATTTTCTGAAATCTAGCCCAAAGTTATTTGACTTCACACAGAGATTCAATATCATAAATTGTTACCATTCTCTTCAAATCAAAATGTATTGAGCACCACTTTTTATTTGGTGCGATATGAAAACAGCATTGAATACAAGCACATGCATGTATACAAACACACACCAAGGTATATTTGCATAGCACATGTTCTGGTGGGGGTCGGGGGGGCTTCCCTCGTAACTCAGATAATCTGCTTGCAATGCAGGAGACTTGGTTTGATCCCTGGGTCAAGAAGATTCCCTAGAGAAGGAATGGCAACTCACTCCAGTATTCTTGCCTGGAGAAGTTATGGACAGAGGAGCCTGGTGGGCTACAGTCCATAGGGTTGCAAAGAGTCGAACATGACAGAGCAACTAACACGCACACATGCATGTTCTGGGGACATATTTTGAGAAGAAAATCTCTGTCAGAACTGTCATTCAACATCACTGTTTTGGGGAATGATTTTGATGGAAATGTGATTTAAGACAATACCTCTATCTACCCATTCTGACAGGAGACTTCTATGCTATATTGCCATTTTCATTCTGTGAGATTCATCATCTTTCACAGCATTGTGTCCTCTACCTGGTAGATTCTGAAGTATGATTTGAAGTACTGAATATTATAACAATAGTTACCATGTTTCAGTACTTTTAATATGCTAGGCACTGTGCTGTCTGCTTTACAGACACTGTTTAATGTATCCCACCCAAACAGTTTCATGAATTATTCTGATTTTATAGATGCAGAAAACAAAAGACTCAGACAGAGCACATGAACACATGACCAGAAAATACTGGAAACAAAATTTACACTAGAATCTGTATCACCTCAAACAAATATATTTTCTACTACATGGTCTCCCCTAGTTCATCAAGTTTTATTAACTATTTAGTGACACGTCCACCCTTTAGGCTTATGAAAAGGAAGCTGAGTTTAATGAAAATTATTTAAACAATTGTTTAGGAAATATTTTGAATAATGAAAAAATACCAATGAGATAAAAAAGAAAAGAAATATCCTACTTTATTGAAATAGCCATCTTTTGACAATTTAGTGTCTTGTCATTTCAGATGTGTATAATAAGATTTTTAATAAAATGCCATTTTATGATTATAACTTGAGGTTTTTACCATCCTGTTAGTTAGTTGTGAGCATATCATTATGTCATTAAGTTTGTGTATGTCTTGATAAAGTTTTCAAAAAGGGCAACATTATTTCATGGTCTGAATTATGGTATTCATTGTTAACCAATCTTTTAAGGTTGGATATATTCATTATGTAAAAGCATTATTTTTCTATTGTTCAAAATGGTGTTGATAAGCATCCTAGTACATACATCTCTTGTGCATGTCTATTTCTTAGGATTGAAAGAATAATCATTATTAATATTGTTTGGTTTTAACAATTATGAATGAGAACTCTGTACTACCTGACATGATGCTAGGCACTAAGAAGGCAGAATGGAGGACCCAGGAAAAAAACAAACATTTATTTATACAGAGAAATTTTATATATTGCATAAAGGATATTATAAACAAGTGGTGATGGAATGATTATTCAAAACATATCATATAAATAATTATTTATGTACATAAAAAGATACAATTAAAGCCTCCAATTTATACTGTATCACAAAATGTGAAATGTAAAAAATTTTTAAAAACATTGTAAAACTACAAGCAAATACCTCAAAATTGAGGGAGTAAGGAAAATTCCTTAAATAAAATCCAAAAAGCTAAATCACAATATACCATATTGATAATTATGACTACATTAACACTTAAAACTTTTGTATATCAAAAACCCCTACAAAGATAAATACAAGCCAGAAACTTGGAAAAGATGTTTGAAATATAAGAACTAATATTTGTACATGGAATATTTACATAGCTCTTTAAACTAGAATATAAATTCCATGAGGGCAGAAAGTTTTGTCTGTTTTGTTTACTACTAGATATCTAGTACCAGAACAGAGCTTGGAAAAGAATAGACACTCAATAAATATTGGTTGAATGAATAAATTCCTATACAACAACAGAAAGAGCAAACCACAACAGCTGATTCACAGAGAAGGAATCTTTAGCGAATAACATACATAAAGATGCATGAACTCGTTACTTACCAAGAAAATACTCATTAAAATAAACATGCAATGTTGAACAGTTTCATTCCATTAGATTACAAAAATCAAAATGTCTGATTATACTAATTATTGATAAAGGGACTAATGAAACATAATTTCTCATCTATTGTAAGCTGGCATCAAAGATTGTCACAAGGATATTAGAGAGAGATTTGACAATGTCCTGTGAAGTTAAAGATACCCATACCCAGACTATGACCTACCATTTCACCTCTATATAGAAATTAATAGGGGACTATGTAAAACAATTGTGGTCAATTCATATATTGAAATTCTAAGAGCAGGAAAAAATAACTTTCAAATGAAAATAATTTAAAATTAAAATAATAATAAGTGGAAAATGTAAACTACAAATGGATATGCAGTGTAGTTCTACTTACATAAATTTTTAAACACAAAAATGATTATTATGTGTTAATCATTGGTATGTACCTGTGATATAAAAATCCAGCAGTAGACAATAAGTATAAACAATGACTTGAAGATAGTGATTCCATGGGGGATTAGGAAAATGAATCTGGATCATGGAAACATAAGTGTTTGCTACAATTATTTTGGTATCTTCTTCATGTTAAATGTGGTTCATAAAGAAAATGGATTGAATATGAGGTAAGGCAGCTTGCACAAAAGAGGAAAGAAAACAGATGATGTAATATTGGCTTTCAAAATAGAATTAATATCCCTCTTCCTGTCCAATACCTCTTTTTCTCATTTTCTTTTCACCTATACATACCTTCATCTCTTTCCTCATTTCTTTCTCCACTTATTGCCTCTGATGTTCACAGTGTGGGCTTCATTCTCAGGTAATTCTCTCTGGGCTTCCCTGGTGGCTCAGTGGTAAAGAATCCACATGTCAAGTGCAGGAGACAAGGGTTCAATCCTGGGTCAGGAGGATCCCCTGGAGTAGGAAATAGCAACCCACTCCAATATTCTTGCCTGGGAAATCCCATGGGCAGAAAAGCTGGCAGGCTATGGTTCATTGGGTCACAAAAAAGTCAGACATGACTTAGTTACTAAGCAATAAACATATTCTACCTTGTGGTCTAGATGCCTCTATTTTCCATGGTCCTATATCACTCTTGGGGGGCTTCCCAGGTGGCTAAGTGGTGAAGAATCCACCTGCTAATGCAGGAGATGCAAGAGACACATGTTCGATGCCTGGGTGGGGAAGATCCCCAGGAGGAGGAATTGGAACCTACTCTAAGTATTCTTGCCTGGAAGATTCCATGGACAGAGGAGCCTGGTGAGCTACAGTTCATTGGGACTGCAAAAGAGTCGGATATGGCTGAGCACACACATAAGTATCATTCTTAATCTGAGTTCACCAGAACTCTCAGTTGAATTTGTGTCATAGCCTTCTCTCTGTGTACTCTGGACAGGAAGATGAGACACTCCTCTTGTTAGAATTGAGTCATTTTTCCACTTCTGGAAAGATAGCTCTTCCAAAACAATTAGAATGATATTACCAGCAGACAGCAAGGAGATCAAACAGTCCGTCCTAAAGGAAATCAACCCTTAGTATTCATTGGAAGGACTGATGCTGAAGCTGAAGCTCCAATACTTTGGCCAAGTGATGTGAAGAGCTGACTCATTGGAAAAGACCCTGATGGGAAAGATTGAGGGCAGGAGCAGAAGGGGGTGGCAGAGGATGAGATAGTTGGATGCCATCATGGAATCAATGGACATGAGTCTGAGCAAACTCTGGGAGACAGTGAAGGACAGGGAAACCTGGCCTGCTGCAGTTGATGAAGTCTCAAAGAGTGGGACACAGCTGAGCAACTGAACAACAACTAGCAGAAGAGTAAAGGAGGTCTTGGCAGGTAAAGTTGCCAGGTCAAGGCTGTATATTGTCACCCTGCTTATTTAACTTATAAGCAGAGTACACCATACAGAATGCCAGCTGGATGAAGCACAAGTTGGAATCAAGATTGCCAGGAGAAATATCAATAACCTTAGATACGCAGATGACACGGCCCTTATGACAGAAAGTGAAGAGGAACAGAAGAGCCTCTTGATGAAAGTGAAAGAGGAGAGTGAAGTTTAAGCTGGCTTAAAACTCAACATTCAAAAAATGAAGATCATGGCATCCGGTCCCGTCACTTCATGGCAAATAGATGGGGAAACAATGGAAAACAGTGACAGACTTTATTTTCTTGGGCTCCAGAATCACTGCAGATGTTGACTGCAGCTGTGAAATTAAAAGACCCTTGTTTCTTGGAAGAAAAGCTATAACAAACCAACCTAGGCAGCATGTTAAGCAGAAACATTAATTTGCCAACAATGGTCCATCTAGTTTAAAGCTATGGTTTTTCCAGTAGTCATGGATGGATGTGAGAGTTGGACCATAAAGAAAGCTGAGTGCCAAAGAATTGATGCTTTTGAACTGTGGTGTTGGAAAAGATTCTTGAGAGTCCCTTGGACTGCAAGGAGATCAAACCAGTCAATCCTAAAGGAAATCAGTCCTGAATATTCATTGAAGGACTGATGCTGAAGCTGAAGCTCCAATACTTTGGCCACCTGAGGCAAAGAACCAAGTCATTGGAAAAGACCCTGATGCTGTGAAATATTGAAGGCAGGAGGAGAAGGGGAAGACAGAGGATGAGAAAAAAAAGGTTGGGTGGCATCACCAACTCAGTGGACATGAGTTTGAGCAAGTTCTGGGTGTTGGTAATGGACAAGGAAGCCTGGCGTGCTGCTGTCCATTGGGTCAAAAAGAGTAGGACATGACTGAGCAACTGAACTGAACTGAAGAAGTGTGTTTTCTTTCATATGGTTAGTAGGCTGTTCAGGGATAAAGGATAGGTACAACAGGGCATTGGGCTTAAACCCCTCAGATTTGCCTGCTGGATCTTTCTTTTCCAATGCTGACTCTCCAGTCTCTGCTTAGCCCTTGGGCAACCTACTTCTCCAAAGTCCTGGCCTCATCTGTCATTTCATCCAGGGTTCCTGGAACACTGGGGTAAGTCTATTTAGTGATAGTTGCCAACTCCATCCAAAGCACTTTATATATTTGGAGGAATAAAGTTTCACAGTGATTCTGGATAACTTGTTTGTGAATAAATGACACTCCTCTTTTTAACTGCTTTCAAATGGTTCTTGTTTTTCTGAAGCTGTTTACCTGCATTCAGCACCACTCAACAATAAGCATTCTGTTACTCCCACAGATCATGTTATCTTTTGCAATTAAAGAAAAATAAGTTTTCAAAGGGTTTATTGTTAGAAGCTGCACACAGAACTGTTGGTGTTTGGGTTTGACAAGATGACACTTAGATTTATTTATCTAAACCCAAGGCATAGAATATTTCTGGTATGATAATTATTCTTGGTTTAATAAGCACTTTTAAACTCTGCACTAGACAAAAATTACTCGTACTTCTAAATGCCTTAAAACTGATTATGATTCTCTCTGCGCTAATAATAACACAAAAAATGATGGGTAGGTTGATAGTCATGAAAGGATAGCAATGTTGTTAAGATCAAAACGTCTGGTTTCATATAAATCTAAATTAAGTCTTAGGTCAACTTCGTCTGCTTATTGTATGTGTGATTTTGACCAAGGTACTTGATCTCACTGAACTTCAGTTACCTTATCAGAACAATGGGAACTAAAAATGATGCCTACTACATGGAGCTGGTATGAAGATACAGGATTCAGTGAGATCATGTATGTGAAATGCCTGACATACAATGACCTCTATATATTATCTGTAGACAAAAATTAGCATTAACCATGAAAATTGTTCTTAATGTGATTTGAGAATTCTGTTTACAAATAAGTATCAGGGGCTGAATTTACCTTCTTTCCACAAAGGATAGACAAATTAGAAACATTTATGAAACAATGTTTCTCAAGACACTGGACATTTAAGTAATGAAGGGCCAGGATCCCTGAGAGATGAGAAATAAACAAGGTGAGCCCTGCAGTTATCCCAACTGCCTACTTAGTAAGAATTCCCAGCCAACAGTGCACAGAGGGAGAACTCAGGCCGAGTCAGATTTTAAACATAAAGTTGAGTGGAGTGTTTTGAGAATCTGGTAAAATCAAGGCAGCTAGTGACCATAGAACAGAATACCAGAGAGGAGAAAGCTGTCAGAGAAACACTCAGATCTGCCGACAATCTCCTTCAAGTATTTAGGAGATTATGAATCAGAGCATGCATGTGAGGAAACTAGTCCAGGCTCAGGGGGAAAAAATATAATAAAGGATAAGAGGAATACTTTATGAAGGATGCTACCATGGGGCTATAAATAGTGCCTGTTTCAATAAGTCAGACTTCAAAATTTCAAAATTTATAGAGCTTTTTGTTAATTACACAGATGGTGTTTGCCTCAGTAGTGGGGAATAATTAACCATAGACAAACACAGTGTTAGTCCCACCTAAAAAAATCTTGCAAGCAAGATATGAAACAATTAGCTGTTTCCAAGTACTTCACTGAATCCCAGAGTAAAGCTTAATATTTATAGGAATATAAAAATAACAGCACCCAACAAGATAAAATTCACAACATCTGGTATCTAATATAAAGTTACCAGAAATGCAAAAGAGCAGGATAATATAAACCATTACAAGGAAAAAGTTCATCAATCAAAATCACCATAAGATGAATATAATAGAATTAACAGACAAGGACTTTAAGATACTTATTATGCTGTATTCCATATGTTCCAAAAGTTAAGTAGAGACACAGATGATTAAAGATATACTTAAACTTCTATAGATAAAAATTGCAGTGTTTAAGATAAAAATGCATTGCATGAGATTAACACAAATTTAGATGTTGCAAAAGAAAAGATCAATGGACTTGAATTCATAACAAGATAAACTATTCAAAATAACATGAGATAAAAAAATTAAAAAATTGAATGGAAAAGCAGTGAACTGTGCTTCAATTATTTTGAAGCAACCTAATTTATGTATAATTGGAGTCCCTTAGGATTAAGGTAGGAGAGAGGTGGCAAAAAATATCTGAAGAAATACTGGCTTAATTTTTTTAAAATTTGGAGAAAACATTAAATTTGAAGATTCAAGAACTTAATGAACCCTAAGTACACAAAAAGAAGAAAAGTATGGCATGGCACATAACAATGAAATTAGTCAATATGGTCATAAAAGTAAAATTTTAGAAGCAGGTAGAAAAAAGAAAACCACATGTTACATACAGAAGAACAAAATTAAGGAAGGCAGGAGATTATCATTAGAATCAATACAGGTATGAAGAAAGTGCATCTAATTGACCTAATGAACACATATATGGAACACTTCCATCAGCAACAGCAGAATATACATCCTTTTCAGGTATGCAGAGAAATTTTCCAAAAAAATTGTAAAATAGACCTTAGTAAATTTTAAATGACTCAAGTCAGACAAAAATTGATATTTAGACCAAAATGTAATTAAATTCAAAATCAGTAGCAGAAAGGTCTCTGGAAAATTTTTGAATATTTGCAAACTAAATAATGCACTTTTAACACAGGGGTCAAAGAAAAACTCAGAGAAATTTGAAAACATTTTGATTGAATACAATTGAAAATACAATCTATCAAAACTTATGTTATGTAACTACTGTTGTGATAATAGACAAATTTATATTACCAAATACATCTATTAGTAAAGAAAAAAGGTGTCAAATCAATGACATCAGCTTATACTTTAAGAAGTGAAAATAATGAGTAAATAAAACCAAAACAAAGAGAAAAATTAAAATAAGCAAAACCAGAATGCAAATCAATGAAATAGAAAGTAAAATAGAGAAAAGTCATTGAAACCACTGGTTCTTTGAGAAACTTAATAAAATTGGTACGCCTGTAGCCAGACTGACCAGAAAAAAAAAAAATATATATATATATATATATAGTTTACTAATATCAAGAATGGGGGAGGTGACATCACTACAGATTCTACAGATTTCAAAAGAAAATAAAGGAATTTTATGAACAATATTGGGCCAATAAATTTTACCACTTAGATGAAATGAAAACATTATTTAAAAGACACAAACCACTAAAGTTTACTCAAGAACAAATAGACAATATAAATGGTCATGTTTCTCTTAAGGAGACTGAATTTTTAGCTAAAAACTTTTGACAAAGAAAACTACAAATCCAGATGACTTCCAGGGCAAATTATGCCAAACATTTAAAGAATATTAACATCGATAATATAAATTTTACCAAAACTCTCCATTTAGTTGAGGAGGAAAGAATAATTCCAAGTTCATTCTGATGGCAAAACCAGACAGACACTATATGAAAAGAAAAGCATGGATCAACATTGTTTATTAATATAGACACAAAATTTCTTCACAAATTTTACTAAATCAGATTAAAATATATTAAAATGAATATATAATCAATATAAAGTCAATCATATATCTAGGTCCGTATCTGAATACATGCAATGGACAATCAGAATTTGAACTAAACAATGCCATTTGTAAGAGTAGATGGATGAGTGAGTGAATGTTCAGTCTTTTCTAACTCTTTGTGACCCCCAAGGACTGTAGTACACGAGGCTCCTCTGGCCATGGGATTTTCCCAGCAAGAATACTGAAGTGGGTTGTCATTTCCTCCTCCAAGTGATATTCCTGACCCAGGGATAAAACCCATGCCTCCTGCATCTCCTGCATTGCAGGCAGATTCTTTACCGCTGAGCCATCAGGGAAGTCCAAGTACGGATATAGCTGACCAAAAATAAGCAAGGTTTCTTCACTGAAAACTACAAAACCCTAATGAAAGAAATTTTAAAAGACCTAAGTAAATGCAGAGACATACTTTGTCTTAGATTTTAAGACTCCTTATTGATCCCCACAAATTGATGTATAGATTCAACACAATATCAATCAAAATTCTGGCAGGCTCTATGGAAGAAATCAAAAGACTTATTCTGAAGTGTATTTAGAAATGCAGAGAACCTAGAATAGTCAAAACATTTTTTTTTAACTTGAAGAATTAACACTATATTATTCCATGGGATTATAAAAACATCAGTACCAAAGGTAACGTGTACTTGTCTTAAATGTAGGAAAAAAATAGATCATAAAACAGAATAGAGATTCCACAAATAGACTGACAGATAAATTAAAAAGTGATCTTTAACAAATTTGCATAGGTAGTTCAGTGAAGAGAGAATATTATTTTCAATAAACAGTCTTGAGATTTTTTCTTTTTTGATATACAAAAACCTGCAGATAATTAATGTATGGAACTTGATAAGCTTGAAACACACACTTGTGAAGCCATCACTACCTATGCCATAAATCTATCCATCACCCAACAAGTTTCCTTGTATTTATTATAATAATGACAATGATGATGATGATAATAATGACAAGAACACAATATAAGATCTACCTTCTTGGCCTCTTAGCAAATTTTTAAGTATGCAACAATATTGTTAACTATAAACACTATTATTCTGCACAGTTGGTCTCTAAGATTTTAAATTTTAAGTTTAAATTTGTATTTCAAATTTTATCTTGGTAAAACCAAAACTTTGTACCTTTGGTTTTATAACTTCCTGTTTTGATTAATATTTTCCTGCTTCTTCCTTCTCCCAAGTCCTGACAACCACCATTCCACTCTTTGCTTTTCTGAGTTTGACAATTTTAGGTTCATTATGTAAGTGGTATCATGTAGTATTTGTTCTTCTATGTCTGGCTTATTTCACTTTGGATAATGTCCTATAAGTTCATACATGTCATTGTAAATGGCAGGATTTTCTGCTTTTTTTTCCCCAAGGTTAAATATATTCTATTGTATGTAAACACTACATTTTATTTATTCAACCATTCATCAATGTGCATTTAAGTTGCTTCCATATCCTGACTGTTGTGAATATATTTCTCTGAACATGGGAGTGCAGATATCTCTTTGAGAACTTGGTGCTAATTCTTCCGTGAAATATTATATGTACCTGGAAGTGGGATTGCTGGATCATATGGCAGTTCTATTTTTAGTTTTTTGAGGAACCTTTACATTGTTTTCCACAGTGGCTATGCCAATTCACATTCCCACCAGTCGTGCACAAGGGTTCACTTTTCTCCATATTCTCACCTGCATTTTTTTCTTTTTGTTCATAATAGCCATCTTTACAGATGTGAGTTGATCATTTGGTGATCACTGTGGTTTTGATTTCCATTTCCCTGATGGTTAGTGATGTTGAGAAACCTTTCATATACCTATTGGCAATTTGTATGTCTTCATTAGAGAAATGTTTATTCAATTTATTTTCCCATTTTTAATCAGGTTATTTGGGTTTTTTTTACTATTGAGTTGTAGGTGTTAGTTATGAATTTTGGATATTAACCATTTTATCATATATGCAGGCTTACCAGGTGGCTCAGTGGTAAAGAACATGCCTATTGATGCAGGAGACGAAGGAGACGCAGGTTTGATCTGTGGATTAGGAAGATCCCCTGGAGAAGGAAATGGCAACCCTTTTCAGTATTCTTGCCTGGAAAATCCCATGGACAGAGGAGCCTGGCAGGCTACAGTCCATGGGGTCACAAAGAATCAGACATGACTAAGGATGCATGCACATTATATATATATGCCTTGCAAATTTTGCTTTTAAAACCATTGGATATTCATGTGCAAAAAAATAGCTTTTATAGTTCATTAACAAAAACCTTAAAAAATGTGTTATAAGCCTCAATGGAAAACTTGAAACTGTAAATTATCTCCAAAAAATTATAGCAGAAAATTTTTGCTAGCTGAGATTGATCAACACAAATTTTTCAATACAAAAAAGGTACGACCCATTAATTTAAAAATTGATAAATTTGAATTCATTGAATTAAGATCTTCTCTTTGAAATGGACTTGAGAGAAAACACAAGCCACAGACTGAGATAAAATATTTGAAAATCATATATGTGATAAAGCACTTTCATTTATAAAAATCTTTCTATATAATAAACACCCAAATAAAAATGGACAAAAGATTTGAGCAAACACTTGCTCACAAAAGACATTCAGATGGAAAACCACAGGAATAGTCACTCAACATAAATAGTTATTGAAAGTGAAAGCAAAAGTTGCTCAGTCATGTCCAAATCTTTGCGACCCATAGACTATACAGTCCATGGAATTCTCCAGGCCAGAATACTGGAGCCTTTCCCTTTTCCAGGGGATCTTCTCAACCCAGGGACTGAACCCAGGTCTCCCGTTTTACAGGCGGATTCTTTATCAGCTAAGCCACACAAATCAAAGCCACAATGACAAACTATTTTATACCTACTGAAATGTCTAACATTTATTATTGATCATAACAAGTCCTGTCAAGGATGTGGAACACTGAAAATTTCATATAAGCTTGGTGAGAATGCAAAGTCTTTCAATTTGGAAAAAAATTTGGCAGTTTATTTTTCAAAAGCTAAACAAACATACAACTTTCTTTTGAATCAGCCATCCTAACCCTAGTTAATTTTTCAAACAGAAATAAATCATTAGTCAATAAAAAGAATTGTAGGCAAATACCAAAAAAACTGGAAACAACTCAAGTATCCATCAGAATGTGTGTAAGCATAGCTGTATCTATACAGTGGAATACTACTCTATCATAAAAACAAATGAACTTTTGATACACACTGTTCACAGATTGATCATCAAATCATTTTGTTGAGACAAATACAAAAGGAGTACATACTAAATGATTCCATTTATATAAAGCTTTAAAATATATGAACTAATATATAATGACAGAAAGCAGATTAGATTGGTAGCTGCTTGGAAAATGAGGATGCTGGAAGGGGCACAAAGGAGAGGTTACAAAAGTAAACTTCTATATGTGATGAATATGTTTGCTTTTTGATTGTGGTTATGGCTTCATGGGTCTTGTATATATATGTCAAAACTAAACAAATGCTACCCTTTGTGTAGTTTATTTTATGTCAATTTTACCTCGACATTTCAAAAATAATTTTAATGATATTTTCTGCAGACAATACAAAAACAACTTTGGAAAAAAATTAATCCTTTTTTTGGGGTTGGGGAGGGTATTGTATCAGTGGCTTTATTAAGAAATACTATAGTATGAAGGTGATAGCAAAATTAAGAGCAGCTATCACTCAAGTTGGGCTTACCTCATAGCTCAGTTGGTAAAGAATCCGCCTGCAATGCAGGAGACCCTGGTTCAATTCCTGGGTCAGGAAGATCTGCTGGAGAAGGGATAGGCTACCCACTCCAGTATTCTTAGGCTTCCCTTGTGGCTCAGCTGGTAAGAATCCACCTGCAATGCAGGTTCGATCCCTGGGTTGGGAAGATCTCTTGGAGAAGGGAAAGGCTACCCACTCCAGTGTTCTGGCCTGGAGAATTCCATGGACTGTATAGTCCATGAGGTTGCAAAGAGCTGGACATGATTGAGCGACTTTCACTGATCACTCAGGTTTATTCTTTTATTAGAATTGTCTGTAAACAATGTTCTTCTTTACTGCCTACACCAGAAATAAACCACTTCCTCTGCCCCATCCTTGGTAGGCCACTGCTCCATCTTCAGGTTTCTTAGACCTAATTAAGTAATTAAGGATTAAGATGTAAGAAATAGATCTAATTAATGTTGAATTTGTAGCCTCCCTGGGCTTCCTTGGTAGCTTAGTTGTTAAAAAATCGACCTGCAGTTCAGGAGACCTGGATTTGATCCCTGGTTGGGAAGATTCCTTGGAGAGGGGAATGACAATCTACTCCAGTATTCTTGTTTGGAGAATTCCATAGAGACACCATGGGGTCGCAAAGAGTTGGACACGACTGAGCGATTAACACATTTTGTGGCTTCCAGACACCATTAGTTTAGTACCTGGGCATGCTGTCAGTGGGGCTTCCCTGGTGGCTCAGATGGTAAAGAATCTGCCTGCAATGCAGGAGACCTGGGTTCGGTCCTTGGGTTGGGAAGATCCCTTGGAGGAGAGCACAGCAACTCACTCCAGTATTCTTGCTTGGAGAATCCCCATGGACAGAGGAGCCTGGTGGGCCCCAGTTCATGGGTCACAAAGAGTCGGACATGAGTAAGGACAGGAGGGCCTGTCAGTAACCTTCAAGAGGTAGAGATTCTGGGTCTTTCTGAGGACTTCATTTGCTTACAATACAAGATGATGTGTAATAAATACCACTATGAGGTATGTGGCCTGGAAGCAATTTCATTTTCTGACTTTGTTGATGGCAGTGCCATGCTAACCACATCACAGCTCTCTATATCTGGGTCCACCCATCCACACATGGGGAAATGCCAAGCCCTTTTCCCCCCTTTGCTATAGGTTAAAGTTTTAAGCAGGGAAATTTGTCTTCAGTTCTCAGTCCTTACCCAACCCTTATCGCTAATGTCTGCTTGTCTGTGAACCTGTAAATCGGGCTACATTTCCTCCCTTTTCACACACCACCTTTACCCTTCCTTCTCTCCCTTCGCACCATCAGAGAACTTACAGATGCCTGCAACCGCACATGCATGTCCCACTTCTTTTCACATCATTGGTTTTATTTGAATCATTAACATAAATGTGCCTTTATTGGTGCAAGATCTGTTCCCTATGCCATTGACCACTTCTCCACAGCCTCTACCTGATGCAAAGAACTGACTCATTTGAAAAGACCTTGATGATGGGAAAGATTGAAGGCGGGAGGAGAAGGGGTGACAAAAGATGAGATGGTTGGATGGCATCACCGGCTCAATGGACATGAGTTTAAGTAAACTCTGGGAGTCGGTGATGGACAGGGAGGCCTGGCATGCTGCAGTCCATGGGGTCACAAAGAGTCAGACATGACTGAGAGACTGAACTGGACTGAACTGAGCCTTGCCAGGCATAGGGCATTACAGTGTCCCCTCTTCCTGGTCTGCCAATTTCTATTTCCATGTCTTATTCTACCCGAGGTAATAGATGAAAATGGTAATTGTTTAACTATATTCTTTTCTTAAAGTCCCTTGAGGCAGTACTTTTCCCATTGCATATTCTGTACCAGGTAGGAAAACGGGGTGAGCCCAGAAGGCATTGGTTCAAGGAGAAAGGACAGGGACTGAGTGGGAAGTGGGGCTTCCATGAGGAGTGCTAGCTGAGGAGAGGATTTGGTCCAGGCAAGAACATGTAGGAGTTGTGAGTGGGATCTATTGGGAAGAGGAAGACTTCCAGTGGAATCATGTCATACTGTCACCAACTCTGGACCTGAGTTCACAGATGGTGTTTGTCATTCATTGTTCTTCAACTGTTCTAGCCTCTGGTGGTTTCCTGATCGCCTTAGCTGCACTGAAGCCAACAGTGGCCTACCCCAGGCCTGCTTGCCCTCCCTTTCCATCTTCTCCTCAGGACAATGAGGTGCCATACTCTTCAGCTTTGTTTGTTCAGTAGAGTTGGCCCCTAGTCTAAAATAGCTGTGAGGTGACTAAAGCATATGAAAGCACCGCTTCTGACAACATCATGAGAGAAAGTGGTGCTGTGAGGCCAAGATATTCTGATTGGAGAGAGGAAGCTTTTATTTAGCACCACCTAAAGACATTTTCCCACCTGACCTGCCACCTCTTCTCATTTTCCCAGATTCATTTCTAGTGGTATACATGGCAGACAAAGGTTCCCCTCCAATCCATTTCCCATGGCTATCCCATTCATGAAGTCTCTCACTGTTAACCATTACCTAGTATTTCAGATGTCTTTAAATGATGGCCACATTATCATCCCATTTCATTCCAACAAATTTTCCTTAAGCATCTTTCACTTTTTTGGATATTACCTGGTAAATTTCTCATCCCTCCTCCTTGGCCCAATGTCTATTTAGCTTCCTTTATTTTTCTGTTAGAATACTTAAAAACTATTGGTAGAATCAACAACATGGATAAATCCCAAAATAATTATGCTGAATGAAATAAGGTATACAATAAAGAATGAATACTGTATGACTATTTATATAAAATCATAGAAAATTCAAACTAATCTATATTGTCTAAAACAGATCAGTGGTTGCCTTGGAACAGAGGTTTTGGGATGGATGGGTTGGGAGGGATTACAAAGATGACTAAAATTTGAGTGGATATGTTTACTTTATTGATTATGGTGATATTTTCACAGGTGTATTCATATATCAAAACACAATTTGCACATTTTAAGTACGTTCATTTTGTTGTGTGTCAATTACTCTTCAATAAAGTTGTCATTAAAAGTCAACAAAGAATGTAATTAGCATCCCTTATACAGAATGACTCTCAGGGACCTTTTAAAATATCATTCTAATCAGTATGCTGGTGAAAATTAATAAACAAAAAATTTGAGAAAATGTAGCAATTTTCTTTAAACTCTTTATTTTTTTTTAGTTTTTTAGGATAGATTTATTTCAATTGTAACTTGTTTTAAATTTATTTTTTTATTTTTTTAAATGTATTTATTTATTTTAATTGGAGGCTAATTACTTTACAATATTGTCGGGGTTTTGCCATAAATTGACATGAATCAGCCATGGGTGTACATGTTTTCCCCATCCTGAACCCTCCTCCCACCTCCCTCCCCATCCCATCTCTCAGGGTCATCCCAGTGCACCAGCCCTGAGCACCCTGTTTCATGCATAGAACCTGGACTGGCGATCTGTTTCACATATGATAATATACATGTTTCAATGCTATTCTCTCAAATCATCCCACCCTCCCCTTCTCCCACTGAGTCCAAAAGTCTGTTCTTAAAACTCTTTAAATGCCTTTTTCTAAATTCTTCTCGAGTTGGTTGACTAGATTTTTTAAATTACTGTTGTTTTTGCATCTCTGACTTCATTCTCTTAAAAAGGAGACATTTTTCTATGTCAACAAAGTGATTTTTCTTGCAGGACAAGTACACACTGATTTGGGCTTAAATTTCTGTTAATTGCTTACTCTTTGGTCAGACATTATATATTATTGCTTGATTGCAAGAAAGAAAAATCAAGTGAACATCTTAAAAAGTTTAATAGTAATTAAATATAAAATAACTAAAAACCATCCCCACCTTGACACCAAGCACAGTGTTATACTCACCCCAACCTTATTTTGCCCATTGGATTCCTAGGACTACTTGTCTTTAGTTCACTTACTGCATTTATTTATCTCACATTTATTCAATGTCTCCTATGACAAAAGCACACTGGTGAACATCAAACATCCTAACTTCTAATTTTATCTTTACCACGGTGGTAGGAAAACTAAGTTTCCCAAACTGCCTACATCTCAATCCCTAGAACGTAGGAGTATATTATCTAACATGGGGGAAAAAGAAGACTTTGCAGATGGAATTAAAGAACTTGAGATGGAGAGATTATCTTGGATTATCCAGGTGGATCCAGTCAAATTATATGAACCTTTAAAAATAGAGAACCTTTTCTGTCTGTGGTCAGAGGAAGATGTGTTACAGAATAATGGTGAGAGAAGTGCAATGTTGTTGGCTTTGATGATGGAGAAAGGGTTCCTTGAGTTAAAGAATGTGGACAGCCTTTTGGATAACCTGTCAATATTTGCTTTTAGTCCAGTGAGACCCATTTTGAACTTCTGACCTGCAGAATTGTAAAGATAAGAAATTTATGTTGTTAAAACCATGCTATATGACTCAGGGAACTCAACCAGGGGCTCTGTATCAACCTAGAGTGGTGGGATGGGGAAGGAGATGGGAGGGAGGTTCAAGAGGGAGAGGATATATGTATACCTATGGCTGACTCAGGTTGATGTTTGACAAAAAACAACAAAATTCTGTAAAGCAATTGTCTTTCAATTAAAAAATAAATAAATTAAAAAAAACAGTGTTTGTGATTATTCATTCCTAGCAATAACAATTGGAGAAGGCAATGGCGACCCACTCCAGTACTCTTGCCTGGAAAATCCCATGGACAGAGGAGCCTGGTAGGCTGCAGTCTGTGGGGTCACTGAGTCGGACACGACTGAGTGACTTCACTTTCACTTTTCACTTTCATGCACTGGAGAAGGAAATGGCAACCCACTCCAGTGTTCTTGCCTGGAGAATCCCAGGGACGGCGAAGCCTGGTGGGCTGCTGTCTATGGTGTCGCACAGAGCTGGACACGACTGAAGCGACTTATCAGCAGCAGCAGCAATAAGAAGCAAATTCAATCATATTCCACTTACAGATGCTATGACCATGGACAAACCAAGGGAATAATCATGTCTGTGCTACCTGTTTCAAACATCTGTTGAAAGGATTTTGTACTAAATTTACCAAACATTGCCAATAAACTGACCTCTGAAGTCTGTTGTAAAAAAATGTAAGCCTTCCAAGAAGGGAAGCAGGTAACTACTAATTATAATTTGATAAAGAAAGAGAATAGACTGACAAGAGTGGAATGTGTCTTTATTTTTTCTTTCCAGTGAAATATTCTGTTTTTGAATGTCATTCTGAGATTTTGGTATGCAGCTCAGAGATAGATTATAAATCTCTGGAAACAAAAATTCAATGCTAGAACAACCTTAATAATAGCAATATGAGAGCACTTTCATTATTGATTATTTTTTCATATTAATAGTGGCAGGAATCTATTGCTATTACACTCAATTGTAGCAATTGTGTTAAAAGTGGTAAATTTGGCAAAATATGATTCAAATAGTGAATCAACATTTCAAAATTTAACTTATGACCAGAAAGCTGAAGGAATGCTTCTTCTCCTGGATTTTCTTTTTTCTTATCAATGAGTGCTCAGGTGACTTCTCTTAAGCTCTGATATTACTTTTCAAATTGCTTTTATTTTGCTGAAATTCTGTGGGGAGATTTTTTTCCCCTAGCTTGTTTGAGCACCAGGCAAAGATGAATAGGATTCAGTTGCAATGAATGAGAATTAGAATAAATATTGCAAAGAACTTTTCAATTTTGGAAAGGATTAGAGTAAAAAATGGAAGATTCTTGGTAGACTTGGAAGATAGAAATGCTTGATTGAAGTTTGGAAAAAGGTGCTATGAAAGACTCAAGCTAGTCTTTTAGATCTATGGTCATGTCATTAAGTATGGCTAAATTAAACTTTGCTATGACATTTGGCTAGTACTAATTGCAGTATTAAGGAACCAGAGATCAAATTGCCAACATCTGCCGGATCATGGAAAAAGGAAGAGAGTTCCAGGAAAACATCTATTTCTGCTTTATTGACTATGCCAAAGCCTTTGACTGTGTGGATCACAATAAACTGTTGAAAAATCTGAAAGAGATGGGAATACCAGACCACCTGACCTGCCTCTTGAGAAACCTATACGCAGGTCAGGAAGCAATGGTTAGAACTGGACATGGAACAACAGACTGGTTCCAAATAGGAAAAGGAGTATGGCAAGGCTGTATATTGTCATCCTGGTTATTTAACTTCTATGCAGAGTACATCATGAGAAATGCTGGGCTGGAGAAATACAAGCTGGAATCAAGATTGCCAGGAGAAATATCAATAACCTCAGATACGCAGATGACACCACCCTTAATGCAGAAAGTGAAGAGGAACTCAAAAGCCTCTTGATGAAAGTGAAAGTGGAGAGTGAAAAAGTTGGCTTAAAGCTCAACATTCAGAAAACGAAGATCATGGCATCCGGTCCTACCACTTCATGGGAAATAGATGGGGAAACAGTGGAAACAGTGTCAGACTTTATTTTTCTGGGCTCCAAAATCACTACAGATGGTGACTGCAGCCATGAAATTAAAAGACGCTTACTCCTTGGAAGGAAAGTTATGACCAACCTAGATAGTATATTCAAAAGCAGAGACATTACTTTGCCAACAAGGTTCATCTAGTCAAAGCTATGGTTTTCCCTGTGGTCATGTATGGATGTGAGAGTTGGACTGTGAAGAAGGCTGAGCGCTGAAGAATTGATGCTTTTGAACTGTGGTGTTGGAGAAGACTCTTGAGAGTCGCTTGGACTGCAAGGAGATCCAACCAGCCCATTCTAAAGGAGATCAGCCCTGGGATTTCTTTGGAAGGAATGATGCTAAAGCTGAAACTCCAGTACTTTGGCCACCTCATGCGAAGAGTTGACTCATTGGAAAAGGTTCTGATGCTGGGAGGGATTGGGGGCAGGAGGAGAAGGGGATGACAGAGGATGAGATGGCTGGATGGCATCACTGACTTGATGGACGTGAGTCTGAGTGAACTCCGGGAGTTGGTGATGGACAGGGAGGCCTGGCGTGCTGTGATTCATGGGGCTACAAAGAGTCGGACATGACTGAGTGACTGATCTGATCTGATCTGAACATGCAAGTGATATGTCTTTGCTGTATTGAAACCAGTTTTCAGGAATGCAGCAAAATAAGACATATACAAAATACAATAATAGACTTAGTGCTGCTGCTGCTGCGTCACTTCAGTCGTGTCTGACTCTGTGCGACCCCATAGACGGCAGCCCACCAGGCTCCTCGGTCCCCGGGATTCTCCAGGCAAGAACACTGGCTTAGTACTAGAGCTTAATTTCACTCTCTTAAAATGTAACAGTATTAGGAAGTTTGAACAGTTCCAAATTCAACTAGAATTAATGTCTGTACACGCGGTATTGAAATTTTAGAAAAACTCATGTTCCTATGATTTGCAAATAACTTCACACGAGGTCAGTTTTCAGCCATTAATTTCTAACTGAAGTAGTTTGATTTGATATGTCTACCCTCTTAAAAAAATATTTTAAGGAAGCCCTTGAGGCATGATGGAGTGCTTTTAACAATGTGCTTCAACATCACCAGTTGGTCACATATCGATATTAAGGACATTTATAATAGCACAATGTTGCCACATTCTAGAGTCATATACTAGCTTCTAATTACAAGTCTGTTTCAAATAACCTTGGTTTTCAGTGAATTACATTATCTGTTTAATTTCAATTATAGAAAACAGTTTTTAAAAACTTGGTAATGACATTTGCACATTGTTGGTTTTCAGAAGAACCTTAAGCAATTTGACCTTCTCAATGTGCAAATGTAGAGATGAAGAATGATTTGTATATACCTCTGAAACTCTCAAAATTTGAACAGGCTTCCCTTGTTTTCACAACAGTAAATTTAGATTAAGTAAATGGATTAATTGGACTGGTTATGCTTCAAGCCAGATGATATAGAAGTATATAAGTAGCAGATTTAGCTATAGATCTATAGTTTTCCTCACATAAAGTAAATTATAACCATTCTTATGACTGCTTCCAGTTGACTTTTCTCCTAGTAAAAGAAAAACCAATGGAGCAAAGCCTTTATTTGCCTTAACCCAGTTGCCTAGGAGACTTTATTCTAGACAGAGCCCAAATGAGAAGGTTGTAATTTTTACACTATTCAAATTTGAAACATTTCCAAGTAAAGATGCTTTCTTTTCATTTCAGAAGAACCACCGGGAAGCAAATGGATCATTTTTCTTTTGGACAGGGAAGTGGTAGTTGAGCACTTAAAGAGGAGGAAATTTGAAAGTGTCACAATGTGTTATTATCTGCATAAGAGTCTGCATTAGAATCACCAGGAAGGCATTTTCTTAAAAAGGAAATCATTCCAATAATTAAAATGAAGGGTGATAATAATGAAAATGGATATTTTCTTTCACATCCTCTGCCAAGTTCCCACCATAATAGATTTATATTCCCAGATGGCACGACTGGTAAAGAATCTGCCTGCAGTGCACAAGATGCAGGAGACGTGGGTTCAGTCCCTGTGTCAGGAAGATTCCCCTGAAAGAGGGCATGGCAACCCACTCTAGTATTCTTACTTGGAGAATCTCATGGACAGATTCTGCTGGTGGGCTACAGTCCACAGGGTTGCAAAGAGTTGGGCACTACTGAAGTGACTGAACACACATGCGCACACATACATGTATCTATGGTGGTGGATTATTTAAATTTTAATGAAATCTGATTGTGTTCAGATTTTCTAAGGACATTAGCCACTGCCTATAAAATATTATTAATGGTATTTCTCTTAAAGATAACATTTAAGTATCCTGGTAGTAAATACAGCATATATAAAGTAGTCTAAGTATTTCTCTATATTTCCTATTAAAAATATGTTGGTAGGTTACAGCTGGATTACAAAACTTTCCCAAGCAATTTTCTTGCATGGCTAATATATAGTGCTTATCCCACATCCACACACAAAATACGGAGACGAAATGTGGTATTTATTCCTCCATGCTAAGAGCTCAGAAATCATTCTTGTTGGATTTCAGTTCTGTCTGTCCATCAAAATAGTCAGAGTGTGTTGTGTTTTCTTCTCTGTCTCTGTCTCCAGGCATCTTTCTCTCCCTCTGCCTGACCCTCTCTCTCTGTTTCTCCCTCCATTCTGAAACACACATTAGAAATTCATTACATTACATTTTATGTTTGCACAAATAAAATCACATGTTGCTATATAGAATCTAAACATTTTGTGAACAAAGCTCACAAAATACCACAGATTTTGTAGTTAAATCTGCATACTAAGGCAGTACTTAACACTTGCCATGAACTGAAGATGAAATTTTGACATACAGAATTTTCTGTACATAAATTATATATTTTGTTAAATATAAAGCTCTTCAATAAGACTGCTTGCCAGCAGGTGTATGTTTTTATAGCATGGTTCTTTCCCTAAGCCCAAATCTAATAGCTGTTTATCACAATGTGTCCACTTTCAAAGTGCTTGAATAGTTAAACTTCAGCAGTGCTTGCCAGTCCACAAATGAAGCTGATGTATCCCCATTTTCTTTTCTTTCTATCGGCAGCAGAAATATCTGTGACCTCTTGGGTTCACTTATTATAAAACTCTCCTGCTGCTAGAGAAAGGGACAAATAGGGGTAAAGGGAACAACTCACAGAAATGAATTGTCATGACATGTTTGGTGCAGGGCCCTTCGAGAATCAGGTGACAAAGAGTGGAGTTATCAGTAGGGAGCTTAATTAACTGGAACTCACCAAGATTTCTTTTTTTTTTTTTTTCTCTTTAGACTGATTGGCAGCAGCTAACTGGGTTTAAGGTCTCAGAATCAGAATTTAGAATTATGCCAGGAGCTCCCAAGCTTGGGACAGAAAGTCATAGTCTCTTGTAGAAGAGGAAATCGGAAATACAGGCTATAGGGCAATGAATTGTAAGTAAATACATTATTAATAACCCTAAAGAAGGAATTATGTTATTTTATGAATCTCGTTTTGGCCCATATGTGTATCTGCATTATGTAGAGAGCTGATTTTTGTTCTTGTTATGTGGGTACATTTTTTTTGCTGTTTCTTTTTTCCCTTAAGGGGTAATTTTTGTTTTTTTCCTCAAGGGGTACATTTCAAAGCTTGAGCTAATGAAGCTCTACCACAATACTGAGAACATGCTTATTTCACAAAGCACTATGATCCTGATCAGGTGTCATACTCTATAGACAGAAAAGTGGGCTCAAAGGGAACATACTTGTCCTGGGAGAAATGTGACTTCCCAGTCTGCAGTGCCAGAATTCAAATTAGTATTTTATGTAATATAGAGACAATAACTGAAACCTATTAGGTCAGCAAATCAAAGGCAGGATGCAAAAGTGTATATATATTTTTTTATTTATGCTTTTTATTTTTTTTAATTAAAAGGTATGTATTTTAAAGGGATTTTCAATCAACTTTAATCAGTACTCTTAGAACAATTCCAAAATATATCATTGTTGCATGCTAAGTCACTTCAGTCATGCCCCACTATTTGTGACCCCATGTACTGTAGCCCACCAGGCTCCTCTGTCTATGGAATTCTCCAGGCAAGAATCGTGGAATGGGTTGCCATGCCCTCCTCCAGGGTATTTTCCCAACCCAGGGATTGAACCCATGTCTCCTGCATTGGCAGGATGATTCTTTACCACTAGCGCCACCTGGGAAGCCTACATCATTATTAAATGCATCCATACAGGCAGCAACTTAATTTCTATATTCCTATAGTCACCTTCCTATGCACTGCATCAATTTCATAGATGCATTTGAGAGTTGAGAGAGTAGAAGGTCAGAGACTGAGTAACCTTGAGTATTGCCGTGAAACAGTTATGTGTTGGGGTTAGAAGTGGAACTTAATGGATGTACAAAAATATAAGTTTGATACAACTTTGTTATTTCTAATAGGACAAGTGAGTGCATGCTGAGTCATTCAGTCGTGTCTGTGTCTTTGCAACTCCATGGACTGTGGCCCTCCAGGCTCCTCTGACAATGGGATTCTCAAGGCAAGAATACTGGAGTGGGTTGCCATTTCCTTCTCCAGGGGATCTTCCTGGCCCAGGGATTGAACCTGCGTCTCCTGCATTGGCAAGCCAATTCTTTACCACTGCACCACTCGTGAAGCCCCAGAATAAGTGAGATACATAGTCTAAAGAGTGATAAAGGTTGTATGAGTTTTTCAAAACTCTAAGCATCATAGCACGACCAATGGATTTGAAATAAAACAAAGAATAAATCCATGTGTGGTTCTACCTCCCCAATGAGTGGTAATTTCTCACTGGTCCAAATCCGCTTTTAATTCTTGTATATTCAATGTGAGACATTTAACAATAATAGCTGGCATTTTTTGGGTATGTACCATACGCATCTTCCATATTTTGACTAATTTAATCTTCATAACACCCCTATGAGATAGTAATTACTACTATTATACCATTTTACAAATGAGGTAAGTTAGTACAGAAATATGTTATATCTACTTCCTTACACAAGGCCATTAAGTATCCAGCCCAAAGTCATAGCAATAAGAAGTAGCAGAGAAAGATTTTAATCAGGCAAATTTACTCAACAGTCTGCATGCTTAATCATTATGCTATTAATATATCATCATTATAGTATAGATACCATTTAACATGAGAGTTGTGGATTGAGTGCCCAGTCATATACAACTCTTTGCAACCCCATGGCCTGTAGCCCACCAGGCTCCTCTGTCCATGGGATTTTCCAAGCAAGAATAGTGGAGTAGGATGCCATTCTCTCCTCCAGGGGATCTTCCCAACCCAGGGATTGAGCCCAGGTCTCCCACATTGCAGGTGGAATCTTTACCATTTGAGCCACCAGGGAAGACCAAGCATATTAGAGTGGGTAGCCTATCCCTTCTCCAGAGGATCTTCATGACCCAGGAGTCAAACTGGGGTCTCCTGAATTATAAGCAGATTCTTTACTAGCTGAGCTACCTTGGCATGACATAACATTTATTGAAAGTTTTGTTGGGAAGGTAACGTAGTCACTTTTTTTTTGCAAAGGCCCACTGTGTATAGCATGTACATGGGTGCTATGATAGTATAGTGTCCCAAAGTAAGCTACTTTCAGGCCATGTCTCTGTGAGTTCAATTGACTTTGGAAACAATACTTAATTAAATTTTAGTTTACTGATTATGCTATAGAATTTGCTGTTGTTCAGTTGCTCAGTCATATCACTCTTGGCTACCCCATGGACTACAGCATGCCTGTCTTCAGTGTCCTTCACCAACTCCTGGAGCTTGCTCAAACTCATGTCTATTGAGTCGGTGACGCTATCCAACCATCTCATCCTCTGTCATCTCCTTTTCCTCCTGCCTTCAAGCTTTCCCAACATCAGGGTCTTTTCAAATGAGTCAGTTCTTTGCATAAGGTGGCCAAAGTACTGGAGCTTCAGCTTCAGCATCAGTCCTTCCAAAGAATATTCAGGGTTGATTTACTTTAGGATGAATGGTTTGATCTCCTTGCAGTCCAAGGGATTCTCAAGAGTCTTCTCCAACACCACAGTTCAAAAGCATCAATTCTTTGGTGCTCAGCCTTTTCTATTGTCCATTTCTCACATCCATACATGACTATTGGAAAAAACATAGCTTTGACTAGATGGACTTTTGTAGGCAAAGTAATGTCTCTGCTTTTTAATATGCTGTCTAGGTTGGTCATTGCTTTTCATCCAAAGAGCAAGCATCTTTTAATTTCATGGCTGCAGTCACCATCTGCAGTGATTTTGGAGGCCCCCTAAATAAAGTCTGTCACTGTTTCCACTGTTTCCCCATCTATTTGCCATGAAGTAATGGGACTGGATACCATGATCCTACTTTTTTGAATGTTAAGTTTTAAGTCAGCTTTTTCATTCTCCTCTTTCACTTTAATCAAGAGTCTCTTTAATTCCTCTTTGCTTTCTGCCATAAGGGTGGTGTCATCTACATATCTGAGGTTATTGATAACTCTCCTGGCAATCTTGATTCCAGCTTGTGCTTCATCCAGCTTGGCATTTCACATGATGTACTCTGCATATGAGTTAAATAAGAAAGGTGACAATATACAGCCTTGATGTACTCCTTTCCCAATTTGGAACCAGTCTGTTGTTTCATGGCCGGTTCTAACTGTTGCTTCTTGACCTGCATACAGATTTCTCAAGAGGCAGGTCGGGTGGTCTGGTATTCCCATCTCTAAGAATTTTCCAAAGTTTGTTGTGGTATACACAGTCAAAAGCTTTATTGTAGTCAATGAAGCAGAAGTAGATAGTTTCCGGAACTCTCTAGCTTTTTCTATGATCCTACGGATGTTGGCAATTTGATCTCTGGTTCCTCTGCCTTTTCTAAATCCAGCATGTTATAGAACAGTTATCTTTTTAAAAACTATTTTCTTCCCTCACTGCTCCATAAGGTAACTGAGGGCAGGGACCAGGCTATTCTCATCTATGAATCCTCAGTCACAGTCCCTTACAAATGTTAGGAACAAAATAAAGGTTGTTTATGTAAAGTGACAGATGTTTACAAGATGTTTGTTTCTCTGCCTCTAGTGTGGTCCACTCATGGTTCTGAGTCAAATAATAGGATTCTGAATTCAATGGCACTGGAATGTTTCTAAAATCTGCAACATTTTATTAATATAGCTATCCCATGCAGTTTAATTCCACAATTAATTATGTAACATCTACTTGTGCTTAACACTCAGATCAGAGATGAAGACATCTTATACTCAGCAAGGTAATATGCAAATAGAAAGATTAATCGTAAGGCACTGGACCAGGGACTGTATCCTTGCCTTCATTAGTTCTTCACAATTGGATAAAAATGACCTTCCCACTTGTTAACTTAATAAACTCAGTTTCAATGTCAATATGACTAAAATGGGATGTACAGCAGTAGCCTTGTCATTAGAGTTTGTTGGAATAAGGCTGAGCATAAAGTGTTAGTCACTCAGTCATGTCTGACTTTTTGTGACCCCATGGACTGTATAGCCCGCCAGGCTTCTCTGTCCATGGAATTCTCCAGCCAAGAATACTGGAGTGGGTTGCTATGCCCTTCTGCAGGGGATTTTCATGACTCAGGGATTGAACCTGTGTCTCCCGCATTGCAGGTAGTTTCTTTACCATTTGAGACAGGGAAGCCCTAAGGCTGAGTGTAGGTCTTCCTTAAATGTGGGACCAGTGCCTATCAGGTAGACTTGTGATACTTTTGTTACCTTTAGGTTCCAGTGTAACTTCTTCTAGCCCCGCCCCCCAGTACCGAACACTATAGCATGATGGTCCAGGACAGAGGGCTGAGCTTGAATCCAGGGCTGAAGCTCCAATACTTTGGCCACCTGATGTGAAGAGCCAACTCATTGGAAAAGATCCTGACACTGGGAAAGATTGAGGGCAAGAAGAGAAGGGGGAGACAGAGGATGAGATGGATGGTATCATTGAGTCAATGGACATGAGTTTGAGCAAACTCCAGGAGATAGTGAAGGACAGGGAAGCCTGGTGTGCTGCAGTCCATAGGGTGGCAAAGAGTTGAACAAGACTGAGCAACAGAACAGCAACAACAAACTGAACTACATTGCTGGCCTAATTGCTTATGCATCTTCAAATTCCAGTCCTCCTTATGGATGGATTTCAAGGAAAGCCTTGACTTTCCTTCCTTTGTCACAAATTTTCTGAGCATGGATTCATAAGCTTCATTGTTGTTGTTATTGTTCAGTTGCTCAGTCATGTCTGAATCTCTTTCAACCTCAAGGACTGTAGCCAACCAGGCTCCTCTGTCCATTGGATTTCCCAGGCAAGAATACTGGAGTGTGTTGTCTTTTACTTTTACAGGGTATCTTCCTGACCCAGAGATGGAACCCACATCTCTTGCATCTTCTGCATTGGCAGGCAGGTTCTTTACGAGGTGAGCCACTGGGGAAGCCTCCACAAACTCCATGCTGATATCAAATTATCTCATCTTGTGAAGTATTGAACTGATGATTAAAAAACTATTTTACCCACAGGAAGTATACAATCTAGTGAGTAATTAAAATAGTTTATAGAAAATGATTCCTTCATTCACTGATTCCAAAGTATTATTTGTACTCCTTCCACATAGGAGATGTTGACCAAAAGTGCCCAGGAATCATTCCTTTAGAAGATCAGATTGCCATGTGGGTGAAGGGAAGAAGGGAGGTATGCCTGTCCTAAAATGTAATCACAGAGATTTACACACCAATGCCAAACCTTCTGGATAAAGATTATCTATTTTATAGTACATGTATAAATCTGTTCATTTTCAGTGACAAATGAACTGTTTCAGTGACAAAACTGTCTGCAAATAGCCAGATCATCCCAGATTGCCTGTAAAATATTCATTATCAACTCAGGGTCAACAGAGTTTACATTATTAATTGCCACCTGTCCAAGTTCACATTGCATCTGACTTGTGCAAAATTAATATGACTACCTGCAAATGGAAACACCTATTCTTTCCTTAGTTGAAAATAGGATACACATATGCATCATTGCTATACAGGGCCTCAATTCATCAACAACTTCATTAACACAGTAATGAATTAATCATCAAGTCACTTTTAGTATGCCTTTTGTAAATGAATTTGACGCACTACTCGTATTCAAATGTCTGATGACAAGAGTAAAATAATTGCCCTAGAACTTGGCCATTTTTGAAGGTTTTAGTTTTTGAGTTCAGAAATATGGTAAATCCACTTCCTCATGCTGTATGTCAAGATTTCTTGATTTTTGACCCATGATATTTATTTGATATTTTGGCTATAATCTCCCCTGGGTGTACAGTGATGATTGTAAAGAAATGTAGTAAAACCGAGACTAGGTTGTCAGATATTATAACATTCTAGTTCTGAGTGGGTTACCAGTGAGCCTAAGCTACAACACAATTGTATCATATAATTTTGAGGTAAGAATAGATTTGGAAAATTTTGCCATCATCATATAGTTCTCATTTTACCAAGGAGGAAGCTGAGGCCAAGAGATGTCAAGTGCATTGCTCAGGGTTACGGGGCTAGGTAGGAGCAGAATTGAAAGTGGGACTCAGGCTGTCATTTCAAAGCTATAGTATAGATATATAGTATATATCACAAAGAGACACAACTGAGCAACTAACACATTCACTTTCATAGTATAAAGTAGACTTGTATTAGAGCTCACTGGGAAGAAGGAACTCATTATTAAGTGGCTCTTCATGATGTGAACCTGGAAAAAGATTTACGAAATCTCAAAAACTTAGAAGAGGTGTGGGTGTGTTTGTGATGGGACTCACAGGCTCTCACATGTGTGTGCGCATGCATGTGTATGTGATGGGACTACATTCTTGAATAATTATATGTGTGATGATAGAACCAATGCATAATGAGCCTTTCACATGGAGCCACCTACAGATCTTTTTTGGATTTTTTAAATATACAACAGACCTTAGAGCTAAAAGAATCTTGGGTTAGTGGTTCCTAATCTCTCAGGGGTTAAGGGGCAATTTGAGTGTCAGAGAAAAGCTTTCTTCATGAAAATGCATATGTTCACAAAACTGTGTATACTACATCCAGGGCTTCCCGCAACCAGTCACTCAGGATAAGCTCCTTTCACTCTTTCTCGTTTGCAAAATGGGTGTGTGTGAGTGGGGTGAGGCCAGACCCTGCTTTATAAGGTACCTACTCCAACTCCTGCACCTGGTACAGAGAAAGTGAAAGTGAAATTGCTCAGTCGTGTCAGACTCTTTGCGACCCCATGGACTGTAGCCTATCAGGCTCCTCGGTCCACGGATTTTCCAGGCAAGAGTGCTGGAGTGGATTGCCAAAGGTCATACACATTGCCCTTTATTTGTGGAGTTTAGGCTACTATTCTTTCCACTTAAATAATTCATTAGTATTTCTTTTTCCTCAGAGTATGATATGTGAGTGAAATACTTTGATATTGTTTACACATCCTAGACCATGCTTTCACTGCAAAGTGGTGAGACACTAGTTTTTATTCATAACTGCTAAGGCATACCTTCCAGAAAAATTCCATATACACAAAGCATCCATAACAGGAGAGTGTATTATTAAGAAAACTGAGTTTAAGGCTTCACACAGATCCTAACTGGAAGATGCAATTGCTTGCATACTCCTTGCTGCTAAGCAAGGAACCAGCTGCTGAGACTGGTACTAAGAGATAGCTTTCTTTTACAGAATATCAATCCCTCCATTATTGTACAAAGGTAATTAGAAGTGGCTTAGTCTTTAAGTCTCTGGTGGTTAGCTTGACAATTATAAAATTAGTGTACTTTTTAGATGGCATACTTAGTTACATAATTGTCACAATTATCCAAATTACTTTCCATAAAAGCAGCAAAGTGCACATGTTCGGAAATTCATCATTTGGCTTATTGATGTCGTGTGCGATTGCCCCTCACATCCTTTTGTCGAACAGCTTTGCAAAAGCTTTCCCTTGATGGAGAAATCAACAAAGTGCCATTAACACCTGCTTGACTGGGGCACAGAGAGAACTGTTTTGTCTGGCACTGAAGAGTTAACCCCTCAAAATGTGTTGTCCTTGAACGTGACCTCATGCCTTGTTAGGCTTCTTGCCAATCCATAGAGAAAAAAAGGACAGGGGAGGGGGCTGAGAATCCTTAGTGGAGAGGCAGCTGTGCTGGGGAACACCAGCAACACTGACAGTATACTCTGCAGAACCCCGAAAGCCAATTAGTAGTCCTGCAAGCATAAGAAACTAAAGATACCTGCCATTCCAATCATTGTTTTCCTTTTGTGATGAAAGCATAAAGTACAAATATTTCTGACTTAAATATTGATATTCACATTCTTTCCTCCTCATAGGCAGAAAATCCTTTGATATTACTCTAACCAGAAATGAGACCTGTGCAGGCTGATGCTTCTCTGCTCCTCACATCTTACAAAGTTTTCCACTGAAGTGATTTTCCTAATGGTATCTAATCAGTTTTCCCTCTAGCTTACAAACCTCTGTTTGCACCCTCTTGCTACTCTATCACTTGCAAGATTAGGTGCATTTTCCTTAGGTTGGCAAAAACACTCTTTTGCAATCTGACTTCCTTTCCAAATGCATCCTCTCCCGCTCCTCTACATATGTAACCTACACTGGAGCTCACTGAGCTATCTGAAGTCACCTGTCATGTCAGGCTCTTGATTCCTTTCTAATTTGCTGTCCTGTGTCCTAGAATTTCCATCTCCCCTTTGGCCATGTAAAACTTGTTCAACATGACTCTACATATTATTGGAGAGTTCCCAACATGTCCCTTCTCCTATGACAGAATTAATCTGCTTTCGGTTCACCAGTACTTAGAGGCCTTTGTTATGGCACACAGCAAGTGGTTGTGCAGCTGATGTGTATTTCTTTCTCTACTAGAACCAAGGTCAGGAAAGAGACCCAAGTTCCAGAAATGTGTTTTGTTGAACTTTCTTTGGCTCAGATGGTAAAGTGTCTGTCTACAATGTGAGAGACTGGATTCGATCCCTGGGTTGGGAAGATTCCGTGGAGAAGAAAATGGCAAACCACTCCAGTACTCTTGCCTTGAAAATCCCATGGACGGAGGAGCTTGGTGCAGGCTATTATCCATGGGGTCACAAAGAGTTGGGCACGACTGAGCGACTTCACTTTCACTTTTTCACTTTCACCAGACTCATGGTTTTAAAAAGTTTGGTAAATTTTCATTCTTGCCCTTCCCCCTTCCAGATGGAACATAAGCAAACTGGTGACTTTGTGCTCATTAAGATATCTAAAATACTTACTTTCAGCCCTGATGACAACTATATATTTAGCCATTAATTTCTCTGCCATTAAAAAAGTGATTGTAGGATAATTAGTGTTTGATATGTCAGCCAAAATGGTTTGATTTTTTTTTTTTAATAATTCCACCTGTTCCTTGATCATTTTATTGCTTAAAGTGGTACAACAGAACAATATCCAGTCTTTTAAAAATGTAGATGCCTCAGACTCAGCCCCGATAGATTAGATTTCAATTAGCCTGGGGTAGGGAAACTTTCCCAGAGGCATTGGAAAAGTCCCTGATGCTGAGAAAGATTGAGGGCAGAAGGAGAAGACGATGTCAGGGGATAAGATGGCTGGATGGCATCACCAATGCAATGAACATGAACTTGGGTAAACTCTGGGAGATGGTGAGGGACAGGGAGGCCTGGAATGCTGCAGTCCATGGGGTTGCAAAGAGTTGGACATGACTAGGTGACTGAACAACAACTACAAGGGCCCGGACATCAGTATTTTTTCAAAGCTCTTCAAGATATTGAAATACACAACCAGAATCAAGAATCAATGGTGTAGAAGCTGGAATTGACAGTTGAATCATGTCAACAGTTGCTACTTGTGCTTTATTGGAAATGATTGGGACCATTGTCTCTTAAGAATATTTACTTACATTGAGCACTTTTTGTATCTTACACACACATTATTTACTGTCACATACATTTTACATATTGTGCATTACATATTTTATCATTCTATATATCTATTATGTGCCATTTGGTAGATTAGTTTGCCATGGAAGCAGGCATCTGTAGCAGCAGTTAGAGCTGGCTTTGAACATGTAGCAATATGTTGGGCTACACCACTCAGGCATATAAACCCTGGACTTGACCAGCCTCAAGAATGAAAAGCCCAGAGTCAGTGACAGAGACATCAGTGGTTTAATGGATGAGGTGCTTACACGTCTGAAGCTAGGTCCTGGGGTGACACCGTGCCATGTGTGGCAGATGAGGGTGAGGAGAAGAACATGGGGGCAGTCTTTGCTGCAGGGAGAAAAGTAGTTTACCAGTTATAGGGGAAATTGACATTAAGTTGGCTCATTTGTTACCAGAAAAATCAGCAGATGAGCACATCCCACAACCACCCTTTTGATAGGCTATCACGGTACAGATGTTCTGGTCTAAAAATTAGAACATCACCTGCTGGAGCAGGAGAAAATATGTAGGAAGGTCAGTCATGTAAATAAGGTATGAGTGAAGGAGGTACTAGTCAAATAGGGGATGTACAGAGAGCAGGAGGACAGCCATCTTGGGTGGCCTGATCATACACAATGGTTTCTAATGATCTGTCTGGATGGGCATGGGTACAGTAAATAGAGTCTAATCCAGGTGAAGTAAGATTCACCTCAGCAGCTGCTTGGAGAATTGAGTTGTGAAGTTCCTTAGAATTCAAGAGGGCTCAGCAGGAAAGATTACAGTGGTACTGGGGTCAACTAGGCATAGTGCCAAGTTCCTGGGTTGGGGCAGTAAATGGATATATGTGTGGGGGTACTTTAAATATTTCTCCATTTGTCTCTTTTTTCAGAAGCCTTTTCACCATCCAGCAAATGGAAACTGATACATTCATCAGCAACCTGGAACAGAACTGATTGAAGGACCTGTGTTGAAATATCGAATAGCTCTTGCAAATTAAAGTTAGGTAGCTCATGGTTGCAAGAGATTTGTCCCTTATTTCCCAGAAAGGCTGAAACTGAAGATTGTATCATGTCTCTTCACGACTCCCACTGAAAGTAGGTTTGGTGGTACTGATGAAGCAGCTGAAGCCACCAGAGCATTGGGATATCTTAGATATAGATAAGAACTTGCAAGCTGGTAAAAATATTGTAAGACCTCTTTGTCTCTAACAGAGAGCACATATTGCCCCTTCTTTCACTGCCTATGAAAAACAAAAACTGATCTATAAAACGAAATTAGATCTGTGCACCTCTGAGATTCATTCCTATCTGATTTATGCCTTCTCTACACACTGGAATATGGGAGTAAGATATAAATTGCTCAGGTAGTCTAATAAATTTTCCTTCTCATCATTTAAGACTAGTCCAACTGCTGCAAGAATACATTCTCTTAAAGGGCATCTAACACTAATCTTTCCCTGCATATTAGAAACTATAATCTTAGAGTTTGTTAGCATTTTTCTGACCTTTGTCATACCTCTCTGAAGGGCAGTATAAGAGATTATATTTATTTCTTTGATTGTGAAATATTATGAGTTGTAACAAGTAACACTAATTTAGTCAAAGATTTGGGGGCAAAAATGAAAACAATGACACAACATGTACACACATAAAGTTTATAGAATAGTTCAATTCAGGAAATATTAAGGTGTAAAAAAGATATATGTACACCTAGAATTGGGAGAAGGCAATGGCACCACACTCCAGTAATCTTGCCTGGAAAATTCCATGGATGGAGGAGCCTGGTAGGCTGCAGTCCATGGGGTCGCTAAGAGTCGGACACAACTGAGCGACTTCACTTTCACTTTTCACTTTCATGCATTGGAGAAGGAAATGGCAGCCCACTTCAGTGTTCTTTCCTGGAGAATCCCAGAGATGGGGGAGCCTGGCAGGCTGCCTTCTATGGGGTTGCACAGAGTTGGACACGACTGAAGTGACTTATCAGCAGCAGCATACCGAGAATCAATGAAATATTGAAGTGCCATCTTCTTGCCTTTATACAGACATTATAGACATTAGAGTATACTGTGTATTTTTATAGTTTCCATTTCATGAGATCTTTAAATAGAAATGTGAGGAGTTGGGCTTGGTGCGGGGGCAGATATTCTTAGGTCAATGGGAGTGAAGAGAAGTGGTCAGGAAGCAGAGTCTAGGCAACATGATTGCTGATGTTCTTCTCTCCCTGGATCTCTCCCTGCCATTAGTTCTAAAGCTGCATACTAATTAAGGAAGCCAGAAACACCTGGAAGATTCTCATGAGAATATTTCCAGAGGAACTTATTGTCACATATGTGTGGCACAGTCACTTGTTCTAGTGAAAGTCAGGATGATTAAATGTGGGGATTAGAGGGAGGTGGTCCTAACATGATGGAGGAATAGGATGGGGAGATCAATTTATCCCCCACAAATTCATCAAAAGAATATTTGAATGCTGAGTAAATTCTACAAAACAACTTCCGAATGCTGGCAAAGGACATTAGTTCAGTTCAGTCTCTCAGTCGTGTACGACTCTTTGCGACCCCATGAATCGCAGCACGCCAGGCCTCCCTGTCCATCACCAACACCCGGAGTTCACTCAGACTCATGTCCATTGAGTCAGTGATGCCATCCAGCCATCTCATTCTCTGTCGTCCCCTTCTCTTCCTGCCCCCAATCCCTCCCAGCATCAGAATCTTTTCCAATGAGTCAACTCTTTGCATGAGGTGGCCAAAGTACTGGAGTTTCAGCTTTAGCATCATTCCTCTCAAAGAACACCCAGGGCTGATCTCCTTCAGAATGGACTGGTTGGATCTCCTTGCAGTCCAAGGGACTCTCAAGAGTCTTCTCCAACACCACAGTTTAAAAGCATCAATTCTTCAGTGCTCAGCTTTCTTCACAGTCCAACTCTCACATCCATACATGACCACAGGAAAAACCATAGCCTTGACTAGATGGACCTTTGTTGGCAAAGTAATGTCTCTGCTTTTGAATATGCTATCTAGGTTGGTCATAACTTTTCTTCCAAGGAGTAAGCGTCTTATATTTCATGGCTGCAGTCACCATCTGCAGTGATATTGGAGCCCCAAAAAATAAAGTCTGACACTGTTTCCCCATCTATTTCCCATGAAGTAATGGGACCAGATGCCATGATCTTCGTTTTCTGAATGTTGAGTTTTAAGCCAACTTTTTCACTCTCCTCTTTGACCTTCATCAAGAGGCTTTTTAGTTCCTCTCCACTTTCTGCCATAAGGGTGGTGTCATCTGCATATCTGAGGTTATTGAGATTTCTCCCAGCAATCTTGATTCCAGCTTGTGCTTCTTCTAGCCCAGCATTTCTCATGATGTACTCTGCATATGCGTTAAATAAGCAGGGTGACAATATACAGCCTTGACATACTCCTTTTCCTATTTGGAACCAGTGCTTTGTTCCATGTCCAGTTCTAACTGTTGCTTCCTGATCTGCATACAGATTTCTCAAGGGGCAGGTCAGGTGGTCTGGTATTCCCATCTCTTTCAGAATTTTCCACAGTTTATGGTGATCCACACAGTCAAAGGCTTTGGCATAGTCAATAAAGCAGAAATAGATGTTTTTCTGGAATTATCTTGCTTTTTGGATGATCCAGCAGATGTTGATAATTTGGTTTCTGGTTCCTATGCCTTTTCTAAAACCAGCTTGAACATCTGGAAGTTTACGGTTCACGTTTTGCTAAAGCCTGGCTTGGAGAATTTTGAGCATTACTTTACTAGCTTGTCAGATGAGTGCAATTGTGCAGTAGTTTGAGCATTCTTTGGCATTGCCTTTCTTTGGGATTGGCATGACAACTGACCTTTTCCAGTCCTGTGGCCACTGCTGAGTTTTCCAAATTTCCTGGCTTATTGAGTGCAGCACTTTCACAGCACCATCTTTTAGGATTTGAAATAGCTCAACTGGAATTCCATCACCTCCACTAGCTTTGTTCATAATGATGCTTTCTAAGGCCCACTTGACTTCCCATTCCAGGATGTCTGGCTCTAGATGAGTGATCACACCATTGCGATTATCTAGGTCGTGAAGCTCTTTTTTTGTACAGTTCTTCTGCGTATTCTTGCCACCATCAGGCACCCAGAAAAGCAGCCCATTGTCTTTGAAAGGAGGTAGGAAAAAATATAAAAGACAAAAAGAGAGACAAAAGAGGTAGGAATGGAGCTCTGTCCCAGGAAGGGAGTCTTTAAAAAGAGAGAAGTTTCCAAACACCAAGAAACAGTCTCACTGCCGAGTCTGTGGCAAGCCTTGGAACCACAGAGGGCAACATAACCGGGAGGAAAAATAAATAAATAATTAAATCCCATAGATTATGTGTCCAATGGTAACTCCCCCAGCCTGGAAGCAGCTCAGACCTCTGCATCCACCACTAGCAAGTGGGGGCTGCACAGGGAGGCGCGGGCTGCATTCCTTAGAGTAAGGACCGGGCCTGAATGCCCCGAGGGCAACCTGAAGGAACTAATTTGGGCTAGCAAACCAGACTGTAGGATAGCTACCACATGAAAGCCCTAACCTAAGACATCGCCAGGCCTGCTCACAGGACAAAGGACTAACTAGAGCTACGCAAAAAGCCCTATAAGACACCTTCAGGCCCACTCACAGAACAAAGGACTGAGCAGAGCCAGCGGGCTGCAGACCATCTCCCTCCAGTGACAGGCAGCCAGAGCCAGAAGGGGGCATTTGCGGCCCCAGAGAAGCAGTAACTACCAAACTGTAAGCAGGCTTAGTTGCTAACTAAGACTTCTTGGGATTCTGGATGGGCAACATCTGCCTGAGAAGGTGCGCCAGTTGTACACCCAGAAAACTGAGTGGCAGGGATGGGGGAGGCGATAAGTTGCAGCAACTGCGCTTGCCAAACACCTGGTTACCTGAGCTGCTCAGACCTGGGAAGGGCACAAAACGCAGGCCCAACTGAGTCTGTGCCTCTGAGGACTACCTGAGTATCTGAACCTGAGTGGCTTAGACCTGGGAAGTGCATACAACCCAGGGCCGGCCTCAGACAGTTCCTGGCAGAGCAACCTAGAGCTTAAGCATTGTTGACAGGGAAAGCACACACGCCGTGAGTAGGGTCAAACCCAGTGTGGTCGAGACACAGTGAACACATGCCAGTGTTATTTGTTTGCAGCATCCCTCCCTCCCCACAGCATGACTGAACAAGTCAGCCTAAAAAAGTGTCCACCACCGCCCTCTTGTGTCAGGGCGGAAATTAGACACTGAAGAGACGAGCAAACAGAAGAAGCTAAAAAAAAGGGAACCTCCTTGGAAGTGACAAGTGCAATAGATTAAAACCCTATAGTTAGCACCGACTACATAGGAAGAGTCCTATAGATCTTGAGAAATATAAGCCGGATCAAGGAACTATCCAAAAATGAACTGACCCCACACTACCCACAACACCAGAAAAAGTCCTAGATATATTTTTACTATCACTCTTTATTTTTAATTTTTTTTAAAATTTTAAGTCCTCTATTACTTCTTTAATTTTCATTTTTGTAACCTACCACTACTTTGCAAAAAAAAGAGACCCTGTTGTTTAAAGCAAACTTCATATATAAATATTTTATAATTTTTGTGACTTTTTTTCTTTAATATTGTATTTTTGAAATCCAACCTCTACTCTAGATTTTTAATCTTTGCTTTTTGGTATTTGTTATCAATTTTGTACCTTTAAGAACCCAATCTTCAGTACCCATTTTTACTTGGGAGCGAGATTACTGGCTTGACTGCTCTCTCCCCCTTTGGATTCTCCTTTTTCTCCACCAGGTCTCTTTTATCTCCTCCCTCCCCCTTCTCTTCTCTACCCAATTCTGTGAATCTCTGTGTGCTCTGGATGGTGGAGAACACTTAGGGAACTGATTACTGGCTGAATCTCGCTTCTTTTGATTCCCCCCTTTATCCTCCTGGCCACCTCTGTCTCCTTCTTCCCTCTTCTCTTCCCTGTATAACTCCGTGAACATCTCTGAGCAGTCCAGACTGTGGAGCACACATAAGGAAGTGATTACTGGCTAGCTTGCTGTCTCCTCTTTTGATTCCACCTCATCTCATTTGGGTCACCTCTGTCTCCCTCCTCCCTCTTCTCTTCTCCATGTAACTCTGTGAACCTCTCTGGGTGTCCCTCACTGTGGAGAAACTTTTCATCTTTAACCTAGATGTTTTATCAATAGTGCTGTATAGATGGAGAAGTCTTGAGGCTACTGCAAAAATAAGACTGAAAACCAGAAGCAGGAGGCTTAAGTCCCAGTCCTAAGAACACCAGAGAACTCCTGACTCCAGGGAACATTAATCAACAGGAGCTCATCAAATGCCTACATACCTACACTGAAACCAAGAACCACCCAGGGGCCAACAAGTTCCAGAGCAAGACATACCACACAAATTCTCAAGCAACACAGGAACACAGCCCAGAGTTTCAATATACAGGCTGCCCAAAGTCACTCCAAACCCATTGACATCTCATAAGTCATCACTGGACACTTCATTCCACTCCAGAAAGAAGAAATCCAGCTCCACCCACCAGAACACCGACACAAGTTTCCCTAACCAGGAAACCTTGACAAGCCACCTGTACAATCACACCCACAGTGAGGAAACTCCACAATAAAGAGAACTCCACAAACTGGAAGAATACAGAACGGCCACTCCAAACACAGCAATATAAACAAGAGGAAGAGATAGAGAAATACCGAGCAGGTAAAGGAACAGGATAAATGCCCACCAAACCAAACAAAAGAGGAAGAGATAGGGAATCTACCTGATAAAGAATTCCAAATAATGATAGTGAATATGATCTAAAATCTTGAAAACAAAGTGGAATCACAGATAAATAGCCTGGAGACAAGGATTGAGAAGATGCAAGAAAGGTTTAATGAGCACCTAGAAGAAATAAAAAAGAGTCAATATATAATGAATAATGCAATAAATGAGATCAAAAACACTCTGGAGGGAACAAATAGTAGAATAATGGAGGCAGAATCTAGGATTTGTGAGGTAGAAGATAGAATGGTAGAAATAAATGAATCAGAGAGGAAAAAAGAAAAAGAAATTAAAAGAAATGAGGACAATCTCAGAGACCTTTAGGACAATGTTAAACATCCTGACACTGAAATCATAGGCGTCCCAGAAGAAAAAGACAAGAAAGACCATGAGAAAATACTTGAGGAGATAATAGTTGAAAACTTCCCTAAAATGGGGAAGGAAATAATCACCCAAGTTCAAGAAACCCAGAGAGTCCCAAACAGGATAAACCCAAGGTGAACCACCCCAAGACACATATTAATAAAATTAACAAAGATCAAACACAAAGAACAAATATTAAAAGCAGCAAGGGAAAAACAACAAATAACACACAAGGGGATTCCTATAAGGATAACAGCTGATTTTTCAATAGAAACTCTTCAGGCCAGGAGGGAGCAGCAGGACATACTTAAATTGATGAAAGAAAATAACCTACAGCCCAGATTACTGTACCAAACAAGGATCTCATTCAAATATGAAGGAGAAATCAAAAGTTTTACAGACAAGCACAAGCTGAGAGAATTCAGCACCACCAAACCAGCTCTCCAACAAATGCTAAAGGATCTTCTCTAGACAGGAAACACAAAAAGGGAGTATACAATTGAACCCAAAACAATAAAGTAAACAGCAACAGGATCATACTTATCAATAATTACCTTAAACGTAAATAGGTTGAATGCCCCAACCAAAAGACAAAGACTGGCTGAATGGATACAAAAACAAGACCCCTATATATGTTGTCTACAAGAGACCCGCCTCAAAACAAGGTACACATACAGACTGCAAGTGAAGGGCTGGAAAAAGATATTCTATGCAAATAGAGACCAAAAGAAAGCAGGAGTAGCAATACTCAAAAGAGATAAAATAGACATTAAAATAAAGTCTGTGAAAAGAGACAAAGAAGGACACTACATAATGATCAAAGGATCAATCCAAGAAGAAGATACAACAATTATAAATATATATGTAACCAACATAGGAGCATCACAATATGTAAGACAAATGCTAACAAGTACAAAAGGGGAAATTAACAATAACACAATAATAGTGGGAGACTTTAATACCCCACTCACATCTATTAATAGATCAACTAAACAGAAACTTAACAAGGAGACACAAACTTTAAAAGATACAATAGACCATTTAGACCTAATTGATATCTATAGGACATTTCACCCCAAAACAATGAATTTCACCTTTTCTCAAGAACACATGGAACCTTCTCCAGGATAGATCACATCCTGGGCCATAAATCTAGCCTTAGTAAATTCAAAAAATGGAAATCATTCCAAGCATCTTTTCTGACCACAATGCAGTAAGATTAGATCTCAATTACAGGAGAAAAACTATTAAAAATTCCAACATATGGAGGCTGAATAGCACGCTGCTGAATAACCAACAAATCACAGAAGAAATCAAAAAAGAAATCAAAATATGCATAGAAACAAATGAAAATGAAAACAGTGCAAAACCTGTGAGACACTGTAAAAGCAGTGCTAAGGGGAAGGTTCATAGCAGTAGAGGCATATAAGAATCAAGAAAAAAGTCAAATAAATAAATTAACTCTACATGTAAAGCAACTAGAAAAGGAAGAAATGAAGAACCCCAGGGTTAGTAGAAGGAAAGAAATATTTAAAATTAGGGCAGAAATAAATGCAAAAGAAACAAAGAGACCATAGCAAAAATCAACAAAGCCAAAAGGTGGTTCTTTGAGAGGATAAATAAAATTGACAAACCATTAGCCAGACTCATCAAGAAACAAAGGGAGAAAAATCAAATCAATAAAATTAGAAATGAAAATGGAGAGGTCAAATCAGACAACACAGAAATACAAAGGATCATAAGAGACTACTATTAGCAATTATATGCCAATAAAATGGACAACTTGGAAGAAATGGACAAATTCTTAGAAAAGTACAACTTTCCGAAATTGAACCAGGAAGAAATAGAAAGTCTTAACAGACTCATGACAAGCACAGAAATTGGAACTGTAATCAAAAATCTTCCAGCAAACAAAAGCCCAGGTCCAGACGGCTTCACAGCTGAATTCTACCAAAAATTTAGAGACGAGCTAACACCTATCCTACTCAAACTCTTCCAGAAAATTGCAGAGGAAGGTAAACTTCCAAACTCAGTCTATCAGGCCGCCATCACCCTAATACCAAAACCTGACAAAGATGCCACAAAAAAGAAAACTACAGCCAATATCACTGATGAACATAGATGCAAAAATCCTTAACAAAATTCTAGCAATCAGAATCCAACCACACATTGAAAAGATCATACATCATGACCAAGTGGGCTTTATCCCAGGGATGAAAGGATTCTTCAATATCCATAAATCAATCAACATAATACACCATCTTAACAAATTGAATAATAAAAGCCATATGATTATCTCAATAGATGCAGAGAAAGCCTTTGACAAAATTCAACATCCATTTATGATAAAAACTCTCCAGAAAGTAGGAATAGAAGGAACATACCTCAACATAATAAAAGCTATATATGACAAACCCACAGCAAACATTATCCTCAATGGTGAAAATTGAAAGCATTTCCCATAAAGTTAGGAACAAGACAAGGGTGTGCACTTTCTCCACTACTATTCAACATAGTTTTGGCCACAGCAATCAGAGCAGAAAAAGAAATAAAAGGAATCCAAATTGGAAAAGAAAAAGTAAATCTCTCACTGCTTGCAGATGACATGATCCTCTACATAGAAAACCCTAAAGACTCCACCAGATAATTACTAGAGCTAATCAATGATATAGTAAAGTGGCAGGATATAAAATCAACACACAGAAATCCCTTGCATTCCTATAATTCCTGTATGCAAATAATGAGAAAATAGAAAGAGAAATTATGGACAAAATTCCATTCACCATTGCAATAAAAATAATAAAATACTTAGGAATATATCTACCTAAACAAACAAAAGACTTATATAGAAAAATATAAAACACTGGTGGAAAAAATCAATGAGGACACTAATAGATGGAGAGATATACCGTGTTCATGGATTGGAAGAATCAACATATGAAAATGAGTATTCTACCCAAAGCAATCTATAGATTCAATGCAATCCCTATCAAGCTACCAACAGTATATTTCACAGAGCTAGAACAAATAATTTCACAGTTTGTATGGAAATATGAAAAAACCTCAAATAGCCAAAGCAATCTTGAGAAAGAAGAATGGAACTGGAGGCATCAACCTGCCTGACTTCAGGCTTTACTACAAAGCCACAGTCATCAAGACAGTATGGTACTGGCACAAAGACAGAAATATCGATCAATGGAACAAAATAGAAAGCTCAGAGATAAATCCACGCACCTATGGACACCTTATCTTTGACAAAGGAGGCAAGAATATACAATGGAGAAAAGACAAACTCTTTAACAAGTGGTGCTGGGAAAACTGGTCAACCACTTGTAAAAGAATGAAACTAGAACACTTTCTAACACCAAATGGATTAAAGATCTAAACGTAAGACCAGAAACTATAAAACTCCTAGAGTAAAACAGGCAAAACACTCTCCGACATAAATCACAGCAGGATCCTCTAGGACCCACCTCCCAGAATATTGGAAATAAAAGCAAAAATAAACAAATGGGACCTAATTAAAATTAAAAGCTTCTACACAACAAAGGAAACTATAAGCAAGGTGAAAAGACAGCCTTCAGAATGGGAGAAAATCATAGCAAATGGAGCAACTGACAAGGAATTAATCTCAAAATATACAAGCTGCTCCTGAAGCTGAACTCCAGATAAATAAATGACCCAATCAAAAAATGGGCCAAAGAACTAAATAGACATTTCTCCAAAGAAGACATACAGATGGCTAACAAACACATGAAAAGATGCTCAACATCACTCATTATCAGAGAAATGCAAATCAAAACCACTATGAGGTACCATTTCACGCCAGTCAGAATGGCTACTATCCAAAAGTCTACAACCAATAAATGCTGGAGAGGGTGCAGAGAAAGGGGAACCCTCTTACACTGTTGGTGGGAATGAAACTAGTACAGCCACTATGGAGAACAGTGTGGAGATTCCTTAAAAAGCTGGAAATAGACCTGCCATATGACCCAGCAATCCCACTGCTGGGCATACACACCGAGGCAATCAGAATTGAAAGAGACATGTGTACCCCAATGTTTATCACAGCACTGTTTATAATAGCCCATCAGCAGACAAATGAATAAGAAAGCTGTGGTACGTATACACAATGGAGTATTACTCAGCCATTAAACAGAATGCATTTGAATCAGTTCTAATGAGGTGGATGAAACTGGAGCCTATTATACAGAGTGAAGTAAGCCAGAAAGAAAAACACCAATACAGTATACTAACACATATATATGGAATTTAGAAAGATGGTAACGATAACCCTGTATACGAGATAGCAAAAGAGACACAGATGTATAGAACAGTCTTTTGGACTCTGTGGGAAAGGGTGAGGGTGGGATGATTTGGGAGAATGGCATTGAAATATGTATAATATCATATGTGAAGCAAATCACCAGTCTAGGTTCGATGCATGATACAGGATGCTCGGGGCTGGTGCACTGGGATGACCCAGAGGGATGGTATGAGGAGGGAGGTGAGAGGGGGGTTCAGGATGGGGAACACATGTATACCTGTTGCAGATTCATGTTGATGTATGACAAAACCAATACAATATGTAAAGTAATTAGCCTCCAATTAAAATATATAAATTTATATTTAAAAAAATAAAACAAATAGACGTGGGGATTAAAAATGGCATTTTGTTTTTTAGAAAGTTTATTGCACTGTGATTTTTGCTGTTTTCTTTTTAACTAAATGGAAAAGGCAATCATGATTAGTATATGAGCACATGATGGATATTGTCTACAGAGTACAGTAAATTTTCTTCAACATGGTGTATTGCTTTTACCATCAGTTCAATAATGTTGGACAGTAAATTAAATAGAGAAATCGTTTAATATCTTACTTTAGACAAAATAATAATGGATGTATTTTTCAATGCAGATTAATGACTTCCAATTTTTGAGTCCTTCTTGCTATAGAAATAGAAATATAAGAAAGATATTCCTTATGACCTTTTTAGATTTAAATATCTAATTCATTTATTTAGGTTTATTGGAAAGGGTACTGATACAACCACATTTTCCTCCAGTGTTTAATCATGAGTAGATTTCTCTTTACTCAATTTCCTTCAGTCTCTTGCTTATTTCAGTTTAACATCTTTCAGTTTTACCCATGTTATTGCATATGTCAGCCTTCTTTTGAAGGCTGTAATATTCCATTGTGTGTGTGTGTGTGTGTGTACATTTGTTTGTATTTATTTATCTGTTGACATGGAGCTAGTAGTAAAGAACCTGCCTGCCAATGCAGGAGACACATAAGAGACACAGTTTGATCCCTAGGTCAGGAAGATCCCCTAGATGAGGACATAGCAACCAACTCCAGTATTCTTGCCTGAGGAATATCATGGACAGAGGAACCTTTGGGGCTACCGTCCATAGTGTTGCAAGAGTCAGACACAACTGAAGCACTTAACATGCACTCATCTGTTGATGGATGTTTAGTTTGTTTCCATATCTTGGTTAATGTGATTAATGCTGCAGTGAACAGAGAAATGCAGATGTCTCTTCAAGATAATTATTTAAAATTCTTTTGTATGTGTACTGAGGTGTGAGATTGCTGGATCATATTTTAGTTCTATTTTTATTTGAGGAATCTCTATACTGTTTTCCATAGCAGTTGTGTCATTTTGCATGCCTGCCAACAGTGCACAAGGGTTCTCTTTTTGTCCTATCCTCACCAAGACTTGTCAGGTGTGAGAGAATATCTCATTGTGGTTTTGATTTTCATTTCCTTGAGGATTAGTGATGTCATACCATGCTAAGTCGCTTCAGTCATGTCAGACTCTTTGCAACCCCCTGGACTGTAGCATGCCAGGCTCCTCTGTCCATGGGATTCTCCAGGCAAGAATACTGAAGTGGGCTGCTGTGCCCTCCTCCAGGGGATCTTCCAGTCTCCGGGACAGGTGGCAGTCCATGGAGGAGTAGGCAGACTGGAGAAAATGGCCACTGCCCTTCAGGTAACAGCTTCAGTCTCTCCCTTCAAGTTTCCAAACTTGGTCCAGCTTAGATCAATTGTCCACCCCTTTGAGGAGACCAGAGGTCAGGGTTAGTGGGTGGGGCTGTTCTCAAAGAAGGGCTGGGGATTAATCTGATTGGTATTTGCTACAACATGTGTTTCTATTCAGTTCAGTTCAGTCACTCAGTTGTGTCCGACTCTTTGCAACCCCATAGACTGCAGCACGCCAGGCCTTCCTGTCCATCACCAACTCCTGGAGCTTGCTCAAACTTATGTCCATTGAGTCGCTGATGCCATCCAACCATCTCATCCTCTGTAGTCCCTTCTCTTCCCGCCTTCAATCTTTCCCAGCATCAGGGTCTTTTCCAGCGAGTCACTTCTTTGCATCAGGTGTTTCTATTGATCCTGTACAAGTGGTTTTCTCCAGGTTAAATGACAAGCCTGAGGGTTGGCTAGGTCCTGGATGCCTGGTTCCCTCAGTGATGATAGCTGGGCAGGATCTGGGGACTTGGCCCTGAAGGTGCTGCCAGCTGATCTCTGCCCCCTCAGCCCAGCTGGCACAGGTGAGAGGACCTAGACTGGGTGCTGGACAAATGCCCTTGGGTTGGATAACTGGCTTGTGCAGGGACCACCCACCACTCGTCTTAGCCAGGCCTGGACCTCAGAGGTGGAGAGTTGAGCCTTGGGATCTTGCCCTTTTTTGTCAGAACAGAGAATTATATGCTGGGGATTTATAGGAATATAGTCACCTGACCTCAAGAACGAAGGATCTGACACCAAGGAGTTGCCAAAAATAACCACAGCTCTCCCCTACCTTTCCTATAACAGGGTTTTACTGTACGCTTTCAAGGAGTTTAGGGTTTGGGGTTCATGAGCCATCAGATTCCTTGCATGGTCATACAGTAAACCTTTCTCTGCTCCAAACTCTGATGTTTTGGTATTGTTTGACCTCATTGTGTATTGGGAAAATGGGTTTTTATTCAATAAGATGGCTTTCATATCCCCATTTCCTAAGAAAAGCATTGAGTCAGAAGCTTTTCTCTGGATTTGCTCATATAGCAAAACTTGGGTTCTCCTAATAAAAACTAGTGATTACTCCATACAGGGCTGCAATAAAGGCAAGTCTAAAATTAACAGAAATTGAGTACCCCATTCTTATTTACTGAAGTTTCCTGTCTTAGTTTGTTCAGGCTGCTATAACAAAGTACCATAGATGGAGTGGCTTAAATAACAAGACATTTATTTCTCACAGTACTCAAGTTTCTTGGCTTTCATATGGCCACATCATCTTGCTCTAGTCTCATATGCCAGAAAAAAAGGGCACTTCTGTTTTCCCCTCTTCTTATAAGGTATTAATTCCACCCTTATGACCTCATCTAAACCTAATAATATCCCAAAGCCCCCATCTCCAAATAATATCACATTGGAGGATAAAGCACACGTATGAATTTTCAAAAGGCACACATTACTCCAATAGCAATTCCTAAGTAAACTATCTGCTGGCCAGGAGAATTAGTCCAGTTTTGTAGTATGCAATGTTCTTCAAATCTTCTTTCAATGTTCTTCAAAATTCACCAGGGACTCAAACTAGATTTCTCAGTTTTCTTGATGTCATTTCATGTATTAAACTGAAGTTATGTCCTACTTAAAATGTGGTAGTAGGTAGACAATAAATATAGAAACTATGACTTCTTTTTCTTTCTTTAATTCAGTTCAGTTACTCAGTTGTGTCTGACTTTTTGCGATCCCATGAACTGCAGCATGCCAGGCCTCCCTGTCCATCACCAACTCCCAGAGTTCACCCAAACCCATGTCCATCGAGTTGGTGATGCCATCCAGCCATCTCATCCTCTGTCGTCCACTTCTCCTCCTGCCCTCAATCCCTCCCAGTATCAGGGTCTTTTCCAATGAGTCAACTCTTCGCATGAGGTGGCCAAAGTACTGGAGTTTCAGCTTTAGCATCATTCCTTCCAAAGAAATTCCAGGGCTGATCTCCTTTAGAATGGACTGGTTGGATCTCCTTGCAGTCCAAGGGACTCTCAAGAGTCTTCTCCAACACCACAGTTCAAAAGCATCAATTCTTCGGCGCTCAGCTTTCTTCACAGTCTAACTCTCACATCCATACATGACCACTGGAAAAACCATACCTTGACTAGATGGGCCTTTGTTGGCAAAGTAATGTCTCTGCTTTTGAATATGCTATCTAGGTTGGTCATAACTTTCCTTCCAAGGAGTAAGCATCTTTTAATTTCATGGCTGCAATCACCATCTGCAATATTTTATAAATTGTCTGTTGGTGAGCTTTTGATTCAATACTTCCTTGAAAAATCTCTTGTCATGGAAAATCAGAAAAAGACTGATCTGCAACAGTTATTGTGTATTATCTATTATTATGAAATAAATTACTTCAAAATTTAGTGGCTTGAAATAAGCTATTATTGCTTGCTTTCTGTGAATAAGGAATCTTGGAGTGACTTATTTCAGTGTCTCTTGTTCAAGGTCTCTCATGAAGTTGCAGACAAGTTTTATACCAGATGCAGTCTCATCTTCAGGCTTTTCGGGAGTGGGGGCAGATAACTTACTTGCAGCTCACTTCTGTGGCTTCAAGGCCCTGGGGGGTCCCAGATCTAGTGCCTGCTGTACGAGGCAGTGTCCTGGGCCCTCTGATGGACAGGACCATGTCCAGGGGTGGCTGTGGACTCAGGATGTCTTAAGGCAGCCTGCCTGCTCGTGGGTGGGGTTAAGTCCCTGTCTAGTTAATTGTTGGATCTGAGGTATTCCAGTGCCTAAAAGCTGACTGGTAAGGACAGGACTGGGTTGTGAGGCCACTAAGCTAGAGGTAGGATTCCAAAATGGCACTTGCCAGCAGTACTGTCCCCATGGTAGAATGAACTCCTCAATGAACTCCATCAGTGTCTATGTCCACAGAGTTAGCTCCAGTTGCCTCTTGCCTGTCTGGTAGATTTTTCAAGATCAACAGGTAACTCCAGGCCTCTTTCAAATTACTGTTTCTGCCCTGGGTCCTGGAGCTTATGAGATTTTGTGTGCTCTTTTTCAGAGTGGATTCTCTCTTTTCCCCAGCCCTCTGGCTCTCTGGAAATTAAGCACTACTGGCCTTCAAAGCCAGATATTCTGGGGGTCATCTTCCCAGTGCAAGACCCTCCTCCCTCCTGGAATGGGGAGCCCAATGTGGGGCTTAGACCCCACACTCCTTGGGAAGAGTGTCTGCAATTGTAATTATCTTCCCATATAGATCGTGACTATACTATGCCTCCACCCCTCCTACCTGTGTTGTGATGGTTTCTTCATTATATCTTTTGTTGTTGAAAATTTTTATGGTAAGTTTTGGTCTTTTTCATTGAGAGTTGTTCTGTAAATAGTTGTAATTTTGGTGTGCTTGGGAGAGGATGTGAACTCAGATTCTTTCTACTTTACCATCTTTAGATTAACTTCTAAAAGATTAAATTATTATTCTTAACTTCTTTTTTGAAAAGCTCATGGATAAAACTAGTGGGAACCAGCTCTTCATGTCCTTGCTTCTTCTTGTTGACAGGATGTGTTATTTCTTCTTACTTAGTATTCTGGTGTCTGATAAAGATGCAGATTTGAAAGTAGCAAAGGCTTCCACGTCTTAAACTTTAAGTTTCTCAGACAGGTCATTGCTGGTTCTTCTCTGGAATGTTTTTGTTTTTTATCATAAAAGTAAACAAACAACACAAGTCTACTGGTTCTACAGTGCCGGCTATCAGTTGCATGTTTTGCAAACATGACTCTGAAACTTTAAGCTCTTTTCTCTGGAAGACTTGCATGCTGTATCATTGTGGTTTCTACTCATTTACTTAGGGCTTACTGTGTTTCTTTTCTTTTTTTTTTTCTAACTTACCTTATTTTAATCAAATATCTTAAGATAAAGTAGCACTCTAGTCAGAATGAATGTTGTTTTTTTATGTCATGTAGATGCAATATAGGAAAATATAAACAGGAACTGTGTTTCTATTTCAGAAGATGTGTGATCCAACCTGCAAAAATTTCATTTAATTGATATAAACCCAAGAATCAGTCAGGTGTGTTCAGTATAAACCTTCTCCGGTGTTTAAGAAAATTTCCAGCTGAATAGAATTTGACATTTTAATAAAAGGAAGTGTGGCATTATGCTGCAGTCAGCATGCCTGACTAGAAACAGCCAACCATGCCGAGAAGATTATAAAGCTTTTCCTCATGCCCTTTAACTTGAATCCAGTCATCAAAAGATTGATTTAGTTCTCAAACTTAATTTGCAGCTCTAATTTTATTATTTTTTTTAAAACCAGCTAGATCTTTTTAATCTATTGGATCAGCTGCAGCTGTGTCTCTGCTGGCACTGTGGGATATACCTTACTCCTCTGTTATCCCTCACCATAATGAGAGAAGGAAAAAACAAGTTCAGTTCATTGCCCTCCTTAGAGTCAAATCACGTCCATGACTCCAGAAACTGGAATAATCTTTCTCCTTCAGATAGAAGGATGTAGGGTTTAAGGATTAGGGAAATTTCAATAAATAGAAAGTTCTTTTCTTCAGTTTAAGGGAAAAATTATGTAGGGCTGTTCGCCTAATGCACACCAGAGTCCAAAGGCAAAACAAAAAAAGAATATTGAGACTCATAAAAAGGTTAATTGACCTGGAGTAAACATCACTTTTGAAAGGACAGCTCTTAACCTTTCTTCTAAACAAAGACAGAGGTGCATCCATTTGCTGTGTACATTGTGGTACACCAAAAAACTGCATTGCTAAGTTAGTAGCTGTTTATCGTAAAGCCAAGTTACCCAGTTTTTCTCAGATGATATAGAAGATTTATTTCACTCCAGTGTTCTTGCCTGGAGAATCCCAGGGACAGGGGAGCCTGGTGGGCTGCCGTCTATGGGGTCGCACAGTTGGACATGACTGAAGTGACTTAGCAGCAGTAGCAGCAGCTGTTGGGAAAGAAGTTCAACTGTGCTTGGAGAACCCAGTCTTCCAGTACCTACATTCTTTCTTCCTCTCAACCTACAGGACCAGATCCAGGCTGCAGTAGCCATGTCTCTACAAAGTAAGGAGAACTTGAGAGGGATAAAACCTCTTGAGCATTTCTGTGATATGTTTTCTGGGGACATGGACACTAGAAAGCTGCCAGTTGACCTAATCTCTGTGTATTTTTTTTTTTAATCTTTCTCATGCCACTTTCCTCACTGCTCACTAAGCTCTCTTTTGCTCTTCTTTTATGCTTTGTATTTCTATATTTCCAGTCTATATTAGAGAATTTGGATATTTGAAAAAGGAAATATATATATATGTGTGTGTGTGTGTATATATATATATATATATATATATATATATATATATATTCTTAGGATTTTACCTCAAACACTGTTAGTGTTTCTCTGTAGTCCCCTTCCTTCCCCAGCCTTTTGTCATATCCATTTTGTAATGTACCTTCAATTATAGCTATATACATTTACATCCTGTTCTTTCTATTTAACATGTGCGTACAAGCATAACTGCCCCCACTCACCAAGATTCCTCAACTATTCCAAATGTCTAAAATTTTCCTCTGGTCCATCTGTCACTAAGACAGACTTTAATGGAAGCGAGGCTTGGTGACATGTTTGGCCCAGGTTTTAAGTCTCCCTGTTTTCTGTGCTCTGAGGAAACATTCTATGTGTTTGATAATGTCATCTAATTTCTTTAATGTCATCTAATTTCTCATTCTCTAGAATGATTAAGTATTCAATGTAGAATAAAATTACTTAGTCCCACTCTTAAAAAACTTCCTGAGAATTCAGAAAAATGTTTTAAAAGGTCAGCTCAATCAGTCTCTGTCTCTCACACACACAGCACAAAAAAAAAAAAAAAAAAAAAACAAGAAACAAACTTTACCTGCCCAACACAGAACGACTTTTAAGAAAGGGTGTTATGTTGTATATTTGGAATCCAGACCCTAATAATTACACCACAGGGCATCATTCACACAGCAAAATGTTAGCCATGGAAATGAGAACAGTATATTACCATTACCTTGCCCATACTCTGTTCCCAAGTCCCACTGAAGCATATATTGCAAAGAGCATCATTTGCTAAATCTCTCCCCCAACAACAACAATGAGAAAGGCAATGTCTGGGATCGAAACTTTGGTTTTTGTTGACATCCCATCGTTTCTCAGCCCCAGTCCCTCATACCATGAATTTCTTTGCCTTACTCGGTCCCATTCTCATCAAACCTGAAATAGCTTCATTTTCTTTGAGAGTTTGGGGATACTGATAAAATTCCTGTGTATTCTTGCGGGTGGACTCACCTTCTTCTTCAGACTATGTCATCCCTCATGGAGCTCCTGCACCTAAGCAGAAGTGAAAGATGAATTCTCAGGGAAAGCCTCTTCTAGCATTCTAATCCTCCAACTTGAGCACAGCGGAGCACCGAGCACCTGTTTTGAATGGCGAATTGCCTGGAGAGCTACCCAAGCCTTTCCCCAGGTGGACTGGATGGAGATCCTGACTTCTGCAGAAGGAAGCTGTGACGGAGATTGCAAGTTAATGTGGCAGACTCTACTGACTCACAAGTACAGGCTTAAGCCAGGGCACCAGAAGGAGAATATAAGACTATCACGTTTCATGATTAGAAAACAAATACACTTATCAAGGCATTTGATGCTTAGTTTGATTCTAAGTGAAATAAAATGAAAGAATTTTCTACAGCAGAGGTAATACCTGTGCTTCACCCAGTTATTTTTCTAAGGAAATGCAAAGACCTTCTTACCTAACTTCACACCCTGAGGCATCCCTCACTGCTGCTGTCCTTGCTCCTGGCTGGCCTGCATAACCTAGGAGTACCAGCCGTAGACTCAGTCTTTGAATGAAACAGAAGGGGGTGGGGTATGAGAGACATTGTCATACTTGTTACCTTTTGCCAAAATATTAATTTTTCGGGATATCTTTTATTGGCACAGATAATAACTATAAGTATGTATTGCTACCTTGGAAGGCACAGAGATTCAGAAGGGAAATATTTTATCAGAAGTTATTTTAGGGAGAAACATGGTATAAGCAAGTGTGGGTAATAACCTTGTCATGATTTAACACCAGAGGACAAAGCCCAGTTTGTGAAACACCTGGAGCCTGTACACAAGTAAAGAGATGAGGGGGTGAGATTGAACTTCATAATAATATATAGGATTATGTCACAAAGACAGAAAAATGAGTCAGACATTGAATTGTTGGTGGCAAATGTGTTGTATGTTACTGGATGACTTTCAAAGATGAAAGTAGGAACAAGAGTGAATACAACTTTTGTTCAAAGGGGAAAACAGAGGCAGATTCTAAGTTGCTGAGATGGAATTTCACTTCCTGCGCATGTGATTATTCATTCCTATACATATTTGCTGAGCAATGGCTCCATAGGAGGAGGCAAAATGTAACCCTCAAGGAACTAAGCCAAGCTAGCTAAGGCAAGTTTACGAGTTAGATAGATAGATACACCACTCTTGTGTCCCTGACTACTTTCTCCCTGGCATTAGAAAGTATTGGCTAACACAGTGGCCTCAGCATCATCAGATTGAGTTTCTAGTACACTGTCAGTTGTGGTGGCTGGAAAGGGATTTCTTCTCTTTTTAGCTAGATCTTGATTTAAGTGTAGCCATAGATAAAGCTGCTGGAAAGGGATCATTCAAATGTTTATTACATCATGATGGAAAAAAAAATGTGTCTTCAAGATGCAAATGTATTTCAGCAAAAATTATACTTGAAAATTTGCCCAATTGAAAACCGTCTAGACTTCTTCCCTGGTGGCTCAGTGGCAAAGAATCCGCCTGCCAATGGAGGGGACATGGGTTCAATCCCTGGTCCAGGAAGATCTGACATGCTGTAGAACAACTGAGCCCCTGCTCCACAACTATGGAGCCAGCACTCTAGAGCCCATGAGCTGCAATTACTGAAGTCCATGCATGCCTAGAGCCTGTGCTGCACAGTAAGAGAGACCACTACACTGAGAAGCCTATGCACTGTAACTAGAGAGCAACCCATGCAAAGACTCGTGTGCAGGCATAAATAAATAAATCTTAAAAAACAAAACCATCTAAATGATTTGGTTTCAAATCAATCATTTTATTCATTGTTTGAATTATTTTAGGAACATGGTTATATGGCAAAGATTTCCTTGTACATTTAAAAATAGTTGGTCATTAACCGCCAGCGAGGGGCTTCCCTGGTGGCTCAGGCAGTAAAGAATCTGCATGCCAAGCAGGAGATCCAGGTTTGATCCCTAGGTAGGGAAGATCCCCTGGAGAAGAAAATGGCAACCCACTCCAGTGTTCTTGCCTGGAGAATTCCATGGACAGAAGAGCCTGGTGGCTATAGTCCATGGGGTTGCAAGGACTTGGACATGGCTGAGAGACTAACACTTCCACTTTTCAACTGCCAGCAAACTGGTTCCTCCTAGGATGATTTCATTACTGTTCACATCTTGGAAGGTATACTGTTGATATACTGTTCAACCTTAATTATCTGATGACTGTTGACCTTCAAGGCCAGAAGCAATAAGCTCCAGAATCCTGATAGGAGTGTTGCTTTCCATGCCAGCAGAGGGTAGAAGTGCTGCAGAAGTGATGTTGCAGTGTCTTAAAGGATAGTGGCTGGTTGGGTTGTTACTGGACATGTCCTAGGGGGAAGGAAGCTTGATTTGTAATGTGCATCATAAATCCGATAGAAGAACTAGTGTAAGTCAAGTGATTGAAAAGAAAAATAGCCCTGACTTGTTGATATTGAAGTTGGCCTGTCTGTGTTACTGACCTTTGATTTTTTAGACCAAGTTTCTCAGGAACTTAGAAGAATTGACTTCAGGCCAAGTAGTGGTACTTGGTGCGGTAGTGTGGTTAAAGTCTTTTAGAACTGCACATAGGAAAAAATGCAAAGAATGAACAAACATACAGCAAAATTCCATCTTTGCATTAAAAAAGAAAGAAAGACACAAACAACCATGGAGGACCATTTTCATTCTTCAAATTAGAGACAACAAATTAAGAGAAAGCTAAAATTCATGAATGGTGAAGTTTCATTGAGAAATCATACACTCATATACTGTTAGAGGTAGAAATTATTTCTGTTTATAGGAAAAGTAGCATAATAATACATTATGGAATCCCGTGGATGGGTTATCAAGTTGAGTATTTTCTGTCAAGTATAACAAAGGCCAAATGTTTAATAGATAATTTTATCCTTTGTGGCATCAACTTCAGAAAATTATTAGTGTCCCTTAAGAAATCCTTAAGCCTGTCACCTGCCATTATGGATTTGTTTCCTTATGACATTTTTCAGACCTAGATTCCCAGAAGAGAGGTCTCAGCCTTTCCTATACCTGCACAACAGCTAGCATGTGGTTTAAGGTAGCAAACATGTAATGCATATTTTATAATTAAATTTATAGTCTCAATTAATATCACCTCTTAGTGTCAAGAAAGTATGTGTGTGTGACTTAAGTCATTTGTCAACAGCTGGCAAATAATAAATAATTGTTCACTCATTCATTCATTCAAAAGAAAATGTAATAAGTGCCAGATACAATGGCAGAGTTTCAATTTTAGTGAAAGGAAAATGTACAATAAACATTTCTATTTTGTTTGAAAAGTGGCATGTGTAATATTATTACCAGGTCATAAGAGATGCATGCAAAACACAAAACAGATTAAGAGAAATTCAATTTGCTGGTGGCAGTTTGAAATCTCAAATAAGGTGATCAGAGTATGGATCACTGGAAAGGTGTCATTTGAATAAAGGCTTAAATGAAATGAAGGGGTGAATTATGTGGACAACTGGGAGAAGAGAGTTCCAGGTAGAGGGATAAAGGACAAAAGTTTTGAGGCCGAGATGTGTCTAGAAGGTTTGAATAACTGTAAGGAGGTCAGTGTGGCTGTAGTGGAGCAAGGGAAGAGTAAATTTAAGTGAAATACAAGATAAAGACATAATAGAAGGACAGATCAATAGAATATTGTTGATCTTGTTGGACGTATACTGTGCTGTGCTCAATTGCTTGTCTGACTCTGTATAGTCCATGAAATTCTCCAGGCCAGAATACTGGAGAGGGTAAACTTTCCCTTCTCCAAGGGATCATCCCAACCCAGGGATCAAATCCAGGTCTCCTGCATTGTACGCTGATTCCTTACCAGCTGAGCCACAAGGGTAAGCCCAAGATTGGTAGGCAGATTCTTTACCACTGTGCCACCTGGGAAGCCTGTTGTTGGATAGACTACGAGAAAAATGGGGAATCACTGGGGAGGTTTGAACAGATTTGGCTGCTCTGTTGAGACGATACTTCAGAAGAGCAATTGTGGAGACAAGGAGATGAGGATAAGTGGAAGGCAACTGCGATAATCCATGTTATAGGGGATATGGCTTAGACCAAAATGATGACAGTGAAGGTGATGAAAAGAGAACAGACTCTGGATGCATTTATTGAGGGACTGAATAAATTAATAATATCATGGTGTAGAACTAATAGTAAATCATAAAATACACCATGAATCTGCTATATGCTTATATTGTCAAATGAATACTGGATATCTAAGTCAAACTTATAATATTTCAAATCCTTAATTTTATTAGTATTATTATAGCATACAATTTTAATGGAAATTTTCTATTTTTTTTTGGTGCTGCACAAGAGTACAGAAACCAAGAACAATCTAGCTCGGCTGAGCTGTGGCTACTAGAGGGCCACATAGATTCATTCACTTCTTACAAGCCTATGCAACAGAAGCTTTACAGGGCCAGTGATTATAAACTGTTGACTCTTTAGCAAAACACTCAGGATTGCTGATGAATAGCTAAATATTGGGAAATCCCTGAATGACAACTCTCTGTATGACCCAAGATTTTGAAATAATTCTGTTCTGACATTTAAAATTTTCTTGATCATTTGTAAAAATTTGTCTGCTTTGGAGCTCCACAGATGTAAAGATTTGGGGAACACGGGGAAGGTTCAGAAGGCTGCCACCAGGATAATTAAATCATTGGAAAATAAGGGCTCTGAAGAAAGGTTAATGGAACTGGGATTGTTCACCCTGGAAACTAGAAGACCAAGAGAGGATTTAATAATGGTCTTTAAGTGTATAAAGAGCTATTACACAGAGAATGATCACCAGCTGGTCTCAATCTTCTCTTAGGACAAAGCAAGGAGAATGGGGTGTAAATTGAACCATGAGGGATTTAGGCAAAATACTAGGAAGGGTTTTTCTGATACAAATTGTTAAACATTGAGACAGGTTACTAGTTCATAGTTCATCTGACTCCTCATCGTGGCAGTCTTTCTGCAATTCCAAGTATTCAATCCATTAATGTAAATTCAAAATACATGAGAGCCTACTGTGCGCAAGGTACTATATGTTATTTTCTGGGGAAGGTCATTGTTGCAATTCATCTATTGATTTAGAAGAAAACATAGTATAATTTGGATTATATAACTAGTGATTCATAAATTTAGAAAACAGAAAGCAGCTACTTAAGGTGACATGACATAAGACCAGTTAACTTCAATATGTGGGTATTGGTGTAAGAAGATAGAAGGAAAAAGAAAGTCTTGAAAGGAAGTGTGAGCCTGAAAGAAGGGGTGCAGGTAGGCTTTGGAAGGTGGCTAAATGGAATTGAATCATGAGGACTCATTCTGCTCAAGGGCAAAGGCAATATGACTGTTCTTGCTCTTTGGAGTAGGGAGGATCAATGGCGGGGTAGGCTTGTCCTGCACCAGCCAGCCCTATAGGTGAGAGGAATGTAAAACAAACAAAAAAGACAAGAGTATGTTCATCAGTACCATCTTTCTAGATTCCATATCAGGACTCTGTGACAACCTAAAGGGGTGGGATGGGGGTGGGAAGTGGGAGGGATGTTTCAGAGGGAGGGGGACATATGTATACCTATGACTGATTTGTGTTGATGTATAGCAGAAACCAACACAACATTGTAAAGCAATTACCCTCCAATTAAAAATAAATTTAAAAAAGAGAGGAATATAGTAAACCTTTTGTCCTAGTCCAATTTAAGTTCTAACCATAATCTTTACTTCTCCCACTCCACTATAATTTTCTTCCACTTGGAGAGTGGGATGAGGTTTGGCCCAATCATTTTCTTAGGCAAGTTATGATTGCAGTTGGGCTGAGAATCCAAAGGACCTGAGTTCTGTTTGATACTCATCTCATTTTAACTCATCCCCTTTAAGTTTAACTCATCTGATAATCTCTATTATGCTATAGTAGAAGAAATATCTGAGTTTATATCTGGTGTCTTTAACAGCTGTGAGGCATTTAATGTTTATCACCCTGAGCTTTAAATTTCCTCATCTGTAAAGCAGAGATAGTTATTACCTCAGAGTTTCCATGAGAACTAAAATGTTTAACAAAGTGTATTACCTAACAGGTACTCATCATAAGTTAATTCCCTATACATTTTCCATGTAATAAACCATCAATTATGAAATGACATCATTTCACATCCTTTCTCTGCTGAGCACCTGAAATCTTTGCTTCTATCTAAACCCCTCTGTTTAGTTTCCTTAATTCTTGTTCATATGCTAAGGCACCTGAGGTGCTCTCATTAAGTAAGATACTCTCGAAAGTATGACTATCTTCCTTGAGAAATGGGCTGCTCAGAATGGAACATACAATCATAAATATCATCACATCTGTACAGAGTATAAATATGTCTTTATTATGACCTCCTATGATAGAAAATACCATTCTACTAGTACATCCTGAAATTGTATTGCTTTCCTTACAGGCATATTCTACTTTTGGCAAATATTCTGAAGTTTTAGAACCTAGGTTTTCTTTGGAGATGTTCTAAGTCTTGTTCTGTATGAAGATAATGCACTAGAGCAAATGATCACATAAGACTGTTTTGATCCTACTCTATCTGTGATTCTCAGAGACTGAACAATCCTAAATGAGTAATTTAATCTCCTAAACACCTAACTGACTTTCTAAATCATAACATAAACCAATATGATATAAAACATTCCTATGAGTCTTCCTATCTGTTCAGGTTACTATAATAACTCTGTTACTGTTAATATTCTTGGAAAAGCTGTTTGTATTTGCTAATTTCAGTTCCTAACCCTTCAGTTATTCATCTCAAAGTGATCTGGCTTTCCTTTCAAACTGCTTTCCCAAAGGTCACCCAATATGGAATTGTAAAACCCGTTGGTTTCTTCCCAATTATTTTCCTCTGTAATCACCCTGAAGCATTCGACACTATTGGCCATTTGTATCAGTACAGTTCCAACCCAGAAAAAACAAAACACACATGCATATTTAAAGCAAATGTTTGAATGTGAGGAACTGCTTACATGGGCAATGGAAGAACTCAGAAGTCAGAGTGGACAGTGAGGTTACCCAAAATTAGTAATGCCAGAAATGATGATAGCCATAGGCTGGAGGACAAAGGGAAGAGGTAGGATTACCAAAGATCAGGAGATGAAGTAACTTAACTAAAACTAAAGGGACAAAGAGAACTAAAGTCACAGAGGAGAAGCAATTGCCACTTAAGATACTATTTGAGGTAAAGTAAGAGGAACAAGGGATTCCTTGGTGGTTTGTCCCCTGGTGACTCAGTAGGGGAACCAGTGTTATTTCTTGTGGTCAGGAAACTAACTTTCAAAACTATGCAACTCTAACTCTCCTCCCACAAAGTATAGCACAACTATTCTAACTTCTTAGTTGACATTTCTTAATTACTGAATAGAACTAAATATGACCAGTCACAAAACAAGAAAACTACAGGTCATCCTAGAATCTTCTTTCATTTTCCTCAAAAGTCTATCATGGTTTACTACTTGTTTCACTGTTCTGGCATCTCTGAATATTTCATTAACACATTGATAATTCAGGCTTTCATTATTTCACATTTGGATACCTGAAATAGTCTGTTAATTGGTCTTCTTGCCTCCACATACTATGGATTTTTCCATTTTTAAGTTTTTCCAGTAGTCATGTATGGATGTGAGAGTTGGACTATAAAGAAAGCTGAGCACTGAAGAAGTGATGCCTTTGAACTGTGGTGTTGGAGAAAACTCTTGAGAGTCCCTTGGACTGCAAGGAGATCCAACTAGTCAATCCTAAAGGAAATCAGTCCTGAATATTCATTGGAAGGACTGATGCTGTAGCTGAAACTCCAATACTTTGGCCACGTTATGCGAAGAACTGACTCATTTGAAAAGACCCTGATGAGAAAGGGATGACAGAGGATAAGATGGTTGGATGGCATCACCGACACAATGGACATGAGTTTGAGTAAACTCCAGGAGTTTACGATAGACAGGGAGGACTGAGAAACTGAACTGAACTGAACTGAAGTCTTTGTTTTTTCTATTCACTTTACCTGTAAAGCATGCTTTCCTCTTTACCTGTTGGAATTCAATTCATTCTTTAAAGCTTAATTCAAGTATCACCTCTTTTGTGAAAATTTCTTTGATTCTCTGCATTCCTATCCATCATGAGATTTAATCACTACTTCATTTTTTTCCCTTAATGTACTTTGTATATACATTTACTATTATATCTCATATTGCATCCTGTAACTTTCTGCATTTTTCTTGGTCTCTACAACAGGAACAACTTTGCTCCAGTCCCTCTCAAACCATAAGAGACAAAGTTGGTGATTAGAATCGCTGGGGTTCAGATGTGAAGTCATGTCCGACTCTTTGCAACCCCAAGGACTGCAGCACGCCAGGTTTCCCTGTCCTTCATTATCTCCCTGAGTTTGCTCAAACTCATGTTCATGGAGTCAGTGAAGCCATCCAGCCATCTCATCCTCTGTTGCCCCCTTCTCCTTTTGCCCTCAGTCTCCACTAGCATTAGGATCTTTTCCAGTGAGTCAGCTCTTCATATCAGGTGGCAAAAATATTAAACTTTCAGCTTCAGCATCAGTCCTTCCAATAAGTATTCAGGGTTAGTTCCTTTAGGATTGACTGGTTTGATTTCCTTGCAGTCCAACAGACTCTCAAGAGTCTCTTCAGCACCACAGTTCCAAAGCATCAATTCTTTGGTGCTCAGCCTTCTTTTTGGCCCAACTCTCACATCCATACATGACTACTGGAAAAACCATAGCTTTGACCATGTGGTCTTTGTCTGCAAAGTGATATTGCTTTTTAAAATGCTGTGTAGGTTTCTCATAGCTTTTCTTCCAAGGAGCAAGCATCTTTTAATTTTGTGGCTAGTAGTAACCATACAGAGTGATTTTGGAGCCCAAGAGGATAAAATCTGTCACTGTTTCTACTTTATCCCCATCTATTTGACATGAGGTGATGGGACTGTATGCCATGATCTTAGTTTTTTGAATGTTGAGTTTTAAGCTGGCTTTTTCACTCTCTTCTTTAACCCTCATCAAGAGGCTCTTCAGTTCCTCTTTGCTTTCTGCCGTTAGAGTGGTATCATCTGCATATATGAGGCTGTTGATATTTCTCCCAGCAATCTTGATTCCAGATTGTTATTCATCCAGCCTGGCATTTCTCATGATGTATTCTGCATATAAATTAAATAAACAGGGTGACAATATACAGCCTTGATGTACTTCTTTCACAATTTTGAACCAGTCTTTTGTTCTTTGTCCGGTTCTAACTGTTGCTTCTTGTCCTACAAACAGGCTTCTCAGGGGACAGATAAGGTGGTCTGGTATTCCCAAGGTCTTTAAGAATTTTCCACAATTTGTTGTGATCCACACAGTCTAAGGCTTTAGCGTAGTCAGTAAAGCAGAAGTATATATATATATATTTGAAATTCCCTTGATTTTTCTATGGTCTACTAAATGTTGGTAATTTGATCTCTGGTTCCTCTGCCTTTTTCTAAATCCAGCTTATACCTCTGGAATTTTTTTTTTTTCTTTTTTTTTAGAGTTCATGTCTTGTCTTTTAAATAAACAATTCATGACCATTTTCTTTCTTTTTTTTTTTTTTAATTAGTAATAGTTTATTTTGCCCATGCCAAAAAGACAGTTTGAACACAGAGCATTCAAACCAAACATGGAATGAGGCTCAGGGGTATATCGTTATAAAGCTGCTTATACTGTGGGAAGGCAGTGACTATTCTCACAGTGGTTGAATAAGGATCTTTATTGTAATAAAATGCCTTTTGATTTGCGAAGATCTTAGAAAATGCATTTACAATATATAATATTGTAATTTCTTTCTTTTTTTTTTTCAATTTTACTGTGCTTTGCTTTAGTGAACTTTATAGATACATGTTTTTTTTTTTTTTTCCTTGTTAATTTTCTGTTTAGTTGATCTATCCATAGGTGTGAGTGGGGTATTAAAGTATCCCACTATTATTGTGTTATTGTTAATTTCTCCTTTCATACTTGTTAGCATTTGTCTTACATACTGCGGTGCTCCCATGTTGGGTGGATATATATTTATAATTGTTATATCTTCTTCTTGGATTGATCCTTTGATCATTATGTAGTGACCTTCTTTGTCTCTTTTCACAGCCTTTGTTTTAAAGTCTAATTTATCTAATACGAGTATTGTGACTCCTGCTTTCTTTTGATCCCTATTTGCATGGAAAATCTTTTTCCAGCCCTTCACTTTCAGTCTGTATGTGTCCCCTGTTTTGAGGTGGGTCTCTTGTAGACAACATATGTAGGGGTCTTGTTTTTGTATCCATTCAGCCAGTCTTTGTCTTTTGGTTGGGGCATTCAACCCATTTACGTTTAAGGTAATTACTGATAAGTATGATCCCGTTGCCATTTATTTTATTGTTTTGGGTTCGAGTTTATACACCATTTTTGTGTTTCCTGTCTAGAGAATATCCTTTAGTATTTGTTGGAGAGCTGGTTTGGTGGTGCAGAATTCTCTCAGCTTTTGCTTGTCTGAAAAGCTTTTGATTTCTCCTTCATACTTGAATGAGATCCTTGCTGGGTACAATAATCTGGGCTGTAGGTTATTTTCTTTCATCATTTTAAGTATGTCTTGCCATTCCCTCCTGGCTTTAAGAGTTTCTATTGAAAGATCAGCTGTTATCCTTATGGGAATTCCCTTGTGTGTTATTTGTTGTTTTTCCCTTGCTGCTTTTAATATTTGTTCTTTGTGTTTGATCTTTGTTAATTTGATTAATATGTGTCTTGGGGTGTTTCTCCTTGGGTTTATCCTGTTTGGGACTCTCTGGGTTTCTTGGACTTGGGTGATTATTTCCTTCCCCATTTTAGGGAAGTTTTCAACTATTATCTCCTCAAGTATTTTCTCATGGTCTTTCTTTTTGTCTTCTTCTTCTGGAACCCCTATGATTCGAATGTTGTAGCGTTTAATATTGTCCTGGAGGTCTCTGAGATTGTCCTCATTTCTTTTAATTCGTTTTTCTTTTATCCTCTCTGATTCATTTATTTCTACCATTCTATCTTCTAATTCACTAATCCTATCTTCTGCCTCTGTTATTCTACTATTTGTTGGCTCCAGAGTGTTTTTAATTTCATTTATTGCATTATTCATTATATATTGACTCTTTTTTATTTCTTCTAGGTCCTTGTTAAACCTTTCTTGCATCTTCTCAATCCTTGTCTCCAGGCTATTTATCTGTGATTCCATTTTAATTTCAAGATTTTGGATCAATTTCACTATCATTATTTGGAATTCTTTATCAGGTAGATTCCCTATCTCTTCCTCTTTTGTTTGGTTTGGTGGGCATTTATCCTGTTCCTTTATCTGCTGGGTATTCCTCTGTCTCTTCATCTTGTTTAAATTGCTGAGTTTGGGAGTCCTTTCTGTATTCTGGCAGTTTGTGGAGTTCTCTTTATTGTGGCGTTTCCTCGCTGTGTGTGGGTATGTAGAGGTGGCTTGTCAAGGTTTCCTGGTTAGGGAAGCTTGTGTCGGTGTTCTGGTGGGTGGAGCTGCATTTCTTCTCTTTGTTCAGTCGCGCTGTGGGGAGGGAGGGAGGGATGCTGCAAACAAATGACACTGGCGTGCGCTCGCAGTGCCTCAGCCACACTGGGTCTGCCCCCGCTCACGGCGCGTGTAGCCTCCCTGCCCACACTGCTCAGGCTCTAGATTGTTCCGCCGGGAACAATCCGAGGCTGGGCCTGGGTTGCATGCACCTCCCAGGTCCAAGCCGCTCAGGTTCAGGCACTCAGGTAGTCCTCAGAGGCAGAGACTCAGTTGGGCCTGCGTTTTGTGCTCTTCCCAGGTCCGAGCAGCTCAGGTGATGAGGTGTTTGGCGAGCACCAATGCTGCGACTTATCGCCTCCCCGACACTCGGTTATCTGGGTGTAAAACCGGCACACCTTCTCAGGCAGATGTTGACCGTCCAGACCCCCAATAAGTTTTAGTTAGCAAAGAAGCCAGTTTTATAGATAATGTCTCTCTGGGGCTGCGATTGCCCCCTTCCGGCTCTGGCTGCCTGTCACCAGAGGGGGAAGGTCTGCAGCCGGCTATCTCTGTTTAGTCCTTTGTTCCGTGCGCGGGCTGGCGGTGTCTTAGGTTAGGGCTGGCTTTTTGCATGGTAGATATCCCACAGTCTGGTTTGCTAGCCCAAATTATTTCGCTCAGATAGTGCTCAGGGTATTCAGGCCAGATGCTTACTCTCAGCGATGCAGCCCGCACCGTGCCTCCCTGCCCAGCCCCTGCTTGCTAATGGCAGATGCAGGCGTCTGCGCTGCTTCTCCGCTGGGGGAGTTACCGTAGGGCTCGCAATCTGCGAGTTTTAATTGTTTATTTATTTTTTCTCCCTGTTATGTTGCCCTCTGTGCTTCCAAAGCTCGGCACGGATTCGGCAGTGAGAAGGTTTCCTGGTGTTTGGAAACTTCTCTCTTTTTAAGACTCCCTTCCCGGGACGGAACTCCGTCCCTCCCTCTTTTGTCTCTTTTATTGTCTTTAATATTTTTTCCTACCTCCTTTCAAGGAGTTGGGTTGCTTTTCTGGGTGCCTGATGTCCTCTGCCAGCATTCAGAAGTTGTTTTGTGGAATTTACTCGACGTTTAAATGCTCTTTTGATGAATTTGTGGGGGAGAAAGTGTTTTCCCCGTCCTACTCCTCTGCCATCTTGGCGCCTTCCCCCTCTGGAATTTTTTGGTTTACATACTGCTGAAGCCTAACTTGAAGGAATTTGAGCATTATCTTGCTAGCATGTGAAATGAGTGCAATTGTATGGTAGTTTGAACATTGTTTGGCATTACCTTTCTTTGGGAATAGAATGAAAACTGACCTTTTCCAGTCCTGTGGCCATTGCTGAGTCTTCCAAATTGCTGGCATAATGAGTGCAGCACTTCAACAGCATCAATCTTTTAGGATTTGAAATAGCTCAAATAGCTGGAATGCCATCACCTCCACTAGCACTGTTCATAGTAATGCTTCCAAAGGCCCACTTGACTTCACACTCCAGGATGTCTGGCTCTAGGTAAGTAACCACACCTTCATGGTTATCCGGGTCATTAAGACCCTTTTTTGTATAGTTGTTTTGTGTATCCTTACCATCTCTTTTTTTTTTTTTTTTCTAATTTTATTTTATTTTTAAACTTTACATAATTGTATTAGTTTTGCCAAATATCAAAATGAATCCACCATCTCTTTTTAATCTCTTCCACTTCTTTTAGGTCCTTGCTGTTCTGTCCTTTATTTTGCCCATATTTGCATGAAATATTTCCTTTGTATCTCGAATTTTCTTGAAGAGATCCCTAGATATTCCCATTCTATTGTTTTCCTCTTTTTCTTCTCATTGTTCACTTAAGAAGGCTTTCTTATCTTGCTTGCTATTCTCTGAAACTCTACATAGAGTGGGTATATCTTTCCCTTTCTCTGCCTTCCACTTTTCTTCTGTTTTTCAGCTATTTGGAAGGCCTCCTCAGACAACCATTTGCCTTCTTTGGGATGGTTTTGGTCACCACCTCCTGTACAATGTTACAAACCTCTGTCCATATTTCTTCAGTCACTTTGTCTACCAGATTTAATCCCTTGAATTATTATTCTCACCTCCACTGTATAATCTTAAGGGATTTGATTTAGGTTGTACCTGAATGGCTTAGTGGTTTTCCCTACTTTCTTCAATTTTAGTCTGAATTTGGCAATAAGGAGTTCATGATCTGAGCCACAGTCAGCTCCCAGTCTTGTTTTTGCTGACTGTATAGAGCTTCTCCGTCTTTGGCTGAAAAGAATATAATCAGTCTGATTTTGGTGTTGACTATCTGGTGATGTCCATGTGTAGAGTCATCTCTTGTGTTGTTGGAAGAGGGTGTTTGCTATGATCAGAGTGTTCTCTTGGCAAAACTCTATTTACCTTTGCCCTGCTTTATTTTGTAGTCCAAAGCCAAACTTCCCTGTTATTCCTGGTATCTCTTGAATTCCTACTATTGCATTCCAGTCTCCTGTAATGAAAAGGACATCTTTTTTTTGGTGTTAGTTCTAGAAGGTCCTGTAGGTCTTCATCAGTTCAGTTCAGTTCAGTTCCTCAGTCATGTCCAACTCTTTGTGACCCCATGGACTGCAGCATGCCAAGTCTTCATAGAACTGTTCAAATTCAGCTTCTTTGGCATTAGTGGTTGGGGCATTGGATTACTTGGATTACTGTGATGTTGAATGCTTTGCATTGAAACAAACCAAGATCATTCTGTCATTTTTGAGATGGCACCCAATTACTGCATTTCAGACTCTTTTGTTGACTATGAGGGCTACTCCGTTTCTTCTAAGAGATTCTTGCCCACATTAGTAGATATAATGGTCATCTGAATTAAATCCACCTATTTCCATCCATTTTAGTTCACTGATTCCTAAAATGTCAATGGTTACTCTTACCATCTCCTGTTTGACCATATCCAATTTACCTTAATTCATGGACCTAACATTTCAGATTCCTATGTAATATTGTTCTTTACAACATTGTACTCTACTTTCACCACCAGATACATCCACAACTGAGTGATGTTTCTGCTTTGGCCCAGCCTCTTCATTATTTTTGAAGCTGTTTCTTCACTCTTCCCTAGTACCATACTGGACACCTACTCACCTGGGGAGCTTATCTTCTGGTGTCATATCTTTTTGCCTTTTCTTTGTGTTCATGGAGTTCTTGAGGCAAGAATACCGAAGGGGTTGCCATTCCCACTGTGATTAGACTATATAAGCTGAATAGAAGTCTACCTGAATGAATGTGTGAATTAATCAGACACTTGATAGATGAGGCCAAATATTTTAACATTGGCTTTAGATTTCATTGTGGATATTAATGATTCTGTTTGAGTTAAAATCATGTCTGAAAAGTATATTGTAGTACCTCCCTGAAATCTGGGAGCTCAATTGTCTTGATTGCTTCTTTGGAAAACATGTTAGAATGAACTGTGGTAGAAATTTATGGGTAGGAATAAAAGGCCTAGAGTGGTTCATGTTAGGGAGACAATGTGAATGATCAGAAAGAGCACTTGACCTACCTACCATTTGATAAACCTGGATTCATTTCTGGCTCTGCTTCAAGCCTCAGAGATTTGATACAAAACTTAAGAGGAAATACAAGGTAAAATATGTGAAAATTTTATATAAATGACTAAATACTACTATATAAAAATAAATGTGGTAGTATAATAAAATTGTTAGAAGTGCAGTATTTAGAGTCAGATAATCATGAGTACATGTTTTGTATCTGTTCCTTAAATGTCATGTGAACTTTGTCAAGTCATGTAACTTCTTTGAGCCTCAATTTTCTTCTATGTAGTATGAAAATTGTGTGGTATGTACTTTATAAGATGGAAACTGGGACTAAAGGCTAAAATGAATGCAAATAATGTAACAAAATGCAAAGTAATTATATTAACTCTCAATGACAATTCTAACAATTATTATTTTTACTCTTAAACAGAGCATCAAATTATGACAGTGCAGTGATATATCCACACAGAAACTCATCAACGTGCAATGATTTTCAGTTGTCTGAAAAAATTGTCCAAGGTCTATACTTCTTTTTACCTTCATATCATGCTCTGAAATGCCATACACAATGTGTAGTGATTCTAATCTAACACACTGCAACACAGTGGACACTGCTATGCTATGTGCTATTAAAACATTGAAGAATGTCAGCATGGATAACCACTGGCTTGAGGCTGGCATGGTGGGGCATAGGGAAAGCTTTTTCTAATGTAATAATGAAGAGGGGATTTTTCTGATCACATAAGTGTTTGTAAAACTCAATTATGACACACAGAATACAATTCTTAATGCTACATCCAAAGTTGGAGCTCTGATTCTTCCCAGTTTTATATATTATGAGATCAACTTGAACTGTTTTGATTGAAATTCAGTAATTGACAAAGGAAGACATGAAGATAACAAGGACTTCCTCATTCTGTGTGCTTTTTAGACATTAAGCTATACTGATCAGCATCTGAATTTCTATTTGCTTTCAGTGATAAGTATATGGTTGACTTGCAGAACTGCCCAGGAGAGGCATCACTTTGGAATTTTATGGTTTGGTATAAGATAAGAATGAGTTCATTTTTAAGTGTCATCAAGCACCCAAACTAATCTATCTCTAATATGAATAGGAGAGCTTGGTAACAATGTAAAAAGTATTATTTATATCATCTCTCTGAGGATAATTTTAGAGATTATTTTGCTTAATCATAAAGATTTCCTGAAATGAATCTCAGTTTTTATAACTATTTAACAGGAAAAGTATTTTAAAAATCTGAGCATCAGACAGAGTGAGGAGCAAACTTAAGAGGGTAACATCAAGATTTCTGAACTATGAAGTAACCTAAATATATTATACTTTTTAAAAAAGAAATAGCAAATACTATGAACAAGAAAACAAAAATCTATTCCCCCCCTGCTACAGAAATTCAGTCCTTTATTTTTGTCAGGTTTCTTGTAGAAAGGGAGTAGACAAATAACATGTTTCTAAAAGAAAAGGTCATCAAAACTCTGGCTAAAATAAACTACTGTTTCTGGTTGTGATGGTATAACTCATATTGGACTAGCTCTCCCAAAATAAACAACAACAACAAAAAAACTGGACAAATTATATGAAGAAATACTTTTCAGGCACTGGAAGCTAGAGTGTTATAACTGTTAGAGGGGAGAAAAACATAACTGAGCTCCAAAATATCTTAGTTCCTTGACTGGGGCAGTTTTGAAAATACAATCCATTCAGCTGAATCAGAAGAAAGCATGAGAGTCCTGCTCAGCTGTGGATACAGAGCTCGGACATTTGGGCAGCTGAAGATACTAGATTCTGCAGGTCTTGAAACAAGGGAGGAGGAAGATATACAAAGGGAGGCCCCAAAAATATGCTTGGGACTGCACTGTGAATATTTGGCAGTGTGAAATGGAAATTTTCAGAGGGGCAAGTATGAAATATCTGTTATTAAACAAAATGTAAAAAGTATGAAGTAGAAAATGTGAAAAGGAACATGTAAAATGTAGAATGTGATGTTAATGGTATTGATTAGATTTTGTTAACATATCATTAGCCCTAATACAGGCTCTAAAAAATAATTAAAGGAAGCATATCTAAGAAGTCAATTTAAAACATAACATTGGACATAAAATTGGAAGTGAGCAGAACTCTGCAGGGCTCTCCCAAGTACAAAAGCCCCTCTATGTCCCCTGCTCCTTGTTTATAGAAAAGCTGAAGTCTCTCAGACTTCCCAGAGTCATAAAAGAGCAGGCTTGAACATTTAATGATTAGGACAATAGACACAGTCTCAGTGTCTGATGCACACTCCTGAGTTATTTTACAGATACTATAACCGCTACCAGAGGGAAAAGACTACTGCATGAAGACCAGACCACAGCCATGAAAGAAATTGCTTCATCTGAGCAGTAGTTAGTACAGTTCTAAGGACTGGCCTCAAGAGAAAAGGATTAACATTATTGCTCATAATAATCTATATATTTGTAGGCACCAAAATAATTGTAGCTTGCTCTGCCCATATATGAAGGGTGTCTGATAGCTCAGTTGGTAAAGCATCTGCCTGTGATGCAGGAGACCCCGGTTTGATTCCTGGGTCAGGAAGATCCGTTGGAGAAGGGTTAGGCTACCCACTCCAATATTCTTAGGCTTCCTTTGTGGCTCAGCTGGTAAAGAATCTGCCTGCAATGCAAGAGACCTAGGTTTGATTTCAAGCAAAGGAATGCTACAGGCCCATGGCAACATCTTCCACTCTGAGAATACAGCATCTTATGTCAGCATGAAGAAGTTACAGAAGATAGATCTTCACCTGTAATCTCATAGTAATGGAATAATGTTTGACAATGGGGAACTGAAAACAGCTGTTTTGCCCCTTTCTTATTTTCCCATTTCTCTTACCCTATAACCTTAACCTTAACCAATCTAATCACATGGACCACAGCCCTGTCTAACTCAATGAAACTATGAGCCATGCTGTGTAGGGCCACGCAAGATAGACAGGTCATGGTGGATAATTCTGACAAAATGTGGTCCCCTGGAGAAGGGAATGGCAAACAACTTCAGTATTCTTGCCTTGAGAACCCCATGAACAGTATGAAAAGGCAAAAAGATAGGACACTGAAAGATGAACTCCTCAGGTTGGTAGGTGCCCAATATGCTACTGGAGATCAGTGGAGAAATAACTCCAGAAAGAATAAAGAGATGGAGCCAAAGTAACAAGAACACCAAGACTGGTGATGGAAGTAAAGTCCAATGCTGTAAAGAGCAATATTGCATAGGAACCTGGAATGTTAGGTCCATGAATCAAGGCAAACTGGAAGTGGTCAAATAGGAGATGGCAAGAGTGAACACCAACATTTTAGGAATCAGCAAACTAAAATGGACTGGAATGGCTGAATTTAACACAAGTGACCATTATATCTACTACTGTGAGCAAAAATCCCTTGGAAGAAATAGAGTAGCCATCATAGTCAACAAAAAGTCTGAAATGCAGTACTTGGATGCAATCTCAAAAACAATTGAGTGATCTCTGTTCATTTCCAAGGTGAACCATTCAATATCACAGTAATCCAAGTCTATGCCCAAACCAGTAATGCTGAAGAAGCTGAAGTTGAATGGTTCTATGAAGACCTACAAGACATTTTAGAACTAACACCCAAAAATGATGTGCTTCTCATTATAGGGGACTGGAATCCAAAACTAGGAAGTCAAGAAACACCTGGAGTAACAGGCAAATTTGGCCTTCTAGTACAGGATGAAGCAGGGCAAAGGCTAATAAAGTTTTGCCAACAGAATACATTGGTTATAGCAAACACCCTCTTCCAACAACAGAAGAGAAGTCTCTACACATGGACATCACCAAATGGTCAACACTGAAATCAAACTAATTATATTCTTTGAAGCGAAAGGTGGAGAAACTCTATACAGTCAGCAAAAACAAGACCGGGAGCTGACTGTGGCTCAGATCATGAACACCTTATTGCCAAATTCAGACTTAAATTGAAGAAAGTAAGGAAAACCACTAGACCATTCAGGTATGACTTAAATCAAATCCCTTACAATTATACAGTGGAAGTGACAAATAGATTCAAGGGATTAGATCTGATAGACAGAGTGACTGAAGAACTATGGACAGAAGTTTGTGACATTGTACAGGAGACAGGAATCAAGACTATCCCCAAGAAAAAGAAATGCAAAAAAGCAAAATGGCTGTCTGAGGAGGCCTTACAAATAGCTGTGAAAAGAAGAGAAGCAAAAAGCAAGGGAGAAAAGGAAAGATATACCCACTTGATTGGAGAGTTACAGAAAATAGCAAGGAGAGATAAGAAAGCCTTCCTCAGCAATCAATGCAAAGAAATAGAGGAAAACAATAGAATGGGAAAGACTAGAGATCTCTTCAAGAAAATTAGATACCAAGGGAACATTTCATGCAAAGATGGGCTAAATAAAGGACAGAAATGGTCTGGCTGTGACAGAAGCAGAAGATATTAAGAAGATGTGGCAAGAATACACAGAAGAACTATGCAAGAAAGATCTTCACAACCCATATAATCACATTAGTGTGATCATTCACCTAGAGCCAGACATCCTGGAATGTGAAGTCTAGTGGGCCTTAGGAAGCATCACTACGAACAAAGCTAGTGGAGGTGATGGAATTCCAGTTGAGCTGTTTCAAATCCTAGAAGTTGATGCTTTGAAATTGCTGCACTCAATATGCCAGCAAATTTGGAAAAGAGCAGTAACCACAGGACTGGAAAAGGTCAGTTTTCACTCCAATCCCAAAGAAAGACAATGCCAAAGAATGCTCAAGCTACTGCACAATTACACACATCTCACACGCTAGCAAAGTAATGCTCAAAATTCTCCAAGTCAGTGTTCAACAATATGGGAACCATGAACTTCCAGATATTCAAGCTGGTTTTAGAAAAGGCAGAGAAACTAGAGATCAAGTTGCCAACATCTGCTGGATCATCGAAAAAGGAAGAGAGTTCCAGAAAAACATCTATTTCTGCTTTATTGACTATGCCAAAGCTTTTGACTGTGTGGATGACAACAAACTGTGGAAAATTCTTAAAGATATAGGAATACCAGACCACCTGACCTGCCTCTTGAGAAATCTGTATGCAGGTCAGGAAGCAACAGTTAGAACTGGACATGGAACAACAGACTGGTTCCAAACTGGGAAACGAGTATGTCAAAGCAGTATATTATCACCCTGTTTGTTTACCTTGTATGCAGAGTACATCATGAGAAGTGCTGGGCTGGATGAAGCACAAGCTGGAATCAAGATTATTGGGAGAAATACCAATAACCTCAGATATGTGGATGACACCACCCTTAATGCAGAAAGTGAAGAAGAACTAAAGAGCCTCTTGATGAAAGTGAAAGAGGAGAGTGATAAAGTTGGCTTAAAGCTCAACATTCAGAAAACGAAGATCATGGCATCTGGTTCCATAATTTCATGGCAAATAGATGGGGAAACAGTGGAAACAGTGGCTGACTTTATTTTGGGGGCTCCAAATCACTTCAGATGGTGATTGCAGCCATGAAATTAAAAGATGCTTACTCCTTGGAAGTAAAGTTATGAGCAACCTAGATAACATATTCAAAAGCAGAGACATTACTTTGCCAACAAAGGCCCATCTAGTCAAGGCTATGGTTTTTCCAGTGGTCATGTATGGATGTAAGAGTTGGACTATAAAGAAAGCTGAGGGCTGAAGAATTGATGCTTTTGAACTGTGGTGTTGGAGAACACTCTTGAGAATCCCTTCGAATGCAAGGAGATCCAACCAATCAATCCTAAAGGAGATCAGTCCTGAGTGTTCCTTGGAAAGACTGAGGTTGAAGCTGAAACTCCAATACTTTGGCCACCTTAGGTCAAGAACTGGCTCATTTGAACAGACCCTGATGAGAAGGGGACGACAGAGGATGAGATGGTTGGATGGCATCATGAGTTTGGGTAAACTCTGGGTGTTGGTTATGGACAGGGTGGCCTGGCTTGCTGCAGTCCATTGGATTGCAGAGAGTTGGACATGACTGAGCAACTGAACTGAATTGAACTGAACCTTAAAATAATCTAATTATAGCAGTGAGGACACTAGACAATTTAACCTAACTCCTGAGTTCACACCATGCCTTACTTAAACTCTTGGTTCTTTTCCTAGATTAAAGAAATAAGAATGAAGAATTAAGTAGTCAAAAAATGACTTACTCTCTTCCTCTAACAGTCCCCTCAGCAATCCCAAAGGCAGATAACCTGGGCAAGATAACATCTGAAGAGAGTCAGCCAGTTTGCATTCCATGAAGGAGGACACAGAACCCAACCTACTGCCTTAATGAGTCTTACCCTTTTTTTTTAGTTTAAAAACTGTTATGGCTTAGCAGAATCTTTGGAGTTGGTCTCTGGATTTAAGTCTACCTCCTCCCCAGATTGCTGGCTTTTCTGATTAAAGCATCTTTTCTTTGTACTGACATTTGCCTCTCGATTATTGGCTTTTGAATGGCAAACAATTGAACCTGAGTTCGGTAACAAAATGAAATAAAAAAAATATTTAATTTGACCTAAAGATGAGAAGAAATGAGTAATGAGGAACAAAAGAGAGAAAGAAAAAGAGAGAGAAGAAACAAGTGGAAATTCATATATAATCAGTTAAAACCAACCATTTCAATAATTGCATCAAAGGTAAATAAATCAAATCCTTTAATTAAAAGATAGAGATTGTCAGATTGGGTGAAAGGATAAAAAAACTCATTAGAAATCATCTACAGGAAACACAAGAGACTTTAAGGATACAAATAGGTTGAGAGTAAAAGGAAAGGAAAATATATACTATGTATACAGTAAGAGTAATAAGGCTGGAGACCCTATATTAATAACAGACAAATTAAACTTTAAGACAGGGAATATTATAAGAGATGAGGAGAAAATATTTCATGATGAAAATGGGTAGGTCAGCATATAGGCAAAAAAGTCCTAAATATATACGTATATAACAGAATATCAAACTTCATAAATAATAGCTTTATAGAACTGCACACATCAACAGATATTCACAATTATGACTGGAGAGTCTTATACCTCTCATTAACTAATTTGTTGCTTAGTCACTGAGTTGTACCTGACTCTTTTATGACTCCATGGACTGTAAACTGCCAGGTTCCTCTGTCCATGGGATTTTCCAGGCAAGAAAACTGGAGTGGGTTACCATCTCCTTCTCCAGGGGATCTTTCTGACCCAGGGCTTTCACTCGTGTCTCCTGCATTGGCATTACCACTGAGCCACCAGGGAAGCCCTCAGTATCTAATAGCAGTAGACAAAATCAGTAACGATATGAAAGATACAAAGAACACTGGTGATCATAAGCAATGTCTACCAAATATGTCAGTGTAATAATTTATGAATGTCTATAATGCATTTCTTACATTATTTTTTTAACTTTGTCAACAACAAGCCATAGATAGGCAGAATGACTCAAAACTTCCAACCTACTGTCACCTCCCTACCCATCTTCATTTATCAGCAAGCATCTAAGCCACCACTTGCACAAAATCTTCTTTGAATTTGGACAAATTAGCTCCCTGGTTAAGTTTTTATGTTATTGTAACTCATTCTACATCTAACCAGTATCATAAAGTACTAGACAAAGCCTTCTTTCTGCCACTGGGAAATTTCTAAATATCAGGGGTGGAGAGTGGAGTCATCCTAGTAGATGCAAAACTAGCAACCATCTGGATATCCCTGCCTCTTGGCTAGTTTAGTGAGGACACTTGTGATTATCCACCAAATAAAAAGTTATGGAAATATCTGCACCACAAATAAAATGGATTGGCTTGTTATCAAGCGAGAAATCTGAATACCTCTCCCTAGTTCATGTCCTACAGACTAGAGTGTTTCATAGAACAAGTAGCCAACACTAGTGATTACCAAACAGTGTAATGTCCACTGAAACTATATCCCTGATTCTAAGGCTCACATTCAAATAGTGAGTCCAAATTGCATCTCCTTTGATGTCCACAATTTGCATCATCTCTGTCCATTTGGCTGATGTAATAAACACTGTAACCATCTCTGTTGAGAATGAAATAATTATATGCCACAAAATACAGCCATCTGCATCAGTGTCTGACTCGGGTTATTGTGGTAGTAGCACCATTCTTAATGTTTTATTTGAAACCTACCTGCTTCTAAATCATTTTAGGATTGCTTTGTATGAATTCATCATAATTTCAAATATTTCCATAAATTTGCATTGCTGATGTTGCTTCCATTTTTGTTAATGGTGCTATCTGAATGTCTTATGTACATATGCTGGTATCATGTATACTAATAAGGTGAAATAGCTCATCCAAGGCAATGCCAGCTTTCTTGATGAATAGATAATGATGAAAGAATGCTTATGTCAAGCTCCTCAGTTATGAGGTATAAAATGTCATTATGAAACCATCAAGAAGCAAATTTTGCTTAAATGTCAACTGAAGATGAAATTTTGCAGTCGTTTTTGAGGAATGTCTAATACCTAAAAACACTTTGTTGAAAGAAGGTGGCCGCCAAAGTTTTTAATTCTTGTTATTTCTAAGTTGCCAAAGAACTCTAAAACATATTACCTCAAGAAACAGTAAGGACTGTAATGTCACTTGGATTTAATTTGCTCCAGGAAGCATCTTTCTTTAGGGTAGAGGCTCTGAGGCATTAGCACAAGGTTTGGAGCTCTAAGTTACAAGGAAGTGTGATAAGATAGAGCAGAGACAGGGGCATTCCATCCTTATGACCTCACTGAGCAAAGGAAAGAGTATCCAAAAGACTTGCAATAAACATGCTTTCCTGTCAAACTAAATGGAATTCAGACCTTATTTTCAGAGATACAATATGCTGTACTAATATGCATGGTTACCAGTTCAATTCACTGTGAAGGATTTGTTGTATTACTAGGAAATGTATGTATGTACACACATATACATGTGTACACATACCCTGAGGTTATGTTGTGCTATGTAACACATGAATACAAGAGTTATTAATCCATATGAACAATATAGAACAGCATTTCCACACAAACACTGGAAAGGAGCACTGCAGAGATTATCACCATAAGAGTTTTTGATAAGCACAAGGTAATTTAACAGGATACTGCTTTTAATTCTATTTCTGAAAACTAACCTTGCAACCACATGATCTTGGGGTGACAGTAGCACAGTGAGACATCTAGTCTAAAATACCAGCTGTTTAGTTAAAGATACAGGTAGAGGTGCTTAATTATATGACTTCTTGTGTGAACTCCTTGTTTCCTTTTAAGTAAAACTATCCATGTTCACGTGTACTTTGTACTAAGCATAAAATGGTGACACTTAATCTCTGTTTATTATGTGTTATAGCCAGACATAGACAGTCTCTTCCCCTCTACTCTAGTTTATCAAAAAGTATTAGATCATTTTATTACTTCCTAGACTTTGATACTGGGAGGGATTGGGGGCAGGAGGAGAAGGGGACTACAGAGGATGAGATGGCTGGATGGCATCACTGACTCGATGGATGTGAGTCTGAGTGAACTCTGGGAGTTGGTGATGGATAGGGAGGCCTGGCATGCTGCAATTCATGGGGTCGCAAGGAGTCGGACATGACTGAGCGACTGAACTGAACAACTTTTCTATTTTTTTTTTCTTTTGAGGAAGCTAAGGCTCAGAGAAGTTAAGTAACTTGAACACATTCACACAGCTAGTAGAACTAGCAGTAGGACTCAAAAACAAATCTTATACCAGAACGATGATTCTTTTTATATTGTTCTTTTGTGTAATGACAATCAGTGCAAAGAATGACAATTTCCATTTTTTTTATTTTATTTTTAAACTTTACAATATTGTATTAGCTTTGCCAAATATTGAAATGAATCCGCCACAGGTATACCTGTGTTCCCCATCCTGAACCCTCCGCCCTCCTCCCTCCCCATACCCTCCCTCTGGGTCGTCCCAGTGCACCAGCCCCAAGCATCCAGTATCGTGCATCGAACCTGGACTGGCGACTCGTTTCATACATGATATTATACATGTTTCAATGCTATTCTCCCAAATCTCCCCACCCTCTCCCTCTCCCACAGAGTCCATAAGACTGATCTATACATCAGTGTCTCTTTTGCTGTCTCGTACACAGGGTTATTGTTACCATCTTTCTAAATTCCATATATATGCTTTAGTATACTGTATTGGTGTTTTTCTTTCTGGCTTACTTCACTCTGTATAATAGGTTCCAGTTTCATCCATCTCGTTAGAACTGATTCAAATGGTCCATTTTTAAAAGAACCTCAAAATTTCTCTGGTACAATGCCTGTCCCCTCTCTCTGTCATCGGATGTTTTTATATCTGTTGCAGAACCTCCATTTGTTTACCTAAGATTTGTATCTTTAGATGATAGTGAAGCTTCCCTCACAGCTCAGTTGCTAAAGAATCTGCCTGCAATGCAGGAGACCCCTGTTCGATTCCTGGGTCAGGAAGATCCCCTGGAGAAGGGATAGGCTACCCACTCCAGTATTCTTGGGCTTCATTTGTGGCTCAGCCAGTAAAGAATCCACCTGCAATGCGGAAGACCTGGGTTCAGTCCTTCAGTTGGGAAGATCCCCTGGAGAAGGGAAAGGCTACCCACTCCAGAGGCCTAGAGAATTCGGGGTCACAAAGAGTTGGACATGACTGAGTGACTTTCACTTCACTTCATGATAGTGGAAGTGAAAGTGTTAGTCACTCAGTCATGTCCACCTATTTGCAACCCCATGTACTGTAGCCCGCCAGGCTTCTCTGTCCATGGGATTCTTCAGACAAGAATACTGGAGTGGATTGCCATTCCCTTCTCTGGACGATCTTCCTGACCCAGGGATCGAACCCAGGTCTCCTGCATTGCAGACAGATTTTTTTATGACCTGAGCCATATAGAAGATACAGAATTCAATCTTTTGTCTGAGCTGAGTGCATATTCGGGGTGGGGGGGGGGCACCTCTTCTGCTATCATCCAGCAGCTGGGGCTTTCTCCTGAAATGTGTGCTCTACAGAGGGTCTTGGGCTCCAGCTCTCTATCTCTCCCCATCCTCAAGACTCAGTGAGGGATTAAATCTAAACCAAAAGGAACGGGTGTTTCTTAAAAAAGAGCCTTTCAGGGGAAGGCATGGGGGAGGTGGGAGAGAGTATTGGGAAGCCAGCTTTGAAGCTAGGTGCTTGGTGAGATTTTGTTTAAGGTGCTTGAGGGAACTGTGGTTAAAGGTTTTCTTTTCTTCTCTTTTTTTTTTTTTTTTTTTTTACTTATTCGAGCATGACAGCACTGGGCCTTGTCCTGCTCATACCTTGAACTTGATAATGCAGCACATCCTCCAATCAGATCTCATTGTAAGGTTTTTCTATGAGTAAAACTTGCAAAAGGGAAGGATTCCTGTAACTTCTATAACATTCCATAGTAGTCTTTCTTGTTTTCTTTCCCTCCCTCTCTCAAATAGTTTATTACTACATTAATAAAATTGTTTGATATTCTGTATAGTAAGAGGACTCTCATTTATTTTATCAGACAGGTCCTGTATTTTAAATAGTATGTTAGGTTTTATGTTGTGTGTGTATATGGTGGAGGGGGAGGAGGATGCTGTATTATATTACTGGATTCTGAGCTCTCTGTTTACTCCTGAGAGTTTCTTCAATATGTTTTCAATAGGTGTTGCTGCTACTTAATTTCTCCATCCTTTAGCTATGAAGTTGAGATTTTTGGTTCTAAGTTTCTGGCTTTGTCATATCTGATATACTGTTGTTGTGCAGTGGCTAAGTCATGTTCAACTCTTTGTGACCCATGGACTGAAGCATGCCAGGCTTCCCAGTCTTTCACTATCTATGGGAGTTTGCTCAAACTCATGTCGATTGAGTTGGTGATGCCATCCAACCATCTTATCCTCTGTTACCCGCTTCTCCTTTTGCACTCAATATCTCCCAGCTTCAGGGTCTTTTCCAATGAGTTGGCTCTTCGCAACAGGTGGTCAAAGTATTGGAGCTTCAGCTTCAGCATCAGTACTTCCAATGAATATTCAGGGTTGATTTCCTTTAGGACTAACTGGTTTGATTTCCTTACTGGCCCAGGGACTCTCAAGAATCTTCTCCAGCACCACAATTCAAAAACATCAATTCTTCCACACTCAGCCTTCTTTGTGGTCCAACTTTAACATCTAACATCTGTATATAACTACTGGAAAAAACCATAGATTTGACTATAGGGACCTTTGTTGGCAAAGTGATGTCTCTGCTTTTTAATATGTTGTATAGGTTGGTCATAGCTCTCTATCCAAGGCACAAACGTCTATACCAGCCCCCACGATATTAGATTCATAGGTTTCATCATATTAGATTCAGTCCCTTGTTCCATTCTGTTATTTTTTTTTTTTTTTAGTATTCTGTCAATATTTTTCAATTTATATACCATCCATAGATTTGTTAAATATGTCTTCTAGGTTTTCATGCAAATAATCAAGGGAAAAAACAAACATTGAATAAGAAAAGTCTTCCAACATGGTACTGTAGACTTTTCTCCAGATTGTTATCTGTGGTTAAAATACACATCTTAAGTATACTTGTTCATCGAGGGACTGATCTACTTAATCATCCTTACGCTCAGTTCATGTGTTTTCATCTTATCCTCATGGATCTCATGACAAGCCTTAGATGTTTTGTTACATCCAAGATCATGCTGATGTCTATAGATTCTGTCTTTGTGTCATTAGGTCAAAGAGTTTCTATATCCTATGAATCTGAAAACCTAGGGATATTCATGATCATGAGTTAGTTCTAGGCATTCCAGAAGGAGTCTGACTTGGTCTGGAAGTAACTAGGAGAGACTCACTGATCTGGAGTGCTCTTGTATAAGAAGATTTAGATGACCTCTGGTTGATAGTGTTGGTGCTTCTTATTTTTAGCTTTTTTATCCTGAAATCTCTTACACTAATTTATGCCATGTTATACCCTTTAGATCACATTTCATTTTGTGCTATGATAAATTATATGGTGGAGATGACACCCTGGAACTAAATAATGCAATATAGTTTGCTAGCTTTTTGAAACCAAAATTTGAATGATTTTTCCTGTATCCAAGGAATAGATTATTATTCAAGAGTTGTAGTCATTCATTTTTAAATTTATTCTGAAGGTTCTCTGGTTTGCTCTGGAAAGAAGCTAAGTAGGCTGATACCACCTTTTATGAATTCTGATGTTAGTTTAAGAGTAGTGATGACTTGAAATGACTGATTATTAGGATTCAAATGGAGAATGTGAGTTCACACTTTAAAGATCTTTCTCTTCTTCATAGCTCAGTCATATAAATATGTTAAAAGTGGATTTACGCTAATAATAAAACAATTGTTACAATTCCCTGTTCTAGAGAGTACATGACAACAGTTATACAAATGTAACTTTTTAAAAATCTCTTAAACCAGCTGACCGAATGTGTCAGTCTGTCTCTTTTCTAGAAACTTCTGATCCTTGGAACTTCTGCTGTTTCAAAAGAAGTGAGTCCTTAGGGAGACAGGAATTTAACTCATGGTCTTGGTAAGAATTCAGTTTTTGTTGTTAAAGAAATTGATGGAAGTTTCTGCTGTCAATATTTGAAATCATGCTACAGTATAAGAGTGATAGCTTGACTATATGGGAAAAAAGTTAAATGCCTATGTAGTCATATTTCAAATAAATCAAAATTTATGGAGTAAAACATCAATTTTATAGTTTACCATTCCTCAATTTTCATTTAATTAGTTACATACTTTGCCTTATTGCCTGGAATTCACTGTAGCAGTTGTCAGTTTCAGTATATTCTCTATATGTCATGAGTATCAAGTACAGCTTTGTAAGTTGCTTGCTATCACATTTTTTATGTTACATTGAAAAATTACTTGAGTCAGCTTTGACTTCTTTCTCACTTTGGCTTGCGTGCAGATTGTTGAAAATTCTCTTTCCATCTATAAAACCTAACATTATACTTGCATTTCCTCTTTAACCATTAATGTCCTTCATTTAAATATCAGTGAGTCTGACACATCTGGTCAAGAAAGTCTCTCTCTCCCCTCTCTCTGTGTGTATCTCTATTTATTGCTTTTTTCTTGGATTCTACACTCCTGTGTTCATTTTTCTTCATTGAAATGATAAATACTTCTGTAGTTTTCCAAGCTTTTCAGGTGATTCTTTTGTTCAGACAACATTTATAACCCTTAGACTAACTATTAACCAGGATTATGGCTAGCTAAGCTTATGGAAGAGATATTTCATTAAGTATAGTAAGACATGTCTGACCTTACAATCACATATTTAATGATTTACATCTCTGAGTCAAACTTGTTGAAGTCTAGCAGCTGTAAGAGTGCTATTCTCTTATATATGATCCATTCATTCAGCTTACTGCGTATCAGATATTTGTTAAACATTATGATGGTATACACCATGCTTCTTTTGAATGTGATTAGCTACGATGTTCTCAATTTTAATTCAGCAACTTTTATTTACTCTTCAATGGATATATGACTGAACTGTGATCTTCTACCTTAAAGACTTTCTGCCATACTATAGAATACATTTTGGAAATCCTGGCTTTTCTAGAGCAGTCAATTTCCTAGAGCTCTGCCCCTCAACTTTAATAAACATGTAAATCCCCTGGGGATCTTCCTAAAATTTAAATTCTGATTCAGGAGGTGTGGATCAGGGCCTGAGATGTGACATTTCTAACAAGCTCCCATATGATGTTTGTGCTACTGGTCTGTGCACCCTGCTTTGAATAGTGAGGCTAGAGTTCTCTGGGTAGTAATGTGATTACAGAACAGTGATTATAGTAAGTATTCTCTCTCCATTCTTTCATTGGTAACCTTTGCTTTGGTGACAGAGGAAAAGCTGATGGTGGCATAACTGAACTCTTTGTTTCTCTGGGCTTTCAAAGTGCTTCCACCTTATCAGGAGCAGCTCAGTCCAATATTCTGATTATATGTCCTTGCCTTTCTCCCTTTGAAGAAGAAAGGTCAATCTCTTGCTTTTTATTCCTCTTGCTTTTCTGATTTTGTTTTATACAACCAGTACATAATTAAATCCTCCTAATTCTGTTTTACTTCTGTCCCCCTAAAGCTGGTTGATTTTAAATAAATACACCACTGAGTTTTTATGCTCTGCTGCTGCAGCATGCAAGGTTTCCATTAAGCCAGGGAATGAAGTCTCGACCATGAATCGCTTAGGTAATTACTCAAGGCCAGTGCAAGGTGTCTTGATACTTTTCACCTAAATATGTAATCAGATCTCTTTGAATTTCCCAAGACTAAAAACAAGATTGGTCCCAAGTTAGAGATAGGACCAAGCTTACAAATGGAGTTAAAAAAGCACCAAGCTGTGTAGGAAGAGACTCTAGGAGCAGAGTTCTAGGCAGAGTTATCATCCTTTATTGTGCATTGAAATCAACTTCAAAGCTTAAAATGCAGATTCTTGGATATGACTCCACCAAAATCAGAAAACATAGACAAAGGAGGGGACCCAGGAATATATATTTTTAATAAGAATAAATGATATTCTGATGTATTCTGTAGCACCCACATTATGAGAAATTCTGGTGTTTATGCAATATCCAAAGGCAAAGTATTTGAGCATTTGAAATGAATGCTTGGTCATTATGGAATAGACACATTTAAGAATTATCTTAATTTTAAAATATTCCCCTCCATAAGCAAAAAGTATTTCATTCAGAGTGTTAATGGAAACATTAGTTAAATTTCCAGTGGATAAATTTTCAAAGGAAGGTAACTATCATGGTGTCACATAAATTATTGTATCTATTCACCTGGAGCCTGCTTATTAGAGACTCTTCCACACTAACAAATGTCAAAAGTTTCTAAAGGATGAGCTTATTAGAAGTCTTAGGCAGTAGCAAAGCTTAGTACTTCTCAGGGACACCCAAATGGCCTTCAGAAGCATAAGAACAGGATAAAACTAGAGAATAAAATCTATGACAACAAAATAAAAGTTCAGTAACTTCAAGGAGATCCAACCAGTCCATTCTAAAGGAGATCAGTCCCGGGTGTTCTTTGGAAGGAATGATGCTAAATCTGAAACTCCAGTACTTTGGCCACCTCATGTGAAGAGTTGACTCATTGGAAAATACTCTGATGCTGGGAGGGACTGGGGGCAGGAGAAGAAGGGGACGACAGAGGATGAGATGGCTGGATGGCATCACCGACTCGATGGACATGAGTCTGAGTGAACTCCGGGAGTTGGTAGTGGACAGGGAGGCCTGGCGTGCTGCAATTCATGGGGTCACAAAGAGTTGGACAAGACTGAGCGGACTGAACTGAACTGAACTGAACTGAACCGAACCTTTCCCAAGGACTGTAGCACTCCTGTCCACAGGGTCGCAAAGAGTTGGACACAACTTAGTGACTGAACAACAACAGATCTTTCCTGAATATTATGGAAAAGTGCAAGGCAAAGAAAATAAAAGAGATGAATCATAGGTCTGGAGGACAAAGGAATGAGATTCAATGCAAGGGTTACAAGTAGGTATTCCTTAAGTGAAGAAGGAAAAAAAGCATATAAATAAATTGGGGTGCAGGAGTGACGTCAGGAAGATGGCAGAGTAGGAGGTCCCAGCCTTTATCCTATTAGAAAAACCAACAATCAGACAGCTATTTGTGCACCAAAATAGCTTTGGGAGAGCTCTGGTGTCCCAGTTAAGAATCTGGAGTGACACAGTGAAGCAAAGAAATCCAGTATAACCACCACACGAAGGGGAAAAAGAACAGTGTCCTTTTGTCTTCATCACCCTATGCTTCAGGCCAGCATGACAGTGCCAAGAGGGATTGCTTCGATTTGCAAGTGCTTCTCATTGGGGGAAAAGGAGATCAGGGTGAGTGTCAGCTTCTTCACCCTTTCAAGGCACTGTGGAAGGACCTAAATGAAGTTCATCCCACACGATACCTAAGGAGACTGACATAGTTGAGACGTCTGCAAATAGCTGTGAACAAAATGAAGGGTGGGGCCAACCACACAGTACCAAACCATACAGTGGGTACCCATGGTTCCCAGTGGCCTTCTTTGCAGACAACCCAGGAGCCTCCACCATTGAAGACCTCTACAGCCCTCACAGCCAACACACCCTCCCTGAAAACATCACCTCCAAAGATCCTGCAGTGTTGGTCATTGCAGAACCCAGAGTTCTGCTCTGCAGAAGACCCATTATCTTTAACCGCTGAGAAACCTATAGCCATTGCAGCAGATGCCCCAAAGTTTTCACTATTGAGGACACCACAGTTTTCCCCTTGATGGACTGCACCAATCGTGTCACTCCACCATGCTTTGGATTTGTTCCCGCCGGCACTGCTGTGGGTGCCTTGGTCCCAGGACCTCTTGATCACTGCCCAACTAGGGCTCACAGCTCAACTCCACCAATCACACAGGCACCAGCCTGCTGCTGGCCCCAGACTCCACTTGCAGGCACCAGTTCACACCGCTGAGGGCAACCTGAAGACCTCCACTGTGGCTGAGTACGAGTGCATACCGCCAGACCCCACTCACGTTGATGGCCCTGTTTCCTGAGGCCACATGCACCTAGGGGATAGACAGCCCTAGCCCTGCCACAAGTCCCCACAACCATGAGTTACTGGCCCCAGCCCCACCATCACAGCCGTGATGCATTTGATGTGCAGGCACGTTTGACACGGAGCCCAGAGGCACTTGCCAAGTACCCAGATAGCCCTTGTAGGCTACTGCCACCTCCCACAGCTCTGCCACTGAGGACCACTCAGTTGTGGAGGATTGGTACAGTCCAAGAACACGTACCCAATTCTGTATACTTACCCATACGTTTAATTTTTAAACATCCATTCTTAGGAAACAAAGATTGGCAGAAAGAGGTATATAGAGGGATATTTCAAAAATTACATATAATGAAACCACTTTACTTTTCCTTTACGTTTTTGCCTTTAATTCTGCTGTCACATGCTATCACCTGTTATAATATTTCCTAACACTCAATAAGCTGCCACCTAACGGCACTCAGTTCAGTTTCAGTCGCTCATATCCTGTCTGACTCTTTGTGACTCCCCAGACTGCAGCACGCCAGGCCTCCTCATCCACTGCCAACTCCCAGAGTTTCACTCAGACTCATGTCCATTTGAATTGGTGATGCCATCCTCCATCTCATCCTCTGTTGTCCCCTTCTCCTTCTGCCTTCAATCTTTCCCAGCATCAGGGTCTTTTCAAATGAGTCAGTTCTTCCACATTCAGGTGGCCAAAGTATTGGAGCTTCAGCGTCAGTCCTTCTAATGAATATTCAGGGACTGATTTCCTTTAGGATGGATAGCATTAACCCTTCCTTACCAAATTATTGTTGCTGCTTCTAAGTCACTTTCAGTCATGTTCCAACCTCTGTGCGACCCCATAGACGGCAGCCCACCAGGCTCCCCTGTCCCTGGGATTCTCCAGGCAAGAACGCTGGAGTGGGTTGCCATTTCCTTCCTCCAATGCATGAAAGTGAAAAGTGAAAGTGGAAGTCACTCAGTCGTGTCCGACTCTTCGCAACCCCATGGATTGCAGCCCACCAAGCTCCTCTGCCTATGGGATTTTCCAGGCAAAAGTACTGGAGTGGGGTGCCATTGCCCTTCTCCAAAATTATTGTTAGGACATCTTGATTTTTTAAGAAGCTTTGTTTGTTTTCTCAGTAGTATCTGGGAAGCTGAACCCTAATTAAAGGAGGTATTGTTGTAGACAGTTCAATTGGATTCTATGGTAAAAGTACCTGATGACGCTTGACAACTATGCCATTTACCACTATAATGGCATGACTACATAGTGTCTGGGTCATATACAATAGGGATGCGTTTTTCCATGAGAGAATGAGGAAAGATATATTAATTGAGCTATTAAGAACTAGGGAACATCAGTTTTAAAGAAAAAGTGTCCTATGCTAATGTTCAGTTGAATAATGCTCAAATTTGGAAGTATTTTGTGGTCTTGGGAATCATTTATTTGGAAACTTAAACTTACTTATTTGGAAGCAGGCCAATCAACTAATACATCATTCATGTTAATACCAATATAATAGCAATTCTGTGAAATTGAAGTAGCAATTTTAATTTTCTCTCAAAGTAAATAGCCATATCAATGAATTAAATGAATAATTAGTTACTGTCAAATGAAATTCATTTTGATTTCTGAAATGCACTCCACATTATACTAATATTTTCCCTATTAGAACACATATTAAACATTTAAATAATGCAGTTTGGGAATTAAAGACCATATCTCTAAATATTTCCATTCAGCACTGTTTATATAAAATTCCCTGGGGATTCTCAGTCCCTTTGGTGGGATACCCAGGTTGGGAAACCTGTGGTGGGCCTGAGAATTTTCGCGACAGTGTGCAAACTTATCACTGCAGACGGTGACTGCAGCCATGAAATTAAAAGATGCTTGCTCCTTGGAAGAAAATCTCTGACAAAACCTAGACAAACATATTAAAAAACAGAGATATTACTTTACTGACAAAAGGTCCGTATAGTCAAAGCTATGCTTTTTCCAGTAGTCATGTATGAATGTAAGAGTTGAACTATAAAGAAAGCTGAGCACTGAAGAATTGATGCTTTTGAACTGTGGTGTTGAGAAGACTCTTGAGAGTCCCTTGGACCACAAGGAGATCAAACCAGTTAATCCTAAAGGAAATCAGCCCTGAATATTCATTGGAAGGGCTGATGTTGAAGCTGAAGCTCCAAAAAGTTTGGTCACTTGATGCGAAGAAACTGACTCATTGGAAAAGACCTTGATGCTGTGAACAATTTAAGGCAGGAGGAGAAGGGGATGACAGAGAATGAGATGGTTGGATGGCATCACTGATTGGATGGACATGGGTTTGAGCAAGCTCAGAAAGTTAGTGATGGACAGGGAAGCCTGGCATGCTGCAGTTCATCGGGTCACAAAGGACAGTCGGAGATAACTGAGCAACTGAACTGAACTGAACTGAATTGTTCATATTTGGACATTCAAATCCAAATTGATATTTTATATATTCTGAAAGCTGGGTGTATTACTGACTTCTCTTTTTTTCCATTTCTTCCTGTTTCTTTAGCTGACACCAACTCTATATCTTTTACCTTGCCCTTCTTTTATATACCATCTTGAGCTACCTGTCTGACTTAGTTCTTTCTGCTCTATGCCTCTTTCTTAAAATGACTTGACAAAATGTTTTGGCCTATGATTGTCACTATGTGAAGGTCTTAAAACTTTTACAGGTTTCATGAGACTGTGTATGTATTTGAGATTTCTGTAGGTTTTAAACACAAATTTAAAGAAGACAATATATTGGCATATGAAAACCAATGTATTTTTTATCCTTGGTAATTTCTACTTTTGGTTTCCCACTAACCCAACCCCCTTAACAAGGGTCAAGCTTGGCTGATTTGAACATCAAGGTTGCTCTTATAAGCCAATAATAGTGAAAACTCAAGATATCCCTTTCTTTCTGGTCCCTGTAGAGTGTTAAGAAATAGAATAAAAGCTCAGGCAGCTTAAAGACGTTGAAAGTATGTGACCTGTGTCCTCTTGTCAATATGGAAACTCAAAGTAGGATGGATTGGGCATCACTGTAGAAATACCCAGATAAGAATAATGAAACTTGATGATACCCAAGTAAGGAGACTGTTGGAGGAAGCTTAAATCCAGGTTTGTTTCTGTGCCATATCCAACATGGTGGGCAAGGAATAATGATGTAGCTTTAGTAGAGAGAGGTGGCTGGATAGATGAGCACATGTCAGCACACCTGTGTCGGCAGGTGTCACCACAGCATGCTTGTGGTGTACATACAGGGGAACTACATGTTTCCAATGTCTCCAGGAGTACACAATTTCTTTCCCTAGATACCGGTTGGCCAGGAGGAAAAAGAAAATAAATTCTTTTTAAGGGGGTGAACTTTAAATTGATGATTTACCCAAAAAGTGTGTTAAAATACCTTGATTCTGAGACATCAAAACTTGGCAAATTTACCATCATCATCAGTAGTAGTGCTATGAAACTTGGGAACAGGATTGCATAGTCAAAGACTTTGTAGAATAGAGTATGAATTATTGTTTCCAATGTGCTTGTATGTGTGTGTGTGTTATGGAAAGCTCTTTAAAAGAGTACATAAAAGGTTATCACCAAGAGAAATAATTTGAACAAAGAAAAAGCCATGGCTGAAAATGGAAACACTTGGGTAGGAAATGCATTTGTCTTAAAAAATCTATTACAGAAAAATATTTGAAAAATAATGAATATCACTTGTATTTCTTGAAGTATCCTAGTCAGCATTACATTTATAATTTCTTCTCTAAAGAATTATAAAATAATTGGACAAGCTTACACAAAGCAATATAATTTTCCTAAAAGAATGAGAAAGATAAACTGATTACCATTAAATATAACCTCACTGCATCTCCAAGAAAAAATTAAAAGATTTTTTCATATTTTATAAATATACTATACAACTGCTGAAGCAGCATTCATCACCTCTTTGTTTCAAGCAAGGAGCTGAATTCAGGCGAAAGGATTGGTCTTGGTCAACAGTTCCCCTTTTAAGGATTCATCCTGGATGTCTCCCCAAGCAACTGGTGCTTATATCTCATTAGACATATCTTAGTCACGTGGTCATAGGAGCTGTAAGAGAAGCTCAAAATATGGTATTTTGTAGTCCGAGTAAAATTAGAATCCTACTACTAAGAAAGAAATGTAAGAAAAGAGATACTGGCTAGGTAATTAGCAGTTTTTGACATCCTGTCTTGGTGTTTTTGTTAAAAAAAAATCCTACATGGGATTTTTGTTATTAAAAAAAAAATGGCTTGGAGCTTTAGTTTCTGAGTGTAGAACAAGTGGCTAAACAGATAAATATACAGAAGTGCTGCATAAACTATAGGAGGCTATCTGCATGAAAGCTATCATTACTAGCAGGTTTCATGTGAATTTTTTAAAGCCAAGAGTAGATATAATCTATGGCCCCTCAGGGGTTTGTAATCTTAGAGAATAATTATATCCATGCTTCACTAATTAGAGCATGCAATAAAAGCAAAACTAAATAAACAAAACATAAAGAATAATCCTAGATTCTAATCCTTTATTTTTAAAAACACTTGTAGAGATAAATGTTCAAAATACCACTTAAGGACCAGATATAGCCCAGCCTTCAGACCAGATTGTTGATTATGTCAGTTAAAGCCTGTTCTGGCCTTTGAATAATTCTCAGAGGGCAAGATTCTTTTTAGCATTTTAGGGAGGCACCTTTCTGCCTCCCTAGGAATAACTTACAGTCAGAATTTATTTATAGTGTGTCTGGGGTTTTATTAATAGATTTTATTTTTAGAGCAGTTCTAGGTTTATAGAAAAACAGAGTAGAAGGTACAGAGAATTCCTATGTATCTAGTCTTCTCCTGTCCTCTGCTTGCCCTATTAATAACATCTTACATTAATCTGGTAAATTTGTTAAACTTGATGAATCAATAGTGATACATTACTGTTAACTAAAATCCGTAGTTTATATTAATTATGGCTCACTCTTTGTGTTGTAGAGTACTGTGGATTTTGGCAAAATGTCATGTATCCACCATTACAGTGCCAAACAGAAGTTTCACTTCCCTAAAAATTTCCTGTTTGCCACCTATTTGTTGTTGTTGAGTTGCTAAGTCGTGTCTGACTCTGTGACCCCAAGAACTGCAGAATGCCAGGTTTTCCTGTCCTTCACTATCTCCCTGAGTTTGCTCAAACTCATGTCTATTGAGTCGATGATGCCATCCAGCCATCTCATCCTCTGTCACCCTCTTCTCCTTTTGCCTTCAATCATTCAAAGCATCAAGGTCTTTTCCAATGAGTTGGCTCTTTGCAACAGGTGGCTAAAGTATTGGAACTTCAACTTCACCATCAGTCCTACCAATGCTGATTTCCTTTAGGATTGACTGGTTTGATCTCTATGCAGTCCAAGGGACTCTCAAGAGTCTTCTCCAGCACCAAAATTCAAAGTCATCAGTTTTTGGCTCTCAACCTTCTTTATGGTCCAACTCTCACATCCATGCATTACTACTTGAAAAACCACAGCTTTCACTATATGGACCTTTGTTGGCAAAGGGATATCTTTGTTTTTTTAATACACTGTCTAGGTTTGTCATAGTTTTACTTCCAAGGAGCAAGTGCCTTTTAATTTCAAGGCTGCAGTTATTATCTGCAGTGAATTTTGAGCCCAAGAAAATATAATCTGTCACTGTTTCAACTTTTTCCCCATCTATTTGCCATGAAGTGATGGGACTGGATTTCATGATTTTGGTTCTTTGAATGTTGAGTTTTAAGCCAGCTTTTCCACTTTCCTCTTTCACCCTCATCAAGAAGCTCTTTAGTTCCTCTTTACTTTCTGCTATTAGAGTGGTATCATCTATGTATCTGATGTTGATATTTCTCCCAGCAATCTTGATTCCAGCCTGTGACTCAACTAGTCTGGCGTTTCACATGATGTACTCTGCAAATAAGTTAAATAAACAGCATGACAATATGCAGCCTTGTTGTACCCCTTTACCAGTTTTGAGCCAGTCAGTTGTTCCATGTCTGGTTCTAACTATTGCTTCTTAACCATCATACAGATTTCTCAGGAGACAGGGAAGATGATATTATATTTCCCACTCCAGGATGTCTTATTCTTGGTAAGTGATCACACCTTCTTGGTTATCTTGGTCATTAAGACCTTTTCTGTATTATTTTTCTGTGTATTCTTGCCACCTCTTCTTCATTTCTTCTGCTTCTGTTAGGTCCTTTCTGTTTCTGTCCTTTATTTTGCCTATCTTTGCATGAAATGTTCCCTTGGTATCTCCAATTTTCTTGAAGAGATCTCTAGTCTTTCCCATTCTATTGTTTTCCTGTATTTCTTTATAGTGTTCATTTAAGCAGGCCTTTGTATCTCTCCTTGCTCTTCTCTGGAACTCTGCATTCAGTCGAGTATAGTTTTCCCTTTCTCCTTTGCCTTTCTTTCTGTTCTTTTCTCAGCTACTTGTAAGGCCTCCTCAGGCAACCATTTTGCATTCTTGTGTTTTTTTTTTTTTATCTTTTTTTCTTAATTTAAATTTATTTATTTTAATTGGAGGCTAATTACTTTACAATATTGTATTGGTTTTGCCATACATCAACATGAATCCACCAAGGGTGTACACGTGTTCCCCATCCTGAACCCCCCTCCCACCTCCCTCACCATACCAGCAAAAGAGACACAAATATATAGAACAGTCTTTTGGACTCTGTGGGAGAGGGAGAGGGTGGGATGATTTGTGTTTCTTTTCCTTTGGGATGGTTTGTTTCAATGCCTCCTATTTAATGTTACAATCCTCTGTCCATAGTTCTTCAGGCCCTCTATCAGATCTAATTCCTTGAATCTATTTGTCACTCCACTGTGTAATCATAAAGGATTTGATTTAGATCATACTTGTATGGCCTAGTGGTTTTCCCTATTTTCTTCAATTTAAACCTAAATTTGCAATAAAATACTGTAAGTTAATTGAAAAATAAATAAACCTAAATTTGCAATAAGGAGCTCATGATCTGGGCCACAGTCAGCTCCATGTCTTGTTTTTGCTGACTGTGTAGAGCTACTCAATCTTTAGCTGCAAAGAATATAATCAATCTGATTTTGGTATTGACTATCTGGTGATGCCTATGTATAGAGTTGTCTCTTGTGTCGTTGCAAGTGGGTGTTTGCTATGCCCAGTGTGTTCTCTTGGCAAAGCTCTGTTAGCCTGTGCCCTGCTTCATTTTGATCTCCAAGGCCAAACTTGCCTGCTACTCCAGGTATCTTTTGACTTCCTACTTTTGCATTCCAATCCCCTATGTGAATTAAAGTATGTATTATGTTGGAAATAGTTATTGAAAACATGGGGGCATGAAATTAAAGATAGCAAGTTTTATCAATCTCAGTCATTCATTGCAGTTGTCAATTTCCTGTTCTGTTCTCTGATCTGGTAGTGAGCCGAACGAAGCTTTCCCTTCATATAACTTATAGTCCATCCTATGTAAATATCTTCTTTTTAAACCTAGCAGGAATATATCTTCTTCTTAAGGCTACCACTTATAGTGCTCTGAGTGCATTTCGAGTGGGCCTATTGTTAACTGCACTTCATGCACTATTTTGTTTTCTACTCAATAATATTTTGTGATAAATACTATTCTTGTCCGCTTACAGATGAGGAAATTTCGGCTCAAAAATTATACACTTACAGAAGGTTACCCAGATAATAAGTAGCAAACCCAGGCCTCAATAACATGGCTGCTTGGTGCCAGAGCAATGCTTTTTCCACTAAGATGCCTCCACGTGAGAATTTCCTGTTCTCTGCTCATAGAGAGAGGGATGGTCATCTGCTGATCCTATGATGTTCCACTAAAGTCTCTATCTACTTCTCAAGCCTGTTCTGTGGCTGAAATAATCATTTTGCTTACAATAAAGAATGAGCTGTGCAGCTGGAGAAATTTCCATCCAGATGCTGATGTGTCACTTTGAATTGTTATTACAATAAGAAGTTCCTGTTCATATTTGTTTCTATTTGCATATGTACAGGAGCCACCGTTGTTCAGCCAAACCAAGCCATTTAGCAAAAATGCAGCCCAAGATTCACAAAGCAGTTCTGAAAATAGCCCATTTGGGGCCTCTTGCTGAGAAGACTGCATAAAATATGTAGACTCTTTGATTTATCTTTGAACAGTCCCACACCTTTTATCTGCAATCAACTTTCCTTCCCTTGTCCCTGCTTCCTACTCTCCCCTTTTCCTTTCTTGAGGTAGACCCTGAAAATCTGCTCTGTGCCAGGCACTAGAGAGACAAAGAACAAACATAACACTCTTTGCCCAAATGGAGCTCAAATGCTGGGACCAAGAGTTCGTTCAAGAAACAGCATTGTTCCCAGAAATAGAAATGTAGAAAAAAGGAATCTACTTGAAGTTACTATTTCTATTTTCCATCCCCTTCCTTTGTTCATACCTTTATTATCACACTTCTTATACTGAATTAGAGTTTAATTTTTTTCAATCTCTTTTACCTGGCAGTCTGTATTTTAGAACCTAAAATGGAACCTGGCACAGAATAGTTACCCAACTGAATGCCTATATCTAACTGAATTGTCAGCATTGATAACTTATGCTTTTTTTGTTTGGGAGAAAGTGGGCAGTAGAGTTCCTTCCTCAGCCAGAATTTCTTGACGTACTTGCCTTCCCCATCTCCTTTCACAAACTAATTATGTTTATGTATTTCATTATCCTGGGATATTGTTCATGAGTTTTAACACTGGGCCTGTCCAGTCTTAGGCACTGTTATAATTCAGATACTACTAATGTTGTTACACAGCATTTGGTTAGGTCCTATGTTTCACTATATTATCCAGAGGTATTCTGAAAATTACAGTAAAGAGTGGGCAATATGAATGATATTGTCTTCCTCTTGCAAAAGTGAATTGATTTGCCCAACCTCAAGGAGTTAATTAAAAGGAATCAAATTCTGTGCTTCCTACTCCATGTTATTCCTTTCCTCTCTCTCGACCATCATTGCTAGGGCATGCATTTCGTTGTTCTAATCACAGAAGGAGATTTTCAGTAATGCTGATGCAGGTACTGTGCTATGTTCTGTGTATGTTATCTCATTAGCCCCAGTAGGTGAGAATTATTATTTCTATTTTATAGATAAATAAAATGAGGCCAAGAGAAGTCAAATAATGCATTCAACGGTATTTGATCCATGACTGATTCCAGAAATTGCACTATTAAAAATTAATCATCAGTGACTTCCCTGGTAGTCCAGTGGTTAAGACTCTGTGCTTCCACTCCCACAGGGGACATGGGTTCAGTCCCTGGTTGTTGAACTAAGATTCCAGGAACACAGGCTGCCCAGCACAGGCAAAAACAAAAAAACAACACCTTAATAATTAGCATTTGGACAGTGCTTTCTATGTACCAGGAAGCATATTAAGTATTTTACATACAGCAGTTTATTTATTTAATCTTAACACAAATCTCAGTAGGCACATACCACTATTCTCTTCATTTTACAGAGGAAGAAAATTTGACTTAGAGGGTATATTAGGGTTCTTTAGAGAAATAAAGGAGAAGGAAATGGCACCCCACTCCAGTACTCTTGCCTGGAAAATCCCATGGATGGAGGAGCCTGCTAGGCTGCAGTCCATGGGGTCGCTGAGGGTCAGACATGACTAAGCGACTTCACTTTCACTTTTCACTTTCATGCATTGGAGAAGGAAAGGGCAACCCGCTCCAGTGTTCTTGCCTGGAGAATCCCAGGGACGGGGGAGCCTGGTGGGCTGCCGTCTCTGGGGTCGCACAGAGTCAGACATGACTGAAGCGACTTAGCAGCAGCAGCAGCAGAGAAATAAAATAGAGAGAAGGGAGAAATTTTTTTTTTTTTAAATAGGAATTGGCTTATGCACTCATGGAGGCTGAAAAGTCCCATCCCACAATCTGCTTTCTGCAAACTAGAGAATTAGAAAAGCTGGTCATGTAATTCAGTCTGGGTCTGAAAGCCTGAGTATCGAAGGACTGGTTTAAGTACAGATATGAGTCACTGGCATCACCAATGCAATGAATATGAACTTGGGTAAACTCCAGAAGATGGTGAGGGACAGGGAGGCCTGGCGTGCTGCAGTCCATGGGTTTCAAAGAGTCAGATATGACCGGGAACAACAACAATGAGTCAAAAGCCTGAGAACCAGAAGCACTGCTGTTACTGTTCACTGAGGGCAGGTGAACAGGGCCCTGTCAACTCAAGTAAAAAGAGTAAATTCTTCCTTTCTTCACCATTTTGCTCTATTCAGGCCTTCCATGGACGGGATGATGCCCACCCATATTGATGAAGAGAATCTCCTTTACCCAGTCTACTTACTCAAATGCTCATTGCCTCAAGAAACACTCTCACAGACATCCACGGAGTGTGTTTTACTAGCTATCTGGGCATCCTTTAGCTCAGCTGAGTTGACACATAAGATTAAACGCCACAGAGAAGCTACATGACTCAAGTTCAAACTGCAAGTGTGTATTTCCTCCCTCACATCTACTCATCCATATCCAATTACTATGTTCCCATTACATACGCTTTCTATGAATAATTGACTATGCTTCTGAGGTGACCTCTCCACTTTTGAGCAAAACTCCTTCAGAAGAGCAGTCACTAATCATTGACTAACTCCAATTCTTTTGTCCTTATACTCTCCAAAGGGCTTCCCTACCATCCTTTCCCCAGATGGTAAAGAATCTGTCTGGAATGCAGGAGACCCAGGTCTGATCCCTGGGTTGGGAAGATCCCCTGGAGAAGGGAATGGCAACCCACTCCAGTATTCTTGTCTGGAGAATCCTATGGACAGAGAAGCTTGGCAGGCTATAGTCCATGAGGTCGCAAAGAGTCGGACACGACTGAGCAACTAACACACACACCACATTTAAAAGCCTAGGTGATGAAGAGGGATCTGGTAAAGGAGATTAATATGCATAAGTGGGCAAGTAAGAGTAAAATCAGGAGATTGCAATGTTCTGGAAGTTGGTAAGTTCCTCTTACCAACCCAGGAATCGAACCCAGATCTCCTGCATTGCAGGCAGATTCTTTACTCTCTGAGCCAAATGTGGAATACCCCAGAACTCAGTTATTAACCCTATTTTCATCTGCACTCACTCTTTAGATGATCTCATACAACTTCACAGTTTTAAATACCATCTATAAACCTCTGATTCCTAACTGCCTGCCTATATCTCCACTTGGATGACAAATACATATATGACAGGATCATTCAAAATAGAGTTCTTGGTTTTCTTGTTTTCTTTTCAAAACCTACTCCACTCACAGACTTCCCCAATTAAATTAATGACAACTTCATTCTATTTGATTGGACATAAATCCTCAAAGTTCTTCATTTATCCCTCTTTTCTTCTGTCCAACATTTAGTCTGTTGGAAAAATCTTTTTAGTTCTTTTTACAAAATTTATCTAGAATTTTACCACTTCTTGCCACTTCCATAGCCACCTCTCTTTTCCAAGCCACCATTGTGTTTTCTCTGGATGATTGCATTAGTCTTCTAACTGATATCCTTGTTTCCACTGTGTATCCCTGTGTCTTGGGGATACACAGTGCAAACAAGGATATCAGTTAGAAGACTACTGTAAAGCAGTTTCTCAGAGAAAGCAATGGCAACCCACTTCAGTACTCTTGCCAGGAAAATCCCATGGCGGAGGAGCCTGGTAGGCTGTAGTCCATGGGATCGCTAAGAGTTGGACACTACTGAGCAACTTCACTTCCACTTTTCACTTTCGTGCATTGGAGAAGGAAAGGGTAACCCACTCCAGTATTCTTGCCTGGAGAATCCCAGGGACGAGGAAGCCTGGTGGGCTGCCATCTATGGGGTCGCACAGAGTCAGACACGACTGAAGCGACTTAGCAGCAGCAGCAGCAGCAAGGCAGTTTCTACCATTCTTTTGTTCAAAATCCTTCAATAACTTGCCACTTTTTTCAGAGTGAAATCCAATATCCTCACAATACCCTACAATTATCTTCCATCTGCACCCCATCACAGTATACTCTCCCCTTCCTCCACTTTGCTCCAGGAAAATTGCTCTTCTCGCTATTTCTCAAATATGCCAGCCATTGTCTAACCTCATAGCCTTTCCAACTGATGTTTATTTTGTCTGGAATGTACCTCCTTCTAGTATATGCCAGGGTTATTCCCTTATTGCTTTTAAGTTTTTGTTTAAATGTCAGCTTTTCCATGAAGCATAGCTGATCACCCAATTCAAAAATAAACCTTATTTCTTATAGTCATGCTTAATCTGTTCTGTTTTTCTACAAGTCCTTTATTATCTTCTAGTGAGCTATATGATTTACTTATATGCTGTGTTTATTAGGCATTCACCTATCTTCTCCACTGGAATTGAGGCTCTACACAGGCAGAGTTGTTTTTTTTTTAAGTCTGTTTTATTCACTAGTATTTCTAGAGTATCTAGACTAATTTTCTGACATTCACATGGCATTCAGTAGTTCCTAAATGAATGGATGGGTGAATAAGTAAGTGAATGAAACAGTGAGACTGGAACTGAACACTAGTTATTGCAGCTTGCTGCTGCTACTGCTGCTAAGTCGCTTCAGTCGTGTCCGACTCTGTGCGACCCCATAGACGGCAGCCCACCAGGCTCCCCCGTCCCTGGGATTCTCCAGGCAACAACACTGGAGTGGGTTGCCATTTCCTTCTCCAATGCATGAAAGTGAAAAGTGAAAGTGAAGTCGGTCAGTCAAGAGACTCAGAATTCATTTTCTCCAAAACTAACTATACTGCATTTCAGTTAAACACTGCTCTGCTGGTCTGGGATCACCTATCTTAGTATCCAACTCCCAAGCTACTTCTATAGCTCGTATTGCCAACTTGCTGCTTTTACCCATCACATCATGAAATTCTAATGGGTACCAGTAATGTCAAAGCACTGATTAAGCATATATTCTAATTCTACATTGTATTATTCTAGTATGAAGCTGTTACCTACTTTTCATGTGGCCTAGAGAAGATAATTTTCATCTTCATACTTTGGTTTCCTCATCTATAAAATGAAAGCTTTTACTAAATAGTCCTAAGAATACTTCTCTCTGGGTTTGGGTATAAGTTACCACAGCATCATTCCCATAATCCACAGTGGAAGCAGCACAAGTTTTGTGATCAGAGGGGTGTGAATTCAAATCTGGGTTCAACACAATGGAATAAATCTATTCAGTTTTCTGTACCCTCTGTAGATAATTTGTCTGTAAAATGTGAATGATCATCTTCTCTATATTATAACTTTTAAGGTTATTCTAAGGATAAAATTAGAGAATATATTTTGAAATGACTAACAGTGTGTGATATATTGTAGTAATTCAATATGTGGTGTTTTGTATGTGAAATATAGTAAATCATATTTACACCTAGATAAGATTATAAAATTATGGATTGGAGGAGGAATACGATATGGGGCCATACAACAGAGCACAGTGGTCAGTGACAAGATACAGACTATCATTAAATTGGCATAGGACCTAAGTAGGTCCTGGTAGGGACAAACTCTGCCCATGTGTCATTCATGCTTTGTATATTCAGCTGCCGCACCACTCTCAGAATTATGTTTCAGATAACACACCATCTTACATGTTGTGAATGTTTGGAAGAAAACAATTCACAGACACAAATATACATCTGCTTGTAGTCTCAGTGTTTCACGCACTCTTTCCTCATTCATAAAGTGAGAACAGTTTCCAGAGGCAGGGGATAAATACCATGCCTTCTTTGCATTACCTACAACTTATACACGAGTGCAGCGGACACAGCAATAGGGAAGATATGCTTAATTTTTTGATATTTATGATTTTAGTTTGTATAATGTTTTAGCCAACAGAAACTTTTATATCTATTTTATCTTTATAACAGTCTCCCGAGGTAGGTTTTGTGATAACCCCCAAATCACAGATGAGTAAATTACAGAAACTGAGATGGAGTGATTGCTTCAACGAAACTCAGCTAACAAGGGCACCAGTGTGATCTAATTCCCTATCTCCTGTCTTTCAAGTCATCTCTGAAAGATGGAGTTAATTTACCTCAAGAAGACAGCAGGCTAATCAAACCCTCTTTCTAAATGCTGCTACTGTTAGCTCTTAGCACAATATCTATTACAAACGTTAATAACCATTGGTAAGTACTTTGGAAATCCTGCCATTAGCTCTGTTATCTGTTGGACTGTCTGGAGCCACTCACTGAGGGTCCTCTTTAGCCAAGGGCTTCTCTGTAAGCAGACTGGATCTGACAGTCATTTGCTTGAATACATGCCATGTGGCAGCAAGTAAGGCTCTGTGCTTAGGTAAATGAGGCCGTCAACTTCCCTCATTAGACTTCACATGTTTACACATATGTGTGAAGACTGTTTCAGAACTACCAAGCTGCTTTAAAGCTAGAAAAAGTAGAAAGAGAATGAAGTACAAAATTAGAAAGACATGCAGAAAGAGGATAGAACTTATAAGTAAGAAGGTTGGATTCCTTTCTAGGCCTTCACATTAGTGGACCATGCAGTCTTGGACACATCACCTAGTATCTGAAGCTGTTTTCTCATTTTTAGGATGGAGATTGTAAGTTCTCCAGAGAAACAAAAACCATAAGATACACAGACACACATACACACACTAACAAATTTATTTATATCCAAGGAATGGGTGTCTGCGATTGTGGGTACTGGTGTGAAATCCATAAAACAGGTCATCAGTCTGGAAACTCTTGGGCTGTAATCTTGAAAAAGAATTTCTTCTTCTCTCAAGAGACATGTTTTAAGATGTTTCAACTGATTGAATGAGGCCCACCCACATTATCGAGGTAATCTCCTTTACTTAAAGTCAAATGATTATGTGTGATAACCCCATCTAAAAAATACTTTTATAGCAATCCCCAAATTAATGTTTGTGTAACTGGGTTCTATAACCTAGTTAAATTGACACATAAAACTAATAATCACAGGGAAGGTGATAATGATGATGGTGATGGGGGAAATAGCCATCTTTCAAAATCATGAAAAACAGATCTAAATATCCATTTTAGGTGTCTAGTGCAATGTCTAGTATATAGTAGAATCTCAATATTATTTCAATATGAACAAAAGCAAATGTACGGGAGTGAGGACTTATTCATTTATCCTTGGGCCTCTTTTTTTTTCTTTCTTTCTTTCTAAATCCCACTAATGTCTCTAAATTCATTTGATTCTGGCATAATCTCAACTATATTTTCCCAATGGCTCTAAAAGTAAACTGACTCAGGATAAAAGTATAATGCTTCAGAAAGAGTTTCAGGTAGATATTTTGTGCTTGAAAGAGAGCTCTGTACTCCCCTATAGAGATAACAATCCTCATTACTTCCAACCTAGCACATAAATTCTAATATATCATTATATTTCCATTATGCTATTTTATTTTTAATTTCCTATAGGCTTTAGCAACTTATTACTGTCAAAAGAAAAAATCCTTTCAGGTTTTTGAGGCTGAATGTGGCTAATCTCATAACTTTGTCAATTTAAAATAAGGACAATTACATCTGCAGAAAGTACGTATTTTATTGTTACTTCTCATGGTTTACGTATAGACTATTGTGGTTAAGTAGAAATAGCATTGACTTTGGAATCTGGAAAACAGAGCTTTTATAATGGCTCTGTTACATAAATACTAACTATATTACCTTGAACATCTTAACTAACCTCTGCATGCCCATTTTCCTATCTATTATATTTTATAACTAGCTTTGTCCATCCTGCATCTATTCTAAAGAAATAAAACATGAAAACTATCTTGAACAATGTCTAGCTCACTGACAATACCTGATAAATATTGACTGAATCAGAATCTAAACACAGTGTGGCATTAAATCAGAACTTCACCTAGATAATATGAATATCTAAAAAAATAAAAAGTTAGTTAGCTCTGCAACAAACTAAACACAGCATTTTCTATGCTAGAAAACCTTCAGTGTTTCATTGACATTCACATTAGAATTTTAAAGTTCTATTTTGAGCATAGGTCTCTTGTACACATAATAACATATTCCTGATTATTCATTTTTTCCATATGAAGGTATTTGAGCACTTTTTCTGTAGAGCCAGTATGATAAGGTTAATCAAACTTGGATAGAAACCAGAGTATGGAATATTGAATGAACACTATCAAAATAAAGGAGCAATAAATAATCAAGATTAACTTGGCAGGGAAGGACCAGTCGCTGGCAACAGGAAGCAGGGTTAGAAACACTGGAGATTAGATTCAATTGCTAAGTAACATCAATTATGTTCCAAAGGATTGAGATCTAGCTATAAGAGCAAGAAAAAAACATTTTTAAAATGAAGGATCAAGTTGTCAATTTTAGAACAGTAAAAAAAAAAAAAAAAAAAAAAAAAATTCCAAGATGAAGAGAACATCACCCACAGTGATAGCTGCCTCCTCCTTGCCCCAGTTTTGGGCTAACCCCATGCATTCCACTTTATGTTCCTCTTCATGGGTCTTCACAAATATCTTGGCTCTGAATGTGAACAAAGTGTTTTATTTTCTTATTTAATTAAAAGTTGCAAATTTCTAGGGTAGGAAGAATGTTCATATGCTTTAATAAGCATTAATTAGGAAAGACATGAAATGAGTTTCTGCTTGAGCTTATACACTTCGCTGAAAATTAAAATGACACATTTTCAAGATTTTCATAATATCTACATTTTATATCCCTCATTTACACTGTTATGAGTACAGTGTTGCCATCTCAACATTTACACAAACCCTTTCAGATTTTATTCCATTATTTTCTCTCAATTTTTGTTTGCAGTAGTATTTTTTCACTCCTTTCCTTTTGATACGGAATGTTTCCAGATATTCCTCTTGAAAGCAAAACTTGTGAGATATGAATGTAAAAGGAAATTATTTAAGGAATAGAGACAAGTGGGCAAAGAGGTAACACACAATAATCCAGGTACCATTATTCCTTATTGACAAATTGGATCCTTTCCAACAAGGATGACATATTGTAACTTAATCCACATTCACTGAGCAGCAAAGCTGGATGAATAATAAACTGTGGACCAAGATTTAATGAAATAATAGACCAGAGAAAAGCACAGGTTTCCTTAGAGGTATTTTTTCCATTACTATTCACAACACATCCCAAGGTAACAAGTGATGAGATGTCATATCTTCAAACTATCTTTCAGGACAAAATAAAATCATCAGATGTTAGACATTGTGCAAAATGACAACCATTGCTCTAATAATGAACTCCAATTAAGCTGTGTATATACTCATTTACATAACTATTGTACAGTACTTGCAACAAAGATCATATCATCCTATAAACACACACACATTCTAAATGCAAAAACCTTTGTGATATATCCTTTCAATATAATTTTTGGACCGGATTCTTAGGGTAATTGATTTGCTGTGAGGTGGACTGGATTGAACCATAGCTTCTCTATGGTTAGTTACTTACCTTTAAGCCTCAGAATTCATGTCTATAAAAATGCTAATAATAATTCCTTCCTTTTTTTTCTATCTAGGTTCAAATAAGAGAATGTATGGGAAAGATAATTGTGATAAGTTTCTGTACAAATATATTATTACATATAGTAATTAATTTATTCATTATAATTCCATCAGTAAATTCTAAAACAATTCTTTGGATAAAAACAAAAATGAAATTATCATCACTTTGCCATCACTTTTATCCATATTCAAATTATAACTATAATTATTGTTAAAAATACACTGGGAACTTCAGCATCTAAGGGTAAGTCACCCCTTCAAAGTAGATACCTTTGGAATTTGTATTTAAATGGGCATTTATTGAGCAATAATATTCATAAGATATTTTTACTAGGTATATTATGAATATTACTTCAATTAATCCTTACTTAGTTCCTTATATGTAGATATAATTAATCCTTTTTTTCAAAGAAATAATTGAAGGAATAGAGATTCTCCAAGTAAAATGGCATAATTTGTTGGTATAGCTGCTGTTATTACTCAAATTGGGGGGAAATGATTGCATAGGCAAAAACCTAAGAAAAAAGTTGTTTTATACTATGGCATGTGTGTTAGGACACAAGAAAGAAGGCCAGTCTTCTATGTCAGGGAGATAAGAAAGAAAATGGATTGCCAAAATAAGACTCTATATTTTGACTCAAAATTTGGAAAACAAATCAGGCAACAAAGATTCAGCAAAGTACTAAGATTGATGGCTTTTAAAGTCAAGCAGAAGAAATTTGACCTTAGTTCATGAGCACTGTAAGTTATTTGAATAAGATAATGCCTTGATGAAACCAGTAATTTTGGGAGGATGGTTTCTGGGATTCTAAAAAATTTGAAAATTTACTCATAGAACTTGAGAATTTATATAATGTTGCAAATATGCACACAGAATTGAAGTTCTTTAAAAATACCAATACAGATTTTTTAATAGAGATATTTATTTTAATATATTTGAGTCATGTACCACTACTCTATGTGAACATTGATATGTTTTGATAAATTGAACCTGTCAGATGCCAACCAACCTTTAGGGCTATTTTGTTTATTTATTCATGAGCAATTATGTATTTTCCATTTTGGGTCTCTCTCTTGTTTTTATATTTCATGCCTTTATTTATAGTTACATTTTTTATGTTTGTATTATTCTTCTTTTTTTGGTGTACACCAAAAATATAAGTAGTGAAAAATTTGAACCATGTGAATGAGAAAAGAATGTTTGGTCTTTGGGGAAAAACATTTGGTGTTTTCTTTGCATTAAATATACCAAATAAATTAGGAAAGGGAAACCATGTGTTAGATAGTAAGGGATGTACTTATGACTTTGTAGGTGTTTCTATCGTGTGTGTGTGCATGAAAAGGCCCAGAGTCCAAGACAGAGAGACAGAGATTCATTTCATTCTGAGTCCAAGCTTTACAATTTCTCCCTTAAAAGTATGAAAATCCAGTTAGAGTAACAGTGCAATTTTTACCATTGATAGTGTAGTGTTTTGAGAATTGAAAACATTGATTAAATGATATTTTAAGTTGCCTACCTTTTTTGAATTGATTTCAGTTTAAACGGTCCCTACTTTTCAACTTTCAGGTATGTATCCCTTCTTATATTTTGAATATCTAGTAATTACTGTTAAAATGTGTTCTGTATCTGGAGACAAATGTTTATGTGCAATTCTTTGTAAATAATTTGGAATAACAAAACCAATTTAAAAGGAGTACTTTTACTGGAAGTCTAAATGTCAAGAACTGGGGTTGTATACCTCCTAACTCAATGCTCCAGAGAAATTACTGAAAGTATACATACATTCAGCTTTCCTGGTGGCTTAGGCAGTAAAGAATTTGCCTGCATGCAGGAGCTGCAGGAGAAGAGGGTTCTGTCCCTAGGTTGGGAAGATCCCCTGGAGGAGGGTAAGGCAACCCCACTCCAGTATTTTTGCTTGGAGAATCCCATGTGCAGAGGAGCCCTGGTGGGCTATGGTCCATAGCCATCGCAAAGAGTTGGACATGACTGAAGCAAATTAGCATGCATGCACGCACGCATACGTACATTCATAGTGGCATGTCTACCTGAAATCTGTAAACAAGAAAAGGTCTTTATATCTTGGAAGACAAAAGCGAATGGCTCTAAACAGTGTTAGAATAAAGCCATTTTAATTGAAATCAAAGTGCCTATATATATAGGGAGAACATGCTAAAGGAAATATATCAACTAATGATTAATTGTTTACTTCTGCCGCATGTTGTGGCGCTGGGGCTTGCCAGGTGGTGCTAGTGGTAAAGAAACCATCTGCCAATGCAGGAGATGTAAGAGAAGTGAATCCCATCCCTGGGTTGGGAAGATTCCTTGGAGGAGGGCATGACAACCCACTTCCAATATTCTTGCCTGGAGAATCCCATGGACAGAGGAGCCTGGATGGCTACAGTCCATGGGGTCACAAAGAGTCAGACATGTATGAAGCAACTTAGCTTGCCATTGCATCTGGGGGCTACTGGGTGAAGAGTGAAGGACAAAGGAAGATGTAAAAAAATAATAAAATGGTGTCCATGACAGGGACCTGCATGTATATAATCACAGTTAGTTAATATGTTGGTGTTTTCTGTGTGTCTATGTGTGTGCATTTGTACTTGTATGACTGAAGAGATGCATAAAATGGTAGTCTCCTATATATGGTTGGAAAATATACCTGAACGCTCACGAGTTGCCATTAGTCCTGAACTTCTCCCACAGTTATCAAAGGCATACTGTCATGATTCAGACCTGAATCTTGCATCAGGCCAATAAGCTAACTTTATTTGACACTAATATTTCTAGATTATTTCAATATGGGAAGTTGTGAGAGTTGGAAGAGATGAGAAAAACTGTTAAAATTTTTGAAGGGGAATTTTGGGTGGAGATTCATTTAGAAGTTTTTAGAATAATATGATTAATAATGAGGGCAAAAAAATAACCAATTAATATTAGAAATTATATATATATATTTAAAAACAAGTCAGGAAGATAATAGTAACAGAATAAAAAAAAAAAAAACAAAAATAAATTTAACCAAAAATAGCAAAGAAAAGATTTAAAAAAAAAAGTAGAATGCCAGATGCAGGGGGGAAAAATGGGGAGTTGCTGTTCACTCTGCATGAAAGTTCCATAATGTAAGATGAAAAAGTTCTAGAAATCTGTTGCTAATATTGTGCTTGTAGTTAAACAATACTGTACTGAATACTTAAAAATTTGTTAAAGATAGATCTCATGTAATGTGTTTTTTTACCACAGTTTAAAAAAAAGTATTGGACTTCAAATGAAAAAATAGTTTCAACATAACAGAAATCAAAACAAATATGAATGGATTAAAAATTCCATTACAAATACAAAGACATATGACCATATAGGGAGGTTTTAACATGCCACTCTAGAAATCCATTGTGTGAGCAAAAAATAAGTAAAGATTATAAAACTTTCTCCAAAGGATACCATTCTTCCTCATTACTCACAGATATCAAACTTGCAAATTCACTTTGTTAAATTAATTGGCAACCCCAAGATTGATACTTGCAGTGCTTTTGCACTTATTCACAAACATGAATAAACTGGCAGAAAATATGAGTTGTCTGATATGAACTTTTCTAGCTGAGGTCAATCAAGTTTTGGTTTTCATATTCAAACTATAAACAAATGACTTTTTTGCAGTATAATTAATGCTGATTTCAGACACACACAGCAGTAAGTGACAGCTTGCAGCAAGCAGCAGCAAGTGGTAGCTAGAAGCAAGGTCTACATTTCTCAGACCCTGAGTCCTAAACACTGGACCACAGGAGCCAGCAGTTAGGGCTAAGGTCCCTAGTCTTGCCTGCCTAGTCAAGAATAAATTCAGATGAGCAGGCAGAAGGTAAAGAGTAAAGTAAAAAGTTTATTGTAAAGAAAAGTACATGCAGAAAGGCTCATGGGTGAGCTCAGAAAGTCATGCCTTGGGAAGTTTAAACCCTTTATAAAGGGGCAGTTTTCCAGGTCTTGTCTTCCCTCAGGCCAATCACTTTGCTTTCTCCCCACAACTCCCCTCTCTCCAAGTAAATTTGTTTCAGGATCCTCCCCTGGGGTGCTTGGACACACAATAGCCAAGATGGACCTTGAAGTGAAGAATTCTGGGAGGAGCAAGACTCATTATGGCCTGGGATTATCCTCTGACTTTAACTCCAAGGACCATTTCTGCACATGTGTAGTATCTCCCCCATCAGACATTGTTTTCTTCCTTTGTCCTCGCCTTGATGATTCCCTTGAGATAAGAGACTAAGACTGGCTATTTACCCTTTTATTGTTGTCTGAATTCCTCACAATTTCCAACAAACTGTGGAGAATTCTTCAAGAGATGGGAATACCAGACCACCTGACCTGCCTCTGGAGAAATCTGTATGCAGGTCAGGAAGCAAAAGTTAGAATTGGACTTGGAACAACAGACTGATTCCAAATAGGCAAAGGAGTATGTCAAGGCTGTATATTGTCACCCTGCTTATTTACTTATATGCAGAGTACATCATGAGAAACGCTGGGCTGAATGAAGCACAAGCTGGAATCAAGATTGCTGGGAGAAATATTAATAACCTCAGATATGCAGATGACACCACCCTTATGGCAGAAAGTGAAGAAGAACTAATGGAGCTTTCAATGAAAGTGAAAGAGGAGAGTGAAAAAGTTGGCTTAAAGCTCAACATTCAGAAAACGAAGATCATGGCATCTGGTCCCATCACTTCATGGGAAATAAATGGGGAAACAGTGGAAACAGCGACAGACTTTATTTTTTGGGGCTCCAAAATCACTGCAGATGGTGACTGCAGCCATGAAATTAAAAGACACTTACTTCTTGGAAGAAAAGTTATGACCAACCTAGACAGTAAATTAAAAAGTAGAGACATTATTTTGCCAAAAAAGGTCCATCTAGTCAAAGCTATGCTTTCTCCAGTAGTCATGTATGGATGTGAGAGTTGGACTATAAAGAAAGCTGAGTGCCGAAGAATTGATGCTTTTGAACTGTGATGTTGGAGAAGACTTTTGAGAGTCCTTTGGGCTGCAAGGAGATCAAACCAGTCAATCTTAAAGGAAATCAGTCCTGATTATTCATTGGAAGGACTGATGCTAAAGCTGAAACTCCAATACTTTGGCCACCTGATGGGAAGAACTGACTCATTTGAAAAGACCCTGATGTTGGGAAAGATTGAAGGCAGGGGGAAGAAGGGGATGACAGAGGGTGAGATGGTTGGATGGCATCATCAACTTGATGGACATGAGTTTGAGTAAACTCTGGGAATTGGTGATGGACAGGGAGGCCTGACATTCTACAGTCCATGAGGTCACAAAGAGTCGGACACAACTGAGTGACTGAACTGAACTAACTGAACTGAACTGAATTCTTCAATTGGAGACCACCTATCTCTTATCTTAACAAATACAAGCAGAAGGGTGGCTGTAAATTTCCAACCTGGAGCCTATCTATCTCCTATCTCAATACAATTTTTTTGCAGTTTCTATTTTGTTTTGTTTTGGTGGTTTTGCTATTTAAAATGTACCACAAGCACAGTGCTGAAGTGTTGCCTAGGATTCGTAAGCTGAAAAAATGTTAGTCACTCAGGTGTGTCCCACTTTTTGTGACCACATGGACTGTATGTAGCCCACCAGGCTCCTTTGTCCATGTAATTCTCCAGGCAAGAATACTGGAGTGGGTTGCCATTTCCTTCTCCAGGGGATCTTCCCAACTCAGGGATCGAACCCAGCTCTCCCACATTACAGGCAGACTCTTTACCAACTGAGCCACCAGTTCAGGTCAGTTCAGTTGTTCAGTCGTGTCCAACTCTTTGCAGCCCCAGGGACTGCAGCATGCCAGGTCTCCCTGTCCATCATCAACACCCAGAGTTTACTCAAACTCATGTCCATTGAGTTGGTGATGACATCCAACCATCTCAGCCTCTGTCACCCCCTTCTCCTCCTGCTTTCAATCTTTCCTAGCATCAGGGTCTTTCAAATGAGTATTGGAGTTTCAGCTTCAGCATCAATCCTTCCAAAGAATATTCAGGACTTATTTCCTTTAGGATGTACTGGTTGGATCTCCTTGAAGTCCAAGGGACTCTCAAGTCTTCTCCAACACCACAGTTCAAAAGCATCAGTTCTTTGGCACTCAGCTTTCTTTATAGTCCAACTCTCACATCCATACATGACTACTGGAAGAACCATAGCTTTGACTAAATGAACCTTTGCTGGCAAAGGGATGTCTCTGCTTTTTAATATGCTGTCTAGGTTGGTGATAATTTTTCTTTCAAGGAGCAAACGTTTTTTAATTTCATGGCTGCAAAATCATAAAGTCTGTCACTGTTTCCATTGTTTCCCCATCTATTTGCCATGAAGTGATGGGACCAGATGCCATCATCTTAGTTTTATGAATGTTGAGTTTTAAGCCAACTTTTTACTCTCCTCTTTCACTTTCATCAAGAGGTGCTTTAGTTCTTCGCTTTCTGCCGTAAGGGTGGTGTCACCTGCGTATCTGATGTTATTGATATTTCTCCCAGCAATCTTGATTCCAGCTTGTGCATCATCCAGCCCAGAATTTCTCATGATATACTCTGCATGTAAATTAAATAAGTAGAGTGACAATTTACAGCCTTGATGTACTCCTTTCCCTATTTGGAAGCAGTCCATTGCTCCATGTCCAGTTCTATCTGTGGTTTTTTGACCTGCATACAGGTTTCTCTGGAGGCAGGTCAGGTGGTCTGCTATTCCCAGCTCTTGAAGAATTTTCCAGAGTTTGTTGTGATCCACACAGTCAAAGGCTTTAGTGTCGTCAATAAAGCAGAAGTAGATGTTTTTCTGGAACTTTTTTGCTTTTTCAATGATCCAACAGCTGTTGGCCATTGGATCTCTGGTTCCTCTGCCTTTTCTAAATCCAGGTTGAATATCTGGATGTTCATGGTTCATGTACTGTTGAAGCCAGGCTTGGAGAAATTTGCCATTTTTTTGCTAGTGTGTGAGATGAGTGCTATTGTGTTGTAGTTTGAGCATTCTTCGACATTGCCTTTCTTTGGGATTGGAATGAAAACTGATCTTTTCCATTCAGTGGCCACTGCTGAGTTTTCCAAATTTGCTGGTGTATTGAGTGCAGCACTTTCACAGCATCAACTTTTAGGATTTGAAGTAGCTCAACTGGAATTCCATCACCTCCATTAGCTTTGTTCATAGTGGTGCTTCCTAAGGCCCACTTGATTTCACATTCCAGAATGTCTGGTGCTAGGTGAGTGATCACACTATCGTGATTATATTGGTCATGAAGATCTTTTTTGTACAGTTCTTCTTTGTATTCTTTCCAGCTCTGCTTAATATCTACTGCTTCTTTTAGGTCCATACCATTTCTGTCCTTTTTTTGTGCCCATCTTTGCATGAAATATTCCCTTGGTATCTCTTATTTTCTTAAAGTGATCTCTAGTCTTTCCCATTCTTTTGTTTTCCTCTATTTCTTTGCATTGATCACTGAGGAAGGCTTTCTTATCTCTCCTTGCTATTCTTTGGGACCCTACATTCAAATGGGTATATCTTTCCTCTTCTCCTTTGCCTTTCACTTCTCTTCTTTTCACAGCTATTTGTAAGTCTTCCTCTGACAACCATTTTGCCTTTTTGCATTTCCTTTTTTGGGGACGTTCTCGATCACTGCCTCCTGTACAATGTCACAAACCTCTGTCCATAATTTTCCCGTCAGTCTGTCTACTGAGCCACCAGGGAAGCCCCAACCTCAAAAAGTCTGTGATTCATCTAATGGACAACATTCCTGCAGTAGGTAAGCTTTATCCTTGTATTCATTTTAAAGCTGTTGGTTGTGAGGTCAGTGTCAATAAATCTACACTATATTTTAAATAAAGTGTCTTTAAGCAGAAACACGTTAAATAAGGTTATATTTTGAATAGTTAATGAAAATACTGTGACCTGATGCCTGTAGGAACCCAATCTGTTAATTCTCTAGGAGCAATGGCTCAGTATTTGCTAATGTGGTGTTCAAAATGACTTTACTAGAACATAGTTACAGTGAATAATGAGAATCGACTATATATGTGCGTATGGAATTTGTGTTAAACAATAAAAAATACATACTATTTTTAGAAACCAATGAAATATTTGCTCATGTAAAAATAATGCCCTATATTGTCAGAAAAATCTCAATTATTCTAAAATTTTACACCATATGTCTCACAATCTGTTGCTACAATGCAAAAAATAGAAGTTAATAATCAAAGGGCATTCCACAAAATTATTTTTTTAATAAATATATTTTTATGATATTGTTAAAATCCACTAGGCAAAAGAAATTTTAAAAGATTGACAACACAAAATGTTCACAAGGATGTAGAGTAGTTGAAACCCTCACTCATTTCTGGAAGAGGTGTAAAATGGTACAACACACTGAGAAATGTTTCAGTAATTTCTCAGAAAATTAAACATACCCCTACCTTTGACTGAATAATTGAAATCTTAGATTTATCGAAGATATATAAAAACATCTGTCCACAGAAAGACATTTATAAAAATGTAACAGTGCATGAACTGAGAACTTCCAGATGTATAAAGTCGATTTAGAAAAGACAGATGAACCGGAAGTCAAATTTCCAACATTTGTTGGATCATAGCAAAAAGCAAGCAAATTCCATGAAACATCTACATCTGTTTAATTGACTATGCTAAGGCCTTTGACTCTGTGGATAACAATAAACTGTGGAAAATCCTTACAGTTGAGATTACCAGACCACCTTACCTGTCTCCTGAGAAACCTGTATGCAAGTCAAGAAGCAACAGGTAAAACCGTACATGGAACAACAGACTGGTTCAAAATTGGGAAAGGAGTACTTCAAGGCTGTATATTGTCACCCTGCTTATTTAATTTATATGCAGAGTACATTTTGTGAAATGCCAGGCTGAATGAAGCTCAAGCTGGAGAAATATCAACAACTTCATGTATGCAGATGATACCACTCTAATGGCAGAAAGAAAAGAGAAACTGAAGAGCCTCTTGATGTGGGTGAAAGAGGACAGTGAAAAAGCTGGCTTAATACTCAACATTTAAAAAACTAAGATTATGGCATTCAGTACCATCAATTCATAGCAAGTAGATGGAGAAAAAGTGGAAACAGTGGCAGATTTTCTTTTCTTGGGCTCCAAATTCACTGTAGATGCTGACTGAAGCCACGAAGTTAAAATATGCTTACTCTTTGGAAGAAAAGCTATGACAAACCTGGACAGCATATTAAAAAGCAGAAACATTACTTTGCCGACAAAGGTCCTTATAGTCAAAGCTATGCCTTTTTCCATAATCATGTACATATGTGAGAGGTGGACCATAAAAAAGGCTGAGCACTTAAGAATTGATATTTGTGAATGGTGGTGCTGGAGAAGACTTTTGAGAGTCCCTTGGACTGCAAGGAGATCAAACCAGTCAATTCTAAAGGAAATCAGTCCTGAATGTTCATTGTTGTTGTTCCGTTGCTAAGTCATGTCTGATTTTTTGTGACCACATGGACTGCAGCATGCCAGGCGCCCCTGTCCTTCACTATCTCATGGAGTCTTCTCAAACTCATGTCCATTGACTCAGTGATGCCATCCAACAATCTCATCTTCAGCTGAAGCTGAAGCTTTGGCCACCTGATATGAAAAACTGACTCATTGGAAAAAATACCTTGATGCTGGGAAAGATTGAAGGCAGGAGGAGAAGGGGGTGACAGAGGATGAGATCGTTGGATGGCATCACTGAGTCAATGGACATGAGTTTGAGCAGACTCCACAAGATAGTGAAGGACAGGGAAGCCTGGGATGCTGCAGTCCATGTGGTCACAAAAAATCAGACATGACTTAGCAACTGAACAACAACAAATAACAAATTTATTTGCAACAGGTGTAAACCTATTGTAGAGAGCTGAGGTATTCATAAACAGAATAATTACTAAAAAACTGAATATATTCATACAATGCCTATTCTTCATATTCTACTAAGCAATAAAAAGGAAACAAAATGAAACAAGCAACACCCATATGAATCTCATGAAATATGGCTCTATTTACATGAAGTCTTAAAACAGGCAAAATCAATGTAATGTTTAAAAAATGTGACCTGTGGTAGCTTCTAGTCCGGGTAGGGACTGACTGGGAAGGTATATGCAGAAGCATTCTACTGGAGTTTATTCATCATGATAGGGATGTAGATTTCTTTGGTGTATATGTTCTTCAAATTGTGCAACTAATACTTGTGTATTTTTATATTTGTGAGTATCATCAAATAAAAACTTTTAAAATTATTGTATTATTGATTGAGGAAGAAACAGAAAGTGGAAGTTTCTATTATACTGTGTTTTACTTTGGTTATGTGAAATTTTTCGTGAAAACCTAAAATGTAGTTTTCTTAATAATGTTGGCTTAAAGAAGATACCACACCTGAAACTACTGAGCAATCACAAATGAACAACTGTCACATTAAAACCCTGGAAGTTATTCTGTTTTCTATATCTCACTTCCCAACATCCAACTGGCCAACAGGGTTTGTCAGTTACATTTCCTTAATAGTTATCAAGTTGATCCTCTCCCTTCTATTCCAATCATTACTAATATAGGCCAAGACTTTATCTTTTCTCACCTGCATTGTTGTAATAACTTTCTCACTTAACTCTTGTCTTTACTCTTGCTCCATCTATTCCAGTGTGATCTTTCTATAGTACAGATCTGACCATGTTATTTCCTTGTTTAACTTGCAAATATTTCCATTTTTCTACATGATAAAGACCAAACTCCTTATCCTTTGTAATTGTGCCTATTGCAGTGATAATAAATGGCAATCTGCTCTGGAGAAATGTCATGTGTTCTGCAGATAAATGTAGCAGATGATGTGCAATGGTGACTGCAGGATTTACCATATACCTGAAGTTCCCTAAATTCTGAAAAATGGTGGTTAAAGACACTTAAATACAGTACTATAAAGCACTAAATACCAACAGGTCAGCCAACTTGCTGTCACTTTCTTCTACACTTGAAAAATAATCTGGAGAGTTTTTTTCTTTGTTATTACTGTTGTTTAGTCGCTAAGTTGTGTCTGAGTCTTTTGTGACCACATGGATTATAGCCTGTCAGGCTCCTCTGTCCATGGAATTTCCCAGGCAAGAATACTGGAGTTGGTTGCCATTTCCTTCTCCAGGGAATCTTCCCAACCCAGGTATAGAACCCATGTCTCCTGCATTGCAGGTGGGTTTTACCTCTGAGCCACTAAGAAAGCTTTTTTCCCTTAGCATACACTTAAAATGCAATGTGTATCACTGAATAAAAATTGGCTTTATAACTTTCACTGTTATAATAGGAAAATACATATACCAAATGCTATTACCAGAATCACAACTATTACTGCAATGAATTCTATGTTGTTTTTGCTTCTTGTAGGATTTGAAGTTCCAGGTAACAGCATTCTCTTGGCTAAGCTTAGATGATGTGCTATACGAGGAATAAGTGATAGTATCCGACCTTCTAAACTTTTCAGTGATTGATTTTCCATCTCAGAAAGAAGTTGCAAATGGTGGGAAACCTAAATGAAACAAAGACCAATTTCAATTCACGCCTTAGCTCTTTGATAATCACTTCAATCATAATAGGAAAGTACTATGGCTGTTGCCATTTTCACATGAAGGAACTGAGGCTTAGAAATGTTAAATCATTGACTTAAATATGCACCTATTATGTGTCTGGCCCTATATTCGAACCAAGGTAATGTTACTCCAGAGAGCAGCCACTAAATATTTTCACAGGCAATGTCTTGTTATGTAGGATGCTTTGAGTATTTTTCTTGATATTCAAATTTATTATGTTCATTTGTTGGAATTAGTGCTTACTTTAAAGAGCGCTTTTATTTTATCTGTGTATAAAGGAAGTATTTAGCATTTTTAAGAATCTACATGAAAGATATAATGAGTTTAAAAAATGGGGTTCAGAAGTTGAGTCCTGGGGATGTATACACATTTAAAATTCAATCATTGGAATAATACAATCTGAAAATATGTAGGGAATTTTGAGTGAAATCAGTATTTTCTTTCCTTATTCAATAATACATTATAAGGAGAGTGATAATAAAGTGTTTGAAAAAAAAAAAGCAGCTGTCAATTTGGACAAATAATGTCAAAGGCTATCTTAATTAAAGAGCATGTCTTGAGTTTCATCAGTGTTGAAGAGACAACTTTGAGCTTATTTATCCAAGGTTATAAACATTGAGTCTTAGAAAATCAGAATTTATTTGAATAAAATGTATAGCCAGATCTATTAAGGCACCGTTAATATGAGTGGAAAATGTAACCAAATTGTAACAAAATTTAAAGATGAACACCCAGAAGCATCATAAACACATTGTCATGAACATTCTTTCTGGATTTAACTGTGGTAAAGTTTTCGTGAGGAAAGAACTCTATTCTTCAGTTGTCCAGTCATGTGCAACTCTTTGCAACTGCATGGACTGCAGTACCCTAGACTTCTCTGTCCATCAGTATCTCCTAGAGAGTGCTCAAATTCATGTCCAGTGAGTCAATGATACCATCCAAGAATCTCATCCTCTGTTTCCCCCTTCTCCTCTTGACCTCAAGAAACTTTCCCAGCATCAGGCTCTTTTTCAATGAATTAGCTCTTTGCATCAGGTGGCCAAAGTATTGGAGCTTTAGCTTCAGCATCAGTCCTTCCAATGAATATTTAGGGTTGATTTCCTTTAAGATTGACTGGTTTGATCTCTTTGCGTACAAGGGACTCTCAAGAGTCTTAACCAGCCCCACCATTCAAAAACATCGATTTTTCAGCACTCAGCCTTCTTTATGGTCCAACTCTCACACCTGTACATGAGTATTGGAAAACCACAGCTTTGACTATATGGACCTTTATTGGCAAAGTGATGTCTCTGCTTTTTAATACACTGTATAGGTTTGTCATAGCTTTTCTTTTAAGGAGCAAGTGTCTTTTAATTTCATGACTGCAGTCATGGTCCACAGCGATTTTGGAGCCCCCCAAAATAAAAAGTCTTTCAGTTTCCATTTTTCCCCATCTATTTGCCATGAAGTGATTGGACCAATGGTATGATCTTAGTTTTTGAATGTTGAATTTTAAGCCAACTTTTTCACTCTCTTTTTTCACCTTCGTCAAGAGGCTCTTTAGTTCCTCTTAGCTTTCTGGCATTAGGGTGGTGTCATCTGCATATCTGAGGTTATTGATATTTCTCCTGGCAGTTTTGATTCTAGGTTGAGCTTCATCCAGCCTGGCATTTCTCATGATGTACTCTGCATATAAATTAAATAAGCAGGGTGACAATATACAGCCTTGATGTACTCCTTTCCCAGTTTTGAACCAGTCCATTGTTCCATGTCTGGTTCTAATGGTTGCTTCTTGACCTGCATATAGGGTTCTTAGAACTCTGAAAATCTCTCAATTCTATCATTTATTTGTATGTTGCTGTATATTTGTGAATATGTTAGCAATGTTTCAAACATATCTATACAGAGTAAAGCTGCAATACTAGGAAACTATATAATGTGCTAATAACCTGATGAACTTCACTATTGTGTATTATGTTCTGTGATGGAGTTCCTGAGATTATTGACCCTTAGGATCATGAATCAACTACTTTAAAAATGCAGATAACCTATGATTTCAGTGGTTTCCTGTCACTGGGTCTCATTTATGAAATTCTATTTTTAAAAATTATGTGTTCTATGTTACAGGACTCCTTTATATGGAGCCTCATAATAGAATTCATAGGTGATTTCTTTGCCTTTAAAAATAGAAGCAACACCACATTTTTTATCATCTGAAGGAGAAGATATTCATTTTTCAAAACCATTTGTAATAGTGGAAGAATTATGCCAATTAATACTCTAAATCAGCACTATCCTGTAGAACTTTTTCAATGATGGAAATTTTCTGCACCATCCCATACATCAGCCACTAGTCACAAACAGCTACTAAGTACTTGAAATGTGACTAAGGGACTAAATTTTTGATGCTATCATATTTAATATGAAGTAATTTGAATGCAAGTTTAAATAATCACATGTGGCTAAATGGCATTGATCAATGCTACTTTCTGATTTTCAAATAAGAAAATCTTGCTTTGGAGAGAAAAAGAAACCTTCCCCATTCATCCATAATAACTCATGGTGATTAAGATGTGTGTTTAATCAGATGAATGATATTCAATTGATATTAATATGAAAGATTGGATACAATATTCCCAAATTTATATCTACACTTTTAAAAGGGAATCTTCTAGACTGACAGTGCCTTTAAAAATGCCTTTCTTTCTCACTGCAGTACCCTCAACATTTAAGACAATGCTTATTAGGTGGAGTAGACAGAGTAGGCACTTGATAAATATTCATTCAGTGGATGAATGATAAAACAAAATTAAATGAATATCAGAAGCACTATTTAAATGGAGCAAACCATTAAATCAGTGGCCAGAAAATGTCCAATGATACTGTGGATGTAAATGCAAATGTTATTCCAGAACTTTGATTTTACTGGAACTATCCAAAATTCAATCCTGTTCATGAATGTTTCAACTAAATCAATTTTGACTGTTTGTTTATTCTTCAATAATGCTCATCTCATCTCAGAGCTATTGCATATTGCTTTGGCAACTGTGCAATGCTCATTTTCATTCAACAAATATTTGTTGTACGTGTACTATCTTCTAGGCACTGTGTTAGAAAGGCATTATATTTGGTAAGGCTGTGAGCTCTGAGTCTGATCTCCTCAGTTGGAATCCTGCCTTTCTGCTTACTGTGTAAGCTTGGCAAGTCACTCTTGTTATGCCTCTGTTTCTGTAAAATGAAGTGATTATAGGACACATTCATAGGGTTATTTTCAGACTTAAATGATTTACTGCATGTGGAGAATTCATAATACTGCCCAGTATATAGTAGTCATCTAATAGGTTTTAGTTATTAGATGCTGGGCATCTGATAGGTGTTAGCTATTAGATGTGGAGGAATCAGCAATAAAGACAAACAGGGTCTATATCCTTATAGGATTTACTTTGGCTGTCAGTATAACAAGGAAGCATTACTAAGAACAAAGCTAGTGGAGGTGATAGAAATCCAGCTGAGCTATTTAAAATCCTAAAAGATGTTGCAGTTGAAATGTTGCATCTAATATGCCAGAAAATTTGGAAAACTCAGCAGTGACCACAGGACTAGAAAAGTTCAGCTTTCATTCCAATCCCAAAGAAGGACAATGCCAAAAATGTTCAAACTACCGCACAATCACAGTTATTTCACATGCTAGCAAGGAAATGCTCAAAATCTTTCAAGCTAGGCTTCAACAGTCCATGGATCGAGAACTTCCAGATGTATAAGCTGGATTTAGAAAAGGTAGAGGAACCAGAGGTCAAATTGCCAGCATTCATTGGATCATAGAAAAAGCAAGGGAGTTCCAGAAAAACATCTTTTTCTGCTTCATTAACTATGCTAAAGCCGTTGTGTGGATCACAATAAACTGGAAAATTCTTCAACAGATGGGAATACCAGACCACCTTACATGCCTCCTGAGAAACCTGTATGCACGTCAAGAAGTAACAATTAGAACTGGACATGGAACAACAGACTGGTTCAAAATTGAGAAAGGAGTACAGCAAGGCTGTATATCATCACTCTACTTCTGTGCACTTCTATGCACTCTACTTCTATCACTTCTATGCACAGTACATCATGAGAAATGCCAGGCTGGATGAAACACAAGCTGGAATCAAGATTGCCAGGAGAAATATCAATAACCTCAGATACGCAGATGATACCACCTTTATGGCAGAAAGTGAAGAACTAAAGAGCCTCTTGATGAAGGTAAAAGAAGAGAGTGAAAAAGCTGGCTTAAAATCCCATACATTAAAAAAAAAAAAAAAATCCCATACATTAGCCACTAGGCACAAATGGCTACTAATTACTTGAAATGTGACTAAGGGACTAAATTTTTGATGCTATCATATTTAATATGAAGTAATTTGAATACAAGTTTAAATAATCACATATGGCTAAATGGCATTGATCAATGCTACTTTCTGATTTTCAAATAAGAAAATCTTTCTTTGGAGAGGAAAAGAAACCTTCCCCATTCGTCCATAATAACTCATGGTGATTAAGATGTGATAATCAGATGAGTGATATTCAATTAATATGAAAGATTGGATACAATATTCCCAAATTTATATCTACACTTTTAAAAGGAAATCTTCTAGACTGACAGTGCCTTTAAAAATGCTTTTCTTTCTCACTGCAGTACCCTCAACATTTAACACAATGCTTATTACACAGAGTAGACAGAGTAGGCACTTGATAAATACTCATTCAGTGGATGAATGATAAAACAAAATTAAATGAATATCAGTAGAGGGAAAAAGTTGACTTAAAGCTCAACATTCAGAAAATTAAGATCATGGCATCTGGTCCCATCACTTCATGGCAAATAGATGGGGAAACAGTGGAAACAGTTGCTGAATTTATTTTGGGGGGCTCTAAAATCACTGCAGATGGTGATTGCAGCCATGAAATTGAAAGACACTTACTCCTTGGAAGGAAAGTTATGACCAACCTAGATAGCATATTCAAAAGCAGAGACATTACTTTGTCAACAAAGGTGCATCTAGTCAAGGCTACGGTTTTTCCAGTGGTCATGTATGAATGTGAGAGTTGGACTATAAAGAAAGCTGAACACAGAAGAATTGATGCTTTTGAACTGTAGTGCTGGAGAAGACTCTTGAGAGTCCTTTGGACTGCAAGGAAATCCAACCTCCAATACTTTGGCCACCTGATGCAAAGAGCTGACTCATTTGAGAAGACCCTAATGCTGGGAAAGATTGAGGGCAGGAGTAGAAGGGGAAAACAGAGGATGAGATGGTTGGATGGCATCACTGACTCAATGGACATGAGTTTGAGAAGACTCCGGGAGTTGGTGATGGACAGGGAGGCCTGGTGTGCTGTGGTTTATGGGGTTGCAAAGAGTTGGACACGACTGAGTGACTGAACTGAACTGAAGCACCTGGGAAGCCCAAGTAAAGGGACAGTGAAAATCAAATTCATTAGAAACTTTAATAAGAATTTAAACATAGTAAATAAATAAATACAAATAAATCTTCATACCAAATAAATCATGTACATTTTGGTATACAAACATCTTGAAATATGAAAGAATGTTGCCCTATATCTATAGTAAATGTTGTGTCAGGCACTTGTATAAAAATATTGAATGGTTAACTTCTTCCTGTTGAAAGACTGGTAGACAATATCACATTTCTTTTTTATCTTTAAAAATAAATTATTTAGTTATGAATTCTTGAATTTCAATAAGTTCAACTTGAATAATTTCATATAGATTCATATAGTCTGAGATTTCTGTTTTCAAATGTTTAGTTTCACTATCACCTTTAGAATCTAAAGTTGCTATTCATTTCTTTGCATTGATCTTCTGATTTGTCTAATAAGCTGAGACTCATCTTCTGTCAATTTTCTTCTCTTTGCTTGTATAGATGAAAAAAAAAAACCCAAATTCCTGGTTATGATCAATGAATGGTTAAAAAAAAACTAAAGCAATGTTAAACCCTATCTCCTTCTAAACTTTATTGAAGGACAGTTCAGTACTTTGGGCAATACATTAAGAAAACTGAAAGGTGAAAATTTATTTCACTATTATATCATTTTCTTGGCAATTCTATTTTTATGTTTTATTCTAGTTTTATATTTTCTTAGTCTTTTTTCTATTTTCCTATTGTCTTGGTCCCTTTGGAAATAGTTCAGAATTATTGAGTAATCATGAATAATGATGAAATAATTTGGGGGATCCAGTGAACCAGTGAAATTGCTCAGTCATGAATTTTTAGGCAAGAGTACTGGAGTTGGTTGCCATTTCCTTCTCCAGGGGATTTTCCTGACCCAGGGATCGAACCCAGGCCTCCTGCATTACAGGCAGATGCTTTACCTTCTGAGCCACTAGGGAAGCTCTATTTGGGGGATGATGAAATATAAAACTCTTTGAAGATATTGAAAAATAAGTTAACCAAGATCGTTTAATGTGGTCTCAGATTTATTAAAGCATCCAAACTATCTACAAGATAATTTCAAAAAGTAAATTTTCTGTGTAATCTTTAAAAGACATCTAAGAATAAATAGAAGGCATGAAATATCAACCATCACAAATCATTGACTAATCAAAAGAGAAACTCAAAAACAAAAATCAGGTCCAATCGACCACAGTAGTATCTAATGCATAAGATCCAGAGATGGCAACAGATATTAAATAATTACATAAATGAGATAACACAGACAGTTATAAATGTACTAGAGAAAACTTTTAATTACTATGATAGAATAAAACAGATTTCTTAATTTAAATTGATGGGTCAGGGATGTTTCCCTGAAGAAGTGAGACTGAAGTTATGATCTAAAGGATAAGTAGGAATTAACCTGGTGAAAAGTAGATATAGGAGGAAACCAGCATATGCAAAGACTCTGAGGCAAGACAGAACTTGACACACTTGAGGAACTGAAGTAAAAATTATGTGATTGTTAGCAGCAAGAAGGTGTTCAGTGACATGAGGTGAACCTGGAGAAGCAGGCTTCAGTACAACCAAAAGAGGCCCTTGCAGGTCATAATAAACAGGTTGAATTTTATCCTAAGTGTAGTGAGAAACCACTAAAAGGAACAGGGCATGAAGATAATATAATCATATTTGCTTTTAAAAGTTACTAAAGAAGTATATGCTTGTTAAGACAAATTAGACAATGCAGAAATGTTGGAAAACAAATAATTAAAGAGTTCTCCTGCATCCATGCTATAATACTAAGTTTGGTGTGTGTTGTCCGAGGCTCTTGTAATTGATATGCTGATATGACTACAGAGAGGCACATTACTAATATTAACTGATTATACTCATGAAAATCCTCTGAAACTTGCATTCAACATTGTATTTTGGACATGTTTCCACACCAGTGTCCATATTGACCTGCCTTATTCTGCCAATGGCTACCTAGCATTTCGTTGTAAGAATATGCCTGGGATTGCCAAAATTTTTCTGAATAAAGCCAGGGAGTAAATATTTTAGGCTTTTAAGTTCACAAAACTACATAATCTGCTATTGTAGTATAAAAGCAGACATATACAATGGATAAACAAATGATGGTGGTTGTGTTCACAGGTTGTATATAAAAGGGTGCTATCAGGATTTGGAGTATGGATTATAGTTTGTCAATTCCTGGAATCTAGCAGAATTCATTAAATGATGAAGATGTTGTTTATTTTTTAAAACCCCAACTTAATAAAATTAAATACCCACACTTTTTTTTAATTGCAACTATATAGAATCTAAAATTAAAAGGAATAATTTTTTTCTCACCCTTCATTCCCTTGTCCCATTCAACAAGTATAAACATTTTGCTAGTTTCTATCTTTTAACTCTTCAGGTGGTTATCATATTTTTAAATAATATTCTTATATTGTTATTTCTTGATTTAGGTGCATGTTGATCACATAATGCTAAAAAGGTAAAATAAAAATGTTTATTTTATAGTGCTAAAAAAGAGGAAGGGTTTACTTCATTGTTACTTCCTATCTCCTCTCTTCCTCTCAACATTATTATGTTATTACTTAATTTCTATTGAGGTTTGTATTATCTAAATTATATTCAGTGACTATAATGAAGTATTCTGTGCTTTGTTCTAGGTTAATTATTTAAAATATTATTTTGCATTAACATTATTATGATAATGTAAGTATATTTATTACAGAACCAAGAATTGACAGATCATACTGGCCATATTCCAAATCTGTCTTCTTGTATGCCTTTGACATTATTTTGAGCTAACTCCCAAATTAACACAGACATAATGCTGATATATGCACAGAGTATGATACATGCATTAAAAGTACATATATTTTCCCACAAGCATTTAATTGAAATCTTTGCCCTCATTCTAGAAGACAAAGTTTAAAATAATTTACCTCCTGACTTTCAAAGACATTATTTCATTACATTGAAGCATTCATTGCCATACCTGGGAAGTCTGAGGTCAGTCTGATGTTCAAAGTAACCTATGGGAGTTTTTAAAATTTTAATTTTGGATACTTTTTTATCCTTAGCAATTTGACAGCTTTTAGAATGCTTTAAGGTGTCATGTCCTGTTTTTTAAATTACTATTATTCATTAGCTCTATTTAAACAAAAGTTAGGGCTTATCAATCTGAAGATTTGTGTCTTTATTCTGTGAATTTTCATTTTAAGATAGACTGAAAATCCATGAAAACATAAATGTACAGCTACAATAAATTGTTAAAAAGAAAATCTCACTTAACCACCACTCAGATTAAGAAATACATTGAAAGCAATGCAGAAGCACCCATATGCAGATTGCATCCATATGCAATCACAAATCCCCTCCCACTCCAATAAAGTAAATCAGTATTATATGTTTTATCATAATTTTAAAAATGTTTTCCCCACTCAATTATTCATGAAAACTACATATTCATTTTTCCTGTTTTTGAACTTTACATGGATGAAGTCATATTTGTATTTTGTGTCTGCATTAAGTTGGTTAATAATATGTTTGTGAAATTCATCCTTTTAATTTCTACACAGTCCTCTGTTATAGTATTTATCACAATTTACTGATTGATTCTATGATTGATGAACATTAAGGTATTTCTAGTTTGGAACCCTTATGAATGATGCTATTATAAATATAATCTTACACATCTCGTGTTGAACATCTGTTCATATGTCCGTTGACTGTCATTCTGCTAGGTCATAGAATACGCAAATGTCCAACTTCTGTAGACAATGTTTTCCAAAGTTTACACTCACACTGGAAATATATGGAAATTATATTATTATTGCTCTATATCATTACCAGCACTTTATATTGTGAGTTTTCTCTTTTTAAATTTTATTTTCTTTTTTGGCTGTTCTGGTGGTTATGTAGCATTTTGTGAGGTAAACAGCTGTGTTTGACTCGGTGGGACCAGTCTAGGACCATCTGTTGTGTAAAGAAATAAAAATTTTACAGGGTTGCAAAGAAAGAAGAAGCTACTCTTGGATGGGCAGATGAGGAATGGCATCCTGGAGAAGGTCATTTGCACAGGATTTGGAAGGAGAGGATAGTGATAATCATGGGTATTAAGTAAATTACATCTTTTAAATAGTGTGGAATATTTCAAAGAAATGATTTACTGAAGTATCCCAATGAAAAGTACTACTACTTTTCTGTTTGACAGAAAATTGAGACTCAGACAAGTGACTCTCCCAAAGGCACACAGCAGAGAAGTGACAGAGTCAGTGTTTTAACCCAAGAGTATCTGCCTTCAGAGCTTATATTCTGGAAGGAGAAATAAAGGTAATACTTTTAATTGAAGATTGACCCTATGTGATGACTTCTGTGTATGGTTGATTTCACAACAATCCTACAAAGATTGAGTTAATACCTCAATTTCAGAGCTAAGAAAATTGAAACTCAGGCAGTTTAAACTATGTAACTCGTTTCACTGTGCTGTACTTTCGCCTAGGTAAGTAAAATCACCTGAGCAAGGCAGGTAAAGATGATAATACATTCAACATATTCACTGGGATTGTGTCATTTGGTGTAAGTTGGATGTTCTGCCAAAGTATAGTGTAAGATAAAAGTACAGGTTGAAACTATGCTAATTTTGGCCTTGACTACCAGATTAAGTAATCCAAGTCTATGCCCCAACCAGTAACGCTGAAGAAGCTGAAGTTGAACGGTTCTATGAAGACCTACAAGACCTTTTAGAACTAACACCCAAAAAAGATGTCCTTTTCATTATAGGGGACTGGAATGCAAAAGTAGGAAGTCAAGAAACACCTGGAGTAACAGGCAAATTTGGACCTGGGATATGGAATGAAGCGGGGCAAATGTTAATAGAGTTTTGCCAAGAGAACGCACTGGTCATAGCAAACACCCTCTTCCAACAACACAAAAGAAGACTCTACACATGGACATCACCAGATGGTCAACACCGAAATCAGATTGATTATATTCTTTGTAGCCAAAGATGAAGAAACTCTATACAGTCAGCAAAAAAAAAAAAAAAAAAAAAAGACTGGGAGTTGACAGTGGCTCAGATCATGAACTCCTTATTGCCAAATTCAGACTTAAATTGAAGAAAGTAGGGAAAACCACTAGACCTTTCAGATATGACCTAAATCAAACCCCTTATGATTATACAGTGGAAGTGAGAAATAGATTTAAGGGACTAGATCAGATAGATACAGTGCCTGATGAACTATGGACAGAGGTTCATGACACTGTACAGGAGACAGGGATCAAGATCGTCCCCATGGAAAAGAAATGCAAAAAAGCAAAACGCCTGTCTGGGGAGGCCTTACAAGTAGTTGTGAAAAGAAGAGGAGTGACAAAGGAGAAAAGGAAAGATATAAGCATCTGAATGCAGAGTTCCAAAGAATAGCAAGAAGAGATAAGAAAGCCTTCTTCAGTGATCAATGCAAAGAAATAGAGGAAAACAACAGAATGGGAAAGACTAGAGATCTCTTCAAGAAAATTAGAGATACCAAGGGAACATTCCATGCATAGATGGGCTCGATAAAGGACAGAAATGATATGGACCTAACAGAAGCAGAAGATATTAAGAATAGGTGGCAAGAATACACAGAAGAACTCCACAAAAAAGATCTTCAGGACCAAGATAATCACAATGGTGTGATCATTCACCTAGAGCCAGACATCCTGGAATGTGAAGTCAAGTGGGCCTTAGAAAGCATCACTACGAACAAAGCTAGTGGAGGTGATGGAATTCCAGTTGAGCTATTTCAAATCTTGAAAGATGATGCTGTGAAAGTGCTGCACTCAATATTTGGAAAACTCAGCAGTGGCCACAGGACTAGAAAGGTCAGTTTTCACTCCAATCCCAAAGAAAGACAATGCCAAAGAATGCTCAAACTACTGCACAATTGCACTCATCTCACACACCAGTAAAGTAATGCTCAAAATTCTCCAAGCCAGGCTTCAGCAATACGTAAATGGTGAACTTCCAGATGTTCAAGTTGGTTTTAGAAAAGGCAGAGCAACCAGAGATTAAATTGCCAACATCCACTGGATTATCGAAAAAGCAAGCGAGTTCCAGAAAAAAACATCTATTTCTGCTTTATTGACAATGCCAAAGCCTTTGACTGTGTGTATCACCATAAAGTGTGGAAAATTCTGAAAGAGATGGGCATACCAGACCACCTGACCTGCCTCTTGAGAAACCTATATGCAGGTCAGGAAGCAACAGTTAGAACTGGACATGGAACAACAGACAGGTTCCAAATAGGAAAAGGAGTATGTCAAGGCTGTATACTGTCACCCTGCTAATTTAACGTATATGCAGAGTACATCATGAGAAATGCTGGGCTGGAGGAAGCACAAGCTGGAATCAAGATTGCGGGGAGAAATATCAATAACCTCAGATATGCAGATGACCCCACCCTTATGGCAGAAAGTGAAGAGGAACTAAAAAGCTTCTTGATGAAAGTGAAAGAGGAGAGTGAAAAAATTTGGCTTAAAGCTCAACGTTCAGAAAACAAAGATCATGGCATCTGGTCCCATCACTTCATGGGAAATAGATGGGGAAACAGTGGAAACAGTGTCAGACTTTATTTTTTTGGGCTCCAAATCACTGCACATGGTGACTGCAGCTATGAAATTAAAAGACGCTTACTCCTTGGAAGGAAAGTTATGACCAACATAGATAGCATATTAAAAAGCAGAGACATTACCTTGCCAACAAAGGTCCATCTAGTCAAGGCTATGGTTTTTCCTGTGATCATGTATGGATGTGAGAGTTGGACTGTGAAGAAAGCTGAGCACTGAAGAATTGATGCTTTTGAACTGTGGTGTTGGAGAAGACTCTTGAGAGTCCCATGGACTGCAAGGAGGTCCAACCAGTCCATTCTAAAGGAGATCAATCCTGGGTGTTCTTTGGAAGGAATGATGCTAAAAATGAAACTCCAGTACTTTGGCCACCTCATGTGAGGAGTTGACTCATTGGAAAAGACTCTCATGCTGGGAGAAATTGGAGGCAGGAGGAAAAGGGGACGACAGAGGATGAGATGGCTGGATGGCATCACCGACTCGATGGACGTGAGTTTGAGTGAAGTCCGGGAGTTGGTGATGGACAGGGAGGCCTGGTGTGCTGCAATTCATGGGGTCACAAAGAGTCAATACGACTGAGTGACTGAACTGAACTGAACCAGATTAAGATGTTTTAATACTATTCTGTGGTTCGTTGGGAAGCACTGAGTTCCTCAAACTAATAGGATAATTGTTGCTGTTGTTCAGTCACTAAGTTGTTTCCGACTCTTTGTGACCCCATGAACTGCATCATACCAGGCTTCCCTGTTCTTCACTACCTCCCAGAATTTGCTCAAACTCATGTCCGCTGAATCAGTGAGGTCATCCAGCCATCTCGTCGTCTGAGGCCCCTTCTTCTCTTGTCCTCAGTCTTTCCCAACATCAGTGTCTTTTCCAAAGAGACAGCTCTTTGCATCGAGTGGCCAAAGTATTGGAGTTTCAGCTTCAGTGTCAGTCCTACTAATGAAAACTCAGGGTTGATTTCCTTTGGGATTGACTGGTTTGATATCCTTGCTGTCCAAGAGATTCTCAAGAGTCTTCTCCAGAACCACAATTTGAAAGAATCGGTTCTTCAGTGCTCAGCCTTTTTTATTGTCTAACTCTCACATCCATTCATGACTACTGGAAAAACCATAGCTTTGACTATTTGGACCTTTGTTGGCAAAGTGATGTTTCTGCCTTTTGATATGCTGTCTAGATTTGTCATAGCTTTTTTTCCAAGGAGCAAGCATGTTTTGATTTCATGGCTGCAGTCACTGTCCACAGTGATTTTGGAGCCCAAGAAAATAAAATCTGCACTGTTTCTGCTTTTCCACCTTCTATTTGCCATGAAGTAATGGAACTGAATGCCATGATCTTAGTTTTTTGAATATTGAGTTTTAAGCCAACTTTTTCACTCTCCTCTTAGACCCTCATCAAGAGGCTCTTTAGTTCCTCTTCAATTTATGCAATTAGAGTAGATAATAATATTTTGTAAAGGTAAATTTGGTGGTATGTTGAGATTGGCATTTGGAAAACTGGAAGGAAAAATACTGTCTCAACTCCAGAGAAGATATAAAGGGGAGATGGTGAAAAGGAAAATGGGGATCAAGGGTTAGAGAGTAGGCCTGTTGCAGATATAATTCACATCTTTGCTCCCTAGTAAATATATCTGATTCATAGTCTATATTTTCTTTTCTTGAATCAAATACAATTTTCAAGAAAAATTATTGAAAAGGAGGAATCTATATAAAGTTATTACTATCTCTAGAAAATTACTATTTCTTCACATGTGTCTAAATGGTTCATTTCCCTTGTAATGTGAAGCCCTTAAGGTAGGAGAAAAGCACACCATTAATCAAAGGGGAAAAAAAATCCTGAAAATGTATATATGTAGGCTCTTTCACACAAGCACAAGATTTGGATATAAAGTTACATACTTAAATGACATCTGAAAGGCCAAGAGTTAAGAGGTTAGTGAAAAGGTACATGAATCATAAGGAAATGGCAAAGAAGAGAATCTTAAGTCTTCAGTGGTCATTCACATTAATAATACTGGACAATTTGCCATCTGTCAAATTCTATGAAGATTTGTAGTGCCCTTTGCTCAGATGAGTTGTCCTTGAAGTACAGTTAGCATTGTAGTGTGAAATATTAACTGGCTTGCCATGACTAAGTCTAGGCAGCAAGCATCTGATACTGTGAGAGCCATATATTAGTGAAGATCAAATGTGGCTACAGCTATATCCAGGAGGCAGAATCACTGCTTATAGCTGCCAAAACATGATAATGAGAACATCCGATTAGAAGTCCTGTCAATTAATTTTAATGACAACAGTATAGCAACTAATTCACTCCATTAAGTGTCTCCTTCTGATAAAATAATAATTTAATCAGTTTTGGACACATTGGATTTTGCCTTGAAGATACACACACACACACACACACACACACGAGTATAGTGAAGTCGCTCAGTCGTGTCCAGCTCTTTGTGACCCCATGGACTGTATCCCACCAGGCTTCTCCATCCATGGAATTTTCCAAGCATGAGTACTACAGTGGGTTGCCATTTCCTTCTCTGAGTGTAGACACACATATTCCACAAATAAATGTGTATATATGTACACATATACTCATGCATAAATATATTTCTTTATGAACTGTGATCTATTTAATTACATATTATAATTGATTTCCAGCTTCATGACAAGAGATGCTATTTCCTATTTCTTAGGAATGTATCATGAACTCCTTATTGCCAAATTCAAACTTAAATTGAAGAAAGTAGGGAAAACCACTAGAACAACCAGGTATGACTTAATCAAATCCCTTATGATTATACAGTGGAAGTGACAAATAGATTCAAGGGATTATATCTGATAGACAGAGTGCCTGAAGAACTATGGGCAGAGATTCATGACATTGTACAGGAGGCAGGGATAAAGACCACCCCTAAGAAAAGAAATGCAAAAGGAACAATGGTTGTCAGAGGAGGCCTTACAAATAGCTGAGAAAAGACATGAAAGGCAAAGGAGAAAAGGAAAGATATAAGCATCTGAATGCAGTTATAAAGAATAGCAAGGAGAGATAAGAAAGCCTTCCTCAGTGATCAATGCAAAGAAATAGAGGAAAACAAAAGAATGGGAAATACTAGAGATCTCGTCAAGAAAATTAGAGATACCAAGGGAATATTTCATGCAAAAATGGGCACAAAAAGGATAGAAATGGTATGGACCTAACAGAAGCAGAAGCTATTAAGAAGAAGTGGCAAGAATACAAAGAAGAACTATACAAAAAAGATTTTCACAACCCAGATAACCATGGTGTGATCACTCATCTAGATCATTCATCTTGGAATGTGAAGTCAAAGTGGGCCTTAGGAAGCACCACTACGAACAAAGCTAGTGGAGGTGATGGAATTTCAGTTGAGCTATTTCAAGTTCTAAAAGATGATCCTGTGAAAGTGCTGCACTCAATATGCAAGCAAATTTGGAAAACTCAGCAATGGCCATAGGACTGGAAAAGATTAGTTTTCATTCCAATCCAAAAGAAAGGCAATGTCAAAGAATGTTCAAACTGCTGCAAAATTACACTCATCTCATATGCTAGCAAAGTAATGCTCAAAATTCTCCAAGCCAGGCTTCAACAGTACAATAATTGTGAACTTCCAGATGTTCAAGCTGGATCTATAAAAGGCAGAGGAACTAGAGATCAACTTTCCAACATCTGTTGGTTCATCGAAAAAGCAACAGAGTTCCAGAAAAACATATATTTCTGCTTTATTTTCTATGCCAAAGCTTTTGACTGTGTGGATCACAATAAACTGTGGAAAATTCTGAAAGAGCTGGGAATACCAGACCACCTGATCTGCCTCTAGAGAAATCTGTATGCAGGACAAGAAGCAGCAGTTAGAACTGGACATGGAACAACACATTTGTTTCAAATCAGGAAAGAAGTACGTCAAGGTTGTATATTGTCACCCTGTTTATTTAACTTATATGCAGAGTACATCATGAGAAATGCTGGGCTGGATGAAGCACAAGCTGGAATCAAGATCACTGGGAGAAATATCAATAACCTCAGATATGCAGATGACACCACCTTTATGGCAGAAAGCAAAGAAGAACTAAAGAGCCTTTTGATGAAAGTGAAAGAGCAGAGTGAAAACGTTGGCTGAAAGCTCAACATTCAGAAACCTAAGATCATGGCATCTGGTCCCATCACTTCATGGCAAATAGATGAGGAAACAATGGAAACAATGACAAACTCTATTATTTTGGGCTCCAAAACCAATGCAGATGGTGACTGCAGCCATGAAATTAAAAGATGTTTGCTCCTTAGAAGAAAAGTCATGACCAACCTAGACAGCAGATTAAAGAGCAGAGACATTACTTTGCCAACAAAAGTCCATCTAGTCAAATCTATGGTTTTTCCTGTAGTCATGAATGGATGTGAGAGCTGGACTATAAAGAAAGCTTAGTGCCAACAAACTGATGTTTTTGAGCTGTGGTGTTGGAGAAAACTTGAGAGTCCATTGGAAAGCAAGGAGATCCAACCAGTCCATCCTAAAGGAAATCAGTCCTGAATACTCATTGGAAGGACTGATGCTGAAGCTGAAACTCCAATACTTTGGCCACTTGATGTGAAGAACTGACTCTAAAATACCTTGATGCTGGGAAAGATTGAAGGCAGGAAGAGAAGGGGAAAACAGAGGAAGAGATGGTTGGATGGCATCACTGACTCAATGAATGTGAGTTTGAGTAAGCTTCAGGAGTTGGTGATGGACAGGAAAGCCTGGCGTGCTGCAGTCCATGGGGTTACAGAGAGTCAGACACGACTGAGTGACTGAACTGAACTGGAGTGAGAAATGGATTTAAATCTAATTTTTGTTGGATTATTAGAATGATGGAATGAATCAACCTATATGGTTTTCTCAAATGTATATTGCTGAGTGCTTACACTGTTCCAGATACTGTGTTAGGCAGTTGAGCCCAGTGAACATATAATCCTTTGTAAAGTATATCATCCTGCTCTTGGGCTTTTATGGACTTCTAAACTGCCCTTGTGTCCAGACTGAGATTAAGTGATAAGTAATGCTGTAACCTTGATTGCTACAGGGGATGGAGGAATTCACGGCTATCATTTGAAATATCAAGATTGTTTTCCTTCTTTATTATTATGAAAGAAGGTTACATTTTTATTGGAAGTTAGAAACTATTTTTTCACAGGTTTAGTGAGATATTATTGCCACAAAACATTCTGTAAGTCTAGGGTGTACTTGTTGATTCAGTGATTAGTGATGTTGAGCACCTTTTTATATACTTGTTGGCCATTCATATGTCTTCTTTGGAATATATGTCTATTCAGTTTTCTATGCACATTTTAATCAGGTTGCTGTTTTATTATTGAGCTATATGAGTGTTTTACATATTTTGGATATTTTACTCTTATCAGATGTATGAATTGCAAATATTTTCTCCCTTTCCTTTTCATTTTGTTGATGGCTTCCTTTGCTGTGCAGAAGTATTTAAGTTTGGTGTAATTCCATTGTTTATTTTTACTTTTTTTGCCTTTGCTGTTGGCCGCAAATCCAAGCAGTTTTTCAGGACTGATCTCAGGGCACTTAACCTCTATGTTTTCTCTAGAGAGGTATGGTATCAGATCTTACATTCAAGTCATAAAGGTATTTTGAGTTGATTTGTGTGTGTGCTATTAAGATAGAGGTCCAATTTCATTTTCTTGCCTAGAAGGCAGATTCTATTTGTTTTTCTGAGAAATACATCAATTGGTATTCAAATTTGAAAACATAACACAAAAAAGTATATTTGTAATGTGATTAAAATGTTTTATGCAAGGGATTGTCATCAATGTGAACACAATGAAACCTGTGTAGATTAAGTTTCTGTTGGGAAACAATTTCTTCATCCTAGGCCGTGGAAGATTAAAAGACTTGATTTGAGCTAGGAAAGACATGTCTCAGGAAGTTTACTTTTGGGAGGCAGCCATGATTGTACTTGGGTCTGTTCATACTGGTTGCTACATTTAAAGGAATTTTGTGAGCTGATTAATGTCATGTTGGTAGCTTTGAAAAACACCATGGAAATCAACAAATGCTACAGATCAGTTACCTCCCTACCTTGTCCAAGAGAGCCAGCTTTTGTTGTTGCTGTTCCACAAGGTGGAATTTCTCTCTTTTTATTTTCACTAGAGCTTCTGCAATTAGATTTTCCAAATATACATAGTCTTTACTTATGGTTAGGGGTTACAGTACAATTGTAAAGCTTATGGTTCTTTTGAGTTTTATCTTTGGTCCATTCAGTTCAATTCAGTCGCTCAGTCATGTCTGACTCTCTGTGACCCCATGGACTGCAGCACGCAGGCCTCCCTGTCCATCACCAACACCCGGAGTTTACTCAAACTCACGTCCATCGAGTCAGTGATGCCATCTAACCATTTCATCCTCTATCACCCTTTCTCCTTCTGCCATCAATCTTTCCTAGCATCAGGGTCTTTTCTAATGAGTCAGTTTTTCGCAGCAGGTGGCCAAAGTATTGGAGTTTCAGCTTCAACAGCAGTCCTTCCAATGAATATTCAGGACTGATCTCCTTTAGGATTGACTGGTTCCGTCTTCGTGCAATCCAACGGACTCTCAACAGTCTTCTCCAACACTACAGTTCAAAAACATCAGTTCTTTGGTGCTCAGCTTTTTTTATAGTCCAACTCTCACATCCATACATGACTACTGGAAAAACATAGTTTTGACTATACAGACCTTTGTTGGCAAAGTAATGTCTCTGCTTTTTTTTGCCACTTTATTTTTTTAACTGAAGGATAATTGCTTTACAGAATTTTGTGGTTTTCTGTGAAACATGAACATGAATCAGCCATAGGTACACCCATGTCCCCTCCCTCCTGAATCTCCCTCCATCTCCTTTCCCATCCCTACCCTTCTAGATTGTCACAGAGCTTCTGTGTGCAAACTCCCATTGATTATCTTTTTTACATATGGTATTGTAATTCCCCCTGTTATTCTGTCCATACGTCTCACCCTCTCCCTCTTCCCCTTCCCCATGTCCAGAGATGTGTTCTCTATGTCTGTTTCTCCATTGCTGCCCTGAAAATAAATTCATCAGTACCATCTTTCTAGAATCCATACATATGTGTCAGTATATGATATTTATATTTATATTTCTGATTTACTTCACTCTGTATAATAGTCTCTAGGTTCATCCACTTCATTTGAACTGACTCTAATGAGTTCCTTTTTATGGCTGAGTAGTATTCCATTGTTCATATGTACCACAACTTCTTTATTTTAATTTTTTTAAATTTTATTTTATTTTTTAACTTTACAATATTGGATCTGTCAATAGGCATCTTCCATGTTCTAGCTATTGTAAAGACTGCAAGTTTTGAACATTTATCAGCAAACCATAGGAGGTGAGACATCATATGTGCTTAATATTATGGGCTCTACTACTTCCTTGTTTGGCATTACTAAATGTGCTCTGGTTTCCTCACCTGAAAATGGAAATAATGATTTTTTTACTTAACACCTAAGATTACAGTGGATATTAGATTAATCAACAGAAAGCACTTTGAACTATATTTGTTTTAGCTATTGCTTATATATTATATAATGATATTAATAAGTTATTTTTGCTATTGTTAAGAGGCAATTAAGAGGTCTCTGCAACACTGTAGCAGACAAGGACTCAGCGAGGTGTCCAGTGGTTGTATTATGTCTGCAGGGAGCTATATGATGTCCATGTCTAGAGTTTTATATTATAATTCTATTTACAAACTCTTAGTCTGTTCTCAACTTTTATGGTGAAGAATTGAGGGAAAAATTTGTGTCTGAATCATTGCTTTTATTATCTGTTCCTCCCTAACTACAATGAAGCTTCCCAGGTGGTGCTAGCAGTGAAGAATCCACCTGCCAATGCACGAGCATAAGCATCACAGGTTTGATACTTGGATTGGAAAGATTGCCTAGAAGAGGGCATGGCAACCCACTCCAGTATTCTTGCCTGGAGAATCTCATGGACAGAGGAGCCTGGTGGGCTACAGTCTGGTCCATAGAGTTGCAAAGAGTCAGACACGACTGAAGTGACTTAACATGCAACTATTATGAGTCAGATGAGGGCAGCAATTTTCTATACTGTTTTCTAGTGAATACCCAACACCTTGAAAAGTGGTGCACAATAAGTGTTTAATATATATTGACAGAAAAATAAATGCCTTCAGATGAATGCAATCAGTCCATACCATGCTTCAGCTTCTGCAGACTGTGGGATAGCTTTTGCCAGAAGTTATTTCCTTTGAATCCTTACATTAATATTATATGGTTCTGAATGTATTCAAGGCATCATCTGTATCAGTTCAGAAGTATATGTGGTCCACATTAAAGTGAATTAATTGTTTGTTATTGCAATGTGATTCAACAACATGCTGTTAGATGCTAAAGATTTATTTATATATATTATTTGTATTAAAAATTGAAACATAATGGAAATACAATGTTATATTAGTTTCAGGTGTATTATATAATGGTTTGATATTTGAGGAAATTTTAAAATGTTTGTATAGAGGCTGACAACTTTACAATGCCACCATAGTACACAAGAGTTTCCTCTTTTCCCCCGCTCACCAACACTTGTTTGCTGTCTTTTGATAATAGCCATTCTGACAGGTGGTAAGGTGGTAATCCATTGTAGGTTTGATTTGCATTTCCCTGATGATGAGGAATATTGAGCATCTTTTCATAAGCCTGTTGGCCATCTGTGTGTTTTTGAAAAAAATATCTATTCATGTCCTGAGCCCAATTTTCAATCAGGTGTTTGGTTTTTGATGCTGAGTTGCATGAGTTATTTGCATTTCCTAGATATTAGCTCCTTATTATATACATAAATTTGTAAATATCTTCTCCAACAAGAACCTGCCTTTACATTTTGTGATAGTTTCCTTCACAGTGCAAAATCTTTTTAATTTGATGTAGTCCCATTTGTTTATTTTTTATTTTGTTTCACTTGCTCAAAGAGACAGATCCAAAAATACGTTGCTAAGACCAATATCAAAGAGTGCACTAGTTTTTCTTCTATGAGTTTTTATATTTCCTTGAGTCAAAACAAAACCCCCCATCTCCACCTCTATCAGGAATTTAGGCTCTGAAACATCAAAGAGTCACAACAAAAGGAAAAAAGAGAAAGAATTAAAAAGTAAGGAAGAATGTTTTGAAGTCTGGGTGAATTGGTTTTTCCTTGGGCACTGTTCATATTGAGCAATATGCTAAGAAAAAGGTGAAGTGTTCTTGTAACTGAACAAAACTTATTTTTGGTTTCTATTGTGTAATTCTCTTTAATGATATTCATTGAATGAGAAAGAACAATACAGCTAAACTTTTCCAAAGAGGTCTCTGCACTACCAATGCGTCAGTCAGGTCAGTTCAGTTTCAGTTGCTCAGTTGTGTCCGACTCTTTGCGACCCATGAATCGCAGCACGCCAGGCCTCCCTGTCCATCACCAACTCCCGGAGTTCACTCAGACTCACGTCCATTGAGTCAGTGATGCATCCAGCCATCTCATCCTCTGTCGTCCCCTTCTCCTCCTGCCCCCAATCCCTCCCAGCATCAGAGCCTTTTCCAATGATCAACTCTTCGCATGAGGTGGCCAAAGTACTGGAGTTTCAGCTTCAGCATCATTTCTTCCAAAGAAATCCCAGGGCTGATCTCCTTCAGAATGGGCTGGTTGGATCTCCTTGCAGTCCAAGGACTCTCAAGAGTTTTCTCCAACACCACAGTTCAAAAGCATCAATTCTTCGGCACTCAGCTTTCTTCACAGTCCAACTCTCACATCCATACATGACCACTGGAAAAACCATAGCCTTGACTAGACGGACCTTTGATGGCAAAGTAATGTCTCTTTTTCAATATGCTATCTATGTTGGTCATAACTTTCCTTCCAAGGAGTAAGCGTCTTTGCCTAGTCAAGAGCATTTCCTTGAGATGCAAGTTGTGCTGATGGCATTAGTGAGGTTTCAGAGCATAGGCAAATGACTCCCACAAATTCATGATGGCATGAGGCAACAGTCTCTGTCATGAAATTTAAGTTTTGTCACACACATATCATTTAGAGTATAGATGATCTGTTGTATGAAGAACTTCACCAGATCATAAGGATTAGTGTCCAGTTATTGTCCTGTAAGGCATCTTTACAGTGAGGATGGAGAAAGGCCAGACAGTAAAGGTGGGGGATTTTAGCACAAATATTTTTTTAATGGTCTGCATTGTCATTTCCTAAGTGCATGAGCATGATTTAACCTGTCTAAAAGTAACTGCATATTATGTACCAGATGAAATTTGGATTGTTGAGTTACAATTTTACAATATTGTTGAAGATCAAAATGTGACTTTACCATGAACTCCTTCAGAAACAGAAATTCAAAGGACAAATTTTAATTTTTACCCGTTTCAAATCTTTAAATGTGAATCTGTTTGGAAACAAAAGGTCCAAATAGCTTCTTTTCAAACCACTCATAAAACTCTTTAAGAGTCATAAAATAGATATGCATTTGGTTTCTGCCAGTATTGACATCTCTTCAGATTATTCCAAGGTGTTCTTGAAGCTGACATTACAATCTGTTTTTTTTCATATAGGATTTCTATTGGTAATCACTGCCTTTGTCACCTTTACATACAGAAAATCACTTCATACCTATTTAGACAGTATAATTATTTATAATGATTTGGCAAAAGTGTCCAAAGCTTGATTGTATTTATTTTCTCATACCTGGGCTAACTTTCATTAAACATTGGAGCTGCTGCTAAGTTTCTTCAGTCGTGTCCGACTCTGGCGACCCCATAGACAGCAGCCCACTAGGCTCCTCTGTCCCTGGGATCTTCCCAGGCAAGAACACTGGAGTGGGTTGTCATTTCCTTCTAACATTGGAGCTAGAGAATCTTAATCAGCCTGGCTGCTAGGACTGATGGGCTGCTACTCTTTAGAATCACTCAAGTGTTTCTGAAAGTGACAATCGTGTTCAAAAATGCTTTGGGTCAATTTATATAAAGTTTATTACTACTATAACATTTTGCAGTTTTGCCTTTCCATTTGAGGCAGATGTATTTTGTCTATGTCTGTACTATGCCAAACATCTATTTTATATATATATATATATATATATATATATATATATATATATATATATGAAGTTTGGATATCCAGTATACAAAAGTTTGTCAAATGATACCAAACAGCTGGATATTTTCACTTATGTAAGCAATTTCCCATCTTGTAGAGAAAGGTCTCATTTTTGAAAAAAAAATTGATATATAGCTGGTTTACAATGTGGTGTTCATTTCTGGTATATACACAAGGGTGCAGTTATATAATCTTTTAAAGATTTTTTTCCATTAGAGTTTATAACAAGATATTGAACAAAGGGGCTTTTTTAATGTTTGGTTTTCATGTATTTCATTTTTTAATTAGAGCAAATATTCAGCTTCAGTTCAATTCAGTTTGCCCAGTCTTGTCCAACTCTTTGTGATCCCAAGAACTGCGCACACCAGGCCTCCCTGTCCATCACCAACTCCTGGACTTTACTCAACTCATGTCCCATTGAGTACGTGATGTCATGCAACCATCTCTTCTCTGTCGTCCCCTTCTCCTCCTACCTTCAATCTTCCCAGCATCAGGGTCTTTTTCAAGTGAGTCAGTTCTTCCAATCAGGTGGGCCAAAGTATTGGAGTTTTCAGCTTGAGCATCAGTCTTCCATGAATATTCAGGACTTATTTTCTTTAGGATGGACTGGTTGGATCTCCTTGCAGTCCAAGGACTCTCAAGAGTCATCTCCAACACCAGAGTTCAAAAGCATAAATTCTTTGGTGCTCAGCTTCTTTATAGTCCAACTCTCACATTCAATCATGACTACGGAAAAACGATAGCTTTGACTAGACAAACCTTTAAATTGATAAAGTAATGTCTCTGCTTTTTAATATCTGTCTAGGTTGTCATAACTTTTGTTCCAAGAATCAAGTGTCTTTTAATTTCATGGCTGCAGTCACCATCTGCATTATTTTTGGAGCTCCCCCAAAATAAAGTTAGTCACTGTTTCCCATTGCTTCCCCATCTATTTGCCATGAAGTGATGGGACTAGATGCCATCATCTTAAGTTTTATGAATGTTGAGTTTTAAGCCAACATTTTCACTCTCTTCTTTCACTTTCATCAAGGAGGCTCTTTATTTCTTTGCTTTCTGCCTTAAGGGTGGTGTCACCTGCGTATCTGAGGAAATGATATTTCTCCCAGCAATCTTGATTCCAGCTTGTGCTTCATCCCGCCATGTTTTGCTCATGATGTACTCGCCTATAAGTTAATAAACAAGGTGACAATATACAGCCTTGACACACTCCTTTCCCCAGTTTGGAACCAGTCTGTTTTTCCATGTCCACTTCTAACTGTTGCTTCCGACCTGCATACAGATTTCTCCATGAGGCAGTTTTCAGTGTGGTCTGGGTATTCCCATCTCTTGAATTTTTCCACCGTTTGTTGGGTCCAAACAGTTTGTTGTGTCAAATTCTTTGGAAAGAAGTCAATAAAACAGATTTTTTTCTGGAAACTCTCTTGCTTTTTTGATGATCCAACTAGTTGGCCATATGGATCTCTGGTTCCTCTGCCTTTTCTAAATCCAGCTTATACATCTGGAAGTTCACTGTTCACGTGTACTGTAAAGCCTAGCTTGGAGAATTTTGAGCCATTACTTTGCTAGCATGTGAGATGAGAGTAATGTGCAATAACTTGAGCATCTTGGCATTGCCTTTCTTTGGGATTTGGAATGAAAACTGACCTTCCAGTCTGTGGCCACTGCTGAGTTTTCCAAATTTGCTGGCATATTGAGTGCAGCACTTTCACAGGCATCATCTTTTAGGATTGAAATAGCTCAACTGAATTCCATCACTTCCACTAGCTTTGTTTGTAGTGATGCTTCCTAAGGCCCACTTGATTTTGCATTCCAGGATGTCTGGCTCTAGGTGAGTGATCACACTGTTGTTATCTGGGTCATGAAGATCTTTTTTGTATAGTTCTTCTGTGTATTCTTGCCACCTCTTCTCAATATCTTCTGCTTCTGTTAGGTCTATATCATTTCTGTCCTTTTTTGTGCCCATCTTTGCATGAAATGTTCCCTTGTTATCCCTGATTTTCTTGAAGAGATCTCTAGTCTTCACCATTCTATGAAAGTGAAAGTGAAGTCGCTCAGTCATGTCGGACTCTTTGCGACCCTGTGGACTGTAGCACACCAGGCTCCACCGTCCATGGGATTCTCCAGGTAAGAATACTGGAGTGGGTTGCCATTTCTGAGGATGGCTTTCTTATCTCTCCTTGTAGAGAGATAAGAGATTCTTTTGATCTCTGCATTCAAATGGGTTTATCTTTCTTTTTCTCCTTTGCCTTTAGCTTCTCTTCTTTTCCAAGCTATTTTAAGGCCTCCTCAGACCACCATTTTGCCATTTCACATTTCTTTTTCTTGGGGATTTTTGATTCCTGCCTCCTGTACAATGTGTTGAACCTCTGTCCATAGTTCTTGAGACACTCTGTCTATAAGATCTAATCCTTTGAATCTATTTGTCACCTCCACTGTATAATCATAAGGGATTTGATTTAGGTCATACCTGAATGGCCTAGTGGTTTTCCCTACTTTGTTCAATTTAAGTCTGAATTTGGCAATAAGGAGTTCATGATCTGAGCCACAGTCAGCTCCCAGTCTTGTTTTTGATGACAGTATAGAGCATCTTTTTCTTTGGCTGCAAAGAATATAATCACTCTGATTTTGGTATTGACCATTTGGTGATGTCCATGTGTATAGTGTTCTCTTGTGTTGTTGGAAGAGGGTGTTTGCAATGACCAGTGCAATCTCTTGGCAAAACTCTGTTAGCCTTTGCCCAGCTTCATTCTGTACTCCAAGGCCAAATTTGCCTGTTAGTCAAGGTATTTCTTGACTTCCTACTTTTGCATTCCAGTCCCCTATAACGAAAAGGATATCTTTTTTGGTTTGCATGGTATTGGAGTGGCTGCGAGGAGATACCGCATGTCCATGGAAAGAGAAGCCCAAGCAAAATGGTAGGAGGGGAAAAATCAGGACCCAGAGACCACACAGAGACTGAGGCAGAACTATGTTTGAGTGTCTTCTGTGGAGGTACAGGTCAGCTGTGGACTGCCTCAGGGACATGGGCTCTGGGTGTAGTAGACCTGGGTTTGGCATAAGCACTCTTGGAGGAGGTCGCCATTAACCCCACCATAGAGCTTCCAGAACTTACACAGGACTGGGAAACAGACGTTTGCAGGGCACAAACAGAATGTTGTGTGCACCAGGACCCAGGAGAAAGGAGCAGTGACCCCGCAAGAGACTGACCCAGACTTGCCCATGAGTGTTCAGGAGTCTCCAGCAGAGGCGTGATTGATGGTGGCCTGCTGCAGGGTTGGGGGCATTGAGTGTAGCAGTGCATGCATGAGACCTTTTGAAGGAGGTCTCCATTATCTTCATTCAGTTCAGTTCAGTCCCTCAGTCGTGTCCGACTTTGCAACTCCATGAATTGCAGCATGCCAGGCCTCCCTGTCCATTGCCATCTCCCGGAGTTCACTCAGACTCACGTCCATCGAGTCAGTGATGCCATCCAGCCATCTCATCCTCTGTTGTCCCCTTTTCCTCCTGCCCCCAATCCCTCCCAGCATCAGAGTCTTTTCCAATGAGTCAACTCTTCACACGAGGTGGCCAAGGTACTGGAGTTTCAGCTTTAGCATCATTCCTTCCAAAGAACACCCAGGGCTGATCTCCTTCAGAATGAACTGGTTGGATCTTCTTGCTGTTCAAGGGACACTCAAGAGTCTTCTTCAACACCACAGTGCAAAAGCATCAATTCTTTGGCGCTCGGCTTTCTTCACAGTCCAACTCTCGCATCCGTACATGACCTCCACCATAATTTAGCCCCAGGTAAATAGCAGGGAGAGAACACAGCCCCACCCATAAACAGAAAATTAGATTAAACATTTACTGAGCATTGCCCTGCCCATCAGAACAAGACCCAGTTTCCCCCTCAGTTAGTCTCACCCATCAGAAACCTTCCAGAAGCCTCTTATCCTTCTCCATCAGAGGGCAAACAGAATGAAAACCACAATCACAGAAAACTAATCAAACTGATTACATGGACCAAACCTTGTCTAACTCAATGAAACTGTGAGCCATGCTGTGTAGGGCCACCCGAGACAGATGGGTCATGGTGGAAAATTCTGACAAAACGTGGTCCACTGGAGAAGGGAACATCAAACCACTTCAGTATTCTTGCCTTGAGAACCCCATGAACAGTATGAAAAGGCAAAAAGATAGGACACTGAAAGAGGAACTCCTCAGGTCAGTAGGTGCCCAATATGCTACTGGAGATCAGTGGAGAAATGACTCCAGAAAGAATGAAGAGATGGAGCCAAAGCAAAAAGAACACTCAGTTGTGGATGTGACTGGTAATGGAAGTAAAGTCTGATGCTGTAAAGAGCAATGCTGCATAAGAACCTGGAATGTTAGGTCCACAAATCATGGCAAATTGGAAGTGGGCAAACAGGGGATGGCAAGAGTGAACGTCAACATTTTAGGAATCAGCAAACTAAAATGGACTGGAATGGGTGAATTTAAAAGAGGATGCTGTGAAAGTGCTGCATTCAATATGCCAGCAAAATTGGAAACTTCAGCAGTGGCCACAGGACTGGAAAAGGTCAGTTTTTACTCCAATCCCAAAGAAAGGCAATGCCAAAGAATGCTCAAACTACCACATAATTGCAGTCATCTCACACACTAGTAAAGTAATGCTCAAAATTCTCCAAACCAGGCTTCAGCAATACATGAACCGTGAACTTCCTGATGTTCAAGCTGGTTTTAGAAAAGGCAGAGGAACCAGAGACCAAATTGCCAACATCTGCTGATCATGAAAAAGCAAGAAAGTTCCAGAAAAGCATCTATTTCTGCTTTATTGACGATGCCAAAGCTTTTGACTGTGTGGATCAGAATAAACTGTGGAAGATTCTGAAAGAGATGGGAATACCAGGACCACCTGATCTGCCTCTTGAGAAATTTGTATGCAGATCAGGAAGCAACAGTTAGAACTGGACATGGAACAACAGACTGGTTCCAAATAGGAAAAAGGAAGTTCGTCAAGGCTGTATATTGTCACCCTGTTTATTTAACTTATATGCAGAGTACATCATGAGGAAATGCTGGACTGGAAGAAACAGAAGCTGCATTCAAGATTGCCGGGAGAAATATCAATAACCTCAGATATGCAGATTGACACCACCCTTATGGCAGAAAGTGAAGAGGAACTCAAAAGCCTCTTGATGAAAGTGAAAGTGGAGAGTGAAAAAGTTGGCTTAAAGCTCAACATTCAGAAAACGAAGATCCATGGCATCCGGTCCCATCACTTCATGGGAAATAGATGGGGAAACAGTGGAAACAGTGGTCAGACTTTATTTTTCTGGCCTCCAAAATCACTGCAGATGGTGACTGCAGCCATGAAATTAAAAGACGCTTACTCCTTGGAAGGAAAGTTATGACAACCTCAATAGCATATTCAAAAGCAGAGCATTACTTTGCAACAAAGATTCATCTAGTCAGGCTATGGTTTTTCCTGTGGTCATGTATGGATGTGAGAGTTGGACTGTGAAGAAGGCTGAGCACCGAAGAATTGATGCTTTTGAACTGTGGTGTTGGAGAAGACTCTTGAGAGTCCTTGGACTGCAAAGAGATCAACCAGTCCATTCTGAGGAGATCAGCCCTGGTGTTCTTTGAAGGAATAATGCTAAAGCTGAAATCCAGTACTTTGGCCACCTCATGCAAAGAGTTGACTCTTTGGAAAAGACTGTGATGCTGGAGGGTTTGGGGGCAGGAGGAGAAGGGGACGACAGAGGATGAGATGGCTGGATGGCATCACTGACTCGATGGGCATGAGTTTGGGTGAACTCCAGGAGTTGGTGATGGGACAGGGAGGCCTGGCATGCTGCAATTCATGGGGTCACAAAGAGTCGGACACGACTGAGCGACTGAACTGAACTGAACTGAACCATTATATCTATTACTGTGGGCAAGACTCCCTTAGAAGAAATAGAGTAATCATCATAGTAAACAAAAGAGTCCAAAATGCAGTACTTGGATGTACTCTCAAAAATGACCAGAATGATCTCTGTTTGTTGCCAAGACAAACCATTAAATATCACAGTAATCCAAGTCTATGTCCTGACCAGTAGTGCTGAAGAAACTGAAGTTGAATGGTTCTACGAAGACCTACAAGACCTCCTAGAACTAACACCCCCAAAAGATGTCCTTTTCATTATAGGGGACTGGAATACAAAAGAGCAAATATTAATAGCAGCTATTTTTATCAGCCCATGCTAGATTAAATGAGGGTTGAAAGAAATTTCCTAGTCTTCTATTTCTATTTGATTCAAGCTGTTACTCAGTGCTTTGAAAAATCCAAATTCCCATTTGTATCAGTGAATATGGTGGTTACTCACTGAAGAGTCAAGTTTTGCATATTTAAGTAGTTTTTTTTTTTTCCATTGCCACATTAATGGCACTAGGTGGTCAAGAAAATCAAGAAGAAAATGATGGGTTTTTGATTAAGCTTAAAACTGGCAGTGGTGAGAATATGAAAGCAAGCAGTTTTAGCATCTATAAAATGAACTCATATTGAAGGTCTCTTTTACACTGCAGGAAGCACGACTTAGAGAAATTTGACCCAGGAGGGACACATTATCTTAACATATGTTGTTGTTTTGTTCAGTTGCTCAGTCGTGTCTGACTCTTTGCGACCTCATGGACTGCAGCACACCTGGCTTCCCTGTCCTTCACTATCTCCCGGATTTTGCTCATACTCATGTTCATTGAGTTGGTGATGCCATCCAACCATCTCATCCTCTGTTGCTTCTTTCTCCTCCTGTCTTCAATCTTTCCCAGCATCAGGGGCTTTTCCAGATGAAGAGTTTTCAAACAAGCTAATGGAGGCCATGGACGTTTCTACAATATGTCTCTTATTACCTCTGTCAGCCAGAGATTGGCTGGTCCATGTGACTGACCCAGGAAGTGGTATGTAAAGTATTAGGAGTAATATTTAGAACATTTGTGAAAGATACACCTAAAGAAGAAGGCATATGCATCTCCTATTCAATAGATATTTGTTGGATATCTCATACACACTGTGCTGAGCACTGTGAGAAGTGAAGCACAAGGAAGTGAATATTGAGTGGTTTTCTGGGCTCCAAAATCACTGCAGATGGTGACTACAGCCATGAAATTAAAAGACACTTACTCCTTGGAAGGAAAGTTTATGACCAACTTCGATAGCATATTCAAAAGCGGAAACATTACTTTGCCAACAAAGGTTCATCTAGTCAAGGCTATGGTTTTTCCTGTGGTCATGTATGGATGTGAGAGTTGGACTGTGAAGAAGGCTGAAGCGCTGAAGAACTGATGCTTTTGAAGTGTGGTGTTGGAGAAGACTCTTGAGAGTCCCTTGGACTGCAAGGAGATCCAACCAGTCCATTCTGAAGGAGATCAGCCCTGGGATTTCTTTGGAAGGAATAATGCTAAAGCTGAAACTCCAGTACTTTGGCCACCTCATGCGAAGAGTTGACTCATTGGAAAAGGCTCTGATGCTGGGAGGGATTGGGGGCAAGAGGAGAAGGGGACGACAGAGGATGAGATGGCTGGATGGCATCACTGACTCGATGGACGTGAGTCTGAGTGAACTCCGGGAGTTGGTGATGGCAGGGAGGCCTGGCGTGCTGTGATTCCATGGGGTCGCAAAGAGTCAGACACGACTGAGTGACTGACCTGATCTGATCTGATGTGAGTGCATGAAAAGTATAAAAGGACATCATGTGGAATTAGATTGACAAGAGATAAAATGTCTGGCCAAAAAGTGTAGAGGTGCTGCAGTGTTGATCATTGACATAATCAGATTGTTCATCAGTCTTTTCTCAGTTTAATGCATTCTCGTTTTATAACATTGTCCCATTTTTTCCTTATTTAGCTTGATAGTCACTTCATTAACCCTCTGGGCCGTGGTTTAGCCAATATACATTCATCATGGCTTTATCATCTCCGATAACAGACTCATGCAAATTCCCCTTGGCAGGAATTAGTAGGTATATAACAATCCCCAAAGCCACTTAATAAGTGTGAAAAAGTTGATATTACTATAGATTTTCATCATTGGTCATAAAGAGTATAGGAGCCTTTATCCTTTGCTCTGAGATTAGGATGAATGTCAAAATGAGATATTGTTTCTTTTACAAATGAGAAAGTGATTTTATAATAGAATATACAGAAGACTCATTGGAATAGACAGAGGAATCATTGGTATAGAGTATTATAGATATACAATACTGCCTATAAAAGATGGTCTAAATAATTTAGCTTCACTACCTATGGACTGTCAACTGAGAGAGTAAGGAGATAAGACAAGGAGAAGATAAATGTAGAAAATTATGCAATGGGAATACATCTACATATATATTCGATTCTTTTCAATAATTTTCAATATATTTTATAAAGTGTTCTGTGATAAATTTTTACCATGAAATATATATTCAGATTTCTTTCTTACAAGAAATATTGAGGGAACAATAGCATAAATTGATTTCCTCTCCATTCTGCACTGCCCATGGATAATTCAAAGATATCTGAAGAGAAGATATATCTTCAGTGAATAAAGCAAACACTTATATTCAGTTCACTTCAGTTCAGTTCAGTCACTCAGTCATGTCTGACTCTTTGCGACCCTATGAATCACAGCATGCCAGACCTCCCTGTCCATCAGCAACTCCTGGAGTTTACTTAAACTCATGTCCATTGAGTCGGTGATGCCATCCAGCCATCTCATCCTCTGTCATCCCCTTCTCCTCCTTCCCCCCAATCCCTCCCAGCATCAGGGTCTTTTCCAATGAGCCAACTCTTAGCATGAGGTGGCCAAAGTATTGGAGTTTCAGCTTCAGCATCAGTCCCTCCAATGAACACCCCAGGACTGATCTCCTTTAGAATGGACTGGTTGGATCTCCTTGCAGTCAAGGGGCTCTCAAGAGTCTTCTCCGACACCACAGTTCAATAGCATCAATTCTTCGGTGCTCAGCTTCTTTACAGTCCAACTCTAACATTCATACATGACTACTAGAAAAAACCATAGCCTTCACTAGACAGACTTTTGTTGACAAAGTAATGTCTCTGCTTTTGAATATGCTATCTAGGTTGGTCATAACTTTCCTTCCAAGGAGTAAGCGCCTTTTAATTTCATGGCTGCAGTCACCATCTGCAGTGATTTTGGAGCCCAAAAAAGAAGAGAAGCGAAAAGCAAAGGAGAAAAGGAAAATTAAGCATCTGAATGCAGAGTTCCAAAGAATAGCAAGGAGAGATAAGAAAGTCTTTCTCTGGCGATCAATGCAAAGAAATAGAGGAAAACAACAGAATGGGAAAGACTAGAGATCTCTTCAAGAAAATTAGAGATACCAAGGGAACATTTCATGCATAGATTGGGCTCGATAAAGGACAGAAATGGTATGGACCTAACAGAAGCAGAAGAAATTAAGAAGAGGTGGAAAGAATACACAGAAGAATTGTACAAAAAAGATCTTCACGACCCAGATAATCATGATGGTGTGAACACTTATATTATATCCTGTCAAATCAAATTTTAAATTTTGACTTGATGAATGGAGAACTTAGCTCTTTGATTTTGGATCTGTGCTTTAAATATTTATTTTCCCAGCCTGCGGATGTGGCAAGTTAGGAATGAGGTCAGTAGTATGCATAACCAGGGATATCTGCAGACTGCAAGGGATTGTTCCACAACATTCTCTCTGATTGATTCTCAAATGGTGTAAGATCTGCTTTCTGATCCTCTGCAAGCCTTGAAGACCATGGATTCCATCAAAGGATTATAAAGTTTCTGAACCTCAAAGGTAGATTCTAGGCCAAATGCCAAAAAGGGCCAGTGGAATGATTGGTATAACATTAATTTTTCTGTAAGGATAGTAAGGTTTACAGACATCTGTCTTAACATTATTAGAATAGTTAAAACATAATCTAGTAAGAATAAACTTAAATAGACCAAAAAGTTGATACAAATGTCAGTTTCCACAATATTTTGAAGTTTACAATATCTGTACTTACATGAGATTAATATATTTTCTCACACTCTTCCCCTGATTACCTCACATAGACTTTTCTCACTGTTGTTATGAACATTATTGAATTCATTATATGTACATATCCTTCTTATTGATAGAAGCTACCCATGCAATCCATCCGTTTTCCTAGATTCTCAGTGCTAATAAATTTTATTTCACTAATCATATAAAAGATAATTATTAATATATAATCTATCTTATACATGAAGAAACTGAGGTTTCAGAATAAAAGATTTGCACAAGGTCATAGAGTGGGGAGAGGGCTGAGATTTTGGTTGAGATTTGACTCTAGTATTCATCTATATCTTTGATCTCCATGTTGGTGATTTAGTCCCTCAGTCATGTCCGACTCTTGCGACCTCATGGACTGTAGCCTGCCAAGCTCCTCTGTTCATGGGATTCTCCAGGCAAGAATATTGGAGTGGAGAATTCCCTTCTCCATTTGACTTCCCTTCTCCATTCCCTTCTCCATTTGATCTCCATACAGCCTCACAATCATCTTTCTTATTTGTCCTGTCTATTCATTTTCTAAATCTTCATTTGGGAAGATCCCTGGAGAAGGAAATTGCAACCCACTCCAGTATTCTTGCTTGGAAAATCCCATGGACAGAGGAGTCTGGTAGGCTACAGTCCACAGGGTCCCAAAGAGTCGGACATGACTGAGCAACTTCACTTCACTTCATTCATTCTCTAAACAAGAATAGTTTGCTTTAACACACTAACTGGACCAAATCATTTTTGGTCTTAAAAAGTCCTCAAGGGAATTCCCTGGCAGTCTAGTGATTAGGACTCAGTGTTTTCACTGCTGAAGGCATAAGTTTGATTCCCCTGGTTAAGGAACTAAGATCTGGACGCCACTCTGCGTGCCCCAAAAAAAACAAAATTAAAAGTCCTTGAATGATTTCCTTTTGAATTTTAAAGCAAGTTCTTACCCTTCCTCCTCTCATTAAGCCTTTGAAGACTGAGATGAGAGACTGGTATGTCACATCTCATACAGGTAAGGTTACAGCCACACAAACTTCTTGCCATTTTCTGATATGCTTGTGTTCTCGCTCAATATGCTGCGACTTTGCTGTTCACCATTCTCATTTCTAAAGTGAAAGTGAAGTCGCTCAGGTCATGCCGACTCTTTACATCCCCATGGATAGTAGCCTGCACCAGGCTCCTTCATCCATGGGATTTTCAAGGCAGGAGTACTGGAGTGGGTTGCCATTTCCTTCTCCAGGGAATCTTCCCAACCCAGGGACTGAACCCAGGTCTCTCACATTGTAGACAGACGCTTTACCGTCTGAGCCATCAGGGAAGTCCTCTCATTTCTAAGGACAACCCCAAACAGCTGTCTTCATTCAATAGATGTGACATGTTCTTTCACACATGCATGTCTTTGAACTCAGTATATTCTTTGCCAGGAATGCCCCTTCTCTAATTCTCTGGGTGACAAATATCTACTACCTTTAAGAATCAACTTATATGCAAACTTCTCATGAAAGTCCTTCTAAGCATTTCCTTTGAATATCTCCAATTTAGTATTCCATAACACATAGATTACAATGTAAATTGTGCCTCCAGAACTAATACAGAGAAGCATATCCTTGTTGACCTTCTCTACTGACATAAGAATACTCCATTCTCTGGGTTTGCATAGCAATTTGGACATAGTTTTTTTTAGGTGTTTTTTTTTTTTTTTTTGCACTACTATGTGACTACTTGCTTGAAAATTGGTCTGCTTTCCACTGTACATTGAGATTTTTGAAGTAGGCACTGAGGTGTAACATTCTTTTTTTTTATTTTATTGAAGCATAGTTGTTTTACAATGTTGTGTTAATATCTGCTGTATAGCAAAGTAATTCAGTTATATTTTATTTATATATATATATTGTTTTTTGTATTATTTTCATTATGGTTGTCACAGGATATTGAATATAGTCCCTTGTGCTATACATTAGTGTTTATCAATTATCTATATACTAGTTTGCTAATCCCAAACTCCCAATCCATCCCTCCCCTACTGCCTCCCTCTTGGCAACCACAAGTCTGTTCTCTATGTCTGTGACTCTGTTTCTGTTTCCTAGATATGTTCGTTTGTGTCATATTTTAAATTCCACATGACTGATATCATATGGTATTTGTATTTCTTTTTCTGACTTACTTTGTTTAGTATGATAATCTCTAGGTCAATCCATGTAGCTGCAAATGGCATCGTTTCATTCTTTCTATGGCCAACCATAAAGAATGCTGAATGCTGAAGAACTGATGTGCCAAAGAACTGTGGTATTGGAGAAGACTCTTAAAAGTGCCTTGGATTGCAAGGAGATCAAACCAGTCAATCCTAGAGGAAACCAATCCTGAATATTCATGGGAAGGACTGATGCTGAAGGTGAAGCTCCAATACTTTGACCACCTGATGCAGAGAGCTGACTCATTAAAAAAGACCCTGATGCTGGGAAAGATTGAAGGCAGGAGAAGGCAACAACAGAGGTTGAGATTGTTGGATGCATCACCAACTCAATGGACATGAGTTTGAGCAAGCTCCAGGAGTTGGTGATGGACAGGGAAGCCTGGTGTGCTGCAGTCCATGTGGTTGTAAAGAGTCAGACACGACTGATTGGCTGAACGACAACAATGAATATTATATGTGTATATATATATATATACACATACATATATATACACATACATACATATATATATGAACACTTTATTTTTTATACTGTCTAGCATAAAGGTTGACATATTGTTATGGCATGAATAAATGTACAGAATGAATCTTTAACTTCAAATTCAGATAGTGATGGACGCTCACCTCAAATAGACATAGATTCATTAAAAGATGTTTCAAAAAAGTAAAATGCATTTTGTAAGTTTTTGGAAAATAAAATTACAGAATCTTTTCACAGATTGTCATATATATACAAACACTTGAAGGAATAAGGCAAAATTAAGAGGCATAGATAAACTAATGAATGAATCAACAGAATGTCTCCCTTAGTTATTCTGTAACATTGAGAAATTGGTATCACCTCTTTGTTCATGTATCCATTAAACCATTCAGAAACAGTTTTTTTGTTTTTCCACTGCCTAAGTTTAAGACATCCTTTGGTAAAATGTCAGAGCTAGATTGTTCCTACAGTCTTCATTGGCCACTTGTCCCACTTAATAGCTAAAAATGAACTTCTAGTGAATGGGAAGTTTTCACATGACCAATAGGAGCACAAGGAAGAGGCAAAAGCCAGGAGACAATTTAACTGTCCCTTGAGTCCTTTAGGATGGGTCTGGGTCTAGAACTGCCAACCTATGAAAAAAGAATATTAATTGAAGCCACTTACCTGCTTCTGAGTGCAGTTTTCAGATTTAATGAATATCTTGTGCAGTATTCAAGATCATTTCAAATAACCCTTCTGCAAAATGCTCAGAAGAATGTGGCTCTCTAATGTTTGAGTGAAATGTTACACATTTACATTTAAGAGTTAATATGAAGCTATATAATTGGAAAGAAAAACTCTATAGATTATAATCAATTCCCAAGTTTGTTCATTATAATTATATTTAATTCATCAAATGACAAGAAATTTAATAAAGACTAGGACCTGGCACCTCTCCTGAATACAGAAAGAATCTGATCAGTCTAGGTCTTTCATTTTTCTTTCCTCATTTTAAATTTCAAATAGAAAAACTGAAAATTAATAGATCTGACCTGAGATCTGAGATCCACTGTGAAGACAGAGGTTCTGAGATTTTGTGTGTCTTACATGGCTGAACCAGAAAACTGTGGTTCATTTAGATATACTGAAAGTCCATTCAGTCACGTTTCAATGCCCTAATCTTGTTTATTGTTGGGGAAATGAAGTCTGGGCATCTCACAAAGAGTTTTTATTATAGTCAGAGAAAAAGATAACCTAAAATATTTTTTCACAATCAGGAAAATTAGGAAAAAATACTGACTATTGATGAGTTCTATTTAATTAAACCTTGTGGTACCTACTTCTACATCTTGGCTTAAGCACTTTCTCTTCCAGGAAATATCCTCATGCTACTTCTTGTCTGGTCAAATCACATTCAAATAGGCCCAGCTCAGCTACCTTAGAATCTTCCTTTATTAAGCTTTCCATAGCCATGATCAGAGCATATACTTTTAGAGTTGGAATGAACTATACATACTATGCATGAGAGCCATAGATTTCATTTTATATATGAAGCAATTAAAACCAAGAAAAGAAAATGGATTTGTAGGTCATACAACTAACTGGCAACAAAACTAGAAATAGAAAATTCCTTCTGACTACTTGACTGGTGCCCTATTCAGTATACCATTCATTCCTCCCAATGACTTTTCCCTGATCTGAAATCCTACAGTCATCTTCTGCCTTGTCACCTCTCTTATAGTTGTGTTTTTAAGCCACTATTTAATCATCACATCATTAATTCCCTTTTCTTTGTGGATGATGACATTTTTTATTGCATACTACTTAGGAACAAGGACTGTATCCTTCCTTGTTTGTGCCCTTTCTTCAGGATGCATCAAGCAGGGTGCATATTACATAGAAATTCACTGTCAGCCTAATTTTGATTTAGTATTTTCAAAGAGGTAGCCAATAACTTTTTAGGATAGTGCATGTGTAGAAGTACTTACATTTAAGGTTACATAAAATATCTTCTTGCAGAAAGAAACATTTTTAAACTGTTATCTGAGATTTTTAGATAAGGAAAATTGATCTATCAAAGTAAATATAATTTTTGGCTTTATGAGTCTCCTTTCTGTGAATAGATATACAAATAAGTAGGTTCCATTAGTTTGATATCTACAAGTCATCTTCCTCCTTTTCTAATAGTACTGCAATTTTATACAAGATGAATATTTTATTAATTGCTTCAGACTTAGAGATTGCATTCCAGTTGAACGTTGAAGTGCAATGAAATCTGTTTTTTGAGGAAGTATGCTAAAATAGTCATTTTTCATAATTTAGGCTTCCTATTCATTCTCTCCCCTGGAGAAGGAAATGGCAACTCAGTCCAGTATTCTTGCCTGGAAAATTTCATGGACAGTGGAGCCTGGTAGGCTATAGTCCATAGAGTGGCAAGAGTCAGACATGACTGAGAGACTGAACAAAACAACAACAACATTCATTTTCTATTGAATGGCTGTTACTTTCCTAAAAGTAAAATACAGGTTCTTGAAATTAGTTATTGCATCTTTTATTTGATCTATATTAATGAAGAGAAATACTTCATTTAGAAAAACCAATAAAATATGTTTCTACAAAACAGCTGTTTATATTTTAGATTATGAAACCATTTAATTGTTCATGGTAGCTTCATATTTGCTCAAACATTCCTTCTCTAATTTATATGTTTGATAAAATCAGGTCAGGGATAAAGGTGAGGTTATACATTGGTAATTCTCAGGGCTTAAATTCAACTGAGTAAGTAGTAATGTAGATCTGAGACCTGATTTAAAAAGAACAAAATCAATGAATAATGGTTAATTAAACACAGTGCATACTTCCTCAGCTAGCTTAACCAACTTTCTGAGGTTCAGATCTATAGTTATTGCCAACTAGCTTTCCACTAGAAGAGAAATTATATTAATGAAAAAAAAATTTCTTATATTCTGTCAAAGGGAGAGGGGGGTAAATGCTGATAGAAAGTAAATAAAAAAGAGAGAATGTGTGTGTCCTTGTATCTGTTTATTAAAATTCAGTCATTCAAAAAGAATTTGTGGTAACATGTTCCATAGCCACACTTGAACGCATATAGCAGAGACTCACTGTGGTGGATATACCCTAAATTGACCCCTAATTAATCATACCCTTAAATAATACCCTTCCGTTGAGTGCACCAGATCCTGTGGCTTGTGCTTAATCAATATAGTATAACAAAGATTGTGGGATGCCTCCCATTATATGAGTCTACATTTTAGTAGACTTCAGCAAGAAATTCTCGTGTTGACCTTGAAGAACCAAATATCCATGTTGTGAATTGCCCATGGAGTAGACCATGCAGCAAAGAAATGTGAGGTTTCTAGGAACTCAGAATGGCCCCTGACCTACAGCCAGCAAAAGCCAGAAAAGTTAATTCTATAGCTACAAGGAACTGAATTGTTTCAAAGAGGACTTCTAGCTACAGAATGGAATGCAGCCTGGCCAACACCTTGACTGTTGCCTTTGAGAAGCTGAGGAAAGGTTGTGGTTAAGTTAGACTCAGACTCATGATCTACACAAGCTATAAAATTATGTATGTGTTTTAAACTGCTAAGTTTGTGACAGTATGTTGTTCAGTAATAGAAAATTAATGCATTCATTTAACTTACTGCAATAATATGATGGTTCTTTGTGGACTAGGATAGGAATTCAAAAGTTGGGAAGGACTGAAGTTTCTGTGGAAATTTGTAACTCTTATCATGAGTTCCCTGTATCTCTTTGGGTGTATCCTCTGTTCTATGATCTACTGAATAGCTCGCATAACAACTTGAGCTTGCAACAGGCCAATTCTAGTTCAGATTTATTCACATGCTTTAAGTGGTGGCTTTCACCAGTAACTGTCTCAATTAACTTTTCCTTTTGTTCTTTTAAATCTCAATTGTAAGTTTCAATTGCAAAGCAAGAAAATCTCCTGAGCTATCTCATCTTTTCATATCAGATTGTACTTTAATTCATCACCTAGTCTACATACTAACAGCCATTGTGTCAGGCATTTCTCTGTGTTCTAATTGGCCAGGAGACAGTGGGTAAGTGGGTGAAAATCCCGTCCATCATGGTTTTGTCTTGAGGGCCTAGGTACTGGGTAGTTTCTTTTAGTAGGTGGTGGTGCTAGTGGTAAAGAACCTGCCTGCCAGGGCAGGAGACATAAGAGATGTGATTCAATCCCTGGGTCAGGAGGATCCCCTGGAGAAGGACATGGCAACCCACTCCAGATTTCTTGCCTGGAGAACCCATGGATAGAGGAGCCTGGTGGGATACAGCCCATAGGGTCACAAAGAGTCAGACATGACAGAAGTGACTTAGCACACACAAACGAGAGTAGACCAGTGGTAAATTTCAAAGCTCTAGTAGAGATGATTGAAAAGGTCACAAAATATTTAGGGAGAATGGATTCTATTGAGTTGGCAGACAGCTCACTTGTCTACACTAAATTTCATATAATGAAATATAAGAAGGCATAATACAGAAAAATATAATGACTCCATATAACAATGCTGGAAGACAAGAGAGCCATTGGGATATCACATATTTGGAAAGAGTCAAAGAGCAAGAGAGACAGCACAAGCAAACAAGATTAGATGTATTAGAATCTATCATATAGATTCTATGTCTGAATAAGTAAATGGATGTTTCTCCTTCCTACTTGTGCTCTGCAGTAAACAAGAGCTTTATTTTCCTTCTCCTTGAATTGTCTGCTCATGGTTCCTTCTTATTTATTTATTTTTTATATTGGGATAATTCTATTTTCTTATTGAGTTATAACAGCTCTTTATGTATTAGATCAGTAACTTTTTGTCATGTTTTAAACATTTTCAAGACCTAAGTTTATTATCTGTCTTTAGTTCTGTATAATGTTTTCAACTATAGCATTAATAACTGCTACTACTTCTAAGAATAAGTAAATGGAATATACACGTTAATATTTTGGGTTTTGTGTAGCTCAACTTATCAACATTTTTACAATTTCTGTTTTGGCTTATATGCTTGGAGATGTTTTTTCTAATTTGAGATCATATAAACAGTAACTATTTTTTCCTATGTAGTTCTTTTGATTTATGCTTTGATTATAAATATATTTAATGAATCTAGAATTTATTTTGGTATGTGGTTCATTTATCAAGTTTATATCATATACTAATACATAAACATATATTTACATATAGTATATAATGATTCTTTAAAATAGTTAATCAATTGGCTCCACAACATCTTAAAAACCACATTCTTTTCTTGTGATTTTAAGTCATAGTTATTATATACATAATTCGTATAGAAATGAAGATTTGGGGGTATTTCTTACTGTGTTCTTTCATTTGTCTATTGTCTTGTATTTTTGCAAATATTCTGGGTTTTTTAAGATCACATAGAATTTTATTCAGGTTATTAAGTTATAATTGATAAAATTCTAATATATTTTAAGTGTGCAATGTGATAGTTTGATATATGATATATTGTAAAAGGATTTCAATCACTGAGTTAATGAGTCAACATTAATTATCTCATACACTGTTTTTAGTTGGAAAAATTTAACATCTATTTTCTTTGCAAATTTCAATTGTACAATACAGTATTATATAGTCATTGTGTCATGCATTAAATCCTCAGACCTCACTCATTTTAAAACTGAAAATGTGTCCCCTTTTACTAGCTTCTCTCTATACCCCACCCCCAGTCCCCAGCACTGCAGCCTCTGGCAATTGCAACTATATTCTCCATTTCTATAAGTTTGACTTTTTGCTCCCTTTTTTCCCCAAATTCACATGTAAGTGATACCATGCAATATTTGTCTTTTTTTTTCTGGCTTGTTTCACTTAGCATAATACCCTCCAGGTTCATTCCATATTGTTGCAGATGACAATACTTTCTTCTCTTTTAAGGTTGACTAATATTCATTCATAGATCAATTTATCAATCAACAGATAGTTTTATAGATATGTATCACATTTTCTGTATTCATCTGTCAGTAGAAACTTAAATTGTTTCCACACCTTTGCAATTGTGAATAATACTGCAATGAACATGGGTGTACAGATTTCTCTTTGAGATAGTGGTTTCATTTCTTTGGAATAAATGCCCAGAATTGGGATTGCTGGATCATGTTGTAGTTCTACTTTTTTTTTTTTTTTTTTTTAGCAATCTCCATACTGTTTTCTATAGTGGCTACAGCCATTTCCATTCCCACTAGCAGCATATGGCACCCTTTTATCCAGCATATAGCACTATTTTCTCCACATCCTCAGTAGCATTTCCTACTGCTTGTCTCTTTGATAATAGACTTCATAACATGTATGAGGTGACATTTTGCTGTGGTTTAATTTGCATTTCCCTGATATTGGTATGCACAATCTCCACTGCACTTCACTTGCGTTTGGGAATATAGTTTTCTTTATTTTGCTCATTCATTGCTTTCTTTCTTTTTTCCTATGTTTCCTTTTTAAATTCAACTGAGAAAAACTTCTGGCTTTTGTATACTTTCATATTATGATAGCACTTAAAGCCCCATAATTGTTCATTTTCATTAGAGATAATATACTTTAGTAGTATATTTTAATCTTTTTATTCCAATTAGCACTGTACCTAGTTTTTTTTTTTTTTTTTTTTCTGATTTTGAGTGCCTGAAATATTGCTGCTCATCATTGTGAGTGTGTGTGTGTGTGGCCTTTCTATACCTTATTGCCACTATTTTGTGTGTGTGTGTGAGTAGCTCATCAATGGATTAAACAACTAAGAGCTGAGAATATTTTTTTCTAATAAGAAATTTAATTAATTTTAATTTATCATCACTCATACCATGTTTAATTTTACTTCTTTCATATTATTATAAAGCTCTCTTTTTAATGTTTCTTGTCTTATTCCTACTTATGCTTTTTATAGACTATTTTTGCTTATTATTATTTTCCACAGTGATTTAAAGGACAGATATTCTGCTTTTAATTCCAGAAGTGGTTATCACAAAGCTTTTCAAAGCATTCTCAAATTTATATTGAACTTTCCACAAAGAAAAAAATAAAACATTTTTATTGTCCATTGTAGAAAAGCAGTTAATCACTTTTATTCACCACTTTTCTTCATTTCCCCAGTCTTTTATCTATTCTGTGATTATCACTTTTTTTTTTACAGAAAGCATCTCTTTCAAAGATAAAATATTATCAGATTTATAGCCATATTTGAGAAAAAATATTTGTACTCAGTCTCACATATTTAATTGAATCCCTATGCTTAATACATAGTTCCTTCTACAGATAATTTTCTTGGTTTTTAGTTCTTGAATGATTCTTTTTTCATTCTCCATAAAGGCATTCAAGTTATATTTTTCAGGAAGCTTAATTTCTGAAAGTTTGAATGTCTGATTTGCCACTCTCTGCTCCTATCTCTCCAGGTATTTCCCATCTCACTCAGAGTAACAGCCAGTCCTTACATGGACATGCATGGCCCTCTATGATCTGCAAGCCCTACCTTTGATCTCATCTCTTACCCCCCTCTCCTTTTCTCACACCATTTCATTTGCACTATCTCCCTTACTACCCCTTAAACATGACAAGCATGGTTCTGCTACATGATTTTTTGTCTCACTATTCCCTATGACTGGGATGCTCTTCCCCAGAGATCTCATCATTTTCTCCCTTACCTAATTCTAATCTCTACTTACATGAGAGCATATCAGAGATATCAGATATTCCATTCTGTATAAAATATTAGTAGCAATTACCCATCCTTCACCTGGTGTAGTCTTATGTTCTTGCACTGCTTTACTTTTCCTTATAGCACCTACACAAACAGATGATGATCTGTTTGTTTACTGTGTCTATCTCCTTACATTGCAAGTAGAGTCTAAGAGATCAAGGACATAGTGTGTCAATTTAATCGAGGCATTATTAAGGCCTAAGACAGTACCTGACATATGGTAGGGTCTCAATAAATATTTGTTGAATAAAATAAATGAACTGCTTTCCATGGACTTCACATAGGAGAGGCAACTTTACTTAAATGTAGAGTTTGAGGCAATCTCTTGGGCAATCCTTGACAGGATGTTTTGATGCTAAACCAACCCATTCAAGTTTCATCATGATGAAACAGAGAGCTTGAAAGGAAGCTACTATTTCAAATTTACATAATTTCTTTGATAAAGAATCAAACATTCACTCTGTAAACAACTAATAAACATAAACTAGGGACTGGGTGGTATTTTATCACTGAAGACAGAAATTAATCTGATACTATCTCTTTCTTCAAAGAATTCAATAATATTAATAAAATAATAAATGAAAAGTTCAGAGGAGTGAAAATACTCAAGTAAAATTCAATTTTCAGTATGAGAGTTTGGAGGAAAATGAGTTCCCCTCTAATATGTGATTAGGAGCTCCAGTGTGAAGTGTGGTGTAAAAAAAACAGAAACTCTTTTTCAATCCTAGTGGAGAGGCTTCATGAAAGCCACTGAATAGTGTGGTGTATTACTTAACTAATTTATAAAATTGTCATAGAAATAGGTAAGTATCCAATTCCCCCAACATATTTCTCTAAATGTAGTGCACTGTGCTTTATTCACTTTCACATATGTTGTATTTCTGATTAAGGAACTGTATGAGCTACATAATTTTTTTCAATTATACTTTAATTTCATGATCATGGCAGTGGTACTATAATCCAATTATCTTAAATTTTACCACTAGTCACTATTAATTATGTAATCTCACTTCTTTTTCACAAACCAAAATATGAATCCCATTGGTTCAATGGTTATATTTTATCCCCTCTCTTGGAATCTCTAAAGGACTGCCTCATATGCTTGCACAAACCAGTCTGTTACCTGTCACCACCACGTGGCTGTGAAATTTGTTGTACACTCACTCAGTCGTGCCTGACTTTTTGCAACCCCATGGACTGCAGCACGCCAGGCTTGCCTGTCCTTCACCATCCCCTGGAGCTTACTCAAACTCATGTCCATCAAGTAATGCCATCAGTGATGGCATCCAACCATCTTATCCTCTGTTGTCCCCTTCTCCTCCTGCCTTCAATCTTTCTCAGCATCAGGGTCTTTTCCAATGAGTCAGTTCTTCCCATCAGGTGGCCAAAGTATCAGAGCTTCAGTTTCAGTACCAGTCCTTCCAATGACTCTTCAGGATTGATTTTCTTTAGGATTAACTGGTTTGATCTCCTTGCAGTGAAATACACCTGGTTATTTGTCTCTTGCTCTGACACCCATTTGTCCACATTCACAGAATATGTAGAAATCTTACACAGGCCTTAACCAATTGTGAGAAAAATCAATGATTATACTAAGGATGCTGAATGTAGATGTTTCCAGAATATGTCTCAGTTCTGTGTAGAGTTGGGGAAACATTGTTATAATGTCTTACATGTAATCTGACACTGCTTTGCTTGTACCTGGCTTCTCAGTTTCATTTCAAATTTGTATCCACTCTTTCCCTCAAATCTTAGCAGTTTTATCATGAAAATATGTACCATAAATATCTAGTCACCCTAATATGAAGAGCTCAAAGCAGCCCATAGATCTGGACAAAAACTGGATGCTTTATCAACCTGAATTTTCTCCTTGTTTTTCTTTCGACATTCTTCCCCATTCAAGCCCTTCCTCCTCTACCCATCATAATCAAATGGTCACAGTTTTTGAGGTACTAAGTGATGGAGTAGAAAAGTATACTGTCTAGCTAACAAAGCCTCAATTCAGTGAGAAAAAAAAATTAAATATCCTTTGTCTGGAAAATCACAATATATAATGATATTTACAAAAGTGTTGAAACATATCCTTCATGGCTCTCAAGGTGCATTTTCAGTTGCTGTTATTCTCAATACTCTCATCATCAGACTCAATTCAACATTAATCCAAATCTCTGAGACTAATTACTACTGCTCTATAATCACTGATTGGAGAAGGCAATGGCACCCCACTGCAGTACTCTTGCCTGGAAAACCCCATGGACGGAGGAGCTTGGTAGGCTGCAGTCCATGGGGTCGCTAAGAGTCAGACATGACTGAGTGACTTCACTTTCACTTTTCACTTTCATGCATTGGAGAAGGAAATGGCAACCCACTCCAATATTCTTGCCTAGAGAATCCCAGGGATGGGGGAGCCTGGTGGGCTGCCATCTATGGGGTCGCACAGAGTCGGACACGACTGAAGTGACTTCACAGCAGCAGCATAATCACTGATAATCTTTTATCAAATTGAAACTCAAATTTTCTCAAGGTACTAAGCAAGAGGTATTTAAAGTAACATGAGCTACTGAAGGGGAAGAAAAAAATCACAGTGGATTTGTTAACAAGAATTTCTACCCCATGTTAAGTGCAAACCAAGTATTCCTGATGGACAGGCAGCTTTTTTTATAAGCAGTCATTCGGAGCCCCTGATGTCTTCAGTCTTCAATCTAGAGTATATTCTGATAATATTGCCAAGTATCAGGATTCTGAAGTTCTTCTCAGGTCATGAGGACATGTCTAAAGACACTGTTTCCCTTTTAATCAATGTCCTTTTTTTCCTTTATTTATTGTAAGAAATATTTATTGAGGATGTGCAATGGCTGGGCACTGGGCTAGATGCTGAAAATAAAAGCTTCAAACAGACCCCAAAATCATTGTCCTCATTGAGTTTTATAGTCAGAAAAAGACTGACATCAAAAGAAATAATTTCCGAATTACTTAAAATACATCATTATTTAATTACTGATGATTGATATGAAAAATAAATACATGTGAATGTATAAAAAAGGACACGTGGCCTTCTTTGGAGAAGTGATGTTTGAATTAGAAGGGCAGACAGAGGGTCTCAGACAGGAAAAATGCAGATGTGCAGCATGGGGAGTTGGGAAAATAGTTGTTAAAGGTAGACTCAGCTACAAAATAAGGCTGAAAATAAAGGAGGGAGGTAATGGAGATTTTGTTCTTTACCTTGAATTCACTGAAACATCACTAAAGGGTTTTCAACAAGATGGTGATTTAATGAGATTTATAGAGATCGTTAGGAGAAGGCAATGGCACCTCACTCCAGTACTCTTGCCTGGAAAATCCCATGGACAGAGGAGCTTGGTAGGCTGCAGTCCATGGGGTCGCTAAGAGTCGGACACGACTGAGTGACTTCACTTTCACTTTTCACTTTCATGCATTGGAGGAGGAAATGGCAACCCACTCCAGTGTTCTTGCCTGGAGAATCCCAGGGACGGCGGGGCCTGGTGGGCTGCTGTCTATGGGATCACACAGAGTCAGACATGACTGAAGTGACTTAGCAGTAGTAGCAGCAGCAGAGAGATTGTTCTGACTATTTAGAAGAGGAAACTGATGTGTTAGGGAGAGAATGAAATTTGGAAGCACAGTTAGGAGACAGATACAGTCATTCTGGTGAGACACGTTGGTTGGCTAGACTTGGGTTTTATGACTCAAGGTACATTTAGAATGTGGTTTAGAGCTTTTGGTGGTCATTTGAAAATAAGGATATGTCAGAGAAGAATAATTCAGGTCGAGTGATAGGTTTATGGCTTCTACAACTAGATAGAGAGGAAGGGCAGCAAATTAAATTCAGTTTGGGCCATGCTGAATTTGGAAGAGATCAAACTGTCATTACTGAACCCACAGTTCAACATACAAGTCAATAGCTCAGAAAAAAAGTGACAAGTTAGAGAAAGATTGGGGAGTCATCAGCATATATATGTGCTATTTAATGCTTCAACACTAAATGAGGCTACCTAAAAAAGAATGATTATATCATTTATGGTTCAATCCCAGACTCTTTTGAGAGTTGGAGAGGATACTATTAAGAATTATACCAGGATGGCAAGCATAAACCAGAATTTTCCTGTGTCAATCATGACTGTCCTTGGCAAAAATATTTAAAGGTCAAACGGAGAAAGTAACAAAGTGCAGTCAATAAGAAAGGAGGACAGTCAGGGAAGTACAGTGCCACAGGAGCCAAATGCTGCTGTGAGGTCAAGTGACTCCCCATGATTAAATACAGTTATTTGTTGTATGATTCCATAGCACCCTGTACATTTTTTTAATTACATTTATTATGACTGCAAAGATATGATTTAATTGATATCTGTCTTTCTATCTTGGAAGGCAGTACCTGGCATACAATTGTTAATAAATATTTGTTGAATGAATGGAGAATGATGAAACAATAATATCCACTGAATTCAGCCAACAAAAGTCATCAGTGCCCTTTTCATAAACAGTTTGGATAAACTAGTGGGGAACTGAGTCAGTTTGCATTGAGAACTGAATGGAGAAAAGGAAGATGGTAAAAACTGGCAACTCTTTCAGAAAGATGGCTGTGAGCTATTGGCTAAATGGACACCTGTCCTAAGTGGGTTGATTGTTCCTTTGGGTCCTGGGAAAATGTCAGGTTTTTTCTTTTTTTTTGAAAGTGACTTCACTAGATAAGGGCACATATTCCTTGTTTATGAGCTTTTAGATGGCTATGATGTGGTTTCCATATATATTATATATTTTGCTTAGAGTTTGCATTGGTCTTTTAAGAGTATAATATTTTTTTTCCTGTTCCTTTTTTATTAGAAATTTTATTTTTGTGAAATTTGCCCTAATCTTCTGTAGAAACACGTGAAACTAACTACCAGCAATTTACTGAAGAAGTCACATACCAATAACCTGATCTCATATCATTTCTGTTACTACATTCTCCAGCTTGTGTTTCAGATGTATCTGAAACAAAAAAAGAAGAAACATACCACTTCTCAATGGTATACATACAAGAATATAAATTTGTGCCTGTATAATGTAAATTGATTGCCTCTAAATGAGTCAAGCCAGTATCTGGGGAAAAAAAAAAAGAGAGAGAGAGAGATTCCAATAGAACATGAAAGTGTATAGCTATGTAAATAGAGCACATTCCCTTCTTTAGGGATATATCAGCATCTTAGAGATGGTTGCAGTTTAAGTCAATGCAATCACTGCTTTACCTAGCTATCAATGTATTGCAGTTCCAAGGACAATGTGATATTATATTTTATTTCTTTTAAAATATTTATTTCCGTGTTGATGATTTTAGGCCAACATCAAAAATTGCTTTTCCATCTTTCAGTTTCCTATATCACTATTAATAATAAAGATGTTTTGTTTTTGTTTTTATTTTTAATCACTGTGTAATCAATTAATAGAATATTAATAGAAGCTGTCAGTTTCCTAGCTCTTTATACCACTGTCTATTTAGTCATTCACCAAAGCTCTACATTTAGATATTGTCCTGCTAGATTACCTCTGTTAAGTACTTTGGTATTTTGCAAACAGTTAATTAACCTTTTGAACCTCATTAAGGAATAGTAAGGAGGAAAATAATTACTGAGTCTGGAATTTGGTCAGACCACTGAGGCTAATACATTATTATTAGGAAAGAAAAAACAACAACCTTTAATCTTTTTAATGACTACAGATGATCACAGCATATTGTGTTAAATATTTGTTTAAGAGAACCCATATTGAAATAGAGGGATCCAACAAAGGGCAAGGTCACAGACTCAGCATAACCCAGAGGAAAACAGCCACCTCAAATTCACTAACTCCAATCGTTGCTGCAGTAGGAGTGGCTACAAATGGCATCTTACACCTATATATAACACTTCACAGTTTGCAGAAGGCTGTCACCTACATTATTTCAGTTTATCCTTGAAACAATTCCTTGAGGTACATGGCTCAGTATTATCATCTTTATTTCAGAGACAAATAAAGTGTCAAAGAAATAAATAATGTCTTAAGTATCATGAAACTATTTAATGTTGAAGCCCAGATTCAAACGTTGAAGCCCAGATTCAAACAGTGAATCCCCCTTTGCAGTTTTTCTGACCACACAACATGATGGTTGTGTATTATTAACCAAGGATTCTTTCTGAACTCAGTGTAATCACTTTTCCTTCATAAGCTTCAGTCTGAATTTAATAAGAAGTGGCATTAGGACAGCTCTGAAGAACATTTCTAGCTCTGATGGCCTGCAGATCTATGCAAAGTACCCATGCTTGGCCTCTCAGGATTCATCAGGTCCTAGAACATAAGATGTGGTTTGCTCTGAGTGACCTCCTAAACTCTTGCTATGTGTTACCTAAACATATCCCCACAAAAAACACTATGAGCACACCTATAAAATTTGACAGTCAAATCTTTACTGAGTATTAACTACCTAAAGAACTATGTGCTCAGAATTGAGGCAAGGAAAAGAAGAATAGAAATTAAGAAGTTTGTTCTCTAGGTAGGGAACTCAATTAAACCGAGAAGTTGTCAGGTTTCTTTTTTCATAAGTTGTAACTTGTTGAGAGATGAGAGAGTGGAAAGGGTCAAGGAAAGAGAGAGTAGGATACAGGCATCAGAGAGATGAGGATACATATGTGTGCGGTACTAAAAAGAGCTGAGATTAAGAGAAAAAAAAATTGTGCTATACTATGTAAAAGGAGATAGAAGATCCACTTAGAAGGGACTAGCAAAACAGAAATAGGAGACAAAAATAGTTACCCACAGCTTAATAGGATAGGAAATGAGTTGACTGTCAGGCCTGTGACAGAGGAAAGGAAAACTGTCTCCCTACTCTGAATTTTGGGAATTTGGGAAACTGGATTTTGTTTAGTTGTCAGATTTAGCAAATAAGTTTACATGGTGCTCAGTTAAATAGGAATTTTGGATAAAAACCTAATATGTTCTTAATGCATCTTCTCTGCAATTTTTGGGACATATTTATATTCAAAAATCATTTGTTGTTTATCTAAAATTCAAGTTTAACTGATTACCCTGTAATTTATTTTTAATATAGCAACCTATTAACAGGAGAAATGTTACCTAAGAGCACTACTGTTGCTGGGAGGCAAAGCAATCCCCCAAATACTGTAGCAGATGGTGGGGCAGGGAGGAGGGTGGTGAGTCACCCTTTCCAGTCTCCAGCTTTAAATTCCACTACATGGAGACGTCGAAGGCATGACTTAATTTACTAGGACTTAGTTTCCTATTTGTAATATTGTATATAGTGACACTAAATCAGCTTCCGTGGGGCATTGTGCACATTAAATGAGTATACACATGTACAGACACTTATAGAAGGGGGATACACAGATTTCATATAGTGATATATATATAATATATGTAAACAGTCTCGGGAATGTAGTAATTGTTCCATAAAATTTAACCCTCATTATCCAAATATCTCATGATAATGAGCTTTCTCCTGGGTAACACCCAGAAACAGCTTATGGAACACATTAAAATTTCCTGAGGATCCCATATATTTGAAGGACAAGCCAGAACTTCCAGCTGTCAAATGGACACAGACTATTTTAATTTGAAAATTTAAAAGGAAGTAGGCACTTAAAACTTGATGACATCTGAGTTACTCATTCTTTCTTGGCTAACAATACTGATTAATTTATTCCTCCCTTTATCCATCCATTTAACAGCTTTCATTAAGCAGTTAGTATAGTACCTGGTGCACAACGATTGCTCAGTATATTAGTCCTTATCAAAAGATCATTTAATTATTACAAACTGTGCTAAGATTATTATTAAGGCCTTTTGCTAAGAGAGTAGGTGACAAGGTTTATATCAGACCTGATCAGGAATATCAAGAAAATGATATTTTTGCTAAGCTTTGAAGCATGGATACCAGTAAGCCAGTCAAAGTTTAGTGGGAAGAATATTCCAAGTAGAAATAAAGGTTATTCAAAGACCTGGATGTGGGAAATAAGGTACCCACAATAACCCATCTGGGGAAGTAGGGAAAGCAGATTGTAATTTTCATAGACTGAAAGGAAGAATCAGGTCATGTAAAGTCTTGCAGGTGTGAAGACTTAGGGATTTTTTGCCAAAGATCAGAAGAAAAAAAAATAAAGAGTGACATTGTCCGGTCTTTGTTTCTAAAAGATCCTTCTAGCTGCTGGGATAGTGATTTGGAGTGACATCTGAATTATAAATATTTAGATGTTAAATATTTTAAATATTTCTCATTCTACTTTTCTTAGCCTGGCTTTCAAGAGCTTATGTGATGCACTTCTAACTTGTTACCTTCAACAAATCCCCTAACCTATCTGGAATGCCTGTCCCCAAGCTTGATGTGTGTCTATCTGACCTGTGAATTGGAGCAATGCTCAGAGCCACCTTCTCAATTAGCTTCTTAACTACAAGTATTAGCATGCTCTGAGTTCTCAGAAAACAGGTTTTGTGACTTTCTTTAGGCATTGTTTATTTTTTACATATACATGTATCTATTCTTTTTTAAAATTCTTTTCCCATTTAGGTTATTAGAGAATACTGAGCACAGTTGATCCCTGTTGCTTATCTGTTTTAAATATAGCAATGTGTACATGTCAATCTCAACCCCCCCAATCTATCCCTCCCTCCCACTTTTCCTAGCTAGTAAGTTCATTCTTTAAGTCTGTGAGTTTGGTTCTGTTTTGTAAATAAGTTCATTTGTATCATTTTTTAAGACTGTGCACATAAGTGATATTATATGATATTTTTATTTCTCTGTCTGAGTTACTGGGATACCTAGGTGACTCAGTGGTAAAGAATCTGCCTGATGATGAAGGAGACACAGGAGATGTGGGTTATCCCTGGGTCGGGAAGATCCCCTGGAAGAGGGAATGGTAACCCACTCCGGTATTGTTGCCTGAAAAATCCCAAGGACAGAGAAACCTGGTGGGCTACAGTCAATGGGTCACAAAGAGTTGGATACGACTAAGCATGTCTGAGTTACTTCATTTATCATGATAAGCTCCAGGTCCATCCATGTTGGTGCAGTTCAATTCAGTTCAGTTCAGTCACTCAGTAACATCTGACTCTTTGTGATCCCACAGACTGCATCATGCCAGGCTCCCCTGTCCATCAGTAACTCCTGGAGCTTCCTCAAACTCATGTCCATCAAGTCAGTGATGCCATCCAACCATCTCAACCTCTGTTGTCCCCTTCTCCTCAGGCCGTCAATCTTTCCCAGCATCAGGGTCTTTTCCAGTGAGTCAGTTCTTCACATCAGGTGGCCAAAGTATTGGAGTTTCAGCTTGAGCATCAGTCTTTCCAATGAATATTCAGGACTGATTTCCTTTAGGATTAACTAGTTTGATCTCCTTGCAGTCCAAAGGACTTTCAAGAGTCTTCTCCAACACCACAGTTCAAAAGCAGAAATTCCTTGGTGCCCAGGTTTTTTTGTGGTTCAACTCTTACATTCATATATGACTACTGGAAAAACTATAGCTTTGACTAGACAGACCTTTGTTGACAAAGTAGTGGCTCTGCTTTTTAATATGCTGTCTAGTTTGGTCATAACTTTTCTTCCAAGGAGCAAGCGCCTTTTAATTTCATGGCTGCAGTCACCATCTGCAGTGATTTTGGAGCCCAGAAAAATAAAGTCTGACACTGTTTCTATTGTTTCCCATCTATTTGCCATGAAGTGATGGGACCAGATGCCATGATCTTAGTTTCCTGAATGTTGAGTTTTAAGTCAGCTTTTTCACTCTCCTTTTCCACTTTCATCAAGAGGCTCTTTAGTTCTTCAATTTCTGCCATAAGGGTGGTGTCATCTGCATATCTGAGGTTATTGATATTTCTCCCGGCAATATTGATTCCAGCTTGTGCTTCATTAAGCCCAGCATTTCTCATGATGTACTCTGAATATACGTTAAATAAGTAGGGTGACAATATACAGACTTGACGTACTCCTTTCCCGATTTGAAACCAGTCTGTTGTTCCATGTCCAGTTCTAACTGTTGCTTCTTGACCTGTATACAGATTTCTCAGGAAACAGGTCAGGTGGTCTGGTATTCCCAGCTCTTTCAGAATTTTTCACAGTTTGTTGTGACCCACACAGTCAAAGTCTTTGGCATAGTTAATAAAGCAAAAGTAGATGTTTTTGTGGAACTTTCTTGCTTTTTTGATGAGCCAATGGATGTTGGCAATTTGATCTCTGATTCCTCTGCCTTTTGTAAATCCAGCTTGAATATCTGGAAGTTCACAGTTTATGTACTGTTGAAGCCTGGCTTGGAGAATTTTGAGCATTTCTTTGCTAGTATATGAGATCCATGCAATTGTGCAATAGTTTGAACATTCTTTGGCATTGCCTTTTGGGGATTGGAATGAAAAGTGACCTTTACCAATACTGTGGCCAATGGTGAGTTTTCCAAATTTGCTGGCATATTGTGTTCAGCACTTTCACAGCATCATCTCTTAGGATTTGAAATAGCTCAACTGGAATTCCATCACCTCCACTAGATTTGTTAGTAGTAATGCTTCCTAAGGCCCACTCGACTTCACATTCTAGGATGTCTGGCTCTAGGTGAGTGATCACACTATCGTGGTTATCTGGGTCATTAAGATCTTTTTGTATAGCTCTTCTGTGTATTTTTGCCACCTCTTCTTAATATGGTCTGCTTGTGTTAGGTCCATACCATTTCTGTCTTTCATTGAGCCCATCTTTGCATAAAATGTTCCCTTGGTATCTCTCATTTTCTTGAAGAGATCTCTAGTCTTTGCCATTCTTTTGTTTTCCTCTATTTTTTTACATTGATCACTGAGGAAGGCTTTCTTATCTCTCCTTGCTCTTCTTTGGAACTCTGCATTCAAATGAGTATATCTTTTCTTTTCTCCTTTGCCTTTATCTTCTCTTCTTTTCTCAGCTATTTGTAAGGCCTCCTCAGACAACCATTTTGCCTTTTTGCAAGTGATATTATTTCATTCATTTTAATGGCTGAGTAATATTTTATTGTATATATGTACCACATTTTCTTTATTCATTTTTCTGTAGATGGACATTTAGGTTGCTTCTACATCTTGGATTTGTAAACAGTGCTGCAATGAATATTGAGGTGCATATATCCTTTTGAACTATGGCTTCTCTAGATATATGCCCAGGAAGGGGATTGCTGGATCATATGGTAGCTCTATATTCATTTATTAAGGCACCTCCTTACGGTTCTCCCCATGAACAGCATGAAAATACAAAAAGATACGACACTGAAAGATGAACCCCCCGAGGTCAGTAGATGTCCAATATTCTACTGGATGAGAGCAGAGAAAGAGCTCCAGAAGAAATGAAGAGGCTGATCCAAGGCAGAAACGATGCCCAGTTGTGGAATTGTCTGGTAGTTAAAGTCCAATGCTGTAAAGAACAATATTGCATAGGAACCCCAAATGTTAGATCCATGAATTGAGGGATATAATTGGCAGTGATCAAACAGGAGATGGCAAGAGTGGACATTGATATTTTAGGAATCAGTGGACTAAAATTGACTGAAATGGGTGAATTTAATTCAGATGACAGTTGTATCTACTGCTGTGGACAAGAATCTCTTAGAAGAAATGGAGTAGACCTCATAGTCAACAAAAGAGTTTGAAATGCAGTACTTGGGTGCAATCTCAAAAATGACAGATTGATCTCGGTTTGTTTCCAAGGCAAACCATTCAACATCACAGTAATCTAAGTATATTCCTCAACCACTGATGCCAAAGAAGATAAACTTAAATGGCTCTATGATGACCTACAATATCTTCTAGGGCTAATTCCAAAAAAAAAAAATATGTCCTTTCCATCATAGGGGACTAGAATGCAAAAGTAGGAAGTCAAGAGATACCTGGAATAACAGGCAAGTTTGGCCCTGAGAACAAAATGAAGCAGGGCAAAGGCTAAGAGTTTTGCCAAGAGAACGCACTGATCATAGCAAACACCCTCTTCCAACAACACAAGAGACGACTGTACACAGGGACATCACCAGATATCAATACTGAAATCAGATTGATTATATTCTTTGTAGCCAAAGATGGAGAAGCTCTATACAGTCAGTAAAAACAAGATGTGCAGCTGACTGTGGCTTAGATCATGAACTCCTTATTGCAAAATTCAGACGTAAATTGAAGAAACTAGGGAAAACCCCTAGATAATTTAGGGATGACCTAAATCAAGTCCCTTATGATTATACAGTGAAAGTGACATATAGATTGAAGGAATTATATTTGATAGAGTGCCTGAATAACTATAGACAGAGGTTTGTAACATTCTACAAGAGCTGGTGACCAAAACCATCCCCAAGAAAAAGAAATGAAACAAGGCAAAATGGTTGTCTGAGGAGGGCTTTCACACTGTGGTGCTGGTGAAGACTCCTGAGAGCCCCTGGGACAGGAAGGAGGTCAAACTAGTCAGACCTAAAGGAAATCAACCCTGAGTATTCACCGGAAGGACTGATATTGAAGCTGAAACTCCAATACTTTGGCCACCTGATGCAAAGAGCAAACTCACTGAGAAAGACCCTAATGTTGGGAAAGACTGAGGGCAGGAGAAGGGGCTGACAGGGGATGAGATGATTGGATGGCATAATAGACTCAATGGGCATGAGTTTGAGCAAGCTCCAGGAGACAGTGAAGGAGAGGGAAGCCTGGTATGCTACAGTCCATGGATCTCAAAGAGTCAGACACCCTGAGGGACAAAACAGCAACAAGAAAAACTGTTCTCCATAGTGGTTTTACCAATTAATATTCTGACCAACAGTGTAGGAAGGTTCCTTTATCTCCACACCCTCTCCAGAAATTATTGCTTGTAGACTTTTTGGTGATGTCCATTCTAACTGGTGTAAGGTGAAATCTGATTCTAGTTTTGATTTGCATTTCTCTAATAATTAGTGATGTTGGGCATCTTTGTTGAGGTCCTTTAATGGACCAGAACCTGATGGTCTGGAGTCGACTGATAAGAAAGTAAAGGAGAGAGAAAGAGGCTGATATACCTTGGTTTATGCAGAAAGCCAATAAAGTCCCTGGCACGGGGCTTGCTTTGTTCACGGAGGCCTCAGGCGCCCTCTCAATGGGGTGAAGGCACAGAGTACCTTCTCTAGAGGGTCTTAGAAGTCCGGGCAGGAAAGTGAACTGAGAGAGCCTCTGTGCTCCAAAGAAATAGCCTGAGAGAGAGAGGAGAGGAGAGAGAGAGAGAAAAAGCAAGACATGGGGACCAAAGCCCTGATGGAGCAAAGGTGTTTTATTCAACATTGTGTAGATTTTTATACTGTCTTACAAGATAGCTATTTTCAGCAGAGATAAAATCAAAACTTACAAGGAAACATGATGTCATCCATATGAAAGAGAGAGAGGGGGTTGTAAATAGTCACTACTTATCACCGTATAGAAAAACTAACAAAGGAAATGCCTGGATTCTTCAGCCCCTGGGAGAGGCTTGCCTCTCCTCTTAATTCCGGAATATTCAGGAATTAATAAGGAACAGAGGATTCCTGACAGATCCAAAACATCACACAGGAAGCCTTCTTTTAAATGCTTCCTGACAATTCCCCCTATTTTATTATATTTGCAAAAAAAAAAAAAAAAAGCCCTGACCAAATGAGTTTGGTTAGTATTAACCAACCTTACAGAAAGGCAATGGTAAACAACAAATATAATTATGAAGACAATCACCAAAGTTACAGTTCCAGACCCGATACTGTGGGTAATACTTTGAAACCATTGTTGTTGGTCTAGCCCAGATAATTTGTTCAGCTAAAGTTTCCAGATTAGGGGAAGAGGGCAGGTTTTTGGAGGTTTTTTTAATTAACTTTCTTAGGGCAGTCCCTTTTTATTTTTTTGTTTTTTTTAAATTAAATGTATTTATTTTAATTAGAGGCTAATTACTTTACAATATTGTATTGGTTTTGCCATACATCAACATGAATCCTCCATGGGTCTACATTTGTTCCCAATCCTGAACCCTCCTCCCACCTCCCTCCCCATACTATCCCTCTGGGTCATCCCAGTGCACCAGCCCCAAGCTTCCTGTATCCTGCATCGAACCTGGACTGGCAATTGTCCCTTTTTAAATGGTTCTTATCTCCACATATAGAGCATCCTTCATTTTCCTTTCTTAAGGCAGCAATCATTGTTTCAGCTAGCATTTTCATCTTTTGAGTTTCTGATGCTAGATTGCGACAAGCCTTCAAATAATCAATAATAGTCCCTGTCTCAAAATTGGAGCTATAGCTTTTTGACATTCCTGATTTGCATTTTCATAAGCAAGTAATTTCTCTTTGCCTTTTTGCTTCTTCTCCAATTACAGTACATGAAATAGCAGTTTGTAATCTACCTAAAAAATCAGCATATGTTACATTGCTGCTAAGTTGCTTCAGTCGTGTCCAACTCTGTGCGACCCCATAGACGGCAGCCCACCAGGCTCCCCCGTCCCTGGGATTCTCCAGGCAAGAACACTGGAGTGGGTTGTCATTGTCTTCTCCAATGCATGGAAGTGAAAAGTGAAAGTGAAGTCGCTCAGCCGTGTTCGACTCTTAGCGACCCCATGGACTGCAGCCTACCAGGCTCTGCCATCCATGGGATTTTCCAGGCAAGAGTGCTGGAGTGGGGTGCCATTGCCTTCTCCATATGTTACATTGGGCCCCTGTAATATTTTAATATAGCTACATGTAGGCTCCCCTTGAGTAATTTGATCCCAAGCTTCAAGGGCCACTGTTTTTAATTGTTCATGAAACAAGGGAGGGCACTGTATCTGAGCTTCTATAGCATCAAATTGTTCTTTTCCAATTAGCATTTCAAAAGTGATTTGATCTTGGGTCGTGCCAGTTTGAGCATTTCTGTCAGTATGTTCTCTGACTATATCATGAAACCACATCATCCACTGAAGATATTCTCCTGGATTAAAGAGAGCTTTTATTAAAGTTCCCCAATCATGGGGAATAAAAATTTAAATAGAGGATGTTATAGAATTTAGAAGTACTTTAGTAAAAGGTGAATGTAGCCTATACATAGTTATAGCTTTTTTAATTTGTTGCATATGATAGAAGTTAATACCCTCATATTGAAGCATTATGTTCCCTTGAATGTCAGGATTTCTTAAAACTGGAAAGGCAGAGAAACCATCAGCTTCAGAGACCTCTGATTGCAAAGCCAGCAATTCAGAAAGCCTCTGTTGTGAAGGAGAGTGAGTAGGTAAATTATTGTTATTCAGAAAGGTGGTGTTGGTTTTAATATCAAAAGGTGTCTTAGGGGAGTAGTTGCCAGAATCATTCGGTTCTAGCAAGGGAGAGACGTTGGGATTTGTGTCCGCTGGCAGGGGAGGAGCGCTTGGAATAACCAGGGAAGGGCTTGTAGGAAAATTCTGAAATATTTTATGTTGTTCTAATTGGGCCTTTGATAAGGTATCATCATCTAATTCATATTCATGTAATAAGAGTTCTGCCTGTTGCTGAGTATTAGGAGGGTTAGAATTACCTTGTAATTGCAAAATCATGGCTTCAATACGAGCCCACAGGGGCCAAAAATCTATCGGGATATTTTTTCCCTGTCTGGTGGCACATTCAACATTCTCTATGGGCCAGTGCCAAATTTATAAATCAAAACTACCTTCTTCAGGGAACCAAGGGTTGCATTCAACAACTGTCTGAAGGCAAGCCTCTATTCACCGAGGTGAAACTGAAAATCCCTGAACTTTATATAAGTGCTGAAGTAAAGTAGAAAGTGATGGGGCTTTCCAGCCATTTGACCCATGTCTTAGTAATTACTGGCCTCAATAGGCCCTCGAGGTCACTCCTTCCGATCTACTAATTGTACCAGGTCCCTGTTCAGGCGCCACTTTTTGAGGTCCTTTAATGGACCAGAACCTGGTGGTCTGGAGTTGACTGATAGGAAAGTGAAGGAGAGAGAAGGAGGCTGATATTCCTTGGTTTATGCAGAAAGCCAGTAAAGTCCCTGACACTGGGCTTGCACTGTTCACGGAGGCCTCAGGAGCCCTCTCGATGGGATGAAGGCACAGAATACCTTCTCTAGAGGGTCTTAGAAGCCTGGGCAGGAAAGTGAACTGAGAGAGCCTCTGTGCTCCAAAGAAATAGCCTGAGAGAGAGAGAGGGAGGGAGAGAAAGAGAGAGAGAGAGAGAGAGAGCAAGACACGGGGACCAAAGCTCTGATGAAGCAAAGACGTTTTATTCAACATTGTGTAGGTTTTTATACTGTCTTACAAGATAGCTATTTTCAGCAGAGATAAAATCAAAACTTAGAAGGAAACATGAGATCATCCATATGAAAGAGAGAGAGAGGGTTGTAAATAGTCACTTTTACCATATGGTTCATAAAAAGGAAGATGGTACTTATCACCATATAGAAAAACTAACAAAGGAAATGCCTGGATTCCTCAGCCCCCAGGAGAGGCTTGCCTCTCCTTTTAATTCTGGAATATTCAGGATTTAATAAGGAACAGAGAATTCCTGACAGATCCAAAACAGCACACAGGAAGCCTCCTGTTAAATGCTTCCTGACACATTTTTTCACGTGCCTCTTAGCCATCTGTGTGTTTTCTTTGGAGAAATGTTTATTTAGCTCTCTGGCCCAATTTTTGCTTATGCTGTATTTTTTTTTTTAACCACCTGGACTGTTTTAAATTTTGGTGATTAATCCCTTCTTTTCACATCATTTGCAAATTTCTTTCTTAAAAAGCATTCTAGATTTAAAATCCATTCTTAACTCTTTCACTGGACTGTCAGTTGCTTGAAGGCTATCACTAATGTTCTCTGTCAACTTCCTGAATATGCTACATGCACAGTACAATTGTGTCAGCAAATAAGTCAGTAAATCTCAGTGCCCTCTATTACTGATCATTTTTTTAAGTAAGGCTAAGTTTTATTACTTTCAATGTAAAATAATTTGTAATATTCTGAGGCTTTGTGAATAAAAGAACAATTCTTTCCTTTTTAAAAAATTCAAATTTTTATAAAATTTTAAATGTTACTTTCCATTTACAGTTATTACAAAATATTGAATATATTCCCCATATTGTATGATACATCCTTGAGCCTATCTTAAATTTTTTTTCTTAAAGATTGTTTTGTTTTTGCTTGAATGGGACCAATTTATATTCAGAGGTCTATCCATGTGCTTGACTGCACAGGACAAGAGAGTTTTTCCAATCTCTTCCACATATACACAGGTATAATATTTAATATATGAATATATATAATGAATATAATATTCATTGGAACGACTGATGTTGAAGGTGAAATTTCAATACTTTGGCCACCTGAAGTGAAGAGCTGACTCATTTGAAAAGACCCTGATGCTGGAAAGATTGAAGGCGGGAGGAGAAGGGAACGATGGAGGATCAGATGGTTGGATGGCATCACTGACTCAATGCGCATGAGCTTGAGTAAACTCCAGGAGTTGGCGATGGACGGGAGGCCTGGTGTGCTGGAGTCCATGGGGTCGCAAAGAGTAGGACACTATTGTGTGATGGTACTGCACTGAACTGAATCTTTAAAGGTGGCATAAGAATGGAATAGTGTAATGTGTAATTATCTATCCTAGGTTCAAGTTCCAGATAACTACCTATTACGTATGCATTAACTTTTATCAAGTCTTTAGTAAACCACGTCTATAATTCTACAAGAATATAGGTTAGTAAACCAGGTCCATAATTCTATAAGACAGACATTTTTGATATTCATGAGGTTATATGCTGTGTGTCCAAACTCATCCTTCTGTCACACATACATCATCAACATCATCATCATTCATCATCTTTTTCCATAATCCACAGCTCAAGTGAGAGATATTCCCATGCTCAAAACTGTGTAATCCTTTTTGAGTTTATTGTTTTTTTCTGGAGACTACATATTAAAAGATGAAGGAAAGGACGTCAGGATATCCCTCTGGAAGCCTGCACCTGAGTAGTACATTTCCAACTATAAATGTACGATGCCATGAAGAATTTTTCTATTGAATTTTCTTTAAGATTTTTATGACATGAACCATTTATAAAATCTTAATGAATTTGTTACACTGTTGTTTTGATTTGGGGTTTTGGATGTGCTGCATGTAGAATCTTATCTTCTCAATCAAGGATCAAACCTACACCCCCTGCATTGGAATGCAAAGCCTTAATTTCTGGACCACCAGGGAAGTCCTTAGGAAGAATTTTTAAACAACTACTATTTTGCCATACCTCCTTAATAGAAACTGATGGAGGGGGGAGTTAGAAAAGATTATGTGTAACTCTTGTTTTCCAGCTGGTTAGTATTTAGTCTTCTTAAGATGTATCGATATCAATAATTTTAATCTGTAATTTATGAAACACAGCTGGGACTTTTGTTGTTCATTTTGTCATCTCTTCCCATGCCCTTTAGAGATGATAGTGTATAAGTTCTCACTCCTAAGTTTGGTCCAGCAGATGGAAATTTTGAGATAGTTTCTCCATGAGATTGCCATAACAAAATATGCATTGAGTTCTCTAAACCAATTTATCAAAGATTAAAAAAAATAACTATCCAAATTTATCAACAAAAATGAAAGTCAGATACAGCATGTCACTTTAACTAGGACTAGCAATTCACAACTGATGTTTCTCTGATATGCCAAAACCATTTTAGCATCTTTGTTGTTGTTCAGTTGCTAAGTACTGTTCAACTTTTGTGACCCCATGAACTGCAATGCAACAGCCTTCCCTGTCCTTCACTATCTCCCAGAGTTTGGTAAATTCATGTACATTGAGTCAGTGATGCTATCTAACCATCTCATCCTCTGCTTCCCTCTTCTCCTTTTGCCCTCAATCTTTCCCAGCATAAGGGTCTTTTCTAATAAGTCCACTCTTTGCATCAGGTGGCTAAAAGTATTGGCGCTTCAGCTTCAGCATCAGTCCTTCCAATGAATATTCAAGGTTGATTTCCTTTAGGATTGACTTATTTGATCTCCTTGGTGTCCAAAGGACTCTCAAGAATCTTCTTAAGCACCACAATTCAAAAGCATCAATTCTTCAGCACTCAGCCTTTTTTATGGTCCAATTCTCACATCCATGCATGACTACTGGAAAAACGATAGCTCTGTCTATATGGACCTTTGCCAGCAAAGTGATGTCTCTGGTTTTTAATATGCTGTCTAGGTGTATCATAAGTTTTCTTCCAAGGAGGAAATATCTTTTAATTTCATGGCTGCAGTCAACATTCAAGAAAATAAAATCTGTCACCGCTTATATTTTCCTCTTTCTATTTTCCATGATGTGATGAGACTGGTTGTCATGATCTTAGTTTTTTGAATGTTGAGTTTTAAGGCAGCTTTTTCACTCCTCTTTCACTTTCAAGAGGCTCTTTAGTTCCTCTTCACTTTCTGCATTAGAGTGGTATCATCTGCATATCTGAGGTTGTTGATATTTCTCCCAGCCATCTTGATTCCAGTTTGTGCTTCATCCAGCCCAGCATTTCACATGATTAAATAAGCAAGGTGACCATATACAGCCTTGATGTACTCCTTTCCCAATTTGGAATCAGTCCATTGTTCCATGTCTGGTACTAACTATTGGATCTTGGCCCACATACAGGTTGCTCAGGAGACAAGTAAGGTTGTCTGGTACTCCCATCTCTTTAAGAATTTTCCACAGTTTGTTGTGATCCACACAGTCAAAGTCCTTAGATTAGTCAGTGAAGCAGAAGTAGATATTTTTCTGGAATTCCCTGGCTTTCTCTATGATGTAATGAATGTTAGCAATTTGATCTTAGGGTCCTCTGCCTTTTCTAAATTCAGCTTGTACATCTGGAATTTTCAATTCACATACCACTGAAGCCTATCTTGAAGGATATGGGACATAACCTTACCAGCATGTGAAGTGAGTGCATTGGTAGTTTGAACATTCTTTGGCACTGCGCTTCTTTGGGATTTGAATGAAAAAACTGACCTTTTCCAGTCCTGTGGCCACTGCTGAGTTTTCCAAATTTGCTGACATATTGAGTGCAGCACATTAACAACACCATCTTTTAGGATTTGAAATAGCTCAGCTGGAATTCCATCACCTCCACTAGCTTTGTTGGTAGGAATGCTTCCTAAGACCCACTTGACTTCACACTCCTGGATGTCTGGCTGTAGGTGAGTGACAACACCACAGTGGTTATCCCAGTCATTAAGAACTTTTCTGTATTGTTCCTCTGCATATTTTTGCCACCTCTTCTTACTCTCTTTTGCTTCTGTTAGTTCCATACCATTTCTGTCCTTTACTGTGCCCATCCTTGCAAGAAATGTTCCCTTGATATCTCCAACTTTATGAAGTGATTTTTAGTTTTTTCCCATACTATTGTTTTCTTCTATTTCTCTGCATTGTTCACATAAGAAGGCTTTCTTATCTGTCCTTGCTATTCTCTGGAACTCTTCTTTCAGTTGGGTATATCTTTCCCTCTCTTCCTTGCTTGTCAGTTCTCTTCATTCCTCAGGTATGTGTAAAGCCTTCTCAAAAAACCACTTTGCATTATTTCATTTATTTTTCTTTTCTGTGGTTTTGTCACTGCCTCCTGTAAAATGTTACAAACCTTTGTCCATAGTTCTTTAGATAATCTGTCTACCAGATCTAATCCCTTGAATCTATTCATTACCTCCACTGTATAATCATAAGGGATTTGATTCAGGTCAACCCTGAATGGCCTAGAGCATCTTACACAGATCATAAATAACTTGATGAGTAATATGATATAAAAAGGAAACATAGGGATCATTACTTGGCTGAAAAATTAGCTTCAAGGATAATGTGTCCCAATTTGAAATGAGAATTACTTATTTTCCTCTAAGGTAATATCTGGAGCCTGATTTTATATTTGAATATATAACTCAAAATGACAGCAACAGTTTTCAACCTCTTCTACTGTATGTGAGTTTCATATAGTTGTATAAGATTTAGTAAAATCTACATGTCATATCTAATAGCATTTTTCAAAATGCCTAAATATTTTTCTGATTCAAGTGTAACTCATTTTCAGTGTTGGGGAATCTATCTGCATTCTGTTCATATAATTTGTAGAGGACTCCCCCTCTTCATCCAAGCTGCAATATGTTTAAAAACAAAAAGCATGCCTGGACATCATGTGTTTTACCATCTAATAGACAGTGGATAATTAGATATGAAACATATGATCATAACATCAATAGGACCAGAAATGTAATGTGAGGGAAACAGGTGGTATTAGGAGATTTTAGCTTAATGTAAAGAGGTTTTCTTCAATTTTAATTTCCCAGATTCTGTTGGGAGAGAGAAGCAGTGAAGGTTTATGATTAGAGGCTCTGCCATATGTAGAATAGGTTACTGGAGAGTTTGGGCAGAGTCATGACTGAGAGCAATGATATAGGATGCCATTTCAAGAACCTACTGGGGGAAAAAGAAAGTAGATCCAACTGCTTGAATATGGCAAGATGAAGTAGGAGGTTCTTAGACATACAAGCAGAAGAAATGCAATAGTCTTACTGGAGACCTTTCAGAATTTCAGCAAATATTGGTATAAACATCTTTTTTTTTTTTTTGCCAGTTTACATGGTATTGATTTATATTGACTTATTTAGTGTTCTCAACAACCCCAAGTACTATTATTATAATGATTATATGGGTGGAGAGACCGAGGTGCAGAAAACAGTGTAAGATCATAGCAGGGCTGAAATTCGAACCCAAGCTTATTTTATTCTAATGCTTTCCAGTGCATCATACTGTCTCTCAACACCTATGGTATGCTATTTTGAATATTTTAATAACTATTAATGGTCATGTTTCTTGGTTAAAGGTAATCTGTGATTTGAAAATCAGTTCTAAAAAATAGGATAGATGACAATACAGCTTTTGTTAAACAATAAGAACAAAACAAAGCAAGGTGTCATCAGTAGGTATTAAATACATGTGCATCAAAATATATATTCTTTTTCAGATTCTTTTCCATTACAGGTTATTGCAAGATATTGAACATCGGACAATAAGGACCTAATGTATACTACAGGAAGCTGTAATGAGGTCTGTAATTTCAGAAGTTAAAACACTTTTGAGCAGAGAATGTGCTTGCACTCTGAAAGTAGACATGTATTAGGACAAGTTTGCTAAAAGAGAAGAACCTGACTCTTTTGCATCCCTTAGTGGTTCCTCAAAGTTTCAAATATAACACATAGGACACTGCACTTTATTCTGTGTTTACACATCTACTTCATTTCAATAGAGCCAAAGTTCTTTGAAAATAGGGACTCTTTTGGATTGCACACCTCACAGAATGTCTGTAACTTCAGAAGAAATAAACAGGTTAAGCAGGTTAGGATTAAACTTGATTCCAAATAGTTTATTCTTTCTAATGTTTGTGAAATTATTTCCATTTGTCCTCATTAAACTTTTGGTTCTTTGGAGATAAAAGCCACAGGTAGTAGACACTAGTTTTAGGTTTTCTAGGTGAATGTTTGTCTTTGTTCCCCACCCTATCCTTAATCTAGAAAATTCACAACATTAAAATGGCTTTCCAAATGTTCTTTGATCTCTGAGAACAATGTGGTTTTATAAAAAAAAAAAATACTCTGCATGTGTGCCATGTGGACTCCCCACAGCTGCCTGAGCAGTTGATATAGTCTCACTTTTGTGCCTTAAGTATGGAATAACAGTTCAGTTCAGTTTAGCCACTCAGTCGTGTCCGACTCTTTGTGACCCCATAGACTGCAGCACACCAGGCTTTCCTGTCCATCACCAACTTCCACAGCCTACACAAACTCACGTAGATCAAGTCCGTAATGCCATCCAAGCATCTCATCTTCTTTTGTCCCCTTCTCCTCCTGCCTTCAATCTTTCCCAGCATAAGGGTCTTTTCAAATGAGTCAGTTCTTCACATCAGATGGCCAAAATATTGGAGTTTCAGCTTCAGCATCAGCCCTTCCAATGAATATTCAGGACTGATTTCCTTTAGGATGGACTGGTTGGATCTCCTTGCAGTCCAAGGGACTCTCAAGAGTTTTCTCCAACATCACAGTTCAAAAGCATCAATTCTTCAGTGCTCAGTTTTCTTTATAGTCCAACTGTCACATCCACACATGATTACTGGAGAAACCATACCTTTGACTAGTCAGACCTGTGTTGGCAAAGTAATGTCTCTGCTTTTTTGCCGGGGCCCAGCCCTGGCTGATCCAGGGAGTTCGAAGGGGAGACGGCATTGGCGAATTCACTGGATACACTGGCTTTAATTAAATATTAATTAGAGATATAAACAGTAATAGAATAAGGATAGCTCAGTAGGAAAATTCAGTGGAGAAAAGAGGCTGAGTAGCTTGGTTTATGAGGGAAACCAATAAAACTTCAAGACAAGAAGCTTGCACCACTTACGTAGGCTGCAGGCGTCCTTCCATTCTCCCGAAGGAGAGGAGACCCTGAGGCCTCCCCGGTCAGATCTTAGAAGCCTAGGCAAAGTTAGTAAGCATGGCGGGCTCCACGCTCCAGATGGAAACTCAGCCAGAGTTTGAGAGAGAGAATGACACAGGGAGACCAGTATTTCGAGGAACTGATCCCAATTCTTTATTTTCCAGGGTCTCTTTTTATACACTGAGGTGTTATACAAAAGTCACGTGGGGACAGCAGTCCTGACTTTTATTAAAGTCAGGTGCTTCATACAAATGTATACAGAGGTCTTAGGGGTGTTACATCATCTTCTGGCCAGGGGGCCTGCTGACAATTTATGACCCTCTCCTTGTGACAGCAGTCAGTCAACCAGAACACTTATTTCTCCAAGGGTGATTATTCTTAAAACAGATGCCACCTTCCGAAGGTACCGGATAAAGTTACATTCCTATAGGTTGAGGGTGTAGTGGGTTTTAATTAAGGAAAAAATTTGCTTAGCCTAAGGTCCAACATGATTAATATCAAAGGTTAATACTTATTTCTTCTATATATTCATTAATGTGTATAAGGGCAGGGGATGTGGAGACTTAGCAGTAAACATTGGCTCAACAAATGAAAAACCCTTCACCAATACAATTTCTAATCAGCCCACTATACTATACTAATAGTTTTCTAACTTCTCTAAAGAACCTGTTTTTAGAAGGTTTAAAGCATCTCGTGCCTCTCACGGTTGGGAGGCTGTGAGCAATCACATGTGGCCGGACAAGCCTGTCAGGCAGGCTAGAGAACCTTCAGAGGAGTTTGTAGGTTGAAACACTCCTATCACACCCAGGAATTATTATTAACTGGAGCTGTTAAGTTAACTCTTTTTCCGAAAGAGGTGGTGGGGGACAGCCCCCTGTAAAGTCAGAGGTGTAGGTGAGAGCACAAAGTAGTAAAGTAGGCAGACTCTGGTTTTGGGGGTAGATGCTCGAGAATTTCCAGGGGGACTCCTGAGGCTCAATCCCGCCTTTGCGTATGTCGAGCCTCCTTCCTCATGACCTTTGCCATGGGCAGAGGTCCTCATGCCAGCTCCCAGCACTTTTTAATATGCTGTCTTGGTTGATCATAGTTTTTCTTCCAAATAACAAGCCTTCATTAATAGGCCTACAACTTAAAACATGCAACATATTTTTCAATGATTTCATTTGTGCCACTTGTTTCCCACATGATAATCACTAATTGAGAAAGTCGAGCAGAATTGAGCCCTGAATTTGATAATTTGGGTCAAATACAGTGTTTTTCTTTACGTTGTTTTATTTATTTTAGTGCTGAAACAAGCATCTTATGGTTTCTAAAGCCTATCCCCAAAGGAATAATTGTTTGGGGGCAGTCATGAATATAGTAAACAAAGCACACTGCTTCTTTTCCACTTCACATTTGTCTCTGATAGTGACACCATATGATTTTTGTTCACAAGCATCTCCCTCTTCGACATGATTAAATAATTCATTACTTAGATAAGTGGTGCAACAGACTGACAAAACATTTATTCTGTTAAAGTATAAAAACACACTTAGAAAAATAATACTTAGTTCCAAATGATGTATCACACTTAATATATTTTCCTTGAACTATTATTTACTAGTTTTCACTAAAAGTAGTTATTTGTGAGTTCTCCACAAATGTTAGACATGTATGGTTTAGTTTGGCTAGCAAAATGGATGAAGAGAAGTCAGGTGTTGTATGCCCAGGCCACCCAACATGGCTGTTGTCTTGCTGTCTGTTCATCACCCTGCTCCACCAGTGCCTGCTTCACCTACACCTACTCACATGACTGACTTTCCTATCTACTTGCCCCCACCTCAGGTGGTGATTGTTCTTATCAAAGGGGAGGTGAGGTACGTGCCCCTCTGCTGTTTTCCCTGTTTGCCAATGAGCCAATCTGAGGTCATTTCCCTTTATAACTGATTATCCCCCCTTTCCTACCCCCTCCCCAGCAGACTGCCACTATGTTCTGCCCCCCATCCATTGCACACAGGGCGGAGGTACTCTGGGAACCTTGCTTCAAACCTTTAAGATCCCCCACCTATTAACACTGATGTCTCTCTCATGCTCACTCTGGGCTCTTTCTTAGGTTTTGAAGCTGGGAAAGTACAGGGCCTGTAGGCCTGTGGGTTGCAACCCAACAGGTACCTCTTCAGAAGTGACTATTATGTATTTGCAATCCTGTGAGAACATTTAGCAAACTGAGGCTTGTGATGGTCAATAACACTAATCAATCACTCAGTCACACTTAGGTGACTGCTAATTAGTTACAACAGATAAGCAGGCATAAGCACAAAAGTAGACTCACTTGATTAGCTACAAAGGGGAAACAAAAACAGAAGAAAAACTTCTGAATTCATAGTCCAGACTGATATTGATTAACCACAGAGTAGGAAAAAAGGCTTTCAAAACATAATTGTGAGTACAGATGTGTCTAAGTACATGAGACTGTAGATCCAATATTTAACTAGGATTACACCTGTCCCTGTGCTCTCTCCAAAGATAGCTTTTTTGGATGCCTGGGGAACCTCCATGGGAAAGAGGAACATGATAATCTTTCTGATATTTGCAAGAGGAATGCTTTTTTAAATTATTCAAAATTAAGATAATTTTGGATTTTCTTTTTTTTTTCCTCTCCCTATGGTTTCTGCATGAAGTAGGTTTAATGTAATATCTCATCATCTTTTCACTTTTTATATCATTCTTGGATTTAAATTTCTGACTAGAAAACAAGCCAAGTCTATTTTCTTTTCTCTGTGCAGTGCTTTCTCTTATATTCTGAGACAGAGGTCAACAAACTATGACCACAGGCCAAATCTGGCCCTGTGGATTTTTTTTTTAAATAAAATTTTATTGGAACCAAGTCAGGCCCATTCACTTGTGTATTGTCTATAGCTGCTTTCTTGCTACACCAGCACAGTGGATAAGCTGAGTCAGAGACCACAGGGCCCACAAAGCTGGCAGTATTTAGTGTATGACCCAACTGAAAATAATTGTCAATTTCCTGTTCTAAGAGCAAACAGATAAGCTTAGCTACCAAGAATGAGTTTTTTTTTTTTCTTTGTAAAGATACCTAAAGTAATCTTTAGTTATTGAAAAGGAAAAATGGTTTAGAAATCAAATCCAATTAACATTTTAGGGCACTGTAACCTGTCATTTTCTCATTTCACTCCTCATAATAACCCTATGTAGTGGGTGTGACTAATTCTTTTATACAAAATTGGAAACTGAAACTCAAAGATCTGAAGGTATTCATTTGCCAAAAGTTGCACAGTTATGCCGTGAATAAGGCTGATATTTGAAACAAGACCTGTCTTACTTAAAGTGTAGTGCTATTTAAACCACATTTGAAAATCTAGGAATATAGATGATGAGCAATGGGGTGAATATGAAGCCAAATTTCCTGATTTCTTTAGCTGGAAGGATTTTCTATTTTCTTATTACTCATCAAGAACAAGTAGAAAAGAATGACTGTGTAAGCCCCTGTCAGGAAGGGAGAAAAAAGCAGAGTTGTTGTTAAAGAAGATTTATGGTATCTGATTTATGAATGAAACCTGTAAATGTTGCAATAGGAATAACATGATGGGAACGTTGATCATGAATTCATTAGGAAACCTGTGAAGGAAGGGGTTCCAAAGAGTCTTGATTCCAGGACTGATGCAGGAAAGGGATCAAAGGAAAGAATTTTTGGAAACTCACCTTGGTGAACATGTAGAGCTCTCACATTCAAGATCAGAGCATGTGGGGGACACTGCTGCAGGAGCTGCTTCTTAGAAATTCCCTAGTGGTCTAGTGATTAGGACCCCACACACTCACTGCCAAGGGCCCGGCTTATGTCTGGCTGAGAAACTAAGATCCCGCAAGCAACACGACGTGGCCAAAAAAAAAAAAAAGAGTGGCTTGTCATTAAGGATGATATCATGTTACTTGTCATCGGTTCAGTCAAGTTACACTAGGTTCTGCTGCTGCTGCTGCTGCTAAGTCGCTTCAGTCGTGTCCGACTCTGTGCGACCCCATGGACTGCAGCCTACCAGGCTTCTCCGTCCATGGGATTCTCCAGGCAAGAACACTGGAGTGGGTTGCCATTTCCTTCTCCAATGCATGAAAGTGGAAAGTGAAAGTGAAGTCGCTCAGTCGTGTCCAACTCTTAGTGACCCCATGGACTGCAGCCTACCAGGCTCCTCCATCCATGGGATTTTCCAGGCACCAGTACTGGAGTGGGGTGTCATTGCCTTCTCCTACACTAGGTTAGCTCTCCAAATTCCAAGGCTATTTAGGGCTAAAGTGGAGACAGGTGATTCCACTATGCAGCTGATTGAGATCCAGTCTCAAGTAGAAAGCATCATTCTCACGCTTGCATCAGTGATTTTGTACAGGCTGTCTTGAACGCACTCTCCTCTTCCTCAGTCTGTCAAAACCCTCTTATCCTCCAAGACCAAGATCAAATGTTGTCCCTGACCTTTCTAGTAGAGTGGATATATTATACATCAGAGTATGTATGGCCTTTTATCTTATTTTATACAACTGTTGCTCACCCCAGACTGCACTATGAGGGTGGGAACTGATTCTTATTAATCTCTTTTATTTTTTAATGTTAGATTCTAGGATACTGTTATGCTTATAGTAAACATTTTATAAATATTTTTAATGAGTTAATACTTTTGAAATAGAATTACTGTATATGTTTAGGCAGATTAAATATAAAATTCTTTATTAAATTGGAACTTTAGAGTCCCTTGAACTTCAAGGAGATCCAACCAGTCCATCCTAAGTAAATCGGTCCTGAATATTCATTGGAAGAACTGATGCTGAATGTGAAACTCCAATACTTTGGCCACCTGATGTGAAGAACTGACCCATTTGAAAAGACGCTGATGCTGGGAAAGATTGAAGGCAGGAGGAGAAGGGGATGACAGAGGATGAAATGGTTGGATGGCATCACCGACTTGATGGACATGAGTTTGAGCAAACCCCGGGAGTTGGTGATGGACAGGGAAGCCTGGCATGCTGCAGTCCATGGGGTTACAAATAGTCAGACATGCCTGGGTGACTGACTGACTGAATACTTTGAATACCTTTCCCATTCAAATCATGTGAATTTCAGGGGTCCCCCATGCCTAACCCCTCCACATGTGTACAGTGCATAAAGCTTTCTGAAGCTATTAGTTGCTCAGCTGTGTCCAACTCTTTGCGACCCCATGAATTGTAGCCTGTGCAAAAATATTGGAGTGGGTTGCCATTTTCTTCTCCGGGGAATCTTCCCAACCCAGGAATCAAACCTGAGCCTCCTGCATTGTAGGCAGATGTTTTAACATTTGAGCCACCAGGGCCAGATCTATTTGGCCAGGATCAGTTGAGGTTAACTTTTCCTTATATCTTAACACAGTGCCTGAAAAATACTTCAGGTTAAATAAATATTTCATAAGATGTTCTATGGCATCACTGACTCGATGGACGTGAGTTAGAGTAAGCTCCAGGAGTTGATGACGGACAGGAAAGCCTGGCATGCTGCAGTCCATGGGGTAGCAAAGAGTTGGACATGACTGAGCAACTAAACTGAAGATATTCATTGAATAAATGAATAAACAGAAGTAATTTTAAGATAAAAGGCACATACCACTGTCTTTGATGATACATAAAAGCAGAGTTAGGAACCCAAAGAGTGGTTCTTTACTAATCCTCAACATTCGTGAGCAGACTATCTGAAAGGGTGTGGATACAGAGCAGGTTGCTAATCAAAAATCTGGAAGAAGCCAAGTGAAAATAGGTTGCAAAGGTAAATGTTTCTGTCTGGCACAGATGCTAGTAAGGCAGGCAGTGACTATTTGGAAAGTTACTTGACACATTAAGCTTGCATCTCTGGAAAGTGTCTGAGAAATATTTGATTAAAGTTCTAGGAATCGTTTTCAATTGAATAAAGTATAACTTAAATTTCCTCATGAATTCTGCTGCCCAGTAATGCCATGATGGCAGTTACTGCTCAGGTAGAATCTACTGGGTCTTACTGGAAAGAAGACAAAGGCATATCTCCTCAGACACTGTTCCAAGAGTAAGAAAGATGTCAACAACATTTATGGAAAATTTGTGTGAGACTCCTTCACCATCAGCCTCATTCAGATAAGGCCATTGATTCTCTATACCTGAAAACATAACCTTTGCACAGTGTCTGAATTAGATTTGAACAGGGATTATTAAATTGTCACTATACCTGGGATGGGAGTGGTGGTGAATCATTCTGTCCAGTATAAACTGACTACATGGTGGGTCTATAAGCCTGGTTTTAAACCAGAGTTTTGTAGCAGAATGATCTGGAGAACTTTTAAATCAAAACTTATTCTAAAATCTCTCATCTTTAACCACTCCCCCACCATCATCTGCCAAGGGGAAATTCTGATTCACCCTGTTGAAGATGGAAGTGAAATTTTAAAATGGAAACTTTTAAATGCTCCTCAGGCAATTAAGGTGCACTTTCTTTGTCCCTCTATTCCTTGAGAACAATTTGCACAGTATGAGGATTCATTCCTACAGGGCTCCCATAATCTCATCTGTGTCACTCACACCCATACTATTACTCTCATAAGCAGTTTTGTATGGTAGGAAAAAGTATGATCTCCATATTTGAATCCAGGTTGAGGAATCTATTTGTTGAATGACCTTGGGAAATATCTCTCTAATCTTCAATTTCTTCATTTCTCAAATGGAAATAATAACACCAATGTCATAAGCTTAACAGGATGATGCCCAGGAGAGTGTGTATCAGCAAGAATTTAGTTGGGAAAATCACAAGGAAAAGAATGGCTTTTCTTTCTCTTAGTTTAAATCTTACACAAAATCCTCCCATTAGTAGATTCTAAATTAGAACCCTTGTAATAAGAGGATCTGAGAAATGTGTTTTCTAGACTTCCTGCCTCAAAGGTACAGGGAAGAGCATGGAAATGAGTGAAAATAGTATTGAGATGCCAAACATCAATCTAGTATAAAACTCAATAAACTGTGAATAGAAATGATCATTTATACTTATTGGTCTGCCTGTGGATTAGCACTGGGTCCTGTTACTGTACCCGGGATCCAGACCTATTTGACTGAGGTGTGATCACTTCTCAATAGCCTAGGATAGGAGAAAGAACACCAACTATGGAGGCAAATATAATGGGGTTGGAACCCTTACTCCAGCACATGCCAGCTGGATGTCCCTGAACAAGACTGGATTTTTGGTGATTTCTCTAGGACCCAGGATTTTAGCTGAGCCTCTCTCTTTCTCTTGACCACTGTCAGACTTCCTTCTACTATTATCTTCCTGTACTTTCTCCAGCAAATCCCATTCAAGTACAATATCTATAATTTCTTTTTTTAGATTTCATCAAGTGAGGCTCTTGGAGAAACAAACAAACAAAAAAAGATAGACTGGGAATGAGATATCAGTTGCATCACACAAAATTTATGCAACTTTTAAAGTTTTAGTTAATCTTGTACTTCTGTTTCATTATTGGTAAAATGGCCCCAAAAGAAGTTTATTCAAACAATTATGGTATGCTTCATTCACTCTTGTCACTTTGCTAGGGCTATAATTCCCTGCACTATACAGTATATCCTTGTTGTTTATAGTTTGCATCTGTTAATCCTGTACCCCTAATTTGTTTCTCCCACCTTCCTTCTTTCTTTTGGTAATCATAAGTTTGTTTTCCATATCTGTGAGTCTGTTTCTGTTCTATATACACATTCCTGGGTAGCAAAGATCTGCTGGAGAAGGGATAGGCTACCCATTCCAGTATTCTTGGGCTTCCCTTGTACCTCAACTGGTAAAGAATCCGTCTGCAATGGAGGAGACCTGGGTTCGATCCCTGAGTTGGGAAGATCCCCTAGAGAAGGGAATGGCTACCCACTCCAGAATTCTGGCCTGGATAATTCCATGGACTCTATAGTCCATGGGATCACAAAGAGTTGGACATGACTTTCACTTTCACTTTTCATAAGTGATATCATACAGTATTTCTCTTTCTCTAATATCACTAACCATAATATTCTCTAGGTCCATCCACATTCCTGCAAATGGCAGTATTTCGTTTTTCATGGCAAAAAAATATTCCATTATATATTTGTGTGTGTCAGTTCAGTTCAGTTCAGTTCAGTCATTCAGTTGTGTCTGACTCTTTGAGACCCCATGAACCTTAAAACGCCAGGCTTTTCCTGTCCATCACCAATTCCCGGAGTCCACCCAAACCCATATCCATTGTGTCGGTGATTCCATCCAACCATCTCATCCTCCGTCGTCCCCTTCTCCTCCTGCCCTCAATCTTTCCCAGCATCATGGTCTTTTCAAATGAGTCAGCTCTCTGCATCAGGTGGCCAAAGTATTGGAGTTTCAGCTTCAACATCAGTCCTTCCAATGGACACCCAGGACTGACCTCCTTTAGGATGGACTAGTTGGATCTCCTTGCAGTCCTAGGGACTCTCAAGAGTCCTCTCCAACACCACAGTTCAAAAGCATCAATTCTTCTGCGTTCAGCTTTCTTTATAGTCCAACTCTCACATCCATATATGACTACTGGAAAAACCATAGCTTTGACTAGATGGACCTTTGTTGGCAAAGTAATGTCTCTGCTTTTTAATATGCTGTCTAGGTTGGTCATAACTTTCCTTCCATGGAGCAAGTGTCTTTTAATTTCATGGCTGCAGTCAACATATGCAGTGATTTTGGAGCCCAGAAAAATAAAGTCAGCCACTGTTTCCACTGTTTCCCCATCTATTTGCCATGAAGTGATGGGACTGTATCCATGATCTTAGTTTTCTGAATGTCGAGTTTTAAGCCAACTTTTTTGGTCTCCTCTTTCACTTTCATCAAGAGGCTGTTTAGTTCTTCTTCACTTTCTGCCATAAGGGTGGTATCATCTGCATATCTGAGGTTATTGATATTTCTCTTGGCAATCTTGATTCTAGCCTGTGCTTCCTCTAGCCCAGTGCTTCTCATGATGTACTCTGCATATAAGTTAAATAAGCAGGGTGACAATATACAGCCTTGACGAACTCCTTTTCCTATTTGGAACCAGTCTGTTGTTCCATGTCCGATTCTAACTGTTGCTTCCTGACCTGTATACAGGTTTCTCTAGAGCATGCATTTGTGTGTATATATAAATATATGTGTACATAATGTATTCACACATGTATATAATATATATACACATACAGACACACACACACAAACACACACATATATATACACACACATATCACACATTCTTTTAATCCAATCATTTGTTATTGGGCACTTGGATTGCTTCTGTGTCTTGACGATTGTAGACAGTGCTGCTATGAAAATTGGGGTGCATGCATTTTTTTGAATTACCGTTTTTAATTTTTCCAGGTATATACCTAAGAACAGAATTGCTGGATCATATGAAAGTCTTATTTTTACTTTTTTCAAGGAATTTCCATACTGTTTTCCATAGTAGCTGCGCCAATATGCATTCCCATCAATGGTGTATAAGGGCTCCCTTTTCTCCACACTCTTTCCAACATTTGTTATTTATAGACTTTTTGATGATAGCCATTACAACTGATGTGAGGTGATATCTCATTATAGTGTTGATTTGTACTTCTCTAATAGTGGTGTTGAACATCATTTTTCATGTGCCTGTTAGCTATCTGTATGTATTCTTGAGAAAAATATCAGAGGTATTCTGCCCATTTTCAAATTGGGTTGTTTGTTGATATTGAATTATATGAGCTGTTTGTACATTTTTAATATTAACCCTTTGTCCATTACATCATTTGCACATATTTTCTCCCAGTCAGTAGGTTGTCTTTTGCTTAGTCAGTAGTTTCCTTTGCTGTGCAGAAGATTTTAAGTTCAATTAGGCCCCATTTGTTTATTTTTCTTTTGTTACTTTTGCCTTAGGAGACCGATCCAAAAAAATATTGGTATTATTTATGTCCAGGTGTGTTCTGCCTATATTCTGTTCAAGGAGTCATGGTCATTTATCTTAAAGATGACTACTCTAAGTTTCTTCCCACTCTATATGTATATGCCTTTCCTCCATCAATAAATGGAGTTCTTCTGTCCAATTTCTTGAATTTGGATTAGCCTGGATTACTTTGACCAATAGAATATGGCAGAAGTGATGCTCTGTAATTTCTGAGGCTAAATCATAAGTAGCCATGCAGCTACTTCATGTTTTGTTTTGTTTTTCTTTGAACACTCCATTTAGGAAAATCCAATAGCCATGCAAGAAGTCTGATATCTCTGAGACAATTGTACTGCAAAGAAGGCCATGCTAGCCACATGGGCTGCATTATGAAGAAAGAGGTTCCAACTAGCCTCCAGCTGTTCCAATTCTCTCAATCTAGGCACCGAATGTAAAGATGATGAAGCAACTTTTATGAGACACCTCAATGAGAACGACTTAGTTGATTGCATTAAATCATAGAACTATCAGCAATAAGAATTGATTTTGCATTATGCCGTAGATTTATAAGATAGTTTGTTATGCAATGATAGGTAAATGGAAACAAACTTTTCTTTCCAAGACACATAATTACCCCTAACATACTGATTTAGGAATGATTCAAGTATATCATATACTCTTTTAGGAACTATTTTCCCCTTCCTATGAAAGTAAAAGATATTATATTGGAGGAGTGAAGTATATTAGTTTATATAATAAGTATATAGAATGTGTTTGTTTAATGGTGATGGCAAATTATAATTATGCAATTACACATGCTCAGAAATATTTTGTTTGATTAGTTCAAACAGAATGTATCAAATTGGTGGATTTAGGAAAACTGGCCTTGATCAGGTAGATAAAAGAAAATACATCCAAGATGAAGAATAGTAAAGTGAGGGAAAAGTCTGTTAACATTTCCAAAGGGAATCCAAGAACTAAAATTTTACTGAATAGAGCAGAAGACCTAGATAATAATAAACTTTCCTCCATACACAGCTGTTTTTGAAACCCCCCTTCATAATAATGTTATTGTAATTAGGGGGAAAAAACACATAAATGAAGTAATTAGTAATCCTCGACAGAAGTATATGTGATTTTGTAAACACTAGCTTTCACAGAATATTACATGAATTGTGAGAGGATTAGAAGAGAACATAGAACTCAAAATCATACATAGGTGTCTTGGATGGTAAATAAAGTGATACAATAAGCCGATGACCTCTAGATTCTTTTCACTTTAAATGTGGTCCCTGGACCACCATCATCTGAAAGCTTGTTAGAAATACAGAATCTTGGGTCCCACTCCAGACATATTGACTCAGAAGCTGCATGTAACAACCCTAGGTCATTCTTATGACACTAGTACTTGAGAAGCACTTACCTACAGCATTTTAGTATGATATCTACCCACCGTTTTTATTTTCCTACCTCTGTGGTCACAAGAAGTATAAATAAATGAGGTATGCATGGATTCAAGGTGCCCTACCATCTTGTCTGTTGTCATTACTGAATGGGAGGCATTTTGGACTAGGAGCTAACAGAACTCACTCTTGGTTGTTTTTGTGAGTTGGCTTAGGTTTCAAGCTATTGTGGCAGATTGCTATTTGTGTTGGTTTCCTTGACTCTTCCTGCTGACACAAAGTATAGTTGTCCCCGTCCCCAACCCACCCATGTTTATCTGTGGTTTTGCTTCCTTTGGTTTCAGTTACCTGTGTTCAACAATGGTCCAAAAATATTAAATAGATTGCAGAAATAAACCATTCAAAGTTTTAAACTGCATGGTGTTCTGAGTCGGGTGATGAGATTTCATGCCTTCCTGCACTATCCCACCTGGGATGTGAGTTGAATCAACCCTTTGCCCAGTGGATCCCACCACGTAGTCACTCAGTAGCTGACTCAGGTATCAGATCAACTGCCAAAGTATCACAGGCTTATGTCCAACTAACCCTTATTTTACTTAGTAATAGTTCCAAAACACAAGAGTAGTACAGCTGACAATTTGGATATGCCAAAGAGAAGCCATAAAGTGCTTCCTTTAAGTGAAAAGGTAAAGTTCTTAACTTGATGAACAAAGAAAAAATTGCATCCTAAAGTTACTAACATCTACAGTAAGAATGAATCTTTTATTTGTAAATTTGTGAAGTAAGAAAAAGAAAAATAAATTTGTGCTAGTTTTTGCTGTTGCACCTCAAACTGCAAAGGGCTAAATTCTTAGTTAAGGTAGAAAAGGCATAAAATTTGTACAATAAGATATTCTGAAGACTTCCCTGGGGTACATGGGTTAAAAGTTTGCTTTCCAATGCAGAGGACACGGATTCAATCCCTGGCTGGGGAACAAGGATCCCACATGTTGCAGGGCAACTAAGCCCACATGTCGAAACTAGAGAGCCTGCATCCTGCAACAACTGAGTCTGAGTGCTCAGGAGTCCACATGCCACAACTAGAGAAGGAGCCAGTATACGGCAATACATGTTATGTGAATGTGGTCTGTATCTCTCAAATTGTCTTATAAAAATATTTAATAAATAAACACTGAATTGCAGAATACTCAGAAAAATTCTATTTTGTTATTAGTTATTGCCAGTAATCTCTGACAATGCTTAATTTATACATTAAGCTTTATCATAGGTATACTTGTATAGCCCAAAACAGTATATTTAAGGTTTGATACTATCTGCAGCTTCAGATATCCAATGGGGGGCTTTGGAATGTATCTTCTATGGATAAGGGGGTACTAGTACATTCAGTTCAGTTCAGCCACTTAGTCGTGTCCAACTCTTTGGGAACCCATGAACCACAGCATGCCAGACCTCCCTGTCAACAACTTCCAGAGTTTACCCAAACTCATGTCCATTGAGTCGGTGATGCCATCTAACCATCTCATCCTCTGTCGTCCCCTTCTCCTCCTGCCTTCAGTCTTTCCCAACATCAGGGTCTTTTCAAATGAGTCAGCTCTTCGCATCAGGTGGCCAAAATATTGGAGTTTCAGCTTCAGCATCAGCCCTTTCAATGAACACCCAGGACTGATTTCCATTAGGATGGACTGGTTGGATCTCCTTGCAGTCCAAGGGACTCTCAAGAGTCTTCTTCAACATCACAGTTCAAAAGCATCAATTCTTTGGTGCTCAGCTTTCTTTACAGTCCAACACTCACATCCATACATGACTATTGGAAAAACCATAGCCTTCACTAGACAGACCTTTGTTGGCAAAGTAACGTCTCTGCTTTTTAATATGCTGTCTAGGTTGGTCATAACTTTCCTTCCAAGGAGTAAACGTCTTTTAATTTCATGGCTGCAATCACCATCTGCAGTGATTTTGTAGTGCAGAAAAATAAAGTCAGCCACTTTTTTCACTGTTTCCCCATCTATTTGCCATGAAGTTATGGAACCAGATCACTTCATGGATTGGATGCCATGATCTTAGTTTTCTGAATGTTGAGCTTTAAGCCAGCTTTTTCACTGTGCTCTTTCACTTTCATCAAGAGGCTCTTTAGTTCTTCACATTCTGCCATATGGGTGGTGTCATCTGCATATCTGAGGTTATTGATATTTCTCTTGGCAATCTTGATTTTAGCTTGTACTTCTTCCAGCCCAGCATTTCTCATGATGTAGTCTGCATATAAGTTAAATAAGCAAGGTGACAATATACAGCCTTGACATACTCCTTTTCCTATTTGGAACGAGTCTGTTGTTCCATGTCCAGTTCTAACTGTTGCTTCCTGACCTGCATACAGATTTCTCAAGAGGCAGGTCAGGTGGTGTGGTATTTCCATCTCTTTCAGAATTTTCCACAGTTTATTGTGATCCACGCAGTCAAAGGCTTTGGCATAGTCCATAAAGCAGAAATAGATGTTTTTCTGGAACTCTCTTGGTTTTTTGATGATCCAGTGAATGTTGGCAATTTGATCTCTGGTTCCTCTGCCTTTTCTAAAACCAGCTTGAACATCTCAAAGTTCACTGTTTACATATTGCTGAATCCTGGCTTGGAGATTTTTGAGCATTACTTTACTAGTGTGTGAGATGAGTGCAATTGTGCAGTAGTTTGAGCATTCTTTAGCATTGGCTTTCTTTGGGCTTGGAATGAAAACGGACCTTTTCCAGTCCTGTGGTCACTGCTGAGTTTTCCAAATTTGCTGGCATATTGAGTGCAGCACTTTCACAGCATCATCTTTGAGGCTTTAAAATAGCTCAACTGGCATTCCATCATCTCCACTAGCTTTGTTCATAATGATACTTTCTATGGCCCACTTGACTTCACATTCCAGGATTTCTAGCTCTAGGTGAATGATCACACCATCGTGATTATCTGGATCATGAAGATCTTTCTTGTATAGTTCTTCTGTGTATTCTTGCCACCTCTTCTTAATACCTTCTGCTTCTGTCATGGTTATACATTTCTGTCCTTTACTTAGCCCATCTTTGCATGAAATATTCCCTTGGTATCTCTAAATTTCTTGAAGAGATCTCTAGTCTTTCCCACTCTTTTGTTTTCCTCTATTCCTTTCATTGATTGCTGAGGAAGGCTTTCTTATCTCTCCTTGCTATTCTTTGGAACTCTCCATTCAAATGGGTATATCTTTCTGTTTTCTCCTTTGCTTTTCGCTTCTCTTCTTTTCACAGCTATTTGTAAGACCACCTCAGACAGACATTTTGCTTTTTTGCCTTTCTTTTTCTTGGGGATGGTCTTGATCCCTGTCTCCTGTACAATGTCACGAACCTGTATCCACAGTTCATCAGGCACTCTATCAGATCTAGTCCCTTAAATCTATTTCTCACTTCTACTGTATAATCATAGGATTTGATTTAGGTCATACCTGAATGGTCTAGTGGTTTTCCCTACTTTCTTCAATTTAAGTCTGAATTTGGCAATAAGGATTTCATGATCTGAGCCACAGTCAGCTCCTGGTCTTGTTTTTGCTGACTGTATAAAGCTTCTCCATCTTCGGCTACAAAGAATATAATCAATCTAATTTCGGTATTGACCATCTGGTGATGTCCCTTTGTAGAGTCTTCTCTTGTGTTGTTGGAAGAGGGTGTTTGCTGTGACCAGTGTGTTCTCTTGGCAAATCTCTATTAGCCTTTGCCCTGCTTCATTCTATACTCCAAGGCCAAATTTGCTGTTACTCCAGGTATTTCTTGACTTCCTACTTTTGCATTCTAGTCTTAATATCACACAAAGGGAGAAAAGGGAAGGGTCTACATCCATGTTACATCCATGTCTTCCTGCTGAGTGTAGATCACTTCCCAGTGTCCTTCCAAGTAAACTACCAGAAACAAAACAGGGATGACAATAATGAGCAGGCACACCATGGTAATCAGATCAACAGATGCTGCCTTATGTACCAAGGTCTTGGACAGTGGTTCTTCAGTCATTATTGTTAAATTGCTCTGTTGTATCTGACTCTTTTCGACCCCATGGACTACAACATGCCGGTCTTCCCTGTCCTTCACCATCTCCTGGAGTTTGCTCAAATTCATGTCCATTGATCAGTGACGCCATCCAACCATCTCATCCTCTGTTGCCCCCTTCTTCTCCTAGGATTCCACAAAATGAAATCAACATATGCCTCACTAAGAAGCTAATTGACTTGTATAAATGGATCTTGTCAGCAGAGACCAGACTTGAGCCACCACAACAGAGGGATGCGAACTCTGGCTTAGCTTTCAAATCTGAGCTATTATGTAAATCCAGAGTCTCACAAATGAAAAAGTAACCTGGCATTACTAAGGAAAGACACAAGTACATTGTGAGTTTTCTCCTCATTGTCTTCCACAAAGAATGCTTATAGGTATTTATTGGGACAACTGTACACTGGGAAAAGGTGACAATCAGAAATTTCAGGCATAACTGAACATTTGAATGAAACTAATTCTAGTTTTTTGGAAGCCAACATAATTATAACACATTTGTAACTGAAATTTATAAGGGTCAGGTGATAAATATAAATCTGGCCAACATCTATATCATGGTAAGTCCAATTAGACTCTGAATGCTCTGTCTATGTGTGTGTACATGTGTACATGTGTACATGTCTGTATGCAAGTGCCCTCTGCCTTTATTAAACTTCACATTTGGGGTTCTAGCTTCCCTAACTGTTATTCTATATTTGATCTGTTTTGACATGATTATCACACTGCTTTATCCACTCTAATGTATTCCAGCTGAGCTATTTCAAGTCTTAGAAGATGATGCTCTTAAAGTGCTTCACTCAATATGCCAGCAAATTTGGAAAACTCAGCAGTGGCCATACAACTGGAAAAGGTCAGTTTTCACTCCAGTCCCAAAGAATGCTCAAACTACTGCGCAATTGCAATCATCTCACACTCTAGCAAAGCAATGCTCAAAATTCTCAAGCCAAGCTTCAACAGTGCATGAACCAAGAACTTCCAGATGTTCAGGTTGGGTTTAGAAAAGGCAGAGGAACCAGAGGTCAAATTCCCAACATCCATTGGATCATAGAAAAAGCAGGAGAGTTCCAAACAAACATCTATCTCTGCTTTATTGACTACTTGAAAGGTTTTGACTGTGTGGATCACAACAAACTGTGGAAAATTCTTAAACAGATGGGAATACCAGAACTCCTTACCTCCCTTCTGAGAAAAGTGTATGCAGGTCAAGGAGCAAAAGTTTGAAGCTGACATGGAACAACAAACTGGTTCCAAATTTGGTAAGGAGTGTGTCCAGGCTGTATATTGTCACCCTGCTTACTTAACTTATATGCAGAGTATATGATGTGAAAAGCCTGGCTGGATGAAACACAAGTTGGAATCAAGATTTCCAGGAGAAATATCAGTAACCTCAGTATGCAGATGACACTACCCTTAGTGAAAGTGAAAGAAGTAATGAGCTTCTTGATGAAAGTGAAAGAGGAGAGTGAAAAAGCTAGTTTAAAACTCATGATTCAAAAATCAAAGATCGTGGCATCTGGTCCTTCACTTCATGGCAAATAGATGGGGAAACAATGGAAGCAGTGAGAGACTTTATTTTTTTGGGCTCTCAAATCACTGCAAATGGTGACTGCAGCCATGAAACTAAAAGACACTTGCTCCTTGGTAGAAAAGCTATGACCAACCTAGACAGAATATTAAAAAGCAGAGACATTACTTTGCCGGCAAAGGTCTATCTAGTCAAAACCATGTTTTTTGCAGTAGTCATGTAGGCATGCAAGAGTTGGACCATAAAGAAAGCTGAGCACCAAGGAATTGATGCTTTTGAACTGTGGTGTTGGAGAAGACTCTTGAGAGTCCCTTGGATGGCAAGGAGATCCAACCAGTCCATCCTGGTTGGAAATCAGTCCTAAATATTCATTGGAAGGACTGACGCTGAAACTGAAACTCCAATATTTTGGCCACCTGATACGAAGAACTGACTCATTTGAAAAGACCCTGATGCTGGGAAAGATTGAAGGCAGGAGGGGAAGGGGACAACAGAGGATGAGATGGTTTAATGGCATCACTGACTCAATGGACATGCGTTTGAGCAACCTCCAGGAAGTGATGGATAAGGAAGCCTGATGTGCTGGAGTCCATGGGGGTCACAAAGAGTTTGATATGATTGAGTGAAAACTTAACTGATGCACTCTAACTTAATAATTTTAATACCTACTATGCTTAGCCCTTTATATTCAGTTTTGTTCTCCATCTCCACCTCAGTTGCATGTTCACATTTTAATTTTTCCAAAATCAGTTGCAGTTTTTTTTTAAAAAAGTCAGATTGTAATTTTGATTAGGTTGAAACTAAATTTATGGCTTAATTTAATAATATTGGCAGTTTTATAATATGGAGTCTTCCTAACAAAATATAAGGTTTTTCTTTCCATTTATTTATCTATAATTTGTGTCCCTCAGAGTTTCAAATTTTTCTTTAAATAAGTTCTGCATATTTCTTGTAAAGTTAATTTCTGGTTATTTTGTTCTCTTACTACTATTGTAAATGTTATTTCTTTGATTTTCTGAAATTTGAATATGATATGACTAGTTGTATTTTTGTTTGTTTATTTGTTCTTCTTGATTGATGTTCTCCAAGCTTCCTGGATCTATGGTTTGTTGTCTGTATTATTTTTGCAAAGTTTTCTTCCAGATTTAATTCAAGTATTTTATTTGTACTGTTCTCTTTTTATTCTCATTCTGATTTTCCATTTATTCATGTTGTACACCTTTTGGAATTTTCTTACAATTCTTCAGTGTTTCAGTTTTTTTTTTAATTCTTTATTTCTTCTCTTAATTTCTTGTTTGTAAGTTTCTACTGACCTATCTTTAGACTCACAGATTCTTTCTTTGGACATGTCAAATCTATTGATGAGCCCTTTAGAGGCATTTCTTATTCTTGTTACAGTGTTTTGATTTCTAGCATTTCCTTTTGATTCTTAGAGTTTCCATTTCTCTGCCTCCATCGCCCATCTGTTCTTGTATGTTGTCCCATTTTTCCATTACAGACCTTTGTGTATTAATCATAGCTACTTAAAATTCCCCATCTGATAATAACAAAATCTGTGCCATATCTTGCTCTGGTAATTTTGTTTGCTCAGACTGCATTTTTATTATTATTTTTTCCTTTTGGCATGCATTTCAATTTTTGTTTAAACATCCCATCTGATATATTGGGTTATAGGGGCTGAAGCAAGTAGGTCTTCTGTGTGAGGTTTTATGTTTATCTGGCTAAAAGTTCAACTTGTGTTTAATATTTGCAGTAGATGTAAGGGATAGGGCCTTCAATTTCCCCTAACATAGTCTTTTTTTCTCCCCTCTTGATGTTGGATTTCCCTGACTATTCCTCTGCAGAGAGTCTGTGTCCTGCAGCTCTTTCAGTTACAATCCACAGCTATTACACTGGAGCCCTGATGATGAGGTGGTAAGACGTCAGGGAGAGGGGCATTCCATAATCTGATTATATCTCAACCAATTGGCCAGCCTGTCTCTGGGTGGTGACCTTCACAAGAACTGCTTCAGGCATACAGATTTTTCTCTTCATGTCTTCTCCAAACCCTGGCTTCAGCATTTCCAGTTTATTTCCTTGAAACCCTGACCCTTCTTGACTAAATTTTTTCCTCCCTTAGCTGAGGTAGGGATATTGGAAGGGGCTGAAGTGGGGAGAATTATCTTCTGCCTCTAGGATAAAGCTCTGGCAAAGTGACTTTTCCTAGAAAGTTATTTTTTTAATGGAAAAGATTATGGACATATTTCATAATGACTATTCTTCTTCTCACCAAGACAGAGCCAAGAGAAGATCTTTCTCAGATCCTCATCTTGAGAATTTGGTAGAATTTCTGTGGTGAAAGCCCATATAAAGATAAGAGAACCCCCTAAGCTTTTGACCCCTAGGAATTTCTCACTCCTATTTTAGTCCATACTCAGTTTATAGCAATTTATCAAAGGAACCATTTAAAGGTTCCTACAGCTTTTGGATTTCAGAAGCTGTTTCTCCATGGAACTAAATCTTGGGTCCTGTCTCTCTCTAGATGTTCTTTGTCTTTCTGGGTATTGCAGTAACATATCTTAAGAACACAGTTCTCTGAAAGCCATTGAGTTCATCTTACATATATTTTATTTTCATCTTACATATATTTTATTACAATATATTGTGTACTTCCAGATGCACAAGCTGGATTTAGAAAAGGCAGAGGAATGAGAGATCAAATTGCCAACATCTGCTGGATCATCAGAAAAGCAAGAGAGTTCCAAAAAAAAAAAAAAAAACACCTACTTTTGCTTTATTGACTATGCCAAAGCCTTTGACTGTGTGAATCACAACAGACTGTGGAAAATTCTTCAAGAGATGGGAATAGCAGACCACCTGACCTTCCTCCTGAGAAATCTGTATGCAGGTCAAGAGGCAACAGTTAGAACTGGATATGGGAAAACAGACTGATTTTGAATCGGGAAAGGAGTACATCAAGGTTGTATATTGTCACCCTGCTTATTTAACTTCTAGGCAGAGTGCATCATGAGAAATGCCAGGCTGGATGGAGCACAAATTGGAATCAAGATTGCTGGGAGAAATATCAATAACCTCAGATACGCAGGTGATATCACCCTTATGGCAGAAAGTGAAGAGGAACTGAATAGCTTCTTGATGAAAGTGAAAGAGGAGAGTGAAAAAGCTGTCTTAAAACTCAGCATTCAGAAAACTAGGATCATGGCATCCTGTCCCATTACTTCATGGCAAATAGATGGGGAAACAATGGAAACAGTGAGAGACTTTATTTTCTTGGCTCCCAAATCACTGCAGATGGTTACTGCAGCCATGAAATTAAAAGTAGCTTGCTCCGTGGAAGAAAAGTTATGACCAACCTAGACAGCATATTAAAAAGCAGAGACATTACTTTACCAACAAAGGTCCATCTAGTCAAAGTTATTATTTTTCAAGTGGTCATGTATGGATGTGAGAGTTGGACTACAAAGAAAGCTGAGCAACAAAGAATTGATGCTTTTGAATTGTGGTGTTGGAGAAGACTCTTGAGAGTCCCTTGGACTGCAAGGAGATCAAACCAGTCAATCCTGTAGGAAATCAACCCTAAATATTCATTGGAAGGACTGGTGCTGAAGCTGAAACTCCAATACTTTGGCCATCTGATGCGAAGAACTGACTCCATTGGAAAAGACCTTGATGCTGGGAAAGATTGAAGGCAGGAGGGGAAGGGGATGACAGAGAATGAAATGGTTGGATGGGATCACCGACTCGATGGACATGAGTTTGAGTGAGCTCTGGGTGTTGGTGATGGACCAGGAAGGCTGGCGTGCTGCAGTCCATGGGGTCACAAAGAGTCAGACATGACTGAGTGACTGAACTAAACTGATTGTATCTTATATGCATTGAATGCATTGAATTTTATCTTATATGTATTTTATAGCAATAAAAGCATTACAAAGTTATTATATATGCAACAAGGCAAGAAAATGTGACCATTATCATGGTGGTTGGGATAGCAATCAATTGAAACTTTCCCTGGGGTAGCTTAGAGTTGAATTATAAGATGGAGACTTTAAAATACCTATTATAAATATGTTTAAGTGCTTAAAGGAAAAGATGGGTATAATGAGAGAAGTGCATGTGCAATATCAGCAGAAGAGTGAGAACTATAAAAAAAGAATAAATGAACATTCAAGAACTTAGAAGAATATTTGAAATAAAAATAGAACACTGGATTTATTCAGATTAATAGAAGAATGGAGATGGCAGAAGAAAAGATAAATGGAAAGGAAGATGAATCAATAAATAGATTTTTTTTTAAATCTAAAGAAGAGAGAAATAATTGCAAAATAAAACAAAGAGACCCTCAGTGATTTGTGAGATAATGTCATACACGTACGTGCACACACACACACATATACACACAATATTTTGCATGCATATACTTCTTCCAATTTAGAAGAGAGAGTAGTGAGAAAAAGAAATGGTTAAAGAGAAAAATAATGACTAAAAATTTCCCATATTGGTTGGAAAACATCAAACTACATTGTTAAACTGTATAGCATGAATTGTAAGTAGAACATTTTCAGAATAGTCAGAGAAAAATTGGAAATTGTATACAGGGGAACAATGATATGAATATCAACAGATTTCACATCATAAATAATGGAAGCCTTAAGACAAACTGATAGAGAAGCCTTCCGTTGTAGCAACGAAAAATGTCTCTAGAGATTGTCACATGTCCCCTCAGGGACAAAGTCACCACCCAATTGAAAATCACCACATTAAATGTTGATGCTATAATATGAAAAGGTTTAAAATCATTCATCCAAACTTTTATCTTAAGAAGTTAGAAAAAGAAAAGCAAATCAAAGCAAAATATATAAAAGGAATTAAATTATTAAGCATAAATAAATGAAATAGAAAACCAAAATCAGTAAAATTAATGCACATTGGTTCTTTGAAAAAGTTAACCAAGAAGTTAATTTCCTAGCAATATTGACCAACAACAGTAAAAACAAACACAGACTAAAAATACCAGGAATGAAGGAAGGAAGTTTGCTGTGAGCCCTATACTGATTAAAATGATGATAAAGAGATTTATGCACAACTTCGGGCTTCCCTGGTGGCTCCGATGGTAAAGCATCTGCCCGCAATGTGGAAGACCTGGGTTCAATCCCTGGGTTGGGAAGATACCCTGGAGAAGGAAATGGCAACCCACTCCAGTACTCTTGCCTAGAAAATCCCATGGACAGAGGACCCTGGTAGGCCACAGTCCATGGGGTTGCAAAGAGTCTGACACAACTGAGCGACTTCACTTTCTTTTTTCATGCACAACTTTACACTAATAAACGTAGTAAGTTAGATGAAATGCAGATAGTCGTTGGGAAACACAATTTACCAAAACTGACTCAAGATGAAAGAGAAAATTCAAATAACATGAATTCATAATTAAAAACCTTCTCAGAAAAACAAACTCCATGTCCAGATAGTTTTAACAGTGAATACTATGAAACATATAATGTAGAAACAACATCAGTCTTACACAACATTTTTGTGAGGATAGAATAAGTAAAACATCTCAACTTGTTTTCTGACAACATAATCTTAAAATCCAAAACTGATAGATTTGTCATGAAACGAAACAAAACAAACAAAAACATCTCTCCTGAACATAGATGCAAGAATCCTAAATATAATACTATCTAATGCTTCATGTCTAAGTGGAATTAGTCCCAGGAATACAGTTTCAATTCAACATAGGAAGAGCAGTCATTGTTACTCCATACACTAAAAGAAGAAAAATCATATTGTTATCTCAAAAGATGGAGGAAAAAAAAAAAAAACATTGAAAAATTCAACAGCAATCTGTGAGAAAAATACTCAACAAACAATGAATATAAAGGGACTTCTTTCCCCTCATTAAAGGCACTTATGAAATTTCTAGCACTAACTAACTTCATACTTAATGAGTACTAGTAAACACATTTCCCTTGAGATCAAGGACAAGACAAAAGTGCATGCTCTCGCCACTTTTGTTCAATATTATTTTAGATATTCTAGCCAATGCAGTATAGCTAGAAACAAAATGTTAAAGATGATAAATTGAAGAGAAGTAAAATTATCTTTATTTTCAAATTTATTGATTGCATGGAAAACCCTAAGAGATTTACAAAAAAATTAAAGCTAGCAATTAAATATATTGCATTTTCAGGATATGAGGTCAATATAAAAATTTCATATATTTTTATTCCAGTGAGGATGAGATGGTTGGATGGCATCACTGACTCAGTGGACAAATTTGAGCAAACTGCAGGAGATAGTGAAGGACAGGGAAGCCTGGAGTGCTGCACTCCATGGGGTCACAGAGTTGGACACAACTGAGTGACTGAACAACAACAACAAATTCTAACAGAAGATAATTAAAAACTAAAAATAACTAGCACTTTTAATAGTATCAAATAATAAAAAGTAAGGTATTTAGAACTAGATCTAGAAGAAGGCACCCAAAACCTTTATGTTGAAAACTGCAAAACATTGCTGAGAAAAAGAAGAATCAAATAAATGGAGAGGCAAATCCTGTACAAGATTTGGAAGATTAAATGTGAGTAAGATGCCTGTTGGAGAAGGCAATGGCACCCCACTCCAGTACTCTTCCTGGAAAATCCCATGAATGGAGGAGCCTGGTGGGCTACAGTCCATGGGGGTCACTGAGAGTCAGACACGACTGAGCGACTTCACTTTCACTTTTCACTCTTATGCATTGGAGAAGGAAATGGCAACCCACTCCAGTGTTCTTGCCTTGAGAATCCCAGGGACAGGGGAGCCTGGTGGGCTGCCATCTATGGGGTCGCACAGAGTCGGACACGATTGAAGCGACTTAGCAGCAGCAGCAGCAGCAGCAAGATGCCTGTTATTGTCAAGTTAATCTATATATCTCTCACTATCTTAATCAAAATTCCAGCATGGTTTTTGGTACAAATCGGAAAACTGATTTTAACTGTGTATGGAAATGTAGTGGATCTTGAGTAATGAAAGCAAGTTTTAAAAGATAATTTGAAAATTCACACTCTCTGGTTTCAATACTTACCATAAAGCTATAACAATTAAGACAGGATCACATTGTCCTAAGGATATAGATATAAAACAAGATTAAAGGAACAGTATAGAGTACAGAAATACACTCATATACATGGTGAATTGATTTTGTTAAAATTTTCTAGGCAATTTGGCTAGAACTGTAAAGTATTTTCAACAAATGGTGCTAGAAAATCTAGATATTCATGCAAGGAAGAAAAAAATTTTCAATATTACCTATCATCCTAGACAAAAGTCTTCCCAGGTGGAACAGTGGTAAAGAATTCGTCTACATTGCAGGATATGTGGGTTTGATCCCTGGGTCAGAAAGATACCCTGGAGTAGGATACAGCAACTCACTTCAATATTCTTGCCTGGAGAATCCCACGGACAGAGGAGCCTGGTGGGCTACAGTAGTCCATGGGCTTGCAAAGAGTCAGACATGATGGAGAAACTGAGCACAAGCATTACACAAAAATTAATTTGTGATTAACCATGGACCCAATTATACAAGCTAAAACCACACTTTGTAAAGAAAATGTAGTAAATCATCTTTACAAGTTAAGCAAAGATTTCTTAGGAGAAACACTTTGTATAAAATAAAAAGTAATAATAAAATGAACTATATTAAATCAAGAACTTTTCTTTATCAAATGTCATAATTAAGAAAATTAAGAGATAATCCATGGAGTATGTCAAGATATTGCTTGGGCTTCCCAGGTAGTCCTAGTGGTAAAAAGTCCACTTGCCAATGCAGGAGACGTAAGAGACATAGGTTCATTCCCTGGATAGGGAAGATCCCCCGGAAAAGGAAATGGCAAGGCATTCCAGTATTATTGCCTAGAGAATCCCATGGTCAGAGGAGCCTGGTGGGCCACAGTTCATGGGGTCACAAAGAGTCAGGCATGACTGAGCATCTGAGCACATAACTAATAGAATATTCACAATAATAATACATAAAGTATTCCTCCATTAAATAAGAAAATCCAGACAACTTTTCAACAAAATATATGAATATACCCTTCACCAAAAAAAGACATAAATTGGCAATAAGTTCATGAAAAGTTGCTCAAGTCATCAGGGAATGCAAATTCAAAACATAGTGAGATACCACTTCACACCCACTGGAATAGCTAAATTAAAAAGACTGACAACTCTGAATGTTGGCAAGGATGAGAAGCATCCACTCTTTTAATACACTGATGATGGGAATGCAGAATGTTGTCCTCATTGGGGGAAACAATTTAGCGTTTTCTTATAAAGTTAAGGGCTTCTTCTCTGATGGCTCAGATGGTAAAGAATCTGCCTGCAATGCAGGAGACTTGGGTTCAATTCCTTGGTCAGGAAGACCCCTGAAGAAGGGAATGGGAATCCACTCCAGTATTCTTGCCTAGAGAATTCCATGGACAGAGGTATTCTTACTTGGAGAATTCCATGGGAAGAAGCTGCAGTCCGTGGAGTCACAAAGAGTCAGACATGGACTGAGAGACTAACACTGACACTATAAATTTAAAGGGCTTCTCAGGTGGTGCTAATATGTACTTTATACATGATCCTGAAAATCATCATGATAGTACCTCTCCTAGAAAAATAAAAGTTATCTGCCCACAAAGAGACTCTTAGAAGTATGATTTGTAGAAGCCTTATTCATCATGCTTGAAAAGTGAAAAAAAAAGTCCATCCATAGGAAAATGGATAAATAACTTGTATATTTGTAAAATGAAATGATATAGAAAGAGTTAACTACTGATATGTACAGATGTGTTAATGAACTGAAAATATCTTGTTAGTAGAGAAGCTGACAATAGAATATATATATAATATATATATATATATAATTAAAAATTTATACATTTTATGGACTTCAAGAACAGAGGATTCTAATCTATAATTATAGAAATCAGAACAGAGATTATTTATAGAGGTAGGAATTGGCTACAATGAGGCATTGGGTAATTTTCTAGGTTGATGAAACTATTTCATAAGTGAATTCATATTAGGTTACATGGATGTACTAAGGGTATGCTGGGCATCAGCTCTTAACACCTTGAGAAAGCCAATAGTGCACATCTTTTTCCAAATCTGCTTTCAAGGTTATCACATCAGTAGGTTGAAGTAGGCCATTGCTGGGAGTGTTTTCATCCTAGAAATCAGCAAAAGTTGCATATCATGGCTTTGCTATTCAGACAGCTGTGTTTTTCAGCACATCACTGAATTCTATAAAGTTGCAAGCTGTTTATCAAAACTGTTCACTTAAGATTTATGATATTGAACATATAGGGACTCTTCACCAACTGAAACATTTCAATATGTCCTAAATTATTTCCACCCTAGAAGGACAAATGATATCTCTGCCCTCAGTTCTTACATATAGTTTATCTTGAGCCAAACATCAAGTTTGTATTCAAACCAGGATTGTGCTTTGTTCAAGGAAAAGAAGTGTAAGACCATATTTTTAAGTTATTTTTTGCACTCCACATACATAGATGTATGTGTCCTGGACTTTCTGACTCTTTCCTGTTAATCAGGATGTTGACTAAACTCCTTTCTCCTTCAATTATCTTTATTCTTTTCCTTCATATATTCAAAATAAATAAGTGTTTCATCTCAAAACCTATAAGCAAACACTTTCTTTGGAACATATTAAATCACTGTAAGGGGTGAATGTGTCTGTGTGCTTGTATGTGTATGTTCTTTTTTTAATTGCACAAAGAAGGATGATTAGGAAACATTTAACCAAAGTAGTGTTGCTATTTATATACCCACACTTTTAAGCAAATAACAAGCATAGCTTTGTTTTGTTGATTTTTTTTTAAGTCAGATCCCCTATTTTCCAAAGAAGAATTAAAGCCTTTTTAAAATAGTGCCTCTAATTGTACATGAGCCTGGAAAATGCTCGTATGATTTTATTGCTTTGCTAAAATTATGCTTAAAATTAGTTTTGAACAGAACATTCTCTGCAAGTGAATTCTTTTACTGTTAACTTCAAGTTCAAAATAAGACAGACTGAAACAAGGAGACCTATGGTCCACAAATGAGATGCTTTCAGAAAAATAACTATAGATTGAAATGTGCCAAGATATTTCTCAGCCTTAATAAAAATAAAAGCATTGGGAAAATATTAAGGATTGATAATGGTATTATAAAAGAATTTCATCTTTTTATTTTCAGATGAAGTGAAAGTGTTAGTCACTCAGTCATGTCTGACTCTTTGCAAACCCTACAGACTATAAGCCGCCAGGCTCCTCTGTCCATGGGATTCTCCAGGCCAGAATACTGGAGTGAGTAGCCATGCCCTTTCCAGGGGGCTCTTCCTGACCCAGGGATCAAATACGGGTCTACCACATGAGCAGGCAGGTTCTTTACCATCTGAGCCACCAAGGAAGCCCCTTACTTCAGGTGGACAGGGTTAATTTACTCATTTTGAATCAGATGATACACATAATTGTATAGAGATCATTTGCTTCTGTTCATCCTACAGATGATGCATGTTTGAGACTAATGCCTGTAAGGAATGCTGTTTGAGAACTGGAATTGGTAGACAACGTTACCTTTTGTGACTTTGGTACAGGAAAAATCAGTAGAGCCCTCTCGTTAAAGATGTTTCTTTCTAGGGATGCAGTAACTATGGACTCAGTATATAACTTAATGTTTCAGTTCAGTTGCTCAGGTCGTGTCCGACTCTTTGTGACCCCATGGACTGCAGCACGCCTAGATGGCCTGTCCATCATCAACTCCTGGATCCTGCTCAAACTCATGTCCATTGAATTGGTGATGCCATCCAACCATCTCATCCTCTGTTGTCCCCTTCTCCTGCCTTCAGTCTTTCCCAGCATCAGGGTCTTTTCAAATGAGTCAGTTCTTCACATCAGGTGGTCAAAGTATTGGAGTTTCAGCATCAGTCCTTCCAATGAGTATTCCGGACTGATCTCCTTTAGGATGGACTGTTTGGATCTCCTTGCTGTCCAAGGGACTCTCAAGAGTCTTCTCCAACACCACAGTTTAAAAGTATCAATTCTTTGGTGCTCAGCTTTCTTTATAGGCCAACTCTCACATCCATACATGACCACTGGAAAAAACCATAGCTTTGACTAGACGGACTTTGTTAACAAAGTAATGTCTCTGCTTTCTAATATGCTGTCTAGGTTGGTCATAACTTTTCTTCCAAGGAGTAAGTCTTTTAATTTAATGGCTGCAGTCACCATCTGGATGATGTAATTGGGAGTTTATAGGACCTCAGCTGGAATCTATGCTCAGTCAGTTTCAAGTTCTATGACATTATTCCAGTCAATGAAGTTCTCTGAGCCTCTGTTAGTCCTGGCACATAATAAGTGATATATAAGTATTTTATAGCTTATTATTGTTTTAATTAAACCCACTAAGTTATTAACATTCACACTAGTATAGTGGCTTCTTCAGCTTTTCCTTAGTGAACAGAATAGGGTCTGAGGTATTTTCAGTGCTCAATAAATGTCGTGTACTCACATACTATAGACTGTGCTTCATTTAGGTTTTGAAATGGCTTTATATTATAGACAATTTTAAACATAAAACTGTAAAAGGAAGAGTACAGTGACTTTGTGTGTGTTGCTGCTGCTACTCTATGTGTGCTTAGTCATCTCTGACTCTTTGGGACCCCATGGACTGTAGCCCATCAGGCTCCTCTGTCCAAGGAATTCTCCAGGCAAGAATACTGGACTGGGTTACCATTTCCTTCTCCAGGGATGGAACCTGCTTCTGTTGCGTCTCCTGCATTGGCAGGTGGATTCTTTACCACTGTGCCACCTGGGAAGCCCCATGTATCAAAAACCCAGCTTTACAATTCTCAACTCACAGTCAGTTTTGTTTCACCAATATCCCTTCCCATCCCATCTTTCTTGAAGCAAATTGAGTTCATTTTGAATCCAATCTGTCATGGACTCCATTGCCTTTCCCCTGCTGGCATGCTCAGGAATACAATGACATTTGAAAAGGTGCATAAACAAAACAAAAAGGTGAACTGATATCTACTGCTATGATCACAGAAAGTGTTTCCCAAGCTTAAGAGAAAATATGGATTTTCTGCTGCTGTTTTTGTCCCTTAAGGCAGATATTCAAGGCTCAATCAGGAAACAAGGGAGAGCTGGTTAGAGTTTCGAGTCTTTCTGAAAATGACAGATACAGTACAGTGATTGGTTTTTCTCCCTTGGATTGAAAGGAACTAGCTGCTTTTCTTGTACAAGCACATAGAGAATATGGAATTTGCCCAGCAGTCAAAGGGCTAAATTAATTTATAGGCATTTATAGCAGATAAAGTAGCTATTTACCATACAGCTGTGAGCCAAGAGAAAGGTTAAGGCTGTTCTAGTTGGAACCAGTCATTTAATATAAAATCAATAAAAACATCTCAAATTATCCTTGATGATTATTACCCACCAAGTCCCCTCTTTCTCATGAAATTCAAGTTGCTGTTGTTTATGTGGCTCTATCACTTCTAGCACTGAGGAACAGATTTCATTACTTATATGTAAGAAAGGTGGAGCACAGCAGAAGTCCCAGTAGCAATATTATCCTAATCACAAGCAATATTCTGACTGCTCCATATTTCCTTGCAGAGAGGCAGGCAGCAATGGCAGTAGCAACTATGTAATGGTTTAGGGAGAAATTTGACAATATTTTATTTATCTAATAGCATGTTTTCTTAAAGGTTATTTGAACTTGCCTTGCCTTGTGTGATACAAGGAAAGGGCAGAGTAATTTTTGTTGTGGCAGGATTCATTGATTTGGGGTGGCTATATTGATTTCACGTGCATCTCAGATTATTACAAATAGAAACCTTGCAAGCATATCTTGGTTGTATTGGCAGGCTGTCTAATACGCCAAAGGTATCTCTGAGCAACACAGAAAACAAGCTTATTTTATAACTGAGAAAGATGTTAAAGTGTCTACCTAGTATTCATTCTTTTACACATTGATATCCATATTACTATTCATTTTATCATTCAATTATTTATCCAATACATAGTTATTACCGATTTATGCTATACTTAGTCTTTTAGTAGGCTGTGGGAATGTACATGAATCAAGCACAGTTTCTTCCCTTAACATCACACAGTCTGCTCAAAGAGGCAGATATCTATACAGAAAGCAGTCATAGTCTGACAAATAGAGGACCAAATGAACCTTACATTGAGCTAATTTGGAAATAATTGTATGGTGTCTAATTATTAGTAGAATATTTAATATCCACATTGATTGATTTTGAGAAGAATTGCCTCATAGAATAAGAAAAATTGAAGATTTTGTTCATTAATTCTTGACATTTAACAAAACGTTTTCAGATTGGAGTCTCACAGTAAGCCTATAAAATAAACCTTAGTATACAGATCTCTATTTCTCTGCTGCCTTTTCCAAACAAAACAAAAACAAAAACTCATTTGGTTATCTACATCCACTGATTTCCACTTCACTTTTTTTTTTCTTGATATCATTTCAATCAGGATTTCACCAACACTACTCTGCAAAATATGCTGTTATCATGCCACTGACAACTTCTTTGTCATCCAATACAATGTTCAATTCTTAGTCTTCATCTCACTTTCTCCTCCTTGTTACACTTTCTTTATTTAGCTCTCAGGAACCATTCTTGTGGTCCTCTTCTTACCTTGCTGGTGGTGCCTTCTGTTTCCTTGGCTGGCTTCCCTTCTTTTCTCCAACCTCCTCATAGTGGAGCCTCAGTGTTCAGTCATCAGATTATTTATCTTTTTTATTAACCTTTGATCCCTTCATGACCTAATCCAATTCTATTACTTTAAATGTCATGTATATACTGCTGACAATTCCCTAATAGATATCTATAATAGAGACCTCTCCATTGAAATCCCAATTCATATATTTAACTGTCTACTTGATACTCAATTTAAACTTCTAGTAAATACTTGAAAGTTAACATTATAAGGCAAGAAATCTTAATTTCCAATTCCCCAAGGCATGCAATAACCTTTGTGACCCTCATATTCATAAACGGCAACTTTATTCTTTTGCTTACTCTAGTCAATAACTACAGTTATATTTGACTCTTCACTTTCACATAAAACTCATATTTCATCAATCAGCATGTTAGTTTGGCTCTTCATTCAACTTACATATTTATTGAGTGCTTACTAACTGTCAAGTGCTGTTTGACTCACTGGGGATAAGGCAGTTCCAAAAAGGACAAATTTCTCAACTCTCATGGAGTTCACATTCTAGTGGGTAGCTTACAACTGAGTGTCTCTAACTTCAAAATATATTCAGAAACTGAGTATATATATTCTCACCACTTCTACCACTACCTCCTTAGTGTGATTCACTATCAGTTTTTACTGTAATGACTCTCTACCTGATTTGCCTGCTTCTGCTCTTGACCTTCTACCATCTATTCTCAACAAAGCAGTCAGAATGATTCTATAAAAATGCCAGTCAGATAATTTCATTTCTACATTCAAAATAAAAAGCATTCTTAGGGCCTACTGTATAGCACATGGAACTCTGCTCAGTGTTACGTGGCAACCTGGATGGAAGGGGAGTTTGGGGAAGAATGGATACATGAATTAATACATGTATGGCTGAGTCTCTTCCCTGTTCACCTGAAACTATCATAACACTATTAACCTGTTATGTGTGAACATCTGTTCAGTCGCTTCAGTCATGTCAGACTCTGTGGCCTTATGGACTATAACCCACAAGACTCTTCTGTCCACAGGATTATCCAGGCAAGAATACTGGAGTGAGTTGCCATGCCCTCCTCCATGGGATCCTCCTGACCCAGGGATCAAACCTGAGTCTCCTGCCTCTCCTGCATTTCAGCTGGATTCTTTACCTGAGCTAGTGGTAAAGAATGGGCTGAGCCACTGGGGAAGCCCGTTCATTGGTTATACTGCTGCTGCTGCTAAGTCGCTTCAGTCGTGTCCGACTCTGTGTAACCCCATAGACGGCAGCCCACTAGGCTCCTCTGTCCCTGGGATTCTCCAGGCAAGAATACTGGAGTGGATTGCCATTTCCTTCTCCAATGCATGAAAGTGAAAAGTGAAAGTGAAGTCACTCAGTCGTGTCCGACTCCTAGCGACCTCATGGACTGCAGCCTACCAGGCTCCTCCATCCATGGGATTTTCCAGGCAAGAGTACTGGAGTGGGGTGCCATTGGTTATACTACAAAGCAAAATAAAAAGCTTAAACATTAATAATAAAAATATTCTTCCTCCAGATATTCACATGGCTCACCCCTTCACTTCCTTTTATTTTTCCTGCTCAAATGCCATCTTATTGGAAATGTCTACCTTGACTACACTATAAAAGGAACATATGGTTGTATATATACACACATACACACAGACATCAATTACTCATTGTCCCTTTACCTTGTTTTAATTTACCTATCACAGAGCCGTTTATTTAGTTGTCAAGGTTTTTCTTCCCTTCCTGGAATGTAAGCTTCGTGAAAGTAGGGACCTTTTCTGTTTTGTTTAATCAAGTGTCTACCCTCAAGGAGAAATCCATCTAGTGGAAGAGCTAGTCATATATTTTGTAACACAAGGCAGAGTCAAATTATAGAAGCAAGAATTTTTCATTCTGACTAAGAGGCTCAGTGAAAATGTCATTCACTTACTAGGTGGCATTACATCTTGACTTTGAAGGATACTAATCATTTTGATAGCTGGAGAATGATGGCAGAAGTGGCTGAGGTCAAAGAAATAACAATAGGGTAAGAGAGTATAAGAATTCATTAACACACTGTGCATTCAAGGCTGGTGGATTGGAGAGTCATAAATAAATTTGGAAGAACTTAGGGAAAACAATGCTGAAAGTATAGATGATGTGATAATTAGGAAACACTTTGTGTGATTTTATAAAAATTTGGACATTATTTTGTAGGACACAGAAATCTATTACTGGGCTTTACAGGAAGGGGATAGGCATGGTCTCATTTGTATAATAGGAAGGTTAATCTAACAATAAGACCAAATCTGGATTAAAGAAGCAAGATGCACATATTGAAACTTTGAAATAGTCTAGATGGAAAAGATGAGGATTTCAATTTCTCTGCTCACTGCCAGTGTGACCTTTGCATACAGGTCTTTCTGAACTCAGATGGGGGATGAGGGTTCAGCTTTGTATTTGCATGCTTTACTCCTATTTTGCAATTTTGGGTGGAAAGCAGGTAAAGGGGAGAAAGATGTATTTGGCTTAGAAGAGAGTATATATAATGAAATAATTTAAAAATCCATATGCCAGTGTCAAATACAAATCTAAAACAAAGGAATGATTAGGTAAACTATAGTCACTCCATTTATGGAATTTTATGCAAGTACTAGAAAAAAGATTATGAAGAATTTTTATAGATTGCCAAAATCTGCTGGATCATGGAAAAAGCAAGAGAGTTCCATAAAAACATCTATTTCTGCTTTATTGACTATGCCAAAGCCTTTTACTGTGTGGATCACAATAAACTGTGGAAAATTCTGAAAGAGATGGGCATACCAGACCACCTGACCTGCCTCTTGAGAAACCTGTATGCAGGTCAGGAAGCAACAGTTAGAACTGGACATGAAACAACAGACTGGTTCCAAATGGGAAAAGGAGTATGTCAAGGCTGTATACTGTCACCTTGCTTATTTAACTTATATGCAGAGTGCTATGCTAAGTCGCTTCAGTTGTGTCCGACTCTGTGCGACCCCATAGACGGCAGCCCACCAGGCTCCCCCGTCCCTGGGATTCTCCAGGCAAGAACACCGGAATGGATTGCCATTTCCCTCTCCAATGCATGAAAGTGAAAAGTGAAAGTGAAGTCACTCAGTCGTGTCCGACTCTCCGCAACCCCATGGACTGCAGCCAACCAGGCTCCTCCGTCCATGGGACTCTCCAAGCAAGAGTACTGGAGTGGGGTGCCATTGCCCTCTCCAGAGTACATCATGAGAAATGCTGGGCTGGAAGAAGCACAAGCTGGAATCAAGACTGCTGGGAGAAATATCAATAACCTCAGATATGTAGATGACACCACCTTTATGGCAGAAAGCAAAGAAGAACTGAAGAGTCTCTTGATCAAAGTGGAAAAGGAGAGTGAAAAAGCTGGCTTAAAGCTCAACATTCAGAAAAATAAGATACTGGCATCTGGTCCCATCACTTCATGGCAAATAGATGGGAAACAGTGGAAACAGTGTCAGACTATTTTTATGGGCTCCAAAATCACTGCAGATGTTGACTGCAGCCATGAAGTTAAAAGACGGTTACTCCTTGCAAGGCAAGTTATGACCAACATACACAGCATATTAAAAAGCAGAGACACTACTTTGCCAACAAAGGTCTGTCTGGTCAAAGCTATGGTTTTCCCAGTGGTCATGTATGTATGTGAGAGTTGGCCTGTAAAGAAAGCTGAACACCAAAGAATTGATGCTTTTGAACTGTGGTGTTGGAAAAGACTCTTGAGAGTCTCTTGGACTGCAAGGCGATCCAACCAGTCCATTCTGAAGGAGATCAGTCCTGGATGTTCATTGGAAGGACTGATGTTGAAGCTGAAACTTCAATATTTTGGCCACCTGATGCCAAGAGCTGACTCATTTGAAAAGACCGTAATGCTGGGAAAGATTGAGGGCAGGAGAAGGGAACGATGGAGGATGAGATGGTTGGATGACATCACCGACACAATGGACATGGGTTTGGGTGGACTCTGGGAGTTGGTGATGGACAGGGAGGCCTGGCATGCTGTGGTTCATGGGGTTGCCAAGAGTCAGATACGACTGAGAGACTGAACTGAACTGAAAACATGAATTAACTAAACCATTCATTCAACAAATATATACTTAGATGCTACTATGTCTCTGGCACTATTGCATATACTGGGGCTGTACTAATGATTAAAACAAAGTCCCTGCTTTTAAGTAACTCACTTCCAGGGGGTAGAAAGCTTATGTTTTGACTCTCCATGAGAAATACAGAATGCAAACTTGCAAATGCACTTTCTTAAGATAAACTAGGATAGATATAGACTATGTATAGGAAAGACTCAGAGAAATTGTACTAAAATGTTTAAAATAGTAAGTACTTTCTGCATAGCAGAATTATAAATGATTTTAAAATTATTCTTATGTAAACATTTCTAAATTTTCAACAAATGTTGCTTTTATTGACAGGGCATTAGATTTTAATAATTGTGTAACAAACTGTCCCCGAATCAGTGGCTTAAATACATACATTTGTTATATCACAATTTGTGAGGATCAGGAGTTCAGGTCTGGCATAGCTAGCTCTTCTGCTCAGAGTCTTGCAAGGTTGAAATCAATGTGTCAGATGGACTGTGTTCTTATCTAGGGGCTCAAACACTAAAAAACCTGTTTTTTAGGTCATTTACATTGTTGGAAGAATTAATTTCCTTACATTTGTAATACAGGGTGCCCTTCTTCTTATGTACTGTTGGAGGAAGGCCCCTTAACAATTAGAGGCCACTTTCAGCTCCTAGAGGGCTTCCCTGATTGCTCACTTGATAAAGAATCTGCCTACAATGCAGGAGACCATGGTTCGATTCCTGGGCTGGGAAGATCCCCTGGAGAAGGAGATGGCTTCCCACTCCAGTATCCTGGCTTAGAGAATTCCATGGACTGTATAGTCCACGGGGTTGCAAAGAGTTGGACACAACGGAGTGACTTTCTCTTTCACTTTCAGCTCCTAGAAGCTGCTTGCAATGTTTGGAAGTTTTCTACTGTCCTTTCTGCATTGGCTTCCCCAAACTGGTCACTTAGTACAGCTAACCAGCAAGCAGGAATCTCTATGGCAAATATTACACAATGGAACCATCATGGGAGAGACCATCTATCATGTTTTCCATATTCTGTTGTTTAAAAGCAGATGACAGATCTTGCCCACAAAGCAGAAGGTATTACATAGGATCAGTGATTATTAGTGGCCATATAATATTTTTTGCCAAAATCAGAAATATTAAGTATTTAAGAAAATTGGATGGCAATTAGAAAATAAGTTTTGTTATTTAGCTTTTTCTATTTTTGCTTAGGTAATCAAAAACTCCAAATCTTAAGGTTTTAAGGAAAGGAATTATTTCTCCTCCTCTTTACATGTTGGGTACAGGTGAAGCTGATTGTTTCATATCTTCCTTTATTCCAGGATCCAGGCTGTAAGAAGCAGGCAGCAACTGAAATATGCCATTCTCCTGCCAAAGGATAAACAAGAGAGCTGTCAGAAACTCAATATGCCTGTTAAAACTTCCGGTCTGAAGTGGCACACATCGTCTTGGCTCACATTTCATTGGCCAAAGCAAGTTTTATGACCAAGTTTGATGGCAAGGGAATGGGAAAGTATACTCCTGCCACAGGTGGACAGTGCCAGTCTTGTAACAAAATGTAAGATGTATAATTGGAAATATCTACTATACTTATTATCTATCTGTTTAAAAAGGGTTATCATTGAATGAATAAAATCAGAATCATAACTTTCCAATAATACAATAAAGTGTAAACACACAAAAAAATAGTCCAACATATAAAATCAATTGTTGATTCAAAAAGCTGAAAGTACTTTGAAGCCTTATTTCATTAAGTAAGAATACCTGGTTCCCCTTTTTCATGAGTAAAACTCAATGTCTTCCTTGATGCCTGAGTTTGCTCTAATGTTACTTTGAGGGATAAATAGTGAAATATTCACTTCATAATAAAGTTTGCAATGATATTCTATGAATTTAATCTGTAGGAAAGATATTCCACACTATTTATTGTTTTTCAAAAGAAGGAAAGAAATGGGAAGCAACATGTGTCTACACAATGGAGTGCCAATTGAATAAACAGTAAGAGTTTTATTGTGTCAGAGACATCATCTAAATTGACTTAGAGAAACCCTTTACAAATGCCCCATTGGGTTTTAGTTCAATCAAGTAAGATAATATTGAGCTTTCCTCATGTGCCCAGGAATGTGCTTAGCATGTGATATAGGTAGGGGTAGGGGATGGAGGTTAAAGTTCCTGCTTACAGGTCATAAGTGGCCTTGTGGTAGAGAGAGGGGAATTGGAATGGTAGTTGATCTAAGGATTTGTATGTTATAAGTCAGAGCTGGCCATTGGGATGACACAAGAGACTCCTGTATTAGACCAGAACTTCCTCAACTTTAATGTATGGATAAACTACCTGAGATCTTGCTCAAATGCAGATTTGATTTGGTAGAACCAGGATAGGGCCTGCTACACGACATTTTTAACAAGCTTCCAGATCATACCAATGTTGCTTGTTCAAAGATTAGACTTTGGGAAAGTTTTAGATAGACCCTTGTCCTCTGCTCACTAGGAGACTGGATTAATGGAAAAGGAGAACAAAGGCACCTATAAACCCAAATTCACAGTCTTTCATCTTTTAGGTGGTCTTTGTAACTTGTGATCATTACTTATCCATTTTGAGAAAACATGTAAATGTTGCTATCAACTACTCCTTAAGTAAGTCTTTCCTAAAGTATGGTTTTGGCCCTGGCTGAGTACTAAATGAGATTAGAAATCTGCAAATACCATGATTCTGCAAGTTTTCTGTTTTAAAAATGGATAAGAAAAGAGATGTTGGAAACTACCAAAGAAAACCAAGTTGAAATAGAAGCAAGGCCAAACAGTCATGACCTGAAAGGGGCAGAGCTCTGTACTGAAGTGGAAAAGCTGTTGTGGAGTGAGGCAAAGACAAATTGAGAAGGAAGTGGGTTAATTAAGGAGATGGGCACAAAGAATCCAAATGTATTCTCATGGTAGTTCTATACTTTTCCTTCAGTCCTTAGAAATGTTCATCATTTTTTGTATTCTTTATATTTTTGTCCTTGCGAATAACAGTACCCTTACATGAAGACTGACTTTCTAAAATGCCCTGACCTCTAGAATTGTTCTCTAAAAGATAATGAAAGTCTAATAGAACATTGTGACAATCATCTAGTAATATATTTGTTTTATAGATGAGGAAACTGAGGCCCATTGGAGAGGCTGGGACCCAGTCATCTGACTCTTTGTTCAGTGCACGTGGCCCAGCACTAATAGAAATGCGTAACTGTTGACCCTAAGGTCCCTGTGATGCTTAGTTTAACTTGTCTATAGAAGTTATAATATTTATAAAAACGCATTAAATATCACGAGACATTTTACTTAAATGCATATTTGTCAGCTCTGAAAATGAAAAATAGTTTGCTGTGACAAGCTAATATGAAAGCTATCATCTTAATATATTCAGTTTGACACATTTCCATAAAAGCAAGCTGTCCATAACTGCAGATTTATTGCTCATGTTTCAATGTTGTGTGTCACTGAAATCTGCAGTTTCAAACTCAAAAATAGGAAAGAAACTGATCATTATTATGTAATGATAATCCAGATTAACTTGGAAATTTTCTTCAGGGACAGGAGGAGAAGGAGGAGATGACTGTATGCTAATTCCAAAACAGCATGTGCCTGTGTTACCAGTGATGTATTGCTTGCTTGCCAAAGGCTCCAGAAAAAGTAGTTCTCCTTACAGCTCAATTGAAAATAATGTATATGTATTTGCAATGAGAATATTCCAAGCTCATAACTTTTTAACTGTGTGCGAAAGGAAGTGTTTTAGTGAATGTCTATACATAATTATGTATCTATGTGCATACATTTTTTTCTTTGCTTTGCCTTTTAAAAATAGAATAAGGAGTATAATCTATCAGACTTGTTATAGAATATATACCTAAGAAAAATTAAGTACTCTTTTCTGGGCATTTATAATAATTGCTCTGATTTTGAATAATCAAATTTTTATTAAGTGAAGTTGTGGTTTGAGGTAATTTTCTGGTTAATTCAGATCAGTTAAAAATAGCATTTGAAGCAAAAGAAAAGTAAGACTGGGATCAAAATTCCTATGATGGCTTCTCTACATTGATTAAAATCATGAAAGTTGTTTAACTTATTTCATACTTGTTTTTAAGTACGGACTGTATTTGCAGCCATCGGTACCACTGTGCTGTTTTGAAGGCTGGTAAGACTATCAGAGTTCTCAACTCTGTATCCTGTGCTGAAGCATCAAAGACTGTTTATGGGATCTGTGAGCAAACTCTGCTGGGGACAGTTTAGTTCAGAGGTTCTCAGTGGAGGAGGGAGTGCTTTGACAAATACTTGAGACCTAATTTTTTGGTTTTCTTCAAAGTAGTGAGTGTGCTACTAACCTTTTACTAGGCAGTAACCATAAGAAAATATTGACTTCAAATATCCTACTGCACCTTATAATTTCCTCCTAATTATCTGAACCTAGAAGCTAACTCGATTTTTCTTCTAAACACTAAGTATTTTTGCACGGATTTAATATATGTGTGCTGAAATTTCCAGGAATGTAACTAGTGTATAAATCAAGGAAAGATAATAGTTTGCTAAAAGTTTTGTGTGTTCTTTAAGAAAATGATGTCCCTGATAACAGTACTGTTCATGGTATTAAGTTAGACTCTCCAGGCCAGAATTAAGTTAGACTCTCCAGAATACTGAAGTAGGTAACTGTTCCCTTCTTCAGGGGAGCTGACCAACCCAAGGATTGAACCCAGTTCTCCTGCATTGCAGGTGGATTCTTTACCAGCTGAGCCACCAGGGAAACCCAAGAATACTGGAGTGGGTAGCCTATATCGCTTCTCCAGGGGATCTTCCTGACCCAGGAATCAACCTGGGGTCTCCTGTATTACAGGCAGATTCTTTACCAGCTGAGCTACCAGGAAAGCCCTTAAATTATTACACAGTCCAATACAACTGCATATGTGCCTGAATGCAAGTCACTCAGTTGTGTCCAATTCTATGCAACACCATGGACTGTAGCCTGCCAGGCTCCTCTGTCCATGGGATTCTCTAGGCAGGAACACTGAAGTGGGTTGCCATGCCCTCCTTGTGGGGATCTTCCTGACCCAGGGATCAAACCTGAGTCTCCTGCAGTGCAGGTGGATTCTTTACTGCTGAGCCACTGGGGAAGCCCAATACAACTGCATTAGTCTGCATTTTAAGCTATCACTTTGTCAGTGTTTCTAGATGTGTGTGCAAATTTACAACCATTTCATCTTCATTGATTTTCTCTACTATAGCTGTGTATAAGCACATGTATGAAAGTATAGATATGTTTTAAAATATTTTATTTTCATTTTATCTTACAGTTAGAATAATATGTTACATTAATGTTTATGAAATAATTTATAAATTCAACCAATATTAGTTGAATGGCCACTTTATGCCAGACATTGTCCTACACAGTGGGATATACAATTAAAACCAAAGGTCAGTTTTCATTCCAATCCAAAAGACGAGCAATGCCAAAGAATGATCAAACTACTACACAATTGCACTCATTTTTCATGCTAGTAAAGTAATGCTCAATATCCTTCAAGCTAGTCTTCAAAGTACGTGAACTGAGAAGTTCCAGATCCAAGCTGGATTTAGAAAAGGTAGAGGAACCAGAGATCAACTTTCTAAAATTCGCTGGATCATAGAAAAAGCTAGGGAATTCCAGAAAAATATCTACTTCTGCTTCATTGACTACGCTAAAGCCTTGACTGTGTAGATCACAGCAAACTGTGCAAAATTTGTTAAGAGATGGGAATACCAGATCACTTTACCTGCCTCCTGAGAAACCTGCATGCAGGTCAAGAAGCAAGTATGAAATGAGTCCCAAAGTAATTAGTGGATACAAATAACCGGGATTAGTATTTTCAATATCAGAAGAATTTTTTTTGGCTGGTTGCACAAACAAAATTTAAAGAGCTTGTGTCAGGTTTTTGACAGTAAAGATTGTATGCTACACTTAAGTAATCGTCTCTGAAGAGATTCTATCATTGTTCCTTCAATTTGCAACTGTATAACCAAAAATAACAGACTTCTTTTTTTCCCAAAATGCATTTTGATCAAATCAATAAAACCCAAAGGAAAAGAGTAGAATGTTGAATAGTTTATAATAATCATGAAGCTGTCTGTCCATTCATCCTCCTCTTTAAATTAATGGGAGATATTTTGTAGGAACAGAAACAGTTGCCTGTTCCCTCTAGCAGTTTGGTATGGCTGACAAGCAAATATCAAGACCATCATCATAGCCAGAGTGACAATTTAAAATCCAGCTCACCCTTTTGAGAGACATACATGTTGTACTGAATCAAACCAATTTAGGAGAAAACAACAGAGCTATTGTGCTATGAGTATGGAAACAGGTGGACAAAAGGTAAGACTTAATGTATAAGTCAAATTACTGGTACCCATGGTGGCATTTAATGAGACCCCAGTGGTATCGAAGTGTTGGCTTGCAACACTATGCTCTCTTCTGTTGAAGGGGCTGATCACTGAAACTATTGGTTGCAATGCCTCATTTCCTCATTAACTATTTCAGATGACCTTCGGTAATTTATTTAAATTCTTTGAGTCTCAGTTTCTTTATCTGTAAAATGGGAATCATGATTCATCCAGAGCATAAATCAGGAGTTTTTGAAACAACTGGATGAGGTGATATCAGGAAGTACTTTAAAAGCTTTGCATTGCTTCATAATTAAGAAGCATTAAATTTATATGAGATTATTCATTCTTAAACATAGGACAGGTAGGACAGTGTTTGTACTGGGTACATTTATTGTCTTGGAGATATCTTTATCATGACTTGGTTATCAGTTGTCAACATTTATATACATGACACCAAGCTTATTGTACTCTTTCCCAGGTGTCTAGCCAATGGCTTTTCATAGAATACTGTCTTTGCCATCATGTACTCCTCCCTCTGTCAAAACTACTAAAATAACCAAACTGTGACACAGGAATTATTGTCATATTTTTGCTATCAGAATAGTTGTTTATTTGACAGGAAATAATGTGAAAAAATCTTAATATTCAGATGGAATTTTATATATCTGCCCCAGGACCCCAATATTGCAGTAAATGGCAGTCAATATACCACAGCTAACAGAGTCAGTGCCTCAAGAGTCAGGTTTCTCAGTTGTCAGATTTACTCTCCATCATTCCAGGATGTCTCTGCTCTCAAGGGCTGTCTTCAACTTTGTACTTGGTACTCTGGCATGTTGTAAGTACTGTTCACATCTCAGTCTTACATGGGAGAGAAAAAGAGAGTCCCTGCTACCATTCTTCTCACCACTGTGTATTATTGTCTTCCCCTTCTCTTTACTACTTTTCATTAGATGCTGTGATAGGTCCTTCTGGCCTTCCTTGGCAGTGTATATTCCCAATGAATATGTTAACTCCTCTGTTTACTCAAAACCCAACTTGTTTAGTTAACCAATTGTGAATTTGCTTCATTTTGACCACTTATCTTCGAGTTATATACAATTCCACTTGCAGTCACATGCATATTGTAAGCTGTATGGATGGGTACTAAACCAGATAGTTTTCCATTAGTTATTAAGGCTAGCTTTAGAACATGAAACTATCTCAAATCCAGCAAAGAACAGATTTTTGCCTATGGGGCCTGTTAAAATTAACCTTCTTCTGCCATTCAAATGAGGAGAAGCACAGCTATCATTTAATTGGACCAGATGTTCTGAAGCGGCAATAAAGGTTCTAGCTAAACAGAGTGATTTAGATGACAAAAGAAATTTGAGTGTCTCCACTGCAAGCTCAATTAAAAGATGCTAAGTTTCTATTTGAAAAGAGTTTGTCAGCTACACAAAAGGATGATTGCAATTGCTATGACAAATCAAAAGACACTTTTGGCCAGACTTAGATGTGCACGGTACACAGATATATGCTTGTCTGTGTTAGTCTGTAGAGAAACCTCAAACTGTAGGTCATACAAATGACACGGTAAGACTTCAGAGCTTTTCCTGAGCTCATGACTGTGCTCAAAACAGAGAAAGCTTCCTTATTCTCTGGAATACTTTTATTACCCACCTCAGTCAACATGTCACATGATGGATACTATGCATTTTGAAAAGCTTGAGTACAGCAAATAGTCTTGAGGTTGAAATGAAGGCTCTTAGGCTGGCCCCTTTGATCTGAGCCTCACCAAGATAGATAGCGTGAGCTTAGGCTTGGTGAATCGCTGACAACTATTGATTGTCCATTTGAGAGAAGCACAATTAGTGCAATTTGTCAAGCCATGTGTAATCTAAAGTGGAAATCCTAAATAGGAGATGAGGGAGGGGGGAAGGAAGCTAAAGTGAGCCCATTTCCTATTATTTTTTTTTAACTTTAAGTCTAGAAAACACAGGCTTTACAAGGAAAAAACACTCTGTCATCAGTTTCCATCACCAGCTGCAATTATATGGAATGGTGGTTGATCTAGGCAATTTCAGATGTAGTTTATGTTTGTGTTTACCTGGGTTCAGAGTCTCTGCAGTATCTATGCCCATTGTGCTTGAGTGCTGCCTGTGTTTTGCTAATGTGGACTAGACAGTATACTTTTTTTATTAATCTTACTAATCAGTTATTTTTAAACAAGTTATTAATACAATCTTCACATGTGAGGATATATAACTGTATTTTCTACATGTAGATTTAGTCAGAAAAGTAATTAGCAACTTGTTACAAATAGATATTCAACATGTAATTCTATTAATAATATGGGCATGTATGTCATTTCTTTATATCAAAAGAATTTGGGATTCAAGTGTAGAAATACAAATATTATCTCCTGAAAGGCACTCATACCATAATTAACTGACAAAATATAAATGGCTTGTGTTTCAAATATTTGTTTATGACCCATCACAGCTAACCTTTGAACAACACTTTAGAAAATGTATTTGCAGAGCACTTTAGAAAGCAGTGGTGCACTTGTAGTCTTATTTTCCACTTATAGGACCTCTCTGAATGATAAATGGTGGATATCATCATACTCATTACAAAAAGGCTCTGCATATCTGACGTCCTGCTTTATTTTTCTATCCCATATTATTTCTGTGAATTCAGATACAATAGAATTGGTATTATAAATTATGATTGGAAACCCAAGGCTATAAAAATTTAGAATCCAAAATTTTTGACAAATTACACATGTACTGACATAAAAAGCAACTGTTTAAAGCTGCCTAACACTTTAGCTATACTATTATTGACTCCTCTGTGGCATTGATTAATGAAGTACGTCATCACATTCCCCAAATAGCCATCATAAATAGTTTGAGTCACAATTCTGACATTGGCAATATGAGCAGTAGCCAGCTTCCAAAATGTCAGCTGCCATTTGGTATAATTTTACCAACCCTATTCATTTCATGTTTCTGAAAGTGGCTGGATTACCCTTCTTCCATGACCACATCCTCTCTTCCTCTCGTCCATCTCTTACCAGGCTCTGATAAACTAGTTCTTGTCCCTTTTCCTTTCCTGTTTACAGGTGCTAAGGTCTTCTTGCTTTTGCTAGTCCCTGAGTACTTCCACATTCATTGTCACTTCCTTTAACCCTGACCTCAACTCTGAATAGTCCATGATTAAATTATCTTTGAATCACAGTTGAGTCCACCTTATGTTTCTCACTGATACTCTGACTAATGTTGTTCCAGGCCATTTATTTAAGCTTCTCTTATACCCCATGGTAAGATTCCATGTTTTTAGATAAAAGATTACATGCTTTATTTTAGATTAAATTTTATGTATTTTTATAATATTGTCTTAATTAATGGAATATTTTTTTTTATTTTGTAACTGGTTATACTGATTTATAGTCCTGAATAGATATAATGACATTGAGAAATGTTCACAATATAATGCAAAGCTGGATAAAAGAGAATTAAAAACTATGTAAACATATATAATATAAAATATCATCCCAAGATTTGGGGTGGTTTTTAAATAGAAGTAACTATTATCTAAAAATTGACCATTGAAGACAGCTATAACTCAAATTTGTAGAAAAATATGCAGGGCATATAATGGCCTATATGTGGAAAATTGTTAAGTTGGAACTTCTACTTTCCTGGCCATACCCAACCACTATAATGTTGACACTAAATCAAGTGAGAGATAGACTCATAAATACCTTGATATCCTACATTTTTTGTCAGTTCTTCCCCTTGGCTAAACACAATCAGAAGCCAGAGGGTAAGGCTGCCCAGCTCATAGTCTCCTGGCAGAAAGCACTATGGAAATGGATAGAGTATGGGATGGGATGTAGCACAAACAAGGGTGAAACAAGACAGATTTAATAATTTTTTAAAAGATCCAATTCTCTACCAATTTAAGTTAGAAATTTAACACTATCCTAATCAAACTCCCAATGGGAAAAAAATTGAGGGAGGGAAGACCTTAACAAAAATGTTTTCTACTAAGGAATGGGAATATTCAAGAAAACACCAAGGGTACAAAAAATAAACAGTAATGACAGGGGAATTTTCTCTCTTACCCAATAAAATATGTTAGAGAGTAGGCTTGTTCGAATGCCTAATGAAACAATAGAAAATTCGCTTATGTATTCTGTTTTATTCAATTAATAATAATGAATGCTTATCCTTTGTCACCACAGAGACAAGTGCTCAGTATGCAATTGGTAACAAAAAGGGCAGGGTCCCTGCCCTCATGGTGTATTCAACCTCACGATTCAAGACAATATTAACCCAAGAGAAGAAATGCAAACTGAAGAAACACTTTGAAGCTGACAGATTACAGAGAATGATAAATTCCAGAAATGGAGGGTCCATGAAAGCATATTCACTTGTAGATCTTTACACGCTGGCCACAGAACAAATTCTCATTGTATAATATAATCTTTTATTTTAGAATATGCATCTCATTTGGCCCAGGAAATACTCTTCTGATAGTGAATATGTATCAGTTAGGGTACATTGATGAAAACAGAGACAGGGGATTCATTAAAAGCATTTTGGATAGCTGAGAAGATAAATGGGAAAATGAGACAATCTAAGAACTTGCAACAGCAAGAAGCTGCTACCAGCCCTAGGACTGGAGGGACACAGGGCAGAAGTGGTGTTGGTACAGCTCAGGCTGCTGATGGGAACTGCAGTCATAAAGGGAGAGATTGTGCAAGCTGGAGCTGGAAAAGTGGAAATGAACTACTCTGCCAGAGAGACCACCTGAAGCAGGCAGAGAGAGGAAGAAATGCCCTGAATTCTCCCCTCTTTCTAGCTTTCATGTTCTTCTAGTGTCACTCATTAGCTAAAACATACTGGAAGGTAGTTGGCAATGGAACCTGGAAAATGCAGATTTCATGGATTAGCCTCCTCTTCATTCCTCCATCTCCCCATCCTGTACTGGGCACCATACAGAACTGATGGGACAAGAGGAGAAAAGGATATGAGAGCAAACAAATAAGCGACTAGCAGTACCCCTTATGGAGGTAATTGAAGAACATTGTAAACATGTAAAATTAGAAAACTTGTAGCTTTTTTTAAAAATAATGGGGATGAAATGATGCTATAAAATAATATTTTATCTTATTTTAAATGGCTAGAAAAGTGTATATAGTAGAAAGGATATGGTTGTTGTTCAGTTGCTAAGTCATGTCCGAATATTTGCCACACCATGGACTGCAACATGCCAGGCTTCCCTGTCCTTCACTATTTCCCAGAGCTTGCTCAGACTCATGTCTATTGAGTCGGTGATGCCACCCAACCATCTTATCATCTGTCACCCCTTTCTCCTCCTGCCCTCAGTCTTTCCCAAGATCAGGAAAGGTGATCCTGAGTCAGCTCTTTGCATCAAGTGGCCAAAGTATTGGGGTTTCAGCTTTAGCATCAGTCCTCCCAATGAATATTCGGAGTTGATTTCCTTTAGAATTGGCTAGTTTGGTGTCCTTGCTGTCCAAGGAACTCTTAAGAGTCTTCTCCAATACCACAGTTTGAAAGCATCAGTTCTTTGGTGCTCAGCCTTCTTTATGGTCCAACTAGCAGATCCTTACATGACTACTGGAAAAATCATAGCTTTGACTATTGACCTTTGTAGGCAAAGTGATGTCTCTGTTTCTCATTACAAATCTAGACAATGTATTAAAAAGAAAGTAAATAAAATCTGTCACTGATTCCACTTTTTCCCCCATCTATTTGCCATGAAGTGATGGGACCAGATGCCATGATCTTAGTTTTTTGAATGTTGAGTTTTAAGCCAGCTTTTTCACTTACCTCTTTCATACTCCTCAGGAGTCTCTTTGCTTTCTGCCATTAGAGTGATGTGCTGTGTGCTAAATCACTTCAGTTGTATCCGACTTTTTGTGACCCCATGGACTGTAACTTGGCATGCTTCTCTGTCTGTGGGATTCTCCAGGCAAGAATACTGGAGTGGGTTGCCATTTCCTTCTCCAGGGGATCTTCCTGACCCAGGGATTCAACCCACAACTCTATGTCTCCTGCATTGTCAGGTGGGTTCTTTCCCACTAGCACCACCTGGGAAGTCCCATTAGAATGGTATTGTCTGCATATCTGAGGCTGTTGATATTTCCCCTGGCAAACTTGATTCCAGCTTGTGATTCATCTAGTCCAGCATTTCACATGATATACTCTGAAAAGAAGTTAAATAAACAGGGTGAAAATATACAGTCCTGTTATACTCCATTCCCAATTTAGAAACTGTTCTTTGTTCTATGTCCAGTTCTAAGTGCTTCTTGATCTGCATACAGGTTTCTCAGGAGACAGATGATCTGGTTTTCCCATCTCTTTAAGAATTTTCCATGGTTTATTGTGATCCACACAGTCAAAGGCTTTAACAGAAGTAGATATTTTTTCTGGAATTCCCTTGCTTTTTCTATGATCTAATGGATGTTGGCAATTTGATCTCTAGTTCCTCTGTCCTTTCTAAACCCAGGTTATACATCTGGAAGTTCTTGGTTCACATACTATTGAAGCCTGGCTTTAAGGATTTTGAGCATTACCTTGCTAGCATGCGAAATGAAAGCAATTGTCCAGTAGTTTGAGCATTCTTTGGCATTGCCTGTGTTTGGGATGGGAATAAAAACTTACACTTTCTAGTCCTGTGGCCACTGTTGAGTTTTCCAAATTTGTTGGCATACTGAGTGCAGCACTTTCATAGCATCATCTCTTAGGATTTGAAATAGCTCAGCTACAATTCCATCACCTCCACTAGCTTTGTTCGTAGTGATTCTTCCTAAGGCCCACTTGACTTTACACTCCAGAATGTCTGGTTCTAGGTGAGTGACCACACCATCATGGTTATCTGCGTTATTAAGACCTTTTCTTGTATAGTTCTTCTGTGTATTCTTGTCACCTCTTCTTCACCTCTTATGCTTCTGTTAGGTCCTTGATGTTTCTGTCCTTCATTGTGCCTATTTTTGCATGAAATGTTCCCTTGGTATCTCCAAAGGAAAGAAAGGATACACCTTTATTTAATGTTATATAATAATATTTAAATATCATCATCACTGTTACTGTCATCATCAAGTGGAAAAAATGAAGAAATTAGGATGTATTGTCACCAGATTAACATAAACTGTTGCTCGGTGGAATCTGTGTGACTTTCATTTTCTTCTGTGCACTTTTATATGAAAGTGTTAGTCGCTCAGTCATGTCGGACTCTTTGTGACCCCATGGACTATAGCCCACCAGGCTCCTCTGTCCATGGGATTCTCCAGGCAAGAATACTGGATTGGGCTGCCATTCCCTTCTCCAGAGGATCTTTCCAACCCAGGGATCGAACCCAGGTCTCCCACATTGCAGGCAGATTCTTTACCATTTGAGCCCAATATATAGCCTCCAAATGATTTTCAAAAGAATATGTAGTGACTTTACTATGAGGTAAAAAATCTCTTCTTTGTCTTATAAAACATTTTATTAGCTTTATATTATTCATTTTGATATGTATTTAATTATTTAATTGCTCACTTTTTGTTGGACTTTTCAGCTGATTCCAACACTCTTCTTTTATAAACAATTTTCTTTTACAAAGAGAGGTTAAAGTTACATGAAGGCTTGCGGGTAAATTTCTGTCCCCAGCATCTTCCTAATTAAAGGAGTCCTCATAGAATTTATGAGCTATATTTTCTTCTTATATGACAACACAATCTCATACAATAGTTCTCAACTTTATTTGATTCACCTTGGCAGCTTTTTAAAAGTACCATTCCTAGGACACACTGCAAACCAATTGAATCATAATCTCCAGGGACTGAATCTGCAAATCAGTATATTTTCAAGATTACCTAGATAACATCAATATGTAGTTGGGATGAGAATCCCCACTTCAGGTTTCAACTAGAACAGAACTGAATGTCTTCTAAACTGCAGGTAAATAGAAGTGCTGAAAGGAACTTGATGCCCCAACAATGGATGTCATTAGCCAAGTTAAGTAGAAGACATGCATTGAAGCAATGGCAATTATCTATTCATAAAGCAGAACAGAGATTTGAAGAACTACCTACATGTATCAGAGTAGGTTAAAGATACATATTTTTAAACAATTATGGAAGGTCCAAGAAGACCCATGTGTCAGAAAAATCTTGAATTATACATGATTAAGTACTGATTTAATAAGTCCTTCTCCTCTAAACTAAAGAAGAAAAAAAAAATGACCCATGATTTTTGGTCCAAAGAGTTTATTTGAGTAAAAGCTCAACTGTTTTCAGGTTTTTCAGAGCTTATTTCATTAGTAGTTAACTTATGAATTCCTGCTTGTTAGATTACTCAGACAATCAAATAACTAAAAAATATTGAATCTTTGGGAAACAAAAAACTTTGCATTCTACTTAGATGTAAATGTTCTAATTACTATGAGAAACATTTTATAGTCCCCAAAGTGTTTTGAATTGGTCTAACCTTGTATATCCGCCTCCTGGGATCTTTAAATATAGGTAGCTGATATTTGATGGTTATTTGCTTCACAGACAGTTTGAACAATTTCTGAGAATGAATTTGTAATTCCATTAATTTAAATTTACACAATGGATTCCTTTTTTATGAAAAAAATCATAATTTTTTTGTTTTTTAAAACATCATAAATACAAAATAAAAATAGTGGATCCCAGATCACTCTCTGGGATGTGTACATTTAGGTAAGTTATTTAAACCCTGAGCTTAGCTTTCTCATTTGTGAAATGGAGATGATATTAGTATCAGGCTCTTGGGTAGTCAAGTTAAGAATCCACCTTGCAATGCAAGGGAACATAGATTTGATCCTGGGTCAGAGAACTAAGATCTCCAGTCCCAATGGAAGCTACTAGCCCCAGTGCCAAAACTTGAGAGTCCATGCACCACAGTGAAAGATTCCATGTGCCTCAACATTCAAAAACTAAGATCATTGGCATCTGGTCACATCACTTCAAGGCAAAAAGATGGGGAAAAGTGGAAACAGTGTCAAATATTTATTTTCTTGTGCTCCAAAATCTCTGTGGCTAGTGACTGATCAGTGAAGTTCAGTTCAATGGCTCCATTTGTCTGACTGTGATACAACTGGAACTGACACTCCTTGGACTGCAGCACACTAGGCTGCCCCTGTCCATCACCCAATTCCCAGGAGCTTGCTCAGACTCATACCAATTGAGTCAGTGATGTCATCCAGCCATCTCATCCTCTGTCATCCCCTTCTCCTCCTGCCTTCAACTTTTCCCAAATCAGGGTCGATCCCAATAAGTCAGTTCTTTGTATCAGGTGCCAAAGTATTGGAGCTTCAGCTTCAGCATCAGTCCTTTCCAATGAATATTCAGGACTGATTTCCTTTAGAATTGACTGGTTGGATCTCCTTGTAGTCCAAAGGGGACTCTCAAGAGTCTTCTCCAATACCATAGTTCTAAAGCATCAGTTCTTTGATGCTCAGCTTTCTTTATAGTCCAACTATCACATCCATACATGACTACTGGAAAAAAGCATAGCTTTGACTAGACAGAACTTGTTGGCAAAAGTAATGTCTCTGCTTTTTTAATATTGCTGTTCTATGCTGGTCCATAGCTTTTCTTTCAAGGAGCAAGCATCTTTTAATTTCATGGCTGCAATCACCATCTGCAGTGATTTGAGAGCCCAAGAAAATAAAGTCTCTCACTGTTTCCATTGTTTCCTCATCTATTTGCCATGAAGTGATGGGACTAGATGCCATGGTCTTAGTTTTTTGAAATGTTGAGTTTTTAAGTCAGCTTTTTCACTCTCCTCTTTCACTTTCATCAAGGAGGCTCTTTAGCTCCTCTTCACTTTCTGCCGCATGAGGGTTGGTGTCACCTGTGTATCTGAAGTCATTGATATTTCTCTTGAAAATCTTAATTCCAGCTTGTGCGTCATCCAGCCTGGCATTCACATGACTGTACTCTGCCATACAAGTTAAATAAGCAGGCAGATATTATACAAGTCTTGGCATATTCCTTTCCCAATTTCGGAACCAGTCTGTTGTTCCATGCCCAGTTCTAACTGTTGTTTCCTGACCTGCGTACAGATTTCTCAGGAGACAGGTCAGGTGGTCTGGTAATTCCCATCTCTTGAAGAATTTTCCCACGTTTGTTATGATCTACACAAAGGCTTTGACATAGTCACTAAAGCAGATGTATATTTTTTTAGAACTTTCTTGTTTATCTATGATCCAATGGATGTTGGCCAATTTGATCTCTGGTTTCTCGGCCTTTTCTAAATCCAGCTTAAACATCTGGAAGTTCAGAGTTCACGTTACTGTTGAAGCCTGGCTTGGAGAATTTTGAGCATTAATTTGCTAGCATGTGAGATGTAGTTGCAATTGGGTGTGGTATTTGACATTCTTTGCATTGCCCCTTTGGGACTGAAATGAAAACTAACCCTCTCCAGTCCTGTGGCCACTGCTGAGGTTTTCCAAATTTGCTGACATATTTGATTTCAGCACTTTCACAGCATCATCTCTTAAGATTTGAAATAGCTCAGCTGGAATTCCACATTACTTCCTCTAGTTTTGTTTGTAGTGATGCTTCCTAAGGCCCACTTGACTTCACATTCCAGGATGTCTGGCTCTAGGTAAGTGATCACACCGTCGTGGTTTATCTGGGTCATGAAGATCTTTTTTGTACAGTTCTGTGTATTCTGGCCACCTCTTGTTAATATCTTCTGCTTCTGTTAGGGTCCATACCATTTCTGTCCTTTATCGAGCCCGATCTTTGATGTAATGTTCCCTTGGGTATCTCTAATTTTCTTGAAGAGATCTCTAGTCTTTCCCATTCTTTTGTATCCTCTATTTCTTTGCATTGATCACTGAGGTAGGTTTTCTTATGCTATTCTTTGGAACCACTCCATTCAAATGGGTATATCTTTCTTTTTCTCCTTTTGCCTTTAGCTTCTCTTCTTTTCTCAGCTATTGTAAGGCCTATTCACACAACCATTTTGCCTTTTTTGCATTTCTTTTTTTGGGGGATGGTCTTGATCACTGCCTCCTGTACAATATCAAGAACCTCTGTCCATTGTTCTTCAGGCACTCTATCAGATCTAATCCCTTGAATTCATTTGTCACTTTCACTGTATACTCATAAAGGGATTTGATTTGGTCATATCTGAATGGTCTAGTGGTTTTCCCTACTTTCTTCAGTTAAAGTCTGAATTTTGGCAATAAGGAGTTCATGATCTGAGCCATAGTCAGCTCCTGGTCTTGTTTTTGCTGGACTGTAGGGAACTTCTTTTTTCTTTGGCTGCAAAGAATATAATTCACGCTGATTTTGGTTATTGACTACGTGGTGATGCCTATGTGTAGTGTCATATCTTGTATTGTTGGATGAGGAGTGTTTGCCGTGACCAGTGCATTCTCTTGGCAAAACTCTATTAGCCTTTGCCCTGCTTCATTTTGTACTCTGAGGCCAAATTTGCCTATTACTCCAGGTATCTCTTGACTTCCTACTTTTGCATTCCAGTCCCTTATGATGAAAAGGATATCTTTTTGGGGATGTTAATTCTAGAAGGTCTTGTTGGTCTTCATAGAACTATTCAACTTTTAGCTTCAGCATTACTGGTTGGAGCATAGACTTGGATTACTGTGGTATTGAATGGTTTGCCTTGGAAATGACAGAGATCATTCTGTCGTTTTTGAGATTGCATCCAAGTGCTGCATTTCAGAATCCTCTTGTTGCCTATGTTGAGCTATTGCATTTCTTCTAAGGGATCTTGCCCACAGTAGTGGATATAATGATCATCTGAATTAAGTTCATCCATTCCAGTCCATTTCAGTTCACTGATTCCTAATATGTTGATGTTCACTCTTGCCATCTCCTATCTGACTACTTCTAAACTCACCTCAATTCATGGACCTAACATTTCAGGTTCCTTTGCAATATTGTTCTTTACAGCATCACACTTTACTTCCATAACCAGTCATGTCCACAACTGGGCATTGTTTTTGCTTAGGATCCATCTCTTCATTATTTCTGCAGTATTTCTCCACTTTTCTCCAGTAGCGTAATTGGCTAGGACTGTAGCCATGAAATTAAAGATGCTTGCTCCTTAGAAGAAAAGTTATGACAAACTTAAAAAACGTATTAAAAAGCCAGAGACCATGACTTTGCTGACAAGATCCACATAGTCAAAGCTATGGTTTTTCCAGTAGTCATGCATGAATTTGAGAGTTGGACCACAAAGAAGGCTGAGCACTGAAGAACTGATGCTTTCCAAACTGTGGTGTTGGAGAAGATTCTTGAGAGTTCTTAAACAGCAAGGACATCAAACCAGTGTTATCCTAAAGGAAATCAACCCTGAATATTCATTGGAAGGACGATGCTGAAGCTGAATTTTCAATACTTTTGGCCAACTGATGCAAACAGCTGACTCATTGGGAAAAAAAAAAAAAAACCTGATGCTGGCAAAGAGTGAGGGCAGGAGGAGAAGTGGGCAACTGTGGATGAAGTGGTGGATAGTATCGCCAACTCATGTCAAATGGACATGAGTTGAGCAAACTCCAGAAAGTAGTGGAAGGTCAGGGAAGCTCAGCATGCTGAAGTTTATGGGGTTGCAAAGAGGTGGATACAACTTAGTGACTGAACAACAACAACAAGTCTATGTGGGCCTCGAGATTCTGTATTTCTAACAAATTCTCAGGTTTGAGAAAAGATGAACCTAAAATTATTATTGATTCATTCTTTTTCTCTTCTCTTAAATTCAAACTTGATCCAAAGGGCATTGTATAATCTGTGTTGCTACACTCTACAAAAAATATAACAGTATATGGAATTAATGTTTCCCTGAAAGCATTTTTCTTTTATTCAAAAGAGTGTTAGTGAGCACCTAATCTGTAGTGTGGGCTTCTCCAGTGGCTCAGCAGTAAAGAATCCACTTGCAATTTAGGAGACACAGTAGACATGGGTTTGATCCCTGGTCAGGAAGATCCCCTAGAGGAAAAAAATGGCAACCCACTCCAATATTCTTGCTGGGAAAATCCCATGAACAGAGTGGCCTGGCAGGCTACAGTTCATAGGTCATAAAGAGTCAGACACAACTGAGCGACTGAACATACAACACACAAATCTGCAGTACATGGTGCTATAGGGGATTTTGAGGTACATAAGACCCAATGCTTGTCCTCAAGGTGGCCCTGTGGCTTCATACAGGAGGAAAAGTCCACTTCTGGATGGGCTAGGAATGAGTTATGGCTTAAGAAGTGGTGGGGTTGAGGAAGCTTCAGTACATCTGTAGATGTGTTCCAGAAGTAGTTATATTGATGAGGTTCTGTTAATTGTCAACCAATTCTAATAACTTTGGGCACATATAAGTAACTTCTGAAATTTTAAATATTATTTTTAATATGATTTTGTATAGTAATAGAACATCTGGGATTCTTTTCTAATTTATTTTTTATCTGAGCTATTATTAATTACAATGATGCTTGAGGCCTGAGGAGATAATTAACAATCTTTGTAAGTGGGGAAAAGCATTCTGTGTGCTGGAATTTCTGCCAGTTCATTTGGCAGAAAGTGGAACTAATCCAAACATGGGGAATCCAATAACTAATGCATAAGCAAGTTAATGACTTTAGCAAGGATTCTTTTTTGGCTGTCTTTTAGATATTTGTAACTCGGGTCCATGGACCCATGGGGGCTGTATATATGAGCCTTAAGGTCCTGACTCCCATGAAACTGTATGCAAAAATGCTTGGGTATAATATTGCTTTGTTGTTGTTGCTATAGAAGGTCTAGTGGTTTTATTAGATTCTCAAAGGAGTTAACCACTCTCCTATGGAGATACCAGGAAAGAAACAAAATAATTGTAGCCCAAAAACTCTGAATTAACTTTTGTTCTTGTATCACACCTATGGCACATCCCACCTAGGATTTTTCCTCTTATATCTTCACCATATGTCATGAGGAGCCTTGTTCCTTACTATTTTCATGGAAAGAAGGGGTAGAGGAATATTCGCAAATAGAAACCATCCCCAGAAGGCAACCCAGAAGGCAACCCAGATCTTTTTCACCATCTGCATCCTCATCTGGATTAGTTGCTTGTTGATCTCATATGTTCACTTAATCACTATTCATTTGACTGTCATTTAATATAGATAAATATTAACCACAGCAGCCAGAAAACTCCCTGGTCAAAGTAGATGCAGATTTGTGGTTTTGAATGAATATTCCTGGAACAAGTATCTATGTGTTCTGTTTCCCTCCTCCCTTCTATCTATCTAAATTGTACCATCTGACAAGACCCAACTCAAATCCCTCTTCCCCAATGAAATCTTCCTCAGTAGTTACACCCAGAGCTCTTTTGTACTCTTTCTGATAGTACAGCATTTTGAGGACTGTATAAGCCATTTTGTTACTCTTTTATACAAGGAGAATGAATGGCTGATATGTGCATACTGTGATTCAAGCACAGTGACCTGAACAGAGCAGGCTCTTAAAAATCATTGTTGAATAAATTAAGGAAATGGTCTCAGTTTTGTCAACATTATTCTCCATATTTGAGAAATAAAAACCCTGCCATTCTCAATTTGGTTCCTTCATAGCATGTATCAGTAGTTCTAAGCACATTGATGTCCCATAAATTCATGGAAGTAAAACAGAAAGCCAAAAAAACTGGAGTGTGGCACAGAATTTGTGACTTCTAGGGAGAATGAGTCAGCAGCTGACATTGTCAATTTCTTCTGTATCCATTGCAATCCGATAGCTTCTACATTATGGATTCATTCAACAGTTTGAGTGGATAAGAAGCATTTGAATTTTCAGCTTTGCTGCTAGGAGTCATATGGACAGCTTTAATCTCCAAAGAATGTGTTTATGGACATGATATAAGTTAAATGTTGAAGATATTTGCTCTCTGAAATCTCATTAATTCAGAAGCATGTAGTTATCATCCACCATTGAAGATGCAGATTCACAGTAAATGACTTAACAGTTGAAGTACAGCAAATACTTTCACCTGCTTTATCTCATTGATCTTTATAAGAGCCCGATGAGACATATGAGTTGCTCAAGGTCATTCAAGGACTTCATGACCTTTCCACTAAACTAGGCTACCATTCGATTCATATATCCTGGCCTATTATATACAAAGTTCAAAAGGAAACTTCTCTTCTGAAAAATCACTGTTCCTTGGCAGCTATATGATATAACTCTACTACCTTAAAACAACAGAGTGAAGATAAAGCACAGACAAAATTAGATTTGACAACCTAAAGGAGCACCCTTCTTTGTTATTTGAAAATAGCATTATTCAAGCATCATCATTCAACAGTCTTGAGTTTCAGCAAGAAAGGGGCATGTTTATTTGACATTTGAAGGAGAGTTGAAATCACCAAATTACACAGTAGAAGGCAACATGGAATTTCACTTAGATTAGTTTTGTTTCCTGCTGGTCCTTGATTTGAAAGGCCTAAGATCTAGTTGCTACTGCTGCTGCTAAGTCTCTTCAGTTGTGTCCAACTCTGTGCGACCCCATAGACGGCAGCCCACCAGGCTCCCCCATCCCTGGGATTCTCCAGGCAAGAACACTGGAGTGGGTTGCCATTTCCTTCTCCAATGCATGAAAGTGAAAAAATAAAGTGAAGTTGCTCAGTAGTGTCTGACTTCTAGCAACCCCATGGACTGCAGCTCACCAGGCCCCTCCGTCCATGGGATTTTCCTGGCAAGAGTACTGGAGTGGGTTGCCATTGCCTTCTCCGAAGATCTAGTAGACAGTACCCTATATATTCTGTTTAATTCTTAGAAACAAAAACTGTCCAACAGTTCAAATTTATTACATTTAATTAATTGTTTATTATACTTTTCCTTATTTTTTGATACTTCTCATTTTACATAGGCTTGCAAAAGAATTTTCTAGGAAATCCCTTGGCTTCTATGATTTAGTGTCTTCTGCCTGAAGATAGCTTATTTGAGTCTTCAGTTCAATTCAGTCACTCAGTCGTGTCCAACTCTTTGCAAACCCATGAATTGCAGTATGCCAGGCCTCCCTGTCCATCACCCAACTCCCGGAGTTCACTCAGACTCATGTCAATCGGGTTGGTAATGCCATCCAGCCATCTCATCCTCTGTCATCCCCTTCTCCTCCTGCCCCCAATCCCTCCCAGTATCAGAGTCTTTTCCAATAAGTCAACTCTTCACATCAGGTGGCCAGAGTACTGGAGTTTCAGCTTTAGCATCAGACCTTCCAAAGAACACCCAGGACTGATTTCCTTTAGAATGGACTGGTTGGATCTCCTGGCAGTCCAAGGGATTCTCAAGAGTCTTATCCAACACCAGAGTTCAAAAGCATCAATTCTTCAGTGCTCAGCTTTCTTCACAGTCCAACTCTTACATCCATACATGACCACAGGAAAAACCATAGCCTTGACTAGACGGACCCTTTGTTGGCAAAGTAATGTCTCTGCTTTGAATGTGCTATCTAGGTTGGTCATAACTTTCCTTCCAAGGAGTCGGCGTCTTTTAATTTTCATGGCTGCAGTCACCATCTGCAGTGATCTTGGAGCCCCCCCAAAATAAAGTCTGACACTGTTTCCACTGTTTCCCCATCTATTTCTCATGAAGTGATTGGACCAGGATGCCATGATCTTTGTTTTCTGAATGTTGAGCTTTAAGCTAACTTTTTCACTCTCCTCTTTCACCTTCATCAAGAGGCTTTTTAGTTCCTCTTCACTTTCTGCCATAAGGGTGGTGTCATCTGCATATTTAGGTTATTGATATTTCTCCCGGCAGTCTTGATTCCAGCTTGTGCTTCTTCCAGTCCAGCGTTTCTCATGATGTACTCTGCATATCAGTTAAATAAGCAGGGTGACAATATACAGCCCCTGACAAACTCCTTTTCCTGTTTGGAACCAGTCTGTTGTTCCATGTCCAGTTCTAACTGTTTGCTTCCTGACCTGCATATATGTTTCTCAAGAGGTAGGTCAGATGCTCTGGTATGCCCATCTCTTGAAGAACCTTCCACAGTTTATTGTGATCCACACAGTCAAAGGCTTTGGCATAGTCAATAAAGCAGAAATAGATGTTTTTCTGGAACTCTCTTGCTTTTTCAATGATCCAGCAGATGTTGGCAATTTGATCTCTGGTTCCTCTGCCTTTTCTTAAACCAGCTTGAACATCAGGAAGTTCACGGTTCACATATAGCTGGAGCCTGGCTTGGAGAATTTTGAGCATTACTTTAGTAGTGTGTGAGATGAGTGCAATTGTGCGGTACTTTGAGCATTCTTTGGCATTGTCTTTCTTTGGGATTGGAATGAAAACTGATCTTTTCCAGTCCTGTGGCCACTGCTGAATTTTCCAAATTTTGCTGGCATATTGAGTGCAGCACTTTCACAGCATCATCTTCCAGGATTTGGAATAGCTCAACTGGAATTCCATCACCTTCCCTTGCTTTGTTCATAGTGATGCTTTCTAAGGCCCACTTGACTTCACATTCCAGAATATTTGAGCCTAAGAGCTCCCAGTGCTTATAGTCTCCTCTGAAGTATAAGATTTTCCTACAGCTCATGAACAAAGGAAAAACATAACTTTCATAATCCTATCCTTTTTGTACCTGTTATTTCTGCCAGGAATGTCCTTTTCTTTTACCTAATAATGTCTAAACTTATCCTCATGACCCATGCTAAGGGACCTCAATGAAGTTCCTTGATTCCTGCAAGTAAAACGATCCTTTTCCTGCTCTATGTTCCCATATTGTTATTCATTTCTTTATCCTATACTTGCTGATTCTATTGTGGACAAAAAATGTCACCTGCCATATCAGTAACAGAAGATGTTGCAGCCAGCAATAACCCATCAGCCTCTACATCTGCCCCCAACCACTGTGATGCACCCTGAGGGGATTAAGGATGGAGAAAAAATGTATACTGGCACTACATTGTTAAGGTGCATATTGAAGGAAGGATTTCAGTGAGCCCAGACACTTGCATCCTCCCATACACAGAAAAGTGATAAATTGCATTAACTTGAGATGTCTGCTTTTTCTTTAATTAACAATAATCTTTTGATGTTTCTACTACTCAATTTTTTTTAGTTTTTTTTGTTTTGTTTTGTTTTTTTGCAGAAACTCCTGGCTCCTCTCTTACCTCTTTGGAACAGACCTTCTGAGCTACCTGAGAGGCTATCTTCTGGGCTTAAGTTCTTCAGGAAGTCTGCCAAATAAGGCATAATTGTCAAACTTTATGTTACACATTTTTTTTTTTTGTTTTTTGTCCCCAGTGGACACGGTCAAAAGTCAATGTTTACTTCTCTGTTACCCCATATTGACCATGAACAACTTGAGGTCAGGGCCCATTTCTGACTTCTTTCTGTTCAACGTATCATCCTCCTTTCCTCACCCCCATATAGCATGTAACTATAACCCATAGACTTTCAAATATCATGCAAAGGACCTTAACGGAAGTTAATCAATGAAACAACAAGTTTATTCCAATTTATACTGTTAAGGAGGAAGAAATTTTCCTGTATTCTTCTAGGTTCTTCTGGCTGATTTAAGAATGAAATTGACAAGGAACAGACTAACAAGAAAAAAATCAAACAAAGTTAAGAATATGTATACATGAGAGAGACCCAGGAGAACTGAGTAGCTTGGCCAAAATGGCTGAAACCCTCACTTTAAACACTATCTTCAGCTAAAGACACAGGAGCATGTTGGGGGTAGTGGTCTGGGTCTTCAAAGCTGGAAGAAGGCAATTGATATGGAGATGGAAGAGCAAACATTGGTAACAAATATTAGCTGGGCCAGCAGAGGCAATGGAACACAGAGTAGGTCCTGGTCCTCCCACCACAGCTGGCCTGTGGTGTGCAGATATTTATGGTGATAGCTTTTCCTTTTTGGGCCTTCATTATTTCAGTCCAAAGATATGATGTACCATATGGGCTCCAGTCTAGTTCTGACTGCTTTGCAACCCTCCTTGGACGGTAGGCCCAACCAGGCTCCTCTCTCCATAATAAAATTTTTTTCTTTCAGGCAAGAATATTGGACAGGTTGCCATTGCCCCGTTTCCAGGGGATTCCCTGATACCAGGGATCTAACCTGCTCTCCTACATATGGACAGGGGGATCTTTACCACACAGACCACCTGAGAATTGACCCCTGACCTAAAATAATCCACATGGCAAAGAGGTACTTAAATATTTAGCAGTTGGCAAGTTCTGCTCCTACAATTCTCTGGAAAACTGAAAGGTACAAGGGAGGCTCATAAAACTTGTCTAAGATCATGCAACTACCATAGTTGGAGAAGTCTGGGATTTTATGGTGGGATTCATGTTAACATATGGAAAAACCAATACAATGTTGTAAAGTAAAATAAATAAATAAATAAAAAGAAAGGAAAAAATTAAAAAAAATAAAAATTGAATACTTTTTTTTTCTGAAATAAGATTAACTTAGCAATAAAGTTAATCATTTTAACATCAAATTTACAGAGAAATTTAGTTCATTTTCAATCTATCTAGTTTCAAAACATTTTCATCACCACAAAATGAATGCCCATCCCCTTTCCCACCACTGGCAACAATTAATCTGCTTTCTGTCTCTTGTTGTTGTTCAGTCACTCAGTCATGTCCAACAATTTGCCACTCCATGGACTGCAACATGCCAGAATTCCCTGTCCTTCAACATTCTTCTTGCCCAAAATCATGTTTATTGAGTCAGTAATGCCATCCAACCATCTCTTCCTCTGTTGCCCCCTTCTCCTCCTGCCTTCAGTCTTCCCCACCATCAGGGTCTTTTTCCAATGAATCGGCTCTTCCCATCAGGTGGCCAAAATATAGGAGCTTCAACTTCAGCATCAGTCCTTCCAATGAATATTCAGGGTTTTTATTTCCTTTAGGATCGACTGGTTTGATCTCCTTGCAGTCCAAGGGACTCTCAAAAGTCTTCTCCAACACCACAGTTCAAAAGCATCAGTTCTTCAGTGCTCAACTTTATTTATGGTCCAACTCTCACATCCATACATGACTAATGGAGAAACCATAGCTTCGACTATGTGGACCTTTGTTGGCAAAGTGATGACTCTGCTTTTTATTATGCTGTCTAGGTTTGTCATAGCTTTTCTTCCAAGGAGCAAGAGTCTTTTAGTTTCATGTCTGAAGTCACAGTCCACAGTGATTTTGGAGCCCAAGAAAATAAGGTCTGTCTGTTTTCATTGTTTTCCCCAATCTATTTGCCATGAAGTGATGGGACAGATGCCATGATCTTAGTTTTTTGATTCATTGAGTTTTAAGCCAGCTTTTTTCCTCATCACTAGGCTCTTTAGTTACTCTTTGCTTTCTGCCATAAAGGTGGTGTCATCTGCATATCTGAGGTTATTAATATTTCTGCCAGCAACTTTTATTCCAGCTTGTGCTTTATCTATCATGGCATTTCCCGTGATGGTACTCTGATATAAGTTAAATAAGTAAAAAACTTACTCCTTCCCCAGTTTCAACAATTCTATCTCTAGTGATGTGCCTATTCTGGACATCATATAAATGGAAACATGCAAGCTATGACCTTTTGTATCTGAAAAGCCTGGCTCTTATTTCAATTCTCCCTAAATTTAGAGTCCATTCCCTTACTTACTACATTGTTTTGTTTGTTTGTTTACACGATTGTGTTAGCACCAGTTGTATGCCTGAGGCACAGTGGGCCGACAAATCAAAATGTTGCCATTTGGAGCCGAAAAAAAAGGTTTATTGCAGGGCCCATGCCACCAAGATGTGTGGCTCATGCCCTAAAATCCCAAGCTCCTGAAGATTTTCAGCAAAACATTTTTAAAAGCCAGGTTGGGGGTGGGGAGTGTCACACAGTCTGTGATCAGCTTATGCACAATTCTCTGAACTGGCTAATGATGAGAGTACAGAGTGGTGTCACAGAGGTTCTCCAGGGAGGCCTGGGGCTGTATGCTTATGGCTATCAAGTAGATAACATCTTTACTATGTTGATCCTGGGTTTTCACACCTGTAAAACAACTCAGGAAATGTGCATCAGTGCATCAGGATACTATTACTGTTCAGTTCAATTTCAAGCTCAGTTGTGTCCAACTTTTTGCAACCCCATGGACTGCAGCCACAGCCAGGCTCCCTGTCCATCACCAACTCCCCGGAGCCTACTCAAACTCGTGTCCATCACATTGGTGATTCCTAATCCAGAGATATAAAGGAAGGCATGCTCCAAAAGATTGCCCCATAGTGGTCCTGCTGGGTTACAATAGATGCCCACTGTATATTGGATAGATGAATAAATAAATGAAGGGCTTATAGAGAGGGACACTGATCAGGCAACTTAATTTTCTACAGAACCCAGATATTTATGATTTGAATTTACCTTCATAAAAGGTCCTTGAAAGTGTAGTCACTCAGTCTGACTCTTTGCAGTCCCAGGCACTCTAGCCCATCAGGCTTCTCTGTCCATGGGATTCTGTAGGCAAGAATACTGGAGTGGCGTTTGCCATTCCCTTCTTCCAGGGGATCTTCCCCACCCAGGGACTGGGTGAAGCTCGGAGTGAAGCTTGACAGCTGCATTGTATGTGAGTGGATTGTCATGAATTTGGTTGCCGGGGACTAGAGGCTCGCTTCTGCAGGGGAAATGAATAAGGTTTTCCTCAGTAACTACTTTTTCTCCAACATGTGAACTATTGCTTTTGGATAGAAACTGGGCTGGGGAAACTGGTTTCTAAGGGATGCCAAGATTTGAGTAGTGCCTCCTTGCTTGAAGGCAGTCTGATTTGTTAGTGGAGGTGTTAAGAGTTTGTTTTTTTTTTTTGGATTCCCAATGTGGGAGGTGACTTTTGATACTACTTGAAAAGTAATTAAAAAAAAAAAAGAAAGTAATTAAGTGCATGACATTTAATCTTTAATAACCAAACTGTCTAGTTATAACTAAGGAAATTCTAAATATTTCTTGCTTTTTGATGTTTCTGTCCAAATGCACATTATTTTTATATTTCCTGTATGCTGTGTGTCTCAGGAAGGTTTCTTAATGATGTCTTCATTTTTATTGGAAATTTAATTATACCTTCACAGATATGACAACAAAAAATTAGTACACAACTCTTAGACCATCTGCTCTTTGGGGCACTATTTCAAATCTGGCATTTCTTGTTTTGTGATACCAAGGGAAATTCAGTTTTAGTAACATTTATTTCCAGGAAAAAAAGGAAATAAAACCCAGAGTCATAATTTTAAATGGTTTTCTACTGTTTATATAGGGATTTGGGGAAAGGACAATTATCATCACAGTTTTAGGCATGGCTAGTTGTTTGTATATGACTATCTATAGTACTGTATATATAGGAAGGTCTTCCATTTCACTTAAATTCATATTTTTATTTAGAGATAATTGTAAATTCAGGTGCAATCAGAAGAAATAATACAGAGAAACCCAGTCTACTTTTCACATAATTCCCCCCAATGTCTTGCAAAGCTATCATACAATATCCCAACAAGAACACAGGCATTTACCCAGTCAAAATACAGAACAATTCCATCACCACAGGGATCCCTTGTGTTACCCATCTATAACCACACTCACCTTCACTCAATCTCCATCCCTAATCTCTAGCAACCATTAATCTGTTCTCTCTTATAATTCTGGAATTTCATCTTTGGTATATAAATGCAATCATATAGTATGCAACCTTTAGAAGTTGGCTTTTTTTACTGATTATAATTCTTCAGAGATTCATCCAAGTTGTCATGTATGGCATTATCTTTTAATTGGAAACCAAATCACAGATATTTTATAGGCAAAATGAGATAATTGAAAATGTTCAGATCTCAATATTGTTGTTTTTGAGAGTTTCTTCACTATAAACCAATTTTTAAAAGGGAAATTAATCATATTCATTATGAACATGTGTCTACTCCTTGTTTCCATTCTATTTCTTTGTGACACTTATTCCAGCAACATAAACTCTTCAAGGGCAGTGACCATGCTGTGCTTACCCATCAGTATTGATTTTCTGTTGTGGATTGCACTTACCACAAAATCAAGAAACTACAAAGATAACCTGAGGGTTTGAAAAGTGGCAAGTTGTGTTTACTGTCCTGGTTGACACTCAGAGAAATCTGTAAAGGGTCATTTATCATGTGTAGTTTTCCACTGAGACTATAAAAAATAAATCTAAAGGTCTTAGTGTGATATATGAATTAAATAAAGCAGGAGATAAAAATGTAAGTTCCATTCCTTTACTATTTTTAAGTCAATCAAAAGGTTTTGTTGAGATTTTGTGGATAAACCAAATGTGATGCAGAGCTTTCACATTCAGCAAATCCAGTAGTTATTTCCTCTGTTTCTGCTGTTTTCTCAGCTCTGTTTAATAAAGGCACTATATGCCTTGATTATCAATGTAACTGGTTGAAAATTTAAGTTTCCTTCCTAAAATATTATAGTGTGGTGTGGAAGTCACTCAGTCATGTCCAACTCTTTGAGACCTCATGGGCTGTAGCCTGCCAAGCTCCTCTGCCTATGGAATTTCCCAGGCAAGAACACTGGAGTGGGTTGCCATTCTTTTCTCCAGGGGATCTTCCCTACCCAGGGATCAAACCCAGGTCTCCTGCATTGAAGGTAGTTTCCTTACCATCTGAGCCACCACGGAAGCCTCCTAGAATACTATGTAAAAAGAAATACTTTTATAGAATTAAAATGGCTTTTGTATGTTGAAGGTTAGTTTTTCAGGCTGAACTGTTCACACATACATTGCTCCATAGTGTAGTGGAAAGAATGTGATCTGAGATCAGAAAGACCTGGATTTGAGACCCATATCTTATAGTTTGTTAACAGTCTCACATGGGCAAGATTCTCCAAACCTCAGTTCTACACATAAAATATAGGATATTATTAATATTTATCCTATTCTAGCATTATCCCCGTTTCTCTGATTCTTTTTGCAACAACATTTCTTGAAAGAGTTGCCTAGAATTTTTCTTCACTTTCTTGTATCTGTTTATCAGCCACTCTGGAAGGTTTCCATATCTGCCATTCTGGTGAGATTTATCTTATCAGGATTATTAGTGATCTCAAAGCTTCAGTTTGGTAGTTGTAGCTGGTCTAGAGGACCAGTAGTGCCATGTCTAAAAAAGGTCTATTTACTTGATAAACTGTGTGGCATCTTGGCAAAGAACTCTTCCATTGGAAGGAGAGCTGTGCGTTGCAAATGCTGTCCAATATTAGCTTGGGAGAGGAAAGGAGAAAATGAAGGAAAGACTGTAAGAACATAATAATGTCTATGACTCAGACTGTTCTCAAACCCAGGTCTGAAAGACCTGAGTCCTGGGGTCTAAAAACATCATAATATGTGATTGAAAAAAATAGAAATATAAAAACTGTATCACTCAAGACTTTGTAGGATATAAAGAGCAGAGATCTCTAGTGTTTGGTATTCTGTTGTATGTACTGAAATTATAGCACCTAAGTGCTAGGATGCAGTACTTAGAGGACAAGATGGGCACCTTCCTCATTTGGGGTGACTTTATAGCACAGTGTTGCAGATAACTGGAGCACAGAGCAGATACATCGCTGTGAGTCAAGAACCATTTGGAGTGCAAACAGGCCATCACTCTTTAGAGCTTGGAAATAAATTTTGTAACCCTCAAGGCAGTCTTGATGTTTGTTGACATAGTGGTATTATTGTGGTCATTTATGTTATAGAGTGAACCTATAGCAGCTGGAGCAGGAAAAGACAGGAAAAAAAAAAAAAATGGCAGGTGCTACATTGTAGCCAAGAGAGCTAATTGACAAGAAGCACAGGAAATGCATACTTTGACATTGCCTAGAGCTCTCTCTAAGGGAATTTGAGAAGGAAACAAAGATAGCTTTGCTTTCTATTTAATTTGAAAATGAAATCTACACTCCTTCTCTAACTTCCCAGGATCTGCAAAACCTCACCTGGTTACAGCCCTTACTTCTGTAAGTGCATCTCGTACAACCTTCTTTGTCCCTCGAACATTCCATTCATCATTGTCCTTCTTTACATTTTCTTGAACACTTTAAGCTTGTTTATACCCTGTGGCCTTAAACTCTCAATTTATGTTTCCAGAATGCTCTTCTGACTGTCCTCTTGACATTTATGTCTCATATCAATGTCATGTCTACAGAAAGGCCTAAACTAGACACCCTATCTAAAGTCCCTCCCTTCTTACTCTCTCACTCTGAAGTTAAACTCTGTTAATTTCCAGGTTTGTTTTACTACATAAACATTTTTTAAATGTACCTGCTTTCTTCCCCAACAATTGCAAGCTTAATGAGGGCAGGGTTCTCACCTAATCTGTTCAAGAGAGAACACCCAGCACTTAGAACAGTGTTTGACAAGGAGCAGGCATTCAGGGGAATGCTTAATAAATGATACTTATAACTAATAGTCATTTTTTAAATATATATTGTATGTCAAATGTGTTTGACATATCAAACCTATGTATGATCTGATTACATAGTATAAATATTTATTATAGACGATCATTTTATGGGTTTGTGCTGATAATATTGTAATTGGTTTAATAATTAATTTTTAATGAATGGGGTCAATATTAATGGGAATACTATGAATATTCATGGAACTCAACATTATGTGCATGCTTTTGATGTCATAGTAACAACAGCACTGCTATCTTGGCTCTGTGTAGCTTTCTGGCCAGACTGAATAATGAGCTCCGCCTTGTGTCTTTCCCATAGGCTGTCCCTCTTCATAGAACACTCTTGCTCCCTATTCCCATGCCTCCTCTGACTGACTAATTTTAACCAGCTTTCAGCTGAGAGATCACATTTTTAGGAGACCTGGGTTTATATATGCAGAGATAGATTCCCTGCATCCATTGTCATACAAATACAGAGCTGACTTGAATATCCAGTCTTGCTCAGTGATCCTGCTAGGGTAAGGTCACTTTTGCATTGCTGTATCTATCCACTCAATGTGTAAAAAGGGCAATGTTCTCTTTGCTTCTGACCTGGTTAGCTTTCAGAGTACCATGTGAGCTCCTCTTCTTGTGAGACATCTTAGAATCATTTTTCAGATGTGAGACAAAAAGGACTTTCCCCAAACACAAAAATGACAGATATCAATGCCGTTAATGGCATTACTTTCTCTCTGATGTCGCTGATGTCTTTCATCACTTGTGTTATGTCTGCACCCTCTTTGATATTGCCAACAGTACTCTTACTGATCAATAGAGATGGCTGTCTCTCCTTTGAATGGAAAAGGAGAGGTTGTTTATTTACCCTCTAGAGGGATCCCTGTCTTCTTTGGAGGTTGTGCTTCCAGGGGACCCATCTGGAAATTTGAAACAAACATTTTCATGTTTCATTTCTTGGTTTCCTTTCTGTGGGGAAAAGGGGGATCAAAAGGACACTCTGCCCCCAGGGACTGCAGCTGTGGCTTAGGGTTCGGTGAAGCAGCTACCTTTTAACTCTTTTCTCCCCAAGCATTATGATTGCACATGAACCTGTCTACTTTATAAATTCTTGAAGCTTGACAGATTTAGTATAATAGCCTTTGATACAGTAAGACCCCTGATATGCAATTGAGAGTTGATTGGCCATGAACTGAATTATTCACTGTAGCCTGATGACCCTACCTTGTAACGCTTCTTGAAGGGCATCCTTATCTTTGTAGACTCTAAAATCTTTGAACAGTTTCTGGGACACTCATCCAGACGATGTTCTTGATAATGATAATGATAGCATCAAGGACTTTGCTGATAATGAACATTTCTAATCACTTGGATTCAAGCTTCAGAGAGCAAGGATTTTTTGAGGCTTGGGTTAATTATATACGCCAAATGCTAAACAGTGTCCAGTACATGGCAAAAAATCAGAAAATATTTTTGAATGAATGAACGTGCATGTACTACATACCAGAACCTGTGCTGAACATCTTAAAAATTTCCTTTTAAAATCTGCTTAAGAACTTCATGAAGTGCTATTTATGACCTCACTTTACAGATAAGGAAACTAAAGCTTAGACGTGTTAAAGATTGCTTTTCCAAGAACTTAGAGCTAGTAAGTAATGAAAATGCAATTCAAACCCGAGCAATAGAACTTCACACCTCATATCCTTAACCTCTATATTCTATTTGCAGATTGATTGATATATTTTGCATCAATAAAATGCAAATTAAATGGGTAATTCATAAGTAAAGCATTTTGGTTTTAATATAAAATGCTAATGTGTGAATATGTATTCTGCAAACCAGGAAAGGTGAGTAACCTTTGGGACAAATGTAGGGAAAATGCTAGAATCTGTTTTCAGGTTAAATTGGCTGCCTCTAAAGAGAATAAAATATCTTCCTCAAGATATTAAAATTCTCTCCGAATGTTGTGTGTACACATTTTCTATGGAAGCAGTTTGAACTGTGTTTCTAGAGCCTAACTAAAATGAACAGATTGCATTAATAATTAGTTTAGAGTATAAGAGTGCTTAAGGGGCTCTCCTATAGCTAAATACCTATATGTGTTGCAGTTTTGCAGTTAAATATTGCTCACTGTGTATGTTTTCCTATACCCTAGACTTTCAGTTATTATGTTTAATCTGTGAATCTTTTAGCTAAATGCTTTAAGTGGAATCTTTACTCTTGAGAAAGGCTCTGTGGTATACTGTTTGAATACATAGATTTGGGGACCAGAATTTGAATTTTGTTTCTGCACCTTACTAGTTGACCTGAGTGAGTCACTGGAGTGGGAAAAACAATAGTATCTACTTGTTAGAGTTATAAGATTAAAATTAAGCAAATAATATGAATCACTTGAAATAGATTTTGATATGTAGTGAGAGTTCAAGAAATTATCCATGTAACTTTTTCTCAACAAATTCCTATGGAAGACTAATATTTCATACACCATACATTCACATTCATTCTGTTGGACTTAGATCATAAAAGTAAATCAGTAACAACCAAATAGAAAGTGCATTAGCTGAAAGAACAAGATTCAAGTCTTGGCTCCATATCTTTAGATCTCTGTGATCTCATACCTTTGCAAGCTGGGCATGCTTTTCTTAGCAATTACATTTTCCCTGCTATAGGACACATGACCTGTTTGGACATATGCTTTCATTTTTAAGGTCTTCACTTTGTAGGGGAGGAAAAGTTTCTCCTCTACCCTTTTAAGGTCTCTGACTGGACCTAAGAATTAAGCTGACATAAGACAGATAAATAGGAGAAAAGCATAACAAGTTTTAATTATTATTTTATGTATTTATGGGAGTCTATCTTGAGAAATTTATATGCAGGTCAGGAAGCAACAGTTAGAACTGGACATGGAACAACAGACTGGTTCCAAATAGGAAGAGGAGTACGTCAAGGCTGTATATTGTCACCCTGCTTATTTAACTGATATGCAGAGTACATCATGAGAAATGCTGGGCTGGAAGAAGCACAAGCTGGAATCAAGATTGCCAGGAGAAATATCAAAAACCTCAGATATGCAGATGACAACACCCTTATGGCAAAAAGTGAAGAGGAACTAAAAAGCCTCTTGATGAAGGTGAAAGAGGAGAGTGAAAAAGTTGGCTTAAGGCTCAACATCCAGAAAACGAAGATCAATGCATCTGGTCCCATCACTTCATGGGAAATAGACGGGGAAACAGTGGAAACAGTATCAGACTTTATTTTGGGGGGCTTCAAAATCACTACAGATGGTGACTGCAGCCATGAAATTTAAAGACGCTTACTCCTTGGAAGAAAAGTTATGACCAACCTAGATAGCATATTCAAAAGCAGAGACAATACTTTGCCAACAAAGGTCCATCTAGTTAAGGCTATGGTTTTTCCAGTGGTCATGAGAGTTGGACTGTGAAGAAAGCTGAGCGCCGAAGAATCGATGCTTTTGAACTGTGGTGTTGGAGAAGACTCTTGAGAGTCCCTTGGACTGCAAGGAGATCCAACCAGTCCATTCTGAAGGAGATCAGCCCTGGGATTTCTTTGGAAGGAATGATGCTAAAGTTGAAACTCCAGGACTTTGGCCACCTCATGCGAAGAGTTGACTCATTGGAAAAGACTCTGATGCTGGGAGGGACTGGGGGCAAGAGGAGAAGGGGACGACAGAGGATGAGATGGCTGGATGGCATCACTGACTCGATGGACGTGAGTCTGAGTGAACTCTGGGAGTTGGTGATGGACAGGGAGGCCTGGCATGCTGCGATTCATGGGGTCGCAAAGAGTCGGACATGACTGAGTGACTGAACTGAATTGAAAGTAGAGAAATGAAGACCTGAAGAAGCAGTTAGTGTTGAATGCTATATACTGAGCTGGAAAAGGAGAGTAAATTGTGAAAACCTGACAAGGCAAAATGCCTAGGCTAGGGTAGTTGATTTCGTAGAAAAGTAACTAGGAAGATAAAGGTTAGTTCAACAAGGTATGTCAGAGCAGATTTTTTTTTTTTTAACCTCAACTTCTGATCCTTGGTAATAAAAATATTACATTCTTTCTGTTATAGGTAGGACTTCTTTCACATGGGAGTTTCATCCCCTGCTTTTAAGTAGAAAAGTAAATTCAAAGTATTCTTTTTGCATGTGCTGCTTTTCAAGGGCTTTTAACTCAAAACAGTAAATATACCAAGTGGCATATTTTGGGGTGATATGTTCTGAAGTCTTTTAAAATGTTTCGTTATTCTGAATAACCCATGGAGGAGATAAACATTCTAGGGAACTTGAATCCCACATTCTTGGTGAAAGTGTCTGAAGATGCCTTGCTGAGGCAGAGTACGTTTATTGTAAGAAACATCTTTCAAGAGACTTGTATAAACAAGTACTGGACCATTATGTACCATTATACTTATCTATCTTCTCTCCCAAGATTTTGAGTTGAGTCAGGACAAAATATGTATTTCAGAAGTAGTACTTATTAATGAACTGATAAATCTTACAGAATATCAACTCTATGCTCAACTATTGATTATGGCAAATGAGGTAATTAATTGGCAAAATAAAGGAGCTACATACAGAACACATGTCAAGATATATGATCTTAAAATCATTGCTGCCCAATACACACCAGAAAATTGGTTGAGAGGAGCAGGACTTAATGAGAACTGTTTTGAGGATATATATTCCCTCTATGGCCCAAGATATACTAAAGAAGGTGCTGTAATTAAATTAAACCAGCGAGGAGCTAATTACCCAGCTCATTTTGTCAGAGCACACCACAGATCTGTTTTCACTGAACCTCCCATTGGGGATTTCATTTTATAGGAGGGGCCCCAAAGAAGCAGCCCTTGGAAATTCATGTTTCATGTATTGTGAAGTCGTTTGTTAACTTGCAATGTACGTCCCCATAGGAACTTGGAGTTGCCAGAAAATTTTTATGGTGTTTATGGTGGAAGACTTGAGAGAAATTTTTATCTGATCTCAGTGTCAAATACAGTTGTGGTTCTGAAACAATTGATCTGGGTACTATAAACTTCACTGGCTGAATATTCCTTTTTTACAATGACTTACAGAGAGCTTAGAGTGAAGGTGATGACCTACATAACACAAAATAAGGTCCATTATAACATGCACTTCTTATTATGAACTTTAATCTATTTTACATTTTGATTCTGCATACTCTCTCTTCCTTCATTCATGCTTTTAATCTAGGCACTCTTGTTATATTTTATTTTTTATTCCTGGCTTAAATTATTTCCCATTTAAGGTGAGATATAGGTAAATGCATGCCTATATTTTAGCCTTGAACAAAACAGTTAACTCAGAGAGAGTTTATCATAATAGCATGAATCAGAAATATCTGAATTCTGAGCCTGGCTCTTCTACTTACCAGCTGTGTGATCTCTCTGGTTAGTTACTCAACCTCTCTCTGTCTCAGCTTTTACATTTTTATTTATTTTTTACTTTACAATATTGTATTGGTTTTGCCATACATCAACATGAATCTGCCATGGGTGTACACGTGTTCCCCATCCTGAACCCCCCTCCCACCTCCCTCCCCATACCATCCCTCTGGGTCATCCCAGTGTACTAGCCCCAAGCTTCCTGTATCCTGCATCAAACCTGGACTGGCGATTTATTTCTTATATGATATTATACATGTTTTAAAGCCATTCTCCCAAATCATCCTATACATTGAGGAAACCAGAATTGAAAGAGACACGTGTACCTCAATGTTCATCACAGCACTGTCTATAATAGCCAGGATATGGAAGCAACCTAGATGTCCATCTAGCAGATGAATGGATAAGAAATCTGTGGTACATATACACAATGGAGTATTACTCAGCCATTAAAAAGAATACGTTTGAATCAGTTCTAATGAGATGGATGAAACTGGAGCGTATTATACAGAGTGAAGTACGCCAGAAAGAAAAACACCAATACAGTATACTAAGCTTTTACACTTTAAATGGAAATGATAACTGTAGCTACTCCATGAGGTTATTGTGAGGAACAAATTAATTAATACATATAAAGTGCTTAACACAGTGCCTTATACATGGTAAGTGCTCAATGAAAAGTACTATTATGATCTAAGTACCTTTTCTCATCAGTAAAGTGGTGATAATACCTATTCAATTTTCAGAGTTGTTTTGAATAGTTAATGAGTTAATGTGAATACACTTTTAGAATCTTGACAACTGTACAGCACTCTCCTTATGGTTTATACATGCATATATGTGTGTTATATATGCATGTATGCATGCACACAAGTATGCACATATACACACATGTACATATGCACAAACACTATACATGTGCATATATATGTAGACATTTTGGCCAAAAAGTTCGTCTGGGGTTCCATAACATCTTAATGGAAAATTCGAAAGAACTTTTTGGCCAATATACACATAGGTAGTGTTTGTATCTGCAAACTTCATGAAAGTAGAAACCTTGTCTGACTTTTTCAAGGGAATACACCCAGCCCCTAGCACCTAGAACAGTGTTTGGGATAGAGTAGGCAGGCACTCAATAAATATTTAATGAATAATGAATGATCACTGGTCCCCAAATCCAGAGTTTATGATTCTGTAGGTTCCTGATGGTGTTACTGCTTTAAGAGCTAGTGGTTTAGAGGAAACAGTAGAGTTTTTGGAAAGAGACACATCTGGATGCAAATTTGGACTCTGTTGCTTGTCTTTACAAGTTATCTATCCTCTCTGAGATTCAGTTTACACATTTGCAAAATTAAAATGATAGTGATATCTAATTCAAAGGATTCCTGCGAGGTTTGAGTGAGATGGAATATACAAAGTCCCTCATCTAGTGCCTGGGACATATAGAGTACAGTTCAGTTCAGTTCAGTTCAGTCGCTCAGTCATGTCCAACTATTTGCGACCCCATGAACCTCAGCACGTCAGGCCTCCCTGTCCATCACCAATTGCCAGAGTCCATCCAAACCCATGTCCATTGAGTCAGTGATGCCATCCAACCATCTCATCCTCTATTGTCCCCTTCTCCTCCTGCCCTCAATCTGTCCCAGAATCAGGGTCTTTTCAAAGGAGGCAGCTCTTCGCATCAGGTGGCAAAAGCACTGGAGATTCATCTTCAACATCAGTCCTTCCAATGAACACCCAGGACTGATCTGCTTTAGGATGGACATATAGAGTTTCTGCTAAGCCGCTTCAGTCGTGTCCGACTCTGTGTGACCCCATAGACGGCAGCCCACCAGGCTCCCCCGTCCCTGGGATTCTCCAGGCAAGAACACTGGAGTGGGTTGCCATTTCCTTCTTCAATGCATGAAAGTGAAAAGAGAAAGTGAAGTCGTTCAGTCGTGTCCAACTCTTCGCAACCCCATGGACTGCAGCCCACCAGGCTCCTCCGTCCATGGGATTTTCCAGGCAAGAGTACTGGAGTGGGGTGCCATTGCCTTCTCCACATATAGAGTTGGTGCTCAGTAAATATCATTTTGGGGCATAGACTTGGATTAGTGTGATATTGAATGGTTTGCCTTGGAAACGAACAGAGATCATTCTGTCATTTTTGAGATTGCATCCAAGTACTGCATTTCGGACTCTTTTGTTGACCATGATGGCTACTCCATTTCTACTGAGGGATTCCTGTCTGCAGTAGTAGATAAAATGGTCATCTGAGTTAAATTTACCCATTCCAGTCCATTTCAGTTCGTTGATTCCTAGAATGTCGACATTCACTCTTGCCATCTCTTGTTTGACCACTTCCAGTTTGCCTTGATTCATGGACCTGACATTCCAGGTTCCTATGCAGTATTGGTCTTTACAGCATCAGACCTTGCTTCTATCACCAGTCACATCCACAGCTGGGTATTCTTTGTGCTTTGGCTCAATCCGTTCATTCTTTCTGGAGTTATTTCTCCACTGATCTCCAGTAGCATATTGGGCACCTACTGACCTGGGGAGTTTCTCTTTCAGTATCCTATCATTTTGCCTCTTCATACTGTTCATGGGGTTCTCAAGTCAAGAATACTGAAGTGGTTTGCCATTCCCTTCTCCAGTGGACCACATTCTGTCAGATCTCTCCACCATGACCCGCCCATCTTGGGTTGCCCCACGGGCATGGCTTAGTTTCACTGAGTTAGACAAGGCTGTGGTCCTAGTGTGATTAGATTGACTAGTTTTCTGTGAGTATGGTTTCAGTGTGTCTGCCCTCTGATGCCCTCTTGCAACACCTACCGTCTTACTTGGGTTTCTCTTACCTTGGGCATGGGGTATCTCTTTATGGCTGCTCCAGCAAAGAGCAGCCATTGCTCCTTACCTTGGACGAGGGGTATCTCCTCACCTTTTAGAACAAGACCTTTTAGAACTAACACCCAAAAAAGATGTCCTTTTCATTATAGGGGACTGGAATGCAAAAGTAGGAAGTCAAGAAACACCTAGAGTAACAGGCAAATTTGGCCTTGGAATACAGAAAGAAGCAGGCAAAGACTAATAGAGTTTTGCCAAGAAAATGCACTGGTCATAACAAACACCCTCTTCCAACAACACAAGAGAAGACTCTACACATGGACATCACCAGATGGTCAACACCAAAATCAGACTGATTATATTCTTTGCAGCCAAAGATGGAGAGGCTCTATACAGTCAGCAAAAACAAGACCAGGAGCTGACTGAGGTTCAGACCATGAACTCCTTATTGCCAAATTCAGACTTAAATTGAAGAAAGTAGGGAAAACCACTAGACCATACAGGTATGACCTAAATCAAATCCCTTATGATTATATAGTGGAAGTGAGAAAAAGATTTAAGGGCCTAGATCTGATAGATAGAGTGCCTGATGAACTATGGACTGAGGTTCATGACATTGTACAGGAGACAGGAATCAAGACCATCCCCATGGAAAAGAAATGCAAAAAAGCAAAATGGCTGTCTGACGAGGCTTTACAAATAGCTGTGAAAAGAAGAGAAGTGAAAATCAAAGGAGAAAAGGAAAGATATAAGCATCTGAATGCAGAGTTCCAAAGAATAGCAAAAAGAGATAAGAAAGCCTTCTTCAGCGATCAATGCAAAGAAATAGGGGAAAACAACAGAATGGGAAAGACTAGATATCTCTTCAAGAAAATCAGAGAAACCAAAGGAACATTTCATGCAAAGATGGGCTTGATAAAGGACAGAAATGGTATGGACCTAACAGAAGCAGACGATATTAAGAAGAGATGGCAAGAATACACAGAAGAACTGTACAAAAAAGATCTTCACGACCCAGATAATCACGATGGTGTGATCACTGACCTAGAGCCAGACATCCTGGAATGTGAAGTCAAGTGGGCCTTAGAAAGCATCACTACAAACAAAGCTAGTGGAGGTGATGGAATTCCAGTTGAGCTATTCCAAATCCTGAAAGATGATGCTGTGAAAGTGCTGCACTCAATATGCCAGCAAATTTGGAAAACTCAGCAGTGGCCACAGGACTGGAAAAGGTCAGTTTTCATTCCAATCCCAAAGAAAGGCAATGCCAAAGAATGCTCAAACTACCACACAATTGCACTCATCTCACATGCTAGTAAAGTAATGCTCAAAATTCTCAAAGCCAGGCTCCAGCTATATGTGAACCGTGAACTTCCTGATGTTCAAGCTGGTTTTAGAAAAGGCAGAGGAACCACAGATTAAATTGCCAACATCCTCTGGATCATCGAAAAAGCAAGACAGTTCCAGAAAAATCATCTATTTCTGCTTTATTGACTATGCCAAAGCCTTTGTCTGTGTGCATAACAATGAACTGTGGAAAATTCTGAAAGAGATGGGAATACCAGATCATCTGATCTGCCTCTTGAGAAATTTGTGTGAAGGTCAGGAAGCAACAGTTTGAACTGGACATGAAACAACAGACTGGTTCCAAATAGGAAAAGGAGTACGTCAAGGCTGTATATTGTCACCCTGTTTATTTAACTTATATGCAGAGTACATCATGAGAAATGCTGGACTGGAAGAAACACAAGCTGTAATCAAGATTGCCGGGAGAAATGTCAATAACCTCAGATGTCCACATGACACCACCCTTATGGCAGAAAGTGAAGAGGAACTAAAAAGCCTCTGGATGAAAGTGAAAGTGGAGAGTGAAAAAGTTGGCTTAAAGCTCAACATTCAGAAAACGAAGATCATGGCATCTGGTCCCATCACTTCATGGGAAATAGATGGGGAAACAGTGGAAACAGTGTCAGACTTTATTTTTCTTGGCTCCAAAATCACTGCAGATGTTGACTGCAGCCATGAAATTAAAAGACGCTGACTCCTTGGAAGGAAAGTTATGACCAACCTAGATAGCATATTCAAAAGCAAAGACATTACTTTGCCAACAAAGGTCCGTCTAGTCAAGGCTATGGTTTTTCCTGTGGTCATGTATGGATGTGAGAGTTGGACTGTGAAAAAGGCTGAGCACTGAAGAACTGATGCTTTTGAACTGTGGTGTTGGAGAAGACTCTTGAGAGTCCCTTGGACTGCAAGGAGATCCAACCAGTCCATTCTGAAGGAGATCAGGCCTGGGATTTCTTTGGAAGGAATGATGCTAAAGCTGAAACTCCAGTACTTTGGCCACCTCATGCAAAGAGTTGACTCATTGGAAAAGACTCTGATGCTGGGAGGGACTGGGGGCAAGAGGAGAAGGGGACGACATAGGATGAGATGGCTGTTTGGCATCACTGACTCCATGGACGTGAGTCTGAATGAACTCCGGGAGTTGGTGATGGACAGGGAGGCCTGGTGTGCTGAGATTCATGGGGTCGCAAAGAGTCGGACATGACTGAGCAACTGATCTGATATGAAATATTAGTTTATTCTTATTTTATTTAATAGATGATAATTTTCCATTTTTATCTTCTTTTGTGTGTTAAAAATATGCCAGGTGGGTTTTTCTCTATAAGCGGGTTAATTGATTTGAGGGTAGAGTGAAAGTAATTGTATTGAAGTTTTCATTAAGCAGTGTTTGTTCACATTTAATGTCTGAGAGTAGATTGCAAATGTATGTGAATAGGTTTTGATAGATAAGAATAAAATATCTTAAAAATACCTCTAGAGAGCTCTTCCAGATGTTGTCTAAGTAATGGCAAAGTGGGGTTACATTAACCACAGTATCCTCAAGCTGTTTATAGATTGAATTGGTGGATTAACTGTGATGGAGTCAGGAGCTCTGTGTCACCTTGGTGAAAGATTTTTAGATTCACTTAAAATACTTTTAAAATTGAAACTGGGTGATTTTCTATTCATAAACTATCTAAGATTTCTGCCTCATGGGAACAAATCTGTGATGGAATTTGGGCTCCAGAATTTCTCCATAGTGTCAGATGAGCCAGTTTCTAGCTGAAACTGCATTCTTGCTGAACTTTCCTTCCTGTTTATAATTCTGCTTCCCTCAAATCCCTTCTTGTGAGAACACCTCAGCCCACAGTAAGTCAGCTAAGCAAGAACAGCCATCTCAAACTCTGCTTCTTGGAAACTTGACTACATACAAAGCTTAAAACAAAATTTGACAGTATCATTTAAAATTTTTTAAATACATTGACAAAAGTTGTATATATTTAAAGTGTACAACATAGTGTTTTAATATAAGTGTACCATGGGTAATAATTATTACTATCAAGGTAATGAACATATCCATCACCTCACATAGTTAGCATCCAGTGTGTGTGTGTTGAGAACACTTAAGGTCTACTCTTTTAGCAAATTTCAAGTATACAGTACATAATTATTAACTACAGTTACCAGGGTTTCCCAGGTGGCTCAGTGGTAAAGAATCCACTTGCCAATGCAGGTGATGCAGGTTTGATTCCTGGGTGAGAAAGATCCCCTGGAGTAGGAAGCATCAACCCACTCCAGTATTCTTGCCTGGTAAACCCGCAGACAAGGGGAGCCTGGTGGGCTACAGTCCATGAAGTCACAAAAGTCAGACAGGACTTCACAAGTAAACAACAACTATAGTTACCATGTTGTGTATTAGATCTCTGCTGCTGCTGCTGCTAAGTCGCTTCAGTCGTGTCTGACTCTGTGCGACCCCACAGATGGCAGCCCACCAGGCTCCACCGTCCCTGGGATTCTCCAGGCAAGAACACTGGAGTGGGTTGCCATTTCCTTCTCCAATGCATTAAAGTGAAAGTGAAGTCACTCAGTAAGTGTCCGACTCTTCGTGACCCCATGGACTACAGCCTACCAGGCTCCTCCGTCCATGGGATTTTCCAGGCAAGAGTACTGGAGTGGGTTGCCATTGCCTTCTCCGATTAGATCTCTAGAATTTATTTATTTATTTTCTAACTAAAATTTTCTACCCTGTAACCACCATCTCCCCATTTCTTCCACCCCGCCCCCTAGTAACTGGCAACCAGCATTCTACTGTTTTTCTAAATTTGATTTTCTTAAATTTCACATATAAGTAATACCATGAAATAGTTCTCTTTCTGTGTGTCTGGCATACATACGTAGGTAAAGAAATTGTAAATATTGATCTTTCTATCTATATATTTATCTAGATCTGTGTGTGTATATATATAAAATACATCTTTATCCATTATCTGTCCACTGACACTTAGATTGTTTCCCATATCTTGGCTATTGTAACTAACATTGCAATGAATATGGGAACTGCAAATATCTTGAGATACAGATTCCACTTCTTTTTGGGTGTGTTCTAATAAGTGATATTTCTAGATCATACCCCTAGTTCTATTCTTAAATTTCTTAAAGAACCTCAATAGCTGTTTTCCATTAGCTGGCTGTACCGGTTTACATTCCAACCAACAGTGCTACAGCAGTTGCCCTTTTATCCACATCCTTCCCAACAACGTGATTATCTCTGTCAGTTTGATAACAGCCATTCTAAAAGATGTGAGATGATATCCAGTGTGGTTTTGATTTGCATTTCCCTGATGATCAGTGATATGGAGCACCTTTTCATATTGCGTTTTTGGCATTTGTTGATTCCTCTCTTAGGTTAAATGTCTTATGCTCTTTTCTTTGCTCATTTTATAATTTTGTTTTTTTGTATTGAGTTGTATGAGTCCTTACATATTTTGAATACTAACTCTTTATCAGGTAGATAGTTTTGCTGCCATGCTTGTGGTGGCAGTGGCACTGGTGTTTGGGTGTAGGCATTCATAGTCCCAGGTGAGCCAAGATCTTGGGGCCAGGACTACATGGAACTACCTCAGCACCTGGGGCCTGGGGGACTGGTGCCCTGTTCTGGCAGTGGCACCAATGTCTGAAGTGTGGGCATGTGCAGATCAGTCATGGAGCCAGGGCCTGAGTAACTCAGGCCCATGGAAGGTAAGACACAGCAGTAGCACAGAACTAGGGCTGCCAAGTTGCAGCAGTGTCTGAGGCCCTACGGGTCAGAGTGGTGAAATTGTCCCAGGAAGAGTATCAAGTGCATCTCAGGCCCCAGGGGTGGAACACAGTCAATAGCAGTTCAGGTCTGGGAAATGGCAAGGCACCCTGGTTACTAGTTCTCAAGAGAGTTGTGTGCAGAAGCAACTCAGTTGCAGCTTTTATACCAAACATTTCTGACATTTGCAAATGGTCTTGGCCATCATTACCAGATTTCTAGGCTGTTATGTTTTGTGGGCTAGTTTTACTTTGGATAAAACCCAACTACTTTAGAGCCAAATATGGAGAATTATGATGTGCATAGAAAACTGAGAGTTACTCTTGCTCTAGTGTTAGTAGGAAATACATTGTCTATTGTCTGATTTTGGGGAATGGATTTTTAAACTGGGAATTGTAGCTTACTCACTGATACTTAAATGCCAGAAATCTGATATATGTTGAAAACCAAGTTCTATTGCATTGCTAACATTCCATTGTCTCTGCTGTTTCATGATTAATTAACTTGCCATTCTAAAAGTATGTTCTAAATGGTTATAAAATTGATATTAGCCTAGTAGGACATTAAAGTTGCATTTCCTTCCATATTAGGGGGGGAATGCATTTATGTAGAAAGATGAATGAGAGCCCATTTCTTTACCTATCCGATAGAGAAGCTTGTCACTTTGCTTTACACACTTCCAAAGTTCTTCAATCCTTAAATTTCAAAACATTCCCAAAATAAGAAATTACCATGTTTAAAGACTGTTGATCATTTTTAAATAAATTTCAATTTTTGACAACAGACAAGAACACTATTTTTTAAAATTAATTTACTTATTTTAGTTGGAGGCTAATTACTTTACAATATTGTGGTGGTTTTTGCCATACATTGACATGAATCAGTCATGGGTTTACCTGTGTCCCCCCATCCCAAAACCCCCTCCCACCTCCTTCCCCGTCGCATCCTTCTGGGTTGTCCCAGTGCACTGGCTTTGAGCGCCCTCTTTCATGCATTGAACCTGGACTGGTCATCTAGCTTACACATGGTAATATACATGTTTCAATACTATTCTCTCAAATCATCCACCTTCGGCTTTTCCCACAGAGTCCAAAAGTCTATTCTATACATCTGTCTCTTTTGCTGTCTTGCGTGTAGGGTCATTGTTACCATCTTTCTAAATTCCATATATATGCATTAATATATTCTGTTGGTGTTTTTCAAGAAGCACTATTTTTTAACATGTTTAAAGGTACTTTAAATTTTTTCATGCTGTACTTGTATTTGTATAATTCTTTAAATTGTTGCTAATATATGATGATCACTTGAGTACACATGTGGTACAAAAATTTCCTAGTCAACAAACCATCATCTTCTTTAGAAATACCACCTGATTCAGTGGAATGGGTCCCCATCCACCAGGTCTGCAGCAAAAGACCCTAACCTCCAGCCATTGCTGCTTATACCAGGAAGAGCCATCTGACTGGTGGACCATCTGAGCCAGCTGGACTAGTCAGATTAAACTAATTTTGAAATTTGATAGAGAAATTCTAATTTGGTCTGGTCTAAAATGGGAAAGATTGAGGGCAGGAGGAGAAGGGGACGACAGAGGATGAGATGATTGGATGGCATCACCGACTCAATGGACATGGGTTTGGGTGAACTCTGGGAGTTGGTGATGGACAGGGAGGCCTGGAGTGCTGCAATTCATGGGGTCACAAATAGTCGGACACTACTGAGCGACTGAACTGAACTGAACTGAATAAGAGAAAGGTTTGTAAACAACTTGACACTCTGCAATGACCATCTCTGCACGCAGACCAAGTCCCAGTTCTCCCCAGGTCCTCACTGCATTTTGCTAATAGTTTCCATGAAATTGTTCTAATTCCGTATGAACCAGAATACAGCTGTTCTTAATTTTTTTTTGTCTTGGGAGGATGAAAAAGAGGATCGTAAGTACATAGACTTGTAGTTGAGAGTAAAAATTTGAACTGCACACATCAGCGCATCCTAATCTTGAAAAATGAGAAGTGACTAATGTTCCATTTATATTAGAGTGTTCCCCTCACATTTTGCTTTATTTAATTGCTTTGGAATTTGCTTTTTGGACCTAAATTTATAGTTAATATTCAACGGTTCTTGGAATGAAAATTTATTTCAACAACAAAAAGTTGCAGCCAGTGTAGTAAAAACTACAAAATATATTAATATTTTCTTTTTAGTTCACCAACTTTTTTATTTTTTACCTCCCTATTGAAATATAATTGACATTTAACATTGATTAATAATTTTAAAAGCACAAAACATCAATTGAAGCAGAGCATCAATATCAACACATTATATAGCATTCTTGATCATTAACCAAACTGTCTTTTTGCTTGACCATTACTGATAGAGGAGGGATTGCTTACGAGGCAGCCTATTCTATTTTCAGACAGCTCTAATTGGCAGCAGGTTCTTTGACATTTCCTCTTGCTGAATTTTGCTTTGATGTCTGGAACAACACCTTTTCAGCCTGTTCTGCTCTCAAGATCTAATAGAATTAATATACTTATTGTTGTCTTAAACACTTTTTCAGATATTAGAAGCCAACTGTGGGTACCTGCCAAGTCTTTCCTCTTCTGGTCTGTACATCCCATCTTACTACCACTACTACTCACAGCAGAGCATTTCTGGACTTTTCACTCTCCTCTGTATATAGCCTTCTATCTATACTTACATACCCGTAAATGTGGTTTTGCTTTAATTTTTTTACCAGTTTTTGGAGGAATTCTGAAAACAAAGTGAAAATCCTACACACGTTTACAAGTTAATATATAATATCTCAGCTTTATCTTTTAATAACGGTGTTACTTTGAGATGGAAAAGTCAGTACATTTTTCAAATGATTAACGGAAATGTATAAGATTTTGCTAAATTCTCTAGTAGCTTTTTTTTTGGGGGGGGGGCTTCTTTCCCTTTTTAAAATTTTATTTTATTTTTTAACTTTACAATATTGTATTGGTTTTGTCATATATCAACATGAATCCGCCACAGGTATACACTTGTTCCCCATCCTGAACCCTCCTCCCTCCTCCCTCTCCATACCATCCCTCTGGGTCGCCCCAGTGCACCAGCCCCAAGCATCCAGTATCGTGCATTGAACCTGGACTGGCTACTCATTTCATATATGATATTATACATGTTTCAATGCCATTCTCCCAAATCATCCCACCCTTGCCCTCTCCCACAGAGTCCAAAAGACTGTTCTATATATCAGTGTCTCTTTTGCTGTCTCGTATACAGGGTTATTGTTACCATCTTTCTAAATTCCATATATATGCGTTAGTATACTGTATTGGTGTTTTTCTTTCTGGCTTACTTCACTCTGTATAATAGGCTCCAGTTTCATCCACCTCATTAGAACTGATTCAAATGTATTCTTTTTAATGGCTGAGTAATACTCCATTGTGTATATGTACCACAGCTTTCTTATCCATTCATCTGCTGACGGGCATCTAGGTTGCTTCCATGTCCTGGCTATTATAAAGAGCGCTGCGATGAACATTGGGGTACATGTGTCTCTTTCCCTTCTGGTTTCCTCAGTGTGTATGCCCAGCAGTGGGATTGCTGGATCATAAGGCAGTTCTATTTCCAGTTTTTTAAGGAATCTCCACACTGTTCTCCATAGTGGCTGTACTAGTTTGCATTCCCACCAACAGTGTAAGAGGGTTCCCTTTTTGCCACACCCTCTCCAGCATTTATTGCTTGTAGACTTTTGGATCACAGCCATTCTGACTGGCGTGAAATGGTACCTCATAGTGGTTTTGATTTGCATTTCTCTGATGATGAATGATGTTGAGCATCTTTTTATGTGTTTGTTAGCCATCTGTATGTCTTCTTTGGAGAAATGTCTATTTAGTTCTTTGGCCCATTTTTTGATTGGGTCATTTATTTTTCTGGAATTGAGCTGTAGGAGTTGCGTGTATATTTTTGAGACTAGTTGTTTGTCAGTTGCTTCATTTGCTATTATTTTCTCCCATTCTGAAGGCTGTCTTTTCACCTTGCTTATAGTTTCCTTTGTTGTGCAGAAGCTTTTAAGTTTAATTAGGTCCCATTTGTTTATTTTTGCTTTCTACTATTTATCTTAAATCCACACCACAAATATGTATCTCCATTTTCCTACACATTTCAAAATGCATTCAATCACTGCACTCATTTCAAACACAAAAATTGATAAGTCTCTAAATTGACTAGAGCTATTTGAAAATATGATCCTTCATGTTTACTCTCCTGACAAGGATAAATAATATACTGGATCATCTCTTTATTAGAAGACAAGAACATCTAGATGACATTTCAGTTCCCCTTAAATTATTTCCCTAACCACAGGTATTCATTAAGAAGAATGGTCAGGATGAGGTAGTTTGTGTAGCTTGTTTTTTCCTCCAAAGGGGAGATGAACAAATCAATATATCTATGTGACGGACTGTTGTCTTAACAATAGCCTTTAAAAAAAAAATGAATGATGCCATTGTCAGTTCTCATACTAAAACATCCAAGGACTTTTATTTATAGAAACCACACTATTTTTAATGAGGTCATGTCGTAAAATAATGCTCTTCAATTCAAAGAGCAATTATATTGTCACGTAACACTTTTGATCCTAGAGAACTAAATAAAGGGTCCATTGTTAACTCTCTTTCAAAACAAGGAGGTGAAAAACTTTTAAAGATGTGGCACTTTTTCCATTTATTTATTTTTGTTACAAATATTATTTTTCTCTTTGTCAGCCTACATGGTGAACACTTTGAAGATAGGTTAGACATTGTTTCTCTTTCTAGTAACTGGCACTGTCCATGGTACAGGACAAGTACACAGTCAATATTCTCTGACAGGTACATGGACAAATAAGTACTAGGTTGTTGTCTTTGATGGTAAGAGTAGATAATGCCCTGGATGTTATAGAGGTTGGTGGATGTGAGACTGAGAGTTAAGGTGCCACACAGAAACATTTCCTGTGAGAGTCAATCCAATGCCTGGCATCTGTTAAAAACAAATGCTGTGGAAGTTGTCACCAGTAAAAGTTTACTGGGGTTATTAAAAAGTCTGCTAAAAACAAGTGTTTGCTGTCCTTAAAAGAATAAAAATCAGAAGGGTAGAACCAGCACAGAGCAAAAAGACCATAATGGGTGGGGAGAGTATACTCCCCACCCATACAGACAAAAGTATAGACAAAAGTCATAGATTCTAATATTTGCTAAACAGTAAACTGTGGAAAATTCTGAAAGAGATGGGAATACCAGACCACCTGACCTGCCTCTTGAGAAACCTATATGCAGGTCAAGAAACAACAGTTGGAACTGGACATGGAACAACAGACTGGTTCCAAATAGGAAAAGGTGTATGTCAAGGCTGTATATTGTCACCTTGCTTATTTAACTTCTATGCAGAGTACATCACAAGAAATGCTGGACTGGAAGAAGCACAAGCTAGAATCAAGATTGTCGGGAGAAATATCAATAACCTCAGATATGCAGATGACACCACCCTTATGGCAGAAAGTGAAGAGGAACTAAAAAGCCTCTTGATGAAAGTGAAAGAAGAGAGTGAAAAAGTTGACTTAAGGCTCAACATTCAGAAAACTAAGATCCTGGCATCTGGTCCCATCACTTCATGGCAAATAGATGGGGAAACAGTAAAAACAGTGTCAGATTATTTTTCTGGGCTCCAAAGTCACTGCAGATGATTACAGCCATGAAATTAAGACACTTACTCCTTGGAAGGAAAATTATGACCAACCTAGATGGCATATTCAAAAGCAGAGACATTACTTTGCCAACAAAGGTCCGTCTAGTCAAGGCTATGGTTTTTCCAGTGGTCATGTATGGATGTGAGAGTTGGACTGTGAAGAAAGCTGAGCACCGAAGAATTGATGCTTTTGAACTGTGGCGTTGGAGAAGACTCTTGAGAGTCCCTTGGACCACAAGGAGATCCAACCAGTCCATTCTAAAGGAGATCAGTCCTGGGTGTTCTTTGGAAGGACTGATGCTAAAGCTGAAACTCCAGTACTTTGGCCACCTCATGCAAAGAGTTGACTCATTGGAAAAGACTCTGATGCTGGTAGGGGTAGGGATTGGGGGCAGGAGGAGAAGGGGATGACAGAGGATTAGATGGCTGGGTAGTATCACTGACTCTATGGACGTGAGTTTGAGTGAACTCCAGGAGTTGGTGATGGACAGGGAGGCCTGGCATGCTGCAATTCATGGAGTTGCAAAGAGTTGGACACGACTGAGCGACTGAACTGTACTGAACTGAAATCTTGTCCACATGATGCAATCGTTGCTCAGTTAAATCAATTCTAGAAAATATTTTGAGCTTTAGTTCAAATAGAACATAAAACGTAAGGAAAAATTCTAATCAAATCCACAGGGGAAGAAATGTAAAGTCTGGGAATTAAAAAGTCCTGATTTTGATCCTGTATCTTGTATTGTATAATTGCTGAAGTATTACTTTTCCTACCATTGGCCTTTGTTTCCTCATCTCTAATGGAGTAAATGGGATTAGTTGATTTTCAGACACCTTGCTGGGTCAGAAATGCTCTGATTTTATATTGACAATTGGCTGGACATGGTTAACTAATCAATTAAATTGTTCCTGAATGAAGGTGCAGCCTAAGAGAGAGAGAGCCACCCGAGAAGCCCAAAGAGAAAGGGCAGGACAGCTGAGAATCCAGTACTAAAGAAAACACAAAATATGACCCTGCATTTCATTAAGAAACATTCTAAGAGAGTAAAAAATGTCCTAATGTGAGTAGACTTAAGATGAAGTTTGGGGCTTACTTATAGCTCAGTTGGTAAAGAATCCACCTGCAATGCAGGTGACCCCAGTTTGACTCCTGGGTCTGGAAGATGTGCTGGAGAAGAGTTAGGCTACCCACTCCCGTATTCTTGGGCTTCCTTGGTGGCTCAGCTGGTAAAGAATCTGCCTGCAATGCGGGTGACCTGGGTTCGATCCCTGGGTCCAGAAGATCCCCCGGAAAAGGGAAAGGCCACCCGCTCCAGTATTCTGGCCTAGAGAATTCCATGGACTGTATAGTCCATGAGGTCGCAAAGAGTCGGACACCATTGAGTGACTTTCACTTTCAAGATGAAGCTTGCATGCCTCCACACTTTCTCCCTGTCTATATACATGGTTCAATATCATTTTCCAAAGAGCAGTGAAAGTTGGATATGGCTCTGGACTTTTTAAAATTTATTTTAATTAATTTATTTACTTGGCTACACTGAATCTTAGTTTTGGTACTCGGGATCTTTAGTTGCAGCAGGCAAGCTTCTAGTTGTGGCCTGTGGGATCTAATTCCCCAACCAGGGATCAAACGGGCCCCCTGCAATGGGAACACAGAGTCTTAGCCACTGGACCACCAGGGAAGTCCTAGATTTTTATTTGATATATTGAACAATTGAAAAATATAATAGTAACTTCTGATTTCCTATATTAGAGATTAATAAAAAGAATTGAAATTAAACAAAAAACAAACACATTTTTATTTTATAACTATTCTAAATAAATTTATATATTTTCTGCTATTCTGAATTGAGTTTTATTTTTTATTTTCTATTAATTTGATTTTTTTTCAGTTTTGTAAATATGGCCTCTAATAAAGTTGATATTTAGCATAAGCTATTAACCTTTCCCTTCCAAATATTTTAACTAATCATGATTGTTCAGTAGCAATTAACTGTTCTTTCCTATTGAATGGATTGATCTAAGTCGTGATTGTAGATAAAGCTTCCAGTAGATTTCTAGTCAAGTCAAAACTTTCCTGTGCTACATTTTATTTAACATAGCTACTAGGATTTTAAGAGAGATTTTTGTTAACCATTGCAGGTCTAGTTATACCCACTAAAGTATCTTAATTAATCATGCAATTAGAGAATAAATAAGCACTGTGTTCTACCTTCAGAAGATGAAATTATTCAGGGAATCTTGAAGTTATTTCAGAAAAGGTAACATAGAGGACTTGTAGGTGAAAATAGTTAAATGATACTGCCTCACAGAAACTTCCTCATTAAAAAACAAAGTAATAAAAATAATTATTATAAATACCTGTGGAAAAACATTGTCAACTGAACACAGAATGTCTACAACCTTAGCCATAAATTTTAAAAACCATTTGCCAAATAAAGAAACTGAAGATTTATAGTTCAATGTGGGAAGGCATAGCTTCCAACATACCATCACTCACCACTCCTGATTTCTTGATTAGTTGGCAACGTTCTAAAACTTCTCTTCAACGTTTCAAAACTTGGAGGAAAGATTACTGGTAAGATATCCTTATCAATTCACTTCATTGACTAGGATATATTGAGAATAGCTTCTGGAAAGAAACAGGCAAATGTGAAAAGAGAACAACAGCAGACTGATAGGAAAACAAATCTCGGGAAGTGTGGCTTGAACTGAACATATGATTGGAACACCAACTAGCTCTCTGTGAGAATACAATACACCTCACAATGATGTAGAACAAATTCTGTACTAAATGTTGTTGCTTAATTGCTAAGTCATGTTTCACTCTTTTGTCACCTCATGGACTATAGCCTGACAGGCTCCTCTGTCCATGGGATTTCCCAGGCAAGAATCCTGGAGTGGGTTGCCATTTCCTTCTCCAGGTGATCTTCCCAACCCAGGGATTGAACCCGTGTCTCCTGCATTGGCAGGCAGATTCTTTATCACTGAGCCACCAGGGAATATTACACAACAAAAATTGAAAGGAGTGAAAAGCCCAGGGATCACATGAAGGAGCATAGTAATTTTGATTCAGCTGTGTTTCTAACTCTCCTCATGGTCTCATTGTATAGAAAGATAGGTAAAACACCAAAATTCATCCCTCAAACTGGAACTTAAATAGACAATGCAAGCCCAGAAACTGCAGGAAAGCAATCAAAAAGTCTAACCTTAATACTACATGAGAATCAAGCTACAATCCTATATGGAACCACCTATCAATAAACAAGGTGAAAAGAAATCACAGGGCAGCTGTGTCAAGAACCATACTAGGAATTCCTCAAAAAAAGTGGACCTAGCATGTGGAAAACAACCTTCACTCTACATGCAAACAGTGTAAGGGATGGGAGAAAATTTCCCACAAGCATTTCACATTTTAGAACAATTTAATAAGAACATGGATTCAGTAAGAGAACAGTTCAAATATTAGATCAGAGTAGACATGGGTGAAGTAACAGTACTGTCATAGAAGAAAAGCTTGAGATAACTTAGTGACTGCAGATGACAAAGACAAAGTGATCAGACTGCAAAGAAAGGAGCCAGTGGATGTGGAGGGCAGAGAAAATATATCAAAATTATATAGAAATATACTACAAAGAGTTAAATATGAGAGAAAATAGCCAGTTTAACAGAATAAAAAAGGGAGTTCAGAAACTGACCCAAATACAAATGAGGATTGCTGATATTATAAACATAAATGGGAGAAGGAATAATTACATAATAAAAGGCTTTGGATTCAATGACTAGCTGTTTGCAAAAAATGCAAATGTGGATCTCTGTTTCACTCTTTATTTCTAATACGTTCTAGATGATGAAAACCTTTAAAAAGTGAAACCAAAAAACATTTGTCTAGAGATCATTAAGTCATAACTGTTCTTATAAATGAACAGCAAACTGGAAATTAAAATTAAGGGGGAAAAGACACATACTTCAAAGAAAGTTATCTGAAATAAGAAAATCATTCATTCAACAAGCATTCAATAAATACGTATTGGTTATCTACAATATGCCAGACCTTATTTTAGAGGCTGAGGAATCAAATTTATGACTAGGTCAACACCTACTGACCTGGGGAGTTCCTCTTTCAGTGTCATATCTTTTTGTCTTTTGATACTGTACATGAGGTTTTCAAGGCAAGAATACTGAAGTGGTTTGCCTTTCCCTTTTCCAGTGGACCATGCTTTTCTAGAACTCTCTACCATAATCTGTCTGTCTTGAGTGGCTCTAAACAGCATGGTTCATAGTTTCATTGAGTAACACAAGGCTGTAATTCATGTGATCATTTTGGTTAGTTTTTTATGATTGTGGTTTTCATTCTGTCTGTCCTCTGATGGATGAGGACAAGAGGTTTGTGCAAACTTTATAATGGTGAAGTAGAGAGACATGCTCTCTTCTCCTGTAAGGGTTTAGGAGTCTCCAGCAGAGGCATGGGTTAACAGTGTATATGCCACTGGTAGCGGCAGTCCTGGAAGGCATAGTGTGCTGGCATAAGTCCAATATGCTACTGGAGAAGAGCAGAGAAATAGCTCCAGAAAGGATGAAGAAGCTGAGTCAAAGCAAAAATGACACCCAGCCGTGGATGTGTCTGGTGTTGAAAATAACTCTAGTGTTGTAAAGAACAATACTGCATTGCATAGGAACCTGGAATGTTAGATCTAAAAATCAAGGTAAATTGGAAGTGGTAAAACAGGAAACAGCAAAAGTGAACATTGACTCTTTTGAAAACAATGAACTAAAATGGACCAGAATGGGCAAATTTAATTCAAATGACAATTGTATCTACTACTGAGGGCAAGAATTCCTTAGAAGAAATGGAGTACCTCTCATAGTCAACAAAAGTCTGAAATGCAGTACTTGGTTGCAATCTCAAAAATGATGGAATCATCTCAGTTCGTTTCTAAGGCAAACCATTCAGCATCACAGTAATCCAAGTCTATATTCCAACCAAATAAGATGAACAGTTCTATAGAGACTTACAAGACCTTCGAGAACTAGAATCAAAAAAAAAAAAAAAAATGTTCTTGTCATCATAGGAGGCTGGAATGCAAAAGTAGGAAGTCAAGAGATACCTGGAGTAATGGGCAAGTTTGGTCTTGGAAAACAAAAAGAAGCAGGGCAAAGGCTAACATAATTTTACCAAGAGAATGCACTGGTCATAGCAAATACCCTCTTCCAATAACACAAAAGATGACTCACATAACCAGATGGTCAATAACAATATCAGATTGATTATATTTTTTACAATCAAAGATGGAAGAAGCTCTATATAGTCAGCAAAAACAAGACCAGGCTATTGCAAAATTCTGACTTAAATTGAAGAAAGTAGGGAAAACCACTAGACCATTCAGTATGACCTAAATCAAATCCCTTTTGATTATACAGTGGAAGTAACAAATAAATTCAAAGGATTAAATCTGATAGAGTGCCTGAAGAACTATGGATGGAGGTTTGTAACACTGTACAGGAGGCAGTGACCAAAACCATCACCAAGAAAAAGAAATGGAACAAGGCAAAATGGTTGTCTGAGGAGGCCTTACAAATAGCTGAGAAAAGAAGACAAGTGAAAGGCAAAGAAGAAAAGGAAAAATATACTCATCTGAATATAGAGGTCCAAAGAATAGCAAGGAGAGATAAGAAAGCCTTCATAAGTGTACAATGCAAAGAATTATAGGAAAACAATAGAATAGGGAAAGCTAGAGATTTCCTCAAGAAAATTGGAGATAACAAGGGAACATTTCATGCCAAGATGAGCAAAAGAAAGGAAAGAAATGGTATGGACCTAACAGAAGCAAAGGAGATTAAGAAGAGGTGGCATGAATACATATAAGGACTGTACAAAAAAGTTCTTAATGACCTGGATAAGCACGATGTTGTGATCACTCACCTAGAGCCAGACATTTTGGACTGTGAGGTCAAGAGGCCTTAGGAAGCATTACTACGAACAGAGCTAGTGGAGGTGATAAAATTCCAAATGAGCTTTTTCAAATCCTAAAAGATGATGCTGTTAAAGTGCTGGATTCAATATGGCAGCAAATTGGAAAAGTCAGCAGTGGACACAGGACTGGAAAAGGTTAGTTTTCATTCCAATCCCAAAGAAAGGCAATGCCAAAATATGTTTAAACTAGCTCACAATGTGCTCATTTCAAATGTTAGCAAAGTAATGGGAAAATCCTTCAAGCTAGACGTTAACAGTACGTGAACTGAGAACAACCAGATATACAAGCTGGATTTTGAAAAGGCAGCAGAACCAGAGATCAAATTGCCAACATCCATTGAATCATAGAATAACAAATAGAATTCCAGAAAAAAAAAAAAAAAACATCTACCACTCATTCATTGACTTTGCTAAAGCGTTTGACAGTGTGAATCACAACAAACTGTGGAAAATTCTTAAAGAGGTGTGAATGCCAGACTGCCTTACCTGCCTCTTGAGAAACCTATATGCAGGTCAAGAAACAACAGTTAGAACGTGGGCATAGAATAATGGACTGGTTCCAAATTGGGAAGGAGTATGTCAACGTTGTATACTGTCACCCTACTTATTTAACTTATATGTAGAGTACATCATGTGAAATGCCAAGCTGTATGAAGCACAAGCTGGAATCAAGATTGCTGGGAGAAATATCAACAACCTCAAATATGCAGATAACACCACCCTAATGGCAGTAAGGGAAGAGGCACTAAAAACCTCTTCATGAAAGTGAAAGAGGAGAGTAAAATAACTCGCTTAAAACTGAACATTCAGAAAACTAAGATCATGGCATTTGGTCCTATCACTTCATGGGAAATAGAAAGGGAAACAATGGAAACAGTGACAAACTATTTTCTTGGGCTCCAAAATCACTGTGGACAGTGACTACAGCCACAAAATTAAAAGATACTTGCTCCTTGGAAGAAAAGCTATGGCAAACCTTGACAGCATATTAAAAAGTAGAGACATCACTTTGCTGACAAAGATCCATATAGTCAAAGCTATGGTTTTTGCAGTAGTCATGTATGAATGTGAGAGCTGGACCAGGAAGAAGACTGAGCACCAAAGAATTGATGCTCTCGAACTGTGGTGTTGGAGAAGACTCTTGAGAGTCCCTTGGACTGCAAGGAGATCAAACCAGTCAATCTTAAAGGAAAATAATCCTGAATATTCATTGGAAGGACTGGTGCTGAAGTTGATGCTCTAAAACTTTGGCCACCTGATGTGAAGAGCCAACTCATTGGAAAAGACCTTGATGCTGGGAAAGACTGAAGGCAAAAGGAGAAGAAGGCAGCAGGGGATGAGGTGGTTGGATGGCATCACCAACTCAATGGACATGAGTTTGAGCAAGCTTTGGGAGATGGTGGTGGACTGGAGAAGCCTGGCATGCTGTAGTCCATGGGACTGCAAAGAGTGGGACTCGAATGAGTGAGCAAACAAAAAAGATCAATATCTTTTGATTCAGGAAGCTTATTTCTCTCTTGTAAGCAAACACACAAAAAATATAATTTCAGATTTTTAGCCTGAACCATGGACTGTTGCATACAATTTTCATACAGGATGTTTGAAGATTTAGCTTAGTTCAGTTATTGAATTTCTAGAATGAAAAAAGTACTTTTCTAAGTATCCAGGCTAGAAAAGCAAATAACCTATGAGACAAATGCATCTGTGTTTTCCAAAATCATTTTAAAGACAAATGGTCTTGAAAATATACCTCTAAATTCCAAAAGGAAAGGAGATGTAATTCAAGAATATTATTTATATATCCAAAAATATATCATTCAAATAGAAGATAAGTAGGCAGATGTTCTTAAAACCTGAAAGAACTCGCAGAATACAGGATCCAAACCCTTCTTTAAAACAAGCAAGCAAACAAAAACTCTGTTTCACAATGAAATCTGTGGCTAATTAAGAGATAATTCAAAATAAAGACCTTAGAAACAGAAAAGCTATGTGGTGTATGGAGGGTGATGGCACAGGTCAGTTAGATTTGAATCCACTGAAGCATAGAACTAATAATAGAGGAAAATGTGGAAATTATAGTTATGAAACAAGATGTATATGTTAGAAACCTTGACATTATAAAATTAGTGACCTAATTCACAATAATTGGGAGCTGCAGATCTAGGGAAGATGGGGAAAATGTGATAGAGCTAATGCCCTCATCTTTCACAGTGAGCAATCAGTTAATACTGTTCAAAAAGGAAATATTTAATTAAAGCTAATAATGACTTCAATTTCTTCATATTGTTATGATCTACCTTATTACTGTTGGAGGGATATTTTGAGAGATACTATCTATTATCGTAAAGAAGCATGTATCTGAAGTGAAACATTTACTTTCTTCAGTTTATGTTTCTTTTCTTAAATTCAAGAAAAATTATACTTATAAACTAAAACAAAATTTAATTTTATATATACTCTAAATTTTCTTAGTCCTTGTATCGATATTTCTATCTATATACAGATCCATGGAAAGACATTTGGATAATGTGTTCCTAATTGCTGATGCTAATCACTTTGTTTGGTGAGATTTGGAGGAATTTAATTGTTTGCTAGTAAATAAAAGAATCTGTGCTTTTCAATCTTGATGATGCTACTCTGTTGTTTTTACAGAAACACTAAAGTGATTTTTCTTAAAAACAGTAGTGTGAAATAAGCATAGGTAGAGTCTTCTAGTTGAAGGGCATTGAATGGAAATCGAGAGACCCAGTTCAAGTTTCAGATCTTTCTCTACTGAACGGTGTGGCCTTATACGATGCAACTGAACTCAATATAGTTTTCACATTAGTAAAGTGGTTCATTCTAGCTCTAAGATTACTATAACTTCATAGAATTCACCACTAAATTTTTAGCCTGAGTATTCCCAGAAAAAAAATTAAAAAAAGGGGAGTAAAACAAGACAAAATTTTTATGCAGGCTGCTTATTTGGGGATCTGATTCCAGGGAACAAGAATGGGGATTCAGTGAGGGTGAATTGGGAAAGGAGGGAAAGTAGTACAGGCATCTGCCATTGAGCTAGTTGTGGTTGTTGGCAATTGGAGCTTCATCCTACCAGGATCTTCCAAGTTGCTGTGCAGAACATGTCTCAGAATTTTTCACCCATAATGCAGAAAAAAGAATATTGATTCAACATCAGTTTCTGCACTGGGCAGGTGTTAATTCACAGCTAAGATTGGAATATAGCACACTACTATATATAAAATAAGTAAGCAACAAGAATCTATTGTATAGCATAGGAAAATATATTCAATATCTTGTGATAACCTATATTGAAAAAGAATCTAATATGTGTGTGTGTGTGTGTGTGTGTGTGTGTGTGTATGTATAACTGAGTCACTTTGCTGTCCACTCAAAACTAACACAGCACTGAGATTAACTCTACTTATTTTTTTAATTGGTGTATAAAATTCAGGTTTGTGTATACTTAGTCACTTAACTTATGTCTGACTCTTTGTGACCCTATGGACCCACCAGGCTCCCCTGTCCATGGACAGGAATACTGGCAAGAATACAAATACAAGGCAAGAATACAAATACAAGGCAAGAATACTGACATGGGTTGCCGTTCCCTTCTCCAGGGGATCTTCCCAACCCTGGGATAGAATCTGAGTCTTCTGTGTCTCCTGAATTGACAGGCAGATTCTTTACCATTGAGCCACTGAGAAAGCCAGACAATGCAGGATATCAAGTTAAATTTGAATTTCAGGTAAAGAACATTGTTTTTAGTATAAATGTGTCCTAAATATTGCATGGAGCCTATGCTAAGTAACTTCAGTCATGTCTGACTCTTTGTGACACTATGGACTGTATCCCACCAGGCTCCTCTGTCCATGGGGATTCTCCAGGCAAGAATACTGGAGTGGGTTGCCATGCCGTCCTCCAGGGTATCTTCCCAACATAGGAATGATGGATCAAACCTAGGTCTCCGGTATTGCAGGCAGAGTCTTTACCATCTGAGCCACTGGGGAAATCATATGGAGCATCAGTTCAGTTCAGTGGCTCAGTCCTGTCTGACTCTTTGTGACCCCATGAATCGCAGGAGGCCAGGCCTCCCTGTCCATCACCAACTCCCGGAGTTTATCCAAACTCATGTCCATCGAGTCCGTGATGCCATCCAGCCATCTCATCCTCTGTCATCCCCTTTTCCTCCTGCCCCCATTCCCTCCCAGCATTAGGGTCTTTTCCAATGAGTCAACTCTTCACATGAGGTGGCCAAAGTATTGGGAGTTTCAGCTTCAGCATCAGTCCTTCCAATGAACACCCAGAACTGATCTCCTTTAGGATGGACTGGTTGGATCTCCTTTCAGTCCAAGGGACTCTCAAGAGTCTTTTTCAACACCACAGTTCAAAAGCATCAATTCTTCAGCACTCAGCTTTCTTCACAGTCCAACTCTCACATCCATACATGATCACCGGAAAAACCATAGCCTTGACTAGATGGACCTTTGTTGGCAAAGTCATGTCTCTGCTTTTGAATATGCTATCTAGGTTGGTCATAACTTTCCTTCCAAGGAGTAAGTGTCTTTTAATTTCATGGCTGCAATCACCATCTGCAGTGATTTTGGAGCCCCCCAAAATAAAGTCTGACACCGTTTCCACTGTTTCCCCATCTATTTGCCATGAAGTGATGGGACCAGATGCCATGATCTTAGTTTTCTGAATGTTGAGCTTTAAGCCAACTTTTTCACTCTCCTCTTTCACTTTCATCAAGAGTCTTTTTAGTTCCTCTTCACTTTCTGCCATAAGGGTGGTGTCATCTGTATATCTGAGGTTATTGAAATTTCTCCCAGCAATTTTGATTCCAGCTTGTGCTTCTTCCAGCTCAGTGTTTCTCATGATGTACTTATACTAAATATTTATTCCTGGTTTATCTGAAATTCAAATTCACCTGGGCCTCATATAGTTTTATTTGTGAAATCTAGCAATTCCACCCATGAGATGTGAACACTCTCACATTTCTAATTGTGCATGTGTGACTGCAGATGTCTTATATTACAGCATCAGAGAAGCCCCACTACAGAAAGCAAGAAGTAAACAGTACATATTCAGGTGCTGCTGAGGTAAGATGTAGTCAGTTTATATATGTGTGTGTGTGTGTGTGTGTGTGTACTTGTACAAATTGATTCCCTCAGAAACCTTGTTGGGGGGGGGTGGCAGTGCATCAAGAAGCGACACAGGACACAAAGACATATTGTGAAGATTAGACAAAATAGTCAATATGAATATATTCTGTAATCTACATCATGGAATAAAATATGAGGTTATATCATCATCACATTCTTTATCATCATCAATGCCTTGTAAAATCTGATTGTCTTGTTTAGTTAGGTTGCTCAGTCCTGTCTGACTTTTTGCAACACCATGGACTGCAGCACATCAGCCTTCCCTGTCCATCATCAACTCCCGGAGTTTACCCCAAACTCATACCCATTGAGTTGGTGATGCCATCCAACCATCTCATTCTCTATCACCCCTTTCTCCTCTGGCCTTCAATCTGTCCCAGCATCAGGGTCTTTTCAAATGAGTCAGCTCTTCACATCAGGTGGCCAAAGTATTGGAGTTTCAGCTTCAGCATCAGTCCTTCCAATGAATATTCAGGACTGATTTTTTTTATAATTAACTGGTTGGATCTCCTTGCAGTCCAAGGGACTCTCAAGAGTCTTCTCCAAGACCACAGTTCAAAAGCATCAATTCTTTGGTGCTCAGCTTTCTTTATAGTCCAACTCTCACATCCATACATGACTACTGGAAAAACCATACCTTTGACTAGACATACTCTGCTTTTTAATATGTTGTCTAGGTTGGTCATAACTTTCCTTCCAAGGAGTAAGTGTTTTTTAATTTCATGGCTGCAGTCACCATCTACAGTGATTTAGGATGAACAAAGTTCCATCTAGTCAAAGGTATGGTTTTTCCAGTAGCCATGTATGGATGTGAGAGTTGGACTATAAAGAAAGCTGAGCACTGAAGAATTGATGCTTTTGTACTGTGGTATTGGAGAAGACTCTTGAGAGTCCCTTGGACTGCAAGGAGATCCAACCAGTCCATCCTAAAGGAGATTAGTTCTCAGTGTTCAATTGTTAGGGATCAGATTACTCAAATTGCAGGTTGTCTCTAGATAATCACTGGTTAATTATATTAATAAAGATTAAGAATCAGTTTCAGTTAAGTCGCTCAGTCATGTCCAACTCTTTGCAATCCCATGGACTGCAGCACACCAGGCCTACCTGTCCATCACAGGCTCCCAGAGATTGCTCAAACCCATGTCCATCGAGTCAATAATACCATCCATCTATCTCATCCTCTGTCATCCCCTTCTCCTCCAGCCTTCAATCTTTCCCAGCATCAGGGCCTTTTCCATGAGTCAGCTCTTCACATCAGGTGGCCAAAGTATTGGAGTTTCAGCTTCAGCATCAGTCCTTCCAATGAACACCCAGGACTGATCTCCTTTATAATTAACTGGCTGGATCTCCTTGCAGTCCATGGGACTCTCAAGAGTCTTCTCCAAGACCACAGTTCAAAAGCATCAATTCTTTGGGTGCTCAGCTTTCTTTATTGTCCAACTCTCACATCCATACATGACTACTGGAAAAATCATACCTTTGACTAGACAGACCTTTGTCAGCAAAGTAATGTCTCTGCTTTTGAATATGTTGTCTAGGTTGGTCATAGCTTTTCTTCCAAGGAGCGAACGCCTTTTAATTTCATGGGTGCAGTCACCATCTGCAGTGATTTTGGAGCCCAAGAAAATAAAGTCTGTCACAGTTTCCATTGTTTCCCAACCTATTTGCCCTGAAGTGATAGGACAAAGTGCTATGATCTTAGTTTTTTTAATGTGGAGTTCTAAGCCAACTTTTTCACTCTCCTTTTTTCACTTTCTTTAGTTCTTCTCTTTCTGCCATGAGGGTGGTATCATCTGCCTATCTGAGGTTATTGATATCTCTCCTGGAAATCTTGATTCCATCTTGTGTTTCATCCAGCCTGGCATTTCACATGATGTACTCTGCATAGAAGTTAAATAAGCATGGTGACAGTATCCAGCCTTAACATACTCCTTTCCCAATTTGGAACCATTCCTTTGTTCCATGTATGGTTCTAACTGTTGCTTCTTGACCTGCATCCAGATTTCTCAGAAGACAGATAAGGTAGTCTGGTATTCCCATCTCTTGAATAATTTCACTAGTTTACTAGTTTAATACTAGTTTTACTAGTTTACTAGTTTAATTGTAAAAGTTTCACTAGTTTACATCTATACCAAAAGTCTTTGGAATTGTGCTTGTATAATCCCATCAATGAAAATCATGTTTTAAAAAGTCAGGAACTTTAGAATAAAACCAGTCTTTTACACAAGACTAAGGCATTACACAAGGCATTTCACTTATTCTAAAAACATTTCCAAGGGTTATCATTGTAATCATCTTAGCTCTGGCTTTCAGGCCCAGATCTGCTAGTGAACCTGTGAAATTCTGTTTAGCATATCTGAACAATCACAGCAAATGCTATCCTAAAGATATTCCCTGATAGGAAAAGAAGATGTTCTCTGTGGTCTTTCCCTTGTTCTATCACCTTAACCTGATGCACCTGAGTAGGGAGACCGCTAGAGCTGTGCTGGGAATTTCCATACCATGAAAAGTTTGAAAAATATTAATTTGTTGATCTTAGAAACATCGACTGATTTTTCATCTTGTTTACAGTTTCCTTTTCAAAAGTTTTTACGTTTAATTAGGTCTCATTTTTTAATTTTTCTTTTTCTTTTCATTACTCAAGGAGGTGGGTTAAAAAAGACCTTCCTGTGATTCATGTCAAAGAATGTTCTGCCTATGTTTTCCTCTAAGAGCTTTTTCTGGCCTTACATTTCAGTCTTTAATCCAGTCTGAGTTTATTTTCTGTATAGTGTTAGGAGATGTTCTAGTTTCATTCTTTTACACATAGCTGTCAGTTTTCCAAGCACCACTTACTGAAGAGATTGTCTTTTCTCCATTGTACATTCTTGCCTCCTTTGTTATAGATTAGGTTCCCATAGGTGCAGAGGTTTCTATCCTGGTCTGTTTACCTATATTTCTGTTTTTGTGCTAGTACCACATTGTCTTTGTAGTATAGTCTGAAGTCAGGAAAGTTGATTCCTCCAGCTCCATTTTTCTTCCTCAAGATTGCTTTGATTCTTCGGGGTCTTTTGCATTTCTGTACAAATTGTGAATCTTTCTGTTCCAGTTCATTGCTAACTTGACAGAGACCGCATTGATTCTATAGATTGCTTTTGGGTTAGTTATAGTCATTTTCACAGTATTGATTCTTCCAGTCCAAGAACTTGATATGTATCTCTATCAGTTTGGTGCCTCTTTTTTTAATTAGTATCCTTTAATTTTGTGGAGTACAGGTCTTTTTGTCTTCATAGGTAGGTTTATTCCTAGGTATTTTGTTCTTTTTGTTGCATTGATAATGGAATTGTTTCCTTAATTTCTCTTTGAACTTATTTTGCAAAGCAGAAATATAGACACAGACGTAGAGAGCAAATTTATTGAATACAAAGAAGGAAAGCAAGTGTGGGATGAACTAGAAGATTGAGATTGACATATATACACTACTATTTATAAAATAAATAACTAATGAAAACTTGGGCTTCCCTTGTGGCTCAGCTTGATGTAGAATCTGCCTGCAATGCTGGAGACCTGGGTTTGATCCCTTGCTTGGGAAGATCTGCAGGAGAAGGGAAAGAACTACCCACCCCAGTATTCTGGCCTAAAGAATTCCATGGGACTGTATAGTCCATGGGGGTTGCAAAGAGTTGGACATGACTGAAGTGACTTTCACTTTCAATTTCAATGAAAACTTACTGTATAGTACTGAGAACTCTACTCAATGCTCTGTGGTGACCTAGGTACAAGTCAATATGCTTAATTGCTCAGTCATGTCTGACTCTTTGCAACCACAGTACTTTGGACTGTAGCCCACCAGACTCCTCTGTCCATGGGGTTTTTCAGGCAGGAATACTGGAGTGGGTTGCCGTTTCCTTCTCCAGGGGATCTTCCCATCTCAGGGAATCAAACCCACGGCTCCTGTGTTTCCTGCATTGTAGGTAGATTTTTTTACTGCTGAGCCATCCGTGGAAGCCCCTGTGGTGACCTAAATGGGAAGAAAATCTAAAAAGAGTGATTATATGTATATGTATAACTGATTCACTTTGCTGTACAGCAGAAACTAACACTACATTGCAAAGCAACTATGGTCTAATAAAAATTAATTTAAAATTTAAAGATGAAAAAAGATAAAGAAACATTGACTGAACATCTACTCTGTAATAGGAGATAGAGATACATAAATAGGTTACAGTTGCCACACATAGTTATCCTTAAGGAACTCATGGCCCAGTGAAGAGCACAACCATGCAAATGGGTCATAGGAAGTAGCTAAGGGAATGCGTGTGTGCTAAGTTGCTTCAGTCATGTCCAAATCTGTGTGACCCTATGGACTGTAGATGGACTGTAGCCCACCTCTGCCCATGGGATTCTCCAAGCAAGAATACTGGAAGTCAGTTGCCATGCCTTCCTCCAGGGGATCTTCCTGAACCCAGGAATCGAACCCATCAATTCTTTGCATCTCCTACATTGGCAGGTATGTTCTTTACCATAGTGCCATCTGGGAAGCCTGGCTAAGAGAACCTGTACTTAAATGATCTGGTGGTGCCAGGAGAGGAGTTGAGGAGACTCATCCTGGCATTTCAATTCCCATGTTGCTCGTTTGTGTCTAAACTCCCTTTACATGGAAAATCAGGCATTTACTGTAACCAGCAGTTTATTTGGAATTTTTTCTAGCCTGGCTTATCTTCCTTTTTCAAGTATATCAAATCATAAATGAACCCACCATGACAAGTTTGTCTTCCCCAAAAGCCACTGACAAGAGGGTCACCACCTAGTCTGTGCCAAACTACCCATTTATTGTTAAGCGTTGCCATTAATATTGTACATCATCTACCCTAATGAAAATTCATGCCAGGATTTAGTGTTCATTGTAAAGGTAGGAGTTTATTCCACTGGGAACTAATCAGTGTGCTTTAGTTATATCATATCGATAACATCAATAAATTCAGCATTCATACTGGCCAAAGAGAAAGTTCTATATTTATGTGTTTTCATTTTGCTTTTAGTTTTCAGAAGCAACAAATATACAGGCAGACTGTATATTTTATTTTTACTTGTTGTATTGTACTTCAATGAAATGAAGTTTGTATTTTGTTTTATTGTACTTCACTTTATCATACTTGGCAGATTTTGTGGTTTTTACAAATTGAAAATTTGTGGCAACTTCTTGTGGAATAGTCTATTGGTGACATTTTTCCAACAGCAATTGCTCTCTTCATGTTTCTGTGTCACATTTGTTAATTCTTGCAATATTTCAAGCTTTTTCATTGCTATAATACTTGTTATGGTAATCTGTGATCAGTGATCTTTGATGTTACCATTGTGATTGTATTTTGTTTTGTAGTTTTTAACTAAGCTATGTGCATTGTTATTTTAGACATAATTCTATTTTGCAATTAATAAACTATAGTGTAATACAAACAGAGCTTTTATATGCACTGGGAAACCAAAAATTCAAATGACTCACTTTGTTGCAATATTCACTGTATTGCCATTGTTTGAAACTGATCCTGAGATATAACCAAGGTCTGCCTGTACAGTATTAAATAATTTGAGCACTCAGTTAACCTTTCAATCATTCATTTATCAAATATGTACTGAATGACTACTGTGTGCCAGGCAGTGTTTTAGTCACTAGGGAGGCTTTATTAAACTAGATAGATAAGGGCCTTGTTTTCCTGAAGTTTAAATTCCATTTGGAGATATATATGACCTGTGGTGTTGGAGAAGACTTGAGAGTCCCTTGGACTGCAAGGAGATCCAACCTGTCCATTCTGAAGGAGATCAGCCCTGGGATTTCTTTGGAGGGAATGATGCTAAAGCTGAAACTCCAGTACTTTGGCCACCTCATGCAAAGAGTTGACTCATTGGAAAAGACTCTGATGCTGGGAGGGATTGGGGGCAGGAGGAGAAGGGGACGACAGAGGATGAGATGGCTGGATGGCATCACCGACTCGATGGAGGTGAGTGTGAGTGAACTCTAGGAGTTTGTGATGGACAGGGAGGCCTGGCGTGCTGCGATTCATGGGGTCGCAAAGAGTCGGACATGACTGAGCGACTGAACTGAACTGAACTGATGACCAGGAAACTGATAAACTGACTATACAGAGAGACAATTGCCAAATTATATGCAAAAGAAGAATTTTGACCGATATCATGCAACAACTTCTGTAGGAAACTAGTTCCTTTCCTATAATAAACACCCCAGGAAGCCAGCTTGCTATGTAAGTCTGACTAGGGGTAAGTCAGGCTGCTATCTCTGGTAACTGGCCCAAAATGTCCAAGACTTGACAAATTAACTGATAACTTTCCTATTTTGTCCCTACTTCCAACTTAGGACCAACCAGAGAAACCAAATAAAAACCCATCATCAATCATATCATCATCATCATCATGATGCCCAGATTCAAGTTATCATCCAGCAACTTTCCCATGCTAACAGCTTCCAATCAGGTCATACCAGAAGCCAGTTATTTTTTCCACTACAAAGCTTTCCCACTCCTATCTCTGTCTTTCAGTCTCTGACAAAACATGAGTGATGGTGACTGACTCCCTTGCTTAGAGTAAGTTCTGAATAAATAGCCTCTGCTTTTCTCATTTGGGTGGTCTTCATCTATTTCCATGAAACAAATAAGTGAGCAATATGGTTTCTAACAATAATAACTGCTTTGGAGAAAACACATTTAGATGATATCACAGAAGGTAATGGAATGGGGACAGGAGATAACTTAGAATGAATGGTATAGAATGGTTCATTAAGGTAGAGTTTGAGCTGATTGGGGCTTCCCAGTGGCTTAGCAGTAAAAATTTCACCTGCAATGCAGGAGCCTCAGGAGATGTGGGTTCAATCCCTAGGTCAGGAAGATCCCCTGGAGGAGGGCATGGCAACCCACTCCAGTATTCTTGCCTGGAGAATCCCATGGAGAGAGAAGCCTGGCAGGCTATAGTCTATAGGGTTGCAAAGAGTCGGACATGACTGAAGCAACTTAGCAAAACATGCATACACGTTGAGCTTATCTGAATGACAGTCATGAAAGAACTTTGAAAAGATCTTGTTCAGAGACAGCCTGGTACTGGTAACAGCATGTTCAAAGGCAGGAGCAAGTTGGCAGGTTTAAGAAAACAAAAGAAAGCCAGTGTTACTATAACTTGGTTAACGAGGAGAGTAGTTGCAGGTAAGGCCAGATGTACATAGGAACCAGGCCCTGGAGGGCCTTGTTTGTCCCTTAATGACTGTGTTTTATTGTGAGAACCATGGAAAATCATGCAAGGATTATATTCATAAGATTATGAAAACATTTAAACTGTATGTAGGGACAAGATTAGGATCAGGGAAATCATTTGAGAGGATTTGTAATAATTCAGGAGGGAGATGAAGATGCTAGCTCAGACAAGTGTGCTAGAACTGGACATGAAGGGAAATGGTAGGCTTTAGGACTTACTGTGGAGGAAAAGCTGACAGACATGAATAGCTGACAAGTTGGATGTGCTAGGTGAGAGACGTGAGAAAAGACAGTTCTAGCTTTTTTGATGCATTTTGTTTGTTCGGCTTGATCCACCAGATGGATGATGATATCGTTTATAGAGATACATAAGACTGGGTCTAAAGTAGGTTTTAGCAATAGAGAGAAGAGTGGCAGGATTAGAAGTTATTTTGGTCATATTAAGTTTAAGACGACTTTAGATATCCAAGTATAGAGAATGTTCAATACAATAGTTTAGAACTCAGTAATGTCTCAAGGTTGAAAAAGGTGGGTTCTGCCATCTAGTGGCTGTGTGACTTTGGGCAAGTTATTTCACCTCTCTGAGCCTCTGTGTACTTTTTAGCAAAAAGGGGATGATGAGACCATCAGTTTATTGGGAGATCGTGGGGTTACCTCATAAGTTTCACAATTATTTTCTTCAGTTTAGTTTATAAATTACTAGAAACATTAGTCCCTTGGACTGCAAGGAGATCCAACCAGTCCATCCTAAAGGAAATCAGTCCTGGGTGTTCATTGGAAGGACTGATATTGAAGCTGAAACTCCAATACTTTGGCCACCTGATGTGAAGAGCTGACTCATTTGAAAATACCCTGATGTTGGGAAAGATTGAAGGGCAGGAGGAGAGGGGAATGACAGAGGATGAGATGGTTAGATGGCATCACCAACTCAATGGACATGAGTTTGGGTAAACTCCAGGAGTTGGTGATGGACAGGGAGGCCTGGTGTGCTGCAGTTCATGGGGTCTCAAAGAGTCAGACATGACTGAGAGACTGAACTGAACTGAGAAACATTTACTGGACTTTCTCCATATGTTACTGTAATTCCTAGTTTTTAATGATACTGTGAGATTTCATCTTTCATCTATGTCTTTTTTTGTGAGATATTAGAAAAGTTGCATCAAAGGCTGCTGAACAGTTACCATTTTATACCTGAATCCTTCAATATTTCTTTCTAAAATCAGGAAAATATCAACCTCTCTCCAAGGGCAGGGTTGCTCTAGGTAAACTGATCAATCAGGTAGCAGAACTGATCTAAGATTTCTTACTAACCCTGACAATTTATGGTGAGACCTATATCATTTTGACCCTTTAACTCTAAGTTTATGAATTCTGGTATCACTTGAGACCATCAAGGTCCAGAGACGTTCAAGGGTAAAATGCTTATCAAATGTCAGGAGATATGTTATTTAGATAACTGTGCTAAAGCTGGTGTATCAAAAGATTGTCATGGAGTACCAAAAGATTGATTTCCCTAGGGACTAGTTGAAAGAAGACAAGAAATTTTGCAGACAATTTGTGCCAAATTGGGAAGATTTGCTATAGTTATTTCCTTTTGAATATAGTAAAATTCTTATTAAAATATTCCCATTAATATTAATAGAGTATAACAAGACCTAGGGGCTTCCCTGGTGGCTCAGCAGTAAAGAATCGCCTGCCAATACAGGTAGACCTAAAAGACAAGGTTTTGATCCCTGGGCTGGGAAGATCTCCTGGAGAAGGGAATGGCTACCCACTCTAGTATTCTTGCCTGGAGAATCCCATGCACAGAGGAGCCTGATGGGCCACAGTCCATAGGGTTGCAAAGAGTCGGACACAACTGAAGCAACTTAGTACGCACACATGCACTACATTGGTATTGGTCATACATAACTGCCAGCCTCCTTTCTTTTTCTCCCGTACCTCCCTATTCCAGCCAGTCACCATCCTTACTAACGCTTTCTAAGTTCATTTTAGGTCTTGACCACTGTCAACTGAAAAAAAGAGCACAACCTAAAAGTTGAAAACTGCTCCAAAGAGGTAAGGTAAGGGAGGAATCAGGATACAGAGGAATTTTCCACAAAGCCAGATAGTCAGACCAACATAAGATTACTGTTAATTAAAGAAAACCAGACATCTTAAGTCAATGAATTTAGCACTTGGGCTCATTAAAGTCATTCCTTGGATGTGCACCTTAGCTATCTGGGGCCAATATCCTGTCCTTTCCCATCCTGAGTCCTTCAGTATGCTTTCTCCCTGGGGGTGGCTTCAGTGATAAGACTCAGCCCATTTGTCTCCTTCCTGAGTTCCTCAGGGCTCACCATAAGGGTGGGGATAGTGACTACAGTTTGATGGCCATAGCATTCCTTTTTGCTCACATGGCAGGTGAGGTTTTTCATCTACATCAGATTTACACACTAAGATCATGGCATCTGGTGCCATCATTTCATGGCAAATAGGTGGGGAGACAATGGAAACAGTGACAGACTTTATTTTCTTGGGCTCCAAAATCACTGCAGATGGTGACAACAGCTATGAATTAAAAGACACTTACTCCTTGGAAGAAAAGCTTTGATCAACCTAGACAGCATATTAAAAGCCGAGACATTGCTTTGCCAACAAAGGTCCATCTAGTCAAAGCTATGGTTTTTGCAGTAGTTATATGGATGTGAGAGTTGGACTGTAAAGAAAGCTGAGCACCGAAGAATTGATGCTTTTGAACTCTGGTGTTGGAGGAGACTCCTGAGAGTCCCTTGGACTGCAAGGAGATCCAGTCAGTACATTCTAAAGGAAATCAGTCCAGAATCTTCATTGGAAGGCCTGATGCTGAAGCTGAACTCCAATACTTTGGCCACCTGATGTGAAGAACTGATTCATTTGAAAAGACCTTGATACTGGGAAAGATTGAAGGTGGGAGGAGAAGGGGACGATGGAGGATGAGATGGTTGGATGACATCACCGACTCAACAGACATGAGTTTGAGTAAATTCTGGGAGTTGGTGATGGACAGGGAGGCCTGGCATGCTGCAGTCCATGGGGTGGCAAAGAGTCAGACATGGACTGAGCGACTGAACTGAACTGAGATTTACACACAGTTTACAACATATTTACAAACAGTGGAAGAGAAAACAGGATTGTTCAATTTCCTGGACTCTTTTTCAAATAAAGAAATTGGTATTCACCAGTGTTGTAAAGATTCAGGATTGAATCCTAATTTTTCTGATTTCAAATGCAATGTCCTTTCCAATATGACATCTCACCTTCAAGAAGTTTACAAATTATAGCCTTTCTCATTCATTTAAAAGATTGTATTTGCTTTGTTGTCTTACTTGGGAAACTACCCTTCATACAGAATGTTCTTTCCATGGTAGTTACATTTTGCATCCCCCAAAACCTATTCCATAAACCTACTTTGAGAGAACAGTGGAATGCTATCTGTACGATGAAGCAGCATCTGTCTCATACATACATATGTACGCATGCTTGGGCACATATATGTGCAAAGGTTTTAACCCTTCGGCTTTGTAGATGGCAGTCACTATTCTAAAAAAAATGGATTGTTTTCTATTTAATTCATTTTCAAAGCATAAATTTGAGAAATAAGAATCATGAAATTAAGAGGAATAAAGAATAAGGTTTGCAGCTGGCCTATATGTATATTTTTCTTTCTGCAAAACTGTTCCCTATTCTCCATGCCAGTGAAGTCAGTGTAATGTTCATTGCTTCAGGTATTTTGATCAAGATCCTCCTCTGTTGCAAACAGCTCAAGATTATTTGTTTGTAATTCTCCTTTTAAATGAATGTGATTCTATTCACACGGTTGCTTTTGATCATTTCCTAAAGGTTTTTTATATGTTTCCAGCTGAGGCCCTTTCACTGAAGGGATGGAGGCCTCACTGAATGTCTTCTGGATATTTTACCTCTGCCCTGACAAGCTGTCAGTTCTTATGTTGATATCTCTATTTTATATCTTTCTGTTACCCCAAGAAATCTTGACACATTTTAATTTCCTCTTATGAAAGATTTTAAGACAGAGGTGTGGCAGATGTCACTTTAGACTTCAAGGTGGAAAAAATAAAGTTGTTTAGAAAACAGTAACTGAATTTTGGTATTGTGTCAATGACCTTAAAGTAAATGAAAAGTATGAAAGAATTTCTCCACGAAGGCAGTGAAAGAAATCTCAGCAGGGTAGTGGTCACAATTATGGGTTTTAAGATTCAACAATGAACTTTTGTATCTACACCTTTTGTATGCTTTCATGCTTTCTCTGTGTGCATTTGTATGTGATCAGTCATGTCTGATTCTTTGAGGACCCCATGGACTATTAGCCCACCAGACTCCTCTGTCCATGGATTTCCCAGGGCAAGAAATACTGGGGTACATTGTTATTTCCTCTTCCAGAGGATTTTCCTGACCCAGGGAATGAACCCACATTTCTTGTGTCTCTTAGATTGGCAGGCAGATTCTTTAACAATAGCACCACCTCAGGCTTCTCTACCCCTCCTTAAACTGAGACTAGCCCCTATCATGACAGTTAGCACTTAGTAATGTAGTTTCATCTTTGCTTAATTGTTTGAAATTGTGACTAACAGACCCTTAGTTTGACTATAAATTGTTTTCATGCTTTCCCCTTTTTGTGTATTATGAAATATTTCAAACATATTAAACACAGTAATGGCTTCCTAGTAGCACTAGTGGTAAAGAATCCACCTGCCAAGCAGGAGACTCAGGTTGATCCCAGTGTATTCCTGAGTTGAACTAATACCATCATTTAAAGGGAACAAATTAGATCTACATCTATTTATTTGGGTAAATCTAGAAAAAAGTATGACTGTGGAGGGGACTGCAGTAGGATATGTACAATGTGAAAGAATGTGTATAAATTTTGAAATACATTGTATATTGTTTGTGTGTGTCTGTGTTAGTCACTCAGTTGTGTCCAAATTTTTGTGGCCCCATGGGCTGTAGCCAGCCAGGCCCCTCTGTCCATGGGAGTCTCCAGGCAAGAATACTGGAGTGGGTTTCCATTCCTTTCTCCAGGGGATCTTCCTAACCCAGGGATCAAATCTGGGTCCTCCCACATAACAGGCAGATTCTTTACCATGAGCCACCAGGGAAGCCCTGTATGTTGTTTATGAGCAATAAATATTTGGAAAAATTGGAAAATTATTTATGCTGAGAAGTACACATCAGCTTCTGAACAGTATTTACCTCTAATAAGAGAAGAAAGATACTTGGATAGGAAAGGCATACAGGGGAGACATCAACTGCTTTGCCAATATTTTGTTATTTTAAGAAAGATTTGGAGCAGATATGGTTTGATGTTACACTGTCTAAAATCTAGGTCTTTATATTTATACTTCTTAAGCAATATAGCATAGAGGTTAAAATCATGGGCTTTGGGACTAGACTGTCAAGAGATTGAATCTGACAGTGGCACCACTTATTATCTGTGTGGTCTTGGGCATATTATTTACTTCCTTATGCCTACTTGTCTCATCTGAACATAGACCTTGTAAGTTTGTTCTGAGAGTTAGACATATGGGTGTAAAATACTAAGAACCTTGCCCAACACAGAGTAAGTAATATATAAATATTGGCTATTATTACTGTGTTTGGCCTGGTGTACTGCTGTCCATGGGCTTGCAAAGAGTTAGACATGACTGAACAACTGAACTGTCTGTGTCTGGTGCTGGTACTCTGTCTAGCTATACCCACGTTGCTTTTGACTTTTCTCTCTTGAAATGAATTACAACAAAAAACCAACTGCATGTCTCCTTGGTCATATATGCAACAATTTGTGCATGTTTTTCTACAGTGGAATTGCTGAGTCATATTCTATGCTAGAAACTGAAAATTATTTTCAAAGGTGATTAAACCAACTTATAGTAATGCTGGCACTCAAAGAAGTTATTAATCCTCCACAAAATTGGGCATAATTTTTAATAGCAAATTGTATTTGCCAATTCTTCTTCCCAGATAGCCCAGTGGTAAAGAATCCACTTGCCAATGCAGGAGAGGCAAGAGACATGGATTTAATCCCAGAGTCAGGGAGATTCCTCTGGAAGAGGAAATGGCAACCCCAATCCAGTATTCTTGCCTGGAAAATCCCATGGACAGAGGAGCTTGGCAGGCTACAGTCTGTGTGTTCCCAAAGTGTCAGACAAGACTGAGAGACTGAGCACACACACACGTGCATGTGTGCACTCTCGCACACACTTGTTTACACATAGGCATTAGAATCCTAACCCTGGCACCTAATACTTAGAGCTTGCATTTGGGACAGAAACTGCTGTGAACATAGCGTCTTTTCCTTAGTGCATACCACCATGGCTTTAATCTCTCTTTGATGTGCAATTTTTACTTGCATTTTGTCAAAATGATCATTCTTCTCCTTTATAGTTTGTATTTTTTGTATCTTATCTAATAAATCATTCTTTATCTTGATGTCCTAGGGATATCATAATATATTCTCTTCTAAGAGTTTCAAAGATTTTTCTTTTCTCTTTACTTCCTTAACACATGTGGAATTTGATTCTTATGTATAGTGTGAATTTAATTTTGTATTTTTCTCATTTGAATAATCAATTTTCCCAGTGAGATTTTTGATGCCCATTTTTTCCCTACTGGTGTTTAATGTGACCCTTCTCTTAAATCAAGCGTTAATATACGTATTCCTAGGACTTCATATCGGAGAAGGCAACGGCACCCCCACTCCAGTACTCTTGCCTGGAAAATCCCATGGAAGGAAGAGCCTGGTAGGCTGCAGTCCATGGGGTCGCTTAGAGTTGGACACCACTGAGTGACTTCACTTTCACTTTTCACTTTCATGCTTGGAGAAGGAAATGGCAACCCACTCCAGTGTTTTTGCCTGGAGAATCCCAGGGACAAGGGAGCTTGGTGGGCTGCCATCTATGGGGTTGCACAGAGTCGGACACGGCTGAAGCAACGCAGCAGCAGCAGCAGGACTTCATTTTTTTTTTCATTTGTTCATTCACCAAATATAAAAGAAAAACAAAACTACTATATGACAGGACAATTCTTATTTGGGATATGGCACTGAACAAAATAGGCAAAAATCTTTATCTTCTTATAGCTTAAATTCATGGACTGAGAGTGGGACAAGCTATACATATTATATAAGAAAAAAGTATATCACATAGTGGTATATTTATTTTTCAGTCCGTTTTTGTATTTTTAGATACTTTACTTTCCCATATGAATTTTATAAAGAGTTACTTAGTTTCTACAAAATATCTGCTAGAATTTTTATTGTAAATCTATATTGAAAATCTATAGGCATTGTAACAATTTAGGAGAATTGACATCCTAACAAAATTGAGTCATGATACAATATCTGAGATAAAGTAGGCAATATATATGTATTATACATATAATATAATTATACTTATAAATACTAGAAATGCATCAGATAATATTGTGATAGCTTAAAAACATGAGAGATTTTGACCCTTTGCTTTTCCAATCAATACATTTCTAATATACAATTAATAAATTCTTATCAAAGAATGTTCAGCTTGAAGTATATAGTACTGAATTTTTGAAACCTCTTGGAGACATGTATAATAATTTAACTATTTTAAAAAGTTATATTTAACCAATCAAAATCTTTTTATTTTGATGATCATCTGACTATAGTTTATTTGTCAAGTCTAAACTTTTGCCTTAATTTTGCTGCTCTTTGCCACATTTTAAGAAACAACTTCTACAAACCTTCTTGAAGTTATAACATGAAAAAACTAATTAAAATGCAATAGTAAATTTTTCCCAGACTGCATTTTTCTTACCATTTATGGGAACATACCATGCACATACACATCAAAAATCCATATTATGAGAAAACATGCATTTGCTGTAGTGATTACTTTTTTCAAAAGACAGTTTCTGGCAGCTGCGGGCACTCACACTTTTTACAACATCTTCACAGCAATTTTCCTCTTGTCAGAAATACAAAACTTGTCTGAAAAAAAATGAGATTGGTTATCCAAAGAGCCTACAAGAAATTATGCATATAAAAGACTGTTTCCCCTCAAAGTAGTGTTAATTGTAAAGGCAAGTTTTATTTATTTTCAAGCTTTGTCTTAAAAGCCAATCATGTACCTAACAGAAAACAGCCCATGTTATTCTTTCATTCAACATATTTTAACTCAGTTTTACTAGCACTGTGCTAAATGCCAGGGGTATCTTGGTATATAAATCACAATCCATCCCTGCTTTCATGAGACTTAGCGCAGTCTAGGAGTGGGAGTCAGATGAGTAAGTAATAAGAGATGAGTCAACCTGATAAGTGATTCAATATAGGAAGCACTGGAAACCAGTGAAGGAGAGAGAAGAGAAAAACCATCTCAAATTTAAGGAATCAGGGCAGATTTCCTATAGAAGATGACAAACTGATCTGAGATCTGAACAGTGAGAAGGTGTTATAAGCCAAAGAATATTAGAAACAGGAAGTGAAAATGTTTCAGGCATAGTGAAGAGCATGTTCAATGTCACAGAAGTGTAGAACATCAAACAGGCTTGGAGAAATGCAAATAGCACTCTGTAGAAGAGGTGTGTATATTGTGATTGAAATATGATGGAGCATGAAGCTGAAAAATGTCAGTGTCCAAATCATGGCTGATTCCTTATACCACATGAAGGAGTTTGGGGGTTTTGTATAGATAATAGGAAGTTCTATGATTTTTAGAAGAAAGTGTATTGTTGAGAATCATACTTTAGACAGATCATGTCAGAAGCTTTATAAGGCGGATAGATTGTAGTGGGACATGAATGGCATCACTTTTTTTAAGGGCTGAATAGAAATTATAAGGGCTGAATAGAAAAAAAAATGTTAAGAGTGGAGAACATAAGATATATTCAAGATATATTCAGTTAAAGTAATATTATTATATACGTGTGTGTGTGTGTATGTATATGTATGTATAGAAAATGAAAGTGAAAGTTGCTGAGTCATGTCCGACTCTTTGGGACCCCATGGATTGTATGGTTCATGGAATTCTCCAGGCCAGCATACTGGAGTAGGTAGCCTTTCCCTTCTCCAGGGTATCTTCCCAACCCAGGGATGGAACTCAGGTCTCCCACATTGCAGGCAGAATCTTTACCAGCTGAGCCACAAGGGAAGCCCAAGAATACTGGAGTGGGTAGCCTATCCCTTCTCCAGAGGATCTTCCTGACCCAGGAATGAAACCAGGGTCTGCTACATTGTAGGTGGATTCTTTACCAACTGAGCTATCAGGGATATGTATACACACACAAATCATGTTGGAAGTGAGAAGAAAAGAGTATCTACCAGGTTCTTTACATGGGTTACTGGATACATAACCTTGCCACTCATCAATTTTAAGAACACAGGAACAGAATTTATATTTATGATAAAGAGATGATGAGCTAGGTTTTAGTCACTTTGAGCTTAAGGTATGCCTTAGACACTCATATGGAGAAGGCGATGGCTCCCACTCCAGTACTCTTGCCTGGAAAACCCCATAGACAGAGGAGCCTGGTAGGCTGGAGTTCATGCGGTTGCAAAGAATTGGATACGACTGAATGACTTCACTTTCACTTTTCACTTTCATTCATTGGAGAAGGAAATGGGCAACCCATTCCCAATATCCTTGCCTGGAGAATCCCATGGACAGAGAGCCTGGCAGCCTACAGTCCATGGGGTCACAAGAGTAGCACATGATTTAACAACTAAACCACCACCACTGAAAATTATTTCTAAAAGGTACAAGTTTATATTCCCAAGATTATCATTTTGAAACATTTTCTAACATGTTTCAAAAATTACTGGAAGTCCAGTTTAAAGTTAGCTGAGTATGAAAGTTTTCTCATTTTATATTTTACTTTACATTTACCTAATTATTAGAAGATGGATAATCTTTTGTGTATTAAATGATTTATATTTTCCTCCTGTTTATATATGTTGTAAGTCTATGTTGTTTGTCCCTTTTACAATTCATATGTAATTTTTATGTGTTTCAAATGCTAATAATTTTGTTATATATATTACAAATATCTTTTCCCAAGTCTGTGGTCACATTGTTTGTAATGTATTTTGACAGGAATGGTCTTGTTTGAGAACTTGTTTATTGTTTCAAGTACATAAACATGTACTACATGTTTCCTTTATTAAAAAAAAATTTACTACTTTCTATGTAGCCTTTCATTTCCCTAGATATATTCTTTTCATAAGGAGTGGTATTCTTTTTTCTTTTTAAAAAATTAATTAATTTATTTTAATTGGAGGCTAATTACTTTACAATATTATAGGTGGTTTTTGTCATACATAACATGAATTAGCTATGGGTGTACATGTGTTCCCCATCCTGAATCCCCCTCCCACCTCCCTTCCCATCCATCCCTCAGGGTCATCCCAGTGCTCCGGCCCTGAGCACCCTGTCTCATGCATCAGACCCTGGACTGACGATCTATTTCACAGATGGTAATATACATGTTTCAATGCTATTCTCTCAAATCATACCACCTTTGCCTTCTCCCACAGAGTCCAAGAGTCTGTTCTTTACATCTGTGTCTCTTTTGCTATCTTGCATATAGGGTAATCATTACCATCTTTCTAAGTTTAATATATATGTGTTAATATACTCTATTGGTGTTTTCTTCTGATTTACTTCACTCTGTATAATAGGGCTCTGGTTTCATCCACCTCATTAGAAACTGATTCAAATGCATTCTTTTTAATGGCTGAGTAATATTCTATTATGTATATGTACCAGAGCTTTCCCATCCATTCATCTGCCAATGGACATCTAGGGTGCTTCCATGTCCTAGCTATTGTAAGACTGCTGCGATGAACATTGGGGTACATGTGTCTCTTTCAATTCTGGCTTTCTAGGTGTGTATGCCAGCAGTGGATTGCTGGGTCATATGGCAGTTCTATTTTCCAGTTTTTTTAAGGAATCTCCACACTGTTCTCCACAGTGGCTGTACTAGTTTGCATCCCCACCAACAATGTAAAAGGGTTCCCTTTTCTCCTCACACTCTCCAGATTTTATTGTTCGTAGATTTTTTTGATAGCAGCCATTCTGACTGGCATGAGATGGAACCTCATTGTGGTTTTGATTTGCATTTCTCTGGTAATGAGTGATGTTTGAGCATGTTTTGATGTGCTTGTTAGCCATCTGTATATCTTCTTTGGAGAAATGTCTGTTTAGTTCTTTAGACCCATTTTTTGATTGGGTCGTTTATTTTTCTGGAATTGAGCTGCATGAGCTGCTTGTATATTTCTCAGATTAATCTTTGTCACTTGCTTCGTTTGCTATTATTTCTCCCATTCTGAAGGCTGTCTTTTCACCTTGCTTATAGTTTCCTTCGTTGTGCAAAGGATTTTAAGCTTAATTATGTCCCATTTGTTTATTTTTGCTTTTACTTCCATTACTCTGGGAGGTGGGTCATAGAGGATTCCTGCTGTGATTTATGTCAGAGAGTGTTTCGCCTACGTTTTCCTCTAGGAGTTTTATATTTCTGGCCTTACATTTATATCTTAATCCATTTTGAGTTTATTTTTTGTATGGTGTTAGAAAGTGTTCTAGTTTCATTCTTTTACAAGTGGTTGACCAGTTTTTCCCAGCACCACTTGATAAAGAGATTGCTTTTTCTCCACTGTACATTCTTGCCTTCCTTTGTCTAAAATAAGGTGTCCATAAGGGGCATGGATTTATCTCTGGGAATAAGAATGCAAGGGATTTTCTGTGTGGTTGATTTTATATCCTGCAACATTACTATATTCATTAATTAATCTAGTAATTTTCTGGTGGAGTCTTTAGGGTTTTCTATGTAGAGGATCATGTCATCTGCAAGCAGTGAGAGTTTTACTTCTTCTTTTCCACCCTGGATTCCTTTTATTCCTTTTTCTTCTCAGACTGCTGTGGCTAAAAACTTCCAAAAACTATGTTGAACAGTAGTGGTGAGAGTGGGGCATCCTTGTCTTGTTCCCAACTTTAGGGGAAATGCTTTCAATTTTTTCACCATTGGAGGATAATGTTTGCTGTGGGTTTGTCATATATAGCTTTTATTATGTTGAGGTATGTTCCTTCTATGCCAGCTTTCTGGAGGGTTTTTTTTTTTTAATCATAAATTGATGTTGAATTTTGTCAAAGGCTTTCTCTGCATCCAATTGAGATAATCATATGGTTTTTATCTTTCAATTTGGTTAATTGATTGATTTGTAGATATTGAGGAATCATTGCATCCCTGGGATAAAGCCACTTGGTCATGATGTATGATCTTTTTAATATGTTGTTGGATTTTGTTAGCTAGAATTTTGTTAAGGATTTTTGCATCTATGTTCATAAGTGAATATTGGCCTGTAGTTTTCTTTTTTTGTGAACATCTTTACCTGGTATTTAGGGTGATGATGGCCTCATAGAATGAGTTTGGCAGTTAACCTTCCTCTGCAATTTTCTGGAAGAGTTTAAGTAGGATAGGTGTTAGCACTTCTCTATTTTTTTTGGTAGAATTTACCTGTGAAGCCATCTGGTCCTGGGCTTTTGTTTATTGGAAAGCTTTTTATTACAGTTTTTATTTCCATGCTTGTGATGGGTCTGTTAAGATTTTCTATTTCTTCCTGTTCGGTTTTGGAAGGTTATACTTTTCAAATAATTCATCTATTTCTTCAAGTTGTCCATTTTATTGGCATATAGTTGCTGATAGTAGTCTCTTATGATCCTTTGTATTTCTGTGTTGTCTGTTGTAATTTCTCCATTTTCATTTCTAATTTTGTTGATTCGATTCTTCCTTTTTTTCCTTCATGAGTCTGGTTAATGGTTTGTCTATTTTATTTATCTTCTCAAAGAACCAGCTTTTAGCTTTGTTGATTTTTGCCATAGTCTCCTTTGTCTTTCATATATTTCTGCCCTAAATTTATTATTTCTTTCCCTTCTACTAACCCTGGGTTTCTTCATTTCTTCTTTTTCTAGTTGCTTTAGGTGTACAGTTATGTTATTTCTTTGATTTTTCTCTTGTTTCTTGAGGTAAGCTTGTCTTTCCATGAAACTTCCCCTTAGCACTGCTTTTACTGAATCCCATAGGTTTTGGGTTGTTGTGTTTTCATTGTCATTCGTTTCTCTGCATATTTTTATTTCTTTCTGATTTCTTCTGTGATTTGTTGGTTATTCAGAAGCGTGTTGTTTAGTCTCCATATGTTTATATTTTTAATATTTTGTTTTTCCTGTAGTTGACATCTCATCTTACTGCATTGTGATCAGAAAAGATGCTTGAAGTGATTTCAATTTTTTTGAATTTACCAAGCTAGATTTGTGCCCAGGATGTGATCTATCCTGGAGAAGGTTCCATGTGCACTTGAGAAAAAGGTGAAATTCATTGTTTTGGGGTGAAATGTCCTATAGGATATCAATTAGGTCTAACTGGTCCATTGCATCATTTAAAGTTTGTGTTTCCTTGAAAATTTTCTGTTTAGTTGGTCTATCCATAGGTGTGAGTGGGGTATTAAAGTCTCCCACTATTATTGTGTTACAGTTTAATTTCCCCATTCATACTTGTTAGCATTTGCCTTACATATTGTGGTGCTCCTATGCTGGGTGCATATATATTTATAATTGTTTATATCTTTTCTTGCATTGATTTTTTTATCATTCTGTAGTGTCCTTCTTTTGTCTCTTTTCATAGCCTTTATTTTAAAGTCTATTTTATCTGATATGAGTATTGCTACTCCTTGCTTTCTTTTAGTCTCCATTTGTGTGAAATATCTTTTTCCAGCCCTTCACTTTCAGTTCTGTATGGGTCCCTTGTTTTGAGGTGGGTCTCTTGTAGACTCATATATAGGGTCTTGTTTTTGTATCCATTCAGATAGTCTTTGTCTTTTGGTTGGGGCTTTCAACCATCTACATTTAAGGTAATTATTGATAAGTATGATCCCATTGCCCATTTACTTTGCTGTTTTGGGTTAGAGTTTATAAACCTTTTCTGTGTTTCCCGTTTAGAGAAGTTCCTTTAGCAATTTGTTGAAGAGCTAGTTTGCGGTGCTGAAGTCTCTCCAGCTTTGTCTTGTCTGTAAAGCTTTTGATTTCTCCTTCATACTTGAATGGATCCTTGCTGTGTATAGTAATCTAGTTTGTAAGGCTTTTCTCTTTCATCACTTTAAGTATGTCCTGCAATTCCCTTCTAGCTTGAAGAGTTTCTATTGAAAGATCAGCTGTTATCCTTATTGGGATCCCCCTGTGGTTATTTGTTGTTTCTCCCTTTCTGCTTTTAATATTTGCTCTTTGTGTTTGATCTTTTTAATTTGTTTAATATGTGTCTTGTGTTGTTTTGCCTTGGGTTTATCCTGTTTGGGATTTCTGGATTTCTTGACTTGGGTGGCTATTTCCTTCCCCATTTTAGGGAAATTTTCAACTATTATCTCCTCAAGTATTTTCTCATGGCCTTTCTTTTTGTCTTCTTCTTCTGGTCCTCCTGTGATTTGAATGCTGGGAGTTTAACTTTGTGCCAGAGGTCTCTGAGCTTTCCTCATTTTTTTAAAATTCCTTTTTTCTTTTTTTCCTCTCTGCTTCATTTATTTCCACCATTCTATCTTCCGCCTCACTTATCCTATCTTCTGCCTCAGGTATTATACGTTGGTTCCCTACAAGTGCTTCTGATCTCAGTTATTGCATTATTTAATATTTTTTGGACTGTTTTTTTTTACTTCTTCTTATGTCCTTGTTAAAGATTTCTTGCATCTTCTCATTCCTTGTCTTCCAGTCTATTTATCTCTCAGTTCAGTTCAGTTCAGTTGCTCAGTCGTGTCCGACTCTTTGTGACCCCATGAATTGTAGCATGCCAAGCCTCCCTGTCCATCACCAACTCCTGGAGTTCACTCAAACTCACGTCCATCGAGTGGATGATGCCATCCAGCCATCTCATCCTCTGTCATCCCCTTTTCCTCATGCCCCCAATTGCTCCCAGCATCAGAGTCTTTTCCAGTGAGTCAACTCTTCACATGAGGTGGCCAAAGTATTGGGTTTCAGCCTTAGCATCATTCCTTCCAAAGAACACCCAGAGCTGATCTCCTTTAGAATGGACCAGTTGGATGTCCTTGCAGTCCAAGGGACTCTCAGTAGTCTTCTCCAACAGGACTGGAAAAGGTCAGTCTTCATTTCCATTCTCAAGAAAGGCAATGCCAAAGAATGTTTTTCTTACAGTAGCCTCAGACTTCTCCATCCACACCACACTGATGAGAAAACATCTAGGTTAACAGAGAAAAAGATTCTCCACAGTGAAGGGACACCCAGAGAGATTCACAGAGTTACATGGAGAAGAGGAGAGGAAGGAGGGAAACAGGTGAACCAGGAGGAGAAGAGGCGGAATCAAAAGGGGCAAGAGCAATCTAGCCAGTAATCAATTCCCAATGTGCTCTCCACAGTTTGGAATACCCAGAGAGGTTCACGGAGTTAACATAGAGAAGAAAACTTGGGTGGGCATGACTTTTGTACCCTTCTCATATCCGAGCAGCTTGGGGACCAGATGCTTGGTGAGTGCACTGTCCCCCGGTGGTCTTGTGTGCTTAATCACCTTCCTGGTCCCAGCCACTAGGTTTCCTGAGTGTGCTGTTGAAAGCACCGTCTCAGGTGTGCCATTTGTCTCCTCTGGGGAGCTGATCTTTGGCTGGGACCCTCCTGGTGGATGTCAACCATCCAGGATCCCATGGAAGACTGGTTAGCAACTGGTGAGCCTGCTCACAATTTGGTGGAGGATGCAGTCTCTGGGGTGGAGATTGCCCCTTGCCTTCAGCTCTGGCCGTTGCCTGCCTCCGCGGTGGCCAGGGGGTGGGGTGAGGGTGTGGGCTGGTCCGCTGCTGTCTAGCTCTTCTCTGGTATTCACTCATCCTTTGTTCTGTGAGTAGGCCAGTCTGTGCCTTAGGTTAGAGCTATCAATGGGAAAGTTCTCTCTCTCTCTCTCTCTCTTCTCTCTCTTTTTCTCTCTCTGGCTATCCTAAGTTTGGGGTTGCTATATCGTGTTTATTCCCTCAGATTGTCCTCAGGCATTCAGTCCAAGTCCTTCTTTTTTTTCCTCCTGATTATGTTGCCTTCTGAGATTCCAAAACTCCCCAACAGACCCCCCATGAGAGGGTTTCTGGTGTTTGGGAATCTTCTCCTCCTTATGACTCCCTGCTCAGGATGGGTCTCCATCCCTGACTCTTAGTCTCTATTTTGGTCTTTTATGTTTTGTCCTACCTCCTTTCAAAGAGAATAGGCTGCCTTTCTGGGTGGCTGGTGTTTTCGACGGTGTTCAGAAAGTTGTTTTGTGGAAGTTGCTCAGCATTCAAATGATCTTTTGATGAATTGGTGGGGGAGAAAGTGGTGTCTCTGTCCTATTCTTCTGCCATCTTAGGATTGCCTCCACTATTTCTTTTTCAATGTTGGAAATTTAATTTTTTTTCCCAACAAGTTTACATATATGTCTGAATCTGACTCTGGTATTTCTACTGTGTTCTGTTTATGTTTTTGTCTATCTTTGCTTTGGTTTCACATTGTCTAATTAATGTATGATTAGTCTGCATATATAGTGGGACAAGTCATTTGTTTTCCTTTCCCATCTCAGAAATGTCTTTGATGACCTTTATATTATGTGTGACATATGTCGTTCTTCCTAAACTCACAGGTTATTTCCCAGGTTTTTCATCGATAAGTTAAATAATCCATTTATAGATAAAATGGCACTTTTCAAAGGAATATCAGGTTCAGAAAGGCAAACCTTGCTCACTTGAGATTGATAATGACAGGTAATATCAAGGAGACACTTACTAGGTTCCAGACACTTTGAAAATCCTATATTACACTAATCCTTTAACCCACATATAATCGCTGTTTGATGTTATTCTACTTACAGATTTTTTGAGTCAATTCTAGTCATTTCTGGTCAGTGATACAGCTGTTTAATCTGATACATTTTACAGCCTTTAAAGTTATTGTACATACATTACTGCATTTGTAAAATCCCAGCAGATCGTGAGCTGCCCAACTGCTGGTTTTTCATTGTTAGTCTGGAGGTCTTTGTCCCACTTAGAAAAAACCTTCTCTTTCATCTTTGCCACCTGGTGCCAATTACATTTCCTCAAACCATGGTCATTTGTCACTGAAAAGCATAATTACGAATCTACTATGGGTAGTTCAGCATATGGGATAGGTTTACAGCCTCAGAAGAACACTACTTTCAGAAAGTATGACCTCTTCATTTTGATGGAGATGAAGCAGTTTACTCCACTGTATCAGTTTATTCCACAGGACTGGAAAAGGTCAGTTTTCATTCCAATCACTAAGAAAGGCAATACCAAAAAATGCTCAAACTACTGCACAATTGCACTCATCTCACATGCTAGCAAAGGAATGCTCAAAATTCTCCAAGCCAGGCTTCAACAAAATGTGAACAATGAACTTCCAGATGTTCAAGCTGGTTTTAGAAAAGGCAGAGGAACCAGAGACCAAATAGACAACACCCACTGGATCATCAAAAAAGCAAGAGAGTTCCAGAAAAACATCTATTTCTGCTTTACTATGCCAAACCCTTTGACTGTGTGGATCACAATAAACTGTGGAAAATTCTGAAAGAGATGGAAATACCAGACCATCTGACCTGCCTCTTGAGAAATCTGTATGCAGGCCAGGAAGCAACAGTTAGAACTGGACATGGAACAACAGACTGGTTCCAAATAGGTAAAAAAAAAAAAGGCTGTATATTGTCACCCTGCTTATTTAACTTATATGCAGAGTACATCATGAGAAACGCTGGGCTGGATGAAGCATAAGCCAGAATCAAGATTGCTGGGAGAAATATCAATAACCTCAGATATGCAGATGACACCACATTTATGGCAGAAATTGAAGAAGAACTAAAAAGCCTCTTGATGAAAGTCAAAGAGGAGAGTGAAAAATTTGGCTTAAAGCCTAACACTCTGAAAACAAAGATCATGGCATCTGGTCTCATTGGTTTGGTTCAGTCGCTCAGTCATGGCCGACTCTTTGTGACCCCATGAATCGCACGCAGCACGCCACGCCTCCCTGTCCATCACAAACTCCCGGAGTTCACCCAAACTCACGTCCACCGAGTCAGTGATGCCATCCAGCCATCTCATCCTCTGTCGTCCCCTTCTCCTCCTGCCCCCATTCCCTCCCAGCATCAGAGTCTTTTCCAATGACTCAGCTCTTCGCATGAAGTGGCCAAAGTACTGGAGTTTCAGCTTTAGCATCATTCCTTCCAAAGAAATCCCAGGCCTGATCTCCTTCAAAAAGGACTGGTTGGATTTCCCTGCAGTCCAAGGGACTCTCAAGAGTCTTCTCCAAAACCACAGTTCAAAAACATCAATTCTTTGGCACTCAGCTTTCTTCACAGTCCAACTCTCACATCTATACATGACCACTGGGAAAAAAATAGCCTTGACTAGACAGACCTTTGTTGGCAAAGTAATGTCTCTGCTTTTCAATATGCTATCTAGGTTGGTCATAACTTTCCTTCCAAGGAGTAAGCGTCTTTTAATTTCATGGCTGCAGTCACCATCTGCAGTGATTTTGGAGCCCCAAAACATAAAGTCTGACACTGTTTCCATTGTTTCCCCATCTATTTCCCATGAAGTGATGGCACCAGATACCATGATCTTCGTTTTCTGAATGTTGAGCTTTAAGCCAACTTTTTCACTCTCCACTTTCACTTTCATCAAGAGGTTTTTTAGTTCTTCTTCACTTTCTGCCATAAGGGTGGGGTCATCTGCATATCTGAGGTTATTGATATTTCTCCTGGCAATCTTGATTCCAGCTTGTGCTTCTTCAGAGAAACAGTGGAAACAGTGTCAGACTTTATGTTTTGGGGCTCCAAAATCACTGCAGATGGGGATTGCAGACATGAAATTAAAAGACACTTACTCCTTGGAAGGAAAGTTATGACCAAACTAGACAACATATTAAAAAGCAGAGACATGACTTTTCCAGCAAAGGTCCAGCTAGTCAAAGCTATTGTTTTTCCAGTAATCATGTATGGATCTAAGAGTTGGACTATAAAGTAAGCTGAGCACCAAAGAACTGTTGCTTTTGAGCTGTGGTGTTGGAGAAGACTCTTGAGAGTCCCTTGGACTACAAGGGGATCCAACCACTCCATCCTAAAGGAAATAATCCTGAATATTCATTGGAAGGACTGATATTGAAGCTGAAACTCCAATACTTTGACCACCTGATGCAAAGAGCTGACTCATTTGAGAAGACACTGATGCTGGGAAAGATTGGGGGCAGGAGGAGAAGGGGGTGACAGAGGGTGAGATGGTTGGATGGCATCACCGACTCAATGGACATGAGTTTGGGTAAACTCCAGGAGTTGGTGATAGACAGGGAGGCCTGGCATGCTGCAGTCCATGGGATCACAAAGAGTCGGACATGACTGAGCAACTGAACTGAACTGAACTGAACTGTTTCCATTGTAGGCAGACCAGATAGAATCTACAATAGTGATCAAATTTCATTGGCAAATGCATATAAGCATAAACATGTACTACCCAGTACATCTCTTTCTGAACAACATCTCTTTCCTTGGCAGTGGTTGTAACCAAAAGCATTTGGAGCATATTGTGTATTTTTTCTTTAATTTCCATTCATATTGCATTTTCCCTGAAAATATAGAAGAATTTGTGATATTGCTCTGAGTTATTTTGTGTGCTTAGTTGCTCAGTTGCTTCTGACTCTCTATGACTCCATGGGCTGTAGCCCTCCAGTTTCCTTTGCCCATGGAGATTTCCAGGCAAGAATACTGCAGTGGGTTTCCATGCTCTCCTCCAAGGGATCTTCCCAACCCAGGGATTGAGCCCAGGTCTTCCACATTGAAGACAGATTCTTTACCATTTGAGCCACCAGGGAAGCCCTTATTTTGAGGTCTAATGACTCTTTGCAACCCCATGGACTGTCACACACCAGGCTTCCCTGTCCTTCACTATCTCCCAGAGTTTGCTCAAAGTCATGTCCATTGAATCAGTGATGCCATCCAACCATTCGGGTATATAGCCAATTAACAAACAATATTGTGATATTTTCAGGTGAACAGCAAAGTGATTCAGCCATACATACACGTGGACCCATTATCCCCAAGACTCCCCTCCCATCCAGGCTGCCACATAATGTTGAGCAGAGTTCTCTGTGTTATATATACAGTAGGTCCTTATTGGTTATACATTTTAAATATAGCAGTGTTGTACCTACATTTCTATTGAAACAATGTAATGTCTAAATTTTGAAAAATAGTCAAAGAATTTTTTCTAAATTTCAAATGCCTAAGCCGACAGATATATCAGATTAAATTCACATTCTTGGCAATTGCCAATATATCCTCTATTCCGTGAATCTTCCATGAGACTAAGACTATAACCTTTGGCAAAGCAGGTCTTAATAAGTTTTGCTTTTACTTATTTTCATTGTTATCATTTTATCCTCCTCCACTATAATAAGTGCTTAATGGATGATTTTGATTGGTCTCTTAAAACCTTAGTTTGTTATTGGCAATTTATTTTCAGTATCTGAAAGACTAAGAGTAAGAAAGGGATCAGCACTGACAAAGACAAATCCTCTGTGATAGACACTTTATACATATACACGTACCCTTCACAGCAGTCTAGTTAGGTGGTTTTTACAAAAGGTTAGGTATTTTCCTCAGAGAAGGCATTGGCACCCCACTCCAGTACTCTTGCCTGGAAAATCCCATGGATGGAGGAGCCTGGTAGGCTGCAGTCCATGGGATCGCTAAAAGTCGGACACGACTGAGCGACTTCACTTTCACTTTTCACTTCCATGCATTGGAGAAGGAAATGGCAACCCACTCCAGTGTTCTTGCCTGGAGAATCCCAGGGACGGGGGAGCCTGGTGGGCTGCCGTCTATGGGGTCGCACAGAGTCGGATATGACTGAAGCAACGCAGCAGCAGCAGCAGGTATTTTCCTATTATAGCAGGATTGAAGCAAAAATTAGTTATTTTCCTGTTATAGAAGGACTGAAGCAAAAACAAGAAAATCTTCTTAATTAATGTGAGAAAGAGTTTCCTAAGATTGAATATGGGGACAGTGTGTGTGTATGTTGGGGGGGGGTGTATGGGTGCACACCTGCATTTATATGAATCTGTATGCTGCATTCAATTGGGTTTTTAATCACTGGCCTCAGTCTGATAGGTCTCAAATATTGCAGATTGTATGATGTACAAAGCATGGGAAAGTCATGTTTAAAGGTATTAGGGAACTCTAGAGGCAAGAACCAGATGTACCACTATTGTGATTGACTGTGTTGTTGTTGTTCAGTTGCTAAGTTGTGTCTGAGTCTTTGCAAATACATGGACTGCAACATGTGAGCCCCCTCTGTCCTCCACTATTTCCCGGAGTTTGCTCAGATTCATGTCCGTTAAGTTGGTGATGCTATGTAATCATCTCATCCTTTGCTGCCCTCTTGTCCTCCTGCCTTCAATCTTGCCCTACATCAGGATCTTTTCCAATGACTTGGCTCTTCACATCAGGTGGCCAAAGTATTGGAGTTTCAGCTTCAGCATCAGTCTTTCTAATGAATATTCAGGGTTGATTTCCTTTAGGGTTGACTAGTTAGATCTCCTTGGTGTCAAAGGGGCATGAGTCTTCTCCAGCACCACAATTCAAAGGCATCAATTCCTAGGGGCTCAGCCTTCTTTATGATCCAGCTCTCACGTCCATCCATGACTACTGGGAAAACCATAGCTTTGACTAGATGGACCTTTGTCAGCAAAGTGATGTCTTTGCTTTTTAATATGCTGTCTAATTTTATCATAGCTTTCCTTCCAAGAATCAAGCATCTTTTAATTTCATGGCTGCATCTGCAGTGATTTTGGAGCCCATGAAAATAATATCTGTGACTGCTTATCTATCATCAATTGTCCAAAAACAGCATCCTATGGTAAACATGTGGAAAATCTGAGGACACCATGAACTTATTACTCTGCAGTTGGTGTCACTCAAGCACTACATTCTTGCTCATCTAATTTTATTCATTTTAATTTTTTCTTCTACCCAGCTGTACCTATGGCCCTAGATACCAGTTATTAGTACTACTGCACTAGTGATCAATCTGGTGAGCTGTTTTTCAACTGATCACAAGAAGCCACCAACCAAATATTTCCTAACTTTTCCCTAGATGAACAGATCACCTTGTATCAGTGTCCCCAACTATCAAAAATGCTACATATAACCTTCAATGTTGAAAGTTTCACTTCAGTTTTTATGATGCTGGATTTTCTAGAGTACTTGGTAGATCTCAGCTGAAACATATAACACCACTCAAATCTATTTCTTCAACTTAAATTGACCTCAGGTGAGAGCATTTTATGGATGCAAAAAGAGACTTGGTATCAGTTTAGTGTCCAGCAACATGATATTATAAATAATTCAGGGCCTTTCCTTAGTCTATCTTTTTAACCTCATCTCTTCTGCTCTTAGCCAAGCAGGTCATATTCAACCTGGCTGGAATTAGGCTGTGTGAGTGCACTGCTCACCCAGGGCTCCTAATTAGAAATCTCCAGAACAAGGGTTTTCCATAGGTAAAAGAAGGCCAAAGAGGATAGAGATCAAAGTAGGAGGTGAGTGCTGAAAGAGAAAAGACTAACAGATAGAATCTAAGGACTTGAGGCTGAGAAAGTGATGAGGGTGAGGTATAGTCTAGGTCATATGGGTCTTGAACAAATGCTGAGAGCTAGACATGAAACTCCACATCCCTGCAACGCAGGCCTCACCAAACTGTATTCAATTCCTGCAAGTAATTATACATTTTGATTCTTAAGATCATACACCTCAGTCTATATGGAGTTCCCTTTCTCATTTCTTTTTTATAATTTGAGAACACTTTCATCCTTCAGAGTCCAACTCAAATACTATCTGCTCACCAAAGATTTCCCTGATGTTGCCATGTAGTTATTCATTGTCTGCTTTGTGTTCTCTGAGAGTTTCCATTTAAAGCTATTTTAACTAAACTGTCAGCTGACTCTATGTTGAGAGCAACTCCAGACATGCCTAGGACCATATGCACCACTTAAATGAGCTATCCTGAATCCAGACTTAGGGTCTTCCTTTAAGTTTTACCTTCTACCACTTCCCTAAAACCAAGCTGTAGCCTCTTTCATTCCTATTTCCCAGCCTTAGTGACCTGCTTGGTTTCTAGTTTTAAGTCTCCATCCTCCTATTTCCATATAGAGATTTGGTAGTCCTCTGCCATGCTGTTTACTTTGACTTGACCTAGAAACACAATGGGATGAAATTCTTCCTAAGCTCCACATCCCACAGTAGTAGAGAAAAGTCGTTATACTTTTTTTCAGGCTTAAGCTCCTAGAATCCAGTGAGCTGAGTCTCATGGGTTGTCCATGAATAAGAAAGGGAGATTAGACATATCATATACTAATTCTCCATAAATATTCACAGGCTGAGTGGAAAATGAATTAAGTTCCAGTTAATTTTTTCTCAAAATCTTCCTCTTTCATAAACATCACAAATGAAAATAATAATAAATTAATACATGTTATAAGATATATTAAGCTAATATATGTGACCATAATCAAATGAATTTTGAACTGTTGTTAAAAACTAAACAAAAATGCAAAGATCTAAATATATGTATATTTAAGTGCATTTTTATTCTAAAACTGCAGGTATAATTGAGTGGCCTTTTGATTTAGCAGCCACAATAGAACAGCTGGTCAGTTGGAGTATTTTCCTGAAGAGTTGTGATCTGAAAAAACCTAAAGAATGACTAAGTGAAGCAGGTGTAATATGTTTTATGAATTTTTATTCTACTCATTAAATATTCATGGAGTCAAAGTCAACATGCCAGCCAAAGTCCTTATTTGTTTCTTTTACATGGCCTCTTCTAACTGTGGGATAGTTTCACTACCTTGGAAACAAATTGCTCTCCTTCTCTGACAAACCCTAAGAGAATTCAGCAAGTGTAAAATACACCTAATACTTTGACAAGAAGGTGTGATGCCTCTCTTGATTAACAAGGTTAAGAAGGTTATGAGTTTATAGACCTTTGCTCAAGAAAAAAAGCAAAAACAAAAACAACTGCAAAATCTTTCTCCGTTATACTATGACTAGACCAGCGAGGAGATGCAGATCCAGCTTCCCAGCAATTAGAAGTCACACTAAAGCAACACCATATAAAGCACATATGAAAATATCACCCTACCTAATTCAGCTATTGAATTAGTAAGAGAAGAAATTACTTTTCATAAATGTTGATTGCTGAAATTGCTATATGACTTTCTGGGAAAAGGCAAGTTGTAATTTTCTGTTGCTTAGAAGACTCAAAAGTATATTTTTCCAAGGTCATTTGACATTGTCATTGTATTAATATGTTTCTTCCCCTCAGCAAAGTGAATAAATCAAATATATACTTTTAGATCCATAGCTACTTTAAAACAAAACAAACAAACAAAAAATACTGCTCTGATTCTGGTCTTTAGATTCTCTTCACTCTTTTCATTTTGCAATGCTTTGACAAACCAACAACTGTGCTGTCAAGTTTAGAATTTAAATAGACTTTCATAAAAAGCTTTCACGAACACCAGCTGTAATGTCAGCAACCAACTCCATCTTTATTTTCTGTCTTCGAACAGAAAGCAGACTCAAGATGGCTCTTGCCAGCCACAGCTTGGGAGGCAGGCTGTAAGGGTGGTTCTTGCCATCTGTGAGAAGCCAAACAGAATCACAGGACAAAATGCGTGGTGGACAAAGTGTCTACATTCCTGTGAAGTTGGATTGATACTACTTCTGGAAAGATAATTTTATTGTTTTTAAATTATCCTTGTTATATAATGCAACTTAAGCTAGATATGACACAAAATTCTGCCAGAGCACAAATGTATATTGCCAATAAGGCCTTACTGATATATCACTTTTTGGAATTTGGAACATTTGTGGAAATTCCAAAAGATAGTGCTACTTCATAGGCCTGGATAAGGCAGAAAAGAAGACAGGAAGCTGAGAAAAGATTGTGAGAGTGACAAGTCAACAATCCTTTGCTGGGTGAAGTTTGCCAGAGGAATGGATACAAAAAGACAAGACTGAAGACAGAATTAAGGGAGGGAAGGAGCTACAACATGGAGAGGAAAGTCAGATTTGGCAGGAGAGGCAAAAGGGTTTTGGAACTATGTAAATAGTTTAAAACATACAGTCAGAGCTGATGGAGAAACTCATCTAGGAGAAAAGAAGAAATGAACAAACTTATGGCACCTCACTCCAGTACTCTTGTCTGGCAAATCCCATGGGCAGAGGAGCCTGGTAGGCTGCAGTCCATGGGGTCGCTAAGAGTCGGACACGACTGAGCGACTTCACTTTCACTTTTCACTTCCATGCATTGGAGAAGGAAATGGCAACCCACTCCAGTGTTCTTGCCTGGAGAATCCCAGGGACAGGGGAACCTGGTGGGCTGCCGTCTATGGAGTTGCGCAGAGTCAGACACGACTGAAGTGACTTAGCAGCAGCAGCAGCATACTTTGTGAGAAGTAAACAAATACTGTGAAATAAAGCATTGAGCAAAATGAAAATGATATAGACTTTTGTACTGAGGGAAGAGAGAGACCAGAAAACATTTAAATGTGTGGAGCATCACCATTTATAGCTATAGAAATATTTTTTAATTGGTGCATTGTACATAACTCTTTGTAAGAATAAAGAAACTGTTTTATTCTCTTAAGATTGTATTTCTGTGTTATTGATTTGAGATTTCTGATTTTTTTCTTATTTTGTTTGTGTCCTATCTTTTTAATGAACTTGGCTAAAAGCTTGTCAATTTTGTTTATCTTTTCAAAAAACAACAACATGTTCCACATGCACTTGAAAAGAATGCATATTCTGTTGTTTTGGGATGGAATGTCCTGTAGATATCGAGTCTAACTTAACTAATATGTCATTTAAGGTCACTGTTTCATTATTGCTTTTCTGTCAGGATGATCTGTTCGTTGATGTAAGTGGAATGTTAAAGTCCACAATTTTATTTTATTATTGTCAATTTCTCCCTTTATGTCTGTTAATATTTGCTTTATATATTTAGGTGTTCCTGTATTAGGTACATGTATATTTATAAATGTTATATATTGTTCTTGTATTGATCCTTTTATCTTTATATAATGTTTCTTTGTCTTTTTTACAGTCTTTGTTTTAAAGTTTCCTTTGTCTGACATGAGTATTACTATCCCAGCTTTCTTTTTGTTTCCATTTACATGGAATATCTTTTTCATCCCCTCACTTTTGGTCTGTGTGTGTTTTTAGCTCTGATGTAAGTCTCTTTATGTGCTGTCCTAAGTCATGGTAAGTCGCTTCAATCCTGTCCAACTCTTTGTGACCCCATGGAGCCTAGCCTGCCAGGCTCTTCTGTCCAGGGGATTCTCCAACAAGACTACTAGAGTGGGTTGTCATTTCCTACTCCAGGGGATCTTCCCAACTCAGGGATTGAACCCAAGTCTCTTACATCTCCTGCATTGACAGGCTGGTTCTTTACCACCTGGGAAGCATTATAGACAGTGTATGAGACAGTCTTGTTTTTTTAATCCAGTCAGCCACCCTATGTCTTTTGATTTCAGCATTTAGCCCATTAACATTTAAAGTGATTATTAATGGGTATTTACTTATTGACATTTTGCTATTTGTTTCCTGGTTGTTTGTGTAGTTATCTCTGTTTTCTTCTTTTATTCTCTTCCCTTGTGATCTGGTGATTTTCTTTAGTGGTATGCATGTGTTCTTTTCTCTCTAGTTTAAATATTTTAGGTTTTTCAATTGTGGTTACCATGGAGTTTATATATGTTGCTGCTGCTGCTGCTAAGTTGCTTCAGTCATGTCCGACTCTATGCAACCCCATAGATGGCAGCCCATCAGGTTCCACCGGCCCCGGGATTGTCCAGGCAAGAACACTGGAGCAGGCTGCCATTTCCTTCTCCAATGCATGAAAGTGAAAGGTGAAAGTGAAGTTACTCAGGCAAGAGTACTGGAGTGGGGTGCCATGTTACCCTATAACTACTGCTTTAAACTGGTAGTCATTTAAGTTCAAACATATTTTAAGAGTAGTTTACTCCCCTACCACATTTTATGTTTTTGATATAACATTTTACATCTTCATGTTTATCCTTTCACTGTTTATCATAGTTATAGTTGATTTTACAATTTTTTCCCTTTTAACCTTCATACTAGCTTTGTTGAGTGGCTGAACCATAGCCTTTACTAAATATTTGCCTTTACTGGTGGACTTCCGATTCCTATAATTTCTTGTTTCTTGTTGTTTGTTTTCACTTAAAGTAGCCCCTTAAACATTTCTTGTAAAGTTCATTTAGTATTGATATTGAGAACCTCTTTTTGTCTCATTCAATTCTAAATGTAAACTATGAGAGGTAGAGTATCCTAAGTTGTAGGATTTTTCCCTTTCAACACTTTAAATATACAATGTCATTCTTTTCTGGCCTGCAATGTTTCTGCTAAAAATTGGCTGATAGCCTTATGAGGAAGGGTTTTATGTGACTGTTTTTCTCTTGTTGCTTTTAAATTTCACTCTTTAACTTTTGCCATTTTAGTTATGATGTTGGTGTTGATCTTTGAGTTCATCTTGTTTGGTACTATCTATAGTTTCCCTGGTGGCTCAGCAGTAAAAATCCACCTGCAATGCAGGAGAACACAGTTTTGATCACTGAGTTGGGAAGATCCACTGGAGAAGGAAATGGCAACCCACTGCAGTATTCTTGCTTAGGAAATCCCATGGACAGAGGAGCCTGGAGGGCTACAGTCCATGGGGGTGCAAAAGAGTTAGTCATGACTTAGCTACTAAACCACAACACCAACAACATGTTTCTTGTACCTTGATATCTGTTTCCTTTTTCAGATTCAGAGAGCTTCCCTTGTAGCTCATCTGCTAAAGAACCCACCTGCAATGAAGGGTTGGGAAGATCCGCTAGAGAAGGGATAGGCTGCCCAGTCCAGTATTCTTGGGCTTCCCTTGTGGCTCAGCTGGTAAAGAATCCACCTGCATCATGGGAGACCTGGGTTTAATCCCTGAGTTGGAAAGATCCCCTGGAGAAAGGAACAGCTACCAACTCCAGTATTCTGGCCTGAAGAATTCCATAGACTATATAGTCCATGGGGTTGTAAAGAGTCAGACACAACCGAGCAACTTTCACTTTCAGATTCAGAAAGTTTTTAACCATAATTTTATCAAACATATGTTTTAACCCTTTTCTCTTCCCTCTCATACTTCTGGACACCTATAATGCAAATGTTAGTACACTTGATGTTGTCACAGGTTCCTCATTATTTAATTTCTTTTTCTTTTTGCTGTCCATATTCAGTGATTTCCATTATTGTATATTCCAGATTGCTTAGGCATTCTTCTGTATCACCTAATCTTCTGTTAATTCCTTCTAGTGTATTTTTCATTTCAGTTATTTTATTCTTCAACTCTGACATATTTTTAATATTTTCTAATTTTTTGTTAAAATTCTCATTGTGTTCATATTTTTCTCAATCAGCATTTTATTATATTACTTTGAACTCTTTATAAGAAACGTTATCTCCATTTCATTAGGGTGTTTTCCAATTTTTTATTGTTCTTTCATTTGAAATATATTCCTATGTTTCCTTATTTTGTTTAACTTACTCTGCCTCTGTGAAATTAGGTAAAATAGTTCCCTATCCCCATTTTGAAGGCATTTCTTTGTGTGTGAGTGTCCCTATGCAGGCTGCATGTACTTGGAAGCTTTGGTGGGAGAGCTGGATCTGAAGTGAACAAAAGCAGTGTCTTTCCCCAGAGTATGATGATAGCAACAGCCTTGGTATAAGGTAGTGCTGGAGTTGGAAGGACTAGAGCTACAATCAAGTGTGAGCTGGAGCTTCTTTTATGCTCTGCGGTATTCACCACCCTATCAGGGTTAGGGTCGAGGCCTTAGGGGCTGGAGCAGGAGTCCTGAGGGAATTGGGTTTCTCCCACATGTGATGACAGACTCCCCATTGTTTGGGGCTTGGCCAAGGCATGAGGATTTGTCTGGACTTCTAGGCTGGTTTCACTTTTTCCCTGGTATGTACCTTGGTTAGGGGCTGGGTTGGACCTGAGAAGTTATAGCCACACTACTGAGCTGGTTTTACTTCCTCCCAAGTGTGTGCACAGACATGTGTCTTCAATTGTCTCCACTCTGAAGCTGATTTCATTCCCTCTGAAATGTGTGTACCTACCCTGGAAATGGTTGCCTCCACATTGGTCAGAGGCAGGACTGGGACCAAGAGGGACTCCATTTCCTCTAAGTATGCACACTTTCATTGGCAATGGCAGCCTCTGCCTTAGTTGGGGGCAGCACCAGAGCTACAGGTGGTAGAGCAGAAGCCTGGGGGAGATTCTGTGACAGTCCTAGCAAGCTGCCCAGAGCAGCAGGAAATTCTCAATCTGCTGCCTTCACACTGTGACTGGGAGTAAGCAAGTCTGTGTGTGTGCTCTTCAGGATGGAGGCTCAGTTTCTTAACAACGTTCTGGTAAGCCCCACTGTTTTTCAAACCAACTGAAGGGGCTCATCTTACCTGTGTTAAATCGCAAGGCTGCAGTCCCTAATATGTGATTCAAACCCCTTACTCCTCACAGACGATCCCAAACACTGTGATATCCCTTCATTGTCTGTGTACCCCACTAGGGGTACAGGACCTAACTAGATTGCTTCTCCTCCCTTCCTGCCAGACTATGAGTGAATCTTTCTTTATAGTTTTCTTATAGGAGTTGAATCAAATCTCTTACAATTGTACAGCAGAAGTGACAAATAGATTCAAGGGATTAGATCTGATAGGGTGCTTAAAGAATGATGGATGGAGGTTTGTAACATTGTACAGGGGGCAGTGATCAGAACCATCCTCAAGAAAAAGAGATGCAACAAGACAAAATGGTTGTCTAAGGAGGCCTTACAAATAGCTGAGAAAAGAAGAGCAGTGAAAGGCAAAGAAGAAAAGGAAAGATAAACCCATCTGAATGTATAATTCCAAAGAATAGCAAGGAGAGATAAGAAAGCCTTTCTAAGTGAATAATGAAAGGAGAATGGGAAAGACTAGAGATGTCTTCAAGAAAATTAGAGATACCAAGGGGACATTTCATGCAAAGATGGGCACCATAAAGGACAGAAATTATATGGACCTAACAAAAGTAGAAGATATTAAGAAGAGGGGGCAAGAATGCACAGAAAAACTGAACAAAAAAGATCATCATGACCCAGATAACCATGATGGTGTGATCACTCACCTAGAGACAGATATTCCTGGAATGCAAAGTCAAGTGGGCCTTAGGAAGCATCGCTATGAACACAGCTAGTGGAGGTGATGGAATTCCAGGTGAGCTATTTTGAGTCCTAAAAGATGATGCTGTTAAAGTGCTGCACTCAATATGTCTACAAATTTGGAAAACTCAGCAGTGGCCACAAGACTGGAAAAGGTCAGTTTTCATTCCAGTCCCAAAGAAAGGCAATGCCAAAGAATGTTCCAACTACCACAGAATTGTGATCATTTCACAGGCTATCAAGGTAATGTTCAAAATCCTTCAAGCTAGAGTTCAATAGTATGTGAACTGAGAACTTCCAGATGCTCAAGTTGGGTTTAGAAAAGGCAGAGGAACCAGAGATCAAATGCCAACACCTGCTGGATCACAGAAAAAGCAAGAGAATTCTAGAAAAACATCTACTTCTGCTTCATTGACTACATGAAATCCTTTACTGGATCACAACAAGTTGTGGAAAATTATTAAAGACATGCAAATACCAAACCACTTTATCTGCCAACAGGTCAAGAATCATCAGTTAGAACCAGACATGGAACAATGAACTGGTTCAAATTTGGAAAAGGAGTA